>NW_026695215.1:21933815-23224440 GCF_021218885.2 Marmota monax | reverse complement strand
ACAGGTAAAATTTGGTTACGATAAGCACCAAAAGACTCCCTAAGACTCCCTTATTACTGGAATGTTATACTAAGTATTGCTTTATTCTTTTGCCAAACAATCCATTATGACCTATAAATCATTTTATTCCTTTAAAAGATTTTTTTTGCAGTAAAATGAACAACTGCAGCTTAAATATTTTGAAATATCTTAGAAAAAGCCAGGCACGGTGGCGCCCACGTATAATCCCAGCACTTGGGAGGCTAAGGCTGGAGGATCACGAGTTCAAAGCCAGCCTCAGCAAAGGCGAGGTACTAAAGCAATTTGGTGAGACCCTGTCTCTAAATAAAGTGCAAAATAGGGCTGGAGATGTGGTTGGGTGCCCCTGAGTTCAATCCCTACCCCCCTCCAAAAAAATCTTGAAAATATGAAACAATTTCAAGTGGTTGACAAAAATTCTACTTTATATTTTTTAGTATTCATAAATCCTTAGTGAAGGAAATGAAAAAAAGTAGTCTATCAATTAAGAAAACTAACACATATTTATTGAATACTTATTTACAAGGCACTTACTTCTTCCTCCCAGCTCAAAATATAACACCTGTAACAGAAAAATTAAAAAGCATATTACCTAACTATGAAAGTTAGGTAATGTGCCTTTTTGTGAACAAAGATGAAAAGGTTCAAGAACCAAAGGCAAAATCATCTGTAATCTTGCCATCCAAATTTCACCACCACTAAAATTTTCTCACAATTCCTTCTAACTTGTGTGCTCAGGAATAGGCACTTGCAATTCATTATTTTATTTTGCTGGGCTAAAAAGTGAGGACCTGGATTTTATCCCTGTTCCTTTGAAAGGAGCCCCATGTCACTAAGCAGTTTGAAAATCTTCCTCCTCTACCTAATGAATCTCCCTAAGCTGGCAACCAATCTCCTTCCACGGAAATTTCCTCCATCAGCCTATCATCTTTTTCTGTGGCCAAACAATTCATTTGAGTAACTTGGTAAGGAAACTCTCTCTTTTCATATCTAAAAAGCACAAAGCATTTTCATACCTAGAAGAAAAGAAGAAACAACAAATGCCTTGTTTAAAAAATGATTTCTAGGATCTCTTTCTGCCAACCCAGGCAGAACACAGGATCAGGGCTGAGGATGCAGGCTAGATGGTCATCCTAGTTCTGCCACCACTTAGTTGTGTGTCTCTGGAAAATTACTTGTCCTCTCTGTTCCCCCATGTCCAGAGCTATAAGGGGAAACCACAGGGCCATGGTCACTTAACTGGAAACCCCTGGAGTCAGATTTGTTGTGGAAGTCTATAATCTTTGGAATTTACAAAGGTAACGAAGTGGATATAAAGTATAATTTCATATACCACAGAGGGCATTATATCATCTACTGTATTTTTTAGTGTCCCTCAGAAGGGCCTGGGCAATTAAACACATTTATATTGCTACATCAAAATGTGTGGCTGTCCACATTAGGTGATGCAAATAACGCGTATAAATAGCATCTTGTCATTTCAGGTCAAGATTTTTCCAACAAATGAGTTCACAAGTCTGGTCAAGTTATACTGAAAATTATTTGGAAAAAAAAATCTTTTAGTTTCAGGATTTTAGAAATTTCAGAATCCCAGGTAAGAAACTGTGGGCCTATAAAACCTCATAGGGTCATCATCAATGCAAAGCGTGCTCACTTATCACAGGTCCTGGTGCAGACACAAGAGCTCAGAAATTGTTACTACAGCAATAAAACCAAATCATTATTACTACTGCTCACACTGCTGTTATTTAATGTTATTATTATTTCTTATTCAAATACAACCTTGAATTTTTCTCTCCATTGCCACTATCCTTTGCATTAATTCTTTTTTTTTAAGAGAGAGAGAGAATTTTTTAACATTTATTTTTTAGTTTTCGGTAGACACAACACCTTTATTTTATTTTTTTATGTGGTGCTGAGGATGGAACCCAGTGCCCTGCACATGCCAGGCAAGCACACTACCGCTTGAGCCACATCCCCAGCCCTGCATTAATTCTTATCTTCAGTTCTTGGACTCCTAGATGCCTCTACTAGCCTCCTAATCCAGTTCCCAGATTCCAGGCCTCCTCTCAGATCATCCACCTTTCCCTGTCAGCATAAGTCCTTTCTAAAACACCAAAGTGACCTCATATCTACCCTACTTACTTATGCCTCTACCATGGCTTCCCATTGACCTTGTGTTTGGAATGATCTGCGAAACATTCTTTTTCTGGTTCACAGCCCCAATCCTCGCTTCCTCTAACACATTCCTTCTTTGGACTTTCCATCCAGCAATCTTCTTACAGTTTCTCAGACACACCACACTGACTCCCAGTTCCTGCCTTTGCAATAGTTTTTTTTTTTTCCTTTTTACCTGTCATTCTAACCACAGATGAGTCCAAAATTAGCATCTGAAGTTCCTCTTGGCAGCACCTCCTCCTGGCAGCCTTTCCAATGCACTCAGATACCCTGTCACACACACCCCACACTATTGTCCTCTCTGTTCTCTGCCACATACCATTTTAATTCTACCACTGCAGTTATTACTGTGAGTTGGAACTTGTTTGCTTCGAAGTCTTCCTTTTTGAAGACAAGGACCATTTTTCCCATACCAGGTCTCTAGCACTAGCCATTATCAGTACTAAAAAAAATGTATAGAGAACAGAATTCCAGGCCTATCACTCTATTATAAGGTTAACTGAGTGTCAAAATTTTATCTCCTAAACATAGCAAAGGTGAACTGCTCTCTTTTTTAAAATCAGGAAATAATCTGTACAGGGAAAGCCCAAAGAAGACAGTTGGGTGTCACCCCTTCTGAGGTAGAAGGTGACAAATGACTCCACAGTATGGGCACTTTGAAGTAGGGAGGGATGGGCTGCTCTGTTTTCAATTAACATTCAGGTGACAAATAACTGAGAAGTCACAAGGTACCATGTGACTTTTAGGTCTTCCCTGCCCATAGGTTGCTCCTGGCTATCAGTACTGTTAATATTTCCCTCTCCACAATAGCAGGAGCAGCAGGGGAGACGTAATGCCCAGGGCTCTCCTCAGCCCTCAGCTGACCACTTGCCATGACACCAAGGCCCCAGATAAGGAGCAGCTGGCTATTCCTCTACCTCCCTTCAGATGACATGGGAGAAAAGGAGCCATTTCCAGTCTGACTGTGTCAACTTAGTGGGTTTGTGTGGTGGAACTAGTGAGATTTAAATGAAGCCAATTTACATCTTAATTTGTTTTCTCCTAAGATAGTGTTTCTCGAAGATGAATATTTCAGTGCTGGAAATGTTATAATCCTTCCAAAAGCTCCAAATGCCAATATGCATCTAATGATGAGAGACGACGCTTGGCACTTCTCTCTGATGTGTCAATGGAAAGTAGGAAATGAAGAAATTAAGTAAAACCCACATATGTGCACACACAGGGCTGGCAGATGTTTCTCTGTGGACAGCTTTATAGAATAAAGAGTGTTCTCACTGTCCTCGGTTCCAAACATGGGGAATAAATCCTTACATAAGTACACGATGAATGGAACATGTGTGGGATATGCAGTCAGGCTGGGTTTTAGCATTGTCCCTGCTCCTGCCACATGACCCACGGTTTGCTCTTATGCATAAAAACAAATAAAATAATAAAACAGTGGTTAATCGGTTATATTCATGCTACATTCTATACCAGATAATCTTAGATTATATAATTTTGTCCTCACAAAACAACAAGTGATGAAGATGACATTAACCCCATTTTGCAAATGAGGTTCAGAGAAATGACATCACTTGTCCTGTTCCACATTGTGATGACCATGGAGGTGTGTTGCTCAAATCTTCCTGAAAAAGAACCTGTTGCAGGAAATATCATTGGTGGACACCCTCCAGCTGCCACACCTTCAAATCTGCAGCAGCAGTCATCTCCTGAGGCCACATTCTTCCAGCATCCCTGCCAGCCCATGACAGAATGGACTGGGTTACTAGAGATGGGCCATTCCAGCACAATGCAGACTCCACAGAAGAGCAGCCTGTGCTCCAGAGCTCCTTGTTGCTTAGCTGACTTTCTCAGAGCTGCACTGAAGTCTGAGGCCCTTCCTTTCACTTTCTTTCCTGTGGTGGGCCTGCATCACAGCCTGGAAGTTCTCCCTATTCTACTCTGTTCTCCCCACCTGCATTTATTTTTCCACTCATTTCTCCCCAATTAACCTCTTAAATATATAATTCTAGCTTGGCCTGTGCTTTTTGGAGGACCCAATCTGACACACACAAGTGACTATGACCACTGAGTCAAGTCCTATGAAGGTTACAAGAAGATAGAAATGGGATAATGAGGGAAGTGATATTTAAAGGTGAAACATCTAAGGCATTCATTTAATAAACATTTATTCATTACCTACTTTTGCTAGATTATGAGTCAGGAAATAATAAAAACATCTGTTACTCAAATGACTGTTTAATAAATTCCAGAAGTTCTACCTTCTGAAATAAAAAGAGAGGATCATATTATTACTTATACTTCTGTAAGGCAGCATTGCCTGGACAATCTATTTAAAGAAATCCACCCCTCCAGGACTCTCTTGCTACTACTTCCCTTCTCTGCTTTCTGTTCCATTACAGTGCTTATTGCCTTTTACCATAGCCTATAGTTCACATAGTTATTCTGTTTATTGTACATCCCTCCACTAAAGGACTAGAACTATGAGAGTGTTCCATTGAATATAGCACCATGTACTCTTCCAATCCATTTCCCTCCTGAAGGACACTAGGGTTGTAGGCACCTTTACAAATAATGAACATTTTGGTATGTGCCTTCTTGAACATATGTAAGTTTCTCTGCAGCATACAAAGTTGATTCTTATATTTGTAGTAGTCATGTTCAACAAAGTCACCATACGCACTAAGTTAGCCTACTGAACCATCTCTGCTAGAAGAAATACAGGGTTCGGACCTGGCACACTTCTGTTTTTTTGTTTTGTTTTGTTTTTTAATTAAAAATTCTTTTGGAAGTTTTATTGGAGTTACATCAATATTACAGGTTAGTCTGAGAAGAATTAACCTAATGAGGTCAATTCTTAAGGATCCATTTCTATCTTTTATATGTCTAAGAGATGTTTTGCAATCTTCTCTATAAGAATAGAGTATACTTGGGATTAAATATATTCCTAGGTCTTACACAGATTTGTATTATACTCATCACCTCTTTTAATTGTTGCTCTAGGGTTCCCTACAGAATTTTTTGTGTTAATGATTTATCTAGAAATACTCCGAGCTCTCTTATGACTTTAATTATTGCTGATAGATTCTATTGCTTTTTTCCCATATTGATGTGACAGAAACTATTAATTATAGTCAAACATCCATTTGCCATAGTCTCATTTTGGATAGGGACACTCTTCACACAAATCGATTTTAGTTGAGCACATGGCCCCTTGCTAGAGACTATCATGCTAAGTGAAATAAGCTAGTCTCCAAAGCTAAAGGTCAAATTGTTTTTCTGACATGTGGATGCTAATCTACAATAAGAAAGGGAGATTTAAAAAAGAATAGAAATTCAATAGCATAGATAAAGGGGAATGAAGGGAAGGGAGGAGGAAGAGAATAGGGAAAGAGTAGAATGAATATGACCTAATTTTCCTATATACATACATATACGAATATACCACAGTGAACCTCATCACCTTGTATATCCACAGAAATTAATTCAAAAAAATAACTATGGGTAAATGGCGCAGGATCAGTAGAGGAGAGGAGAGAGTGCAGGGGGTAGGGAGAGGGTAGGAGAAGAGAGACTGAATTAGAATAAGGCATAGTCCATGCTTTTATAATTATGTCAAAATGGATTCTACTGTCATGATTAACTAAAAAGAACCAATTTTTTTTAAAAAATGGTATAACCCATCTCCCTTGTAATCACATGATTAAGGGCTGGACTTTTTGGGTTTTGCCATTTATTTATTTGATGCCACAGCCTGAACCCAGGGCCTCATACATACTAAACTCATGCTCTATCACTGAGCCATACCCCCAGTCCCAGCTTTTTCTTTTTAAGTAGTAAAGGCCAGGATCTCCAGCACAAGTTGGAATAGCAGCAGTGAAGGTAGACATCTTTGTCTTATATTTGACTAAATGAGACTATCTCTAAACCTACATCAGTATGAAGTTGGCCACAGCATTTGGATAGATTTATTTGCTCGGGTTGTAGAATGTCCCTTTTCTCTTAGTTGGTGAAGAGAGTTTCTTTTTGTTTTTGTTTTTTTTTTTTTTGTCATAAATAAGTGCTACATTGCATCCTATGCTGCCTCTGTGATGTATTGCACATGTATCTCCTATATGTTTATGGTGACCTTTGACATTTTCCCTGAGCTGCCTCTTTCTTCTCTCTCTTGGTTGGTATTCTAGCTTTCTGAATCTCCCCTTCATTTCTGGGCTTAAGTGAAATGCTGCACGACATGGCTTAGAATCTGGCTTCTGGTGCAGTTGCCAGGCTGCTAGATGTACACAAGCATTAGCTCTCTGTGGAATGAACCTTGGCCAATAGGAAACGAGAGTCAGGAGGAAACGAGAGTCAGGAGGGAACCAGACAGATACATTCTCCCTCCTTTTGTCCCTCGATGGTGCAGTCTCCTCTCACAAGCCTCTTGGAGATGTTCCCATTAGCTGAGGGAATAGGATGGAGGATCTGTCACCAAATGGAAGTGGTGGCCGCTGCAGCCACACAATTATTTCACATTTCCCCTTACCTTATACTTCCTATTTTCCTCACACTCACTGCTGGGACTTGAACTTCTCAAAATGTCAACAATTATAATCCATGTCTCAGGCTGTTTTCTAGTGGATGCAGCCTGGGGTACTCGGGATAATATGTATTGTATCTATGGAGACAATGTTAACACTTTTCTCTTTTAATCCATTTCAGAGATTAATAAAGTTATGTATATATTGATACACCAATTTATCCTTCACTCCTTTGTTCCTGAGATAAACTCTTCATACACTTTTAAAATACTTGATTTTTAAAATGCTTGTATTTTTTTAAATGCTAGTGGTTTTTTTAGAACTTATTCATTTATGACCCTAAATGAGATTAGTCATTAGAATTTTTTTACTTTGCTGGGTCTGGTTTTAATAACAAGTTAATATCTGTTTATAAAATGAGCTAGTGGCTTTTTACATTTATCTTCTGAAATATATGTAATTATCAGTTCATTGAGGTTTGATGAAACTTGCATTCAAATTTTATTGGCCAGATGTATTTCTTATATTTTAGAGATATGGGATTGGTAGGGGCATAATTTTGATGTCCCAAGTCAATTTATTTAAAGCATATTGGCTCTCTGAGGTTTTCCAGGTCTCTATCAGTGAATTAAATCTTACATATAAAAATAAATCACATAAAAATGTAGGCTAAAATGTGTAAAATAGCAAAGCATACCTATACCTTATGACACAATAAAATCATAATTTTATGTAGCTTTTAGCTGAGATTACCAAAAATGTACAAAAACTTTGGATGGAAGATCAATAAAATATTTATTATAAGGCCAATAATTTGAAAAGTATATAAATATCAAAAAGCAGGATTGTTTAAAAAGTACAGTATACATTGTATCCACACAATTTAATACTTTATGGCCAATAAAAGTTATATTCTTTTTCTTTTCTTTTTTTTTTTTGTACCAGGTATTGAACCAGGATATTCTTGAAGGATACTTAGAGATTATAAATAATATATTTTTATAATAAAAATATCTTTATATTCTATTTTTTGTTTGCAAGTAGAGAGAAGGGGCAGGAAGATAGAAAGGAAGAAGACAGGGATGAGAGAGGAGAGAGAAAATGAAAGACTCCAAAGTTTTAACCTTATTGTAGTCTTCATTAAATTTTTACACTTTTATCATAAACATCATGTTACTTTTGTCGCCAAGTACAAAACATGTTACATGCTTTTTTTTTTCAAGCATTTTTTAAAGTCACCACTATTTTCCATAATGTGTTAGGGCCCCAGTGAATGAGGATGGGGTGTTAGATCATATGCATGCAAGGCATTCTCTCCCAGTTCAGGGCCATGTCCTACTTAGAGCGAGCTGGGATGCAAACAGCCCACACTGGAACCTGGGAGAAACTGCTGACATCCATAACTGCTACCAGAACATGTCCCAGTGGAGCCCTATTCTTGTCAGAATACATCTAGGGCACCCTCCAAACTGTAAAAAAAAAAAAAAAAAAAAAAAAAAAAGCAGCCCTTACCAAAGAATAATAATGCCTTCATGCCCAATCCTGGGACAAAGATCATAGCTCCTAGAATTGAGTCAAGGGGATTTTGAAAAAGAAAATTCTCCATAGTATATGCCAGCCTAGCCTACGCTCCATTCCACCCCAGGTTCTGGGGAAGGAGACCCCTGCTATAAAGAAAACTAAAGAAGAGTATGCACAGAGCCCTGGGCTACTAGCATTGTTATCAGGCTGTTGAATAAGAAATCATTTGCCCAGGGGAGTGTATATGGTAACTGAAAAGGTATGTATTTATGAGTTCATTCTAATGCACACTTTTAAGTGAGGCTAAACAAATCCCTTAAGGGAAAATAGTCCAACCCAGGCGGGCAGGGCTCCTCTGACTGCAGACCTTCCAGATCCCTCACTTAGCCATTCACTCCCCTGGTATTTGTCAGAACGTTGCTAACAGTGGGAGGCATTTTTGCTCCATGGAGGAGCAAAGATTGGTTGCACGCAGCCCCTATCTTCAAGGAGTTTATTCTAGAAAGAGATTTCTGAAGTGAAATGATTCCACCGTGTCTTCTGTGCCAGAAGCTGTACAAGGCAGAAGACAGCTGGAGATTATTAAAAGCCAGAAAGTTGGAAGTTTTATCCTATCTGTGTAGAAATGGAAGCTTCTAAACAATGCACTTTGGGTTGCAAGGAGGAAAACGTGAGCTAAGGGCAGTAAATTGCGGAAGGAGGAAAAAAAAGAGACTACCTCAGAATTCCACAGAAAGTAATGTGGGTAGAATAAGCAAATAATGGGACCTCAAAAATAGAATATAGAATGTCTCAGAGCATGAGGAAGACTAGCAAAGTCTTAAAAGTATAATTTGGTAAGAATGATAGCAAGAGTTATCGTTGCAGGGTGATTTCTATATTCCAAGCATTCTGTGGGGCATTCAAAATGCTTCATCTCACATACACCTGCAGTTCGATGAGGCAGGTATAGATGAACAATCAGAAACTCAGAGATAAAGTGGTTTTTCTCATTCTTGCGCTTACCAAGTATAGGTCACAATATTTGAATCCTGGCAGCCTGATTAGAAATCCATTTTTGTACCCCACATGGAAGTCTCAGTGCTGTCCTTAAACCAGCTGCATCAACATCACATGGGAGCTTGCTAGAAATGCTCATTTCCAGGCTCCTACCCCAAACCTGCTAATTCAGAAACTGTGACAACAGGTCTTGAAAGCTGCTTTAACAAACCTTCCTAGGGAGTCTGATGCACTTGATGTTAAAGGAATGCTGCACTATTCCAGACTCTTGGAAATAAGAGATCTGGATTGATGTCCCAATTCTGTTATAACTAACTCTACCTGTGTGGCCTTGGCAATTTATGTACCTTTCTAAGCTTCAATTCTGCTATATGGGAAATGGAGTTAATAGTAAGGCCCCTTTCCAATCCTGGAAACTTTTTATAATTAATAAAATGCAAGTGAGGTGTCCAAAGCAGTGAACAGTCCATAAATTACACCCAGCGTTCAATTGCAGCTTCTGATCGGGCTGCAAACTGATCACAGGCTGTGAATCAAAACCCATGAGAGAGAAATCACAACAACATGAATTACTGAGGACCAGGATGCAAACACTGGATCTTCAAAACAGATTACCAATCACCCAGGCCAGTATGCCTGAGCTGAACAGAGGTGGCACCAAGGCAGAGATACCAGCTACTTGAACGCTGTCATCCAGTAGCCACTGTGTAACTCTGTCAAACACACCATCAGGCTACCAAGAAGTGGGAAAATTGAAAAGCCTGTTTTTAAAAAAAAGTAAACCTATGTTTTAATCTAGCTTATTTGTGCAACTGCTTTTGATACTAAAACACAAAGACACCTCTCTGGGAAACAACAGAAGGTAGCAACCACCTGGTTGCAATTTAGGATGATCCCATTTTAACCCCCTGACTCACCCCACTCCCCCAGCTGTCCGTCCACTCACACACAAAGCCACATACATTAAGACATAATACAGTGCCCTGAATTACAATGACACGAAGCTATGAATATGAATGTCTAACAGAACTTCCTTTCTTTTCAATGAATAACCCCATTATTTTAAGAAATATATCATCCAAATACTAAAATCCTATCACAAATTCAAGTAATATGTCACACTGCTGAGTACTTCTAAAGAGTCTGGTTATTAAAATGACTCCAGAATAGCCTTGAAAAGAAAAGAATTATGAGCTCTACGGTGCACTGTGTTAGGCATATGAGACAGAGACAGAGAGAGACATTTATGCCAAATAGCATTAAATGGATATATAATCATATTACCCCAGACACCCTTATTGCTTGGAAAAATGTTGATAATATCTCCTGACAATGTTTATCTTCATGATATATTTGACTTGCTTTTCAATCCAGAGTTGATTTTAAAACATTCACTCTCATCACCATAATTTATATTAGAAGAACAAGAAGTGAAACTTATAGCCAAAACTTTGCCAATAGATCAAACATAGAGAGATGTCACAGAAAACAGAGCTCCAGAAATATTCCATGACTATTTCTCAGACCACAGGAGTGGTCAGGGGCAGAGCTTCACTTCTTCCTTACATTAAAATGGAATTAATAATAAGGACCCTAACAATGACCAATCCTGGAAGGTCTTATAAGTAATAAAATGGGATAAATGTAAGTCAAGTAGCTAGAATAGTGAAGGTTCCATAGGTTACACCTTTAGTCTAATTCCCTGGCTAATCTCCTGATCTGTGTACCCTGGTCTTTGCCCAGGGTACTTCTCTCCATATAAAACACTTGTGCAGAAAGAGGAAAGACAAAAACAAACAAACAAAAATGGAAACTAAAACAAAAAAAACCCTCTAACTGTCTCATGGGATAACGTTCTGTATCAGAATTTAAATCTTATATCCTAGAGGATGGAATTTTGGTAGCTTCTCTCTGACCTCAAACAGGTCCATGATCACTGTGAGCCTTAGTTTCATCACTAATCAAAAAGCAGTAACTCTGGCTAGCTCCCAGTGATGCTGTGAGAACACCCCTGTGTGACAGTCCCGGATGCAGGAATCCATACAAAGCAGTGTTCAGCACATTGGCAATATCCTAAGGCCAAAGCACAGGAGTTGGGTCACTTATGCGGTGCGTATGCTGTTAGAGGCCTTTCAGTGAGTGGTCTCTGGTTGAAAGGAAACAGGAATTGGAATATTTACTAAATATATTCTACCATTACAAATGGTCCTCCAAAAATATTAGTCCTCCAAAAGTATTCTCTTATCCCTTCTCAGCCTCTATTCCTCACTCTTACGATACAAATCTAGAAGATTGAAGACAGAATACATAGGATTGAAGGGGGCTCATGGTCCCTTATCAGAATCCTCAAATCATAGCCCTAAATAATGAATAACTAGTGAAGGAGTAGAGGCCACAGAGGTGCCATCACCAAGAGTCACACAAACTAAACATCTCCAGTTTCTCACTTACCTCTCCCTTATATATCACCAAATCCTACCTATTCTACTTCCAAAATGCTTCTCATCAACTTATCTCCATTCCAACTGGCCAAATCTTGATTGCCTCACTCATTAAGTCATTCATTGATTCATCTAGCAAACTTTTTTTTTTGGCGGGGGGGGGGGGTCCTTCTTACATACTAGGCAGGATAGTTGGTATCAACATTGGGGAGGGGGACATTCATTGAAAATCATCCTCTATAGGAGATGCTCCATAGGAGATGCTCACTTTGGCTACCATAGGTCTCTTGGCACAGATAATAATGCTGTCCATAAAGGATGGATTATTCTCACCAATATAATCCATCCTTTATGGACAGCATTATTATTCTCACCAATATAATCCATCCTTTATGGACAGCATTATTATTCTCACCAATATAATCCATCCTTTATGGACAGCATTATTATCTTCCAACTCAAAGAAAACAATTAAAGGCACTGGCCTCTTTGACATTATCAAAATTCCATACAGATGCCATGGTCCATACATTTTCTGTTCCCCTTTGATAAGACCTCTCTTGCAACCTGGAAAACTCTGCTGTATTTGAATCCCTGCCTCTTCCAGTGGTCCCACAGCAAGTTGCTCATGCTTCTATTACAGGAATTTCTGTTTTCTCCACACCTAACAAGCCACTAGTACTCAGTAGGTGCTCAGTCAAGAGTAGATGATGTGACCTCTTTCCTTTTCTCTGAAGTGTTTATGTTTCCATGACCAATGAAATGGTCAGCTCTGACAGGGATAATCAGTCTATTGTTTTATTTTCATTCAAACTTTGTTTGGTCTTCTCTTAGCTCCTGTGGGTCCTGTTTACATGCTATGAACAACAACAAAAATGTGCTCAGAGCAAAGACCATCCTTCGAGTGATAGCCACTGAGGAAAACAGAGTGGGTAGTTCTCAAATATCCCCTATTTCTTTTCTATTCATTCAGAGAACAATATTTGGCAGGTGCAACTCTAAGAGGTCCTGGGTTTATTCCCTAGCACGGCAAAAACAAAAACAGTGGGATTCAGTGAGCCATGCCTAGCAAAGTGCCTGTCCTATAATAGACACCTATGGTCATGACTGGTGTTGTTCACTAAGGATTTCTAGTTCTTCCCTCTTCTGAGCAAATTTTCTTTCCCTCTTCAAATTCCATAGAGGACCACATAACATATTTTGGGCATTGCCATAGTTTGGATATGAGGTGTTCCCCTAAAGCCACTGTGGTCATTGCATGAAGATTCCAAGGTGAAATGATTATATTTCGAGAGCTGTAACCTAATTGGCCCATACTAGTTTGAATGTATTAAGTGGGTGGTAGCTATAGGCAGGTGGGGTGTGGCTGGAGAAGATGGGTCACTGGGAGCATGCCCTAGGGGACTATATCTTATACCACTGGCTCCTCCCTCCCTTACTCTCCAAGCATTGGTAACTGAAAGTTTACCTAACTAACCCATGGAATCTTAAACAAATGGATGGGCTTTTGATAAGGAGTGCATGTGTGGAGCCCCTTAAATCACACGAAAAAAAGAATCCCCAGTGTGTAACTACATTTTCCTACTAGAGGGAAGGGCTTTTAGCAGATTCTCAAAGAGTCCCTAATTCAAAGCATTTGTTATTCTAAACTGTTCCAAATCCTGCCCAGAATAACACATACTTATACCCATATCCTAAGATTGTGCTATTTGTTATATAAAAGAAATCTTTAATTTTTACAAACACCTTGTTCAAGCATCAAGTGATGCACCACGGTGTTAATTTACAAGCAGACTCTAAGTGTCTGCAGCCTTTTCTTAAAAAGAGTATTTGCCTCTTCTATCTCAGGGTATAATAAACTCGACAAGGGCACTGGAGGCTGCTTTCTGATCTTTTCTTCTTCTTGCAGACCCAAGAGCAGCACTCTGAACACAGTGGGGACTCTGTAACTTACTAATCATCTCCGCAC
The DNA here is from genome assembly GCF_021218885.2 of Marmota monax. Classification (NCBI taxonomy): domain Eukaryota; kingdom Metazoa; phylum Chordata; class Mammalia; order Rodentia; family Sciuridae; genus Marmota; species Marmota monax. The sequence goes on along the minus strand of NW_026695215.1, from coordinate 23,210,794 downwards.
TCTTCAGAACACACGTCTGAGGAGGGGCAAAGTGGCTTATTAGGATGAAAGTGACCCAAAATACAGACACAATTTTTAAATTCTGGTCATTTCCTTTTGTCCTTTCTAGCTCTTAAATGACATGGGTATGCTTAATAAACACCACGTCAAAAAGCAAAAGAAAAAGGAAGAAAGAAAGGGGTGGGGGAGAAAGGAAAGGAAAGGGAAGAAAAGAGAGCAAGCACTTTGGAATCAGACCTGAGGAACTGGGTTTCAGACTTTCTCCAATTACTAGTTATGTGATCACGGAATGTTGTTTGCCTCGGAGGGCCTATATCCTACCTATAAAATGGATTTTTTGTTAGGGGATGGAAGTGGAGCTCAATGGTAAAGTGCTTGCCTTAATATGTGTGAAGCTCTGGGTTTATTCCCTAGCACCACAAAATAAAAACAGTGGAATTCAGTGAGTCATGCCCAGCAAAGTACCTGTCCCATAATTGATACCTATGGTCATGACTGGTGCTGGTCACTAAGGATTTCTAATTCTTCCCTCTTCTGGGCAAATTTCCTTTCCCTCTTCAAATTTGATGGAGAACCACATAACATATTTTGGGCATTGCTGTGTTTTGGATTTGTGGTGCTCCCTGAAAGCCCTTGTGGTCATTGCAGGAGGATTCAGAGGTAAAATGATTATATTCCAAGAGTTGTAACCTAATTGGTCCGTACTAGTTTGAATGGACTAACTGGGTGGTAGTTATAGGCAGGTGGGGTGTGGCTGGAGAAGATGGGGCACTGGGAGCATGCCCTAGGGGACTATATCTTATACCACTGGCTCCTCCCTCTCTTTCTCTCTGCTTCCTAGCAGCACTGCTCTGCCATGCCCTTCCAACATGATATTCTGCATCACCATGGCCCCAGAGCAATGGAGTCAGACACCCACAGACTGAACCTCTTTTTTTTTTTTTTTTTTAATATTTATTTATTTTAGTTTTCGGCGGACACAACATCTTTGTTTGTATGTGGTGCTGAGGATCGAACCCGGGTCGCACACATGCCAGGCGAGCACGCTACCGCTTGAGCCACATCCCCAGCCCAAGACTGAACCTCTTAAACCATGAGTCTAATAAACTTTTCCTCCTCTGGGTTGTTGGGGTCAGGTATTTTGGTCACAGTGATGAAATGCTAACACAGTGAGGGAAGTACAAATAGAAGAGCCCTGTGTCACTTGGAATGAAGTTTTGTGAATCATTATGTGAGTTGCCACTTTCCTTTTCCAATGCCCCGGAGATGGGCAAGAACACGTTGAAGTGAATCCTCTATTATCCTGTGTCTCTAAGTAATTTCATTGAGTGGAGACACACTTCCCTCATACACAAGCTAGACCTGCAGCCATGGGGGCACAGAGATGAACTTTTCTTAAGCCACTGAGATTTGGGGTTTAGTTGTTACAGTGGCAAATAAACCCCAATTTTATTCTGACCAATACTGTGCTTAGTGAATATCAGTTCGATTTCCTCATTAAATCTAACTAGCTACACCTCATGTTCTTATACTTTTTGTTCTTAAAAACTGGTCGAACCTCAGAATTTACTCTGATATGAATACAATACTTAAACCTGCTTTCTAGACAAAACATTTGCATGAGGAAAATATAATTTTTTAGAGTTTCTTAAAATTTAAACTTTTATTTAAAGACACGTTGAGGTGATGAGAGTTAAATTCTTTCCCCAGACTGCACTTCCTAGGTTCTATGAATATTTTGCTCTTCACTGCTTTCTGTATTTGCACAAATCAAAAATCTTCCAGTATTCAACAGTTCCGTATTAGGGCCAAGTATCTGGCTAGAGCATTCATCACAGAAGGCTGAAGTTATATGTGATTGTATGTTTAGGTAAGGGTTCATGGAGGGTTGGTAACTTCCCATATTAATGTGGATATAGGATGACTGAAAAGAATCAATTTCAGAGCATTGGAACATTTTCCAACTATATATTGATACTTAACAAACTTCCCCAAAATGTAGGGAAGATGAAAAATACCAACTATTTTACATCTCTTATAATTTTGGTAAATCAAAAATCTATGAAGGGCTCTGCTGGATGGTTCTTCTGCTCCATGTGACATGGATGAGGTCAATCATTCATGCCCATTTGGCAGCTGGACTAGCCTGGAGAATCCAAGATGGTTTCATTCATATGTCTGGCCCCTTAGTGGGACTACCTGAAAGGTGGGTCTATAAATTAGCTGAATTTATAAACTGGAATGCCAAAAGGTTAGCCTGAAGGTAGTTGGATTTCTTACAGGATAGATCAAGTTCCTAGAGAAAGCATTCTAAGATTAATTGCAAAGCTTCTTATGACTTATACTTGGAAGTTCTACAACATCATTTCTGCTGAATTTTCTTGGCCAAAAAGGACCAAGTGGGTTATATCCAAGTGAAATGGAAGGAAAAGCAATTCCATACCTCAATAGGAAGAGTAGCATTGCATTTTCAGCCATCTTTCTTATACCATGGAATAGCAACCTCTGGACTGTTTCTCTCATTCCCTAAGACATTATTTAATCTAAAAACCTCTGCAACTACATTAAGCATAGAGGAGAAAACAGTAATTAATAATTCTCTCATAAGTTTAAATGTCTTCTTTTTGGCCAAAGAAGGCAATTTGGATTCATTTACAAAACCCTACTGTGCTAAATACCTTCTTTGCCCCTTCAACTGCATTCTCTACTTTTGCTATATTCCTGCAAAGTCCAAGCTGAATGAGTTACATCAGTGCCTCCTCTGCCCTTAGGTTTCTAGTTGGGTGCAGTCAATGACAGGCACTGGCAGGGAAGAAAAGACCAAGAGGAGAATGAGGAAGGGTATTTCCCCCCATTTTTTTGGATCATTATGATTGGTCATGATCTTCTAGCTGAGCTGAGGACACAGCTCCTGTCAGGCAGGCCTCTCTAGAGTGACAGCTATTTTCTCTTGTCCCAAAAAACTCTCTTGCCCCTGTCCCTTCAGGCTGAAGTGTGATTTGCAGTTGTTCCCTCTATATTAGCTCAGTGTCTAGCACTTGGTAAGTGTTCAAATGAATGTTTTGGGAAGTTGGATGAAGGAATAAAAGAGAGAATTGCAAAAGACATATATTTAAGAGGAGAAAAGGTATATAATAACAAAGGCCCAGAACTAGGATTGAGGAATCTTCTTGTCTTCCTATCCTCAGGAGGATTAAACACAAGAAAAACACAAAAAGAAATACCTATCCTCCCAGAGGACAGTAAATGCCATTCTCTCAGAAACTTTGGAGCAGGGAAAAATACTGAAGGTTATACACTGACACTCCTCTGGCACTGCCACCAATAAGAATTTAAGCCAGTATGAGAGAAAAGTCTGTAGCTCTCTGATGAATCCCCTAAGTTCAGCTCGTCAACTTGGAGCCTCATCATGGCATTCAGAGACAGAGTTCCTTTGTCTGAAATACAGTAAGTACACAGAGCTAGAATAAATGCCAACCCACAATGATCATTTATTCCCTTTTAAATAGATAGATGGCATCATTGAGAACATGGAAGTCTGGGTTTTTCCTGCTAGAATTCCAAAAGACAAATATTGGGCACCACAGGAAGCTGCTACTCATATAGAACAAAGAACGTCCCTCATGTTTGAGAAGCATCCTCTAAGAGTATTAATGGGCTATGAAGTCATCCCTGACCAGGACCCTGTAGAGAGTGGCAATGGGAGGAGCTCAAGTAATGCTCAAGACTCAAATCCTTACAAGTTCTACTTCTGAAGGTAGCTCTGGACTGAACCAAGAGGCCTGTTCTCGCTCCCTAGGTGATCTTGGAAAATGTTTTCCAGAGTTCTCCCTCCTCTCCATAAATAGAAAGATTGGATCAGATGTTCCAAATGGACTCACCCCAGACCTACCAGTCTGAGATCACAGGTCTCAAAAGAAAGCTTGGCCTCAGTGCACTAACACAAAGAGTTTGACTCCTAATCCTTTATGAGCAAGCTGAAAATGTTCTTATGTCCTTTTGAAAAGAGAATTGAGGCATGACAAAGGTCTACAATCCAGGGTGTCTCTTACCTCATTCCTAGCCAGTGTACACCCACATCTCAACTCACTTTTTGGCCTCAAAAATCTCAACTGGTTGCAACAGCAAAGTATGAGTTAGCACAAATTCAGTGCTTCTGGTGACTTGGAGAAAAGTCATTAATGATCAAAACTGATCAGTAGTATCACAGTCATATGAAAAGCTCCTATTCCTGAATTTAGGAGAAGAAAAGGAAGGCTGCAAAGTCTCAGATGCGTTCTAGGTGACCTTGAAAAATTGTCTTGTCATCTCAAAGTTCCACCTAGCCTCTGTTCTACACAGACTTTGTTGTTTTTCTTCTTCTCCCCAGAGTCTAAGAGTAGGATAAAAAATAAATGTCAATTTTTATACTATAAGAATCAATGTAATAATCATAATAGAAATAGTGATGATGATGATAGTGGTGATGATGATGATGATGATCATGATTTTTATGCAGCTCCTAGTATGAATTAGGTATGATTTTAAGGGTTTTAAGATATTAATTAATTTATTTTTCAGTACAGCCCCAGATGATAGATACTATTGTCATCCTTGCTGGCAGACAAGGAAGCTGAGGATGCAAAAGGTTAAGTAGTTTTCTCAAGGTCTCCTAGCAGAGCTGGTGGCAGAGCTGGTACTCAAATCTAAGCAATTTGATTTCAGCATTTATGTCTTCCACTCACTATGCTGAATGGCTTCTACCATGGGTGGATGTACTGATTCCAAAGAAATCTGGAAGGAATATTTTGAACAGTTTTCATAGTGAAGGAGTGAGTATGAATTTTTATTTCTAAGCTCAATTTAATCTGTTGAATCAATTTAACAATTACCTGGGAAGAGTAAGGATGTCAAAAGCACTTATCTTGTTAAAAAAAAAATGGCCCACCAAGCATAGCATTGTTTTTAATTATTATTATTTTATTTTTAAGAATTGAGTACAGATTAGCCAGATATCACACCAAAAAATCTAAATTCCTAGGCTCTTACCCTGACTCTTCAAAACATGTTATACCAAACTGCAGGGCTGGGTCAGTTGCTGTGAATCACCATGGCAACCAGCTTCAGTGGAGATGCCCCCATAGAAACAGACAGGGGAAGGGCTGTTATTGAAACCCCATTGTTGTAGAAAGTGGGCATTTGAAGAGAAACTGCCCTCCTGAAGACCTTTCATTTTAGGAAGAGAAACACCCTTGCTTTTGCCAGAACTTTCTGTTCTTTGGTCTTAATACAGTGGTTTCTTTTTATCTCCCTAGAAGAGATTTATAAAAGTCCTTCACTTGTTTCTTTCACAATTGTATACTATAAAATTTACTATGCACACATGTGTGTGTGCATGTACATGTGTGTACATACCTGCATTTGTACATGCATAGGTGCTTATATGTATAAAGACATATGCAATAAACACACATGTATCTAAATGGATAATATGTATATACATACCTAACATACATACATACACATATTCATTAACTTCTCAATTTCTCACCATTGGACTCTCAGCTTAATTGGCTCTCACACAGATGACTTGCTCATCTGGAAGCAGATTTAGTTAGGAAAGGACACCAAGCAGTATCTCTTTCCTGCCTCTAATGAGAAAAGGGCCAACTCAGATGTGATCTGATTCATTAAGGGCAGAAAATGGTCTCTACTTGCTCATCCCCGGACCCCATGCTATGTCAACAGGGCCAGGCCTGTTGGCCAATTGTTTCCCCTGTTACTTCATACTGTTAAAAAGGGATGCATTATGAGAGAGAAATAGAATAGGTATTTTTTTTTCATCAAAAGTTGTATAATTTACTTTTAGCAGTGGCTTTGAAACCATCATCAGGTTGAAACTGGGGCGTTGGAGAAGTTGGAAAAATCTTTGCTGCAATAGGGAATTGCCTATCAAATTTTAACTAGACTCAATTCTAAGTCTACAAGTCAAAAAATCTTGGCTAAGGTCATGAGGAAAAATAATAAATAATAGGGGAGTCAGCCTATAGGAAACACAGAGATGGACGCACAGGTTTTTGTGGTGTGGTAGAATAAGCCCTAGATGGTAAGTTTGGAGGTTCTGCCCCACACTTGAATGATGGCTACAGTGAATCTGAAATATTCCCCCAAAGTCCAAGTGTTAAAATTCCTGAGTTGGTACTACTGGAGGGGATGGAAACTTTAATAAGAGATAGGACCCAGTGAAAGGTCTTCTGATCACTGGGATCATGCCCTTGTTGGGACAATGAGACCTCAGCCCTTCTCCCTTTCCTGGCCCAGTCATGAGGTAAATGGTTTACTAAGCCACACTCTCCTGCTATGAGGTACTGTCCCCTACCAAAGGCCCAAAGCTAAAGAGCCAAGTGACCACGGACTGATCCTCCAAAACTGTAAGCCAAAGGAACTCTTTGTAAGTTGACTATTATGGGTATTTTGCTACAGTGACGGAGAACTGGCTAACCCAGTGAGTTACATGGGCATGAGAATGACTTCCCCAAGATGCCCAGTCCCTCAACTTTGAGAAGGAAGAATTGGATTCAGTGACCCTGAGGCCTCTTCCATTGTTTCTGTGCAAACATTTGAGTCTAAAACTCTGATAAGCCTCAGCACTGCAGGCTCCAACCTCCGGTTTGCCTCATATCCAGGGAAATCTACTCATGCTGCTTCTGCAGGCATTGAATGCTTCCACTGCACAAATAAACCCTCTGATACCTGCCCCCACAGAGGGCAGATGAAAGTGACCCTGAGAGGAATAGCGTAGCTTTGCACCCGTCATATCCTAAGGGACTTTTAAAAGGGACTTTTAAACTCATGTTCTAAGTGCTTCAGTTGGTGTATGCAAGTTGCTAGTCACAAACACATTTCTGCTCACGTGGCCAGGCCTGTCCAGTGTGCACAGAGCTTATCCAAAGAATACACCAGGTTGTGAGGAAATGGCATACGAAAAGGATGGTCGTCACAGCATAGCCCGTGACACAGTGAAACCAACCAGCATGAATTTAAAATGAGATAACTTAAATGTCCACTGAAAAGGGGCAGATTAAACAGAGTATAACATAACTATCCCATGCTGCTGAGACAAAAAAAAAAATGAAGTAAATTTCTAAGCAAAGAAAATAAAAGAAAAAAATTCACTAGTCCCTAATAGTCTTTTTTTTTTAAAAACAAAGGAATATTCTCTCATCCTTTTCTCTCACCTGATCTTTCTCCAATACACAGTGTTCTGTCCTCACAGAACCTCTAGAAGGTTCCAATTAACTGGTATGAGCTCTTATTTGGGGAAGAAGCCCGAGGTACAATAAGATTTCCTTTTGAAGAATTTAATATCTTTTAATACTATGATCATGGTTTACTTTTTCAATTAAAAAATGTCTGCTTCATATAAAACAAACAAATCAAAACCCAACAATGAGCCAGTCACAGTGGCACACACTTGCGATCCCAGAGACTCAAGAGGCTGAGGCAGGAGGATCACGAGTTCAAAGCCAACCTCAGCAACTTAGCGAGGCCCTAAGCAACTTAGTGAGATCTTGTCTCAAAAAAAAAACATAAAAAGGGTTGGGGGATGTGGCTCAATCCCTGGATTCAATCCCTGGTTAAAAACAAAACAAAACAAAAACAAACAAATAAACACATCCCAACCATGACAACAGAAAACCTTCTTACTTTCTTAACATTTACCTAACTACTTTCCCTTGAAGTGATCACACTATGAGGGAGTTTGGGTTTGAGGCTCTCTAAGAGAAGATAGCTTTTTGGTTTTGTTTGCTTTTCCTTGTTGTTTTTAAGAGAGTGAAGTGGGGAAAGCAAAAGAGAAATGGAGAGAAAAGCAAGTCTCTTCCAAACTAGCCTTCTGAGATGACTGTTGAAAAATTATGTCTAGCATCAGACTGTGCAATACACATGAGGAAAAGCAATTAAGGGAAGCTCAAGAGGGGAAAAAAATCATACGCATGCTCAAGGAAATTACTTAGAGCCAAAGGAAATGACCTGGTTGTATAATGGCCGGGGAAGGATTTGTCAGTTGGCTCCTAAGTACCGAAAAGAATAAATGTTCAACAATTAAAACCATTAAACACTAAAACATTAATATAATAAGGAAAAAATACCAATCTTGATTTATCCATTTTAGGTAAAAATTACCTCACAGTTTCCCCAACAGGCTTTGTAAAAATGCAAATCAAATATAAACTAATTCTACTGAGCAGATACAGAAGTATCTTGGCATTAAAAGGATAAAAGAGGAGGAGAGTCAGAGAAAGACCCTGAAGATCAGTATCTCCTCAAGAAACTGAGAGCAGCAGAGATGAATGAAAAGGCACCAATTTCCTCCACGTTGCACTTAAGTTGTTTATCAAGCAGAACAACTCACTGAGAAGAAATCTTTACGACGACGTAGTGGGTTAATGATTAGTCCAAGCAAGACACCATTTTGTTGTTACAGTAATAAATGGCATAGAGTCAGAATTAGCTATCACAACACTTTCTCCTTTCAGGACTGTGAAAAATAGCACAAGATTACAGAAGCTCACACCTCAGTTAGAGCATGCAACGGGAAGTGGCATCTTAGGCTGAAAATCCAGTAAATTCACATTTGACAATCCTCCAAAGAAGATGCGACCTAACCCCCTCCCACCATCTCCCCAGGCACATTGATAGAAAACATGGCTGTGCTATTTCTTCAATTGGGGGCAGGTCCTCTAGATGGTTCCTTTTAAGATAGAAGAAAGGATTTTGAATGTTTTCACCATAAAGAAATGACAAATGTTTGAGAGGAGAGAGGCTTACCCTGATTTAAATATTATGCAATGTATACAGGTATTGAAATGTCACAAGATACTGTATGAAGGTGTCCAATTTTTATGTATCAGTTTTAAAATCCCATTATATATTTTCTGAGAGCTCTGCAAACTTACTAAATCTATTTCATTTGTTTAATTTGCCAGTGTAGCCTAAAAGATAAATTGTCTTACTATTAATGCTTCATCATTCAGATCTCTTAACAGATTCACCATTTTAAACTAATTAAAAATCTTGTTTATATAATTTAATTTAGTAAAAACACTTAGATACAGATAAATTTGTCACAAGAGATAGATAATACAATGAAAATATCAGAACTTATAAGTGTCCAGTCTATAGCAATTCACTTCGGCTTTCCACACAATGGATGTAAACATATGTAGGTCCTTTAACTTACAAAAATGAACTGCTAGATTTAGAAACTAAAGCCACATAAAGGAGTAATTGGTTTCTCAAGTGCAAATATTATTTGCTGAATTATTATAAACAACTTCTTCTTCCTTCTTACCCCTTTATGAAGACTAGAACTTATGGCTAACAAAGGTTCTTAACTTTTCCTTTATTATTTGTGTGCCTTATTACTGAGATGATTAATACTACATTATTGGTATTTATTTGTATGAGTTTTGCTTATACATTAAAAAAAAGGATATGTTTGGGCTGGGGGTATAGTTCAGTGGTATTGAGCTTGCTAAGCCAGGGCCTGGGTTCAATCCCAGTACCACACATGCATATATACACACAGACACACAAACACACACACACATTGATAGAGGAAAAACCAAAATGCATTCTATTATGTTTGTGTATAACATTAAGTAAATCAGTAAATTTTGACTTGGCTTATAATAAAACTACTTCGTGTGTATATATTTATACACACAAACACATCTAGAAACATTCTACCCACACTCTATGGATGCTCAGAAACTTACGTTTCTGTTGGAATTATAGATGATTCTGACTTAAGCAAATGAAATTTTCTCCCCCAAAAGAAAGAAAAAAGATGAGAGTATTATTTCCTAGTATCTTTAATGACTTCATCATGCTTCTTTTATAACCATTTCATCACCTTTTTTTCCTACAAATTAGGAAATATACCTAATATACCTCATAATAGATAATATTTTGGTGAGTTTGAGATTTTTCTAGAATATACCAAAATACCTCATAATAGATAATATTTTGGTGAGTTTGAGATTTTTCTGATTAACAATCTTTAAACTGCAAATACCTACATTCTCAGGTACTTGAATTCAGAGTATTGGGAATTAACGCTTGTTAACTCCATATTTGTCTAAATTTATTTTTAAAAAGAGATAGTTATTTTTTTCTACCAGTGGGATGATTCTTACAACATATATAACTTTGCACTGCAATTTAAAACACAAAACCTGGCAGGACTAATTTACATTTATATCATACTGAGAGTGTTTAATTGCTAGAATGCCACATTGCATCTTTAAAATATGCACATATTATAAATATCTTGATGTGGAACTACTAGAAAAGACTTACATTAGATACCCTAATTTATAGGAAAAAGGCTCTTTAAAGTTCACAATATGCACTAAATTCTAGGAATTCCAAAGTCTTCATTTAAATATTTACTCAGTTATAATTAGTTCAGTAATTCAAAACCCTGTATGTAAGTAGAGTCTAATTCATAGCATGGTAGGTGTGTTGAGGGCAAATTTAATGTGATCCTGCCTTGGAATGAAAACAGGAAGAATGAAGTTATACAAGCATTTTCCATGAATCATTTTCCTTTATGTCTGAGAAGCCAAGGAAATATTCCATGATGACAGAGACTAATATCAACACTGTTTTCCAGGAGGAAACTGAAATGGGCAGTTGCAACCATACTCTCTGTTGAAGACAAGATCTGCACCAAATCCTGGGAAACAGCTGATTGACATCAAAGTGCCTAAGGTGCCCCTGAGAGTCACTGTCTTCAGACCACAAATGACAACAGTGCTGACGATACAGAGAAAGTAGGAAACAGTCACCAGGCCCTATAGTGACTGCCAGAATCCTGCTAACGCATCTAGAAGCACCTTGCTCTATTAGCTGATGGGAGATTTGGCTGTTCCTGTGCAGATCTCAGCTTCCAACACCATCTCTTTTCAAAGGACTGCTTCATGTCTCTCATCATAAAATAAAATTATAAAATAACTAGACAGGCAATTTTTCTTTCAGTGGAGAGATTATGTTCCTTTCAGCGGCTACACAAATGGAAAGAGACTAAGCCAAGACTCCACAAAGATCTCCTAACACCTCTGCCTGTAGTCATTCTGCTTAGCCGTACTGTCTCTACATAAATCTAGATGGTACTGTTCCCCATCACTAAAGGATGAGAGGTAAAAACCAAGTAAGGGTTTCCTGTGATTTTAATCTCCAAAAGCAGCAGTGTTTGTGCACACAAAAAATATATGCCCACATTTGTAGATATTAGAACTTTAAAAAGCTTGAGATGAACTATCATTCATTAACTATACTACCCTACCTTTCTCACTGTAATTGATGCCAAACTAGCTTCTGCTATGGGAAACTCTTCCATACACAGCTATGACTACTGAGTGTTTCTTGAGCTACCACATATGTCAGTGCCTACCTTTGTCTCCTTGACCCTGAACTATTTCCATGCACGCCAGCCAACTTTCTACCAGCCACCGCCTATATCTCTCTGCTTGAGAGCTCACTCTAGACAGGATCCTACTCTGCTCATACACATGGAAGATTGTAGTGCTGTGGAATTAAGAACCACTGATGGCCTAAGCAAGACTAGATAGTAGTGACTGGGAACAAGATTCTAAGGATTTCCACTAAAACTGATGGAAGGAACACGGTAATTATGTTAGTATTTTTATAATCCACAAAGGATTGAAAGCATTGACAATATTACTTAAATATATCATTTAACCACCCCAGGGTAAGTTAGAGGTTAGCAAAAGTGAAAGCTTGAGAAGACTCTTGGAACACCTTAGAACTACTTTGACTAGATCTAGCCCTCCTCCTTTGCAATATATACCTACAAGGGATGTGTGATAGCAAGTCAGCCCTCTAGGATGAGCTGAGGGAAAATAACAGAACCTGACTGGTAGTGTTTATCAATTTCTATGGTGTAAATACTCCCTCGATGACTAAGTTTATGCTGTCATCCTGATGTCATTGCATGGATAGTTGTGTGTGGCGGAGCACAACCTGCCCTCACAAACCAGTATAAGCCAACTCCACTGCTCCCTTGGGATTATGGTAACAGCATCCAAATGACTTAAGTGCATCTCTTCTAGGTTCTCAGAAGGGTGGGAGATGAGAAAAGCAGTAAACAAACAAACAAACAAAAAAAGCAGGCAATAAACAAAGCAGGATCTGCTTCATTCTGAGAGGCAATGATCATTCTTCCCAGCATGTATTAGAGACATAAGGAGATGCACAACTTAGAATTTAAATTTGGAGCAGTGTTTTTCAGTTTGGGCTGATATAAGAATCACCTGAGAATTTTTTTTTTTTTAACTTTATGCCCAGGCCTCATCCAAGCTAAGTCAGAATCACTAGGAGTGGTACCCAAGCATTAGATGATTTCACAGTCAGGAGTGAGGATGGATGCTCCAAAGTAATACTTCTCAAACTTGATGTGCACAGCTCACCTGAGTATTTTGCAAGAAAGCCAACTTTAAAAACATTAAGTAAAGAATAGTGATACCTTATAAATTCAAGCACATGAGAATCTCATAAGCTAATTAAATAGTAATAGAAGTAAGACCATTTGTTACCTCTGGGGAAGCCTCTTGGGTACATTTGATCTGGTAAGAAGTGACACAGGTAACACATTAAGTTGTATACTGAAGTTTATAATAACCTATGCACTTCGTTGTAAATATGTTATACCTCAACAATAAAACAGTTATTCTGATGGGGAGTGGGGGATACAGAACCAGGTGGGTCCCAAAGTTCAGCAATGTCTGATTCAACTTGAGATTCAAGGCTCTGGACTAGTGTCAGGGTGACTTACCAGTCAATTTGCTGTTTACCCAGTCCTTATAATGTGCCACACTGGACTAGGGCCTATAGGTGCTAACTGTTATACCCATGAATTAGGGCCCAATGACATACTACTTCAAGACAGTCACAGTCCACTAAAGTCAAATAGTTAGTATAACAATTTCATTTACTGATTACAGACATCTTGGTGAATCTCTGTCATGTGCTATAAGCAGGTGACAAAGACCTGAACAAGTGTAGAAAGATACCCGTTATCTGCCTCCTGAGGTATATAGATATGAGGTCATGAAGCACATCAGTGTTTACTCATCCCAATTGAGGTAAAAGCTGTAAAAGCAGAGTCAAGTGCAGTTGCTGGAAGAAGGTCTGTGTTTGGAAAATGAGGAGCAGTGGTAAATGAGACTGCTGATCCAGGCAGGAGCCAGAGAAAGCAGGGCCTGGGGAGCCCCAGTAAGATTCTGGTCTTATCTTAAGAGCAATGGGAATCCTTTGAAAGGTTTTAAGCAGAGGGGTGGCATAATCAGATTTGCATTTTTAAAAAGATCACTCCACTGCCGAACTTGTTGGAGGAGGGCCAAAAAGAAGGCTAGGCTAGTAGACCAAAGGAGAAATGCTATTAGCTTGGACAAGAGTGACAGCTGTAGAGACAGAGATGGACTTAGTTATGAAGGAACATGGACGGATCTTGACCATGGATTCACTGTGAGAGTGTTGAAGACGACTCTGAGCTTTCCCATTTGTACCCCTGCAAAACCGGATGAGTCATTCACAGAAATGAGGAACACTGACGGTCCCTTTTGTTGCTATAACTTTCCACGTCCACCAGAATAATCCTGATTTCATGAAAATTTAGTCTTTGGCTTACATGGATCACCAAATAAGAGACTATTCCTAGAAATAAATTTATTTGACAGCAATGGTATTTCCTTGCCTAGGGTCAGCATAACGGTAGAAAAAATAGATTCACCTAACCATCAATCACTGTGTCGCCAGGACATAAAGCCACCAAAGCTGGAAAATAAAGTCCAAATCTTCCTTTTTGATGTGTTTTCCCTTCTCCCATTCAGCACTCATAAACTAAGAGTTGACTTCTCTAGATGGAGACATACGCTTAGGAGTCTGCTTATAATTGTGTGTCTGGCTGGCTTGCAGTATGCTGATTTTAACTTCCCAGAGTAGTGTATTGCCTGAATGATTGCCAGCAACCTACAAAGTGTGGCAGAAGATGAACATGACCTCTAGAAGACAAGCAGCAAACCTGGATATATTACGTGTTTCTAGAGCAAGCGGAACCTTTGGTTGGCTACTAAGAGCAGACTCAACACCTAAACATGAGATTTAGAGTTGACAGGGGTCCCTAAAGGCCAGCTAAGTGACCTGATGCAGCAAGGTAGTACAGATTCTCAGGCACAGGATGCCCCTGTGGAAAATAAACCACAGAGTTCTCATCAAACACGGTTGGTGGGTCACCAGAGACTTGGATGACAAATGCACTTATTTTCAAAAAATACCTCTTTTATGTTAGAAAAAAAAAAACAAAACACTGCGAGTCTGGGGATTCATAAGCCAAGAGTCCTGCCCTTATGGTGCCATCATGTACCAATGAGACAGACATGGGAAGAACAGAAGAAAATTCAAAATAGGATGAAATCAGCCCTAAAAAAAGGGCAGAGGAATGACATTTTCTCTTATTGGGGAGACAACATTTTTTTCATTCCGAAAACACATACTGCCAAAGAGAATATCACGTCAAAAGCATCAAGAAGCAAAAGGATATTTAAATTTTAGGAAGCAGGCAGTTGTCAGGTGTGAATGAAGTTCTGGTGGCCCTGGGGTGAACACGTTTAGAAACAAGTGTGGGAAGGCTCAGAATCCTGGTCTACAGGGATGGAATGTCATGTGTGGGCTTTAGAAACCATTGAAGGTTCTGGAGCAGGAGAGTTGCTGGACTAGGGGAATAAACATAGAGTGGATTACTGTGAATTTAGAGTCAAATTCCTACTCTTTCCAGGAGATGTGATGCTCTGGTTTCACTCTATAATCAAAGAGACATTTAAAATGGCGTATCTTCATTTTTCATTTTGTGTTTATCATGCAAATCTCAATAGGCTTATGTGACAATATCCCCAAGAGGCAAGAATCTATATTCAAGTTTCTAAAAGGACAAACACAATCAGTAGGTTTAGTTTTGTGAAAAAAGAATTTTAATGTTTAAATTGTAATTATGCATGTTTTTATTTTTCTTTTAAAATTCTTAGGTTAAGGACTGAATTGAGTTTTGAGTTCTAGTCATTTTTCTAGTGACAAAGCCCAAATGGGCAAGATTACACAGAGGTGACACAAATGTTGAGTGTGCATGTCATGTTTGGAATAAATGTTGTTTCAGGTTCTTTTTCTCTTAAAATCTTCCATCAAACACTATAACAGTTACAATGTACAAAGCTTTTCAAGGATGTATTAAACATTTTACTTGACTTTACAACGTAATGCAATATAGATAGAAATGTGGAATGAGGTTCTTCATTTCTTTAAACTTTTGTAATAAAATAAATAAATATCTGGTTTGGAAATGTATTCTTCAAAATGATTAGAATAATCATTGGTGTCTTTTCTTTTCCTATTACAGTGTCATTTATTTATCCAGAATGTTCATTGATTTTTTTTTTTTTTAAAAAAAAAAAGCAGACAAATGAGGTCTGAGAAGATGATGAAGCATAAAGCACAGGGTAGAGCTGAAGAGGACCCTTTATAACGGATGCAGATAATAAGAATTGCATTATCTTATAATGACAAGGCAGAAACAGGCCCATACCAAAAAAAAAAAAAGTTTTCTCTTTTGTACTGACATGATAGTATCATGCATAGTACTATGTTCTACAGGAAGAACGTATTTGATGTGTTCCTTTGCTATGTGAAAATGGATAAATGCTGCCCAGGTTCAAGACCTTTGAAAAGGGTACAAGGACAGTATTTTATGATCAACATCTTTCTGAAGAAGGAAAAGATAGTCACAGAGAAATATTGTTAGAGTTATTGACACGTGGGCTGCCCAAGCAGAAAACCCAGGTTCTGTAATGTGGGAACAATGAGGAAAGAGGCATGGCTTCAGAATCTGAAGTTCTTGCATTACCCTAGCATGGCTTTGTTGTGAAAGTAGGAGTATAGGTGTAAACTCCAGCGTCCTAAAGTTAAGCAGAAGCAGAAACAAAATTCTCAGCTAAAAAATAGACTAACTTTGGAAAGGTTTCTAACCAAACCGGAGGACTGTCCTTTGCAGTATAGTAACTATGAAAATAACCACCCAAAGATATGTTAATAGATAATGGACCTTTGATTTAAGGCCCTATCCTTAGACTTTTTTTTTTTTTAAAGAGAGAGGGGGGAGAGAGAGAGAGAGAGAGAGAGAGAGAGAGAATTTTAATATTTATCCTTTTAGTTATCGGCGGACACAACATCCTTGTACGTGGTGCTGAGGATCGAACCCGGGCCGCACGCATGCCAGGCGAGCGCGCTACCGCTTGAGCCACATCCCCAGCCCCTTAGACTTTTTTAACAGCTTGCAAGCTTCAAAAGAAGGAGTAAAACTGTCTTATTCAACATCACACTAGAGATCTCCACTATTACAAAATAGTAAGAAAAAATGCATATGGGATTAGAAAGGAAGAAATAAAGTTATCTCTATCTTCACATAAAATTATTATCTCTCTAGAAAAATCCCAAATGTATGAAACAAACAAACAAAAAAAAAACCAAACAAACCCACAAAAATTAAAACTAATAAGTGACTTTGGCAAAGTTGTAGGATACACAGGCTGTAAATGAAGACACTAGCATTTCTGTATACTAGCCTTGGAATGGGAAATGAAAAACGTTCAAAACCACTATTTTTAGTAGCACTAAAAATACAAGGTTTAAATCTAGATGAAATTTAAATGCAGATGAGTCTAAATCTAGCAGAATATGCCCAAGATGCACTTCCTGAAAACTGCAAAATATTAATATAAAAAATCAAGGACCTAAGTTAATGGACATAGATATCCCCATTTTATGGATTGGAAGATTTAATGATAAAGTGCGGATTCAATGTCACCTCAACCAAAAATATCAGTAAGGTGAGTTTTGTGGTTATGTGTTGGAAAGTGTAATCTTACATAAGAAAAATTAAAGATAACCCCGCGTTGCAAGTGCAAAGGGATTATATTTTGAAATGTCAGCTCCGCGCGCTTGCTTCTTGAAGTGTGGTTTCTGGACCACCAGCAGCAGCAGCTGCACCATCTGGCAGCTGCTCCAGACCTGCTAAGCCAGAATCTGCATTTTAACAAGATCCCCAGGCAATTCAATTCATATGCATGCTGGTGTTAGAGCTGTATTGCTGTGATTTTCACTTCCAACCCTTCCCCAAACAAATTGCTTTTAGGCAAAGACTTTTCCCTCATTTAAGCGGCCAAGTGAAGGTAAAGGAAATTAATTAAGGTCTATGAACGTTTGTTTGTCCTTAGGAGAGCCCCAGGTACTGAGCCCTACAGCTATCTCTAAGATCTGAATAAGTTAAGGCAAGTAATTAGCTTCATTAGCACCTATTCCTCCTGAAGGGCCTAAAAACTTTCAGAGCTGCAAATTCAGTGGGAATGGGGTAAGGATCAAAGGAGTTTGAAAGACCTTTTATATAATGAAACTGTGTTGTGCATAAAAACAGTTAATCATTTTTCAAAAAAGAAGACAGCTTTAAAAAAAAAGCACAGCTGCCAAATAATTTTTTAACAAAAACATATGGTCCTAACTGGGCATGGTGGTGCACACCATGAGGATGGTGCACACCATGAGGATTACAGGTTCAAGGCCAGTCTTGGCAATTTAGCAAGACCCGGTCTCCAAATAAAACAAAAAGGGCTGGTGGTGTGGCTCCTCGGTGGTGGAGCACTTGGCCTAGAATGTGTGAGACCCAAGGTTCAATCCCTAGAACTGTTACCATCGAAGGGTCTGAGGAGTCACCAAGAGAAGGGGAAACTTGACTCATAATTAGGCTTGTTCTTGGCATAAGCAATGGAAAAGAATTTCAGCTTGTGCCCCTCAAAGCATAGACAGAGGTTTAGGAAAGAAGATTCATACTGAAGGAAGAATGGGGGCTATCTCAAGAAAAAGGCACCTTTGGGATAAAGAAAGGAATATGCATTCAAGGGAGAATGGAGGCTTTCTCCAGAGGGACAGACAGCAACCCCTTGGTGTGGGGAGTTACCAACATTTCTTGGAGTTAGTATGTGTGTTGATTATTTCTAAACTCAGGGTCTGGGTTCCTTTCTCCTCTCATGTCTCTGAATGATACTGCCTCCCAATATAAAGTTTCTATTGATTTCATCCAGGTTAAAGACACTTCTTCACTTTCCTTCGGAAAGTTTATTCACAAAATAGCAGATCCAGCTATGACAGCCAATCCTGAGACCTGTACTTTCTAGGCCACTCCCTCAGCAAGATGCCTCAGCAGGAGAGAAGACACGTCAGACAGTGTGACCACTCCAGAAGGAAATGAGCCAATCTTTGGACAACCTGAGAACTTGTAAAACGAACCAGTTAGCCTGGCAACTGTCCAACAGCTGGGCATCAGGGAAATCTTCTCAGCCTCCTTTGGGGTTTACCTATTCCTGAAAAATCATCTACAGCAAACATGTTGGCTGCTTTCTGAGCATTTACTAGTAAAACGTCTCATAAATCCATTACGGTGACACAATCTGCAAGACAATCTCAATTCTCCAATTTACCAACCAGATCATTTCTAACAAATGAATTGCCCTTGAGCCACATTTAGCAAGCAAGTGCTCAGAACTTGCAATATTTCATTATGTAAAAGAAACATTATTATAAAGAAACAGCACCACTGGTCGGTCAGTAAACTGTCACAATCACATGCGTCACAGTTGGGACTCCGTGGCTCATGCTGCTGAATTGGGAAGTGTCATTCCCGTCCAATATCTGATATTCATTAGCACACTGCTGTTCGTTTTTTTTTTTTTTCTTTTTTTTTTAAACATGCTGTTGATTGAACCAAACCTCAGCTTTCTTCCTTCTTGAAGTAATTGGCTGTGACTCATCCATTTGCACAGGACACCATAAAATGCTCTCTGTGTTTTGAAGAAATTAAGTGCCTGATTTAATCCACGTGTCTTCCTTTGGAGTTTTAATTATTCATTTCTCCATGAGAGCAAAAGGTTGGATGCCTTGGGTTATTTATAGCTGGGAGATTGTGGAAGAACACAGAGAGTAGGAGGAGAAAGAAGAGAACCAGAGGAGAAAATGCCATTAAAAATAAAGTAAATTCAGGCAGGAAGGCCGGAGAAGCTGGAGACGAAAAAGTCAACAAGTAGGAGGGAAAGGAATCACTGCACATGATTAAGGCAGAGGAAGAGGAGAGCTGGAAAGAAAAATGCAATACTGTCAGAGTGAAATGGAGAAATGAAAGAGGAGGAAAAGGAGAGACAACCCAGAGATGGACACATAAGACAGTGAGAAAATCCTCATAGCACCAAGTCTCGGGGGGCAGCCGAGAGGGTACTGAGTGAGATGATCAGGTTTGTCTGACAGGTTATGACTGTAAGCAGATTCCATAGGATTGTAGTTACTGTGGAATCCCCAGGCTCACGGGATTGTACCGTGACAGTCTGCAAGGCAGGTCTGGTTTTTTAGTTAGGAGGGTATAATGAAGGAATAGTTATATCTCTTTGACAAAGTGCCTGAACTTAAGCCTGTCTAGAAATGGAACAGACCAGAATTTCAGGAAACCTGGAAAGCTAGCACCGGCATTTTTGAAATATTCTAAAGTGTACACAAAGTATCTGCTGAAAGAATGATAGGAACCTACATGTGATGAGAATAACTGGGCTGCACTGGAAGCCTTACATGGAAATATTAATACAGGGATAGACCTGGAGTGGAGAGGCCATAAGTGCAAAGACTAGCTTTCTTGCTGGACACTGTCCCCTCTCATTCAGGTAAGGCAAGAATCCTTCTCCACCATGGTTTTGATATAATCTACCTGTTATAGATTAATCTACTGATAAAGACCTTGGGATTCCAGCATCCCTCCAATTTTCTAACTCATCTGCCTGGAAAAATAAAAATATATTTCCAAGGGTATTCAAAGTCTATTGCTAACCAACAGTGGAAAGGGCAGACATTTGGGAAGGAAATGTTCAGACATTCCAACAGCTACTGTGATCCTAAACATAGAAATACATCTTACAGATCCAAATCTGCTGAAACAGTCCCCTCTCCTGCCCATGGCATAAACTGGTCCTCACATTTGAAGATGCTTAACACAGCAAGCATGGGCAGGCAAGGAAGGAGACTCCTGAGAAATGATCTCCTTAAGCATGCAGCATCGAATATTTATTTACTTTTCCTCCAGCCCTCGCCCTGCTGTCTGGAAGCTATGTGACTTTGACCAAGTTTGCGAAATTCCATAGTCTTCATTTTTCTTTATTTATACAAATAAAATGAAAGTGCTGTCCTAAAAGAGAGAAAGGGCACATATTTTACAAATAAAATATCTGCAACTTCAAGGACCTACACCTAGTATTATATGCCCCCATCTTTTATTTTAAGCATGGGACCAGAACTTTTCTTCCTGACCTGCAAATGGAGACGTTTTAATAGGTAGGAAAGCCAGCTTAGAATATCCAGTATGGTCCAAGTATGACGATTTAAAAAAATTAAATTGCTGGCAATAAAACCCCCAGGTTTCGTGGGGTCTCGAATACTAGCCATGGCGATCTTGCAAGCAGCAGAGAAAGACAGAAGGTTTGAGGAGGAGAGCGGCATAATGAGAGTGCTGTTTCATGAACGAAATTTGCATTCTGGGATAATAGTGATATCAGTGACAGACCATTAGGAAAACAGCTGGTCTGAAAATGACAACATGAGTTTGATTTGCTGCCTGTTGAGTTTAAAAGGTGGGGAAGCCAGACACAGAGAAACATGTTTTAGGGAATTTGACACACTGAAATCAGAGGAAAAGGTCAGGACTAGATACACCAATTCAATGGTTGTATGAATACATATCATTACTGAGACTCATAAATACCTAGGCGTTTAACTTGTTAGAATCCTTTAGTTGCAAACAACAGAAACTCACTGAGGTTTATATTATGTATTCGAAGGATGCGGACTAGACAATAGAATTAAATATGTGCCAGAACTCCCAGTTTGGTTGGAAGGGTTAATTGACTAGAAATAAAATCTGTGTTCCTGTCCTGGCTGTACCACCATTGCTTTAAAGCTTTGGTTAATTTATTATTTCTGTTTTCCCTGGTCCTTACAAAGGGAGAGACTGGACAGATGATATAGAAGATTCACTTTCAGTCTGTTATTTTCAAATATTTTTAATTCCAAGAGGATTGGAGGAAAACTCAATTAAAAGTTATTTATTTTTAAAATTTTGGAACTGTTATGGTTTAGATATGAGGTGTCCCCCAAAAGCTCATGTGTGAGATAATGCAAGAGAATTTAGAGGTAAAATGATTGGGTTAAGAGAGGCTTAAACTAATCAGTTCACTAATCCACTTAAATGGATTAGCTGGGTGGTAGCTGTATGCAGGCAAGGTGTGGCTGAAGGAGGTTGGTCACTTGGGTTGTGCCTTTGGGATATGTATTTTTGTCCCTGGGGAGCAGAGCTCTCTCTGCTTGCTTGTCACCATGTCCTGAGATGCTTTTCTCCACCAGGCCCTCCCACCATGATGTTCTGCCTCCCCTTGGGCCCAGAGTAATGGAGTCGGCCATCGATGGACTGAGACCTCTGAAACCGTAAGCACCAAATAAACTTTTCAACCTCTACATTGTTCTTGTCAACTCTTTTGGTCTCAGTGACAAAAAAAAAAAAGCTGACTAAAACAGTAGCACATTATGCTGTGGGAGTATCAGTAGGGATATCAATTTGTCTTCAGATTTCTATCTCCACACACTACTTACTTAGCATTTCTAAGACACATAGTTTAAGTCTAGGAATAATTCCTTTTTGGGAATAGTTAACGCCAAGCATAAAAATCCAAATTTCCCATCGATGTTATTTCCATTAGATTCTAGCTTCTAAAGTTGCCGAACAGAAATATGATGCCAGTTGACTCTTTTCTTCCTTTGCCAGCTTCTTTCTTACTGCTCAGAAGCTTTTGATAGTTTCATCCATATTTTGGAAACCTACGAGCTTGAAAAGCCCAAGTGTGTGTCTTTATCTTTTTTTTTTCCCTTTAATCCTGCTCCGAATTCAGTGAGGAACTTCACTTTATAGACTTCAGTTCTTCTTCAAAGTAAGGAAATTTATTTCATTGTTTTTAAAAATAACTGCCTCTGTTCCATCTGTTCTTGTGTGGACCTTCTGGAATGCCTACGTTAGGGTCCTGGGAACATCTTCAGGGTTTTTTTAGCATCCCTCATTATTTTAATATTTTTAGGCCTTTGCTCTGTGCTTTGAAGCATTTCTTCCTATTCATCTTTTTTAGGTCACCCTTTTAGTTCTTAATTGTAATTATTCTCCCTTCCAGTCGAACCATCCTATTTTCAATTAAAAAAAAATTATTTCCAATAAAAATTCTAGCAAACTTTTTTATGTTGCAAATTGATACTATAAATAAATACTTCCTAAATACTCTTATTATTATCATCATTGGTCATTTCACATCTCTAGCAACTCAATTTCACTGGATGACATCTGTGTTCAGTATCCTGTTTGGCTCTCCCACCTATGGCTTCACTACTATTTCTGACTTACAGTCATTCCGTACTCTTCCCAACCTCCAGTAATCAAAGAAGAGCCATCCTACATGGAAGTTTCCTTGCAAATGATGAGATGTGCAGCAGTCACTTTTGGTCAATGAAGAACGGACAGCAACCAGCTCTCTTCCTTCATTCTCCTGAAGGAAGCCTATCTGCTTCAAGACTTTCTAAGCTGCAAGAAGTGTGGATTTACATTCTCAGGAATCTGAAGGACTTCATCCAATCCACATAACTCCACTGCAATTACTTAGGGTCCAAGAAGATTCTTCAGGCTCTTCAAAGATCACCCTTGGACTCTTTCATGTCCTTTTATCTCTCCTAGGCCAATCTAGGGCTGTCTTTACTGACCTCTTAGTCTCTGAATTACTAGACTCTGTTTGGCTCAAAGCTCAACAAAGTCCTCAGCTTGCTCTCCTATCCAGAAATCCCAGGAAAAGTGACCTCAATTATACCCCTATTGCTTGCCAGCTTATCAATGAGCTTTTTGCCCCCAAAAGCTCATGTGTAAAGTTTTGTTCCACTTGTATACTGAGGAGGGCATTCATAAATACCAGCCATTTCTTATTAAGAGAAGAGAAGCAATTGTTGGGCTGACAGTGAAAGGCATGCTGGAAGATGGCTGATGGGATCTAGTCTTCAAACAAGTCAAATTCTCCACTGGGCATTGTGGCAGAGGACCAGGGTTGATGGGAAGAGGAATTGGTTTGGGGACTATGCATAACTTCAATTATAACTTCTACTGTGCCTTTTTTCTTACCTGTTTATAAGATTCAGGACACATGCATAGCAGTGACCAATGCAAAGAGAAGATGATTTGGGGAAGATTACCAACCAATGCCTCCCTTGGTTGCCTATTTCTTTCACAAGGGTTTAGAAAATTCAAATAAGACTCCCTTCTCAACTCCCTTCTCACCTGATGAGCAGGTCCAGTTCTCTAATCCTACATAGAACAACGTCCTCTTATTTGGGAAAGGAAGGACCTGGACAAAGATATTTCCAGACATGCTTTCTCTCTTGGCCCTCATTTCAACACCAGGAATTCTAAAAGCAAAGAAATACTGACTTTTCCTGCTCATGAACTGCAAAGATCCCCTGTTGCCATGGTTCTAAGCGTCGTGGATAACAATCCATGATCAAGAAAAGAAAACCATGTTTAATTGCAAACCCCACTGTGTGTTCCCAGGAAAAGTGATCTCAATTATACCCCCATTGCCTGCCAGCTTATCAATCACAGCTGCCAACTATCTTTGCATTTATGGTTTAGATATGAGCTGTCTCCCCAAAGCTCATGTGTGAAGCAACACAAGAAAATTCAGGTGAAATATTAGAGTGCTTTAACCTGATCAATGGAGCCTATAGGTAAGTGCTTCCCACTCCACCCCTACTCCCTTAGCTAGGATGACTGCTAGAAACCAAGTTTAGAAAAATGTACCTTGGCACCACTGAAGGGCAAATTCATAGGATAATCTGTTCACATGAGTTTGCAAGTGAGTTTTCCCCTTTACCACCAGCAAAATACATAGGATAGACACCTTTCATCCCCACCTGTGACCTATTTTAATCCAGGTACTAAAGATGTTTAGGAATTAGATTAACTACCATCAAAGAACAAGAAAGCAAAGAAGACATTTTACACTTTCATTTTCTTAAGAGTTTCTGACCCATCACAAAACTGTTCTCATTTATTCATCTATCAGACCCACAATGAACATTTGACGTATGTGGGTACTGAGAATACAGCAATGAATAAGATGGGTGGGGTTCTAGCAATTTAGGAGTTCATTTATTCATTCCTATATTCCCTACTTCATTATATATTTATTGAGCATATACTTATGTATCATGCTATTTTTGACCCCAGAATTATCTGAACTATTTATTTAAAGCAACTTTTATACAGCAGTTTAGATTATTGAATGACAAAAGAACAGCAGGCAGGCCCTATCCCCAGGTTATATTATCATGAGAGAAAACAAAATTATCCGATGGTGAAAAATGCTATTCAGATAATCAAAATGTAGCCAGGTCCTAAAGAGGGACTGGGTCGTTATTTTAAAATGGGTAGCCATGAATGACATGAAAGAGACAGCTACACAACGGTAAGTGGTGAAGTATTTCATACACAGGACTGCACCTAGACAAAGGAGAGAGGGAGAGCAAATGCTACCGCGCAAGAAAAACAGCTTGTATTTTGTTGTATTTGAGGAACAGGAAGAAGAACAGTACACTCTCTGACCCGGAAATCTCTATCTTAGGTGTTTACCGAGGTGAAAAAGATAGCCTTTGTACACAAACATCCATGAACAGCAGCCTTGCTCACAACGTCCATTAATGTCCATTAAGTGGTTCGAGGACAAAGGGATTGCGGTGCGTCCATACAATGGATACTACTCAGTGACAAAAAGGAATGAGAGCATAATAGCATGAGTGAATCTCTGGAATGCTGATGAGTGAGCTGTATGCAGAAGGGAGAAGGTACTTCCATTTATGTGAAGTTCCAGAAGAGGCAGAAGAATTCTATGCTGGGAAAAAAAAATCAGAATGGTGTTTGCAACACATCATTCTAATTCAGTATATATACTGATGTGGTTTGGGAGAAATGTACTGATGTCGACAGTTTGCTTTGAAATGTATCAAATTATATGATGGATTAATAGATAAAAGGGTGGACAGATGGACAGATTGTGAAAAATCAATTAAATTAAAATTGTAATGGTAAAACCTAACTGATGAGTACATGGGTGTTTACTGTAATCGTGTTTAAACATCTCTGATGTTTAAAATTTTTCATTGCAAAACCTTTGATAAGAAAATAAGGTCATTGCAACTCGAGCACCCTAATGTGATGGAGAGAATCACTAAATCAAATAATTTGCACAAGTAAATGCATTAACTTATGTTTGTTTGTTTTATCAAAAACGATATTTCTTTTCCTCCATTTGATTGGTTGTATGATAACTCCTGGAGCCACATAGCATTTCCCCATTGCAGACTGAGGGAGTAGCAATATTCAGTGGGCAGCCATTGCACCCCCAGCACTATAATGAAGGAAAGAACAAAAGAGGTATGAATTATTTATTCCAGCTAACAAAAAGCCTTACAAAAAATAGTTGAAAAGATTGGACCAACTCATAAGAAATAATCAGAGAACAAGAGAGAAGAGAAAAAAAAGATAATGCTATCATAAAATGGGATTTAAAGAGGGAAGAGACTGTCAGAGGAAATTCTGAGTGGGTGCAAAAAGATAAAATTAGATTTATCTACATAATTTAGTTAATAAATGGAAAGAAGGAAGTATGAGACCTTCCTGTCACAAGGTGATACTTATTAAGTACTTACTATTAGTGTGCTAAGCACAGTACATTAATTTAACAGGTATTTTATCCCCAGGTGTTAGGTATAAAACAGGGCACAAAATATATTGATCTCATGGTCTACTGGTGGGAAAAACGACTGCCAATAAGCAACATAATAAATTAAAATATCCGGGGCTGGGGATGTGGCTCAAGCGGTAGCGCGCTTGCCTGGCATGCGTGAGGCCCGGGTTCGATCCTCAGCACCACATACAAACAAAGATGTTGTGTCCTCCGAGAACTAAAAAATAAATATTAAAAAACTCTCTTTCTCTCTAAAAAAAATAATAAATAAATTAAAATATCCAGTTTATTAGATAATGATAAGAAATGCAAATAATAGAACAAGGAAGAAGGATATAAAATAAGGGGGAGGTAAAATTTTAGACAGGGAAAATTGTCATTGGGAAGGAAATTTTTGAGTAAAAATTTAAAGGAAATAGAGAGCTCACAATCTGGGTGTTGGAAGGAAAAATCTGCAGACTGATAGAATAAATAAGTGCAAAAGTCCTGAGTCAGCAGCATTTCAAACATGTTAAACAAGCATCAGGAAATGGACAGTATGTTATTATTATCTCAGTCCCTGAGACCCTTTGAGCTGTGTATTGGAATCACCCACATTTCATGGATGGGGACACCAAGGTTCAGAAATGTTCAGCCTTTGCCTATATCTGCTCACAACAAACCATGGGCAAAACTAGTCACAGCTGCTTTGAAGCAGCTGTAACAGTATTCCAGTCTTTCTACTCTTCTCTTTCTAGATAGATGTGTTGCAGAAAGGAAAAGGCTGTGACTCTGAATAGTATCTCCTGATAACAAGAGCAAAACAAGTTCAATTAAATCCTGATTACCAAATGATTTAGGCTGCTGGCTAGAGAGAAAGAAGGTTGACCACAGATTACTTGATTTGGGCTGGGGCTGTGACTCAGTGGTAGAGCGATCGCCTAGCACATGTGAGGCCCTGGGTTCGATCCTCAGCACCACATAAAAATAAATAAATAAAATAAAGATATTTTTTAAAAAAGATTACTTGATTTGAACAGATGAGAATTATGATTAATCTTAATTCGGAAAAAATAGAACATTTTCATAAAAGGGCAGAGGGGAAAATCTATCCGAGTCTGATGAACAGATAATGCCAGCAATGTAGTTATTATAATCAATATACCACAGATGAAATGATAAAGGCAATATGGCTGCCAATGAAAACTATACATGTATCACAAATATGAATAGTTTGAATCCATCCCACTTATCAATTCTTGATTTTATTTCTTGAACTATAGGAGTCTTGTTAAGAAAATCGAGGCCTAATCCGACATGATGAAAATTTGGGCCTACTTTATGTTGCATTAGGCACTGGGTCTCTGGTCTAATTCCTAGGTCCTTGATCCACTTTGAGTGGAATTTTGTGCACGGTGGGAGGTAGAGGCTTAATTTCGTTTTGCAGCATATGAATTTCCAGTTTTCCCAGCACCATTTGTTGAAGAGGCTAATTTTTCTCCAATGCATGTTTTTGGCACCTTTGTCTATTATGAGATAACTGTATTTATGTGGGTTTGTCTCTGTGTCTTCTATTCTGTACCATTGGTCTACAAGTCTATTTTAGTGCCAATACCATGCCATTTTTGTTAATATTGTTCTGTAATATAGTTTAAGGTCTGGTATACTGATGCCACCTGCTTCACTCTTCTTGATAAGGATTGCTTTAGCTATTCTGGGTCTCTTATTTTTCCAGATTAATTTCATGATTGCTTTTTCTACTTCTAGGAGGAATGTCATTGGGATTTCGATTGGAATTGCATTAAAACTGTATAGTGCTTTTGGTAGTATGGTCATTTTGACAATATTAATTCTGCCTATCCACATCAACTCTAATAGCACAATTCACAATAGCTAAATTGTGGAACCAACCTAGATGCTTTTCAATAGATGAATGGATAAAGAAACTGTGGTATATGTGTACAATGGAATATACCTCAGTATTGAAAGAGAATGAAATCATGGCATTTGCAGGTAAATGGATGGAGTTGGAGTAAGTGAAGTAAGTCAATTCCAAAAACACCATAGGCCGAATGTTTTCTCTGATAAGCAGATGTTGATCCATAATGGAAGTGGTGGGGGGAGCATGGGAGGAATGAAGGAACTTTGGATAGGGCAAAGAAGAGGAAGGGGAAGGGAGGGGGCATGGGGGTAGGAAAGACAGTGGAATGAGATAGACTTCATTACCCTAGGTACATGTATGAAGATACAAATGGTGTGACTCTACTTTGTGTACAACCAGAGAAATGAAAAATTGTGCTCCATATGTGTACTATGAATGGAAATGCACTGCTATCATGTCTAACAAATTAGAATAAATAAATAAAATTTTTTAAATTTTAAAAAATATATGATTAGTGACTGTTTCCAGAAGAAACTCAGAGCCTATTGGCCTGGAAGAGGTTGATCAAAAGATACGCCTAAACCTTATATTTATTAAAACAAACAAACAAATACAACTGTCTGGGCACAGTGGCACACACCTGTAATCCAAGAATCTCTCAGGTTTGAAACAGGAGGATTGCAAGTTCAAGGCCAACCTCAGCTACTTAGCAAGATCCTATCCCAAAATTTAAAAATAAAATAAAAAGGGAAGAAGAAGGAGGAGGAGGAGGAGGAGGAGGAAGAGGAAGAGGAGGAGGAGGAAGAGGAGGAGGAGGAGGAGGAGGAGTTATTGTTGTTGTTATTATTCCATCCATACTGAGTACATGATTCCAAGCAATGATTCTTAAAAATGTCTTCAGTCTGTCTGAAGTGGATGGAAGATGGGTCTTCATTCCACAAATGAAGAGATTCTTCCAAGATGCAAAGGCTGAATCAAGGCTAAATACATGTCCAGGAGTGACACCACTGAGTCCATCCAAATCATCTAAGGTTATCTGAGGTTTTCTCAGTGCCATAATCATTTGACATTGGCTCTGGTAATCAATAGGCAACCAAATTCATTGTTCTAATTTTCCACCATCAGCTGCTACTGAATAGAATTTTTTCCCCCTTTGTGATCCTTTCCAAATACTTTCATTCTCCTTAACCAGGTTATGTTGTTCCCAGTGAGTCCTGGGCTCCTTTCTGAAGGATGAGATCATCACAGACACAGCAGTACCAGCTAATAAAAGTCTGTAAGGCTGACAATCTTGTCATCACCTTTGGCTCCCATACCACTGTGTTGCTAGCCCCCTATGTCTGCTTTCCTGACCTCTCTTATTTACCCCATCCATCATCTCAAAAGCACACCATGGTGTTCATAGTGGAGCCACAAAGGTCAAAGACCAATTGCTGTAGAAATGGGGATATTAAATTAAACCTATGCCCTGGCAGAAAGCCTCAGAGGACGAAAGGGCAAGTGACAGGGACTAAGGCTCTCATTAATGTGTTACCAACTTGTCACTTTCTTGGGACTCCTGCAAGGAACTGAGCTCTGATTAAAGCAGGAATACAAGGCTGTGTAGCTCCGGAGAAGTTTCTTCAATTTTTCTTGCCACATCTTACTCAAATGCATATATTTTTTTCCCTTAAGTTCATCCTAATAGATCCAAAAAAATGTGGAGAATGACAAGAAAAACTTTATTAAGCACTCGTCTGTCTTGTCCTCTAGAAGTTTATAGTTTAAAAATATGAGGCAGGGTTAATGTGAACAGGTGTGCTCTTGCTAAGTCTGTAGAAACAGTCAACCGTGTCCGTTGAGACTCAATTTTCAACTTTTGAAAGGAATTGATTAGGGGCTGGGGTTGTAGCTCAGTGGTAGAGTGCTTTCCTAGCATGTGTGAGGCACTGGGTTCGATTCTCAGCACCACATATAAATAAATAAAATAAAGGTCTATCAACAACTAAAAAAAAATGTTAAAAAGGGGGATTGATTAGTGAAATCACAAACACCAAGAATCAACGCCTTTTAAAAATCAATGCCTTTTAAAAGTTATTTGTATATCAAAGTATACATAAAAATAATTATCCTTGGCAATAAAAATTTAAGTAGAAGAATATTTGAAGAGACCCATCTTCCCAATACATTTCTAACAGGATGATGACTTCAGCGAAGACAAGAGCTGTCAGTCGAATCCTCCCTACTCAAAGTGTGGTCCTTAGATGAGCAGCCTCTGAATTGCCCAGAAACTTGTTAGAAATGCAGAATCTCAGTCCCAGCTCCAGCCACGCTGAGTTAGAATCAGCAGTTCAACAAGGTCCCTGGGTGATTTACATGCACTTCAGGTTTTAAGAAACACCTGAATTAACTGGGGGTTCTGAATGGAAACCTGCTTGCTTACTCATCTTGGGCTGGTGTGGCTTTCCTGTGCAGTGAACATGCACACCACACTCAGAAGCATGTGCATCCATTTGGACAGTACAGATGACGTCATGGGCTGCCACTTCAGGGAAGCTCTTCAGTTAAGGGAGGGAGGGAGGACTGAAAAGAGTGTCACAGGGAGTGACTTCTCAGTCCAATGATGCTGTCTTATCAGGCCGGCTTTGAGTACTGGTCTGACTGGCCTCTTCACAAATTCCCCATCAGACAACTCACTGCTCCTGGGACCTTGCCTAGCTAGATGATTCCTTTCTGGAGAACAGGTGAGTGAAATTCAGATCTTCGCAGCTCCTCAGCCCTGCCTCCACGGGAAGCCATCTTCACCACCTTCATTCTGGGTGACAGTCCTTTTGCCCATCAAGGGCACCCTAGGATGGATACAGAGTCTGTGGAATCAGACTCCAGCTGCTACACTGTCCTTGCATTGCACAAACCATCCTAATGTCACCTCTTTGGCATATTTCCTGAGTGTAAAATGATTAAAATTCAACTAATGTCTCTCTCAATCCAAGTTTATTGGGATCTGGGAAAGTAAAAAAGTGGCTTGATGGAAGGGAGCAAAGCAGGTCCTGATTAAAAAGACATGACTGCTGACAGCTGGGGCCATGGAAGCGAGATGCTGAAACTTGCCGGCACCAGCATTTTAATTGCAAGATGGCATTCATCAGAAGATGCCCCGAATTAACTAACCTGGGAGAGCAGAAGCTCGGAGGGAGGAGGGGGCTGGCTGACCCTAATTAAATTGGATTCTGTGATGGAAATGATGGTTCCCTCATGTCTGAGTGGCATCTCCCTCCCTCCCTGTCTTCCACACCCTTCTTTAAGCATTTTCTTCAAGTTCTAAATGGTTTTGAAAAGGAAGCAGATCAAGCAGATAATCTATACTGAACATCATTCAATTCTCTTCTGTGAAGATTACATAATAGTACCCTTAAATATCTATCCTATAACCATATGAAATATATTTTTTTCTGATTATAATATATCAAAGCCAAAGAAAAGTGAATTTGTTTAGTGTAACATTCTTTTTAACAATTAGAAAATTATACAAAGGGGCTGGGGTCATAGCTCAGTGGTAGAGTGCTTGTCTCACATGTGTGAGGCACTGGGTTTGATCCTCAGCACCACATACAAATAAATAAATAAAAAAAAGGCATTTGTGTCCATCCTCAACTAAAAATATTAAAAAAAGAAA
The DNA here is from genome assembly GCF_021218885.2 of Marmota monax. NCBI lineage: Eukaryota > Metazoa > Chordata > Mammalia > Rodentia > Sciuridae > Marmota > Marmota monax. Next base: position 23,179,314 of record NW_026695215.1, on the reverse strand, counting down.
AGTATACAAAGAAGAAAATAAAATAACCATTAAGCTCAGAGATAATAGCTGTTGATATTTTTGATACATTAATTTCCAATACAGTGATCACCCCATGTGTGTATAGAAGTGGGAAAGTGGGAAGAAAGGGAGAGAGACAGAAAGAGACTGAGAAATTTGGGATCATAATGTGTGTACTTTTTTTTCCTGTGGTACTGGGGACTGAACCCAAGGGTCCACACAAGCTAGGCTCTAGCACGGCCCAGAGGAGAAATTCCCTTCTCCACCTCCTCTGTAGTCAACAGGGCCCTGTGGCTAATTTTAGCCAATAGAATGTGACAAGAAGCCACATGTGTCTCTCAGTCCTTTTCTATCTTGAGATAGGGTCTCACTAAGTTGCCCAGGCTGGACTCCAACTTGCAATCCTCCTGCCTCAGCCTCCCAAATAGCTGGGATCCATGGCACCTGATACCATGTATATTTTTATATTCAGTTAAATTCACTCAACATTATACTGTGAAGAGTTTTAACTCTCTGGTGAAAATATTTTTACAATGACATTAAAAAAAGGAAGATCTCAAGTCATGTCATCTTTTGAGACAGTACTAAGAAAATGGAAGAATTCCTGAACTAAAACATTCCTGATGATTTGGAAGCAATATGAGAAGAAGAAGAAGGAGGAGGAGGAGGAGGAGGAGGAGAGGGGGAGGGGGGAGGAGGAGGGGGGGAGGCAGGGGGAGGAGGAGGAGAAAAGGCAGCTATTGGTATAATCAACATTGAGAAATTCAAAGTTGGACAAAAGCTTACTATGGTTAAGCATATGAATTTAAATTAACATCACATGCCTAAGGAAACTGCCAATCTCTGAAACTGTTCTTAAGAAATCTCATGATATTACCAAAACTACCTGAAAACTTTCCTATGATTCAGTAGTAGAAATAAAATGAAGGACCAACATTATAGAGTTGAGTCTCTGGAGCTCACTCATATCCAATTCTCCTCCCCTTTTGGACACAAGGGAAATTTTTCCTTCTCCACCTCCTCTGTAACTAACAGAGAATGCCACTAATTTTTTAGACAAGAGGGTATGACAAGACCCAGCACCCAGTTCTGCTGTGAGGACCTTGAAGGAGGCCGTGTGAGGAAACTGCAGACCAAAGCAGGCTCTCGGCTTGCTGATATGGAGCACAACTGCTCTGGAGAGGCACTCAGCTGTGTCAAGCCATCAGGGTTATCTATCGAGTTAGCATGACCTATCTATTATGACTAACAGAATCACCAAAAAGCAAAGGAATGTGCCATTTCTATCCTCTATGCATCCTTACTGCATGCCAATAGGCCTCACAGAAGGAAACAATTTACTCAGATGCCCTTCTTCTCCATCCATCCAGCTGATACAACAGAGTTGGTCAGGATGTGACCAAAGCACAGGTCAGGAAGGCCAGCCTCCAGGGTCCACTGACATTCATCATTCACTGTGTATTCCAGGGTCAGTTGACATTTACCTAATATGGGAAAACCATTTTTCAGAGGAGGTGGGGTGGTTAGGGAATCAAGAAACTAATGAGGGGCAGTGCCTTCCTTCTAGAAGTTTAAAATATAACAGAGAAGAAAACCATAAACGTACAAAGACAGGGTACTGGGGAAGCCATTTCTCTTTTTGAGCCTTAGCTTTGTCATCTGTCACATGGGGATAAAAACAGTACCTTCCTCACTGAAGCATAATGCCTGATACAGAATAATTGCTCATTAAAGGCCTTTGATTATTATTATTTATTCACCTGCTGCAATGGTATATCATTGCTAAGTAGAAAGAGGAACAAGTTCTATTTAAGTAAATTGGTTCCTCTGACTGTCAAAATATTTTATTGTAGAAAGGGCCTGAGCTATGCAGAAATCATTCCAGAGATGTAAAAAGAAAAAAAGAAAAGAAAAAAAAAACTTGGACCCTGGGACATGTAATTTGTGAAGACCTCTATTTCCTCATCAATAAAACCGAGATAACAGTTTCTTCCTTGGAAAGAGTCAAGGAAATCAACCATACAACTCAGAAACATAAATCTCTCCCTCACTCCTCCATATTAAGAAAGATGAACAGCACAGAAGGTGTAAATCCTGTTTACAACTGTTAAGTCGATTATCTCTAAGTATCTACAGGCTCTGAAATTCCAGGAGCCATTCACAGCATATATGAAGCCAGACGTTTCCCAATCAGGTGTGCCACCTCTCTCTTCAGAAATCATGTAACTCAAAATCCTCTGTTTCCTAAAACTTCAAATGTATTCACTGCTATCCACAATTTTTCTTGAACTGGCATAAATACCTATCCTTGGTTTTTTCATAGCTCTGTGAGTGAGGCTATTTTGTTAAAATGTTGGTAGAGAAATAAACTGCCTTGATGAGCAATGAGCAATCAGAAATGACTGGGTTTCCCTAGCTACCTTGGGACACAACATGCCCAGACCTCACGGAACAGGGTGGGACAGGAGTTGGGATTCCACAATCAACTAGACTTAAGATGGCAATCTCACATTGTATTATTCCACTTACCGCTGACTCGGACAGATACGAAGAGGTATTAAGAATGATTGTAAAAGCAAGAGCACATCAGAGCTGGATGTAATTCCCCACTGAGAAGCTGATCACCTGCTACAATAACTGCTCTCCGCCTTAGCTGTCACCCTTTATTTTTTGTTAATAATACATAGGGTGTGCCCAGCGCCTCTACTGGGTGCTTTTTCCTGGGATCTTTGATCCAGTCTCCTCTTGTAGAGAGGAGGAAGAAGAGGTAAAAGAATGAGAGAACGTGCTGGGCAGAGCTGCTGCACTTGGTCATACAGGTTGCACGCCGTGTCCACAATCTGAACAGTCTACCTTGACGTTGTGCAATGTGACACCTGCCCAACCATACATGGCAGTCCTTTTCTTCATTCATTCAAACATTCACATACTTATTCCAGGCACTATGCTCTTGACTTTCCTTAATAAGCCTTAATGAATTATTCAACCATTAATTTATTCTAAAAACAATTCTTGGATCATCATGACACCTGTCATCATTTTGTTTTCCACCTCGCAGCCAATTGCTCATGTGTCATTACCCAGCACACCCACCACCATGGTGTTGTCCCAGTGAATCTGTTCATCACTGTATCCTGCTTCTCTTAAGTTCCCAGCACCCAGCAGAGCACAAAGACTGTTCACAATGGGTGTATCCAAAGCTGAATGCCAGACTTCTTTCCTGGAGACATGGCAAAAGCACATTTTGACATGTGAACTCCCAGAAGGCAAAACTATTATCTGTTTCATTTATGACTCCACAGCTCATAGATTAGCGTCTGGCACACAATAGGTACTCCATAAATGTTTGGAGAATAAATGAATACTGGGGGAGTCCTTACAGATGTTATGTGAACATAATTCAGATTTCTGGAATGTGACTTATTCTTTGTTGAGCGAGGATTGCAAGAAAGTATATCGACAAGGAGAAACATCAAGCCCCAGTGAAATCTACCTCCAGAAGTAAAATGGAATGAATAACAGGTGCAACAGCCTGGTGACTGAAGAGTAACCTAAAAACATCCACCCTATCACAGACTCGCTCCCTGTATTTCTCAAGGTTCATAAGAGGATATTGTGGTGATAATAAGCGCCTTCCGTGCTGTGTAACTCTAAAGGCATCATCTCTAACCGTCACAATGCCACAGTGTAGTTTTTCTCTTTTAAGGATCAGGAAACAAATCGAGACCTTCAGTAACTCATTCACGCTTTACCTGCAGGAAATGACTGAGCTAGAATTTAAAGAGCCTCGTCTAGTCTAAAACCCCAATCTCTCCATGTGGAGAAGAGATTGTATGTGTGCATTCACGAGCCTAGGCATGAATGTGAGTAGACACCTGTACAGTGTACACCATCAGCTACGGCTCAGGATATGCCCACACTTGCTTTCCTGAAGAAGAGTTCACTGGGCTTGACTTCTAAAGATTTTTCTTTTTTGATTTTATTTATCTCCAAAAACTTATGTTCTTGAAAGTAAATCCCATAAAAATACCCATTATCGATATCCCTTGATGACAGCACTCAGAAGGGAGAGATCTCACTCTAGGCATGATTTTGAAAATTCATAGGCAGTATACTTCTAGGGTCAAATAGGCTAATGATCTTTTCTTGCCCTGTGCATTCTGGGGTCATTAGACCAGGCTGCTGATCCAGTTTAATTATTTTCTGATGAATAGGATGGTCATCATCCTATTCATAGAACAGATGACAGGCCCCACCCTCAGGAGGCTATGCAAACAAAATGCGGTAAGTAACTAAAGAAGGGCCCACATCCTCTCACCTAGTAGAAGGGGACCTCAGCAGGGTGCCTGCCTGAAGTCAGTGGAGGGACTGGTGCTGGGCCATATAGCTACTCTAAGTCTCTCTCTTTGGCAGGTGTCAGGGTCTCCAGGGTGTTTTATTAAAGGAATAAAATGCAACCACTTCAAGGCACCAGCCATGTTCTGCACAAAGCTTTGGCTCATGTGGCGTCAAGATCCCTGAGGAAACTTGGTCCAGCTTCTCCTGGGGGAGAGCAGGTCCTGTTCTGCAAGCTTTCAGAGCTCAGCACAGCCTGTCCCTCTTCCCTTCACGCTTGTTAAATGCCCAGCATGGCTTTTCAGGGGCCAGGTTGATGCCATATGCTCATGCCACGGAAGCATTTTACTGCCTGAGCAGAGGCACTTAGCAGGGGAAAGAGCACACTGTTTTCATAGCTGGTTGGCTCTTAATGCTTCTTTAGGAGGCACCAGGCTTCAAAGAGAAGGTGTCTAGGATATTTGGGAAGATGCCAGGAAGGTGAAGGGTTTCCGGTGACACACTCCAGGATATCAGCCAGACAGGGAGGAGGGCCCAAGTCATTAATAACGCAATTCTGGTGCAAAAGGAAGAAAACGAAAAACAGTAAAGAAATTACATATGCAGAGACATTTTTTTTAATGGCAAATTAACATTTGGGTTACATAAATGATTCTCACTTAAGCAAGGCCAATTTTGTCCCCCCCCCCCCAAGGGGCATTTGGCAAAGTCTGCAGATATTTCAGGTTGTTAGAACAAAGTGTTGGGTAGGAGAAGGCTGAAGTAGGCATTAAGTGGGTGGAGAGGGCAGGGATGAGGATGAACATCCTACAATATCCAGGACAGCCTCCAATGGCAAACAGTTCTCTGGCTCAAAAATGTCAATAGGTTGAAAAACCCTAGATTATATTAACACTGAACAGATAAGGAAACACTCTGTAATATGCAGCCTCGTCGCTGAATTAGTTGCATTGGAGGGATGGGTAAGGCACCCTCACCTGGGTGTAAGATCTGGCTTTGAATTTTGGTGCAGAACATTCTAGCTCTATGGCCTTGGGCAGGCTAGCTGACAGCAGGAAGCCTCAGTTTCCTCTTTGTCCAAGTGCAATCCTAACCTGATGTGAAGTTTAAACTACAGGAAATGGTAAGAAAGCATTTTGCCCCCCAGGTCTCTACACAACTACAAATAACTGAGCACTGATTATTAAGGCCCAACAAAGTTGGAGGAAGGGTGTGGGGAACAAATGTTTTTTTTTCAGAGAAATTTATCAAGTGCTTGGGGGATCTGAGAGGACCCATGCAGGAGTTTGCAAGATCTCGAGGATACACAGACCTATGTCTCTCTCTATAGAAGGTTCTTTGTCTGAATCTAGATGAGCCTGACCAGCATGTGTTCTCAGCCCATGGGTACCTCAATGACCTTCCTTAATTATCATTGTCCCTTTGCTCAGCCCAGGTACCTGGACACTCTTGGGTCCTGGTCTTTATTTTCAGAGGCCAAGCATAACCCCAGTGTGTCCTGATCAGGGAGAAAGCACTACCAATACATGATACTTAGGCACATATCACTGTTCTCCTATGGCATGAAGTCAGAGGGGCTATGGCCTCTCTTCACTGTTCCAAAGCTGAGCAAAATAAGGCCACAGCTGCCTCCGGTCTGTCACACACATACCATTTTATAGCCAATATTTGCTTTGTTGCTGTCACCTCCAGCCTTAAAGTCCTGTCCTCAGAGCAACCCGTGAGCTCCTTTCTCTCTAAGCTGCATGGACTTCCTGGCACATGGCTTTCCCTGCTGGCTTCAAAGGCACCTAGGCAGGGGAGCACCACAGAGGAAAAAGAACTGTTTAGCCAGCCCACACAGACTGCCTCAGAGGGCCTTCAAATCAACCAGCTAGAAGATGCCTTAGAAATCATCTATCTCAGATCCCCCAAGCTGGTGAAGCTCAGAGAGAAGGAGGGGCAGGACCATGGTTAGCCCACAGGGCATCCTCTTGCAAATTAGCAATGCTACCTCTCTGGATGGAGGCAGTCCTGAGCCAGGGGGCATCGCCTGCTGAATACAAGTGTCAGATCTCAGGCCAGCAGATAGGACACTTGGTATTCTAGAAAGAAATTTGTTCAAAAATCACAAAAACAAGTTGGCATAGAGTCAAGATACACAGCCATTTCTTAGCTCATTTAGGATAAGGCACCCATGGAAAATAAGTAGTTCTTATACTCTTACTATCTTTGCAAAGCCAGGCTTGTTGGTCAAAAAGCCTGGATGTCACACTTCACTGTTACTAGTTTTCCTTGCGGACCCTTTAATAATGGAAAAGGGAATGGCCAAACACTTGCCATGGGTGGAGGTTTCTTGGGGACATTTTACACATAGCTGATGGCTCAGGGGGGAAAAAAAAAAACCTGCAAAGAAGCAAATGGGTTCTGGTAGCTGGGGAAAGGGAATCTAATCACCCAGTTCAGAATCAGTGTGTAAAGATGCAAGGTCAAATCCCAAAGGATGCTTTGTTCTGAAATTGTAAAAAGCTAGCATGGTCAGGTATGTGAGAACAGAGTCTCATTTCAAAGAAACCCATTAAACTTCCCGTCGCTGGCGTATTTCATAAGACTTCTGTGATGAAAAAAAAAAAAATATGGCAACTTCAAGTTGGAATTAGAACAGTTGTTATTGCATCCTGCAGCTTAGGCAATGAGAGAATGTGCCAAAACTTCCAATTAACACCTCATTCCCTTTTTCTACCAGCAACTTTATTACTCTCATATCATTTTCGTATCCTAAACTTTCCTATCCATGGAATCCCAGTGAGTTCTGCCACTAGATGCCCTTGGGAGCCCTTCTTCCTCTTCCTATGCCATTGCCATATCTAATCTTTAGGTCAAGGGTCAACAAACTTTTCCTAAAGGGCCAGACAGTACATTTGGTGGTTTTGTGGTCTCCATCACTGTAGCACACAAGCAGCCACAGACCACAGATAAATTCGTGGGTGTACCTGTGTTCCGATAAAGCTTTATTAATAAAGACAGATAGTTGATGACCAACTAAAAACAGGTGGTGGTCTAGGTCTGGTTCCTTGGTCACAGCATGAGCCCAGCTTACAGACACAAGCTAAGAAAGTCACCTTTAGGTAATGCTCCTGGAAAAATAAAAATTAGGCTGGGCATGATGGCACACATCTCTAATCCCAGTGGCTAGGGAGACTGAGGCAGGAGGATTGAAAGTTCAAAGTTAGCCTCAGCAATTTAGTGAGGCCCTAAGCAACTTAGCAAGACCCTTTCTCAAAATAAAAAATTAAAAAGGCTGTGGATGTGAATGTTTAATTGAAACTGAGTTCAATCCTTGGTACCACACACACACACAAAAAAATAGGAGCCAAGATGGCAGTGGTGGGAAGTCTTTGCCCTGATCCTACCTCCTCTGTCATGAAGTTGGGAGGAGGATTACATTGGGAAGATTGGTATCATGTAGTAAGAGAAGGGATTTATCTGGACATGGATGCTTCTTCTAAGATACGCCTCCAATGCTAGCTTCCATGACTTCTGTCCAAGCATCATGACATTAATGGATTGCTATAAGATTCTGCAATTCTGCTACTCAGGCTGACCACCACATTTTCCCAGGATACTAAAGGGGCAACCACCAGAATGAGGGTCTTAATAACAGTGCTATATTTAAGAATTCATGGATGCTGTGCTGATTTAGGCAATTACATAAAATTATAGCTGAATAAACAAAAAAAATTTTTTTTTTGAGTGAATGAAACAGATTGGATTTCTCTGGGCCCCATGATCAGGAAGATATTACATTGGCTAGTTGCTTTATCCTTTTCTAGGAGACAGGGAGCCTCTGCTCCATCCTGCCCAACACATAGTAGGTGTTATAATTCAGGCTCCGCTAAGTATCAGACCACAAGACCAACTTCCTCCTTCATACCTGGACTGTGTTCAGTTTCCCAGATTAGACCATAACTCTCCAGCATAGTGAAGGGTTTCCTACTTCTCAATATTATTATTACTGATCTCAGTACTATTACATAGTATCCTTGCAGTTTAAAATAATATATAATTGCCCAACATTTGAAGAACAATTAGTTACTCAATGCCAGGCACTATCCAAATTGTTTTAAAGTCCTTCCCATTTAATAACCTTATTATTTGTATTATCCCCCTACTGACAAATAATGGCACTTGTACACAGAGAGGTTGGATAACTTTCCCCATTTCATGCAGCTTCAAGAAGGGGAGCCCAGGTTTGGACCCAGGTCTCAGACTCGGGTACCCAGGTTTGGACCCAGGTACCCAGCTCCAGAGCCTGGGCTGTTGACCTCTGTGTAACAATGTTTCCAATAATGCGACAGAGATAGGGGATCAATATAGGTTTGGGGTTAATGCCAGTGAGGACTCCGAGAGGTAGGAAATGAAGAACGAGGTCCGAGCTGAAGCTAAGCCAGCTTTTGCTTAGTGCCCAGTCATCCTGCACCACTCTCTCCTGAGGTGGTGAATATTAAATTGACCCTGAGGGCCCCTAACAGGGGAGCTGGGCTCTAAGAGTGGTAGCTGCTAGTGGAGGAGCCACAAAAAGACAAAAGACATATCTGCAGCCCTGAAAATAAAGCCCCTTCTTCAGTGGCCTGGGACTGGCAGACCCTGGAATGATGCCTTCATCTGGGAAAAGTGTACCCTCTCAGAGCAAGTGGCCCCAAGGCCAGCCGCCTTCTCCCCAGCCCCATAACCTCCATCTCTCCTTATCTCCAAGATCCTGCTTCCGGGAAGGGCAGGGATCAAGCCTCCTGAATTTCCTAGTGACTGGGGTGAGGCCTAGGGGTAACAAGGAGAAGGAGGAAGAGATACTATCAAACTTGGACTAGAAATTATGACTATGTTTATTAGATCACTTGATACTTCCTTCATCAATACCCAGATTTTTTTTCATTTTCTTTCCTTTTTCTTAAAATGTTTTTGGTTCTTAAACTATTTTAATCTCTTTTCTTCTTTTCTAACACTGACATTTGAAAGTAGGAAAAGTAGTTTAATTATAGTTTTAACTGCATTCCACATTATAAGGAGAGGATTATAATTGTATTGTCTTTTCACATATTGTGTTCTTGGCTTCTGTCATTCATGAAACAATTATTTAATGGTTTTTGAGCAATTGGATAATGTCTATCTTCTTTTTCTCTACCTCCAAAGTCATTTATGTCACGTTACGGAATGTAACGTGTAACAAGTCTGAATATTTCAATAAAAGCTCTCTGTATTCTTGAAAGCAATCTTATCCCCTATTTAAAAAAAAAAATCCTTCAAAATTCTGTTGTTACTCCTAATGAAATACAGAACAACACTGTTTGATATACTCTGCCTATTAAATATTTAATTTGTTTATCATTGCCTTCTTTGTCTAACATGTTTTCATAATAGGGTGCAAAGACATCTATGTCAGGGAGTCAGAATCTGTGCTCAGATCCTGTTTTATCTTTAATCTGCTACATCGCTTTGGTCCAAATCATTTCACATCTCTGGGCTGGGGTTTCCCTTACTTATAAGATACAAAGCTGAATAAAATTATCTCAAAACTGCCACTCAGCAACACCATTTGAGAATAGCGTACAGTGAGGCTTATATTTGCCCCTACCTTCCTCTACAAGGTTACACTTTCAACCAGGAAGGGAAGGAAAGCTCACATAGGCCCTAGAAATCAACTGAAGTCTTTAGAAGGAAAAGGAATCCTGTATTTCAATCCCCTAGACTCCCATACCCATGCCCAATACACATATCATGGGTGATATGTTGGAATGTGAACTTTTCAATAATCAATCAAAATGTAGCAATGAGAAATTTATATTCTCAGCAGCCAGCAAATATTTGATAAAGGGATTATTTCCTTTACTTAAGGGCAAAAACCAAAAGGTCACGAGCAGAGGGGACTTTAACTCCCCTATATCTCCCAAGCCCTGCTGCCGAGAGGGCTAAGCTGTCTCAAGGATCAGATGGAACAATCACAGAGAAATGCCAGCCTCAGAGGGAATAAACTTAGCATCTTCAACTTCCACAGCACAGTGTCTCAGCCAGATTTTGTGCAAGTCACTTCCAGAAAAGACCCAGACATGAAGCTAGGACGAGGGTGCATCAGGCCCTGGATATTGTTCTCTGTGACATATACCATGTTGCATGTTCCCATTACATTCCACCTACAGGATCCAGTCTTCGCTATTACAGGGGATTTGTACATTGGTTCCCAGCCTTTTCAGGTTGTACGTTTGTCTCAGTTTGAGCAAAAATTCATTTTACCATTATATTTATAAGTGCCAATTTAACTTTCTTCCCACAACATTTCTTTGGGTTATCAAGTATGCCACAAGGATACTCTGACTATACACAGAGGCACACACAATGTGAAATACTGTCTCATCTGTAGGCTCATTGATCTGTTATGGTATCAAGAAGATATTCCTTCATGGATTGGGGATGTTGAAACACTGTAATTTCAATTGGTTTCAGTTTCTACCACATATCTACTATGAAAACATCAAGAATGATAGTGAAATGTATATAGCAATGAATCAGAAAAGCAGGAGAAATTTCCTAACCTAATTGGACAATGTAAAAGAAAAAACAATCTATAGAATCTTTTCAATTCTAAATTCTACAATAAAAAGAAAACAGGGGGGATGGGGACATAGCTTAATGGTAGAGCACTTGCTTATAGCATGTGCAAGGTTCTGGGTTCAATCCCTTGGGGCGGGAATGGGGGGCGGGGGCACAAAACTACAACTAAAAGGAAAACAAATATCCAATGATATGCTAGGCACGGACCAGCCAAACTAGAAATTCCAACTCAGATCCTTGACTTCCAGGCTCTCTTGAGACCTCGAATTTGTCAGACCATTCACTTTGTGTGCTTTGGTTCACTCAAGATCTGACAAAAATGAAAGGGTGGAATTTCAACCACCAAACTAGGAACTCTGTTTCAATGCTCTCTCTGCAACACAGCCTTCTACTGCAGGCAGCTTCTGCCTTGCAGCATGAAGTGACCAACTCACGGATCCAGGTAGGGTCTGAGATGGACTAGATGAGTCCCCCGGCCCATCCCCAGCTGAAGAAAAACAATACTTGAGAGAAACTAGAGAAGAGATGGCAGTGCCCAGAAGTGGTAGAAAAGTCAAAGGAGCCCTCAGAGACGAAAATACTTCTCCTTGGAGAATGAAGGTAATAGAAAAAAAAAAGACCAATACCACTGAGCTTTCATTTATATCAGTTCCCTTTGTTGGATTGGAACTCTCTTTCTTCTTTCAATGTTAAAATCCTATTTGGAAAACATTCCTTCTTTACAAGACTTTTCCAAAACTCATACACCCCACAAAAAAATCACAAAAATTTTCCTTTCTTGAAACACAAGAGATGCCTCATTCCACTTACCTGGCAAGGATGCCCACCCTGTGTGGTATCATCTCACATTCTTCTTTTTCAGTATTGTGTAACTATTACCCTGTTATTTAGCTTTTCACCTCCTTGCATCATGATTCCTAAATATAATTGGAACCTTCCTGAGACTGAAACCCACCATTATTTTAGCTTTCTTCTCTAAATAGCACATGGTGAGTATTCGATATATGCCAGTAGACTACAAGATTAAGGAAGACAAATGAGGAAAAGGGTTTTGGAGATGGGTAACGGGGCAGAAATGTTTCCCAGTAGCCTGAAGAGAGATGTGTTGGGAAAGAGAGGGAATCAAAATTTCATGCAGGTTAAGAACAAACAGTCGCTGGTAGGCACCCTGAGAATATGCCAATCTAAAGGGAGAAGGTAAGGAAAGAAAAAAAAATGGATGAAAGGAAAGGAAGAGGAGATGAAAGGAAATGATAAAAGGGATGACAATGAGAAAGGGAAGGATAGGAGAAGGGAGGAAAGGAGGAGAGAATAAAAATGGAAGGAAGAAAAATGGGAGTAAAGAGAGAAAAAAAAAAGGTAGAAGGAAAGATGAAAGGGAGAGGATTTTAAAAAGGAAGAAAGGAAGAAATGGAGGGCAAGCCTTACCCTTGTACTTCCGGATCTTCCATTTTTATACTTGTTCTTTTTCTATTTCCAAAATAGCTCTTGGTACTTTAGAGGGCACCTAGCACAGCGCCCAGGTTAGTTCCAAGCTCGCTGATGCCCCTGCATAAAGCTGTGTGTGAATCACTTCCAATATTGATTTGGAGCTTCACCGGGCAGCACCCACCATCTCCTGTGACTACAGAGCCACAGATCCTTGGAAGTCAGCCCCAGGAGAGCCCAGGGTGTGGAGCACTGGAGGATGCTTGGGCAAAAGCTTGAGGGCCCTCCACCAGAAGTTGCAGTGGGAGATCTTCTACTTTTAATAGTCCCAAGGCATCACATGACACGCTCAGTCCACCGGCTTCCTGGGCAGCCCATCAGGGAAGCAGGGCTCAGAGGCTCCATGGGGCGGGGGTGGGGGGGACTGCCTTTGAGGATACTCATTGGCACACAGCCATGGCTCCCTCACCACCAGCAACCTCCAGCTCTGCCATCACTCCAAGGACCAAGACGCTGGACACAGTGTGCCCCAGACAACCTAAGATGATGGTTGGATGCCCAAAGTTTGGCAAATGCACAGCTTTCTGTGGTAAGCTAAAAAAATAAAACTCCAGACTGTTGCCAGCTTCCCCAAATGTACCCAGCTCAACCATTTCCTTTTCCCTTTAACAGAGATGCTACAGTATTGTGAATGTTGAATTACATGTTTTTTTTTTTTTTTAAAGTTTGTCATTGATAAGACCATGCAGGGGTTCTTGATGGGAAAGGGAGAAGGTCTATATTTCAGGGAGATCTGTAAACCCTTGAAACTGGATGCACACTTAGGTGTACAAGTAGGTATGTTTGATTTGTCCATGGTAGTTTTGAGCAGATTATCCAAGGGAATCGTGATCCTAACGCGATTTTAACACCACCCCTCTGTTCCCTAAGGGGAAGGAAGGCAAGTTGTCAGGGGCTTATTAACCAAGCAAAGAGTGCTTGCTTAGTTTAGCGACAATTGAATTTCCTAAAAAATGCATTTTGTAGAATTAACCTATTTTGCTAAAATGACAACTGAATGTTAAAATAGGGATTTTCTTCCCTAGCCACCTTTCCTCTCAGAGGTGAACTCATCTTTGTGTCTGTCTGGCTGTCCGTGCCCAGCAGCCCTGCAGCCTGCATCCACAAGGAAAGGCGATTTAAACCTGTGACACTTCATTAAATATACTCCCAGCACCACTCACTGAGGATCTCTAAATTAAAGTAAATCAATTCCAAGTGGGCCAGCCTTGGAAACACTATCACTTCCAAACATTCAGACTCACTCTACAGAAACAAAATGAACAGTTGTATAAGAAGTTGTGGTTTTAATACACCACATCATTGTCATGAAACGTAAAATATCACTGGACGAATAACCAGAAATATCTGTGAAATATTTAAGTAAGCCCCAATACACGCCACTGGGACATGAAGAGTGATTTCACTGCCACAGAATAAAATGAAGCCCAGAAAAATCAGGGCGATACACTTGAGCAAGCACCGAAACACAAAATAATGGGAAAATCTGCTTTATCGCTTTATTTTTAAAAAGCAGTTTGCAGACTCTGCAGCTGTTAATCACTGTTCACATATGGCATGGCTGTCACCTTTATGAATCATGTTTTATCTTGAAAAGATTTTCCTTTATTACCTTTCCTTTTGCACATTCCTGAGGAGTTGTGAAACAAGAAAATAGGAAAGGCTCTGAGGTTCATAATGCTAGGATCAACATTTACAAATAAAGCAAGAAAGAAGGGATGTTAAAGTTTTAAATTATGTCCAGTTTGGTGAGACCAGATATTATCATCTTCATTTCCAAGCCGCAAAAAATGGTCCTCTCCTTCACCAAAGGAACTTCTATTCTAAGACTTTATCCTGATTGCATACAGAATCCCCCTATGCCCTTTATGATGAGCAGCAGAAGTATTCAAATTTCTCTTGCTTTAGATCCAAATTTAAATACATTTGATGCAAAGTAATAGGTTCCATAGGGCATCTGTCTGTGATATGATACATCTGAAAAATAAATTTGATGAATGACAATGCATATTATTAGGATATATATGTATATATATATATATATATATATATATATATATATATGAATAAGGGAAGGTTGACAAGCATATTTATGATTTTCCCATTACTTTTTATAACAGAATGATAAAGATAACCGATAGGAAATTGAGGGTTCAGGAAAATTTGTCATCATGCTATTACTGGACACAGTGATGTGAACTGTGACATTAGCCTAGCTTATGCTATTGATAAAGTGACTATAAACGTAGTCCTTCCACCTTAGTTCCATGATGAACATTTTCAGAAGTTCAATAAAAATCAGGAGCCCTCAGAAACAAAAACCTTGGAAACAAACAAATGCTGCCCCTCAGCTGGGAGAACCAGGCAAGGTCTATTCATACAACATGTCTTTGGATCATCTGTCTGTGCCCACCAGCCCTAAAGCCTGTAGATCTGTTGGGAAAGGCCATTTAAACTTGTGACACTTCATTAAGCACATTCCCAGCACTGTCACAGCTCTCTCAATGTAAACCAATTCCAAATTGGAGCTTAAAGGTACCAGAGTCAGAACAGCACAAACTGTGCCCCTCCAGTGTCAGCCCATCCTGTCCCTTCTATCCCTCTCTTCCCAAGAGGGAAAAGTGACCTGAGTCCTGTATGTGCAAGCCAAGAGCTTATGAGTGGACTTTCACCCACCTCAGCCCAGGGCTCCACACAGCCAGCCTGCCATTCATCCTGCCACCATTAGTCACTTACCATGTATGGAAGGCAGGCAGGGCTGCTCCTTCTAAACCCCAGTGCTCCGGAGGCTGGAGTGCCTAGGAGGAAATCTTGGGAGCACCCGGGATTCTGATGCAGAGGCTGGGGCTCTGTTTGCATCTCTGCACAGCCAGCGTGTCTCCCTCCCAAATGTCTGAATTAATAAATGATAACCCACGGTCAAATCTGTATTGCTGAACAGATGGAAACCCTGGCTGTCTCCTCAGGAAAAGGGGCAGTGGGAACTCCATTTCCTAAAGAGGGCAGAGCATATGCTTTGAATCACGAGTTAGCTACCCAAATCTCACGTACAACAAGAGTCCTTCTCCCAGGATGACATGTCTCAATTTTCCCCCCAGGGGCAGAATACAATAAAAGCCAGGTGATCATCATTTCTTTTGACCCCTTTTGTCCCCGCAAAATAGTCAATTTCTAGTTCTCCTCTTCGGTATAATTTTGGAAACTAGTGGAAGTGTGATTCCCACCTGGGATTTTGGAATGTAGGGGATTACAGGGTGCTGATAGTTGAAGCCCTGTACATCTGGAAAGTGCCCAAGATTGTACTCACACACTCAAAACAATGTAGAGAGCTGCTGAACACAAACAATAAACATGTTTTTCAACTCTGTCTCCAAAAACCAACTCAGAACAAGCATCAAACATGATTTTGATGCTCTCAATTCTTAAATCCACCCCCCCTTTTTTTTTCTCTCCAGGTAAGATATTCAATAACACTGTGGCAGCAGATGGTCAAGCTTTTTGCATCTGCCTAATAATTCCATCTGATACTTAAGGAATTTGACTGATGGTGATTCGAAAGACTGTGGCTGTCACTTTGGTACATGAGAGCACAGAGGCACCAAGGGTGTTTCTGTTTGCCTCACTTCCTCGCTCCCTAATATTCTGAGAAGAGTCATAAGAAGAATCTTTAGAGATTAAATAAGATCCCTTGGTTTAAACAGGGATACCACCACAAAATCATTCAACTAGCAATATACATTTATGCCCCAAGCACCTACTGTGTGCATGATTCTCACAATGCACAGCAACAGATCTATCAGTTATTTAGTCTGTATTTCAGAATAATATCTCTTTAGATATTTTGAAAACTATCTATTTTTCCTATATGAAGGAAATATGCCCCAAGTGCAGGGCTTGGTAAACTTTTTCTACAAAGAGATAGATATCTGGCTTTGCAGACCATTTGATTTCTGTTGCAACTATTCAGTTCTGCCACTGAGGTATGAAAGAAACTGCATGCAATAATAGGCATAACTATGTTCCAATAAAACTTTATTTATAAAAACAAAGAGAAAAAAATCTCTTTGTTGTAGAAGTTAGAATTGGTATATGAGCTATATAGTTGATTCCTTTCCTGACAGATCTCATTTGACAATGACCTTTTTTGGGCTATAGTTATCAAGTTTGCCTTAATCAGATCTTATTTCACTTCTCTTAGATTCATAAAAGTTAAATATGTGTGTGTGTGCATGCTTTTAACCCAAGCTAAAATATACAATATACATTTTAACCAGCTATTGGAATTATTCATAAAACTCAGAGACCAGGGATAGCAACTATAAAAAAATATTTTTTTTAAAAGCTGTTCTTTGATTATTCCAGCAAAGAGGGCCAGAGTTTCCATCTAAGTATCTAAGCACTGAGCCTCCCTAATTGAGTATTAGCTCTTCCTCCCAGCTTAGGGAAGTGATGTTCACCTGTTATACAAATTCTCATCATCCCAGTCCCACAGAAAATAAGTCTCATTCACTCCTGCTGGAGGCACCAAACCCATTTCTGGACTTCTTAGCTGTCTTGCAAGCCAAACTCAGAGCACACACATAGGGTCAGGAAACAGGTGTGGTCTTCCGTGAGCCCTGACCCTGAAGAACACACCCACTCCCATGCATCTACCATCTACCATCCATGTTTGTGCTTGCTTTAGAGAACAGCAAGCTTCTCAAAAGCAGTTCTAGCAATCTGCAAAGCCAACAGAGTTCAACGTTTAGAGTGAAAGAAATACATTGTTCACATGAGCCCATCAAGTCAGATTGGAATTCTGAGCTAGACGTTCACAACTCAAAAATGGCACAAGAACCTCAGCCACAGAATTTGCAGGAGACATCCCATCACGGGACACATCACAGACTCCTGCTTGACGGGATGTGAAAAGGAGTGCGAAGTGCCAGTGTGATCACTTGGACTTGGATCTTCCTACAAGTGTCTCCCTCCAGAAAGACACAGATGCTATGCAAAGGGGTCCCTGCTGCCTGAGGCCAACCGGCAAAGAGACTTCGTGATGAATTTCAGTGTCTACTGAAGATGACAAACAAGGACCTAGCAACACATTCTTTTGGCATTTGTCTTGTTGACAGATTGTGCCTCTGTGACATCAAACAGCTGGATAAACATTTTAGAAGATGCCCAGGGAGCGATTCCAGTTATCTGGTGTCAAAAAGACCATCATCAGACTCAGACGGCCGTCTTATTCTCTTTCCTAACTTCTCATCCCAGGACTTGGTAGACCTAAGTAATCGTACTGATCCTCCCACAACATCCTCCTTCATTCACTTGTTTCTACAAAAATGAGGAGAGATTTGAATTTATTGATCATCAATCAAGAATCACATTGAGTCATTTCAGCTCCGATTCGGTTGATTTTACTCAGTAAAACTTAACGACACCAATAAAGCATTCAGAGTCAGCCGGAGCAGCATTGTTCAGTTATCTGAACAACCACGGGCCATTACACACCAAAGGAAAATATCTACTAGAACTTCTCATTCCCGTTAGAGAACGAATAAAAATGATGGGGAATGGCCGTATTTCAGTCGTTAACCCACAATTAAACACAGTTCAACATCCCAGAAAAGCCTCCACGCTTGCTGGATCTCAATCATTCATCTGTTTCCTTTCTGCCTGCCACCTTGGGCTTCCCTTGCAAGTGGCCTGTACCCCGAGCGACCCAAATGCAATGCTTGTCACAAACTTGGATGAGTTGTTATCTGTCAAAATGCTCTCTGCTAGGACTGAAATCCATCAATCACTAACAGTCTGAACTTGGTCCAGGATGGACACTTTAAAGGCTGCTTTTCCTTTAAACAAACAAATAAATATTTAAATAATTTAAAAGGCATTTTCAAAGCAGATCAGCCTTTTCTTGAGGAGGTCACCCTCAGCAGAAAAGGCAGGCTAAATTTTAAAAGAGGACCTTGCATTTAAACTATAAGTGTGTAAGATGAGATGAATAAAATAGACATTATTATTGCTGTGGGTATATATGTGACTGCATGACCAATGTAATTCTGCAACCTGTACACTCAGAAAAATGAGAAATTATATCCCATCTGATTCAAATGTAATAAATAAATAAATAAAGGAGATGAAAAGTTTTTTCATATTTTCATGGTCACAAAACTTATCAAAACAAATTAGGGTTCAGAGCTTAGGAAAGATGTTATAATTTGTAGTGTGGTTTACTACAGCCATTCTCAAAGAATAAATGGTTTCAATTGCTAATATAGTAAAAATCAGTAGTTTAATATGAACAAAAGTTCTCTGTGGTCTTCAATAATTTTTAAGAATGGAAAGGAGCCCTGAGACCAAAAACCTTGGATCTTTGGTTTAGTGGAAGTCATGTCCATGATTTTTAAGTTTGTCTCAGTTGCTGTATAACCATAGCCAAGTGACTCGGCTTCTCTGATCTTCTATTTTCTATGGATCAGATTAATCACCCTTATAATTATTGGCTCATGCAAGTCTTCCCTGCTGAAATCAAATATCCAGAAGGTCAAAATTATGTCTGTCTTGTTCATTTCACATACCCAGCACCTGATATAACACTGTCTATGATATATGATAGGGTCTCAGTAACTAATAGAGAACTGATTGACAGGGTGATTGTGAGGATAAAATAGGATAATATGTGTCAAGTGGCCAGTAAGATACCTGGCCCATGGTAAATGTCACAGGTGCTCTGTAAATGTCAGATCCTTTTCTCGACCACAAATGATGCTCACAGTTGTACCCTACAGGAGAGAAAATGCACAGCTGCTCTAAATCAAGTAAATATTTAAGACTTTGGTTCTCAAAGTGTTCTCTCCAAACCAGCAGCATCAGTGTCACCTGGGAAATGGTTAGAAATAGAATTCATTTAATTGCTACACCCCAGAGTGAGAAACTCTGAGGACAGGACTCATCACTGTGTTGTAATAAGCCCTCCAGATTCATGCTAAGGTGTGAGAAATGTAGCTTGAAGACGAGCATGGAGTTCCCAACTCCCTGATGAAAAAGAGAGTATCTTCTGTTCGTTCCATGGTGGACTTCCATAGCAGAGAGAATGTCCAATATGTCGTCTATTGCTGACAGCCTAGGATAGAAGTTAGGGGTGTGTTTATGAAGTATCCAATCTGTTGGTGAGTTCTACCAGAGCTTCATAAACACACCCCTAACTTCTTTTGGACAAACGTAGGAGATAATTAAAAACACAATAAATACCCATTGCTGGTCTTGCAGAGTGGAGTGAATGATTTTGTATTCAGGTTACATGCCCAAGGCCAGCAGTAAACATACCTTGCATTTGAAATAAGATGGAAACCAGCAGAAACAGACTAAGTGTTATCTTAAGAGAAAATCCAGCATAACCCTGGAGTCATCTTTTGTGGCTAGGAGTAGTAACAAAGGAAGGGGTGAGCAGAGAGGGAGAAGGAAGGTAAATGGTTGATTCAGAATCTAGGAAAAGTATCCAATCTGTTGGTGAGTTCTATCAGAGCTTCATAAACACACCCCTAACTTCAATAACTCCCCTGCAATGGGGCAAATCATTACCACTGGAGTAATTAATTACTCAAGACCCTAACCTTTGAAAGACGCTGTCAGCCAATAAACGGTTGTAATTTGAATAATTTCCATATGCCAGCAAGTTTTCATAGCAATTCTGGGCATACATCATATCATTATTCTCATTATATATTTGTGGAAGCTAAGCTTCAACAGGTTAAACAGAGCTGGAATTTAAACCCAGGAATGTGTGGTACAAAATTTATGCCCCTCGCTGATAAATGATCCTACCTGGCTATATACAACACAGTGTACAGTCTTATGAATATAATGGAGTGCTTTGAGGTAAAGGCTATGATTCAAAGTCACAAAGAAATACACATGCATAGTCAAAATAATCTTTAGAAAAAGCCTCACACACTGTTTTTCAAGCATTTTATATATATATAGTATTAGAGATACAACTGTGCACAGTAATATATAACTCCACACATTCATTTAGATCATATCACATAGAGCCAATAATCAAAGTAAAATAAGAGTATGTTTAACAAATGAAAGAGGATGTAAATTTTAAGGTGAATCCATATTTGGCCTAGACACAGAGTATTTACTGAGACACTAGGCATGCTCACAGGGTGACAGAGATGTATAGTTGGTCCTACACATTCCTGGATTGAACCAACTGCAGACTGGAAATATTTTTCCAAAACTGTATTTGTACTAAATGTAAAAAGACTCTTTTGTGATTATTCCTTAAATAATGTAACAGCTATTTATACAGCATTTATATTGTTCTAGGTATTATAAACAATCTAGAGATGATTTAAAGTTTGCAGAGGATGTGTGTAGGAAATAAGCAAATACTACACCATTTTATTTAAAGGACTGAGCATCCAGAAATGTTAGTGCCCATGGGAGTCCTGGAACCAATCTCTCATGGTTACCTGGGGATGACTATTCTATGTACCTGAGGCTTCTCAATTCTCTGGAGTCATATGAAGAAGTGATATGGTAGAGCTGGTAGAGCTGCTACCAGGAAGAGCTTGTGACATGCTAGGAGAGTGGGCACCTTCATATAACAAAGCACATGATGCAGGGGCTAAGCAGAGCTGTGAGAGGAGATGAAAAAAGGAATTAACTTCAACTTCAGAGTTATTTGAACCTAAGAAACAGTCCTGGTCTTGAGATTGTGGGGTGGGGCACCCTAGATTTGGTTTCTCCTCCTTCTCACTTGCCAATGCTTAGACATTAATCCAATCAATTATAAAATAAAACTAGTCATATTTAACCCATAGAATGTGTACATTTGGTGACTGAATATATGTTTATTTGAATAATTTCACTTTTCCTGCAAGGTAATGTAAGTGGCACAAAATAAATTTAAAAAAATAAATTTAAGGGTCTGGGGATGTGGCTCAAGCAGTAGCGCGCTCGCCTGGCATGCACAGGGCCCTGGGTTCGATCCTCAGCACCTCATAAAAATAAAAAAAAAATAAAGATGTTATGCCCACCGAAAAAAAATGGAAAATAAATATTAAAAAATTCTCTCTCTCTTTAAAAAAATTAAGTATAATATCAAGAAAAGCAGACAACAAGAATGGGAAAGCAAGAAAAGCCAACACATACCTAAGATGGTTAGGTCCTTTCTACTAAATTATATAGTTCTCTCCCCATTTTTATGAATGAGCAAATAAGGTAAAAGATCTTAGATAATTTACCCCAAACCAAACAGCTGTTGAGTGGCAGAGCCAGGATTCAAACCAAGGTTATTTACTTTCCAAACCTAATCCTTTATCATAATAAAATTTCACAAATATTTGTCTTTATCAATCTGTATTGCAAACCATTGATTTTTTTTTTTTTGCCCATTTCCTGATTAAGAATGAAGAAGAAAGAAACAGCCTGGTTTACTCAGTCCACCAAAATTTTTTGAGGAACTCCTGGTGCCTGGCACTGTTTTGTGCCATGTATAAGAAAAAGAGAGTCCTGGTCTCTTACCACACATGTTGGAAAGGAGAGACAGGTGGGCATGAACCAGAAGAACCCAGGATCCGGGGTGAGGAAGCCTCCACCTTTGCTATCACTCTACCAACAAGCAGCTTTGGTGAGTCACTTCATCTTGCTATACCCCTGTCTTCTCATGTGGAAAAGGGGAGGGAGTGTGCCTCATTTTCTGGGGTCGCCCAGCTCACACATTCTCTGATTCCATAAGAACCCTGTCTCTTTAAAATGAATCCAGGCCAAGAGCTAGGAGGAGTGTTATGAGCTGTCCCCCAAATCAACTATTTCCACTGTTTTCCTTTCATCTCTTTCCTCCAGTAGGATTCACATTCAACAAAGTCTTAGAATTTAAGAGGCACCAAGGAAAAGAAGTTCAACTACAGCTTCTTCAGAACTTTGCAGTCCACCTGGTCAGATAACATCAACATACTTGGTCCAAGGTGCCCATCCTTAGTTTTACATCAACATAAAATCTCCTTGATTTTTCCATCTTGCCACTGAAATTTGGGCTCTAAGTTACCTGTTGAGTCATTTTCACAAAAGATAACAAAGACATCACATTGAGCATCCTGCACCCCAACGCCTCCTAACAAAACGAAAGATTTTTGTGTGTGTGTGTCATTTTAATAATAAAAACACTGCTTTTGCAATCTACTGTCATTATTTTTCATTTTTATTGATTTGGCATTAAATGCACCTTTTCAATATTTTAAAAATAGAATTCTAATTTGTTTCAGGCCCACCATTGAATGATAAGGGCTATTGGTGGTTGTGGTTGTATTTCTATTACATTTCCTTCAAAATCATTTTCTTGTATAAATGCATTAAGCCAATTAGGCCTTTATTTTATTATAATATTGATGAAACTAATACCCTCAGGACAATGGTACAAGTTGATTCGGATTTAAGAATCTCTATTAGCAATGTTAAGTGTATCTATATTTAAATAAACCAAAATGCCTGCTAAATGATATTTTACCACTCCCCCTTCTTCACCCTCAGAATTGCCCTCCACCAACAGACAGAGGTTCCTTGAAATAGGAAATGAAAAAATACCCGATGTGACAGGACTTGTAAAAGGACCATTTTCCAGATTCTTTGAGATGAAGGAACTGGCTCCCTTTCTCTCTTACCCTGAATCATTTGTTCATCTTTCTCTTTACACTTCCACTATGGATTTTAATGCTTCTTCTCATGTCCCTGTCTGCTCCTCAAACCTGGATCATCAAACTGTAAGAACTTCACATTTACCCCCAGTTCCAAGCACAGCTTTGGGCAGAAACACTGGGGTCCGTTATTATTCAACAGATGAATGAATGAGAACTTTCTGCTGAAGGAGAGGGTATGGGAATGCGGGAGAGGCTCTGAGAAAAAGGAAAGGCTGAAGTTTTGCAGAGAGCTCGCAAGGGAACTGGCACAGGAACCCCAGTATCTGCTTGCCTACACACAAGACAGACACTTGAAAACACTCCACAGTCATAACCATCGCTAGTCCCATTTTCCAGATAGTGATTCACACAAAGATCTATAGCTTAAAAAATGGTATGCCCAAGATTCAAACTGGGTATTTCTGGATCCTGAACTCTCCCTCCAAAAACAGGCCTAAGTATAAAGAATGAAAAGGCAGTTAAATTCCAAATAGATCTGTCAGTTCTGAGAGCAGTCAGGCTGTCCAGCCACCAAGCAACCTAACCAGGCACAAGAAGAGATCCACGGAAAGCTGAAACAAAACTTTCTGTCCCCTTTCTACAGTGGAACGATCTGCCTTGGGGGTCAGAGGAGCCACCTCATACCTGGGCACACATCTGGGGTTCCAGCAAACCGCATGGTCCCCCGGAGGTGGGCTCCATCAGTGCTCCGGCGCCCTCTAGCGACCAATGCTAACTCTCTCTCCTGGACTCACCAGTTCTTGGGGCTTGCCTGCCTTGAGTCCCTGCCAACCGGCTTCTGCTCCTCCTGTCCTTCAAGGAGCAAAGAGCTGCCCCACAGAGGCTGGGATCTTTTGGATAAGGATGGCCTTTTGATCAATTAACCTTGAACCTGAGAAGGATTCTAGGGTTAAACAGAAATACTGTATTCCCCTCAGCCCAATGTTTCCAAGGAGAAATTTCTCTAGTTTTCTAAGAGAAAAATAAAGTTAGGTAAATTTGTATCATGAATCAGAGATATGTAAAATAGCAACTTTTGGGAAAGTCTCTTCTTTTTTAAATGGACCTTTAATTTAAAACAGAGTAAAGGATTCCCCCTGTGGTTCTTGGAACCGTAAACACTTATAAAATCTCTTTGTTTACTTTATTGACTCAATTCTGACATTTAAAATAGAAAGCTAAGATGGTGCAGGGGAAATTATTCACAAAACATGCACATGAACAGAGATGGCTGCAGACAATGAGTTTGTACAAATTTAATCACATCTATTGGTTAAATATTGCACTGGCTCCAAGAGAGAAATTGTAATAAGCCCCAATGCTGTTGTTCTAAACATTCCTGTGGGAAGTGGGTGTCCCCCCGCTGCCCCCAATCATCTCTAACTCATACTCCATAAAGATGATCAGAACACGTGGCACCAGGGATTGACGCCACCACAGAAATCATCTCCAGGGAATCTGAGTCTCTTTAAGAGAGTAGCAATCAACAGGGTTGTTGAATGAGTCTCCTGATCTTGAACAAGTCACTTCTCTGAGATTTAGTTTCCACATCAGTCAGATTAAACAGCTAGAGTCAAATAGACTGCCCTCAAGCTCTGGCCCAGTTCTGAAAGTCATAGATCCAGGGTGATAAAATTGCTACTCACTGTTTAGAAATGAGTCCATCACAGATCTGCTTAAATGGGCTCACCCTTCCCTGCGTGTGTACTAAAATCACAGGATCAGAATCAGCCTCCCCCCCCAGGAAGACCTCATTGTCTTCTTTTTAAGACCTGCCCCCAGTCCTTCAATATTTACTGAGGTAAAAGCTAGTGGCTCTCAAGAGGCTTTCAAAGAATACAGCAGACAAATAAAGGACATCTCAGGATTTGCCAATTCAGGGAAAATATATACACTATATATACATATTTAGTAGTTCATAAAGAAAACAGAAAGCTCCCACATAAATTAAATTTCTAGTACAAAAAAGGGTGAGAGGCACTACTATGTTTTCATTACGCAGCCACAAGTTTTAGTAGACAATTGACTGGATGAACTTAATGCTAATTGGAGCCCTTACTATAAACCATCTATTTCAAATAGCATTTAAAAAGACAGTGCATCTTATTTGACATATTTATTGAGCTTGATTTTGAACTTAGGGTCAACCTCCACATAAATACCTTATGCAGAGAATGAATTTAGAACCCCAACCGAAATCATTTCTATAACATGCTTCCTTCAAAAAAAAAAAAAAAGAAAAACATTATAGGATTTTTAGGACATCCTAAAAAGAATTAAAATCTATAATCCTTTACCATCTACAGTAAATCAGGACAAAGGCAACTCTATTATTAAATGCTGGAAGGTCAATTTTAATGCACCAGAGGATGGTCTTGAACCATGTGACATTTTATTCTGACTGCATTTTAAAATTTTCCGTCTTGGTATTTTGTAGCTCCAGCATACTGGCTACTGTTGCCAAGGAAATATGGCTTTGGGTTACTGCATGGATCCAAAGGGGGATTTGTTTGTTTTGTTTTAAAATATTAACAAGATAAAAAATGGGAAAAAATCAAATATAGGGAACAAATTTAGTCCTTTTCTTCTTCAAAATGTCTGAAATATAGATCTTCTTGCCACATATCTGATTAAAAAACACAAAGACTCACTAAGTGATTTTTCCAACTACTGTAGAGACGTACTCAGGTGGATATCATCAGAGTACTCTTCTCACTCTTTGGATCCAAACCCCTCTGAAAGCGTGGAGCACTGATTACACACAATACTGACTGTTCATTTCTAACACATTTACCTCTAAATGGCAAAAAAAAAAAAAAAATCCTTGCTTAATATGAGTAAAGGTGGCCTTAATGATCAGGGTGTTATATTTCAGGAAATTTGCAAAACAAAGATAGAGACATGGCACAGACCTTATAAATACATTCAGTTCCAAAGGACTGTAAGGCAGATGAGCATAGATTCTACCATTAACCCATTTTCCTCTCAGTGATAAGTTTTTATAAATCAGACAATCTTAAGGTTTTCAGTCATGATAATGGACTCAAAACAATCCAATGATAAGAAGAATCGAAGCTCTCTTCTACTTTTTGAATTGTTATATAAAACTTCTCTGGAATCAGAAAACCCCTTTGCTTCCTAGTAACTAAAATGAGGTACTTTTTAATCAAAAATCCACATGTAGATCAAGAAATACTTTAGAACAAGACACCTTTTAATTAAAACTTCTAAAAGCAGAATCCCCCAAAGACAAACTGATAATTCAAACAAAATGTCAAGGTCCCTACTAGACACCTGGAGATAAGAAGGAAGTCTTTTCATTCATTTTTACAATTAAGAAACAACTCGCAAACCTGGGGAGCAACTATTCTTAAATAAATATTTAGAACTTCTAATGAGGTGGTTGTTTCATGCTGGGAAAACTCATTGTATCCCTCTGTGCCTGTTCCCACTAATATATGCCAGGCCTGTATCTGGGGAATAAAAACCAAGGTTGACCACTCATAGGAAAAGCACAGACTTGATGGCCGCAGGAATTTTCACATGGTAACACACGAGTAGACCTTTGATTTCATTATAAGCAAGCTCTTCTCATGAAACCACCGAAAACAGTCCAGGATTCAACGTTCACTCTTGTGATGGACCAATATATCCTTTTATGTAACGCTCGGGGGGAATCACCCACTTCTGACGTGCTTTCAGTTTGAACATGTGAAACCATCAGAATCTTTCAATTAGAGATAAATGAGGAAATTTGGCCTTTACTAGGATGCACTATTAACACAGGTGTCCTAGCTATATTTCCCAACCCTCCCTCTATTTTTATCCACTTCTCTGCATGTGAGAACCTTTGACTAACTCTGAGCTTAGAGCCCTCATCTGCTAGATCAACTCTGTCAGGCTCTTTAAAAATGGGCAGGCAAATCAAATGAGTTCAACCCAGAAGCAGCAGCTCACTAAAGGAAATGAAAACATCAGAAGTTATCTAATCAGAGCCAAAGCCATCCTGAGTTCTGCCTTATCCCCCTGGTTAATAAAAAAGAAATGGGACCTTTTGAAACTTGAAGGGCATCAAATAAAATAAAGATGTTCCTTGCCTCTGACTTAGGGGTAGATATGCAACAATTTAAACAGTGACTATTAACTACAAAACATTGTCATGGATTCGAAACACTTACATCCTAGGAGAGTTTTGAGGCTTTTAAAAATTTGTTTTGATGCAAAGCAAAAAGCACAAATACCTCTGAGGACAGAGGTTGTTAAGATAGTAGAGGGTATGAGTAGGGAGAAAAGAATATATCATTAGAAGCTAAGGTAGTATTTTGTTGTTGTTGTTTAAGGGCAGATGTAGTCTCAGTTTAGGTACAGTTAAGTACCTTGCATAACTCAAAATGCTGTTCAGGAAACAGAAAACCAAGTGAAACAAGAGAAACCAGAACAGTGCTTTTAAAATCTCTGCAAAGCAGTAAGAGGATGGAGAGTTGGTTTTATACAAATTTGAAGACAAATTATAAAGTGCTGAGGCATCTCCTCTCCAAAGGCACTAGACTTTTAGGAACCAGTAGGTCAGTTGTGCGTGGGGGGTGGGCAAAGACTCTCAGATACTTCTTTTGCAAAGTTTTCCAGTGCACTCTCTCCCTCCCCGCCCCACACTACTCCTCTGGTCCTTCATACCTCCCCTGCCCAACCCCTATATTGAGTCTTTCACAAGTTCAGGGTACAGGGGTCATCTCTGCAGCCTGTTTTTTTTTTTTTTTTTTTCCTGGAGCCTGGCAAGTTCAGGGACTAGAAGTCAGTCCTGCAAGGCCACCCGAGGCAGTTGGATCTGGAGGGCAGAATGGTCACTAGAACCTTAAAGCCCACGTATTTTAAAAGGAAGGAGGCGATCATTGTTTAGAGTACCCCCAAGGATTCAACCTGCTCCCCACCCGATGGTAATTAACACTCCCTTGACTTGGTGTGAACCACCTCTTAATCATCTCCCCCAGATTGGGTCCTAGCAATCCCTGGGTGTCTGTAGTAGCGCACAGAGCCCTGATCTGTTTAGTTAGCTGTGGTTTGACTTCAGTGATCCTTCTAGTCCTGTCCCCCTTCCCCTTCCTCTTACAGAAGAAGGAATGCTGAGGAACTGGACTAAATCAAGGCACTTGCCAGCCTATTGATTAGTTTTAAGCCTGACAGCCCTGGATCCAATTAAATATTGGGACCTCATGGGAAGGGAAAGAGGTTGAGAAGCTGAATCCAAATTTGCAGGTAGGTCAAGCCATCAGATAGCATTACAATGTGTCACAGCTCTCTGGCTGCAACTTCAGCCAGGACTCCGTTCCCCTCCCCTTCCCTGATTTCTAAAACAGTAATCCTACCCCCACCCCTTCAGGACTTCTCTGACCGGATCCTCACCCGGTGCGCTGAGAGGTCCCCCCTCCGAGGTCTACCTCCCCACTCCACTTGCCCCACCCCACTTGGGTGAGTTGAGTTTATATCAGAAGGCGAGACTGATAGGGGATGAAAGTTCCTTTGAATTAAAGACTGCTTGCAGCCGCTTCTTAAAACAACAGCAATGGTAAGCAAGCAAATCTGAGCGAGAACCAGTGCATCTCAAAAGTTGGTCTTGCTACGCAGCAACCCCAACAGACTTTGCAATCCACAGCGCCCCAAGAACACAGGAATCAAAGAGTTGGCATTTACTCACCTGGGTGTGCCAACCTCCGAAGAGTAGAAAGAGAATTCAGCCCAGGACGAGGTCCGTCCCACCCCCAAGATGAAAAAAAAAAAAAAAAAAATCCGGCTTTGGAGTGGAGGTGGTCGGTGTGGTAGTTGTGTAGTGGCTTAAGAAGGGTCTGACTTCCCTCCCCTCTTGGCCTCTGAGGCCAGTTTAGCAACAGCGGATGGCAAAGATGCTGAGAGGAGAGTTTGGTCTCTCTGGAAACCCTGACTCCATGCTTGGTGTTGGGGGCGGGGGAAGAGTGAAAATGTTGAGGGTAGCAGCTCGGCTCTGTGAACTCGCAGAGTAAAGAGGGAGGAACTGGGAAAAGAGGGAGGGGAGCGAGGGAGGAAGGAAAGGAGGAAGGAAGGAAGGGGATGTGAACGGGTGGCGGGGAGATGGCAGCTTCTCACTGAGATTTCCACCTTCTGACGAAACCCATGCGCCCAGCCACCCGGCAAGATACCAGTTCCGAAACCTCCGCGCGAGCGCCCCCTGGGGGGTTCCAGCGGATTCAAGCAATGCCCCCCAAGAAAGCGACTCCGCGGCCCCGCCCTGGGCTTGGCGGTGGCGCTCTCCATGGTCCTGCCGCGCCCACAGCCAGGGCTTCCTGCTCAGCTCTGTCTCTGCTCCCACCAGGCTCTTGGGGGACACTTGCTTCAGTTCGCCAAGTACTTGGACTCTTTTATTCCATGTAAAGCAGCAATATCGCGGGGGGGGGGGCGGAGGGAAAAGAATGAGAGTTATACTTTTTATCTTTTTTTTTTTTGCACACGTTCAAGGAAACTTCTTGGATGCTTAACGCATCACTAAAAATGGTAGAGGTATTGCTCACTTGGTATCTTCATGTCTACAACAGTATCTGGTATACGGCGGGAGCCTGGTAATTTCAGTCAATAAATGCATGAATAAATGAAAATGAAAAACTAGTCCTTTCTTCATCCCATGTCTTTGGATACATCCATCTCATGAATAAGGTCAAGAAATGTTTAGGGAGTACCTATATTTAAAAATAAATATATCCAGGCAGTCTTATATAAGGGGTAGCCACTGCCCCATGTTATGAAGCACTTTAGAAAGAAACAGTGGCTTTTCTAATCCAAACTTATTCAAAGTCAAATTCAGGCAAATGAATAATGAAGAGATGATGTGCATTGTTTTCTGATTGTTTCTGTAACCATAGGCAACTAAATTCTCCCAGCTTATAGGTATTGTCAGAATCAAAAATTGAACTTTAGAATCCATACAGTGAAATGCACAAGAAACTCTGTAACTATGGGATGCATGGAGGGCATTACAATTAAACATGGACAAGCATACATGGAGATGGGAGGGGTTTTCCCCCACTCTCTTAAATCACAGTGTAACAAGACCTCTCTTGAGGTGCAGGGGATATCAGCCTAGAGTTTTTCACCGAGAGTTTCCAATTTCAAAGGCCAGATAAGAAAAGATAGTACAATAAGGAGTGAGATCTCATGGATGGTTTTGTAAAAGCAATTAAGAAGATCTTTGGGAAGCAGAGGAAGAGCTACAATAAGGGAAATAAATGACATGTTTCTCTGTCTAATCACCTCTCAAACCCTTATGAAATAGAATAGCACTAAATGCAAAATCTAGAAAGACTCTGACAGAGTCTTCTATACACTGAAATCCAACATAAATCCATGGATTTGCTTTGATTGAAAAAAAAAAAACCTGGTCATAGGGTCATGTACATGCCAATCATTGAGGCATTAGTATATCAAATTACAATGTTGGACCAGTGTCTGTAGTGTTCAGGAGCTTGCAATATGCTCACAGCACTCCTGGAGCTTCATCTGAACCATACATACTGTGTGTGAGGAAAATGAATGATTATCTAGAGAATACTCAAGATTTTCCTATCAGGAAAGGAAAAAAGTTAAAACCAGCATGTTTGCTTAATTCCTTCCAGGTTTTATTAAGAAGTAACCTTAGAGTCAGGCATGGTAGTACATGCTTATAATCCCAGAGGCTCAGGAGGCTGAGGCAGAAGGATTGCAAGTTTAACGCCAGCCTCAGAAATGTCAAGGTGCTAAGCAACTCAGTGAGACCCTGTCTCTAAAAAAATACAAAATAGGGCTGGGTATGTGGCTCAGTGGTTGAGTGCCCCTGGGTTCAATCCCTGATACCAAGAAGGAGGAGGAGGAGGAGGAGGAGGAGGAGGAGGAGGAGGAAGAGGAGAAGGAGAAAAAGAAGGAGGAAGAGGAGAAGGAGGAGTAGGAGGAGGAGAAGGAGAAAAAGAAGGAGGAGGAGAAGGAGAAAAAGAAGGAGGAGGAGGGGGGGGGACCTTAGAGATAAAGTAGAAATTTGTGTTGGGCAGAACTTTGAAAGAAGCAGGGAAAAAAAGGGAAAGTGATTATTAATTTTTTGCCATGTGGACTATGAACTCTTAAAATTAACGCTCCATGATGGTAGTTGATGGTAAGTGCTTTGTTCATGATTATAATACCAATATCTAGTAAAGTGCCTGACACTTAGCAGGTAGTCAATAAACATTTGTTAAATTAAAAACACATTAAATACCCTAGAGGTCATTTAACATAAACCATTTGTTTTTTAAGTGACACAAAAGGAGTTAAGTTGTGCTGAGTATATATATTTCCAGGAATCTGTTAGACCCTCTACTTAACGTTTGTTTAATTTTTTCAGTAGCCTTCCAGGGTAAGTTTTATTATATCTACAAAAACCCTGAGGTTTAGATGATCAGAATGATAGACCAGAGATACAATTAGTTATTGGGAAAACAGAAGCACTGATTAAAACAGGCTCTAAAGGGACAACTAAGAAGAGATGGACCATAGAGCAGAAGTTATAAAGTCCATAGAGAAAAACCCAATATAGTTATCTTTGCTCCTCCACGATATAAGCATAGATGTGCAAACTAACCACAACACCACAACTTGTGACAAATATGTTTTCTGCTGCCAGCAGGCTTCAGTTCCTTAATTAGAAACAAACAGTTGCCTGCAAGCCAGTATTCAGAACACACGTGCAGCTTTATACCAGCAACCCCCAACACTGGTCCCAAGGCATGATCTGAAGGTAAATTCCAAGGGGCTCTTTGCAGGGCACATAAACAGAATTGATTCCCACCTCTAACACGAAATCCACAGCGTATGCATAAATGAAGATTTATAACCAGCTGATATAAGCTATATTCTCAATCACTACCCACACTGCAAGTTGCCCACCAGCCAGAGCCCCACTCAACAATTGCAAAGTTGAAATCCCCTCGTCTGAATCACTCACCTCCTTCCAACTCTCCTTCTCATGGATTCTGAACTGCTGGGTTCTACAGCCATGGTCAAAATTATCTAAAGCCAGTCCAAAGAGCCACAGTGGTATTGATGTTCCCAAGCTGCAAAGGAAGTGCTCTGGATAGATTTGTTCAGTAGGTCTCTTGTTTGATAACATAAGGGGAGGCATCCGCTCAGTGTCCTGTGCCAATATGAAAGACATCTCACCCATCAGTGTGACAAGTAAAATGCTGGAATGTGGCCAAGGAACAAAAGGGAAGAAATGTGGATTCTTACCAATGCAGTTGATACCATTTTCTAAGGGCAGCATGATGAAGGGGAAAAACAGGCATAGAGTCAGTGCCCTGAATCAAAAACCTTGGATTCTTCTCTGAATGAGTCAGGGTGAGCATTTTGTTTTGAAATTGAATTTCTTTCTTTTTCCTTTTTCCTTTTTTTTTCTTGCTGTAGGATGGTTACATACTCAACTAGTCAAGGGGACTGCTGTAAATAACAGGATTTATTTTTGAGACTGTGGATCAAATAGAAACCTTGAGTCTCACCCCATGGTTATTTATAGCTTTAAAAAATGTCTCCTTTTTTTTTTCTATTTCATGTGATTTTGAGAACTGACTGATAGGTCTTCCTCTGGTATTTCTGGATATGCCTGAGGTGGTTGTGTTACTGAAAAGCAAAAGGGAATAGTCTTAAGAAAGGCTTTCTAAGACACTAAGAGTCCAGGGAGAATTAACACACATGTTCCAAGATGAGGCAGGGATTACATTCTCTAGTTTCTGTCATTCTTTTATATGACCTGTGATGCTTCTAACACTCAGTAATAAGCTATGCTATAAAGGGGCACTGTATACTTTTGTCTACCAATAGGTGGCATCAAAATCTCTAGGTTTTTCCTCCCTGCCTTTTAAAAACCATAGGCAGAAAGCATTTTCTTTCTGAGATTTTTTACATTTCCCATGAATGATGCCTGGAAGACCACTAAATTAACTCTAAATTATTTCAAAGCAAATTATCCCATTCATCTGTTAATGAAGTCTACCAGTCACACCTCTGGGCCTCAGTTTCCACATTGTAAAAAGAAGGTACTTGAATAAAACTCAAGCTCTAAAATTCTGTTTTTCAACTATGTAATATCTTCCCAGACACGCCATTTTAATAATCATGCCAAACAAAGAGAGCTCTAATTATTTGACTCAAGGAATGTTAGCATGAACCATTCCTCTGTTGCAGAGACTGCTTGCTCAGCCCAAATTCATTGTGTTTGTTTTCTTTACTAAGAAAAATCACACTTTTGTGAGAGGCAGCAATGTACTCAGCCCCAAGCCTACATTCTGCAGCCATTCCTGCAGGTGCAGAAGTCACATGACCAAGGTCTAACCCTGTACTGTTCAATATGGCAGACACTGGTCACATGTATCAATTTAAGTTTAGTAAAATTAAAAACTCATTTCCTCTGCATCTCTAGCCACACTTTAACTGTCAAGTAGTGTCAAAAGGCTAGTAGCTAATATCTTGGTCAGTTCAAATCTAGAACACTTCCCTCACAGCCATGCTACTCTAGAGAAGTTTCCATGATAATCTCAATAGGAAGGGAAGTAACTGACTCAACTTTCTCCCTTCACCCCTTACTCTTTTTTTCTACCTGAAGATGAAGGTAGAGTAATATCACATGACCACAAAGAAACATTTGCCAAGGAAGGTTAAGTGGAAAGATAAAAGGAACCTGGGTCTTTGATGGCATAAAGGGAACCATATTATCACTGGCCTCATTGAGAAAAATAAAACCCTCCCTTGATTCAAGTCACTATTTTCAGCTTTTTCATTACTAGCTGTCAAATATTATATCTAATTTATATACCCTCAGAAAGTTACCTGGATGATTTTCTATTAGTGGTTTTATATAAACACATTTCTTTCCAGTTTCCTTTTCTTTGGAAACAGCTACACACAAGACTGGATGAAACAAGTCAAATAATGTATACACCACAAAAGGTGATTACTAATCCCTCGTTTCAGTATGTCAAATGGATGAAAAGGGTTGCCAATGGTCATTAATGATGTCCGAGGGAATATCTCCTATTTTATAGTTTAAAGAGCAGCTTTGCAATTTTCTGGAGAGAAGGTTGGTGGGTGTGGAGAGAAAAGTGAAGTAACATTTATGTCTGCACCATGTGCTAGAAATTTGACTGAATAATTTGACAACATCATCATATTTAACTGTCATAACCATCCAACAAGTTAGGTATTCATAGCTGCTATTTTTGCTCAGAAAGGCTGAGAAAATTGAGGCTAAGAGAAATTTTCTTGGTAAATCAACATAACTAGTTAGTTGTAGAAATGAGTTTCAAATCAAGATCTGATTAGTTCTTGCCATGACTTTCTGATGAAATTCTACTGGTGAATGTTCTTAGATTTCGGGCCATACTTGCCCATTTCAAGGCTCCATTCATTACAACAATTTTTTTCACAGGCTTGACTCTTTTATACCATGGAATGGTATTTCTCTTCATCATGAGTTTAGGAACTCTCTCAATCATTATAAAATCCATCTTTTCTCAGACAACTTTGGAGACCCTCAGAGCTTTTCCAATTCCAGAGATAGTCTGTTTGGATCTGAATCATTCTCTGCTTTTACACAAATTGGATGGTATAAGAGTAGAGAACAACTTGTTGGACATGAAATGTAAAAGTTGGAAAAATTATTTTAAACTCAAAGCGAAATCAAATAGCTTCTTCTCTTGAAATTCATCAGAGAAAACAAATTGTTCAGAAATTCATTCTGATTCATGAGACAATGCTAAAATATTAAGAAAGATAAAATGATATGGAAACAACACAATTTCAGAACATGACCTCACATTCTACAAAAAGCAGAATTAGCCATGTGTAACACACAGAGCAGTGGCAAAGTCAGAGAGGCTTACAGTGACCTGAATTATTATGGAGAAGTTCATGTTTCTTGTGAATTTTGTATTAATAAATTAAGCAATATATTTTTTAAAGACTTTTATGAATACAATTTATAAAAATGGATAAGTTACTACTTGGAGGTCAACCAGCCACTAAGATCAGCCTGAATTCAAGAGAAGGAAACAGTCCTACCCCTTAGAGAGTGGAGTATAAAAATCTTTAGACATATTTTAAAACCACCACACCCTCAGTTCTGCAAATACTCAGTCCTATCCAGAAACCAATTTCTAATGCCCTCAGCATATTTAAAGTACATGAGAGTATATGAAAGGAGGATATTCTAGGCCAATGTATACTTCTCAATAGTAGTTGGGGATTCAACCCAAATTTCCACTTGGTCTCCTTGAGTCCCAAGGTCTCATTGTGCCTCTTCAATACACATACAGTTTCCTATACTAGCCTTTCTCCCAAGTCTGTAACCTACCTTGCCTTGCTCAAGAGTATCATTCTATTAACACAAAGAAGAGAAGAGCCTTCTTCTCAAGAAGGTTTAAAGCAGAGGGCCATGTAGAAGAGACCTTCAATCCTGCTTTTTCCTCTCCCTTCCCTTATACTTCATCAGGAACAGGAGGTACTCCAAGGATCCATTCTAGGGCGTCAGCTACCAAAGACAGCAGAGAGATATCTAGACAATCTAAAATCCTCTTCTATGCTTTCCCTAATTATTGTCTCTAGGCCCAAATTTTCCACTGTGACAAAATACTTGGTCATTTATAAATAATAGAAATTCATTCCTCACAGTTCTAGAGGCTGGCAAGTCCAAGATCAAGGTGCCAGCAAGTCTGGTGTCCAGTGAAGGCCTGGTCTATCTGCTTCTGAGATGGAAACTTATTCCTGCATCCCTGGGATGAATGCTGTATCCTCTCCTGATGGAAGAGAAGGAAGGGCAAGAAGTATTGAACGTCATAGGATTGAAGTCTTATAAAAGTATTAATCCCATTCAGGAGGGAGGAGCTCTCAAGATCTAACCACTTCCCAAAGTCCCCCCACCTTTTAATACTACTGCATTGTAAATTAGGTTTCAACGTGAATTTCAGGGGGACACACTCAGACCACAGCACTGTCCAACATATTTTCATAGCAGTGCTAAGTGAAAAGACAGTCTCTTCCCCAGTGAGTTTATGTCTAACTAGGGGACGAGGAGTAAATAGCTTCGACCCCAACGTGGCTATTGAAGAAGCCAACAGAAATCAAGAGGAAGAAGACCTACATCTGTCTAGAAGTGTCAGACCTTGAAAAGCAGATGAAGCAGGAGCTACTTTAGAAATTATCCAGACAATTGCTCTAGTAAAAAGCTTCCCAACCACGAATGTGATGTAGACCAAAACTCCAAATCCAGAGCACACAAAGCATGATCAAGGAAACTCGATTAACTGAATGATTCACTATATCTGGGAACTAAAAGATGTGGGGGAAAGGAGCAAGAACTGAGGTCAACAGGCAGGTGGGGGCATAAATACACAGGCCCTTGGAAAACTTACTTAGGGAGATTCTGTTTCATTCCAAGAGTCATTTATTCCCAAATACTGAGTAAAGATCCAGAATTTTCTTTATCCCCTGGTGAAATTTTAAAAATGAGTTTTTATGGAGTTAAATTACTTTTATAGATGATCTTTTTTATTCTTATTTTCATTTGTATTCTTGTTATCAATTTGCCTCATGATCTGTTTATTTATTTATTTAACTTGCCTTTAGTGATGAGGATCAAACCCCAGGCCTCTCTCTCTCTTATTCTAGGCAAGTGCTCTACCACTGAGCTATGCCACCATCTCAGGTTTTGTTATTTTTTTAAAAAAAAAAAAACATATTTTTTTGTGGTAAGATAAAAGTACTTATGAGCCAAGGGAAACCCAAGAAATAGGTTCCGAACTTTGTTTTATGAACTTTGAAACATTTGGAAATTTGACAGCTGGAGATCATGAGAATATTATTGAATAACTTTGAGCAAAGTGGTGTGATGAGCAGATGCTGATGCTGAATTGAGGACAGGCTAGAGGGGAAAGTACAGTCAGGGAGGTGAGGAAGGTGTGGTTTGATAGACACTTACTGAGCACAGCTCTGGCGCTGGGTATACAATGATAGACAACACAGGTAATTTCTTAGTCCTTGTGGAGTTACCAGTCAAGCCAGAGGGACAGAAAGAGACAGAAGAGAGACAAGGAGATTGGGAGTCACGAAGAGAGGAGTATGAATGAAGAGAGAAAAAAGAAAAACCATCTGTAGATTATAATGCATGATATGAAGGAAATGAAAAAGGTGTTGAGATAGGAAGTAACTGGGAAATCCCTCTTCAGGGGATGGTCAAGAAGACCTCTATAAAGAAGGGAGTGGCTTGAGTTGAGAACTAAAGGAAAAGAATGAGGCAGCACACAAAGACCAGAGGGCCAATGTGATCCTGCAACCTGTACACGTGGAAAAATGAGAATTCATACCCCATTTGAACCAAATGTATGATATATCAAGATCATTGTTTTGTCATGAGCAACTAAAAAAAAATAAAAATAAATAAATAAAATTTTAAAAAGACCAGAGGGAAGAAACCTCAAGGTAGAAGGAACAGCAGGTATAAAGGTGGAAACAGTCTTTGATGGTCAGTTTGAATAGTCTAGACAAAAGAAAATGAAGCTGTTATGCCACACTAAACTCCTTAAAGAGGAAGAGGAAGGAAGGAAGAAGAAGGGGATGTGGGAGGCTTCAACATTATGGAAAACTTGTTATTTTCATCAATCAAACATATTTTGAGCACCTAGTACAGGCAAAACACTACCCTAGGTACTAGAGTTGACAAAATATTATCCCTGTTTTTTTAGGACATTATAGTCCAGTACAAAGCACAGCAAAGAAAATGAAGCCCCTGCTTGAGCATTCACCTCCATCCATAGACTAGAGACAGGATCAGCTCCCATTGACATCAGTAGGAAGGAAGGCCTCTGGGCTGGGAGCCCAGGCAAGCAACATGCCGGAGGTTATTTCTGGAGGAGTGAGTCCATATGTGCACCAAAGAGATTTAAAGGAAGAACGGGATTTGCTTCAGTGGATTCCCTTCCCCCATTTGACCTGCTGTTCCCATCACTTCTGTTTTCTGGATGATTCTTCAGTGTTGCCAGCATCTATGGTTACCTTTTAGGAAAAAAAATACTTTCATATATGTTATTTGGTTATATGTTATTTGTTCTTCATTCAGAAGGTACAATTCGCCCCATTGGGTAGAACATGCCTTTAAAAAAACCACATAGTCCTTCTGATAGGAGGTATTTTTTCTGATGTGAGTAGGTTGCCTTGGGAAGCATTCTGGATCACATGGGTCAGCCTCTTTATGGCAATGGACACTGATTTCTTTGGGAGGAGGGTTCACTACTTATCCCAGAAGTGGGTCAGGCCATGGGGCAATCAGGGGCAGACTTTGGGATTCAAGTGTCTTCATCATAGGTCAGGCAAGTGTGCAGTTTTGAGACCACATAAGCACATAGGCATTTTTTATTATTAAATGAAACCTTAGTATATATGTCCTGATTTTAAATCTGCCTTTTTATATCTGTAAATATTAATGCATTTCATGATTCATAACGACTAGAAGATATCCCCATATATGGATATAACAAAGTATATGCTAAGCTAATCCCCTGTTGTTGAGCCTTTGTTTCTAACTTCTCACTGTTTTGCACAGTGCCTTCTTGAGCGTGCTTTTATATCAAGTACCCCTGATATAATGTGAAAAGAATGCTTAGAAAAGGCACCTCCGTGGTATTCATTCCAAAAATCCATAGCCCCAGTCTAATCATGAGAAAAACATCAAACAAGCCCAAATTGAGGAGCATGCTATAAAATATCTCACCAGCTTTTCTCAAAACTGTCCACATCATTAAAAACAAGGAAAGACTGTGAAACTGTCACAGAGCAGAGGATACCAGGGAAACAGGATAATTAAATGCAATGCAATGCCCTAGATTGGATCCCGGAACAAAAAGAGGACACTTGTGGAAAAGCTGGTGACATTGAAATAAAGTCTGGGTTTGGCTTTTGCTTGATAGGAATGCACCACTGTTGGTGGCTTAGCTATGACGAATGTTCTATGGGAATGTAATCCGTTAACATTGGGGGAAATGTGTGATAAGTATCTGGGAACTCTCTGTACTGTCTTCAAAACTTTCCCTTAAGTCTAAAATTATCACAAATTAAAAGTTCAAGAAAAAACTTTTTCACTTGTTTCCTCAGGATAAAATTATGGATAGTTGAGTTGAAAGCTATGCATAATTTTCAGGTTTTTCAATACATTTTGTGACATTACCAGGATGGTAATTTAATTTAATGCATCATTTTTTGCCTACTTTTTTTTTTTTAAGAGTAAACCTTATTTTGTCTGCTTGGCATCTTTAAATCAAATGACTTCTTGGTAAATTACACAGGAAGACACTCCCCAGTTAACCTGTGGCAGAACTCAGGGAGAAGAGTGGTGAGAACTGCCAAACAGGACCCTGTCGGCCCTTCTCAGACTGGCTGGCTCTCAACAGTCAAAGGAATTAAGAGGTGACTCAAAAAACTCCCAGGAAACAAGGAGAGAAAGACAGAGGAAGCCATTTTTACAGAAGTCATTTTTCTGATTGCAACTTCTGCTTTCTGCACTTTTCCCACAGTGCTGCCTTTAAAGTGAATCACCGGTGATCAAAGGCAGACGAAAATAACACACTGTTCCTCTACAGAAGAGAAGGTGAAGTCCTATCATTCTGAGGGTATTCTTGGGGTAAAAAAAAAAAAAAAAAGAAAGACGAGCAAGAGAGAGACCACATTGCCTACTTTTACTAAAAGCAAGGCCTATAATTTTGCTCTTTTGAAAAATCTTTTTTTTAAAAACACTGGCCTATTGAAAACTGCGTAAGTAATGCTGAGGCACACATATTAAAAAGTTTATCTGTTCTGTTTTTATAAACTCCTCCTGTTGAAGTTTGCAGTGGATGATCTCCATGGTGCCTGGTCTTGCTGGTAGCATTTATAGGAAGGGATAAATTGACAGGTCTTGAGCATCAATACATCACGCACTGTCCTAGGCACCTCTGAGTATATTCGCATCAAACCCCTCCCACAATGCAGGTTAACCATACGGAAGGTTCTAGAAATTATCACTGTTCTCACCCTCCTCCACCCACATCCATATCCACACCCCTTACTATATGCCCATGCAGTTTTTCCCACTGGGTAGGGAAGTCTGTCTCTCCACCCTCTTGAATCTGGGTGGGCTTCATGATTTGCTTTGGTCAATGGAAAGCAGCAAAAGTGTTCTACCAGTTCTGAGCCTAGACTTGCAAAAGGTCTGTCATACTTCCATCCAA
This sequence comes from Marmota monax, assembly GCF_021218885.2. Taxonomy (NCBI): domain Eukaryota; kingdom Metazoa; phylum Chordata; class Mammalia; order Rodentia; family Sciuridae; genus Marmota; species Marmota monax. The sequence goes on along the minus strand of NW_026695215.1, from coordinate 23,138,960 downwards.
CCACCATTAGAACAAACCCATGCTGTCCTGTGGGAGGGTGAGTGAGAGACAGGCCAGAGAAGAATCATTGCAGCAGGAGTCTAGAGATGTGACACAGTCCAGGCAAGACCAGCAAACCAGTCCCCAGCCAGCCCTCAACTGGCCATAAACATGCCCCAAACACCTGAGCTTGGGCAGAAACATGAGCTAATAACTGTTTGTTATTTTAAGCCACTGAATTTTGAAGTTTCTAAGGATAGTCTGAACCCTTTAACCCTTTGAAGAAAGGACATGGTCATTTCTTTTTAAGATGAGAGAACATTGAGACACAAAGAGATTGCATAATTTCTCCAAGGCTCTACAGCTGTAACCTGGGATAGCCAGGATTCAATCAAGAACCATATACATGTAAGGTCTCTCCCCTTTCCACTATGACCACTGAACGGAAACAAGAAGAAAAACGAACACAAGCAAATGTCATAGCTATTTAAATAGGCTAAGACTAAAGTCACTTTCCTGTTTTCTAAATAGTTTGTAATATGCATGCATATGTATATATTTGTAAAGAATGATCAATTTAATGGAGAGAATGAGCTAAGTAAGAAGAAAGCCATTTTTAAATCCCAACATCATCTAAAAATCAAATTCATTCATCTTGATGTAATTGGTTCATGATGACAGCTGGCTTTCTTTTGACAAGGTAATTAGTTTCTCCCTTCAAAGTAAGGTCACTGCCACTGGGGATAACCACTAGGCATTCCTTTTCCTCCTCCCTGTAAGGCTGTCTGGATCTCCATACTCCCCTTATGCTATGTATCTCTCCAAATTGTTTCCCCCCTCCTTTTTTTTTTGTTCCCATGCTCATACTCTGGCTTTGTCTGTCAAAACCTATTTGATATCAGTTTAGTTCATCCCTGACAGCCCCTTTCCTCTGACTTCTGTAGTTTTGATAACTTCCTTTCCTGGTCTTGAATTTATCATTCTTCTAGTTCATTAATTTCAGATTGTCTTTTTTGGATCAAAAAATGGTGAAGGAGATAATATTGTTTCTCTGCTTAATAGCCTTCAACACCTTCCTATTGTTCAAAGGACAGTCTGAACCCTTTAACTCAGCCCACAGTGTCCTGCAGGAGCCAATCCTTTCTATTTTTCCTGTTTGGTCTCACACACTGACCCCCTCTGGCTCCCCAGCTTCCATGCTTTAGCCAGACTATACTTATTTCAGTATTTCAACTCCCATTTCCAAGCCTTCCCACATGCCTCTTGCTCTGCTGAGAACCCACTTTATGTGCACTTGCATTTGCCTGTGTGCACACACACACATGCACACACACACTCCTTTTTTATACAGATGAACCACATTTATTTTTACATACTATTTACATCGTATTGGGTATAATAGTAATCTAGAGATGATTTAAAGCATATGGGAGGATGTGCAGAGACATTTTATATAAGGGACTTGAGCATTCCTGGCTATTTGTATCTGCAGGAGTCCTGGAAACAGTCCCCTACAGACACTGTGGGACTACCATATGTGTGAGCATATATAGATAGACAAACAGACATAGATATATTTGTAAATATATAGTTTGAATATCTGCATAATTATATGCATATATATTTGCTTATAAAATGCATTATCAATATAGTATACATGTATTTGTATGGATGTGTATATATGTGTATGCATCCCATATGTGTGTGTGCATATTATATATTAGCATAAATATAGATGTTTGTATAGATATGTACATGAATGTCTATAATAATTTATGAAGATAAGAGTGAACACATACATGTCTGTATACACGTACACACAAACACTCTTTTGTGGCTCATTTTTAAACTCTTAAAAGAAATTTCCTGCCTGTTAGAAGCCTCCCCTGAAATCTCATAAGCAAGGTAAATATGCTCTAGTTATGGTGGTCACAAGTAGCCAGTACTTATCTTACTATTACATCTACCACTCTAGTTTGTATTTCCTGGCTTAATTATCTCTATCCTTTAACTTACTACTTCATTTACCATTCTATACCCAAGACTAGAAGGGAGCCCAGGAGCCTAGTACATAGTAGTCTCTCAATAGATATGGACTGAGTGGATGAATCCTACATTATTCTCCCTGGGTGCTTTATTCCCAGAATAAATTTTGTAATCTTTAATACTCAATATCCAAGGCAGCAAATTTGTTGTGGGTTTGTTCTCCTGGGATCACTTAGGTCACACAGCCAGTAAAAAAGCCAATATAGGAGCCAGGATAATATAATATGATGATGGTTTAAACATTCCACTTAAACCCAAATAAGTGGCTTGTGTGGGGGAAGTAGTGGGTTATTGAATGTAATTTGGGGAACCACTCAGAAGAGAGGCCTGGGTGCTGGCTGTGGCTAATAATGATTCGATACCACATAGTTTTCCATGATTAAATTAACAGTGATTTAAATGGCATATGTTGTGTACTCAGATATTAATGAGCTGTGTGGGTTAGAGGTAAGATACCACTTCTGCCCAACAAGAACTTGAGATCCAGCTGACATAACTCTCCTACTACCCTTCATTTCAGATGCTAACAGTTGACATGGGATTCTATGAGTGGGTGAAGAGGAAATGCTTTTGTAGGTTGAACAACCTGACTCCAAACATCTGAAACATTTTGAGTGTGGATACAACGTTGAAAAGGTTTCAGATTTTGGACTTTTGGAGTAGGGATGCTCAACTGGTAAAGTCAATGCAAATATTCTAAAAACATAAAGCCAACAAGTAAACAGCAACTAAAATAAAGTCTAAAACCCTTCTGGACTCAAGAATTTCAGAAGAGGAATACTCAATCTGTATATCTTTGTGGCTATGTAGCCCCATAGCATCTTGATAATACTCAATCTAAATATATATATATATATATATATATATATATATATATATATATGTTTGCATATGTATTCATATATCTAATTGCATATGTATAATCACATTTATATATACATAAATATAAAATATGTATTCTGCAGGGGCTGGAAACATAGCTCAGTAGTAGAGCACTTGTCTATCATGCATAAGAGCCTGGGTTCAATCCCCAATGCATGTGTGTGCACACACATACACACACATACACATACAGACACATGCAGTGACTTTTTGAAGATAATGGAAGAAATATTTGGGTATAATTGAACCTTCATTACAGGATGAGAACCATATATGACTAATTGCAGCATTTGCAATACATATTTCTGTTCTTAAGTTCCATTGCTTCCTTTCCAGAAATTGCAAATATCATTAGCCAGTCATGACCAACTGGATGTGATCTAGTCTGGATAAGCCATTTGCTCATATTATACAGGTTCAGATGAATTTCTTCTCAATTCTGTTCTGTGATAGGGACGTTCCTCATGCTTTAATCTGACTGGTAGAAAATTCTCAGCATCTTTATGAAATATCACTCAAATCTGAAATTTTTAATGATGACCTTCACCAACCACTTTTAAGAGCAGTTCTTCAAACATGATCTACTAAGTTCAGCTGCTGGTGGCTCATTGCTTTGGGAAGATCTTCTCTCTTTTTGTCTAGGTTCTTATTCCTGTATTCCTCTTAAAGGAAGCCTCTGTATTTCATCTATTCAACATCAGTCAAAGAGTGTTTAACATTCTGCTCTTTGGGAATAGAGAGAATATCTTTCAGATTAGGCCCAAATCAAAAACACGTCTCTGCTGTAGGCAGAAACATGATTCTTTTTGTATTAGTCAGCTTCCCCTTACTGTATCAGAATACCTGAGATAATTAATTTCTAAAGAGAAAAGGGCAGAACATCATGGTGGAAGCATGTGGCAGAGAAAATTTGCTTATATAACAAAGCAGGGATCACAAGGGAACAAGAAAGGGTGGGGATCCCATTGTCCCTTTCAAGGGCACTCTGACAATGGCCTAAGGATTTCTCACAAGGCCCCACATCCCAAAGGCTCAAGTGATCCAAACCTTTAATACAAAGACTTTTGGGGAACACTTATCCAAACCCTAAAACTTTCTCTACTGACCACAAAACATCCTTTCTGACTTTGTCACATTGTATTATTTAACTCTTTGACTCCAAATATTATCCAGCTTTGTAAAAAAAGTCAATGCAAGCAGGATAAAGGGAGTTGTTGGTGAGGTCATTGAAGAGAGCGAATCAGCCCAAAAATTTGTAGAGAGTTCCTCAACAATAAGTATTTCCCATTCTTTGAAAATGCAGGGACCAGTACCACACAGACACTATATTCCACAGCCTCTAGTTAAAATTGCCACAAGTAGCAAGTTGATTTATTTGAGATTCATTTTCTTCTTCCTGGATGCTTCCTTTAGGGAACACAGAAGCACAGAATCTAATGTAAGAATTGAACATTGCTTTCTCACTCACCAAGTACATACTGATCCTCAGCTATATGTCACTGGAGATATGAAGCCAAAAAAAAAAATTAGACTAACATTTTAATGAAACAGATAACCCTAGTAAAATATTGTGAGATGATGTTAGAGAATCTGCAGGGGGCTATGGAACATAAGGCAGGGGAGTTATTCTGGGCTAGGGAAAAAGAAAAGTTTTCTGAAGAGATCATTAGGTTCAGACCTGAAAAGTCAATATAAGTTGGCAAGAAAAAAGGAAGGATTATGTGCATAAAAATCCTAAAGTAAAAATGGCCAGGGAGATAGGTGGAAGAGAGAGGCGGGAGGAGGGTTGAAGTGGGGCTAGAAATGGAAAAGAAAGGTTGGTTGATTCCATGATATAAGTCCAATGGGAAGGAGCTCAAGAGGGAAGCAGAAGGCGACCATGGAAGGTCTCATAAGGTCATTAAGAGTGGACTTCACTGAGTCATTGGAAGGTTTTTTAAAAGGAGACCTCCATGAGTTTATTTCCATTTTAGAAGGCTCCCTCTAGAGGTTGGATGGAGAAATGATTGCAGGGGAGCAGGATGGGAGGCAGAGATGGAGAGCTAGGTGAAAGATTAGTGTCACTACCTATAGCCAGTAGTGACACTGAAGATGGGAAAACTGGGTGACCCCAGAAATATTCATGAGGCAAAAATTCCTTTGAGATCATTAAGTGTGGATCCAAATTAGTTCAAATATATTGCCTCATTTTACATTGGGTTTTACCTAACTGTAGCAAATGTCACCAGCATCCTCCCTTCCCACGCCTCACCAAACGTTCTCTTCCCTAATCTGAGACCAACTGCAGACAGTTGCCATGCACACAAATTACTGCCAGCATTTGTGTCTCAGGGACTTCTCCAGCCACTAGCACAAAGCAGACTAGAACACGAGCAAGTCAATACTCTGAAGAGTGACACTCAACCAAAGAGGGATGGAAACCAATGGATAAATATCCCAACTTCTAGCTGGGCATGGTGGTGCATGCCTGTCATCCCAGCAGCTCAGGAGGCTGAGACAGGAGGATGGTGATTTCAAAGCCAGCCTCAGCAAAAATGAGGTGCTAAGCAACTCAGTGAGAACCTGTCTGTAAATAAAATACAAAATAGGGCTGGTAATGTGGCTCAGTAGTTGAGTGCACCCCCTCCAAAAATATTCCAACTTCCTTACCCTTTCATGGGTTAACTCTAAGGCATGTTCTATGTAGTCTCCAGGGTTCCTCACTGAGGTTGAGCCTTGGCTATCCACATTGGTACCCATTCATTATAAATCTTGTTTGACTTCCTGACCTTCCCAGTCTACTGCCTTGACCCTTCACTTCTGCTTCCTAAGATCACTTCTCAAAACACTTAACCAAAATTCTTGTCTTAGGGTAAGCTTTTAGGGAAACACAAATTAAACCTTAGATTGCTGCTAGATTTTGGAGCTGAAAAAAAAAACATTTTTATTTGTTCTAATTAGTTATGCATGACAGTAGAATGCATTTTGACACATCATACATAAACAGAGTATAACTTCTTATTCCTCTGGTTGTGCATGATGTAGAATCACACCTATCGTGTAATTATATACAAATATAGGGTAATAATATCAAATTCATAGAGCATTTTTAAGATACCCTTAATGAAGTTTTGCTCTGCCACCCTCTCAACATCACGGTTTGTCTTCCTTCTTGTTAGTGCTTGCAGATTTGAGTTTTTAATCATAAGTACAAGCATTACATTTTAAATCCTTATTGTTCTGATGTTATCACCAAATGCCAGATTCCTAATTTCCTGATACAAGTGGTGTAAATATGATCAAGTGACTGCTTGCAGGAGATTGATATTTAAAATAATACATTTTAATAAATTAAATGGAATGATGTCTCACTTCCGTCACAACCACCCAGACCCTTCACATATGAGCATTTCCTCCCAACTTTTGAGTTCACTCTCATGCACATTCATGTTTACCCATAGGAATGAAGAGACACATCCTAGAATGGCTGTTGGAGAGGATAGATATGGGGATAAGAGGGGAGAAGGAGCCAACTCCAAAGAAGTCAGCATGAGAGGAAAAATTAGAAACTGATCCTATTAGCTTGCTAGGGATACTATTAAAAAGTACTGCAGGCCAGGTGACTTAGATCACAGAAATGTATGGCCTCACAGTTCTGGAGGCTGGAATTCTGAAATCAGGATGTCCTTCTGAGGACTGAGGGAAGGATCTATATTAGATTCTCTCCTTGGGTTATAGATAGTCATCTTCTCCCTATGTCTCTTTATATCACCTTCATCCTGTATCTGTGTGTCTGTGTCCAACTTTCCTTTGCTTATAAAAAAAAAGTAATCATACTGGACCCTAAAGTCTATCCCAACTGTGCCTCTATTATCCCAACTGTGTCTCACATCTTCTTCCACCTGTCAGGATCCATAAAGACTTCATGTCAACTCAGTTATCTCTTTAAAGAACCCATATCTAAATACAGCCACATTCTGAGGTACTAGTGGTTAGGACTTCAACCTTTGAATTTGGGCCGTAAATAGTTGAACCCATAACATAAGAAAGACAAACAATTTCTAAGGTTATGTTCTGAGTCCCTTACAGTTTCCTCTAACATGTGGCACCTTTGACAATTTTAATGCTGAGAATGTTTGTTCAGAGTAAAGTAAGAACCAAATCATCTCCGGGCATGGTAGTACACACTTGAAATCCCATAGGCTTGGGAGGCTAAGGCAGGAAGATCGTGAGTTCAAAGCCAGCCTCAGCAATGGCAAGGTGCTAAGCAACTCAGTGAGACCCTTTCTCTAAATAAAATCAAAATAGGGCTGGGATGTGGCTCAGTGGTTGAGTGCCCCTGAGTTCAATCCCCAGTACCCTTACCCCCCACCAAAGAATCACATTATCAACAAAAATGTTCTGTTCAGAGTCATATACTTATGGAAGTATGCAAACACATAATTAGTATAGAATCATGTTTTGAAAGCATATGAGGTTATCTGGTGATCACTGGTTAATCAGAAATGTAATTAGGTAGACCTCACCTACATTCTATTAATGAAAGTTGTGATTACTGTTATCTGCACAATGATTCCCCTTAAAATTCTCAGCTCCTCCTAAGAGCAACAATGACCATAAAGAGTGAGAGCATTTTTTCCACATCTGGTCTAGTTTAATCATCTCCCAAAGAAGGGGCAGTGATGTATCCACTGTAACCCTTCTTGAGCTGGCTCCACAGACACAAACTCTGCATCATGGCTGCTCATCCATCTTTCTGGAAGCTTTTGAAACAACGACTCCTCTTAGCAGATGTTGTCATGGCCAGATCCCCACCCAAGGGGTAGACAAGCAGAGTGTTAGGTTCTAGTCCAGTCACCCTCCTGCCCTCTCTGGCCATGAGAAGACAATGTTCCCCAAAATAATACCCAATCACTCTTTTTTCTGAAAGTCCCTTTTCTTCAAAGGTGACAATCAGTGGGAAGTAGATCTACTATGAATATTGGAAATCCAACATCTTGGCCTTAAGTACCTACATTGCAATTCATCCTTGTGGGCCTTGTCAAGTACCCTCCCTTGGAGAACAATTAGTTATAGTCTATAATCACTTTTGATAATATCTTGGATTTCACACACATCAAATTTTAAAGGAAAGCAAAGCCCATTATATGGGGATGGGTCAGAAAGCAAACATTTTACCACCTACCTCACTTGATCTCATCTCATTCTCCTTCTGTTAAAGGAGATCATGTTATAAGGTGAGAAAAGCATTTATAAAAAGTAAGATGTGTATCCAGATCCCAGACTCATTTCCTCATTGAGAAAAGTGATCTCTATCCTATGAGGTCAGATAAGATGGCCATGTCCACAGATTAGGAAAGAGGGTGGGGGAGAGCAAAAATGGAAGGAAGGGAGAGTGGACCCACCATTTCCCAGACCCATGCTTTGAATATGCCATCTCATTTAATTCTCCCCATAAGCCTGACTAATGAGGACTTTTTTTTTTTTTTTGCATTTACTAAATGAAGAATCTGAAGTTTAAGGAGAAGGTTAAAGAATTTGGCCAAAGTCACACAGTATGTTTGTTAGAAGCTGGATTTATAACCGAAGCTCATTTGACAGAAGAAGAAATAAAAGCACATGCCTTTTCCACCACATCTTTTGATTCCAAGCCATTTTTACTATTTCATGTGGATATTCCCCAAAGGCAGAGAAAGTTTCAGTTAGAAACTTTCAGTTAGAGCGTTTCCTAGAATCTGGGCAATCCCATGGGGGACTTTGTCAAGAACACTATGGTTAAACCCCTTACCTTTCCTCAACCCCAACTGATGCAGCATATCAACCACCTAACTGCTTCAAGAAGCCAGCTAGAAGCACCTCTAAAATTAATAATAATAATAATAAAATCCCAATAATTTACAACAGGAGAAGGGCTCTGACAGGTAAAGAGAGCAAGTCCTAGCTTCCTCCCACCCCACATAGAAGAAACAATAATAATATACTTTATTTACATAGAAGACACAACAGTAATATACTTTATTTAAAAAGTAAAAAGAATCGCTACAACTAACATTATGATATAAACTTGAATGGCAGCTGAGCCAAAGTAATAAAGGAGAAGAAGATTCTGAAGCTTAGCAAACCCTGGGCTGGGTAAAGAAAATGAATCAACAAACCTGAGTATCAACACTGACAGTCCCCAAGTGTGCACAGGGGCTGTGTAGGGAAGTTGTAGCAACTCTCCCAACTCCTGTGCCTATCACCACAGGAAACCCAAGAGGTAGGGGGACTTCCTAGCACACAACTTGGGTGTCCCTAAACTGAGAGAAATGAGAAAAAAGAAGCAAAATGCCCTGAACCATCTGGAACTAACCAGCCCCAACAATAACAGAGACTTACAACAAGTCAAAAAATTGTGCTCTTAGGTATAGGAAGGTAGACCAAGAACTTCAGAGGAAGTTCTCTCGCTTCTCTCTCAGAACTGAAAGAGGAGCCAAATCTCCAGATCCTGTGTTGTTTTTTATTGTCTTCTGGCAAGGGATAGAGATAGCTACAGGAGAAAGACAGGTGAATGGAAATGGTGATATCATACAAGTAAGATTACTTCCTTGAAGTAAGTATGGTTGTTGAACAGATCCAAGATGGCCATAGGTAGGCTCCCTCACTGAGGCTTCTGGAGGGCTCTGTTTTTAATATGTAGCCAAGGTCATGAACACCCTGATACAGCATATGTTCTTAAGGTCATAAACATTTGCTTGTGAGCATGTGCTCACTTTGTCACCTGTTAGCAATGTGTACTCTTTGTCTGGCCTGCATATAAAAAAGGCCTGTGGAAATGGTTTGATAGTCAGGGGGACTGACTAGGAGCTGAAATTGGAGCTGGGGGCTGGCTAAAGGACACTGTCACCTCTAAATAAAATATGTCTACTGCCCTAACCGTGCTTCACATCTTCTTCCACCTGTCAGTATCCCGGATCTGTTTCCTGGGTGTGAACCTCTCTGCCCAACAATGGTCCATACTGACTTGCAGGACAGATGCCAAGATTTGTCTGCATAGATTAAATCCAGCCTCTCCCCTCTGCAAGAACAGAAAATTGTTCCAACCAAGTGCAGTGAGTACTAATACAGGATATTTGAAAAAGTCTTAGAGGAAAGAGAAGCCTCACAACTTTCAAAGACTACACACAACCCAGGCAGAACTCTCCAAAATCTCTCCAATGTCTCCAGACTGTTTTTTTTAAAAATGCATAGAACTCACAATAAAAAGCAGCTCTGTAAAGGAAGACAAAGAAATTATTAATGGGGTAAGAAAAGAGTCAGGGAAGATCTGTCTCCATTACCAGAACAAGCAGGAATTCCATTTGTCCCCACCGAGCATGGAAGATAAAAAGAAATGGTGTGGTGTTAAGAGAACATCCTGCAGCCAGATCAATGAGAGAGCAAGAGAGAAAAGACCACAAACACCCCAAACTGTTCAGAATCCTAACATAGAAGAAAATTCTCCTGACAGTACTTTCTACAGACTTCAATAGAAAATGAAATGAATAAGGGCTACAAAAGGTGGTACAACAACCGGACAAGATGAAAAATTGAGTTTGCGAAAATACCAAAAACCCAAACAATGAATCAAGGAACATGGGATATAATAGACACAGCTGAAAACAATTACAATTATATAAAGAGAACTTAATCATAGTGAACATAGAAGGAAAAAGAGACCAAGAGCCCAAAAAATAAGAAAATAAATGATAGATGAGAAAAAATAACAACAATGGCCCAACATAAGGCATATTACTGTTATAGAAAATTCAATAAATGGGACAGAAAATGTTATAGTAAAAGAAAAAAATTGAATAAATTTTAAAAAAAAAACTTTCTTTATTGAAATAAAGAAAAAAATCTACATACTGAAAGGATGGTCCAAGAAAAATCAATAATTAGAAAAAAATTTACTGAAATCACAGTTAAGTTATTGAATTCCAAGACTTAAATAAAATTCTCCAGGTATCTGATAGGTAAAAGAACACAAGTCATGAAGACAAATAATGGAGTCTGCCTTTAGAATTCCTATAGGACAATTGATGACAGAAGTCAGTGACCAATGTCTTCAGTTCTGAGTTCAAGAAACTGACCCAGATTGTTGGCGGGGCTGTGGTTTCTGTGCCGAAAATCCACTCCGCGGGAGCCGCCATTTGCTTTCTGCTTGCTGTCTTGATGGCTCTGTATACACTGTCCGGCAGCCGCACCTAGAGGTTGGAGCTGGGCTGCGTGCCGAGCCCTGTCCTCCGAAGGCTGGACTGCAGCCTCGAGTGTCTCGGTGGCCTGTTCGCCGCTGCACCTTAGGGCAGAGCCTGCTCTGGGGTCATTCTGCACCCCCCTGCCAGGGGACCCGTGCTCCGGAGGAGGGGGATGGAGAGCCGCGGCGGCAGCCGCTTGGGCCCCTGGGGCCGGGCACCGGGCTGAAGAGCTGCGGAGGCCAGGGTGGCTCTGCTATGGTCGCAGACAAGCGCGGCGCTCGTCAGCGCGGCCCAGAGACGGAGGCGACGGCGGCAGGGTTTCATTTCTAGAAATCTGGACTGGAAACAGAAGCAGCAGTTTGTATAATCCCAAGAACTTGCTTATACCAGGAAGCTGTAAGGGCAACATGACTATCACTGAGGAGATGTAACATGGTGGCAGGCGCAGAGAGATCAAGTCTCTGACATCTTCAACTGCGCGGGCATAGGGAGCCGTAAACTGTCTAAATGCTGTTTGCTCAGGATCACTAGGCAATGCTGAGCTGACGTGGATCTGGGGTGTACAGGCTGGGCCCCTCAGAACACACACACAGAGCCCGAATCGGAGGCAATTAAGCTCCGGTTCGCCTGCTTCGTGTGACTCAGCACTAACGATCCCGCTGAAATAATTGGCCGGCCCTTAGGAACTTACAGAGGTAAAAGCCAACCGAGCCTTCATAGGCAGTGGCCACAGGACTGAAACGGGGATTGGGAGAGACAGTCAGGACCCACCCGTTGCATTGGTCACCCGGCAAAGGGAACAAACGGTCACCATTTGCATGGGATATCACCATGGCAGAGAAATGGCGTCACGGGCGGAGGAGATAACTGCATGGAAACCAGCACGACAGTGACTTCTTCCCTTCCCTTCTAATATCTTTCCTCTCAAGCATCAAATAAATCTATAAGAGTAAACAGTAACTCAGCAGTCAAACAGAACAAGAAGTAACATGAGCATCATAAAAAAGCAAGGAAGAAAAGGAGTACAAACAATGAAGGACAGCCTAAATATTCAGGAGGACCTAGAGTCAGCAGAAAAATGGTCATATAAAGATCTCAAGGAATACCTTAGACAGATGGAATGGAACCTTAAAGAGGATACGAGACAGCAAATCCAAACAGTGAAAGAACACTTTGAAAATGAATTACATAGACAGATAAAAGAAGAAGTTAAGCATCTTTATCAGGAGATTGAGATTATAAAAAAAAACAAACAATAATTCTAGAAATGAAGGAAACGATAAACCAAATTAAAAACTCAATTGAGAGTATCACTAACAGAGTGGAGCAAGTAGAAGCCAGAACATCAGATAATGAAGACAAAATATATCATCTTGAAAAGAGCCTAGCCAACTCAGAAAGGCTGGTTAAAAACCACGAGAAAAACATCCAAGAGATATGGGATAACATAAAGAAACCAAACCTACGAGTCATCGGGATAGAAGAAGGTACAGAGATTCAAACCAAGGGAATGAGTAACCTGCTGAAAGAAATAATTACAGAAAACTTTCCAGAAATAAAAAAGGAAACGGATATACAAATTGTAGATGCATACAGGACACCGAGCACACAAAATCACAGTAGACCAACGCCAAGACACATCGTTATGAAGATATCCAATATACAGAACAAAGAGAAAATACTAAAAGCTACAAGAGAAAGGGGGCAGATTACATTCAGGGGTAAACCAATAAGGTTAACAACGGATTTTTCATCACAGACACTGAAAGCGAGAAGATCCTGGAACAACGTATTTCAAACACTGAAAGACAATGGATGCCAACCAAGAATTCTGTATCCAGCAAAATTAAGCTTCAGGTACGATAACGAAATAAAAATCTTTCATGATAAACAAAAGTTAAAAGAATTTGCAGCCAGAAAACCAGCATTGCAAAGCATCTTGAGCAAAACACTACACGAGGAAGAAATGAAAAACAATAACCAAAACCATCAGTGGGAAGTGCCTCTATAAAGGCAGAGGGCGGGGGGAAAGCTAACCATGGAGAAACAAACTAAATTAAAAAAAAAAGAAGATAAATAATCAAACATGGCTGGAAGTACAAACCATATATCAATAGTAACTCTAAACATTAATGGCTTAAACTCTCCAATAGGCGACATAGGCTGGTAACATGGATTAAAAAAACAAATCCAACAATATGCTGCCTCCAGGAGACACATCTGATTGGAAAAGACATACACAGGCTGAAGGTGAAAGGTTGGGAAAAAATATACCATGCACACGGTCCTCGTAAGCAAGCAGGGGTGGCCATCCTCATATCGAATAAAATTGACTTCAAGACTAAATTAATCAAAAGGGATAAGGAAGGACATTATATACTGTTAAAAGGAACCATTCACCAACAAGACATAACAATTATCAATATTTATGCACCAAATAATGGTGCTGCGACATTCATAAAACAAATTCTCCTCAAGTTCAAGAATCAAATAGACCACAACACAATAATTATGGGTGACTTCAACACACCTCTCTCACAATTGGACAGATCCTCCAAACAAAAGCTGAATAAAGAAACTATAGAACTCAATATCACAATCAACAACCTAGACTTAACTGACATATATAGAATATATCAACCATCATCAAGTGGATATACTTTTTTCTCAGCAGCACATGGATCCTTCTCAAAAATAGACCATATTTTATGCCATAGGGCAACCCTCAGTAAATATACAGGGGTGGAGATAATACCATGCATTTTATCTGATCATAATGGAATGAAACTGGAAATCAATGATAAAAGACGGAAGGAAAAATCCTACATCACATGGAAAATGAACAATATGTTACTGAATGATCAATGGGTTACAGAAGACATAAAGGAAGAAATCAAAAAATTCTTAGAGATAAATGAAAATACAGACACAACATATCAGAATCTATGGGACACAATGAAAGCAGTTTTAAGAGGGAAATTCATCGCTTGGAGGTCATTCCTCAAAAAAAGGAAAAACCAACAAATAAATGAGCTCACACTTCATCTCAAAGCCCTAGAAAAGGAAGAGCAAAACAACAGCAAATGTAGCAGAAGGCAAGAAATAATTAAAATCAGAGCGGAAATCAACGAAATTGAAACAAAAGAAACTATTGAAAAAATTAACAAAACTAAAAGTTGGTTCTTTGAAAAAATAAATAAGATCGACAGACCCTTAGCCATGCTAACGAAGAGAAGAAGAGAGAGAACTCAAATCACTAACATACGGGATGAAAAAGGCAATATCACAACAGACACTACAGAAATACAGAAGACAATTAGAAATTATTTTGAAAACCTATATTCCAATAAAATAGAAGATAGTGAAGACATTGATAAATTCCTTAAGTCATATGATTTGCCCAGACTGAGTCAGGAGGATACTCACAACTTAAACAGACCAATAACAATAGATGAAATAGAAGAAGCAATCAAAAGACTTCCTACCAAGAAAAGCCCAGGACCGGATGGGTATACAGCGGAGTTTTACAAAACCTTTAAGGAAGAATTAATACCAATACTTTTCAAGTTATTTCAGGAAATAGAAAAAGAAGGAGCTCTGCCAAATTCATTCTATGAGGCCAACATCACCCTGATTCCAAAACCAGACAAAGACACCTCAAAGAAAGAAAACTACAGACCAATATCTCTGATGAACCTAGATGCAAAAATCCTCAATAAAATTCTGGCGAATCGGATACAAAGGCACATCAAAAAAATTGTGCACCATGATCAAGTAGGATTCATCCCTGGGATGCAAGGCTCGTTCAATATACGGAAATCAATAAATGTTATTCACCACATCAATAGACTTAAAAATAAGAACCATATGATCATCTCAATAGACGCAGAAAAAGCATTCGACAAAGTACAGCATCCCTTTATGTTCAAAACATTAGAAAAACTAGGGATAACAGGAACTTACCTCGACATTGTAAAAGCTATCTATGCTAAGCCTCAGGCTAGCATCATTCTCAATGGAGAAAAATTGAAGGCATTCCCCCTAAAATCTGGAACAAGACAGGGATACCCTCTATCACCACTTCTATTCAATATAGTTCTCGAAACACTGGCCAGAGCAATTAGACAGACGAAAGAAATTAAAGGCATAAAAATAGGAAAGGAAGAACTTAAATTATCACTATTTGCAGATGACATGATTCTATACCTAGAAGACCCAAAAGGGTCTACAAAAAAACTACTAGAACTAATAAATGAATTCAGCAAAGTGGCAGGATATAAAATCAACACGCATAAATCAAAGGCATTTCTGTATATCAGCGACAAAACTTCTGAAACGGAAATGAGGAAAAACACTCCATTCACAATATCCTCAAAAAAAAAATAAAATACTTGGGAATCAACCTAACAAAAGAGGTGAAAGATTTATATAATGAAAACTACAAAACCCTAAAAAGAGAAGTAGAAGAAGATCTTAGAAGATGGAAAAATATACCCTGTTCATGGATAGGCAGAACTAACATCATCAAAATGGCGATATTACCAAAAGTTCTCTATAGGTTTAATGCAATGCCAATCAAAATCCCAATGGCATTTCTTGTAGAAATGGATAAAGCAATCATGAAATTCATATGGAAAAATAAAAGACCCAGAATAGCAAAAGCAATTCTAAGCAGGAAGTGCGAATCAGGCGGTATAGCGATACCAGACTTAAAACTATATTACAGAGCAATAGTAACAAAAACAGCATGGTACTGGTACCAAAACAGGCGGGTGGACCAATGGTACAGAATAGAGGACACAGAGACTAATCCACAAAGCTACAACTATCTTATATTTGATAAAGGAGCTAAAAGCATGCAATGGAGGGAGGATAGCATCTTCAACAAATGGTGCTGGGAAAACTGGAAATCCATATGCAACAAAATGAAACTGAATCCCCTCCTCTCGCCATGCACAAAAGTTAACTCAAAGTGGATCAAGGAGCTAGATATCAAATCAGAGACTCTGCGTCTGATAGAAGAAAAAGTTGGCTCCGATCTACATATTGTAGGGTCGGGCTCCAAATTCCTTAATAGGACACCCATAGCACAAAAGTTGATAACAAAAATCAACAAATGGGACTTACTTAAACTGAAAAGTTTTCTCTCAGCAAGAGAAACAATAAAAGAGGTAAATAGGGAGCCTACATCATGGGAACAAATTTTTACTCCTCACACTTCAGATAGAGCCCTAATATCCAGAGTATACAAAGAACTCAAAAAATTAAACAATAAGAAAACAAATAACCCAATCAACAAATGGGCCAAAGACCTGAACAGACACTTCTCAGAGGAGGACATACAATCAATCAACAAGTACATGAAAAAATGCTCACCATCTCTAGCAGTCAGAGAAATGCAAATCAAAACCACCCTAAGATACCATCTCACTCCAGTAAGATTGGCAGCCATTATGAAGTCAAACAACAACAAGTGCTGGAGAGGATGTGGGGAAAAGGGTACTCTTGTACATTGCTGGTGGGACTGCAAACTGGTGCGGCCAATCTGGAAAGCAGTATGGAGATTCCTGGGAAAGCTGGGAATGGAACCACCATTTGACCCAGCTATTGCCCTTCTTGGACTTTTCCCTGAAGACCTTAAAAGAGCGTACTACAGGGATACTGCCACATCGATGTTCATAGCAGCACAATTCACAATTGCTAGACTGTGGAACCAACCCAGATGCCCTTCAATAGATGAATGGATAAAAAAAATGTGGCATTTATACACCATGGAGTATTACGCAGCACTAAAAAATGACAAAATCATGGAATTTGCAGGGAAATGGATGGCACTAGAGCAGATTATGCTTAGTGAAGCTAGCCAATCCCTAAAAAACAAATACCAAATGTCTTCTTTGATATAATGAGAGCAACTAAGAACAGAGCAGGGAGGAAGAGCAGGAAGAAAAGATTAACATTAAACAGATACATGAGGTGGGATGGAAAGGGAGAGAAAAGGGAAATTGCAGGGTAATGGAGGGAGACCCTCATTGTTATACAAAATTACATATAAGAGGTTGTGAGGGGAATGGGAAAATAAACAAGGAGAGATATGAATTACAGTGGATGGGGTAGAGAGAGAAGATGGGAGGGGAGGGAGGGGGGATGGTAGAGGATAGGAAAGGTAGCAGAATACAACAGTTACTAATAGGGCATTATGTAAAAATGTGGATGTGTAACCGATGTGATTCTGCAATCTGTATTTGGGGTAAAATTGGGAGTTCATAACCAACTTGAATCTAATGTATGAAATATGATATGTCAAGAGCTTTATAATGTTTTGAACAACCAATAAAAAAAATTAAAAAAAAAAAGAAACTGACCCAGATTATCTTGCAAAAACAAGGTGCCATACAAATACAGAGGAAATAGAAAGTTAATTCCACTATAAGTTGAGAGATTATAACATCTAAGAGCCTTTAATGGAAAACTCCCCAATCTTTTTAATCTCCTAGAAAGGGCCTATGAAACACTTCTACAAATTAGTAAGGTCACGGCTATCCCACTCCTCAGTTTATACCCAAAGGACTTAAAATCAGCATATGACAGTGACACAGACACATGAATGTTTATAGCAGTTCAATTCATAATAGTTAAACTATGGAACCAAACTAGATGACCTTCAACAGAGAAATGGATAAAGAAAATGTGGCATATATACATAATGAAATAATGCTCAGTCTTAAAGAAGAATGAAATTATGGCATTTGCAGGTAAATGGATGGAACTAGAGAATATCATGCTAAGTGAAATAAACCAAACTCAAACCAAAGGCCAAATGTTTTCTCTGATAAATGAATGCTGATCCACAGTGAGGGTGTGGGTAGGGAAGAATAAAGGAACTTTGGATTGTGCAGAGGAGAGTAAGGGAGGAGTGGGACTGTGGGGATGGGAAGGATAGTAGAACGAGACAGACATTATTACTCTATATACATGTGTAATTACACTACTGATGTAACTCAGAACCATGTACAGCCAAAGGAATGAGAAGTTGTGCTCCATTTGTGTATAATGTGTCAAAATGCATCCTACTGTCATGTATAACTAATTAGAAAAAATTTAAAAAATAGTAAGGCCCTTAACAGCAACAATAAACTAAAAATTCACAAACACAATATACCAATCAAGATTCCATTTTCTTAGTATGACTCCCAAGAAATGTGTTTTGAGGGTCATGATGGTCTCCAGTGATGTCAGCCATATGAGGTTAAGGATTCTGCACAAATATCCTTTATTTTAACTTTGAGTGGAGCTGTCACTGATAGATATGTCTACTTTCTGGCAGAGAAATAGTAATTTAGTTCTACAACTTCTCGTCACAAATCTCATATGTTTATTCCCTGCGACCTGAAATCCTGCCTTTTTTAAGTGATCCTAGAATTGACTTTTCCGAATTCTTAGAGGATT
The DNA here is from genome assembly GCF_021218885.2 of Marmota monax. Lineage (NCBI taxonomy): Eukaryota > Metazoa > Chordata > Mammalia > Rodentia > Sciuridae > Marmota > Marmota monax. The sequence continues at coordinate 23,120,409 of NW_026695215.1, read as the reverse complement.
TGGTGACCAAGTTCATATTAAGACTTTTCATATCCTTTGATATTTTACGGTCCCTATTCTTATTCTATCGTAGCCTCACAAAAGAGCCATTATTTTTCTACGTCCTTGTCCTGAGACCCCCAATTGTTTCTGGTTCATTTTAATTCTCCTTCTTCACATATATTTTGCAACACTGCTACCTTATATATAGTTGGAGATATTGCTAAGTTAGGAAATATCTTCTCCCACAGAGCCACTGAATACTTCACAGGTGACCTCAAAGCAGAAAATGAAAAAAAAATAAATTAAAACATTACCAACTATGAAGTGTCAAATTACATATCGAATTCAGAATAATCTCCCATCCGTGAATGAACAGACAATAAAGAAAGACACCCATAACCGTGAGTCACCACAGCCCAACTTTAGTGGGGAGAAGATTGCCATGGAGTCTGAGGACTGGATTGGAACTCCTTTGAGTGTATAGGGAGGGTAGGGGGAGAAATAGGAATAAGTGAATAGATGAGCCATGAGGATTATTTATTAGAATTAGCAAAGCCAATGCTCAATCAAAGCATCTAAAAAAAGAAAAAGGGTGGGCAGGGGAGGAGTATTTACAAACTGATCACAAGATGGCTCTCAGTTTGACCTCCTCAGGTGCAAATGACCTCATCATTAATACTACAAAACTCTAAATACTAATATCTTGTGGATCCTCTCAATTTTGATGTTTTCTGAGTCAGTATCTTTCCTTTTCCCTGGAAAAGGAACATTCTCTGGCAGGAACTGCAGCTGTCTTTTGGCTATATTCACCAAGCAGTCAACTGGTACCAGTCATTGTCTCCTAAAAGACTTCAGTTTGCTCTCACCCGGATGTTGGTTCCCACCAAGGAGCAGCAGGACAAGACAACTATGTCTGAGAGAGCAATCGGTTTTGTTCTAAGTTCTATTGAAGGCTGACACATTATTTTTAATTTTTACCTTTTTTTCTGCCTCTGCACTTTCTGGAATTTACAAAGTAGCCCATCTTCCAAAATTATCATACCTGTTCCCTATAGGAACTCTTTTGAGCAAGAAGAGTTGATTACTCTCCGAGTACCTCACCCATTGACCCTGTCTCCTATTATTGTTTGATTCTGAAAGATTAGCCACACCCTTTCTTCTCTGATCTGCTTATTTGATACCCTCATCAAGTCTGGTCTGTTTCCCCAGATAAGTTACAAATGGAAGCCTAGGTACATGCAGCACGTAGCCCTCTACTCTCTTCTTTGACATCTTATGAACATAACAATTTTCACAGACCCTTTAACTCCTAAAATAATTTCCTGCCAAATCTGTCAGCCTTGACAAACCAAAAGAGGTATAAAGAGCATTTTCAAATGGTGTTTACCAAGAGGTTCTAAATTAAAGCAGCAAGATGCATCTTGGGTTTGGAATGGAAAGATCTGCATCCGGTGTTATTTCCCACCTCTATCTAAGAAACTGTCTAACCTTAGGTACACAGATATAGCCCAGGTGTAACTCAGCATCCATATTTGTTAAATGCAAACAGGATTCCACAAGTCATACTCTCAAAGGACAGCGGAGAAGCTGGAATGAGACGATGAATGTGGAGGTGTTACAAATTCCTCTGGGAATAAAAAGCTTAAGTTATGGTAGAAACTAAAGAACAGTTTGTTAGCAACTTCATTCTCCCCTCTCTACCTCTGAACTCATTATACTAAAGTTAGGAACTTAGGAGGGACTTGGGTGGAGGAAGAGTCTTGCAACTTCTCAGGTAAGAGGAATTTTATTCATTTAACATTGAGGACCTCTTGTGTCTTTGTCAGTTGGGGCTACAATAACAAATTCCCGTAGACTGAATGTCTAATAAATAGCCCAAATTTATTTCTCCAGATCTGGAGCCTGGCAAGACCAAAATCAAGGCACTGAATGATCCAACTTCTGGTGAGGGGCTGTTCCCTGATGCAGCTGACAGTTTTTTTTGCTGTATTATCACATAGTGGAAGGAGCAAGGGAGCTCTCTGGGGTCTCTTTTGTAAGGGCACTGATACAAATTAAGGGCTCTGCTTTTAGGACTTGCTACCTCCTAAAAGTGTCATATTGGGGGATAGGATTTCAACATGTGAATATTAAGGGACACAAGCATTCAGTTTAGTTAATATTGTGTATATATTGCAGTGAGCAATAGATTGACATCTGATTAAGATTTCGTCCTCTCTCAAAATACTGAAAGTTTAGTGAAGGACACAGATGGGAAAATAGGTAAGTACAATAAAGTGTGACAAGCACTGTGACCCAAATGTGCATGAGATGTTACTGAAAGCATTGACCCAGCCTGAGAGGTAGACTCAAGGAAGCCTTCTCGGAGGTGCAACCTGAGGCAAGTCTCATTTTCCAGAAAGAGTCCCAGGATACAACTCTTGTCCCAGAACAATTATTATTCAGACACTTTCTACAAAAAAATATCCCAATTTGCCTATAATTCCAGCAACTCAGGAGGCTGAGGCTGGAAGATCACAAGTTCAAGGCTAGCCAGAGCAATTTAGTGCAATCCTGTCTCAAAAAACAAATTTTAGAAAGGGGCTGGGGATATAGCTCAGTGGTAAATGCTTGCTTAGCAAGCATGAAGCCCTGGGTTCAATAACCAATACTCCTCACCCCCACCCCCATCCCCAAAAAACCACAGGTGTTCCAGCTTGAACAATAATATGATTGTGAGTACATATCTCCTTGTCCTATACAAAGATAATTCCAGATTATTCCAGAGCTCTTTTGGAATTATGAATTTGTTATTTATAGAACACAGTAAAGTTGTACTGACTCTTTTTTCAGTTCTATAAAGCACCCAGATCATGACAAGATAGTACACAGCATACAAGACTCATTTCATGGCAGGAATCATTAGTTGCTCATGATGTTCTCTTCCTGAGCCAGTTCAAATACAGCAGCACCATGTTTCTCAACACACTGCCCCAGGCAGACACTACCTATCAAATGAAGGTGAAATCTCTTGCCTTTCCTGCCTTAGGGTGTAGAGCATGGCTCCTTTTCACTAGTTCATACCTTGGCTGGGAAGACTAAGTAAGTCTGCCTGTGAGGAGTAGGGCAAACAACAGATGAGTTCTTATTGGAAAATCTTCATCCTCCAAGCCTCCCTTTAGGAAAGCACAAGACCTCGCCAAGTGGAGGAATCACATAGAAGTATTTCGTGGTCCCTTTTTTTAGAAGTTGAAGAGATTTAAAAATATCACCTTAGCAAGGACAGAACAATTGCGTTTAAAGATTTGGTCAGTCAACAAGAGTATTCTGAAGGCATATTGTGCAAAGAGCATTGAACTAAAATTTGTGAGAGACGTAATTTCTGTGGTGAGGGAAGGCTGGTGTCAGTCTTCCCAACCCCCATCTTGCAACTTCTCAGGTAAGAGGAATTTTATTCATTTTACATTGAGGACCTCTTGTGTCTTTGTCAGTTGGGGCTACTCTCTTTTGTGTGGTACTCTTGCACTACACAAAAGTACTAGTCCACACAGCCTTCCTGCAAAGGCATCTCTGCAATTGTTTTCCTTTTATGAAAGGATAATAAGTTTATCTACAAAATTAGTCTACCCCTGACCTGACCTACCTGCATAGCTCACTGATTTTGCCTCTGATGTGCCAATATGGGATAATGTGTTGGACTTAGCACCTGACACCCCAGAGTTTGGCACATTGACGTGGGCAAGCACTTTAAACTGAAAGACATTGAAAGGCCTCAGAAGTAAGTCATTCTGACATTCTACTGCCCTCCTATCTCCCATCTCTCTTCCTTTCATGCAGGGAATGATAGAAACCATAATCCCTCTTCCCTGAGGCAGATGGTAGAAATTAGAACCCCTCTTCCTCCATCCAAGCCATAAAACCTAGAAAAGTGACTTTCCCCCCTTGAAGACTCTTATCCTACATGCAGGAAGGAAGGAATGCTGCAGAGAGAGGCAAGAAGAATATGATCAGGCAGGTCTTCCTGGGTCTCTCCTTCCAATTCTATTACCATTAGATAATACTCCTTTATCCGATCATGTTTCATCGAACCTAAGAATAAAAACAGTTTTCTCTGGGTCTTTGGGTCTTCATTCATTTCCATGTCACATCAGAATTCTTTGTTGGGATCATAAATGCACTATACTTCTCTCTTGTTAACTTCTTTTATGATAGGAGTGTTAGTGTGATGCTTATGATTGGTGAGGAAAGATATCAGACTTTTCCACCCCTGCAACGTGTCAATAACCATTCATCAGGGGTTTGGGGACCCTTATGACTTACACAAAATAGTGCTCTCAAACAGGAAGTGATTTTGTGTGTGGGGGAAAAAATTGTTGATGATCTTACCCAGGCACCCTCCTACCACAAACGAGCAGGAAGCTTCTGCCTCTGAGCCCACACCTTCAAACCTCCCAGGAATCACCTGTTCTTTAATGTTCAACCAGAATTGGGGGGCCCCTCTCCTACATTTCTCCGGGAAGTCCAGCAACCACATTGTTCCTGACCTCGTTGTCCCCTGCAATGTTCCTGCGGATTGACATAGAATTTTAATCTGTCCCTTTTCAATCTTTGAAAAGGTAAACAAGATTGATAAGCCCTTAGCCAAACTAACCAAGTGAAAAAACAGAGGAAACTCAAATTAATAATGTTAGAGATGAAAAAGGAGAAAGCACTTCAGACATCACAAAAATCTAGTGAATCCTTAAGAACGATTTTAAAAATTTATACTCCAATAAATTGGAAAACTTAGAATAAATGGATTCATTTCTAGACAAACACAACCTGCCAAAATGAAATCAAGAGGACACAGAAAACCTAAACAGACCAATAACTAACAATGAGATAGAAGCAGTAATAAAAAAGACTTTCAACAAAGAAAAGAGCAGGACTAGATAGATTCTCAACTGAATTCTACCAAATCTTTAAAGAAGAACTAATGCCAACATTCCTTAGATTATTCCATGAAATAAAAAGAAGGAACACTTCCAAATTCGTCTGATGACACCAGCCTCACACTTATACCAAAACCAGACCAATATCCCTGATGAACTTAATAAAATATTAGCAAATCCTGTTCAACAACATATCAAGAAGATTGTATACCCCAACCAAGTTGACTTCATTCCATAGATGCAAGAATGGCTTAATATATGCAAGTAAATAGATGTAATCCATCACATTAACAGAATAGAATACCAATTAAGTTCTTTACAGAATTAGAAAAGAATAGTTCTAAAATTCATTTGGAAAAATAAAAGACCCAAAATAGCCTCAGCATTTTTTTTTCTTTTCCTGTGGTTCAGGGGATTGAACCCAGGGCCTTGTTCATGTGAGTCAAGCACTCTACCAACTGAGCTATTTCCCCAGCCCTAACCTTGGCAAGTCTAAGCCAAAAAAGCAATGCTAAAGGCATCACAATACCTGACTTCAAATTTTATTACAGAGCTATAGTAACAAAAACTGCATGGTACTGGCATAAAAACATATTTCAATGAAACAGAATAGAAGACACAGGTGCAAACCCATACATCTACAGACTGCAGACATCTGATCCTTGACAAAGGTGCCATATGGTTATCCATATGTAGAAGAATGAAACCAGACCTTATCTCTCATCCTGCACAAAGATCAACTTGAAATGGACCAAATATTTAGAACTCAGACCAGAAACTATGCAACTCCTAGAAGAAAACATAAGGTCAACATTCCAGCGTATAGGCACAGGCAACAACTTTCTCAACAGGACATCTAAAGCTCAGGAAATGATGCCAAAGAGTTAATAAATGGGATTGCATCTAATTTGAAAACTTCTGTAGAACAAAGGAAACAATTAGACATGTGAAGAGAGAACCCACAGATTGGGAGAAAATTTTTGCTAGCTACTCGTCTGACAGAGGATTAATATATATCTAGAATGTGTAAAGAGCTGGAAAACTTTACATACACACACACAAAAAAACCAACAAATAACCCAATTAATAAATGGGCAAATGGATTAAACAGACACTTCTCAAAAGAAGAAATACAAATGACCAACAAATATATGAAAAAATGTTCAACATCATTATCAATTAGGGAAATGCAAATCAAAACTACACTGAGATTTCATCTCACACCAGTCAGAATGGCAGTCATCAAGAATACAAATAATAATAAATGCTAGAGAGGATGTAGAGGGAAAGGAACACTTTTACACTGTTGGTGGGACTAAAAATTAGTACAATTACTATGGAAATCAGTATGGAGATTCCTCAAAAGACTTGGCATGGAACTGCCATATGACACAGCTATGCCACTCCTTGGTATTTATCCTAACGAATTAAGGCCATCATACTACAGTGATACATGCATACCCATGTTTATAGCAGCACAATTCACAGTAGCCAAAGTATGGAACCAGCCTAGATGTCCCTCAACAGATCACTGGGTAAAGAAGATGTGTATATATTCACAAGTTTTATTAAGCTATAAAGAAAATAAAATTATGTAGGAAAATAATTATTACAGGAAAAGGGATGGAACAAGGGACCATTTATGATAAATGAAATAAGTCAAACTCAGAAGGTTTAGGGTCTTAGGCAAAGAAAGATGGAAGAGCATCTCATGAAAATCAAAGGGCGATCTATAGAGGAAAGAGACCAAGGGGTGGGAGATGGGGAAGGAGGAGGGAAGTGCAGGGGATTGATGTTGTTGTCCAATTAGATTGTTATATTTTGCATTGTGTGTGTGTGTGAATATACAACAAAATCCCACAGCTATCATACACCAATAAAAAAAATGTGAGGAACAATGCAGACCTAGTTTAAAAAAATTTAATATGATGCTATTTTTAAAAATAATTTGTGAATAATGTATTTTATGTTAATATGTATATTAATGTCAGGCCTTAAGCAAAAAAATTCAATAATTAAGCCTAAAAAATTTGAAATTGCCTTCAATGTATTAGATTTATTATGCAGTAAAACACTGCTGTCCCTTATTTATCCTCTCTTTTGAGATGATGCCCTGGGAGGAAGCAAGCTTAACTTCCACCCTCAAAGAAGCCATCAAGATAGATTCCTAATGATCCTTTGATGTAAAATAAAACCCTCCTTAGACTGCAGAAGTGGCTACATTCAATTTTCCTGCTGTTTAAAAATGGCAATTTTCTTTCTATGGTGAAAAAAAGGCAAAAAAAGAGAAAGAAATTTGTTTTACTATTAATATAGTAGGATAGTAGGATTCCACTTTCTACACATTGAATTTAGGGAATTCCAACAAAATAAGAATTAAACATAAAATTCTATCTTTTTTTTTTTTTTTTTTGGTACCAGAGATTGAACTCAGGGGCACTCAACCACTGAGCCACATCCCCAGCCCTATTTTGTATTTTATTTAGAGACAGGGTCTCACTGAGCTGTTTAGAGCCTCACCATTTCTGAGGCTGGCTTTGAACTCATGATCCTCCTGCCTCAGCCTCCCGAGCTGCTGGGATTACAGGCGTGAGCCACTGTGCCCGGCCTTAAAAATCTATCATTTTAATGGACAAGCTCTATACACATTTGGAAATACCTGTGTGCTACAAACACATTTCTGGTTAGAAATTTCTTCTCACCTCTTTATTGCTTTTATTGTTTATTCTGTTGTTGGGAGATTAGAAAAACCTGAGTCCCAATAATATCAGTAAACAAAGAAAACAAAAGAGTATGAAGAATTGGCACCCAGAACTGTCATTTAGAACTGGGTACTGGTCTTAGATTGCTGTAGGTATGTAGGGGAAGCTGTATTTGGTTTTGCATCATAATCTGAAGTTAGAACCACAAAAAAATAAAATAAAAATTTAGGTCATGACTTTTCCTTTCAAAGGGTGTATTTCCAGATTCTGCCGCTTAAATTTTATGTTCCCCTTTCCCTGCCTCACCATTAGCTGCATCCTTACCTTCATTCCCATGCCCAGCAATGTAGGACAAACCCTGCACACAATCTCACAAACACTACATAGTCTACCTTGGGGAATGATCTCGATCAATCCAACTGTAGCAGGTCAAACGATGAAGGAAAGAACCGAGGCAAAGTTCTAGCTGACTTGAGAATTTTCTGCAGTGTCAGGTCACTGGGAATTGGGACAATATCTTGAGGATCTATAAGAAAGATTCAGCCCCATGATTCCTGTAGTCAAATAGGGGAACACTTAAGAAACAATAGATTTGGGAACCAGCGCTCTGTCTTAGCCTTTCTCCATTCATTAGAACAGTAATGAATTTGAGCTAAGTTGTACCCAACTGCTATCGGCAAAGCTATGTGCTATTTTACTTGGTATACAACATTTATCCTCTACGGTGAACCTGTGAGATACATACTGTTAGATACTATTGTTATTTGTTTGATTATTTGATTAAACCATCTAAACTTAAACAGCAGCCATGAACAGAGAAGTTGTCCCCTGGGAAACCCTACGGGGGAACCTGAAATAGAAAGGGGACATGAAGGAGAACTGACAGTACTACTCCATCTCAGGCAGCTTGTAAATGTTCTTTCTTCTACAAGAACCAAAAAGGTTATGATTATCAATAATCTATTGATGGAAAAACTGACTGCAGACGACTTAATGATGTTGCCCATGATCTCAAAACTGGCTCATGGGATTTGAATGGAGCTTTGTCTGATTCCATTGTACCAAATGTCTGGAAATAGAGATACAGAACAACCATAACTCAACAGCTAGTTTTGCCAGCCCTGTTTTGTGATAGGGAACAGACAGATGTAGTAAAAACATAAGGTTAAGGAAATAATTCTAGGAATAGGCCCACTGTGCTGACCCCCACAGCCTTTCTCTTGTAAAAAGCAATTTACCTGCAGCCCTGCCTGGCTTAATTGGACAGTATATGTTACATTCCTCAGCAAACTATCTGTTATCTGCAGGCAAAGAGCAGACCTGAAATGCAGATAAGAACACAAGTTACACTGAAGCAGGGGGCAACTTTTGTGATCCTTACACAGACCAGATCCCAGAACTCAGGGAGATAAGGATGATTCACCCTAACCATAAAATCTGCAAGAACAGGTTCCAATTAGAACTCATCAGCATAGGCCAGTGTGACCTATGCTGTAAGATATCTGTGTGATGGGACTTTAAACTATGATGTCATCCTGATGTCAATCAAAAGTCAAGAGGTGAACCTACATGGGACTCTCTGAAAAATTTCCTGGGACCCCCCAATAAAACTGAAGGACAGGAGAGACACAATTTCTCTCCCATGAGAATTTCTCCTTTCCCCTTTTTAAAATCTCTTCTGTTAAACTCATGCCTGCAATTCTGAATGCCATTTCTGAAATCTTTATGGCCTGATTGTAAGAATTGGGGTTAAGGGGGGGGGCTTCACTACTTAGTTTCAGGGAAGGCCCATGCCCTGTAACATTTTGGACAAAAATCCAAGATTTGCCCTTTGTAAAGTCCGTAAAGAGTTTTGGGTCCACAATTACATTCTTGTATCTGGTTTTAACCACTCAGGTCTAGATTAATAAGAAACCCAACCAGAATGACCTACACTCAGAGTGCCTTGATTCCAACTCTCTAGGGGACCCAGAGTATGCTGAATCTATCCTTCTCGGGGGTCCCACCTCTATTGAAATAAATGGAACATTTCAAGAGTTCGGATGGGAACTCACGGTCTTCTCAAACATCCCCATAAGAAAATAGCAGGAAATCACAGAGGAGGAAACAAAATAAAAGAATCAGTCCCCAGAAAGTCGCTCGAGATGAGAGAGCCTTGCCACTTGGAGTCCTAACTGTGACTTCTACCCCAAGGTAACTTTCAGAGGAGGGATGATCTGCATCTTCTCTCCCCTTGGACTTCACATTTGCCTTGAACTCCTGAGTCAGCTTGTAGGCACCTGCTCATGAGACACCAACACTGCTTTCCCAGGTGGAATTATAAATAGCTGTGGGAGAAACAACCAGATTTTTTTTCATCACATGATTTGAAGAAGTCATAACTCTGAGATTTAGGACAAAGGGGTGTGTGTGTGTGTGTGTGTGTGTGTGTGTGTATGTGTGTGTATTTGTGTATATGAGCATGCGCACATGTATACATGCAGATTTGTACATATGTGTGCCTTGGTCCCTTGACTTTCTGTCCTCTTTTGAACAGATCTCAGGATTTATTTAGCAGATGACCTGCCCAGAGGTGGACAGAGCCTAACCTCCCACATCAAATGTTTGATCAAGGATAGGATCAAAGATAAGTCAGACAATTCAGAAAACTTCAGAAAACTACTGAGCCCTCTTTGAAATAACAGCAAAGAATATTGATTTATAGTATTTTATGGGTGGCAAAATTCTTTCCCATCCACCACCACATTGAAATATATATATTTCAGTTTTACACATAAAGCAAATGAGGATCAAAGGATGGTCCCAAATCTCATAGTTCCTAAGTAGAAAAGAGAATGTCTCCTCACATCTTAATCATCTCACTTCGAGTTTCATGTCCTCCTGCTATCTTCCCACAATGCTTACCCCTGTCCTTCCAAGAGGCACAGTGAGAATAATGAAAGGGATGTACAGTCCCGGATAGAACTTTTCACCCTCCAAAGATTTCAGTGAACATAAAAATTAAAATCAGATAGCAGTCTTCCCACATGACAACGTTTTTCCCCTGTTAAACTGATTTTTCAAGTACCAAGGACACCTGTGATAGAACAAATTCATAGAACCAGAACAGCAAATAAGAACAGGCCCATTCATCAAAGGTTATAGAGGAATGTCATCTCTCCTCCCACTCAGGGTACATCAGGATGCTAAATATTGTAGATGAAAAGCTCTAAGACAATTTTTCTACCAGTGCAGGAAATTTTACTCTGATGCTTTCATGTGAGTGGCAAAGATAAGAAAAAAAAAGAGTGTGGTTATGTAGGTTTTTTGTTTTGTTTTACATTTACAACTATTTAATATAGCTGTGCATTTCTTCTCAATGCCTATCATGAAAGAAGAATGAAGATAGGAACTTCTGGAACCTCTGAGCAAACCAGATAGACCCCAAAAATGTAATGACTATTCTGAGAAATCTGTATGAGGACCACACCTTCAGTAACCAGAAGAAATAGAGTCTTCCAGGATTCTGTTATCACAGGAAAATAAATAGCAGTCTCAAGAGGAAGATGGCTTCAAAGATTCTGAAAGACCCTTCTAATGTCAATGTCAATGAGGCCTAATGAAGTAGTAATAAACTGCGGCAGAACACCTAGTGATCATGGACTGATGGATATGGGACTGGAAGTGTTGGAGGGTACAGTCAAAGCTAGAGAAAGGGCTGAGGGAAGGAAGAGATAACATGAGATTATAAAGACATAAGATTCCCATCTAGGTGACAGCCATATTAGTGCCCATAGAAATATGTGCTTTGTGGAGGCAAGAATGAGTTACTAATTCCTGTTTTGCAGGCTCAAACACATTTTTAGAGATCATATATGAGCCAGCTCAGTGGCACATGCCTTAGAGGCTCAGGAGGCTAAGGCAGGATGATCTTGAGTTCAAAGCCAGCCTCAGCAATTTAGTGAGGCCCTAAGCAACTCATCAAGACCCTGTCTCTAAATAAAATATATTAAAAAAGGACTAGGGATGTTGCTCAGTGATGAAGCACCTCTGGATTCAATTCCCGGTACAAAAAAATAAAATAAAATTTAAAAAAATAAAATTATTTTAAGATAACTCAAAGAATCAGCTGATCAAATCAGATTAACATGAATCAGAGGTCTTACCCAGTCTCAAGGATTACTAATAATTTAAATCATAAAGATAATCATGGGGTACAGACGAAGAAAAGAGGGGCTTGTGACTTGATGCTGTCCCCCAAGTCTTCTCTTACCACATCAGACCACACTTTTCAGACCAGATTAACCTCTAAGTTACATGCATAATTCACATCACTTATAGAACTTGTCATTTCTTGATCCATTAGTGACATGGCTTACTTGCCACATTCGAGGGAGCCAAAATCCATAAATCCATATATCCAAGTTTGTTTAAAATAAAAATCCTAAATCCTGCTAGAAACATTCTATTGATAAAGACTCAGCTTATTTTCTAAGTCTATCATTATCATATTTACCAGATTTGACCAGGTCTCTTGCCTTCCTTCTTTTCCATGGATATCACTCTGAGATTGGATTTCAGTCCTCCTCCTGCTAATTCTTCCCTCCCTAGCACATGACTACATGTGAGATGGCTGCAAACGGTCCTTTTAGTTGGTCTTGACTTAGTTCTGGTAATTGACACCTTAGAGCATTTCTCTGCTGGTGTCCTAATTCTGGACAGCACAGGCGTTAGAAGTAGAGAATCAACTTAGAGGGACAAAGATTTATTGTTTACATCATTTTTCAGTTGATAACAATAATTTTTGTTTGTGTAACATTTGTACTCTACAGAGTATTTCCACTTGCTTCATTCCAACCAGCATGCAAGACAATCCTGAAAGACAAGTAAGGTAGATATTGGTTGACAAGTGAGGAAACAGGTGTATCCATTAACAATTGGTAGAGCTGGATTCAGATCCAGGAGACCTTTAATTAGTTGGATTATTTGTTCTTTTGGTGTTAAGGGTTTTTTTTGTTTGTTTTTTTGTTTTTAGTTCTTTACATATCCTGGAAATTAATGATCTTTCTGAAGGGCAGGTGGCAAAGATTTTTTTTCTGTTTTGCAGGCTCTCTCTTCATGTTCTTGATTGTTTCCTTTGCTGTGAAGAAGCTTTTTAGCATCCCATTTGTTCATTCTTTTTTTAAAATTAGTTGCTCATGACAATATAATGATCTTGAAATATCATACATTTGATTCAAATGGGGCATAAATTCTCATTTTTCCATGTGTACAGGTTGCAGGGTCATTGGTTATATGGCCACGTATAGACATAGAGCAATACTAGTGTCTATTTTATTCTGCTGCCCTTCCTAACCCTCCTTCCCTCCCCTCCCCTCCCCTCTCTCTACCCAAACTACTGTGACACATTTCTCTCTCTTTTTTTTCTCTTCCCCCTCACATCATCATACATGTATTTTGTATAACGATGAGGGTCTCCTTCCATCTTCCGTGCAATTCCCCTTCTCCCTCCCATTCCCTCCCACCTCTCTTCCCTATTTAGTGGTGATCTTCTTCTCATGCTCTTCCTCCCTACTCTATTTTGAGTCAACCCCCTTATATCAGAGAAGACATTCGGCATTTGTTTTTTAGGGATTGGCTAACTTCACTTAGCATAATCTGCTCTAATGCCATCCATGTCCCTGCAAATGCCATGATCTTGTTATTTTTTATTTTACTTCTTGTGCTTTAGGGGTCTTGTTAAGGAAGTCAGTTCCTAAGCCAACATGATGGGGATTTGGGCCTACTTTCTAACTTCAGTGAAATATTTTAACAGATGGATTTTTAACCCCCAGTGGGTCTACTGGAATCAGATCCAGTTGGGACCTGACTTATACCTCAGGAACCTGAAGGTAGAAGTTGCTGCCCTTTCCATCACTCCACCTTATTGGAAGAAAACATTAAAGGTTGAACTCTGACCCAATTAACAAAGAGAATAACTAAGTGGCATCGTGTATCTTCTGATAATAGTATGTGGATGTTTTACTGCTCTGTTAATTAATTAGTGTTTGGTTTAATTGTTTTTTAATGTGATTTTTTGGCTTCAGTGGTGATTTTATATTGATGTTAAACTAAAAAAACAAACCCACAGACTACTTAATTAAAAAAAATCCATTATGGTAAAAGAAAGAAGACACACACACACACACAAACACACACACACAAATTCTAGGTGTGCCCCAAGTGCATGCTCTGTTCACTGAATAACACTATAGGTGTTTTGAGAAATAGATTGTTTGGCCAGGGAAGGCAGAAAACTAACAATCTCCACATTTCTCTTAAATTCAGAGTGGTTTTCCTTAAACTCTGCTTACACAATTTTTCTGTGTCCTGAATGTGGTAAGTGCTAAGTGTGCTGTGGTGGAGGATAGCTTTGGCGCCATGAATCTCTTTCTTAATCCCATCTGAGTGGGAAAAGATGGGTGGGCTACTCCCATGACCCTCAGCAATCTCCTGACAGGTATGGCATTGATAAGGGGAATTTCCTGTTCTTGTTTTCTCAGGCCTCTGTCTTCATCCTTCTCAATGGGGGCATTGGTGATGGGCTTCTGGAAGACAAATGGGAAAAGGGAAAATAAGAGAAACGGATGGAAAACTTATATAATCAGCTTGTACATTCATAAGACAAGATGCTGTGCTCATCCCAACAGGGACAAAAACTTAAACTGTCTCATCTGGACTTTTTCATGGTTTATAGTGAGGCCTGCCTGTCTTGGGATTCCAGCACCCTGCTTCACCCCACAGCTGGGCCTCTTGACCACTCAATTGCCAGCTTGCCCTAGGACCAGTTCTGATCCAGGCGGTATCCACAGCTCTTGCCCAACATTCCATTGCCAACTTTGTTATATGGGCTGTCAAATAGCTCTGACTTTGAACTCTGTTCAGGTTATAAAATTCCTCTTTATTTTTTCTTTTCTTTTTTTTTTTTCTTTTAAGTTAACTGACAGCCGCACACCCTGATCTGGTTAACTGACCCTCTGCCCTTTTGCCTGCCTAAGATATCAATCTCTGTAGATCCTTAGCCACTCCATTCTTTCCAGGTAGTTGAGAGCTAGAATCCTGGTCCTGTGTTCATCGTTTCTGGATATTCACGATCTTACAAAAGCCTCCCCCAAAATGTTGACAGCATTGGTGAGATCACTCCAGCCATCTGCTGCCACATTGTGTGGCATCTGCCTCTTAGGACATCTCGATTATGTCCTGGTAAAACCCACCTCTTATACCTCCCGGTATGATCATGTTACCTAGTGCTTGTCTCTATATTATTTGTTGCCTGAGCTGTACATTATTTCCAGCTTCCACCTGGTTCTCATCCACAAACTGCAAGTGCATCTCAGTAAGCAAAAAAAAATCCCAGCCATAGTCCTGTCCTAGCCTGCCTTACTTCACAGTCCTCAGTTCTAAAACACGGCTGGCTGTATACACACATGGCATAGAAGACCCGTTGCCTGTAAGGAAGCATTTGGCAACCTTCAGTGAGCTGAGACATCTTACTTCATGGGTTGGATTTCATAATACTCCCTTTCTCCTCCCCAAAAGTTAAATAATAGGTAATTGCCTTTGAAAAAGATGCCATGACACTTCTGGGAATAACTGAAGACATATGGAGATATTACACTGAAATCAGCATGTCATCAAGACAAGTGTCCAGAGGGGGTGAGGGTGAAGAATTGCACAAGTCATTTATAACTTCTTTTGGCATCAAAACAGAGTCACAGCAGAAAAAATGCAGAAGGAATGGGAGATTTCTGGGCACCTGAGTCACTGCATCTTTCTCTGGGAAATATTCAGAAACAGGTAATAAACATTCAAATTCAACCCGAGGCTCTCTCTAGCCTTCAATGGATAATCCCAGTGATTAATTCAAAACTGGAAAAGTTGTTAAATACTACACAATATCAGAGAGAACTGTTTGCCAATCACTTATATACATTGCTAATCAAGTGCATTTGGGTACTTTCAGTCTGAAAAAAAAAAGAAAACATTTTTAGTATGGATCAAAAGCCTAACAAGTTAAAATCTCTAAACCCAGAAGCTCCTTAAAGAATAAATCTAAAAGAAAAATCAGAAGGCTGGGGATGTGGCTCAAGGTAGCACGCTCGCCTGGCATGCGTGCGGCCCGGGTTCAATCCTCAGCACCACATACAAACAAAGATGTTGTGTCTGCCGAAAACTAAAAAATAAATATTAAAATTCTCTCTCTCTCTCTCTTTAAAAAAAAATCAGAGATGCAAATAACTTTCACAGAACAACTATTTAGGATAAAGTAAAAAAAATCAATAAAATGGTTAAATAAGTTGTCATATTCCCCCAAATGGAATGCATCTTGCACAAAAATTATATTCTAAAAATATTAATGATGTGGGAAAGTTTTGAAGACATAGGTTAATGGGAAAAGTCCTAGTTCAAATAGTACAGGTATAGATATATACAGTATTATAATATAGAAATATATGTAAGCTTAGTTTGTATGAAGAATATACCCCAAAATTAGATTATAATTTATATCAAGTTCTTTAGACTTTTTGTATTTTATGAATATGAAGAGCAGTTCAGACCCTGGCCAAGCCAAGGATCACACTTCGTGCTCGGTAACTGTCTTGTCTTCTTAGCAGGGGACTCCTTCTACATGGACTCTGCTCAAATGCTCATGTTGCCTCCACAAGAGCTCCGATTGCACCATGCAGCTGGCTGTTAGGAAGAGAAAGTAAATCCGATTGTCCTGGTAATTTCTCAGCCACTAGCACAGCTTGAAAATGAAGCTTTTTTGATTATTTCCTGGGCCTCACATCAGGCCACAGTGCACACTGCTTACTTTTGGAAATGGAATGGCTCAAGAATTTCAAGGAAGCAGAAGAGATGTGTTGGCTAGCCTGGGTTCCACTCACATGACAGATATTTAATAAATGTGTGATAAACCAGAGAATGGATGACTGAACCAATCAATCAATCAGTTTATCAATGATGGGGGGGCGGTCCTGCCACACATCTGAGTTATTCAGGGCACTAGGATAAATAAACCTCTCACTGGCCAGACATTTCTTCTGTTTTGAAACTTCCAGTGATGAGGGGGTATTCACTACCTATAGAAAACCCCAGGATCTTGGCATCATTTAAATTTGGCTTCCTGTCTTTCAGCCCAATCCCTTTCAGACATGGACTCATATACAGTCTGCTCTAGCCAGTGGCTACTCGCCCCACCAGTGTGGACAGTGGGAGGATGCGTCAATGCCATGTCCATCTTGTGGAGGACTATGACTGGCCCAGCTGCTGCCAAGGATCCTGCAGGCAGCATAATGAACAGTGGGACTGTTCTAGAAAATTCTGAAGGGGGAAGGCAAGATTTTAGCACAAGGGAGCCACACTACAAAGCAGCCCTTATTCTAAAAGCCAGAGTAAGGTCAAGTTACAGAGAATGCAGACTGGGAACTTTAAAAAGTCAAGGATAGACAAATAGTAAGAGATGGGAATGAGGAGAAACTCTGGGGTCGTGGTGGTGGTTATAAGCATACACAGTTGCTTTCTTCTTCTTTCTTTCTTTTTTTCTTCTTCTTCTTTTTTTAATGTTTGGCTTAACCAGCGTGGAATTAAGGGCAATAGGATGAGTAGACAAGAAACACTGTGGGAAGGGAGGGTTGATCAGGGAGTAATAACTCTCTGTTTTGGTCCTATACACAGAGAAAAACCCCCTAAGATTTCCTTATTCCAAAGGGCAAAATTGAATGGGTCCAGCTTATCTTTGGAGTCTATGAGCAAACTAATATCTACCTTGTAGACCATAGTAAGGATTAAATAAGATGAAAATGTGAACATACCTAGCCAGTTGCTTCCTCCTCTCTTTCTCTTTCTATAGTCAATTGAACAAAATTTTAACTGAATTTTCCCCTAGAGCATAATTCCTAGTCTCTAGCTATTGTATTAACAATTTCATGTCTTGTCCTTAGAGGTTCACTTTCTAGGTGAACTTGTTCTCCTAAAAGTGTAGGAGATCCCTCTTCCCATTTTGACATTATTCTACCCACATTAAGTACCTGTCCTATGTACAGAGGAAGACATTTAGCAGAGAGATTAAGTGAACCTTTTCACATAGGAAGTGGCGGAGCTGAGATACAAGAACTTTACTATTTTAATTGGACTATGAATGGTGATGAAATATTAATATTAGAGAGAAAGAGAAATTGTATCTCTCCTGGCACAAAAGAGCCGAATCAAAATTATTAGAGTCCTTCATTAATAGATGTTTGAGTTTTGTACCCCAGGATAGCTTCTGACAGGAAGCCTGCAGATCAAGGGAAAGCCTTCAGGACAAAGTTGTTGCCTGAAGCACTTGAAGAAGAAGTATAAAATCAGTTAACAGATCCAAATTGACGGCTTAGGTTGTTAAATCACAGCTGGTTCAGCTTCTGGAATTCCCAAGCTTAAAAAGTATCATTCTTTTAGGGCAGAGAGAAAGGATGAAACAATCTAAAAGAAAATCATTTGACTTATCAGGGTTCAGATGTTCCAGTCTACTTACATCATGAAGGTGTGTACAGCCTCACTGAGCCATCAGATTCATCACTGCCTCACACACGTTCCATCCAATCAATAGGCCACAGGTAAGTGTTGATTCCATTCCTTTCTTCCCGTTTGAAGATTGTTTCCTAACCAGGGAGAACACCAACACACTAATTTTGGATTACATAGAATCTGCTCTAAGTGAGTTTTAAAAAAATTATTGTGGTTTGAGATGATCTTAATCTAATAATCTGATCATTGTGGCTTGAATGAGCCAACCACTGTGGTCTAATTCTCTAAATATGTCCAGAGAAAGAAATTTTCAGTGTGCCATTGGCCCTTAGATTGCAATCATTGGTCCAAGGACACAAATTTTTTCCATTGACCCTCTACCACTGTTGCCTGAGGGGTCAGACTACGATGAAATAGACTGTATTCAGAGAAGGCTTCAAGAAGGCAAGAAATGTGACAGGTCAAATGTATGTATAGTATATCTGGTGACTCCAGAGAGGAGAGTTTATAGCTAGAAAAAAGAATGTTATCCTGGTCAAGGTATTTAAAAGGGAATCTCAACCACTCTATTATTTTCACCTGTTTACAGTTTATCCAATATTTGACCTTGAAGGAATCAGAAGTCATACACACAGTGATATCATCGACAAGAAAACTATGAATAGATGTAAGTAAAGAACGTTGTCTGTGGTGGAGAAGGGATGGCCGCTCATTGAGATCTTAGGGGTATTACATACTACGTAAGCTGCTTTTCAACAGGGTTTCTCAACTTTGGCATCATTGACATGTGGGATCAGATAATTTTTTTATTGTGGGGAGCTGTACTTAACAGCTAGCCTCGAACCAGTAAATGCCAATGACACTATTCCTTAGTTGAAAAATATCTCTAGAAATTGCTAAATGAAAACCATGGCTTAACAATAATGATTGTTATGGTTTAGAATTTTAATGTACCCTCAAATCTCATGTGTTAGGCATTGCAAAAATGTTGAGAGGTGAAATGATTCGATTATGAGAGAGGTAACCTCATCAGTGGATTAATCCATTTGGTGGAGGAATAATTTGAATGTACTAACTGAGTGGTAACTCTAGGCAGGTGGGTTGTGGCTGCAGGAGGTAGGTCCTTGGGAGATGCCCTGGGAAATTATATCTTGTCCCTGGCTCTTTATTTTCTCTGTCCACTTCCTGGCTGCCATGAGTGAGTAGCTTTCCTACCGCCATGTTCTTCCTGCCTCATCTCAGGCCCACAGCAATGGTGTTGGCCAACCATGGACTGAATACCTGAAACTCCGAGGCCAAAACCAACTTTTCTTCTACTGCATTGTTCCTACCAGGTATTTTGGTTACAGAAATGAAAAGCTGACCAACACAATAATATCAGCAAACATTTATTGAGGGTTTACTACATATCAAACATTGACTTAAATCTTTTATGTTTAGCTTTTTTATCATCAACTATACCACATAAACAAAATAGTGCAGAAAATGAATTCTTCAATGATTTATCAAATAGGGAATATCTATGTAAGTACTAATCAGGTTAAGGGGAAAAAAAAACATTGGCAACTATAGAAGCTTCTATTAGTTCCCCTTTCAACATCTAACCATTATTTGCCCCTCAAGATAACCATTGACTGGCTGGGGTTGTGGCTCAGTGGTAGAGTACTTGCTTAGGACATGCAAGGCCCTAGGTTCTATCCTCAGCACCATGTAACAATAAATAAATTCAAAAAAGGTATTGTGTCCAACTACAACTAAAAAATAAATATTATAAAAAGATAACTATTGTCCTAAATTTTATATCTTACTTTATAGTTTTACTACCTAAGCATGCATCTATAAAACTATGGTTTATTTTTGTTGTTGTTGTTTTGTTTATTTGGTACTAGGGATTGAATCCAGGATCACTTTACCACTGAGCTATATTCCCATCCCTTTTTACTTTTTATTTGAAAAGGAGTCTCACTAAGTTGCTGAGGCTAACCTCAAATCTGTAATCCTTCTGTTTCAGCCTCTCAAGTTGCTAGGATTACAGGCGCATGCCACCACGCTTGACTAAAGTTTACCTTTCATACAACCTTTCTCGGGCATTTACAGGTGGATGTGGTTCCATCAAAATGAAGTAGTAAAACAAAGAGAGTGATTTGGGGTTCAGAAAATACAGCAAACAATGCTGAAACTCCCAAGGTAATGGGAAAGATAATCCCAACAGAATAGCAACTGCTCCCCAACATGAAAGGCAGAAAGTCATATTAGAACAAGTAAGATTGATCTGAGCCAGATTTCTTCAAGAAAATAAAATCAATAGAAATGCCTGATACATCCGAATGTTGAGAGATAATTTGGAAAGCTGGTGGAAATTTGGGGCTTAATATAGCAAAGAGTATTTGTAAATTTATGGTAGCAAACAAATGACAGTTTATCATGGAAAAGAAAGAAAAAAGTAGTGCAAAAAAAGTGATTCAACCATACTCCATGACCCTGTTGTAAATTATTTACATGGTCAGGCTATAAACAAGGAGAGTTGCACTGATATTATAATATATTAGTAGGACAGAAGGGGAAGGGTAGTGAAGAAGAGCATGGAAACTCAGAACCTAATACTCTCAAGTCAGGAAGTCAACAGAAAATGCCTAGCAGGAGAATGTTCTTTTAGCAATATGGTGGTAAATATCAAAACAATCCACTACAAGATGAAAATATCATCCTTTAGCAATG
The DNA here is from genome assembly GCF_021218885.2 of Marmota monax. Classification (NCBI taxonomy): domain Eukaryota; kingdom Metazoa; phylum Chordata; class Mammalia; order Rodentia; family Sciuridae; genus Marmota; species Marmota monax. The sequence goes on along the minus strand of NW_026695215.1, from coordinate 23,099,570 downwards.
AGAAACGTGGGTAGAGTAAGCAATATAGCTTTTCCTATCAAACCTTGTAACACTATTTGACTCTTTAAATCAGGTGCATGTAAACCTTTGATGAAAATGAGTACTTTAAAAACTGACTTAAAAGGACATAATTATCATGGAGGTGAATCCATAAGTAGAGCTTGGAGCAAAATGAATAGAAAAGAGGTTTGTGTATTCATAAACCTAGATTTCATGTAGTTTTCTCCAATGATCATTTGCAAACAGGTAATGAGATGGTTTAAGAGGCTCTAAGAATGAAATGAAGTGACAGTCAACTCATCTCATTCCATTCAAGCAAAGACTTTAAGCGATGTGTCAGAGCCAGAGCACCAAAGTGCAGGAAAGTTAAATGTTCAGGAAGAAAGCTCTTCTCCCCAGTGAAATAAATATTTTACTTATCTTCTATAATTTAATAGAGCCCTGGCATTCTGGGGCAAACAAATAGGAAAGAGAGCCACCAAGAATTTGACAACTATATCAATTATTTCAATCCTGAGAATCCCTGGTACCCCAAACCTTCAAATCCTTTTTCTTCCCAAAGAGGGGGTCTGAGATCTTCAATAGTCATTGAAAGTTTCCACAAGGGTGCACAAGGTGAACATTCTTGTATTGCAGCTATTTCAGTTTAAATCCCAGTTCTACTCTTAATGGGTGTCTGATCTTAGTAAAATTACTTAATCTCTCTTAATCACAGTTTTGACATCTAAAAATACGAGGCTGGTAATTCCTACATTGCTTAATGGTTCTCAAGATCAGAGAGATAATTTTTATAAAGTCCTTGGCACATGGTTCTCTAGCAAATTTAGCTAATATTATAATTATTGTCATTGTTATAACTATAATAATAATAGCTATTATTATTACTAATGCTGTTGCCAATGGTATCACATCCGATCCCGTGTGTGGTGGCTTTTTAAAGCAGCTGCTGTTTCCTTTGTCTCATCCTCCATGGATTCTGACCTTGATAAGCCACTGGTATTACTTAAGTCCACTGGAGCCCGGCTTTCCCCAGCAGAGCTCCACCAATAATGCTCTTATTAAGGCCTCCTCTCTAGGGCTCAATCCAATGGTTAGCGTTCGGTCCCCCTCTTCCTTGATCTATCAGCACCTTTGAACACAGCTCCTCACTCACCATACTTTGCTGGCTTTCCTCCTACCTCCCTAGTTGTGACATTGTCATTTTCACTCCTGGTTTCTCCTTTTTTTCTGGCCTCATAATATTGAGGTGTGCCAGAATTGAGTCTTCGGTCACCTCTTTCTGCCTTATATACACTATCCTGACAATCTTGTCTAGTCCCACAGATTTAAATACCACACATACAATGGAATTTATATCTTCAGTGCAGAGCTTTCTCCTAAATTCCAGACTTCAACATCTGGCTTTTATTTAACTTCACCTGAATTTTTAATAGGTCTCGCAAACTCAACAAGAGCCCATCTAAACTCTCGATTTTCCCTCCAAGAACAGCTGCAATCCAAATCTTAATATTCTCAATCAATTGCATTTCCATCATTTCTCTCATTCAGCCCCAAACACACTGGAGTTATCCTTGACTCCTCTCTCTTTATTGTACCGTAATTCAATCCAACGGTAAACACTGCTAGTTCTACCTGAAAAATATACTCAGAATATCTTACCATCTTTTTGGTCTGAGCAGAGTCCTACCTGGATTCCCTGCTTCTCTCTTTGTCCTCTTAGAATCTATGCTCTAACAGCAGACAGAGTTATCCTTTGTAAATATAAATCAAATCATATTATTCCTCTACTCAAATATCCTTCTGTGATTTCCTAACCTAATCAGAATAAAAAGTCAATTCCTTTTTTAATCACTTACAAGGTAACTGTAAACTTGCCATCTGTCTGAAAGCTTCTCTTATTTTCCACTCTTGGTTTGCTCTACTCCATTTTCTGTGAGCTCTTTGCCATCCCCCCCACCCCCTGCACACCAGACACACTCCCACCTTGGGGTCTTTGCATCAGCTGTCCTCATTACTTAGAATACTCTTCCCCCAGATCTCACCCAGAAGACTCTTCCTGCTTCAAGCCTTTGCTCAAATGTCACCTCTTCAATGAACACTGGGCCCTGACCTCTCTATTTAAAACCACATTCTTCCCCTCTCCCACCAGCAGTAATTCTGCTCTGGGATTTTTCCATTCTACTTCTACCATTCTACCCCCATGGTATAACTTAGCTGTGTTGTAGGTTGATTCATATCTATCTCTCCAAAACCATGTTGGATCCATGAAAACAGGGATCTTACACCATTTTGTTCACTGACTTATGCCAACTGCATGAAAGAAGACATTAGTAGGCATTTAATAGCTATTTGAAAAAGAAAGGGAGAGAGGTCAGGGCGCAGCATTTCGGCCACTCTCAGGGCCTCAGCTTTCATCCTGAAATAAAATGAAGAAGTTGAAACAGATGAGCTCTGAGATCCCTTCTCCTTCAACATCTAATGATTCTATGACTGTGTGAGTCCACGGAAGTTCACAAAAGATGTCAAGAGCAGTTGGGCCTTATCACGGTGCAGAATCTCAGGGCAGGCAGGAAGTCTGGTAGACTATGGCTGAGCCTTCTTCCCACTCCTCCCCAACCTGCCGGGAGACTGTCTTGGCTGAGTCACGTTAGCCCTCCTCCAGATGACACCGATTCTGGAGAAGCTGTAGCATCTCTCCCACGCCACCCCCTGATGTACAGACTACACAACCAAAGGCTTCTTCATGAGATCCTAAGATATGGGTCTGCCAAACTAAAGTAACTAGCAATTACCCTGGTGACTGTGAAAGCTGTGCTTCTGCCTTGACCCTGATCCCCTGTTGCCCTTGGGTCTGCAGAATCATGGCAAAGCTCCTCCTTCTCTCCACTGGATTGTCAAGTTGGTAGACCAGAAGCTGCTCCCATGGTGCCGATCAGCAAAAGGCCCTAAACATCTCTCTGCTTTTGTTTACAGAGTCCCTGGAATAGGAGCTTCTGCACCTGCTTTCCTCCCCACAGGACAGATGCCATTTCCTTAGAGAAGGGTAAATGCTGAGCTGTTGGAAACAAGATCCTAGCCCTGTGGGACATTCACTGATGCAGAAAGACAGGGCCAGCCTCTGCTAGCTGACTCCCTCTCTTCTGTAGGGGCAGATGGAGACTTGGCAGGGAGGGTCCGGTCCATGGAGAAGTCAGCAAGATACTGTAATAGGGTACAAGGTGAAAATATGTCTGAGGCCTCTGAGATGTTGCCCCAGAGTCACCCAGGGAAGGAAATCTGGCAACAGTACAGTCGTACTGTTTGTCCCCTTCTCAAATCTGACCTCCACTGCTTCAACATGGACCAGGTCACAGAAGTCAGTGTGGTTTGGTAAATCAAGACAAACCATCAAGGATTGGAATATAAATGTATATTCTCTACCTAAGGACAAAAAAGCATATTTTTTTCCCTCAAAACAAGTGGCTCATTTGCAAAAGACTCACTAAGCCAGCAAAAAAAAAAATGGATGTATTTCTCAAAGCTTGTCAAGAGACAAACTTGTTATGGACAATGAAATGAGGCTAACGCTTCTTATAAAGTCCTATCACTAACTTCTGGATGAGGAAGACAAGTTCTTCTGCCTGAAATGTCTTTCACTTGCTTCCCATCTAGAAAATTCCTCCCCATCCTTGAAGATCCAAACAAAACTTCCTCTATGAAAACTTTCCCCATCAATCCCAGCCTACATACACACACATACATGCATACACATACACCACATGCACACACACATACATCAACAAATCAATATCTTCTCTATGATACCTCAGTTCTTTGTTCATAATTTGGTTATTCAATCCACAAATATCTTAGATAAATAGGCCTAAACTAAAAATGTTTAATTATGGTACCCTCTTATCACATTTATCAAACACATATATTTTAATGCTACTATCTGATGATAGACATCTGCAGTAATAAGAGTAAGAAAATACATTGCCACAGCAAACAATAGCTATTCTGACTTCCTTCTATATAAGGACTTTCAGTCCCTTCAATAAGAAATGCCCAATAAAATAATGCCAGACAGTGTAATGTGAGGTGACACAGCTTCCCAGTTTTTTTCCCCTTACTTTACCTGATGAAAATTACTTTCCTACTTAGCAATTTTCAACTTTTTCTCTAACAGAAGCTTCCCACACTTGCAAGGAATATAGGTATCAGAGGTAGAGATGTCAGCCCCATCAATGCTGAATTCCCATTCAAAGTCAGTTTTCCAGCTTGAAATCCCATCTTATGTCACTGCCATTTTGAAGACTGGAGAGAAGAAAAGTGCAGGAATATTCAGTCCCGCAGGCTGGGGGATAATGAGACAGCTCATCCCGGTAGGGAGGTGAAAGGCAACTCCCACAAGCCCACAGACATTGGTGGAGATCTATCAGTAATACCAATTAGAAGCTGTGGACTCAGCCTACGCCTAAGAGAATCTTCTCTAGTCTGATCTTTATAGAAGGTAGAACAGTCTCTTTTCATGAAAGACACTTCTAAAGAGAAAGAGAACTTAGATCATGAACAAGAACCAGAATACAGGCCATGAACAAAACCAAGCCTAGAATGTTCCTGTGAGCCAGAGGTTGACAGATTTTATTATAAAAGGCCTTGTACTAAATATTTCCAGTTTTGTGAGATATATAATCTCCATTGGGACTTAACCCTGCTATTATATTTTTATAACAAAAAAATAAATGGATTCAGATGTGTGCTAATAGGATTTTATTTACACAAACAGGTAGGCAGCTAAAGTTTGCTGACTCTTGCTCCAAGACAAGGTATTGTATACATAGTAGCATGGGAACATGTGTATACCAACTGATTGTAGGTAGCTCACAAAGTAATAGTCTAAATCTTAAATTGTTTGTGTTCTAATGTTTCCTAAAGACAAACATAATACTGTCTTTTCAAATGTGATTTCAAAAATATTATTGTGGGGGCTGAGGTGGTGGCTCAGCGGTAAAATGCTCACTTCGAATTTGCAAGGCCCTGGGTTCGATTCTCAGCACAACATACAAATAAATAAAATAAGTGTATTGTGTCCAACTACAACTAAAAAATAAATATTTTTTAAAAAAATATTATTGTGTACAATAGGGCTACATTTATTGAGTTGGGTTAAAGAAAAATAATAAGTTAATAACAAGGAGGATAAGATATTGACACTGCAAAAAAAGAATCTATAGGTATTATATGAATTGCCAAAGCCAGAAAAGAGTGTTCTAAGCTGCACTTACATCCTACCCACTGATTCGATAAGACGTCATTTCATCTGTCACTATTATCATTATATTGGGCCAATGGAAAGGCCACTTCAGGCCTCCAAACTTGACTTTCTATCTGGAAATGGTCAGTCCTGACAAACTGCTTCACAAGAATAAACTAGGATTTAATATCTACAAATATTTTAACTAGGATATGACCATATCTAATTTTATTTGGAATAAGTTTTTGATGTTTGTAAAATAGACATTCTCTCTCTCTCTTTCTCTCTCTCTCTCTCTGTGTGTGTGTGTGTGTATAGATACGAAATATATATATTTTAACATTAAAAAAAGTTTTGTTTTGTTAAGTTATACAACATTTGCTGTGAAAGGAAAATTGGTGATCATTATTATAAATAACTACCAAGAGGCTCAAAGGGGTAATTTTTTGTTAATATTTTTAGTACTAGATATGTCACCTATGAAAGTCATGTTTCAGAACATGGTATGACTAAAACCATAAAGAATAAGCAAAGGACAAAGAACGTAGGATTTTCTCTCTCATCTCTTTTCTTGCTATTCAAGCCTTTTCACAACTTATTCTTGAACTCCCTGTCAGCTTCTGGGTAGAGGCTTAATTCTTTTTTAAAAAAATATTTTTAGTTGAGGATGGACACAATCCCTTTATTTTTTAATTTATTTTTATGTGGTGCTAAGGATCAAACCCAGTGCCTCATATTTGAGAGGCAAGTGCTCTATCACTGAGCTATGACCCCTGCTCTGAGGCTTAATTCTTAAGTGAGGTAAGTCACCTTCCTGGAAGGGAAGGTCAGCTTGGCACAGTTATCGATCCCATTGGGCATTCTCACCAGCCTTTATTTTGGGGACTTCTGTAGTCAGCGTGGGGCAAGGAATATACAGAGCAAAACAGTCTAGACTTAGGAACAAGGCACAGCTGAATTCAAATCTCAGCATGCCCACCATTGTCATAGGACTGTGGTAAATATTCAAGATATACTATGTAAAAGTCCTTAATGTAGTTTCTGACTAGGGTCTGGGTCAAAAAAATAAAGTAATTTGCATTGATCTGGAAACCCTAAGCTGATAAAGTATACACTTAAAATAAATTTTAGCAATTATCATCTTCCTTGGAAACCCATGAGCTTTTTGTCTCTTCCTGGAAGTGGGTGTGGAAGATGATAGTAGATTCAGGACAAATGTATCTTTCAATGAACACTCAATCAATTTATATCTTTTCTCAGAACAGAAACCTGGTTTTAGATTTAGAGAGGAAGTAAGAATAGTTCAGCCTTATATGAGACAAAATGAACACGGGGAAAAAGCAAACAAATTGATACATAAAAAATCATGCTGATTAGAAAAGTAGTCAGTCACTGAGCAGATAATACAGCTATGTCCTCTGGCTGCAAGTTCCTTAAAATTTTGGACTTCTGAGTCCAGTTCTTTTTGTTTGTTCATTTATTTGTTTTCACTTTCATGTTTTATTTTTTATCTAGGGAGAATTTATTGAGGATGATATGTAGTTCTTTTAAATTTTTTATTGGTTCTTTTTAGCTATGCATAGTATTAGGATTCATTTTGACATAATTATGAAAGCATGGGATATAATTTTCTCTAATTAGGTCCCAAGTACTTCTCCTTCTCCTCCCTTCCTCCCACCTTCCCTCTATTCTACTTGATACTTCTGCTATTTACTTATAGTCTTTTTAATGAGTTAGTGTCTAGTGAGTATGCATGATGGTGAGATTCATTGTGGTATATTCATATACATGCATAGGAGAGTTAGGTCAGCTAAATCCAGATCTTGGTAGCCCTCCATGGCTTAGTTGAGTTGGAATAGGTCTATTTTAGTAAAAAGAAGATGAGATTAAAGTTGGGGTGGATTAAATACTTCACTTCTATTTCTGGAATAGAGAAGTTTCCAGGTTTTCTAGCTGCCACTCACGTTTGCCTCTCATAGAAACGATGGCCACAGGAGTGATGATGGCTTTCAACCTTGGGACAGCAGGCGCCAGCAAAGTTGATCACTTTATAGTGCGTTTCTCTTTTGCCCAGATGATTGAGTCAAAAGAAGTTAGTGTTCTCCACCTCAAAGGAGGCTTGAAAACCAAGTGTACTTTGCATTTGGCTTGACTTGTTTTCTGGAATATTTCTTCCTACAGACCTTTGAAGACAAATGACTGCTGGTGTGTCTATAATCAGCATGCCAATACAAGATGGCTTTGAAAACTGAGGTGAGAAGGCTGGACTGTGAACCTGAAATAATGAGTTTCTTAACCATGACTAAAATATTCAGAGGGACTTATACGATCATTTCCAGGCATGGAATTTGAAAAAGGAAAAATAGGGCTTTTGGGTGTTGTCACTCAGTGGTAGAGTGCTTGCCTCACACATATGAGGCACTGAGTTTGATCCTCAGCATAAAAATAATAAATAAAATAGGCATTATGTCCATCTACAACTAAAAAATAAAAACAAGAAAAATAAATAAAGGAATAAAACAGATCTCTGCTTATTACAGCTCTCAGTATGTCATATAATAAGATCAATTAAATATGAGCTTAGAATAGGAACTTACACACAAAAAACCACCATGAATTTGGTATAAAAATACTATATTATCAAATATGATATATGAAAAAGAAATGTTTAAATAAATGCATGATAAAACCAAAAAGAACAAGTAAAAATGTATATGAAAGATCTTGTGGAACGAAAAATAATCATATTGAAGTCTTAGAAATGAAAAATATAATAGCTAAAAATTACAACTCAAGGAAACATCAGAGAAAATGATTTAATGTAGCTGAAGAGATATTATTGAACTAGATAATAAATGATGTGGGAATAATTGCACATCCACATTTTTAAAAAAATAACTTTGACTCATACCTCACATACTATCCAAAAAACCAACTCAATATGGATAATATACCTAAAGCTAACAGCTACACTTGAAGAACTTCCAGAAGAAAACAAAAAAGAAAATTTTTGTGACTCCAGGTTAGGAAACTATTTCTTAAAGACAACACCAAAAGAAAAACTGATAACAGAAAATAAATGATTAATCTGACTTTATCAAAATTTATCACTTCTGCTCTATGAAAGACACTTTAGGAAATGAAAAGACAAACCATATACTTTGAAAAAATATTTTCAACTTATATTTCTAACATAAGATTTATATTCCAAATATATTTTTAAAACTCTACAACTCAATCATCAAATAGTCCACTAAAAAATGGACAGAAGATTTGAATAGATACTTTATCAAAAACAAAACACAGACACTAAATAAATAATGAGTCATAGAAGTCATTACTCAAAATTATTAGCCACAAGAAAGATAAGCATTAAAACCACAATGATATTCATTCACAATAATATGAAAATAATGAACATACCAAGTGTCGATGACAATGCAGAGCAAGTGAAAATCTCATGCAGTACTTAGGGGGATTCAACACTGGACAGCCACTTTACATGACTGTCCACCAGCCCCTTACAAAACTAAGTATACACTTACCGTATGATACTAAAATCCAACTCCAGGTGTTTCCTAAGAGAAAGGAAAACTTTAGTTCACATAAAAATTAATACGTAACAAGTTTTACAGCTTTATTTATAGCAACTTAAATGTCCTTTAATGGATCAATGTATAAATACAATATGGTACATCCATGCAATGGAATAATAGTAGTTAAAAGAAAGAACTACCGATGCATAGAACATGCACGAATTCCAAATGAATTATACACTATTTGTTAAAATCTATTTTTTCTCCAATGAATTTTTTGTGCACCTTCATCAAAAATCAGTTGGCCATGAAGGGAAGGGAGGGGGAATGGGAATAGGAAAGACAGTAGAATGAATCCAGCTTAACTTTCCTATGTTCATATATGAATACACGAGCGGTGTAACTCCACTCATGTACAACCAAAAGCATGAGAAGTTATACTCCATGTATGTATAATATGTCAAAATACACTCTACTGTCATGTATGTCTAAAGACTGACATTGTGTCATTTGCATGAAAATGGATGGAACTTGAGAATATTATGTGAAGTGAAATAAGCCAAATTCAGAAAGTCAAAGATTGTATATTTTCTCTCCTATGTGGAAGGTAGAGAAGAAAAAGGAGAAGAAGTTGAGGAGAGGGTCTCATGAATATTGAAGGAAGATCAACACAATAGAGGAAAAGAACCAGGGGAAAGGAGTGAGAAAGCAAAAGTATGAATACTGGGAATAATGTTGACCAAATTATATTGTTACATTGTGTGCATGCATGAATATGAAACCATGAATTCCAACATTATGTAAAATTATAATGCATCAATAATCAGGTTGCATTACTCTTCCAGTGTTTTTATCTCTAAAAATTATTTTAGTTATTCTAGATTCTTTAATAATTTTAATAATAATTTCAATTTAATAATTTTAAACTGTTTGTTGATATCTATACCAGAAAATACATTTGAGATTTTTTCTAAAAATACAATTAAACAAATAAATATTTTGAGGAATATTGACATCTTTGTATGTTAAAATTTCCAATTCATGAATATGGTATATCTATTTAAGTGTTCTTTGATTTTTTTTCCTCATTGTTATTTTACAGCTGTCATCATACAGATCTTAAACATGTGTTTTTAGATTAACATCTACATGTCTTACTTTGAGGGCTATTATCAATAGTATTATGTTTTAAAATTTAGGTTTCATTTGAATTGTTTGCTGCTAGTATGTAGAAGTGTGATTTTTTTAAAAAAAAAATTACAGTGACATTTTTTAAAACTCATTTATAAGTTCCAGGAGTTTGTTAGTAGGCAATTTTGTCATCCAAAAATAAAGATATAGATATAGACATATTTTTCTCCCTTCCTTTTATATATTTACTGCCTTTTCTTCCCTTCTTGCACAGGCTCAGACTTTCAGCACTATGTTGAAAATGAGAGTGTCAGCTGATTTCCTTGCCTTATTCCCTGTTTGGAGTGGGGAACTTACATACTCTCACCATTGCATTTTAAGTTAGGTTTTGTGTAGATGTTATCAAGTTGAGGAAATTACTTTTCATTTCTCATTCACTGAGAAATGGTTAGGCATTTGTTCAATTGCTATTTCTGCATCAATTGAGTTAAATATGAGGTTTTCCTACTTTTTTATAATTTGCATTGATTGAACATTGAATGTCAAGCCAGCCTTGCATTCCTGGAATAAATGCCTGTGTTTGATTTCTAATATTGATAATTTGTATTTTCCATCTGTCAGTATTGCTAGTGGCAATTTTGCTGATTTTGCAAAGTCCATAATTATGCTTTAACAACACTGTTTTATATGTGTGTATAATGTTATAATTGTTGATTATATAGTTTATAGTCTATTATTTTTAACTTTTCAAATTATCTATTTGTTATTTCCTTTCTTTTGCTTGTTTTGTGTTCTCTTTTTCTAGTTCCTTAAGATAGCTTCTTTTCTGATATAAATGTTAAATGCTATAAATTTGCATAAGTACTATTTTAGCTGTATCTTGCAGATTTTGATATGCTTCATATCAGTTCAATTTTCAATTCAATCCATTTTTATCTCACTTGAAACTTCTTATTTGAAATGTGGGTTGGTTAGAAGTGTGTTGTTTACTTTCCAAGTGTTTGGTACTTTTTCTGTTATTAATTTCTAGTATGATTGTATTATGCTCAGAAAACAGGTTTTGTATGATTTTAATTATTTTAGATTTGTGGCAGTTTCCTTTATGACCCAGTATATAGTCCATTTTGGTGATTATTCATGTGTTCTTTAAAAAAAATTCTGTTACAGTTTGATGGAGTGCTGGGATAATTTCAGTTCAATCCTCCTGATTTTTCTCTTCGTGAATTTTCTGTCTGTTTTTCGAGTTTATAAATTATTGGGAGGAAGATTTAAAAGTCACCAATTATAATTTCTCAATTTCCTCATTCATTTCTGCCGGTGTTTGCATCATATATATTGAAGTTCTGTTGTTTGATGCATATGCATTTAGGATTATTATGTCTTCTTGGAAAGTGATTTTTTTGTCATCATGTAATGACCATTGTTTTCCTACTAATTTTCTTTGCTGTGAAGTTCAGTAGGCGTGATATTCATATATCCACTTCAATCTTCTTTGGACTAGTATATACATATTATAACTTTTTCCATAATTTTTCTTTAGATAAACCTATGTAATTGTATTTAAGCGAGTTGCTTGTAGACAGCATATAGTTGGGGTCATGCTTACATAACCTCTTTCAATTACTGCATCTTGGAAGAAGATTTAAATTTTTTTTCTTAACGGGCTACATAGTCAATATCTTCGGCTTTTCATGCCTTTCATATGGTCTTAATTGCATATTATTCTTTGTTTAAACAATCCTTTAAATATATATTTAAAAGAAAAAAACCTGGGAAAACTAAGAATGTAAGGAGCTTCCTCAATTTCATAGAAAGCATTTGCAAGAAACCTACAGCTAACATCATTCATGGTTGTGAAATATTGAATGCTTTCTCCTTAACTTTAGGATTAAGGCAAGAACGCCCATTATTCAATGTAGTACTGGAAATTGTAAAAAAGAAAAAAAGAGAGAAAGGAAGAAAAAAAGATGAAAGAAAGAGATAAAAGACACATATATGGGGGGGGGGGGTAAAAGTTTCCCTAGTTTAAGATGATCTAATTGTCTATGTAGAAAATCCCCAAAGAATCTACAAAAGAAAGCTTCTAGAACTAATAAGTGAATTTCAGAAAGTCACAGCCTACTAGATCAACAGAGAAAGATGAATCACATCTTTACGTACTAACAATAAATACATGAAAACTAAAATTTAAAGCACAATATCATTTACAACTTCTCTAAAATGAAGTATTTAGTTATAAATCTTACAAAATATGCACAGAATTAGTATGCTGACAATTATAAATTACAGATGTAGAAAACATTCCACTGTCATGTATTTTAAAAAAATCAATTAATAATAAAATAAAAACTAAATAAATGGAGACATGTCATGTTACTGGAGAGGAGGACTCAAACAACAGACCCGGTTCTCCCCAAACTGATCTATAATTTCCAATATATTTTAAATACCAGACATTTTTATATACATAAATAAGTTTATTCAAAATTTTAGGGGGGAAATATGGGGAGTGACATTAGCCAAGTTTTATTGTTATATTGTGTGAATATATAAATACATAACAACAAATTCCATCAATATGTGAAATTATAATACACCAATAAAAATTAGGGGAAAGGACTGGGGATATAGCTCAGTTGGTAGAGTGCTTGCTTTGCATCCATAAGGCCCTGGGTTCAATCTCCAGCACCACACACACAAAAAAAAAATGAGGGAAAAGATAATAATAAAAAAAATTTCCAAATGTTGATTAGGATGAATAAAAAGTAGATCATTCATTCATTGTTGATGGGAACAAAAAATCGTACAACTACTCCAGAAAAGTATACATTAGTATTTTCCAAAATTAACATGTAATACAGCATTTATTCTCTTAAGCATTCATCACAAAGGAGTGAAAACTTATGTTTACATAAAAACATATATACAAATGTTCATACCAACTTTATTTTAAATACTGAATTTCCTTCAATAAATTAATAGTTTTACTGTAGTACATTCATGCCATTGAATACTATCCAGCAATAAAAAAATTAAATAAAAACTTTTGATACCTACAATGACTTGTATAAATCTCAAAGAAATTCTGAAGCATGATGAAAAGCCAGTTTCAGATAGTTATATACTCTAAAATTTCTTCATGTAGCATTCTTGAAATGATAGAATTATGGAGATGAGGAATGGATTAGTAGCTTCCAGAAAGAAGGCTAAGAAAGTAGTTGATGGTGGCTATAAAATGCTAGCCTGTGAGGGAACTGTTCTGTGTCTTGATTGTCAGAGTGGCTACATGAATACATGTATAAATACATGATAAAATCACATAGGATTATACACATATATACATACTTATAAACATACATGTGAATACATACAAAATTTGTAAAATTTGAATAAGGCCATAAGATTATATCATGTCAATAACATAGTTGCAATATACTGTATTTGTAACCCTGGTTGTAATATTTTATAATTTTCATGAACACTATTTAAAAAATCTAAGTAATGGCATATAGTGGGATCTTCTGTATTATTATCTCAAGAAAAAAATTTTACAAATATACAAAAACAACAACAAGAAATAGTCTTTACTCCTTGGCCATTCAAAAATGGGCTAAAGGGGACACAGGTGGTGCATGCCTCTAATCCCAGAGGCTTGGGAAGCTGAAGCAGGAGGATCTCAAATTCAAAGCCAGCCTCAGCAATGGCAAGGGGTTAAGCAACTCAGTGAGACCCTGTCTCTAAATAAAATACAAAATAGGGCTGGGGATTTGGCTCAGTGGTTGAGTTCAATCCCTGGAACACGCTCCCCCACCAGAAAAAAGGGCTAGAGTCCATTTGTTCCATGGGCTGTAATTACATTTAATGTCATTTTTGTTAGGATTTAAGTCTGACATTTTAATATTTGTTTTTATGTTTATTACTTTGTTTTCTATTCCTGTGTCTGCTTTCCTGGCTTCCTATGAGTTTTTGAAATACTTTTTAATATTTCATTTTAACAAATTTGAAGTGTGTTTTAAAAATATACCTGTGCATATATTTAATTTAATGGTTGCTGTAGGCATTATAATATATATTCTTAACTTAACTGGGCTAATAATACTTGCATGTATTACTTGTAATGGAAAGTAAGATTCTTACCACCATTTACAGCCCTTTATCCCCCGGCTCCTTTATCTATAATTGTCTTCAATTATTTGTAAGGGCTGAGGTGTTGCTCAGTGATAGAGTAAATGCCTACCATGAGTGAGGTCCTGACTTCCATTCCAACACAAAAGCAAAATAAAACACTGAAATTTACATACAATAAAAAAACACATTAAATATTTTAATTTTTATTTCGGCCATCAAACACAATGCTTGTAACTCAAAACAGCATAGCCCATTATATTTACCTGTTGCATTGTTCTTCTTTCCTGATGATTGAAGTTTCATTCTGTTCTCATTTTTCTGTCTAAAGAGCTTTCTTTGGCAATATTTTCAGAACAGTATTGCTGAAGACAGATTCTCTTAGTTCCTTTTATTTTATCTTCATTTCTGAAGGACATTTACACTGGGTAAGAAATTCTAAGTTGACAGGTTTCATTCTTTTTGTTTTATTTCCATTTGAAAAAAATAATTTGTTTGCACTTTTGAGTGGCTTACACAATTTCTGAAGAGGAATCCACTGTCAGTCACATTATTGATCCCCGTAGGTTATAGCCATTAAAATTTAGCTTATAATGGAATTGTTCATTTCCTTCTGGCAGCTTTCAAAGTATTTTTCTTTGTTTTCAACTTCAGTAAATTTGATTTTGATGTGTCTTAAAATGAATTTCTTGAGGTTTGTTTGTTTGTTTGTTGCATAGTTTTGGGAATTGAACTCAGGCTTCACACGTGCTAGACAATCACTCTACCCTGAGTTGTACCCCCAGTTCTGGAATGGATTTCTTTAGATTTATCTTGGGGTTTGTTTACTCAGCCCTTTGCATCTCTTGTTTGTACTTTTATGTACTATTTGTGAAGTTTTGAAAGATATGAGCAATTAGTTACTCAAATACTCTTCCAGCTCTGCATTCTTTTACCTCTCCTCCTGAAACACCAATGATAAAAATAAAGGATCTTTTACTATTGATCCAAAGGTCCTTGAGGATTTTTTATTATTTAATTGTACTTCTATCTGGTATGCAGATTTGATCATTTTATTCATCTGTCTTCAAAGCTGTTGATTCTTTTCTCAACTTCACTCTCCTGAAAATGAGTCCATCTTGCTTTTTCAAAATTTGAGTATTATATTTTTCAGTTTGGTTCTTCTTTATGTCTTCTATTTTCTTCCTGATGCTTTCTAATTTTTCATTGATTTTCTTCCTGATGCTTTATAATTTTTCATTGATTTTAAGAGCATTGAAATTATAACTTTCAAAGTATTTGCACAAATATTTTAAAGTTATTATCTAATAAATTTAACTTCTATGTTAACTTGGTGTTTATGCCTGTTGATTGTTTTTTGTTTATTTGTTTGCAATGCTGGGATTCAGAGCCTTGTGCATTCTAGGTAAGCACTCTACCACTGATCCATATACCCAATCCTTATTGATTGATTTTTCTAATTCAAATTGAGATTTTTCTGCACCTCAGTATGATGACTAGATCTTGGAATGTACACAGGCATTCTAAGTATTATGTTATGAAACTCATGCTCTTATTTAAATCTTTGTATTTAGTTTATGTCAAGAATATATATCTTGGCCTTTTGCTAGGATGTAATTTGAATGTCAGTTTAGAT
The DNA here is from genome assembly GCF_021218885.2 of Marmota monax. Taxonomy (NCBI): domain Eukaryota; kingdom Metazoa; phylum Chordata; class Mammalia; order Rodentia; family Sciuridae; genus Marmota; species Marmota monax. The sequence goes on along the minus strand of NW_026695215.1, from coordinate 23,083,906 downwards.
TTCAAAGCCTTTGCGGTGGTGTTGTGGATTGTCCTTGTATGATACCCAGAGGCCAGTTTGAAACTTAAGAATATTCCACAGAGTAGTTCAACTCTCAAGGCTCTTGTTGAATTGATTCTGGTGAGTTTCATTCATCAGTCACTCAACAGCATGCCCAGATCTTCACAAACAGATTTACAGAGTTCCTTTGTTTGCAATGCTGGGTCATTACTCTTTCCCCTACTGTCTAGTAGAGAGGGGAAAGAAGTGCCATCTCTTTGATGTTGGTTTGTCCAATATGGAGCAGTAATGATCTGCAAGGCTCCTCATCACAGTCCCAGCAACAACTGATGGGGAGTGGCAATGGCAATGCCTCCTCTTCCCACAGCTGCAGTGTTCACAAATGCAAACAACAGAAACAAGGGAAATAATATTGAGCTTGAGAATGAAAAACAATTTTAGGTGGAAGTGCCTGACAGGATATTATAAACATTGAAAATGACTGAGTTATATCTATATACATATACATACATGCACACGTTGTTGAGTAAAAATAGCAAGTCACAGAAGCCATGTATAGTAGATCTCAATTTTTGAAGCTCAGAAATAGGTAAAAACTAGATTGCATCATTTAGAAAAACATACATATGTTTAAAAAAAACTGATAGAAGGCAAAGGAAACCAGTAAAAGTAAATATTTGATTTTTAAAAAGAGTAAATATTTGAAAAAAAGTAAAAGAATGTAGGGTAATGCTTCATATTGCAGGTAGTATTCTGTTTCTCAACTTTGGTAGTGAGTTTGCACAATCAGTTTTATTATGCTCACTAATAACATAGATGGTACATATTTTTTTGATCAAATATTATGTACCTGTCTCACTGATATAGATTCTGTAGAGTCAGCACTCCATGTCTAAGGGTTCTGCATCCTTGCATTCAATCAACTATGGATCAAAAACATTCAGAAAAATATTGTGTCTGTACTGAATATGTACAGATTATTTTTCCTACTGGTCATGATTTTTAAACAGTACAGTATAACAACTATTTATATAGCATACTTTATTAGGTATTATAAGTAATTTAAAAATAATATTTAAGTATAGAGGAGGATGTGAATGGGTTATATGCAAAGACCACAACATGTCACATAGGTGACTTAAACATCTGTGGATCTGGGTATCTGTAAGGGATCAATATCTCCTGAACACCAAGGAATTGACTACATATGCTTGTATGGAAATATTTGTAAGAAGTGTTACAAAAGAACCAAACAGGGGGCAGAATATTATGTATGGCATAGTCTTATATTTGAAATATGATATATGCTTACTTTTACTTAATTATACAGAAAAGCATGGAGAAATTCTGTAAGGCTATATCAAACTCTTTTTTTTAAGAGAGAGAATTTTTTAATTTTATTTTTTAGTTTTTGGTGGACACAACATCTTTATTTTATTTTTATGTGGTGCTGAGGATCGAACCCAGCACCCCGTGCATGCCAGGCAAGCGCGTTAGTTACCACTTGAGCCACATCCCCAGACCTATATCAAACTCTTAAGAGTGGTTAAGTATAGAGGGTGGATCAGGGTAGAGGGAGACATTACCTAATAACTTTATTAACCATTGTTCATTTTAGTTTTGTAATAATGGGTTAATAGTCTTATTGAAAAATTTAAGAAAGAAAATGGAAAGGAAAATAATGTCAACCCCCATCACAAAAGGCTCTGGTAAGTCCTAAGAATCACAGTGTATCAGGTGACATCAGTTCATCTCACCCACGTGGTTTTCCTTTACCTGGAGATGTGTTGACATCAATTCAAAGCCTAGGGAGTAGCTACAGGAGATCTCCCCACTACAGCCAAGACAAAATCCACATTGCCTGACTCTGGGTTTGCTTCTTGACCTTGTGGACCATGGTGACTAGGACATGTCTGGCTTTTTCACGGAAAACAAAGTGCATTTGCAGCAGAGGGTGAAACATTGTCCTGGGGCAACAGCATTCTGTGGAGTCTATTTCACCTACACAGTGAAAATCAATTGTCTTCATATACAAGTGTTCATTTCCCACTCATCTTTAAAACTACCAAAATATGGCAATACTGAGCCTAAATTCTCACAAGGCAGAAATCTGCTCAAGATGCATAGCAGCTGCTTCTTTAAAAAGGGCATTAATTTTTTAGCTGTTCATAGTCCCTATATTTCTCTTTTGTCTACCTTACCCTGCGATTGAGCACCACTTTCCATTTTCACATTTGTAATGCTGTTTTTATTTAAGAAGAGTTAGAAGTGAATGGTTCTTGTCTCCAAATCTCTAAGTTGAAAGATTTTTTTAAAAAAATTCAAACAAGAAGTCCACATGTTTTAAGAGAAGCCATTTTTCCTTGTTGGAGTGCTTCCTTTTCTTAAGGGTGCAATCATTTTTTTAAAAAGTAAATTTGAGTCAAGTAAATGTAATTTAAGGTAATCCAGTAAAATAAATCAGAATCAGAACACATATCTGAACAATTTCAGATATTCGAGTTTGTAGCTCTGGATTAAAGGAATCTTTTGACAGTTCCTGCTATTAATAATCATAATAATACCTACAGTTGTTTCCAACTCAAATTACTAATGGTTTCTGTATTTGCCTAATACGGAAGCCCTTTTACCATCTCTTCCCTACTATGACTCATGTGGTTGGGCTAAGAGAAAACATGCCATTTATCTAACAATAGATACCAAATATTCTTAGTCACCCACTGAGATATACTTTTTGAATTCCCACATGTTAAGAGAGAATGGAAAACAATAACAATTACCAATCTCCTCATAAATAAGACTAATTCTTTTAGGATTCTGGGTATGTAATGAATGTTAATGTATACAGGCCATATATGCTACATTTGAGAGTGTAAAGTGGGAAGATTCTGTGAAATACTCTTAAGTATTCAGAAATGTTTTTAATAAACGTGCTAAAATTGTGTCCTTTCCAAAGACTGCTGGTGGAGGAGTTTATCTCCCACCTCACCCCCCAAAAATATTCTGCTCTTGAGATGATTGCTAGCTACATGATAATCCAGGATTTGATTCATTTCCTTGAAGATTTCAAATAGAGATAGAAAAAAACTAGTAAAGGAATAGGAAAGGAATTTTGGCAAAATTCCAGGCACTGGTACCAGCAGCAGTTAACCATAGGAAATTTTTGGCCCATTTTATGGATGAGAAAGCCAGGGCTTAGTCTCATTAAATAAATTGCCTTGAAACCACATAAACAGTAAAAGACAGAATCCGAATTTCAATTCATGTCTGGGTGCAAAGCCTCTGTTCTTTCGACTGTGAAGATTCTCGGAGTATGGTCTCCAGCCCAGCCGCCTCAGCATGCCCTGGGAACTTGTTAGAATTGTATAATCTCAGTCCCACCCTCCCTCCCCACTCAGTCCACCATCTTCTGAAACAGAAACTCTGGAGTTGGGACACCAGAATCTATGTTTTAATCAGCTTCTGGGTGATTTGATCACGTAAATTTGAGAGCCACCGCACTGTGCCAGTTCACAAACAAGAGGATACTGGCTTAGTGTTTAAAAGTCATGTGGTATGGAGCTGGGCGGGCTCTTCACGAAAAGAGAGCCAGGGTTCAACGTGGTGACTTTTCTCCACGATTCTGGATTGTGTCCTTGAGATGTGGTGGAAGAGTAGGTCTTCAGTGTTCTCACACATCCACAGAAGGCAGCCATGCTAGGGGGATGGGTATGTTAGTTTGACTCTGCTAATGTATACATATAGCAAAACATCATGTGGACACCTTGAATATATACAATTTTTATTTGGCAATTATGTCTCTATAAGGAGATGAGAGAGTGCACACTTGGCTACCCCTAGTTTGGACACTGGAAATAGCCTGGGATTTCCTCCAAATCATACAGCCAGTTGATCAGAAGCAGAACTGAGAACAGAACACAGGTTTCTGGCATGGAGTCTGTGCTTGTTCCACGGGGTCCCATTCTTTTCATCCTCGCGTTCCTCCAAGGCTGTTCTTCACATTAACTATAGGATATAGCACTGCCAGGGCACAACTTGGAGTCCGAGATGATTCTAACTTAGAAATTCTGCAAAGGCATTTCATTTTGAAACAACCTTTCTACTTCCTGGCTCTGGGACAAGAAAGTTGGCTGCCTGTTCTTAACTTACCAGCTGGAGAACAACTGACCAAGAGACACCAATGGTAACCTGGTCCAGAGGTAGGGCATGGGACCCCCCGTTAAGGAAGCCACAGTAGACAGGGAAAATTGCAGGGACAGCTGGTAGGCAGAGATGGAATCAAGAATAAAGACCCACCAAATGCTGACCGTAATTTTTTTTTTCTTTCTTAGGTTTCCCACCTCACTATAAGACAGCTTTCTTGAAAGAGGCACAATGGAAAAATAAAAAATTAGATAAAGGACAAGGAATGATGTTTCCAGTGACAGGAGCATAGAGGACGGGGATAGAAGATAGGTTCAAGGTAACAAGAAAGAAGTAACTAAAACTTTGGTCATCGAGGTCCCTGGCAGAGAAAGGTGGGAGCACAGAACTTAAGTGGCTACTAACGTTTTCTAGAAATGAAAGGGATGGAAGAAACCAGAGAACAGAGTTCACACACAGCTGAAGAGCTATAAGAACCACACAAAGTGGGGGAGAAGCTCTGTGTGCAACTGCAGAACAAAAGCAAGAGAGAGAATCTGACTGGTTTGTGGCTTGGGGAGATAGTATGAGGGAGCAACAAGATGCATGAAAGATGCAGTGTCAGTCTGTATTTTTTTTTTTAGTACCCTTTACCACTTTGCCACTGAGCCACATCCCCAGCCCTTTTTATTTTTTATTTTGAGACAGGCTCACACTAAGTTGCTTAGGGCTTTGCTAAATTGCTGACCTGGCCTCAAAATTGCAACCCTGCACCTCGGCCTCCCCAAGTCTCTGGGATTACAGGTGCTCGCCACCATTCCCAGCAGCCCATCTTTATTATAGATAATTAAAATTTGGGCTATAAGCAACAGTATAGTTGTGGTTTTATTCTAAACAGAATCGCACTATGGTTTGTCAGAAGGTAGAAAGATGAGGAGGCAAGTTGGTGGAGAGGTTATTTTGACCTGCTCCCCCAATAAGGGCTGGTGCAAGGTGGTGCAGAATAGGTTTTGAAACTCAAGGTCACTTCAAAGGCAATTCTCTGCTGTATTGGTTTAACAGTGTAACTCTGTCATATGGATATGTTTGTGTGCTCTTAGACCACAAAGGGGAATATCTCAGGCATAACACTTTTTAGGGCAGAGTCTAAATCCAAGCAAACAACGCAGTGCAAGTTCCCCTTCGATGGTCAGGATTTATATTCCCATTATCAAAGCCACCAACTGTTAGACTAGTCTCTCTCTTTACTTTTTCCCACCACCACAACAGGAGGGTTGATTTTTCACTTGCAAAATAAAGCATGCATCCCAATTATAGTCCCTGACACTTAGTGCAAAACAGATGAATCTCTCATAGTCAAGCACTCTATTATAATTTTTTCAAGACAGATGAAAAAGAAGGAAAGAGCCTATCTTACCTCCAAAACTCTTTTCTAAAACTACCCACTGGGTTAGAAACTCTGAGAGGAGGAACAAGATATGCTTTATCCACGTCTATGTGTGCACACACAGGGCAGTCTCTAAGATGTCTAGGCACAATATGCCCACTTATTCAGCCACAGAGGCAATAATAGAATATGTGTCTATTCTATTTTTTTTTACTCCTACTGATTGTCATCTGACATGGACAACCAATTTTGGTAACTGAGCAAAAACAGAAACTATATTGCTGAAATTCCATGACAAATAATTCCTTACACACACCCTCTCAATTGTTGGCCAAATAGTCGTGCCTCTCCCTCCCGGGATCTACCTGCTGCACTTCTTCCTTACTAACCTGATTTGTTCAGGATAGCAATATAGCCATGTAAAAATATGTGACTTGGCCATGTCCCTTGTAGATAGTGATAAGGCTTTGTAAATGGATGAGTGGTGAAATATAGGCAATAGTCTCCGAGGCAATGTCTCTGCCTGGATTAAAAAAAAAGTTAAAAATTTCTGGAAAGATACTCCTCTACCAACCACCAGTTTTTTTTCTTATCTTAATGCAATTACAAGGCTTAGAAACACAGTCACCATTTTTGACAGTGGCCTGACAGGCATGAGAATGGAGGGCTACCAGGAGGGTGGAGAATGGAGACAGAGCCTGAGTCCCAGAGGCATCCCCAGACAACCACACAAGCCTTCCGTGGTCTGCCTCTGGACTCACTACTGGGAAGGACAAACCCCTCCATCAAACTTCCCTCATTCGTCCTTTCTTTTATTTTCAGCTGAACATTTCTGATGGATGAGAGAAACTATCTGAAGGATAATGGGACTTTAAGCCACAGCAGCTCCTTTACTGGGAGGAGAGCAATGAAGCTGGGTCACAGGCAGTAAAACCCATAAGGAAATTCTGGAGAGACAGAAGAGAGGGGATAACATTTACCTGGTGCATCATCATTGACCTAAGTAAAAAAGGTTAATGGCATTTTGAAGGTAGCAAACTGTGGGAATGACTCTTGCAGGGTTGCTTAGTCTATTAGCCCTTGAGTATTTACTGAGCTCTGTTCTGTGCCTAGCATCCAACCCCACCTCCTCCTTTGGTTAATACCATCCTTTGGAACTCCAAGACTCTTCACATGACAGTAGAATCCATTTTGACATAATTATACAAGCATGGAATATATCTTGTTCTAATCAGTCCTCTAGGGACCTTAATATGCTTTGACAATATCTGTAGGGAGAAATGTCCTACCCTGATTTACTGAGAATATTCTCTACGTCCCACTGACTCAGCAACCTGGGTGATACAGGAATACGTGTATCTTTTACTTGGTTTAAAACTTCTACTTGTTTTCATTCAATATGGACAATAAACTTTGAAATCTGAACAAAAATGAGCTGAGTTTCTAATCCCACACACATCTAAACACACCTGATGCTAATCACTAATTGTAATCATGTTATGCTGAAGGATAATTTTACATGAAAGACAACTAACACACATGAATGATGGCAATTACTTGTATACAAACAAAACGTTTCATCATGTTTCTCCTCATTTTATTGGTTTTCCAATGCCCATCATTAGCAGAAAGTTCTGTGGAAGTATTATTTTCCATCATCATGTATGTACACACATATCCTCCCAGAAAAAAAAAAAAAAAAAAAAAAAGTAGATCAAACACCTGAGGCAGGAGGATGGCAAATTCAAGGCCAGAGGAAACTTAGTGAGACCCTGTCTCAGAATAAAATGTAAAAAGGACTAGAGATGCAGCTCAGCCGCAGGGCATCCCTGGGTTCAAACCCCAGCACCGGAAAAAACAACACGGAACTCTGCATCTAAAATATATCTTGAATTTTCTTCAAGAATCCTGACCCATGTGAAAACCATACAAGACTCCCTCTGTGGTCTAAAGGAAAAGACACACCACTGTGACATCAGGCTAGTATCATCTTGGTTCTTCCAAACTGGCTGATGGACTGGAGATAGAGAGAGACACTTTATTTTATTTTATAGTACTGGGAACTAAACCTAGAGGCACTCTACCACTGGGATATAACACACACACACTCCATTTTTTATTATTATTATTTTTCATTTTTGAAATAGGGCCTCACTAAGTGGCCCAGGATGGTCTCAAACTGGCCATCCTCCTGCTCTGACCTCCTGCGTCACTGGGATTACAGTGACTCTATACCACTGTGTGCCACTATGTGTGGTAAAGGGGACCCTCTGAAATAATAAAAGGCTCAATATATGAGGAAGGTACAACAATTATGAACAAAAATAACTCTAACGACAAAAATTTATAGTATATGAAACAAAGATTGGTAGAACCAAAGAGAGGTATGCAAATCCCCATTTAAAAATATAGCTGGAGATTTTAACATACCTCTTTATTTTTTTCACATTTTATTGGTGCATTATAGTTGTTCATAATGATGGGATTTGTTGTTGTATATGTGCACATAATATAATTTAGGTGATATCACTCCCCAACACCTCCCCCCTCCCTCCCCTATTCCTACTCCCTGGTCCCTTCCTCTACTAATCTCCCTTTGATTTTCATGAGATCTCCAACACCACCTTTCTCTTCTTTTTCCTTTCTAGCTTCCACATATGAGAGAAAATTTATGACCCTTGACCTTCTGAGTTTGGCTTATTTCACTTAGCATAATGTTCTCAAGTTCATCCATTCTCCTTGCAAATCATAAAACTTCATTTTTTCTTTATGGTTGAATAAAACTCCATTTGTACATATACCACATTTTCTTTATCCATTCATCTGTTGTTGGACACCTACATTGGCTTCATAGTTTGGCTATTGTGAATTATGCTGCTATAAACATGGGTATCATGTATCACTAGAGTAAGATGATTTTAATTCTTCAGGATAAATACCAAGGGGCGGTGTAGCTGGGTCTTATGGTGGTTCCATGCCTAGTCTTTTCAGGAGCCTCCAGACTGATTTCCATAGTGGTTGTACTAATCTGCAATCCTACCAACAGTGTAAGAATGTTCCTTTTTTCTCTCCACATCTTCTCCAGCATTTATTATGGTTTATAATCTTGATAACTGCCATTCACACTGGTGAGAGAGAAAATCTCAGTGTGGTTTTGATTTGCATTTCCCTAATTGATAATGATGTTGAACATCTTTTTTCATATATGTGTGGGTCATTTGGATTTCTTCTTTCAAGAATTATCTATTTAATTCATTTGCCCATTTATTAATTGGGTTATTTGGGGGGCTATAAAGTTTTTTGAGCTCTTTATGTATTCTAGATATTAATCCTTTGTCAGAAGAGTAGTTCCCATTCTGTAAGTTCTTTCTTCACATTTCTAATTGTTTCCTTTGCTCTATAGAAGATTTTTAATCAGATGTCATCCCATTGATTAACTCTTGGCATTATTTCCTAAGCTTTAGATGTCCTATTGAGAAAGTTGTTGCCTGTGTCTATATGCTGGAATCTTGACCCTATTGTTTCTTCTAGGAGTTTTTTAGTTTCTGGTCTAATTCCTAGGTCTTTGATCCATTTGAGGTGATTTTTGTGTACGGTAAGAGATAAGGCTCAAGTTTCATTCTTCTACATATGTATGAGAGTTTTCCCAGCACCATTTGTTCAAAAAGCTGTCTTTTCTCCAATGTATACTTTTGGCACCTTTGTCAAGGATCAAATGACTGTATATGTATGAGTTTTTTCCCTGTGTCTTCTATTCTGTATCATTGGTCTATGTGTATGTTTTTATGCGAGTACCAGTTTTTGTTACTGTAGCTCTGTCTTATAATTTGACGTCAGATATTGTGATGCTTCAGAGTCTTGTTTTTTTTGGTTTAGAATCACTTTGGCTGTTCTGGGCCTTTTATTCTTCCAAATGATTTGTATGACTCTTCATTCTATTCTTGTGAAGAATGTTATTGTTATTTAGATAGGGATTGCATTGAATCTGTATATTGCTTTAGGCCATTTTGACAATATCCATGAGCATAGGAGGTCTTCTTCAATTTCTTTCTTCAATATTCTATAGTTTTCACTGTAGGAGTCTTTCACCTCTTATTTAAATTTATCTCTAGATATTTTTTAAGGCTATTAAGAATGAAATTGTTTTTCTGATTTTTTCTCAGAAAATTCATTGTTTGTATATAGGAAAGCTACTAATTTTTTTTCTTTTTTTATTTGTCCTAAATAGTTGAATGCACTTTAATACATCATACATAGATGGACTATAATTTCTCATTCTTCTGGTTGTACATGATGTAGAATTCCACAAGTTATATAGTTAAATATGTATGCGGGGTAATAATATCTGTTTCATTCTGCTATCCTTCCTTCTCCCATACCCCCTTCATTCATTCCCCTCTACCTAATATAAATCAACTATTAATTTTTTATGTTGATTTTGTATCCTGATGCTTTGCTGAATTTGTTTATTAGCTCCAGCAGTATTTTGGTGGAATTTTTTTATCTTCTAGTTATAGGATCATACAATCTGCAAACAATGATAATATGACGTCTTCCTTTCTTATTTTTATCCCTTTTATTTCCTTCTTTTGCTTAATAGTACTGGCTGGAATTTCTGGTACTATGTTAAATAGAACTAGCGAGTGGAATTTCTTTTCTTGTCCCAGATTTTAAAGGAAATACCTTCAGTTTTTCCCATTTACTAAGAGGTTGACTTTGGATTTCCTATATGTAGCCTCTTCTATCCCTAGTTTCTTCAGTGTTTTTATCATGATTGGGTGCTGAATTTTGTCAAAAACCTTCTCTGCATCTATTGGGATGACTAAATCATTTTTGTCCTTAATTCTATTGATGTGATGAATTAGATTTATTTATCGATTTATGTATGTTAAATTATCCTTGCATCTCTGAGATAAAACCAACTTGGTTGTGATGTACAAACTACTTAACATATTGTTGAACACAATTTCCTCATATTTTATTGAAGATTTTTGCATCTAAGTTCTTCAGGGATATTAGTCTATAGTTTTCTCCTTGATGCATCCTTAACTGGTTGGTGTGAATGTGATATTGTCTTCACAGAATGAATTTTAAAGTGTTCCATCCCTTTCTTTTTCATGAACACAACTCTTAAAACATTAAAGAACAAGGAGATTTATGAAAACCAGTGAAGATATAGACGAGTTAAAGAACAATTTCCCCCTCCTGTCATATCATTGTCATAATATCTACACCAAAGGACATATTGCTATTGGTATTTAGAGATAATTTTCAAATGCTAGCACACTGGTCTCTGGCAATTGAAGTGCCAATTGGATATGAAATCTTTGAACAAGAAGGATGTGAAAAGTTGAAAACCCTTGAAAAAGCATGGAAAGGAGGAACTTCTTAGACTAAAGAGGCCATCTGAAGAAGAGGCAGGTTCTAGTGTATGACTTATTTCATTCGTATAAAGTTCTAAATTTCATCGATAGCTTGAGAAGGCAGGATAGTGGATTTCCAAGAGAGATAATGACTAGAAAAAGGTGTAGAGTGGATTTCTTGAATAGTGCTCATACTTTGCAAACTAATATTGGTACTGGTTATGTTGCTTTATTAAATTTATGAAAATTTTGTCAGCTATATCATAAGAATTTTGGATATATATTGCTAACAACAAGCATTCTAAAAAGACAAATTCTACGAACGTCACCTTTTAATTTTAGTTATTTGCTTTTCTTCACAAATGTGAGTTGAACCAGAGAATTAATACATTCCAAGATACCCATTGTGCTTGACTATGTATAAATTTAAGGGAGACATTAGCCCTCAATGCAGTACAACAAATCACAACGTGGCCTGCAGAAAGTAATAAATAGGAATGACATTTAATAAAATAGAACTTTCATAAATTTAGGTCTCTTTGCTAATCCCTGGCTGGGACTGTTGGCCTTAATTCTTCACCCTGCCTTTTATCCATGCCTTATGCTTTGAAAAAAAAGAAATTTCTTCCTGATTTTTTTTATTTTTCTATAATTATAAGAGCAGATTTAGTAGACTGACATGATTAGAGAGTAGCACAATAGCCATCTAGAGGCTTGAGGGAAGGGGAAACGAGTGGCTGCTCAGTCTGAGAAGCTGGAAGCTACGAATTATGGAGCCCTAGTCTGATATATATATATATATATATATATATATATATATATATATATATATATATATATATATATAATCAAGAGATGTATGATCTTATATATAAATAAATATATATATTTAAATATAAATATATATATATATTTAAATATAAATATATATATATTTATTTATTATTCATTTTTATGTGGTGCTGAGGATTGAACCCAGGGCCTCGCTCATGATAGGCTAGTGCTCTACCGCTGAGCCACAACCCCAGCCCTCTTGATCCTTTTTAATGACCATCAGGGTATCTTCCTTGAATTTCCAAAGTTATATCACCTGCTATTTCTTCAGATGTTTTTTCTGTTCCCTCAGTCTTTTTTTTTCCTTTGGGACTACAATGGTCCATATAATAGGTTGCTTGAAACAGTCCCACAGTTTTCTTATGCTCTTTTTAAAAAATTTATTAGTACATTATAATTATACATAATAGTTGGGTTCATTTAGACATATTCATGAATGCATATAACAGTTTTCATCGTTTTCCCAATACTTCCTCTTTCCCTCCCCTCCTCTCTCACCTTGATCCCCTTTCTTTACTCTATTGCTCTTCTTTCTATTTATTTTTTAATTGGTGCATTACTCCTTCTTGTATTAATGGAGTCCATTTCCCCAAACCTTTGCCTTTGGGCTCAGTCATGTGGCTTTCTTTGGCAAATTATACATGGGCAGGAAAGTCAGTGTGCCAATTCCAAGGCTAGGCTTTGGAAGGTTCACATATTCCTATTTGTACTTTAATGTCTGTCACTATCTTGAAAAAAAAATGTCCTCTGGGTAGCTGCTATCCCTTCATCCTGAACCTCAAAATTAACACATGAAGAAGACCTGAGCCATCCAGACATTCATCCTGAAACAGAGACACCCCACAACAAACTCACAGATAAGTACATACTTACTGTATACACCTGAGATTTTTGTAGTTGTTACATAGCAACAATTAGTCACTGCACTATCTAAGACCCAGAAATACGTATTGGACAAGCAAAGTTGTAAAATTCTGCTTGATTTTAAGCCATAAGAACTATTCATACACAATGTAGCATTTACCAAATTTCTAAATGATGATAATAATAACGACTACTATAATAATAATAATAATCATGGTGGTTAACTTTAGATGTCAAACAAGTGGGCCAAGAGATGCCCAGATAACTGGTTAAACATTCTTTCTGGGTGTGTTTGTTACAGTGTTCTGCAAGATTACCATTTGAATCAGTAGACTGGATAGATAAGACTTCCTCTCACCAACGTGGGCAGGAATCAGTCATTTTTTTTTCTCTTTTCTTGATATGAGATGATCATCATCTCCTTCAAACACTGGAGCTCCTGATTGTCAGGCCTTCAGTTTCAGACCAAGTCTAACACCTGGGTCACCTTCTGAACTATACCACTGTCTTGCCTGGTTCTCTAACTTGCGGATGGTGGGACTTTTCATCCTCCATAATCAGAGGAGCCAATTCCCATAATAGATCTCCTATCAGTTCTCTTTCTCTGGAGAACCCTGACTAACACTATTATTATCATTGTTGCTGTTGTTGCAGGCTTCTGGTGTCATTGCCAGATTCACATCTTAGAATAGACCCAGGGCAATGCCCAGATCAAAGTTAAAGAATGGTGCTGGATGTCAGAGAAGAAGTGCAAAGGAAATCTCTAAACAGACCACCAAAAAACTCAGTTCCTGAGTTTTCCAGCTTCTAACTTTGTGGTCTATTTATAGTTTTTTGCCTTCTGAATCTCTGAACAAAGGCGTCCACTATCCAGTGAATCCTGTGTACCGTATTCCTCAAAATAAGCCTCACGTCCTTTCCAACCTTGAGTCTGACCCTAGCTTTTGATGCTTCGGCCTGGAAAATGGGTTCCAGGAAAATGAAGCAGAAAGAGTCCCTTAATTTTGTCAGAGCAGCACACTTTTTCACATAATAAGAGAATTAACCCTTCTGTCTCCTCAGGTTGCTATTTATCCTCCTTCAAAACCACTCTAGGCCCCTGGCATTAGAAGCCCAGCCCAGATCTGCAACCCAGAGCTCTTGAGGAAGACACTCCAACTCTTATCAGTCCTTACATCCAGTCAATGTGAGTGAGCTTTTCCTTGGCAAACCCTGAAACTCTTTGGTTTTAAAATCTTAAAATGTACCCTTGAGAGCTTGAGCACTGGGGGCAATAGATAGCACATCAATAGTCTTTGGCAGAGTGCTGTCGTCCTGACATTCAGCAGCTCTTGGGAAGACCTCATTTGCATATTGTCACAGGACTGGGTTTTGCAGACAGAGTCTAGCATTTGTCAAAATAAGAAGGCAGTTTCGAGTACCTGATAGGAATCTGAGAAGGAGGCCCGATTTGGAATCAGATACTGACACCACACACATGTGGCTTTCCACCTCCAGAGCAACCTACTTTTTCTTGTGAGGAAATAAAAGTTATTGAGGGCCTAAGAGGTGACTGACAACGTGCTTGGGATTTACATGCATTTATCTCATTTATTCCTTATGACAGTCCTGCAAGGTCAATGTATCTCTATCTTTATCTATATGCGTGTGTGTGCACGCACACACACACACTTCTTTTGTATGGGAGGAATTGGAGGATCAAAAAGTTTAAATGACCTGCTCAAGGTCATGCGGCTAGTAAACATGTGAGTGCAAACTTAACCTAGATCTATTCCACTGTGTTCTTACAACCCAGAAGGTAAGTGTAATTGCAGAAGAGCTTAAATAAAACATAAAAAAATTTAAATGATAGGCTTTTGTCAAAGGTTATAATTGTTTTATCTGAATGGTGAAGGCAGGGTGGGTACAAATCTGTCCCCAGAATCTAAGGTCAACAATGTCTTGGTCTCTGCCAGCCACAGGTGCCACCATCATGGTAAGTTATGTTGGATGGACTTACTTCAGGCAAAAACAGAGAGCTCTCTCCCTGGAAGGCTTCTGGAAACCCTCAGGTCATACTGTAACTACCCAAAGTTAGAGCTGTTGCTACTATACAGGCAAGCAGCACTGTCAGGATTCTTTGAGGGACAGTGGGACAGGTAGAGTTTCACTAAGACACATCTAAATACTGAGAACAAAATTTTGTGATACTCATGCACCTTCTGCCTCTCTAATTCCAGAACCTAGACATGGGCTTCTCTATGCAGTTCATTATGATCTTGAAATGAATTTTGATTCCAATACAAGTAATATTTGCAAGTATTAACTCTATGCCCATCACTGGGCTAAAAATGTCCCAAGAGCTATCTCATTGTCAATATTGGGAACTAGACATCATTATTGCCTGAGAAAACTGAGATGCAGAGATGTTAAGCATCTTTTACAGTGCCACACAGGTAAGAGTGGGATAGCAGGATTTCAACTTGGCTCTCTTAAAGAGTTCAGATTTCTTGGTCCAAACTGATGGCCCAAGTTATAATCACTTGGATTTTTCATAATACAAAATAAGAAGAGTCCCACAGTATTCTGGACAAGTGCAGCATCATTGTAAGAAAAATGCTACATTCAAAAGGTAGAAAGTTTGAATGATACCTAGACTGTATCTAAGGGCAGCATCCACATCTGATTCTACTTAATAAATATTCTTTTAAAAATATTTTTTAGTTGTTGATGGACCTTTATTTAATTTATTTATTTATATTTGCTGTTGAGAATCAAGTCCAGTGCCTCAGACATGTGAGGCAAGTGCTCTACCACTGAGCCACAACCCCAAACTTGGTTCTTCTTAATAAATATACTTCAGTAAATGAGTGCTTTTTGAGAGCACATAAAGCATGGCTTGCACATCCCTAATAGCATCGTTTCCTTTATAGATCTTTAATGTTGGTTTATAAGGTTCATCCTTACCATAGACCAGTCAAATGTTGAACCCTAAAGATCCTGAAATACAGAAAAAAATGCTCTATATTTTAGGGAGAATTTTAATTACTTTTAGAGAATTGGATCCATGATTAGTAAGCATTTTCCTAGGAATTCTCAGAGATATGTCATCAGTATTTCATCCTCAGACATTTAAAAAGTCTAATGGAAATTCTATATTCTAGGATATAGCCACACAGACCAACAGATACATCAGGGTCCGTTTTAGCTAGAATGATATTAACTTAATGGTTAGAAGGGCTGGTAGGAAGCCATGGCCAGCCGGTAGATATTTAAGTGCACAAAAATAGGAAAACTAATTATCACCTATTCACATAGACTTTCTAACAAAATACAATTTGATAGAAAAGACAAAAAGATGAATGAAAACAAACCTTAAGAAAAAGAATATGAATAGGCAATTCACAAAAGGAGAAACCCCAAAGCTGGCATTACTACTAATAAGAGAAATGTAAATAAAAATAATAATATGTCATCTTATACTCATCATATTAGTAAATGTGAAAGTCAGAGGACAATTCATCAGATTTCTGCTTATATGCATCCTAATTTAGCCATCATTAGAAAAAAGGATAAGTAAATCATAGACCTAAACTGTGAAATATTCTTCTGGGACTAGAAGCAGAATGAACTAAATGCACATAGAACAACGTGGCTAAATCTCAAAATGATAGTATGGAGGGATAGAAGTAAAAACCAGAATAAAGAGTGTAGTGAAACACCACAAGTTAACTTTAAACACATACATACTGTATTTGCCAAGAATCCATACGTACTCAAGAAAATATGTCTGATACCTTAGAAATGGTACCTGGGGAGGTACAGCCATAGATAAAGAAGGAGAATGAGGATAAGCATGAAAGAGAAAGAGAGAGAGAGAGAGAGAGAGAGAGAGAGAGAGAGCGCTGTGGTGATGTTGTGACATGAACTGAATGCCAATCCTAATTCTATGTGCCCAAGGTCCAAGTAAGTAAAGTAAGGATTGCATGAAGGAGCATAATATAAGGGGTAACAGAAAACCATGAGATCAACAACATGAAAATCAGTCTCTTCCCAACAAATTTCACCATTTTCTACTGATGAAACCTCAAGGGTTACAGGAAGCATTGACAGGTGTTCCATTCCGTCTTATTTCTCTGCTGAAGAGAGTACCAAGCCACATCAGGTGTCTAGTGGAACCCTGGCACCAAGCATCTCCAGCTCCCAGAAGAAAGCTTCACCCACACATATGACTATTATAGACACATCTGAATATGTACCCCACTTTAATATAGAATAAATTGCTTTTCTATCAGCAGAAAGGAGAAAGAGACCACACCCTGGTTAGTCCTATGGAGGAAAACATAGTATCTTCATGAGCCATCAGTGCTAATCCATTCCTCTACCTCTGCCATCAAAGTTGGCAATAGCTCTGTTGTTGCTTCCAAGTTATCCCTAGAATAGATCAAGAAATTCCAGGAAGTACCAAGTCAGAAGAGACACAGGTCCTCAGAAAGATAATTGGAGGTAATTAGTTTCCTAAATCTCCATCCAGACTGCAGGCTCCTCTTTGCTCTTAATAAACAAGCAAACAAGTCAGCAAATAAATAAATCCGAAGTTCTTTACATTTGCTGCCAGTGAGCAATAAGGAAAAAAATCTCTCGACAAGTGAGCCGTATTTTCTCGAACATGAGGCAAAACAACAAGGGGAGACATTGTGTTGAGTTGTGCACATAGTGGCTCAAATATGAATCAGCAGAAGAGTCCAACCTATAAAATACAGAAGTTGCAAGGATGTTAAGACATGCAAGAGTCTCAGAGGTTAAATTATTACTGGCATCCAAACTCACATTTAAAAGACAGCTCCAGACGTTCTTTAGTTAACACACAGCCGTTCTAGAGCAGCCAAAAGAAAATCTAACTGCTATGGATAGAACATGTGTAAATGTCACACCAGAAAGTCATTTTCAGGCAATATATACATTTTTAAATATATAGTTGAAAAAGCAAGGTTCTGGCTGGGTGCAGTGGCACTTGCCTGTATCCCCAGCAACTGAGGAGGCTGAGGAGGGGAGGATTACAGGTTTGGAAGGATGCTTGGTTAACTTAGCCAAACCCTCTTTAATTTAACAAGACCCTGACTCAAAATTTAAAAAATGAAAAGGACTGGGATGTAACTCAGTAGTAAAGCACCCCTGTGTTAAGTTCCAAGTACCAATATATATATTTATATTTATAAATGAAAAAAAGAGAAAAAGGTCTGGAGTTACACAAAATAGAATGAAAACTCAGGATC
This sequence comes from Marmota monax, assembly GCF_021218885.2. Lineage (NCBI taxonomy): Eukaryota > Metazoa > Chordata > Mammalia > Rodentia > Sciuridae > Marmota > Marmota monax. The sequence continues at coordinate 23,066,081 of NW_026695215.1, read as the reverse complement.
GATGCTTAAAACTATTGTCAAATGATAAATACATTTAAGAAAATTTAAGACTCCCATGATTATGGGGTGATAATTTCTAAATTAACTACAGGTTTAGGAGAACCTACACTACATCTGACTTTATGAAGTACTTTTTTATTACCAAAAACCTTCTTCTTACACCTCCCCATACCCATACCCAAGCAACACAGTTTATCATTGTCCCATTCAACAGCATCAAAAATTTAGAGATTTTTTTTACATTCTTTTCTGATGGATTTTCATTCTTTAGATAGCAGTGGATTCTAACACTTTGCCATCAAACTTCTCTAGTCCCCTTTCAGCAAATATTCATTGTGACATGGTAATTATTAATTTTTTAAATAATTTTTTTTCAGTTCTCTTGGTGAATGAGAATCAAAATGACATCTACGTGAATTCCTTAGGGACCCAAAGTCTTGTGCCATGAGCTTCAACTCTAATGGGGAAGAAATTGAAATTAAGGGAGGGCAACACAATACAGTCTAAGAAATAATATGGCAGCAACACTTATATGACTTTATGGGAAAATATCAACCATACTGGAAAAGAAAGAAGGAAGTCAGACATGGCTTCCTGGAAAACATGATGTCTAAGCCCAAACTAGAAAAGCATGCCAGAAGCAAGCAAGGATACTACCATAGATAAGGAGTCATCGTCTCAATTTTGTATACCTAAACGTGTTAACATCCTGGAATGTTTGAGATCCACATGAATGTCAGGGGAGCTTTATAACAGCAGGACAATCACTCAAGAGTGTTAACATTGCATGGATACTTAACAAATGCCAGGAGACCACATACAGCTTATGTCACAGCCCATCACACCACACCACACTGGCTGTCACTCATTTTCATAACAACCCTTCTAGAAGTCTGCCCCATCTTTGGTTTGTTCTAAGAAGCTGTCGTAGGTCTCTGTGCCCTGGATCAACAGCCACTTCCCTCCTCTAGAATCTAGAAAAAAATAATGTAGGAATCAATGGTGAATATAGTACTTTCTCTTATCCACCCTCAAACTCAGTCTTACTGCATAGAAAGGAGAATCTTTGGATAGAAGTGTTCAACCACTGGGTTGAGATAGCGGTTGTACTATTCTATAAATTTACTAAATCATTGCATTGGGCCTTTTCAAAAGATGTATTTAAGGTAAAAAATATTTTTATAAAATATAAAAATAAGAAATTTTGCACTAATAAATCACACCCTAATATAGTAACCTAAATGTAGAACTTTAAAAAATCATGTTATTTCATTTTCAAAATCGTAGGGTCTTGCATGTTCCATGAATTTCTATGTACATCGTCAACATGAAGGTATCAATCTGCCAGGCACAGTGGGCACACCTTGTAATTCCAGAGGCTAGGGAGACTGAGGCAGGAGGATGGCAAGTTCAAAGTCAGCCTCAGCAATAGTGAGGCTCTAAGCAACTCAGTAAGACCCTGTCTCTAAACAAAATACAAAATAGGGCTGGGGATGTGGCTCAGTGGGCGAATGCCCCTGAGTTTAATCCCTGGTACCCACCCGCCCCAACTAAAAGATATCAACCTTGCCTCTGTGCCCTGGTTTCCACCCCCAACCAGCTCTGTGACTTCAGCAAGAAGCACAACCTCTCTGAAACTCACTCAATTTACTCCCATTGAAAAATGGGTTCTCATATAATTTACACACCTACCTCACAGGGTAGGTTGAGGTATAAATGAGAAAGTACAAGTTCAATGCCAAGCAGGGTGATTTAGTATTTAATAAAGGCTTGAAAAAATAGTCAATGTCTGCCTTACTTCTCTTCCTTAAAGTATGACATTTGGTAACCAATTTGCTCACTATGACAATAACACCCCTTCTACCCAGGGATTTGTAACCCTGCCTGAGAAGGCAATAGTGTTCCACAGTGATGACTTATCCACAGACTTGACCGGATACAGGACTCTACCTCTCTGGTGGACCACGGGCCTGGCCTGGGGGCTCCTGCCTTCCTGGGAAGCACCAAGTCCCCCCTAGATCTCCTCCTTGCCAGTGGCCTGCTGAAAGTCATACCACTTACTTCGCCCCTTTCATTTAAGATATAAAAGCTGATTTTAGGCCACAGGAAGTTTTCAGAAGGCTCCAGGAGTCTTAATAGGTCATGAGAGAGAAAACTCCCACCCAGAAAAGAACCAAGTAGCGGCCTCTCCCCTGGTGGCATAAGGACTTCGCTGGCTTCCCCTAACTGTGTTGAATGCCTTCCGCAGAGAACGAGGGGGAATTAAGATGCCTGGCACGAGCAGCAGCTGAGAACGGGAAGCTTTGGCCCTGACACCAGTTGTCGCTGAGCCCTGACGTGCAGCTGTGTGTCTCTCTCCTCCTATGACTCATTTTGGCAGATGCTAAGCAGTCACTCTCCCCGCATCAGAAGCCTGGGTCAGGGACTGGCATCATGGCTGTGGCCGTCCAACATGCTGGCAGCTCGAGGCTGCCTCTCCTCTGCAGGGATTAAATTAAGGCCAGATCTCTGCTTTCAGGACCCATCTTTGGTGTCTCCTCTTTTACCCTCAAGGCCCCATTTCCCACTTGTCCTGCTAATTATCTTCTAAGACCTTCTCAAGGCCCGTGGACTGCCCATAAAAACTGATGGTTTCCATCACTTTTCTCTTCTACTTTTAACCATTCGGCCAATATCCGGAATTCCACGGAAAGAGATTCATTCCTTTGGCCTAAGTGTTAGATTTTCAAAATATAACTGTCCTAGGACTAGGGATGTAGCTCAGTGGTAAAATGTTTTCCTAGCAAGCATGAGACCCTGGGTTCAGTTCCCAGCACCACCCCAATCAAAACATAATAATAATATATATGTGTGTGTGACCTCATTTAATAATATAGGTTTAGAGTCTTTAAAATCTTCAATTTAGGATCCAAGATGGCGGGCCAGAGGGAGGCAGCATTCTGTGTTGCTCCATGACTTGGGACTCAAGAAGTGAGAATACTGCTTCTCTGTGAGTGATATTCCTGCTTCCGCACAGGAATCATGGCCCTGGTGCCTGTGCAGGGTTCCACACCTCAGCATCATAATAGGCCTCCCAACTACTCACTCCCTTAGGACTATCAGGTGCCCCAAGCAGGACCATCGACATCAGCAACCATGCAAAACTTTTGGCCACCGACCCGAGCAGAAATCCCAGACGCAGCTCCAACGCAGGACACCTAGCAGCTACCCACGTACAGGATCTTCAGCTGAAGTCTTGTGTGGACCCCCATCAACCAACATGGGACTCACCTCCATCTTGGGACTCTGCAGCAATGGAGATAGTCCCCTACACGTGGTAGCCCATCTGCACTGGGGAACTCAGGCTCTGAAGACAGCCAGGGCCCCACGCTGCATGCCACAGAACCACTCTCTTAACTCATTGTCCAAAGCCATTGCCCCAGCTCCCCCCACTTGACCTGACACCCCATAGATGAAAGCAAATGCCTCCATCTTGGGTCAATTTCATCACCATCTTTAGTGGAGGAAACTTCCAGTTTGGAACTCTGATGGCCAGGTACCTGGTTGCTAACTCCCCCCTCTTCCCAGAAGTGGCTGGCCCAACGCAGTGTCTGCCCAACAGCAACAACAACAACAACAACAAAAACAGCTCTCAGTGGGGCAGGTGTGCAGAGCACCCAAAGCACACACAGGAGCCCCAGAGAGAAAGGTCCCTTATTAGAAAGCAGTAAGGGAGAGGGTGAGTGTGATACAGTCTAGAGACTAACAGAGACCAGGAACTGGGAGGTCTTCAGGAGACATAAGGAGGTAAGACCAGGCACTCACATTACAGAAGCAGGCCCAATAAGAGGTCCCTGAGGTGCAGACTCCCCTCAGGGACCGGTGGGTGCCACACCCCACTTCCAAGTGCCCTCTACCCAGGACCAGTCTGCCCTCCCTGGTTACCTTCACCATCCTGAGGGTGGCGATACCAGCTAACAGACAACCCTAACTATTAGATGAGAAGGGAAGCAGGAAAGATACTGATTTCCAACCAAAACAATCCTTGTTTCTTCCTTTGAGTTTTTTTTTTCTTTTTTTCTTTCTTCTCCCTCTCTATTCTCCCACCCTCACATCCCCAACATATGTGAAACCAACTACTTTCATGAATTAGGATATTGAGGACTGGGATGTCTGAATAGCATATTACAGTTGTGTTGTATATTCTTTTTTTCCTTCAATTTTTATTATTTTATTTTTTTTCTTAATATATATATGTGTGTTTGCTTCATGTACTCTACTGTCTTCCTACTTACTTTTCCACCCAAAATTACTTCCACTCTACTCACCTGCTACTGACCTTCTTTTTTAGATTTATCTTTCACACTTCCTAATATATAATAACTCTATATCCTCACCTCCTATCTCCTCAGCATATCATCCTACACCTCACCCCTGGTTCTTTGTCCACCATCAGAAACTGTAAAACCTTTTACAAACCTACTGATTATACTGTAGATAATAATTGAAATCACCATCTGTATACATTGTGACCAAATTGAAAATGTCTTAATAGCAACTATGTGTTTTTAGGTTGTATATGGTTTATATTGGGATCTATTAACATTGCCCTTCACATCACAGGAGAGGTATTGGAACTGTATAGGGGCACTATAAGCCTATAGGGTAAAAATGGTTATGTCTCAGATCCACAGTGCTAGAAGAGAAGACACACAAGCAACATGAAAAGACATGGGAAGAAAGATACCACACTATTAGAATCCATGGCCAGCACACAGATGAAATTACAGAGAAGGAGTGCAGGATATACATAATTAAAATGTACATAATTAAAATGAATTAAAGGATGACATAAGAAAGCAAATACAGGCAGTAAAAGATCATTTCGGCAAAGAACTACATAAACAAATACAAAAAGCAAAAGATTGCTTTAATAAGGAGATAGAGTTTTTAAAGAAAAATCAAACAGTAATCTTTGAAATGAAAAAGACAATAAACTAAATTAAAAGTTCAATTGAAAGCATCACCAACACAGTAGACCACTTGGAAGACAGGACTTCAGACAATGGAGACAAAATATATAATCTTGAAAAGAATGTAGACCACACAGTGAAAATGGTAAGAAACATGCGGAGAACATTCAGGAAATATGGGATAGCATTAAAAGACCAAATTTAAGAGTTATTGGGATAGAGGAGGGCATAGTGTTCCAAACCAAAGGAATGAAAAATCTATTCAATGAAATAATATCAGAAAATTTCCAAACATGAAGAATGAATTGGAAAACCAAATTCAAGAGGCTTACAGGATGCCAAGTGTACAAAATCACAACAGATCCACACCAAGACACATTATAATGAAAACACCTAACATACAGAATAAGGAGAGAATATTCAAAGGCATGAGAGAAAGGAATCAAATTACATACAGGGGAAAACCAATTAGGTTATGTGCAGATTTTTCAACCCATATCCTGAAAGCTAGAAGATCCTGGAACAACATATTTCAAGCTTTGAAAGAAAATGGATGCCAACCAAGAATCTTATATCCAGCAAAATTAAGTTTTAGATTTGACAGTTAAATAAAAACCTTCAATGATAAACAAAAGTTCAAAGAATTTACAGCTAGAAAACCTGCACTAGAGAACATCCTTAGCAAATATTCTATGAAGATGAAATGAAAAACAACAATGATTATCAGCAGAGGGAGGTATTACACTAAAGGAAAAACTAAACAAAGGAGAAATTAAGTCAACTTAAATTAAAAAAATAAATGGGAATACAAATCATGTCTTAATAATAACCCTGAATATTAATGGCCTAAACTCACCAATCAAAAGACATAGGATAGTTGACTGGATTAAAAAAAAAAAACCAACAATATGCTGCCTCCAGTAGACTCGTCTCATAGAAAAAGAATCCATAGACTGAAGGTGGAATATTGTGAAAAAATCATACCATTCAGATGGACTGCAGAAGCTAGCAGGGTTTCCATCCTCATATCAAATAAAGTAGACTTTAAGCTAAAGTTAATCAAAATGGATAAAGAATGATATTTCATACGGCTCAGGGGAACCATACACCAACAAGACATAACAAATATAAATATATATGCCCCAAATAATGGAGCAGCTATGTTCATCAAACAAAATCTTCTCAACTTTAAGAGTCAAATTGACCACAACACAATAATTATGGGTGACTTTAACACACCTCTTTCACCACTGGGTAGATCTTTCAAACAAAAACTGAACAAAAAACCCCCACAGAACTCAATAATACAATCAATAACTTAGACTTTTTTTTATTGGTTGTTCAAAACATTACAAAGCTCATGACATATCATCTTTCATACATTTAATTCAAGTGGGTTATGAACTCCCATTATTATCCCACATACAAATTGCAGAATCACATCGGTTACACATTCACATTTTTACATAATGCCAATAACTTAGACTTAACTGACATATACAGAATGTTTCATTCATCAACGAGAGAATACACTTTCTTCTCAGCAGCACATGGATCCTTCTCCAAAATAGACCATATATTATGCCACAAAGCAACTCTTAGCAAATGTAAAAATGTACAGGTTCTACCCTGCATTTTATCAGATGATAATGGAATGAAATTAAAAATCAATGATAAATAAGAAATAAAAGCTACTCCAACACCTGGAGACTAAATAATATGCTACTGAATGAACAATGGGTTGCAAAATAATCAAGGAGGAGATTAAAAATTCTTGGAGGTAAATGAGAAAACTGATGCATATCAAAATCTCTGGGACACTATGAAGGCAGTACTAGAAGGAAAGTTCATTGAATGGAATTCATTCCTTAAAAGAAGAAAAAGTCAACAAATAAATGACCTAACATTACATCTCAAAGCCCAAGAAAAAGAAAAACAAATCAACACCCAAAGCAGAAGAAGACTGGAAATAATTAAAACTAGAGATGAAATCAATGAAATTGAAACAAAAGAAACAATTGAAAAAACTGACAAAATGAAGTTAGTTCTTTGAAAAAACAAAATTGACAAACACTTAGCCATGTTAACAAAGAGAAGAAGAGAAAAAAACTCAAATTACTAACATATGTGATGAAAAAGGAAATATCACAGCAGACACTACAGAAATACAGAAGATAATTAGTAATTATTTTGAAAACATAACCCAATAAAACAGAGAATATTGAAGGCATCGACTAATTTCTAGAGGCTTATGATTTGCCAAATTGAATCAGGATGATATACACAATTTAAACAGATCAATTTCAAGCAATGAAATAGAAGACACCATAAGAAGCCTAACAAACAAGAAAATCCCAGGATCAGATGGATACACAGCTGAGTTCTATAAGACCTATAAAGTAGAACTAATACCTATACTCTTCAAATTATTTTGTGAAAGAGAAAAAGAGGGAGCATTTCCAAACTTATTCTATAAGGCCAATATTACCCTGATTCCTAAACCAGGCAAAGACACATTTAAAATAAAGAAAGAAAACTTCAGACCCATATCTGTAATCAACATAGATGCAAAAATTCTCAATAAAATTCTGGCAAATTAAATACAAAAACATATCAAAAAGATAGTGCACCATGATCAAGTGGGGTTCATTCCAGGGATATAAGGTTGGTTCAACATAAGGAAATCAATAAATATAATTCATCACATCAATAGACCTAAAGAGAAGCATCATTTGATCATCCTAATAGATGCAGAAAAAGCATTTGACAAAATACAACACCCCTTCATGTTCAATACACTAGAAAAACCAGGGATAATAGGAACATATCTCAATATCAAAAAAGCTATCTATGCTAAGGCCAGGCTATCATCATTCTAAATGGAGAAAAATTGGAAGCTTTCCCTCTGAAAACTGGAACAAGACAGGGATGCCCTCTTTCAATACTTATATTTAACATAGTTCTTGAAACACTGGCCAGAGCAATTAGACAGATGAAAGAAATTAAAGGGATACAGATAGAAAAAGAACTCAAATTAGCACTATTTGCCAACAATATGATTCTATACCTAGAAGACCCAAAAAATTCCACCAGAAAACTTCTAGAACTAGTAAATGAATTCATCAAAGTAGCAGGATACAAAATCAACACCCATAAATCAAAGGCATTTTTGTATTTCAATGACAAATCCTATGAAATAAAAATGAGAAAAACTACCCCATTTACAATAGCCTCAAAAAAAAAGATAAAATACTTGGGAGTCAACCTAACAAAAAAGATGAAAACTACAGAATGCTAAAGAAAGAAATTAAAGAAGATCTTAGAAGATGGAAAGATCTCCCTTGTTCTTGGATAGGCAGAATCAATATTGTCAAAATGACCATACTACCAAAAGCACTATACAGATTTAATGCAATCCCAATCAAAATCCCAATGACATTCCTCATAGGAATTGAAAAAGCAGTCATGAAATTCACCTGGAAAAATAAGAGACCCAGAATAGGTAAAGCAATCTTAGAAAGAAGAGTAAAGCAGATGGCATCACTTTACCAGACCTCAAACTAGACTACAGAGCAATAGTAACAAAAACAGCATGGTATTAGTACCAAAATAGACCTGTAGATCAATGGTACAGAATAGAGGACACAGAGTCTAACCCACAAAATTATAGTTATATTAGACAAAGGCACCAAAAACATATATTGGAGAAAAGGCAGCCTCTTCAACAGATGGTACTGGGAAAATTGAAAATCCATATGCAACAAAATGAAATTAAACCCCTCTCACCATGCACAAAACTCAACTCAAAGTGCATCAAGTGCCTAGAAATTAAACCAGAGACACTGGCCTATTAGAAGAAAAGTAGGCCATAATTTCTATCATGGCGATTAGGCCCCATCTTCCTTAATAAGATTCCTATAGTGCAAGAATTAAAATCAAGAATCAATAAATCTGATGGATTCAAACTAAAAAGCTTCTTCTCAGTAAAAGAAACAATCTGTAAGGTGAACAGAGAGCCTACATCTTGGGAGCAAATTTTTACCCCTCACACATCAGATAGAGCACTAATCTCTAGGGAATATAAAGAACTCAAAAAGCTAAATACCAAAAAAATGAATATCCCAATCAATAAATGGGCCAAAGAACTGACAGACACTCTCAGAAGATGATATACAGTCAATCAACAAATATAGGAAAAAATGTTCAACATTTTTAGCAATCAGAGAAATGCAAATCAAAACCACTCTAAGATTTCATCTCACTCCAATCAGAATGGCAGCTAAAAAAAAAAAAAGAACATAAAGAACAATAAGTGTTGGTGAGGATGTGGGGAGAAAAGCACACTCATGCATTGCTGGTAAGACTGCAAATTGGTGCAGCTGATATGGAAAGCAGTATGGAGATTCCTTGGAAAGCTGGGAATGGAACCACCTTTTGATCCAGCTATCCACTCCTCAGTCGATACCGAAAGGACTTAAAAACAGCATACTATAGGGACACAGCCACATCAATGTATATAGCAGCACAATTCACAATAGCTAAACTTTGGAACAAACCTAGATGCCCTTTAGTAGATGAATGGATAAAGAAAATGTGGCATATATACACAACGGAATACTACTCAGCAATAAAAGAGAATAAAATCATGGCATTTGCTGGTAAATGGATGGAGTTGGAGAAAATAATGCTAAGTGAAGTTAGCCAATCCCAACAAACCAAAAGCTGAATGTTTTCTCTGATAAAAGGAGGCTGATTCATAATGGTGTTGTGAGGTAGAGCATAGGAGGATTAGACAAACTCTAAATAGGGCAAAGGGGTGGGAGGGCAAGGGAGGGGGCATGGGGGTAAAAGAGACGGTGGAATGAGATGAACATCATTACCCTAAGTACATGTATGAAGACACAAATGGTGTGAATATACTTTGTGTACAACCAGAGAATGAAAAATTGTGCTCTATATGTGTAATATGAATTGAAATGCATTCTGCTGTCATTATAACAAATTAGAATTTTTAAAAAATGCCAGCAATAATTCTAAAATTAGAACTACTGATATCATTCATGAAAATTAAAACAGTAAAAATTGGTAAAAATATTCTAAAACACTTGCAAAACTACAGTCCACCAAAATCTAATGGAAGAACATATTCTAATAATGAAATGTTATTCTAAATTAGAATATTTACTAATGGAAATTGCAAGGTAAATAGATCTAATACGGAAGAGTAACTTATGAAACATGTCAATTAAGTTTCAATTTGTTAAAAAAAAATCTTCAATTTATCAGCACCATAGAAATTTGATCTGACAAAACAGAGAAAAATGCCATAAGAGTCTCCTACAAAGATATTTATCAATCTTGCTTACAATATAAAAAAAGTGGAACAAATGTTACAGCCCAAAAAGTAAAAATATGAAATAAATTACTGAGTAACCACAGGATAGTGTATCAAGTGAAAATCACAGATCATGTTTGCAATGCTTATGCTAATAGCCAATAGAAACAGCAAGACAAAATTATGTAGCAAGACCAAAACAATGAACACACACACACAACCTGCATAATATTATGCATAGAGAAAATACTCAAAAATATTGACAGTTTTGTCCTCCCAAAGGTGGAACTATGAGTGACTTTTTCCAAAAAGGCCTATTTTTCTATTTATTTCTCCTTTGATGAACATATATTATTTTTCTAACAAAAATAAAAGACTTTTTAAAAATGAATTGAAGAGAATTCTACAATCTTCTGGTGTTGTAGTTTAGATGTGAGGTGTCCCACAAAAGCTCATGTGTGAGACAATGCAAGATGGTTTAGAGGAAAAATAATTGGGTTATGAGAGCTTTAATCCAATCCATGAATCAATCTCCTGATAGGATTAACTGAGTAGGAACTGAAGGCAGGTGGGGTGTGGCTGGAGGAGTTGGGTCACTGGAAACATGCCTTTGGGTATCTGGTGAGTGGAGTCCCCCCACCTCCTTCCTGATCATCATGTGAGCTGCTTCCCTCCACCACACTCTTCCACCATGATGTTCTGCCTCACCTCAAGCCTCAAGGAATGGAGCTGGCTGTCTATGGACTAAGACCTCTGAAACTGTGAGCCCTCAAATAAACTTTTCCCTTTTCCTCCTCTGAAGTGTTCTTACCGGGTCTTTTAGTCACAGCAGAAAAAAAAAATGTTGACAAAAACATCTGGGAAAGTCAGGATTTTGTTACTATAGTTTTACAGAGGGTCTCTGGGCAGGCATGTCAGCCTACATTTAGACCCCAGGCATCTTGGGATCAGATCTTCTGGAGGAGCAAGTTCTGGAGTACTGAGTCTTGAATGTTGAGGGGAATCGAAGGAGGTGTCCTGTTGGTGGTCTGGGAGTGCAGTTGGAGGCACTCCTAATACCACCCTGACTCATGTTGCCCCTTCTGAAAAGCCTGCAGACACCCACACAGTGATGAGAGGGCTGCACATGGGGAACATAATAGTGCAGTATGGTGTGGTGAGAAGAGAATTGGATTAAAGCTACCATGACCTTGGAAAAGCAAATGGCAGACCCTGACAGGAGCTGGGATGGCACCTACGGGTAGATCTCAGTATTCTCTTCTTTAAAATTTCAAAGAGCATCAGTGTCAGACAGTGTAAATGTAATGGAGAAAGACAAAAACAAAACATTTCAAGAAGAGCATACAAATCTACAAAAATTATGTATCGTCCTATCGTGGCTTAAAATGAGTGGCTCCTACCTTTTTTTTTTTTTAATAAACGACAGCTTTATCTTCCTTCCATTCCTCCTGCATCCTAAAAGAAAATTAAAACATCCAGTTGTAGTATTGTCCTGCTTCTAAATAGCACTCAATGCAGGATAAAACCATATATTCTTGAAGTTTTTCCCAAAACACCTAATCTAAACCTAATCCCATACTCAGCTTCTCCTCCATAACATGATTCCTCTTGACATGTGCTCTCTCTTGTTGAAACAAGAACCAACAAACCCAACTTGTTGGACCACATGTGTGCTCCTTGTAGTTTTGGCTGGTGAACATTGACAGTTTATTCTCTTTGTTCTATGACATACTGGACACATTCTTGGACAAGTCATTTGGCTTTACTTAGCTTCCTTTTCCCAATTATTGAAAAGTGTACAATAATTCCTACCCATATTACTTCTCAGGGTTTTCTATTTAAGTGCCAATAACAGTAATTGATAAAAAATACAAAGTCTTGGCTAAAAGAAAATTCAAAAATAATTAATAGTATGATGCAGTTTTGCAAAAGCTAATTCTATTCCAAATAGAATTCTGGCTCCTCCACTTGCTTCCTGTGTGATGTTGAGCAAGTCAATTAACTTCTTTGAGCATAATCTACAGGAAAATAAGGACAATAATAGTAAACCTACCCACTTCAATAGTTTTTGTGAAGCATAGAAAATTATATAAGAAACTTAGGTCAATGCCTGTGGCATAATACAAGAAATATGGCAAATATATATGTACATACATATGCATACAGGCCTAGTTTATTCATCTTGGTTTCCTTGTGCCTCAACATAGTAGATATTCAATAAATACTTTTATTTTATTTTTTATTTGTTCTCAGTAAATATTGTTAAATGAATGCATGTGAATTAATTCCATTGGGAATTTTTTTACTCATTGAACAAAAATTTTTGAACATTTAGGACATGCCATGTCATGGCCCATTATCTGAGAGTACAGTGACAAATCAGAAAATACCACTTGTTTCCATCTAGTGAGAGAGAGAGACACACTAAACAAACATACAAATAAACTATATTTACAATTGTGACACATATTAGAGCAGGGTTTCTCAGCCTTGGCACCATTAACATTTTTCAGCGAGATAATTTTTTGTCATAAAGGGTCATTCTGTGCATTGTGAGATGTTTAGCAGAATCCCCAGCCATACCCACTAGATGCCAGTAGCAATCCCCTCAAGTTTTGACAACCAGAAATATCTCCAGACATTGCCAGACTTCTCTGAGGTAAAAATTCCCTCTCCTTAACCCCACGTTAAAGACCAATGCTATACAGAAAAAAATGAGGAGAATTATCTGAGTAAGTAGATAAAGGGACTAAATTTAGGTTGCAAGTTCAGAGAAAACCCATTTGAGAAGCAAATCCTCAAGTTGAGACTGAAAGATGGTCAGGATATAGGTTGGCAATTAGGAGGAAGGAGTGTGTTCAGGCAGTGTCCAAGTCCATGCAAGGACCTGAACTTGGAGTTCTAGAAGGTATTAGAAGCTCAGTACCATGTGGGAGATGAATCTCGACAGTAAAGGCTGTTTGTGTGTGCTGTAACAGAGGATGGGTGTTTTTGCCAGATGCAAACATTCTTTCCCCATTTGACCTCTGTGTTTCACCATCTCTACAAGGAATTACAGAAAGTGAAGCCAAAGGGGCAACGTGACAAAGACCACAAGCTGTGCATCAAAAGCAGAGCTCTTGTGAGCAAAAGAGCCAAACTAAATGGACCAGCTCCCCTGCAGCCGGTGTGGCCACATGGCTGAGTTCTAGCCATGGAACGTGAGCAGAATTGATAGGCAACTTCCAAGCCCAGCTTATGAGAGACACACATGATCTGCCTGGCTCTCATCTGTCCTCTGGTGTCAAGAGAAACAATGGGAAGAACGCATTGAAGGTGGCTTCTCTTCTCTTGGCCTCCTTCTTCAGTGACCACATGGACATCATGGAGGAGTCTAACCCATACACTTCCCAATCAGAAATAACTGTGCTGGATCTTACATAAGATAGAAAGAAACTTTTGTATTCTATCCTGAAATTTGGAAATTTAATTGTAAATGAAACTGGTACTGTCCTCACATATATATGCAAAATCTGAGGACACAGTTCTCTCTGGATGGAAGAAATGTTGGCCAGTTACTTAATGTGAACACATAAAACACTCTACACCCTTGCCAGCAGTTTGAAATATTCAAGGAACAGCAAACATCCCAATAAATGGAACCATAAAAGGGATATTATTAGCCTTACACTTTGATGAAGAGATATATTTGAAAATAAGCAGAAAAGCTCCGTCTTTTTTTTAAAATATATAGCACACGGACAATTTCTTTTGTAAGAATTTCAGCACTATAATGAGTCAAAGGAGAAAACCCTCAAACAACACAAGTTCTGAAACCAAGCATGATATTGACAGTAAACAAAATCTAAAACCTAAAACTACAACTACTACCAAATTGAAAATGAACCGCTTACAAATCAACTAAAAGGCATAAATATAATTTGTGGAAGTACATAGAATCACCTATATCCTTATTCTAAAGGCTTTTTATGTCATGCCTATCCACTTTTTTTCCAACCAAACTTTCTATCAAGCTTATGAATCAATGGCTATAGATGAGTCCCACTCTTTAGCAATCAAACACTTAGCAATCAACCAAAGATGAACAATCTGCTCTCTATTTATTCAAATGCAAAACTCCAAAGCTATGTATAATGTAGGAAGAGAATGCAAAGAGGTTGTTCCAGGCAAAAGAACTATAGAAACAGGCTGGAACAACGACAACAACAACAAAAAAAAGCTTTCAGCTGCAAGTAATAGAAAACCTGACTTTCAATGGGCTTAAGCTATAAAGGGGGGGCATTTAATGACTAAATAACAAATCTGATGTTATAATAAATATATTTAAGATGGCAACAGTATAAATGTACGTAGGTATGCATGCATACCCAGGTGCATGCAGTTATGTATAAGTATGAAACAAAATATACTAGACGCAATGTACTATGATTTTTCTATTCTGCTTTATTTAGCTTCATTTTTAAAAGCTACCAGTGAAAAACTACCCAATTTAAAAAATAGGCAAAACATGTGAGCAAACACAAACAGAAGATATACAAAATGGCCAATAATCATATGGAAAGTTAACCATTGGAGAAATGAAAATAAAATCCACAAGGAGATACCACTAACACATATTAGAATAGCTAAAATTTTTAAACCCTGACAATACTAAATGTTGGAGAGAATATAGAACCGTTGGAACTTCTACATGTAGCTACTCAATATAAATATCAACACAGTGCTTTGCATATAAACATGCATAGCAATTCATTCATAATTCAAACCTCTCCTCCAAAGTGGAAATAACCATCCCCTGTCCATCATCTACAGGTGAATTAATAACAGTGGTTTCTAACAAAGGAATCCTGCCCAATAGAGAGAGAGAGAGAAACCTCATGGATACTATGCTAAGCGAAGGAAGCCAGACAAGAATAGTACACACTATGTGATTCTACTTACATAAAATTCTAGATAAATCTATTCTTAATTACAACCACACACACACACACACAAAATGTCCATGGTGCCTGGGACCTGAAGAAAAAACTGACCACAAAAAAAGCACAAAGAAACTTTGGGGTGATGAAAATATTCTGTATGAATTGTGGTGGTGGTTACATGGGTGTCTGCATGTGTCAAAAATCATGAAACTGTAGACTTATAATGAGCAATTTTGGCTCTACTCATGGGTAATAAGTTATTGTTTGAGAAAAAAACTTTATAATCTTATTACTCAAATAATATCAAAGTGCTATTTAGAATCCAAATTACTAGTAAATCAATTCAGTAGTCTGTCATTTTACTCATTACTAGATTAAATATGGTATGAAAATCAAACATGAAACCTGATAAACAATAATTCTAATTAGCCCAGGCCTTCAGAAATCTGTTTTCATTCTTATTTTAAGACTATAAAGAGCTGGCGCTGTGGCACACGCCTGTAATCCCATTGGCTCAGGAGGCTCAGGCAGGAGGATCACAAGTTCAAAGCCAGCCTCAGAAAAAGGGAGGCCCTAAGCAACTCAGTGAGACTCAGTCTCTAAATAAAACACAAAACAGGGCTGGGGATGTGGCTCAGTGGGTGAGCGCCCCTGGTACAAAAAAAAAAAAAAAACAATAAAGTACTTTAGTAAAAAATAACTTTGGTATTTAGAGGGAACTTTTATGCCTAGCAAGACACATATTTTTATTTCTCATTTACAATAGAACTGAAGTTTAGAGTCGCAGAGGAAGTAGACACACGGCTGGACTAAAATTAATTTATATCTGAATCTATTTTCTCATTGCATCACAAATACCTTATAGAGCACTGAACCATTGGCTCTTGACTTTTGGTTTTAATTTCTTTGTTATTAGGACACCCAAGCACCAGAAGACATATTTGGCACATCTTACTTGCTTTCAAAAAATAGAGTTGAGCTCAAATGCTATCATTCCAACCCACAGATCTATACTGTACGTGTTCTATAAGATCAAATGGAAGTCACCTGAAAAATCAGCTTTAAAAAAAGATGTCCTTTACCCAAGCATTTCCATTTTTCTTCCTCCGAAGTGTTGGATGCTCTTTCCTCAACGGATTTGGCTAGTTAATCAAAAAGAAGGAACCAACGAAGAGGGGAATCTATGACCTCTTTGTCAAGGGAATTCAAATTACTCAATGCCAAGAAAGGTTATTTTTACTTTCCTCTGATGGTCTGTGGACTTCTTTAAAGGTTAGCACCATGAAAATAAAAGGAACAACTGTTTAAGAGGTGCTCCCACAGATATCTTTCCTTTTGATAGTCTCAAGCCTGACCCCACATTTTTGGCAGTTAGTTAGCTTGGATGGTTAGAGCCTGGTTATATGATGGAGATAAGGGGCCAGCTGTATCCCTGGGGAGGTCACAAAAGTAGCTTTGCCTTGTTTTGGAGCTACACAACCCACCACTGACAGTGTTGGTGGGTCTCTTAACTCATGATGCTATTGGGAACACAGTCCAGAGCATCCTTTGGACATCTCAAGACAGAGGATGAGTATGTTTGCTTTATCCTTACAGCATGACCCTGGAGGCCAGATCTCAGGAGGTAATAAGAACAAAACATACCTAATTGGCATAATGCAATCAATCACTTTAAACTATAGCAAAGGAAATCTTGCAAAAACTTAATTTGTTGATGATTTCACTTAATTCTACCATCATAGCAAAATCAGTTGGTTTCTCTGAGCCTCCGTTTCTCCATCTAGAACATGAGAAGGGTCATTCCCTATCTGGCCAAGTTGTGGATTTTAAATGGAACAACTGTGAAAGAGCTGCAGGAATTATAAGGCAATATAAGCCTTCAGGGTCATCCTGTTCTTTATCAGAATCTGATTTTTGTCAGAGGACACTGTCCTCTACTCAGTATCTTTGTTGATTAATTCAGTGAAGCTTTGTTGAGTGCCTCCCATGTGCCAGATTGTAATCTATTTTTAGGAAATACAGAAGAAACACGAGATCCTGACCCCCAAAGACGCTACAGTCTTTGGGGTGGAGTGGGGAACATGGAAGGGCAACAGGTAGGGAAGGTGTGGCAGAGGCTATGATGTGGCATCCCAAACGTCCTTTGGTGTGGAAGAACTTATTCCCAAATTGATGGAAGTGTTGTTAGCCTTTTAGAGGGAATACCCATCCCAACTAAAGAGTCACCTTGCCCCAGGTCATGGCCCCTTCCTGGGAAGTTTATATTCAATAACTAATTGACTTGCGAATACAAAGGCCACTCCTTTGCTCCAAACTGGCAGTAACCACTGAGCCACATCCCCAGCCCTTTCTACTTTTTATTTTGAGAAGTGGTCTGGGTCAGTAGCTTAGGGCCTCGCTAAGTTGCCGGGGCTGATTTTGAACTTGCGATCCTCCTACCTCAGCCTCTCAAGTCACTAAGTTTACAGGTATGCACCATCATACCCAGCTCAAACTGGCATCATTGATGGATCATTCCTCTTCAGAATTCCCCCATGGGGCTGGCTGACATTGGGACTATATACTATTTAGCTTCTCCCTCTATTCATTCCTGGCCCCTTCCCTTCCTGTCTACAAGTATTGGCCACCAAGAACCCTTTTTAAAACCTCCTGCACACCACTTTCATATATAACTACAATGTACCAACTAAAAATGAATCAATAAATAGAAGGAAGACCAATAGAGTAGAGAAAGGGGATCAGGGAGAGGGTGAAATACTGTGGACTGAAATGGAGCAAATGAAGCCATATGCATTTATGAATATGTCAAAATAAATCCCATTTAAGCATAACTATAATGCATGAATAAAAACATTTTTACAATAATAATAATGATAGATATCCGGCACATTAACATCCATCTCAGAGTCAACCTCTGGGATGGTTAATTCCATGAGTCAACTTGGCTAGGCTAATGTTCCCAGCTTTTTAATCAAACCAGTCTAAATGCTGTGAAGGTTATTTTAAAAAATGTCATTAACCTTTAAGACAGTAGAGTTTGAGTAAAGCAGACTACTCTTCATAACGTGGGTAGTCCTCATTCACAACTGAGAGTCCCCAAGGAAGAAGGAATTCTGCCTCTGGTTGCCTTTAGACTCAAGACCGCAACACCAACTCTCCTTTGGATCTCCAGCCTGCTGGGCTGCCCTGCAGAGAGATTTGGGACTTAACAAACCCCACAATCATGTGAGTCAATTCCTTGAAATAACTGTGTGTGTGTGTGTGTGTGTGTGTGTGTGTGTTTGCCTATTGGTTCTGTCTCTCTGGAGAATCTTGATGAAAACCACTTCCCAGAGGACTCAACAATGACAATCAGCGATCAATGATCTAAGTAGCACCAGGATGGCCTCATGGGCATGTGACTTATGCAGTCAAACAGGGTTCCCCACTCAGAAGGTCCCTGTTTACAGGCTCCACAGTCACTGCCCTGAAAGTCTCAGTCATCTTATGGTTTGTAACATAGCAACATATGAGAAGCGGAAATATGTGTAATACACATGTTCACTGTTCATTGTCACCCAACTTACATATAGCTCTGGATGATTTAAACTCAGTCGGGGTCAGAAAGCAGATGATAGTAGCCAGTAGACAAGTCAGGAGGGGAAGTTGCTACAGGAAGTTGCTAGAGGGAAAGATTACAAAGGAGTGTGAAAGTACTTAGGGCAGGGTAGCAAATATATGTTCATTATTTGTTGACAGTTTTCATAATTGTGTGTGTGTGTCAAAACTTTGCAAATTTTACACTGTAAACATGTATACTTTCTTATGCACCAATTATACATTTATGAAGCTTTCTAAAAAATTGTTATTTGCCCTCTTTTGTCCACTTTTGTGTATGTTTAAGACATTCTAAAATGAAAAGTTGAAAAGAAACATCATTGTCTTTTTGGTGCAATAGAGTCACCGTCATGGTAACAGAAGTGGCCTCCAGAGAAAATTTTATTGATTCTCCTTCCCCATGGGAAGGCCACAGTGGTCTCCCTGCATGCTATCACCTGGGTGTTATCGCTAGTGATTCGGGGAGCATGCTGGGATTGCACAAATTTAATTTGACCTCTAGAATGATCCTCTTCTACTCCCTTCATTCTCACTGCTCCTGCTTCAGGGCAAAAACTAAACTGTCCCTCTTGACTGTAAAGAATTCCCTGCAGATTCTGACTCCCATGGGAACAAACAGAGGGGCAGAGAAAAGTGATTCAAAGTACATATTTGATTGCGTAATCAGCTCCTGTCTTTCTTTCTCTCAGGTGACTCTGATGATTTAAAGTCAGGCAGGGACTGAATTGGCAATCAGGCCTGATTTTTCATCACTGTTAACCAATATACAACCTTGGGCAAGTTGCTTTCCTTCTCTATACCCAGATCTATTCTCTGCAAAGTGAGGGCTTTCTCTCTAAGGTCTCTTCCAGGGTCAATATTTACAACCTTGTCTTTTCTAGATTCTTAAAGAACAATAAGTTGGCTGGAGTTGTAGCTCAGTGGTAGAGTGCTCGCCTCACATGTGGAAGGCACTAGGTTCAATCCTCAGCACCATATAGAAATAAAATAAAGACATTGTACCCATCTACGACTAAAACATATTAAAAAAAAGAACCATAAATTGCAAGATGAGACTCATCAAGTATCTCGCAATATGGGCATCAAGCTGTGACTAGTGAAGCTTGAAGGAGGACTGTTTTGAGACAGATGAGTTTCTTTCAGGTTATGATGTCAGGTTTGTTATATATAAGCTTGCAACATGCAACTTGTTTAGGTATGGTTTAATGAAAAGACTCTTGTTTTACCTGGTATTTCACAAGCTAACAGGAAATTTTACAGAAACTGCATAAATTTCTTGGAACTAAAATGGATGAAGCAGAGCTAGGTATTATAAGAGGTGGAAAATCAGATCAAAAATTCATGCATAACATTTACAAGAGGTGGAAAATACCATGCATTGCATTATTTACCAAAGCTCCCTCACTCTTGTACTCTCATCCACATAATTTTGCTCCCTCTCTTACACACACACACACACACACACACACACACCTCTGACTAACTCCACAAAGGACTTACTCCTGTCTTTCTGCAAAGCAGTCTTCTATGCTTCAGTGGTATAGGGTAGGTAAAGGCTCAACATGATCTATCACCCCAACAACCAGCATCATTAATTAGCCTCTCATTTGCAATTCCATATTCTCTGGAGGGGAAACTCCAGTGGAGACAGGTTAAGTGAGGTACAAATAGCTGTATTGCAGGGGGGAGGAGGGAGGTGGGTCATATAGTCCACAACACTGGGAATGGATCTAGGGAATGTTCTTTAAGAAGGAGGGCATAAAATAACTGGCATGAAAAAATATCACCTTTGATGAGGTTTCAGAATTCAATAGCCAAGGATCAAGTTTCTTATCCTAATAACCTAAGAGCTATGATCCTATATCTTAGATCTCTGGAACTTTATAGACGAGGAGCTGAGGTCCAACTAGTTGTGTCAGAGGTAGATCTGGAATTCTGGCCCCTCAGTCTCCCAGATGAGTTCTATCAGAGGCCTTTTTCACATCCAGGATCGGACCAATGCAGTGAGAACTGAGTGCCAGGAGGAATGATGGATATGATGACTCAAACCATTAATCATAAAAAGGAAATGAGC
This sequence comes from Marmota monax, assembly GCF_021218885.2. NCBI lineage: Eukaryota > Metazoa > Chordata > Mammalia > Rodentia > Sciuridae > Marmota > Marmota monax. The sequence continues at coordinate 23,045,201 of NW_026695215.1, read as the reverse complement.
ATTTGTGATAGAAGGAGTTTTCCAAAGATGACCACTGTTGAGAGCCACAGCGGAAGGGGCCCCATAAAACTTCCAGCTGCCAGCGGATTGGCTCCTCTGTGGTGATGCTCATTGGGCTGTTTCCCTGCCCTTTCAGACCACAGAGCTGCTCATTGGGGGACTCTTTTGACTCCGCCCACATGACCCAGCCAATCGCCTCAAGAGCAGGAGGAGTGGGGGGATTAAGAGGCTTGTGGGAAGCCGGTGGTGGCAGTTGGGCTCTTAGAGAATTCATGAAGAGCTCTCCTGTGGTGCAGCGAGTGTGTGTTCTAAAAATAAAGTCAGACTGCAACATTATCCCTCATCCCATGTGCTCCTCTTACACCATGACCTTGGTATTCTTCCAAGGAATAGAAGGGTCTACGTCCCCTCCACTTGAACTTTGGCAGAACTTTGTGGCTTCCTCAACCAATAAATCAGGAGAGAAGCTGTGCGGCTTCTGAGGCTAGATCATATAAACACCCCGCATATCCATCATGTTCTCTTGGGACACTTACTCTTGGAACCCAGCTACCCTATCTCAAAGAAGCCCTGACTATACCACATGGAGATGCCACATGTAGACATTCAGGTTAGAGCCCAGCTGAAGTCTCAAGAGAACAGCCAGGATCAACTGACAGATATGTGAGTGAAGAAGCTTCCAGATGATTCCTGTCCCGAAGCTATTGAGAAGCCCCCAGAGCTTGAACGTCAGGACCCAGATGGCAAGAAGCTATCCTTGCTGTTTTATGTCTGGATTCCTGATCCATAGAATCTATGCGTATGATAAGGTGGTAAATTTGGGCCACTGAGTTTGGGGCTGTTTTGTTATACAATAATAATAGCTAGAACCACACTGGTAAAACATCTGACATCATCTACTAACAAAACCTTTGGGCCTTAGAGTTGATTTTTCCTGGATATCTTTATCCCATTTATCATTCTAAGAAGAAATCCTTCCATTGTATGACTACTGGTTGCTTGATTTAAAAAAAAAAAAATAGCAATAGCAGCAATACATGCATTAAACCCAAATCCTGTGCCTTTGGGCACTTGTTTCACCACCTGTTGCAATAATCAATTAGTACCCAGTGTCTTCATTAGCACTAAACAGGATTCCCTCATGATTAATGGAATGCCAAAGATTTTCTCAATTCTCTGTTCTGCATTTCATTCTTAGAATCTTTTTTTTTTCCGGTTGTTGCCAACTTTTCCTTGCAGCTTTGGCAAAGCTGAGAGATTCCAGGTGTTTCCTTCTACACATCTCCCCCAAAGGTCCACATTCCAACACTATTACATCAGATTGATGCTATAGTCCATGGGAAAAATACCAGCACTGGTTTTAGAAACTCCTGGAAGCTTCTTGGCATCCAATTCCATTAGTTTGGAAAAGCTGGGCTCCAGTAGCTTCCTTCTGCTCAGTCCATGCCTAACCCCCATTCTGGCAGCCATGGAGGCCCTGGTCTTAGTTTTCGTTGCCATTTTCCTAGGACATTCAGCCATGCCTCACTTTGATCTGATATGGTCTCAATGTATCCCCCAAAATTCATATGTTGGAAACTTAATCCCCAATGCAACAATGTTAGGAGTTGGGTCTTTGGAGAGATGTTCAGGTCACTGAGGGCTCCACCTTCATGAACGATTAATGCTGCCACAAGAAGCACTTGTGGGGATAGATTTGCTCTCTCTTGTCCTCTCAATTTCCATAATGTGAGGATGTATCAGGATGCTACCATCTTGATCTTGATCTTGGAGTTCCCAGACCCCAGAACTGTGAGGGAGAAATTTCTGTTCTTTATAAATTACCCACCCTGTGGTCTTCTGTTATCACAACGCAAATGGACTAAGACAGTCCCATCACTTAGTCATGCTCCAATAATTACACATCAACAGAGTCCAGGTGTGACTGCAGAATAATAGGTGATCACATCTCCATTATGAATATTGATCTCGTGCCAGGAGAGTAGCTATAAGACAAAGTGATGGAGACATGTTTCAGGTCTTTTAGAGGCTCATGATCACAATCACTTGTACATCCCCTGAGAGGGTCCCTGCTCCATTTCTCACTCTCCAATCTCTGATTTTCAAAGATAAATGAAAGCAAAGCTGCCACCAACTCACCCGTGAGACTGGGGAACATTTCTTAACATCACTGTGTCTCCATTTCTTCAGCTGTAAAAAGAGAATGTTACTGCTTGGTATATAGGTTGTGGGGAAAGTGAGACTTAATGGAAGACACAGAGTTCCACACTAGGCACATCAGAGGAACTCAGGAAATGTTGTCTTTCTTTTCTGCTGACTCTAGTTTCAAGCTACTCTCCCCAACCTACTGTTTTACGCCTTGAGTCCCTTTTAGACCCCATTCTTCCAGCTGCCCCTTCTATGACTCAGAGGTCTCTTTAAAAGTAAAAATGGTAAAATGAATAATGAAGACTATAAACTTAAAGTTCCATCTATGTCATGCTCTAAGTATTTTGAGCCAACTAGTCCCATTCCCTTGTTTTTTCAAAGGTAATTTCATCTCGTCCCACCCCCATCCCCTGCTTTTTTATGAATTCAACTCAATTTTTTATTTATCAAATACTGAATTCTAGAACCTTAGCTAAGAGCTAACAAAAACTAAGTTTTTATTATATATTTACAGACTTTAACCCTAATTAAAAGGCAATACTATTTTACATGGTGGTTCATTTTGAACATCTATGTGATTCATAAAAATTTAGATGAATAGGTGCATGGCTTATCTTACTTTAAGACAAGCATGTTTGGAGGATGTTCCCCTAATTTATTTTTCTTTTACTTGTTCATTTTAGATATACATGACAGTAGAATCTATTTTGATATATTTATACAAGCAAGGCATATATCTTAATCTAATTAGGATCCCTGTGTTGTAGTTGTACAGGACACCAAGATTCACTGTGGTGTATTCATATATGTACATAGGAAAGTTATGTCATATTCATCCTACTGTCTTTCCCATTCCTATTCCCCTCCTTCCTTTCATTTCCCTTTGTCTAACCCACTGAACTTCTCTTCTTCCCCTACCCCACCCTTATTGTATGTTAGATCCACATATCACAGAGAACATTCAGCCTTTAGTTTTGGGGGGATCAGCTTTACCTCTTTCATATATTTATCTAAATCATCCTCCGCATCCAGCAAATCCAACCACTATGTATTGTTTTTAGTAAGTGAAGAGTCGCCATTCTTTGACTTCTCTCCCTGTTCTAAGTTCTCCTCCCAAGCATTGGTTCTCATGGGAATGTGTAGGGAGGGAGGATGGTGGAAGCTACTGTAGTGATACAGATAGGGAGGAAACAGGTATAATGTTTAAAAATGAATATTATATTAAAATTTCTGAAAAAATAAGTTAAGGCGTTTCTGTTTTTGAAAAGCCTGCAGTAAATCTTTTATAAAAAATGGCCCAATTCTTCATATTTCCCTGGGTCCACATTCTTTGCAATGTGACATTGCAGCTTCTCCCAGAGACCAGAGACGGGAGATCATTGTCCCACATGAGGCCATCCTAACCCAGCCTATTACCTGCTGATACCCAAACATATGAGAAAACACAGCCACAGAGTGTTTGCTCTAGATGACCCACCAACCCACCACGGAGCGCAGTTACATGAGTAAACCCAACTGAGACCAGAAGAAATACATAGTCAACCCATGGACTTGTGAGCAAAAATAAATACTTGTTGCTTAAAGCCTCTGAGTTTTTAAGCATTTTGCCACAATAGCTGATAGAAACATTATAGAAAAGCAAATCTAAACAAAATCTTCTTATTTGATGGTGGTTCTCAAAACACTGGGTGACGTATGAGTGTTTGCATCTCTGAGAATTGGGAAGAATGAGGATCTGAAATTCTTCATTTTCTTTCAAAAGGAACATCAACTACAGGGACTGAGAAATATTGCTCTTGTATTATAAAGCCTTAAGTGGCCTGAATGCGCAAAGAGCCTACTTAAAATTGAATATTCAGTCACCTTTAGACTGGCGTCTGTTGTTGGAAATAATTAGAAAATGGGGGTTGGGGGTAGACATCTACTTGCATTGCCTTTCCACCAACACCTGTTTCTGAAAATCCCTCCTTTGGATTGTGTGGTTTAAAATGAGCATTTCCACCTTTCTTCTTTGCCTCCCTGGTATCAGCAATTGACCCAGCAGACCCATCAGAATCCTTCCTTGAGATTTTAAATATTAGAACCAAGTGGAGATTAAGACAGTGTATGTTCTTTTCAATCTGCAGAAGAATAGAGAGGTGAGTGCAGGGTGGCTACTATCTCTAACACTCCCCAGGAATCCCATCTTACTATGAGAAGTTGGAGATAAAAGGCAGAGGTCATGGTGGGAGCATCTGAGTTTCTGATTTCAGTCTTTTCTGGCCTTCTTCATTGTATGTTGGCATGACCAGTAAATTCCCCTTTTCTCCTAAGCAAGTTTTCTCTCAAACTCTTGCAACCAAGAAAACTTCATGAATGACATGAACAGCAGACATTGTCTTTTTTTTGTAAGGCAGCTTTGAAGAAAAAAAAAATTTGAAACTGGAGAAAGATAAGTTACATGTGGCAGGCACAGATAAGCAGTACTCAGCTTCTCCTTGAAGAGGAGAAACATCCTTGACTGACAGGCTCCAGCTGTGAGCACCCACATGTTTGCCTTCATTTTCAAGCCAAGGGCATACTATTCCGGAGGGCAGCCTGGAGCCAATTACTGACCATGGCAAAGGTAGTTGAGGTCTTGCTGTCCTGGGATCAATCCCCAAACAATGATTAAGAAAAGCACATGGCAGAAGAACTAGCCATTTCCATTCAGTGCAGCATCCCTCCAATTGTCAACCCCCACCCCACCCCCGCTACCCACCACCGCCACCACCACCACCACCAGATTTACTGTTTGTCAAAATCTAGACTCCCTGCCCAATCCCACTTCCTCCTTTTTTTCTTTCAAAGTTGTTGCTCCCCAATAAACCTTTCATATTTCCAATCCAATTCCAATTTAGGAAGCTCTAAATTTAGTGTTTAATGACTTATCCCCAGAATATTGAAAATAATATAGCAAAGATCAGGAATATTTTCACAGGTATCTTTTCTAGAATAAAGAAAAGATCCTTTCTAGCAGGCATGAGCAGGTAGAGATGACAAATGTCTCCCCGTTCCAACTTTGGTCCAAAACATCTCTGGCTCCTATTTCTTCCCACCAGTCTGGGGTCACATTGCCATGGTGTGGATAAATCAGGACCAAAAATCAGGAAAGGCTTCCTGATCCATCTGTTATCCTTGGGGCTTGTCTCCAACCCCCAGCCCTCCCCTCCTGCAACAACCCCTTCTCAGCCATACCTCCTACCCCATCTCTGAAGTAGGAAATTAATTAATGAATTGTCACTATGAATGATGTAGACCTTGCACACTTCGGAGTCATTTATTTTGAATGTTTCTCCTCTTATCTAACCTTGAAGTTCTCAAAACATGATAGATCGCTGGAAATGAGTCTGAACCTGATTCTTCATTTTATTTGCTACTGTTGTATTTAGAAAGATTTATAATGGGAAGAAATTACGGCTTGTTCACCTTTTTACCTAGGTTGTCACGGGTAGAACATCTGGCCTTCGAGCTGATAGAATCCCGAGCAAGACTCAATCTCTCCAATGTGATTAGTACTTTCCCTTAACATTAAAGAATCAAAACATTTAAGCATCACTTAGAAGTTTCACAGATACCACTTCAACTGTATGCAATCTCAAAGTTATAATTATTAGTTTGATAACAGACAATAACTATAAAGAGTCTTCAAAGATGGCTGCCAACAATTTCCAAGTCCTCATGCCCCCACCACCACCCTTGAACCTGGAAGGGCCCTGTGAGTGTTTTCATCAATACTAGGTGGGGGAAGCAGTGTTCTGGGAATTCATGGCTCAGGTCCTAGGAGTACTGGCAGCTTCAGCTTCCTCTCCAGAAACCCAGCCACTCTTCTCTGAAGGCCAAGATATGGAAATGACTGCCAGCACATACCACCAACAGCAGCTGCATGAATGAGCCATCTCGGGATCTTTGGCTCTGCTGAATTCTGCATGAGCTGCAGCCCCCAGACATATTACAATCAGAAAACTTCCCTGCTGAGTTCGATAAAGCTAAGGAACCGTGAGAGAGAATAAAAGGGTGATTGTTTCAATGAAGAGCAGTAAGTTTGGGAGGCAGTTTGTTACACAGCAATAAATAAATTAAAGATTTTTTAGATATTCTGTATGAAGTAAAAGGAAGGTGTGGGAAACAGGCATTCTCACAATCTGCTGTTGTTAATTTGGAGTCCAATTTGGCTGTATTTATTTATGTTTGAAATGAGTGTATCCTATAATTCAGCAACTCTACTTCTCTTATCTATTCTATAAGTCATCTACACAGGTGCCAAAGAGCAGGAATAAAAAGACTTATTTCAGTTTTTTTTTTCTTACACTGTATTGAGAATGGAATCCAGGGGTGCTCTACTACTGAGCTTTTCTTTTTTTAAAATATAACTATATTCCTTTTACTTTTCAGTGGGTAATATTTGGGAAGTCACCAAGGATTATATGTCTGTGATGTTTAACCCATTATTAAAAATCTTTAGAGCACAGCTTCTTTTAAAAGTCATGAGCATACTTTTACTTATGATTTTCACCTTTCATTTATTCTGTTACTAGAAGAGTATTTATTTGTGAGAAATACAACACATCAACAATAATAATATTTTTCTTGCATTCCTTTTTTTCCCTTTTAGGTAGCGTCTGGGTTTTGAACACAAGATTGAATTTGACACATGTGCTTTAAATATTTAACTAGTATATATTGGTTTATTCACTTTTTCTTTGTTTCTTTTTTCTTTCCTTCTTTTTCAGGTGCTGGGGACTGAACCCAGGGGCACTTTACCACTGAGCTACATCACTAGCCCTTTTTTATTTTGAGACAGGTTCTCACCAAGTTGCTTAGGCCCTTAATAAATTGCTGAGGCTGGTCTTGAACTTTCTTTTTTTATTAATGTATTTATTTTAATTAGATACATGACAGCAGAATGCATTTTGATTCATTGTACACAATTGCATCACAACTTTTCATTTCTCTGGTTATACATGACGTAGCATTGCACCATATGTGTAGTCATACATGTACCTAGGGTAACTATGTCCATCTCATTCTACCATCTTTCCTGCCCTCATGCACCCTCTCTAACCCTCCCTCCACTTTGCCCAAAGTTCCTCCATTATCCGCCCCCCCCAGCCCTGTTATGTAACAGCATCCACTTATCAGAGAGAACATTTGGCCTTTGATTTTGGGGGATTGACTTACTTCACTTAGCATGGTATTCTCCAATTCCATCAATTTACCTGAAAAATGCCATAATTTTATTCTCTTTTAATGCTCAGTAATATTCTATTGTGTATATATACCACAGTTTCTTTACCAATTCATCTATTGAAGGGAATCTAGGTTGCTTCCACAGTTTAGCTATTGTGAATTGAGCTGCTATGAACATTGATATGGCTGTGTTACTATAGTATGCTGATTTTAAGTTCTTTAGGAATAGACGAAGGAGTGGAATAGCTGGGTCCAATGGTGTTTCGATTCTAAGTTTTCAAAGGAATTTCCATACTGTTTTCCAGAGTAGTTGCACCAATTTGCAGTCCTACCAGCAATGTATGAGTGTGCCTTTCCCCCCACATGTTTGCCAACATTTATTGTTGTCTGTATTCTTGATAACTGCCATTCTGACTGGCATGAAATGAAGTCAGAGTAGTTTTGATTTTCATTTCTCTAATTACTAAAGAAGAACATTTTTTCATATATTTGTTGATCGAATGTATATCTTCTTCTGAGAAGTGTCTGTGCAGCTCGTTAGACCATTTACTGATTGGGTTGTTTGGGGGTTTTGGTGTTAAATTTTTTGAGTTCTTTATATATCCTAGAGATTAGTGCTCTCTATCTGACGTGCATGTGGCAAAAATTTGCACCCAAAATGTAGGCTCTCTCTTCTTCTCACTGATTGTTTCTTTTGCTGAGAAGAAGTTCTTTAGTTTGAGTCCATTCCATTTATTAATTCTTGATTTTATTGCTTGTATTTTAGGAGTCTTGTTAAGAAAGTCCGGGCCTAATCCAATGTGATAAAGATGTGGGCCTACTTTTTCTTCTATTAGGTGCAGGGTCTCTAGAATAATTTCTAGGTCCTTGATCCACTTGTGCATGGTGAGAGATAGGAGTTTATTTTCATTTTGATGCATATAGATTTCCAGTTTTCCCAGCACCATTTGTTGAAGAGGCTATCTTTTCTCCAATGTATGTTTTCGGCACCTTTTGTGGTATTTATGTGTAATAAGAATTGTAATGCAAAAAAAAAAGTATATGTATAAAGACGTGAATTGGTGTGAACACACTTTATATACAAAGATGAAAAATTGTTGCACTATATGTGTAATAAGAATTGTAATGCATTCTGCTGTCATTATTTAAAAAAATAAAATCAACTATAAAAAAAGAGATAACTGTATTTATGTGGGCTTGTCTCTGTGTCTTCTATTCTGTACCATTGGTGTACATGTCTATTTTGGTGCCAATACCATGATGTTTTTGTTATTATACCTTTGTAGTATAGTTTAAGGTCTGGTATTGTGATGCCTCCTGCTTCACAGTTCTTGCTAAGGATTGCTTTGGCTATTCTGGGTATCTTACTTTTCCAAATGAATTTCATGATTTCTTTTTCTATTTCTGTAAGGAATGACATTGGGATTTTAATTAGAAACACACTGAATCTGTATAGCACTTTGGTAATATGGCCATTTTGAAAATATTAATTTGCCTATCAGAGAACAAGGGAGATCTTTCCATCTTCTAAGGTCTTCTTCAATTTCTTTCTTTAGTGTTCTTTAGTTTTTATTACAGAGGTCTTTCACTTCTTTTGTTAAGTTGATTCCCAATTTTTTTGAGGATATCATGAATGAGGTAGTTTTCCTAATATCCCTTTCAGAGGATTCATTACTGATGTATAGAAATGCATTTGATTTATGGGTGTTGATTTTATAACCTGCTACTTTGCTGAATTCATTAATTAATTCTAGAAGTTTTCTGGTGGCATTTTTTGGATCTTCTAAGTATAGAATCATGTCGTCAGCAAATAATTAAGTTCTTCTTTTTCCTATTTCTATCCCTTTAATTTCTTTCATCTGTTTAATTCTCTGACTAGAGTTTCAAGGACTATGTTGAATAGAAGTGGTGAAAGAAGGCATCCCTTTCTTGTTCTACTTTTCAAAGAGAATGCTTCCAATTTTTCTCCATTTAGAATGATGTTGGCCTTGGGTTTAGCATAGACAGCTATTACAATGTTGAGGTATGTTCTTACTATCCCTGGTTTTCTAGTGTTTTGAAGATGAAAGGGTGCTGTATTTTGTCAAATGCTTTTCTGCATCTTTTGAGATGATCAAATGTTTCTTATCTTTAAGTCTATTAATGTGGTGAATTATATTTATTTATTTCCATATGTTAAACCAAACTTGCATCCCTGGAATGAACCCCACTTGGTCATGGTGCACTATTTTTTAAATATGTTTTTTTTATTGGTTGTTCAAAACATTACAAAGCTCATGACATATCATCTTTCATACATTTGATTCAAGTGAGTTATGAACTCCCATTTTTACCCCAAATACAAATTGCAGAATCAGAATTTTATTGAGAATTTTTCCATCAGTGTTCATCAGGAATATTAATCTAAAATTTTCTTTGCTTGATGTGTCTCTGCCTGGTTTTGGTGTCAGAATGATACTAGCTTCATAGAATGAGTTTGGAAGGGTTCCTACCTTTGCTATTTCATGGAATAATTTGAGAAGTATTGGTATTAATTCTTCTTTGTAGGTCTTGGTGAACTCAGCTATGAATCCGTCTGGTCCCAGGCTTTCCTTGGTTGGTAGGCTTTTGATGGCATCTTCTATTTTCTTGCTTGAAATTGATGTGTTTAAGATGTGTATGTCCTCTAGACTCAGTTTGGGTTGATCATATGCCTCTAGAAATTTTTTTCTTATTTTCCAATTCATTCTTCAATGAATCTTCAAGGTTTTCTATTTTACTGGAGTATAAGTTTTCAAAATAGTTTCTAATTGTCTTCTGTATTTCAATAGCATCTGTTGTGATATTTCCTTTTTCATCATAAATTTTAGTAATTTGAGTTTTCTCCCTCCTTTCTTTCAATAGAATGCCCAAGGGATTGTCAATTTTATTTAGTTATTTAAAAATAAAACCAGATTTTTGTTTTGTCAATTTTTTAAATTGTTTCTTTAGTTTCAATTTTGTTGATTTCTGACCTGATTTCAATTATTTCCTATTTTCTGCTATTTTTGGTGTTGATTTGTTCGTCTTTTTCTGGGGTTTTGAGCTATAATGTCAGGTCATTTATTTGTTGATTTTTTTCGTCTTTTAATGAATGAACTCCATGCAATGAACTTTCCTCTTAGCACTGCCTTCAGAGTGTCCCGGAGGTTTGATAAGTTGTATTGGAGTTCTTATTTACCTCTAAGAATTTCTTTATCTCCTCCCTGATGTCTTCTGTTATCCATGCATCATTCAATAGTGTACTGTTTAGTCTCCAGGTTTTGGAGTAGTTTCTCTTTAATTTTATCATTGATTTCTAATTTCATTCCATGATGGTCTGATAGAATGCCCAGGTAGTATCTCTATTTTTCTGTATTTGCTCAGACTTGCTTAGGGGCATAACACATGGTCTGTTTTGGAAAAGGATCCATGTGCTACTGAGAAGAAAGTGTATTCTCTCATTGATGGGAGAAATATTTTATATATATATAATATTTATATATATAAAGTCCAAATTATTGAGTTCTATAGTTTCTCTGTTTAATTTTTGTTTGGATATATCTATCCAGTGGTGAGAGGAGTATATTAAAGTCACCCAGTATTATTGTGTTGTGATGTACATAGATGACCCATTGTTTGGGGCATAGATATTTATGATTATTATGTCTTGTTGATGTATGAATCCCTTAAGTAGTATGAAATGTCCTTCTTTATTCCTTGTTACTAACTTTGGTTTGAAGTCCGCTTTATCTGGTATGAGGATGGAAGGCCCTGCTTGTTTATGTGGTCCATGTGAGTGATTTTTTCCCACCCTTTCACCTTCAGTCTGTGAATGTCTTTTCCTGTGAGATGAGTCTCTTAAAGGTAACACATTGTTGGGTCTTTTTTTTTTTTAACCCAATCTGTTAGTCTTTGTTTTTTAATTGATGAGTTTAGGCCATTCACATTCAGGTTATTATTGAAATATGATTTGTATTCCTGGACATTTTGGTTTATTTTCGTTTTTTAACGTGACTTGGTTTCTCCTTTGATTGGCCTTTCCTTTAGTGTAGTTCTTCCCTTTACTGATTTTTATGGTTGTTTTTCATTTCCTCCTCCTGGAATATTTTGCTGAGGATGCTCTTTAGTGTGGGCTTTCTACTGTAAATAAACTTTTGTTTATCATGAATGGTTTTTATATCTTCATCAAAGCTGAAGCTTAATTTTGTTGGATATAAGATTCTGGATTGGCATCCATTTTCTTTCAGAGCTTGGTGTATGTTGTTTCAGGATCTCCTGGCTTTGGGGGTCTCAGTTGAAAAATCTGCTGAGATAGGAATTGTTCTCCCCCATATGTGATCTGATTCCTCTCTCTTATGGCCTTTAAGATTCTATCCTTATTCTTTATGCTAGGCATTGTCATTATAATGTGTCTTGGTGTAGATCTGCTGTAATTTTGTACATTTGTTGTCCTGTAAGCCTCTTGTAATTGATTTTCCAATTGATTCTTCAAGTTTTCTGATATTAATTCATTGAAGAGATTGTGTATTCTTTTGGTTAGAAACTCCGTGCCTTCCTCTATCCCAGTAACTTTTAGATTTTGGTCTTTTGATGCTATCCCATAATTCTTGGATGTTCTGTACATGGTTTCTTACCATCTTCACTGTGTGATCAACCTTATTATCCAGATTATATTCTTTGTCTTCATTATATGATCATCTGTCTTCCAAGTGATCTAGTCTGTTGGTCATGCTTTCTATTAAGTTTTTTATTTGGTTTATTGTTTCTTTCATTTAAAGGAATTCTGATTTTTTTTTCAGAATCTATCTTTCTTTCTTGAAGTAATCCTTTGCTACCTGTGTTTGCTCTTTTATCTCCTTATTGGTGTGATCAGTGTTTGCCTGTATTTGCTCCCTTATCTCTTTGTTGGAGTGATCAATTGTTGCCTGTGTTTGTTCATTTAGGTCATCCTTTAATTCACAGATCATTTTAGTTATGTATATTCTGAACTCCTTCTCTGACATTTCACCAACTGCACTGTCCATGGGTTCTGTTATTGTAGTGTCCTGGTTTATTGGGGGCACTTTCTTCTCTTGTTTTTTTCATGTTGGCTTTCTTGCAGTGCAGATCTAAGATATCACAGTTTCCTATAAATTTGTAGTGTTCGTGCAGATTATCTGTACCTCACCTTGGTGTTGGGCTTCCAGACCCTGCCGGGGTCCCCCAATGGATGCTATTGCAACTAAAGGTGGTGGCAGCAATAGCAGAAGTAACTCCAGATAGCAGTGGGGGGTGTCCCAAGATGGATGCAACCAACCTCTTTCAGAGATGGGGCTGGAAGGGTGGGCTTTACACTGGCTTTGGAATGCCTCCTCCAAGATGCAGCTGCTTCTAGGTACTGTCTGTTGTTTCAAGGTGGAGGCTACTATTTCATAGGAGGACTATGAAAATGGCCGGGGTCTGGGTTCCAGCGTGGGTCTGCTGGTCAGAAGGGTAGACTTGGGCTCAACCTGGGCCTGGCTACCACAGGGGTCTACTCTGCCTTTTTTTTTTTGAGACAGGGTCTCACTAAATTGCCCAGGCTTGCCCCGAACTTGCAATCCTCCTGCCTCAGCCTCCAAAGTTGTGATTATAGGCATGCACCACTACACCTTATTTCAGTTTATTTAAGAAAGAAAAAGAATGAGCGTGAGGTAGAATATCCATGAATGTAGAAATGGTCATATGCCTAACATGGAATATTTTGTAACTACTAAAAGAAAAAGGTACTAAATGGTTCTGTATGAGCCAACATAAAACATTTCTCCAATATAGTATTAGCTAAAAATTTTTTAAAGTTTTACTACACTATACACAGTAAAACAACATTAGTGTCAAAAACTATATACGACAACACTATATACTCGTAATTGCCTATATACCTATTATCTTGAAAATCTGAAGGAGTTAACTGCATTTATAGTCATGATAGAATAGACTATCCTATGATAAACAACTCCAAGATTTCAACAGCTGAACACGATAGAAATCTATCATCACAAAAAGTGTGACATGATTCAATTGGCCTTCTATGTGGCTCTCCTCCAAATAATGACTTTGAGGTCCAACTTGGCCTCTATAACATAGTTACACATACGGTATGTGTGGCCTCTAGGATATCTACACCAGGGGAGAGGATGAAAGGAGGAGGCACATTGGCTCATAACTGTCACAGCTTAGAATGGACAAGTTATCATTGTTTTCAGTTCTTAACCAGAGCTAGTCATAGGGCCCCCAACCCTACAATCCCATTTTGAGACATTTACATGATTTCCATTATTTTACACCGTTGTAGACAACATGCACATGCAATAAACTAAAAAATTCTTTAAATTTGTACATCACTTTTCACATTCATTATCTCAGTTTAAGCTATATAAAAATCCAATATGATAAGTGAGCTAGGTAAAATTCTCCCCATTATACAAACAGAGAAATTGAGGCCTAGAGAAGTGTGGCCAAATCTTGTGGCTATAAAAGAGCTGAGACCCCAAATGAATTCCATGATGCTCTAAGTTCAGTTCTCTTTCCAGAAAAAAATATGCCAAGCAACCTCCTGCCCTACATCGTATCTTTTAAGATGACCTCAGTGTGAATAAATAAAAGGAACTAAGTCAGAGAATAGATAAGGATTTTTAGGACATGAAAGATACAGCTCTTTCAAGAATCTGGGTCAGATTTTTGAAAAATGTTTTTTTCCATGTCTGTCTCCTTGACTAGAGTAGAACTTTCTCAATGAAATTGGGCCACACTCACCTCTACAACCTCCATGCCTGGCAAAGGGCCCATCTGTGTTGAATACTAGATAAATATTTATTGGATGAATGGATGGATGGATGGATGGATGGATGGATGGGTGGGTGAATGGATGAGTGGGTGGGTGGTGACAAAATTATGCCTTTTTTATCCTCCATTGTAAAATCATAGCTTTTTTGACCTTGAATAAATGTAGACACTCAACTGAGTTTCCTGAAGCACCAATGTCTAACTCATTGGGAACTTGTTAGAAATGAGGACTCTCAGATCTCTCTTCAGACCTGCTAAATTAAAAACTTTCATTTTAACAAGATCTCAAAATAAATCATAAGCTCTTTATAGTTGAGCAAATCTAAAGGCACTGGTCTTGGCTTAACTTTCGTAGTGTATAGAACAGGGAAGTCCTGGAGATCACTGGCAGTCTCCAAGATGCCCCAAGACTTGGGCGGAATCCAAGTCAGAAGCTTAGTTCCCCTCCTCTGATCTCACTGATCTGGTGCTTCTTCACACCACACCCTCTTCTCAACGTAAAAGAAATATACAACAAATAAAGTTTGTTTAAATTGAATGAATTTAGTATATATGGGAAGGTAGGGTGGGAGGATGTAGTATTTAATCATAAAGCTGGTATATTATTTTACTTGTAGAAAACAAAGGAGATTGAGTAGAGCACAGGAAGCAGCATCTTCATGTCACAGGTAACTCTTCCTTTTCTTTCCTAGCATCCCCTTTCTTCCTCCAGGACCTCCTCTTCAAGGCTGGTACTGGTTCTCATGTTTTGCCATCATTGCTTGAAGTCATTCAGGGTGCAGCATGGTAAAGAAAGCCCAGGAGTGTGCACCAGAGGAGGAAAATGAATTAATACCAGTTCAGACGTTTTCACAAAGGTGAGCTCCCATCATTCTTATATAAACCAATGGAGCTGGTATTATGTGCACACTACAGAGAGAGAAAATGAAGCTCAAGGAAGGTATGCAACTTGGGTCAGTCACTCTGTAAATGCAGAATCTTTATTCACAATGTCTGAGGTGGCCTCAGATGAACCCTGCTAGACTGGCTCAGATGAAGCAAAGTCAGTGTGGCCAGCAATAATCATTTTTCCATTTTAAGATGATGCAATGGGATCAGAGGTCAGATGGCTTTAGGGTAATAGTGTCTGGACCTCTTTAAAAATACTAGCAGGAGTTATTGGAGAACGGCCTGATTCTATGCCTCCTGGATGTACTCCAGCCATAATCAGGGCCCCAGGGCCCTGAAAGGCTGTACTGAACTGTTTTGAGACTGCAGATAGCTCTTCTCTTCCCATGGAAACGTGGATGCTCACCACTGTATCACCCAAGCGACTATATAGAGAAAGCATCATCACCAGCTCCACATGATCAGAAAGAAGGTGCAAAAGCTGCCAGAAAGCTAGGAGCCCCTAAAAGTGCTATGTGATTCTAACTATATCGAGATCAGTCAAGATTTTCCAAACACCATGTCCCCCTTCTTCTTCTTGATATACAGAACTGGGAGATGACTTCAAGTGAGAAGACAGAGAAGAAGCTTTGCTCCTCCAAGTAGTAGTGACACTGGATTTGATAAACAATCACTGCTCAAATCAGAGGCTAAAAGTCAAGATTTTTCCAAATCAGGGAAATAACCAGAGATGTAAAAGGGCTGAGCCAAGACTACAAAACTGATAAGATGCCAAGAGATTTAGAACCTGGATCTTCATTCATTCCTTTCCTGTTCTGTGAAATTCTCTTTACCACCTTTCTACCTGACTGATGGCTCTCTCCTATTTTTTATCATTATTATTTCCTTCTGTGATATCTTCCAGTCCCACAGCATATGAAAATACCCACATGCTACAGACTTCAGAATCCATGCTTTCAATCCTACCTCAGTCCTGAGCATCGAGAGTATTCAACAGTTTACTTCATGTCTCCACTTGAATGCTAATAAGCATCTCAAACTTGATTTGTCCAAAAGAGAACTCCATACTAATATCCTATCCAAACTTGTTCCACCCTCAGTCTTCTCCAGTTAGAGAAATATACCACCCTTCACTTGGTTGCTTAATTCAAAAATTTAGCAGTAACATTAAATCCTTTTTCCTTCATGCCCTATGTCCAATCTACTAGCATATCCCATTGGTACTCCAAAATGTGTCCAAGCCAACCCACTTCTCATCAATGACACTGATACCACCCTCTCTCACTTGAATTTCTCCTAATTTTTCCCCTTGCTTCCTCTCCTCTTACCTCCAACCCATTCCCTAACACCTAGAATGATGCTTGAAAGCAAACCTGCTTCAAACCCTCTGAAGGCTTCCCAATGTATTTAGAATAGGTATAAATGCTGAATCGTGGCTCCCAAGGCCTGGTCCACCCAGCTCTTGACTTCCTCTCCTGTTGATAGGGGATAGACAGACATGAGTGGGGGATTTTTGTGACCCGGTCACAGTCCAGATCCCAGAACTGAGAGAGATAAAGACAATTCCCCTTAACCATAAAAATCTATAGAACAGATTCCAATTAGAATAGGTCAGCATATACCCAAGTGATCTAGAGTTGTCATGGCAGCAGGAACTTGAAAGTCTAATGTCATCCTGCTGTCAATCAAAATTCAAGAGATAGACCTCAGCTGGACTGTCTGGAAACTTCTCTGGAACCCCCGATAAAACTGGAGGGCAGAAGAGACATGCTGTACTTCTCCTCTCAGAGAGGGCCCACTCTCTCCTTGAGAAAGTTGTACCTTTCCCTCTTTCCTATCCCTTCTAATAAACTATGTCTGTTACTCGGAAAAACATTCCTGAAATCATTCTAACCTGATGGCAATAATCAGGGTTTAAATAGGGGGAGCTTTGTGCTGCCTCAGTTTCCTGGAAGTTCCCAGCCCTGTAACACTATCACACTTGTGAAACCATTCTTGGAAATCAGGACTGGGTTCTCATTCCCCTGGTGTTAAAGATTAAACACCTGAGAAATGCTGAGGCAAGAAGACAAGTTTTATTTAAAGGATAAAACAGAGATGCGCCTTCAGAGAGGCAGAGCTTCTGCCAGAGGGAGTCAGGGTGTCTTGCCCCTTGATAGATTTCAGGTTTCCTTTCTTTTCATGCCCCCTCCTCTCCTCCTGCCAAAGTGACCAAAAGTGACCAAAAGGGCAGGAAGAGAGCTGTCCAGGGGGTGATTGCTTGTGTTGGAAAGTGTGATCCCTCCTCTGCCCTCGAGGCTGTTAGCAATGGGGTGATGGGAAGGGCTATCTACCCATTTCCTTTTCTTTGATAATCAGCTACCTGTCCTTTGCCCTGGTCTCACTTGCTCTCACCACTTCCATTTCAAACAAAAAGATCTTTCCTCTGTACCTTGAGTGTACCAACCTGATTCCAGATTAGGCCTTTGTTCTTGCTGTTCACTTCCCCCAGATCTCCTAGTATGCAGCCCCTCCCTCCTATACATCTGTTGACATATAACTCCCTTGGGAGGGACTTCTGACCTTACAGTCTCAAGTACCTTCTCTAGCACATCTCATGTTTTTTTCCACTTTAGAGAACTTGGCAATGTATTTTATTTGTTTATTGTCTCTCTCCAGCACCACATCTCCTCCAAAAATGTTATCTCATTAAGTTCATGAACCAATGTATCTCCACTCTTAAGAACAGAAGTCCACAAACTCTCTCTATAGAGAGGTTTGTCAGTCATGTAGCCTCTGCAAATATTCACTCTGCCATCGTTGCACGAAAGCATCCATAGATGTCATGTAAGTACATAAGCATGGGTGTGCTGCAATAAAACTTCATTTACAAAAAACAGGTGGTCCATCTGAGTGGGCCTTCAGCCAGTTTGTCAGCTTCTTATCTAGTTGAGTGTATGACATGTAGAAGATGCTCAATAAATATTTATCAAGTGCATAAATTAATGAAAGATCTAAACAGAATGATCTATGGGAGGAAGCACTAAATAAAATAGAAGAGAAAATAAATACTCAGCAGAATGTCTTCTGTATACATCTGGCAATAGCTTATTACCAACAAAGCCTAATTGTCTCTTATGTCCTTAACACTAAAATGTAATGTTTCCATCCCTCTGAGAATTAGCAAAGAACCGAGACTCTCCTTTGCATTTAGATTGGATCGATTAGTTAGACCCCAAGGACTTAGGAAACATTTGAGATTCAGCTTAAAGACCCCTTTTCTGCTTTGATCATAGAGGCCCTGAATATAAAGGATGTTGTGTCCCACTGGCTAATGATACAAATGATACATGGTTTCCAGAAGATGTTCAGGGAATTACGCCCCCCTTCCCACACCCAGTACACACACAACCAAGACTTGGGCTTGAGGGAAAGAATTCTGTAGTTTGAACATGGGGAATTCCCAGAGCTCTGGATAGGCAGGAGGCAATAAGCTGCCCCTGAGAGGGGGAGCTGCCCATCTTTGCCCACATAAAAGTAACAGAGCACAAGGACCCCTGAGATCCCCCCTCATAGCCCAGGATCACAACGATGTGAGTCACTGGTGTTAGGAGAATCTTTTCCCACCCCTATAGCTCACCTAGGGGAGAAGAAATCAGAGTCTATTCTCCATGGTACTTCATATACAGGGTACTTAGGTTTTATTGAAATATACTGGAACTCTGAACTTCGAGAAGGCTTTTATGGGCACCTCACCACCATTTCTGAAAATAGCCATTTCAAGGAGAAGGGAGCAAATGACCTCCTCAAAGAAACTTATGGGGCACATTGTGTTCAGAGAGGGCAAGAGGATTCATTCAGATCCCCTAAGGGAAAGCAAATTGGGGCTGGAGGTAGAACAATGGTTCTCTAAATATTTGGAGCCTCCTGCCGCATTCTGAGCCATGGAAGATTCTGGGGGGTAGCATATTATATAAAGAAAGCAACTTTATAATATTAAGGAAAGCAATTGTGCCCCCCCCCCCAATTTTGAATTTTTGTTTCTGAGGCAATGGATGATGAATCAGGAGACTATCACAAATGTAACTTTTTACAAACGTTAGTCTTTCTAAAGTCTCTAAACTCAAATAATATCTTGCTGAAGTAGTTTTGTTAAAAACTTCAAGTTTACCTTTTCCAAAAAAGTGACTAGTGAGCACCATCTACTGGGCATTACCCAAACTCTGTCTTTTAAGAAATTCCAAAGTACTTTGCAAAGAAATTCAGGACTCCTCTTGCACAATGACCTCCTGGAATATTTAACAAAACTTTTGGGACCTCATGCAGCCTTTTGGACTTATCTGGAAATCTTTTCTTATTTCTTCCACTAGGTACTAAGACAGAGTGAGAGGTTTAATTTCCAGGGGGAAAAGATGCAAAATGGGCCCCTTTAGAAAACGAAGGCTTCCAGGACATCTACACAAGAGATATAGGGCTTGGCGGGGGGTGGGGGGGATTCTAATAGGGAGAGTGGTGCTGTACAAGCAAACTTTTATCCTCTCCTTACTGTGGTTTATATGGCTGGGGAAAAAAAAAAGGTTCAGTCACCTGAGAAAATATCAGATTGTCCTCAAAATCCTTTTCTTCTCTATTGTCAAAACAGAATCATGACTATTCAATCTGAATTAGGTCCTCCATTTAACTTATAGCTGCCATTATCTGGCTAATAAAAGAATAAGCATGTGTGTATGTGAAACCACAATGGATGATCGATCTTTCAAATTCTTAATGCATTAAGTTCTGGTTGTATGCACTGACCAAAAATGTCATAATCCTCAGAGGCCAACAAAATGTTCATTTCTGGATTTCCTTACCTCTGAGTTAAGCATCTTCTGTCCAGGCAGTACTGAAGATTTTGCACCATCACTTCTATTTTTTTCTTATAAATCCTTTATGATGCTATTAGTCTCCGGGGTGCTTTTCTAAAGTCAGATGAAAATCAGACTCACACCAAAAGTTTTGGTATGAAATGGCTGCAACCATCTTATCTTACCAAGGGAGGATGGAGTTTTGCTAAGAGTGAGACAGCAGTGTGATGCAAGAACACATGTGGAACTCCAGCTCTCCCACTTCACAACAGGATGTCTTCTAACAAGTCTTAATCTCTGAATCTTCATTTCCCTGTTCTGTAAAATGGGGTAATATGATTTCACCAAGTGGTTGTGATATTTAGAATGAGATATTGTTTTGTAAGTTGTCTGGTATATATTAAGTAGTGTATCATTTTTTTTCTTTCTCATTTTCTTCTTTATAGGGTCCTCGTAAATAGATGTGAGGGTTCCTCCCAGATTGTCTCATCAGAATTCAGAGAGGTTACCTTTGCTGTTTGTTCCCGGATCTATAGTGTATTAGTGCAGAGTCAGCTCGTAAAGTATGTATGAGCTCTCTCCAAACGGTGTTTTCACCCAAGAAACAGAACACTTCACTTTAGGTGTCTATAAATAAACAGGAAAGATTCCAGTTACATTTTTTGCATGTGCTGAATGTATACGTCTGCATTTCTCAAGGGAATTGCTGAAAAGATATTAAGAGGAAAAACTTACTTATGCAGCTAAGTCAAAAATCACCAAATGTCCCCCTAACAAAATGAATTTATGGAAAACTGGCAAAAGTTGAAGAAGGAAGTTTTGTTTCTACCATTACTTTTCTTAATTTAGCTCCAAATAAACCAGCAAACATGAAAAATTTTCCTATAGTATCGATTGGTATTTGATTAGGTAAACGTGTTTTCAAATGATGTCAGCTTTTAATATCGATAAGCTGGATTTTTAATAGCAGCAAAACCTTCCATTTTTCATTTGTCTATTAACTCATAAAATACTTACTGAAGATTTTGCCTAGCCTAAAACAGTTTTACCCCTAGTATTCTAGGTACTGGGGATAAAACTGTGAATCAGGTAATCAAAGCATTTCTGCATTCACAAGAATTTAATATACTAATGAGAGGAGGCAGATAATGAATGTGAAAACAAATAAATAAATGACAGAATTTCAGAGAAAAAGTACTATGAGGAAAATACAACAGGATAACACAGTTCCTTAGAAGTTAGCATTTAGATTCTCTGAGACTCAAAATCTGAATGAAAAAACAGAGCAGTGGAAATAATTTTGGTTGGGGTACAAAATTGCCAGGTAGAAGAAATAATAAATGCAAAAATCTTGAGGCAGGAACCAAATAGGCATGCTTAGGGGGCAAAGCCAAGACCAATGTCACAGGGCAATAAGGTCAGAGAGGTTATGAGCTGAGGTTTCTCAGACCTGAATGTGAATAAGAAACACCTGGTTGAATCTTGTCTAACTCAGTAGCTCTGGGATAGGGCCCAAGAATACATATTTCTTTCTTTCTTTTTTTAATAACATATATATGTCATTTTTTGGCATAGTAATATGACGTCAGGGTCTCCAAGCTTCCTCTTGGAAGGGTGTGAAATAAGAAAAAAAATGAATACATAATCATTATAGTGCATGTACTCTTTGTTTCTGTCTGAAACAGCAATGCTGTCGATAAACCCTTGGTGGATGATGAACCCACATCTTTGTGGAAACATCTCTCATTTCTAAGACACCAGCTTGCTTATGACTGGCACTTTTGTGTGTGTGTGTGTGTGTGTGTGTGTGTGTGGTGCTGAGAATGGAACCCAGGGACATGTGCATGTTGGGTCAGTGCTCTGTTATTGACTTATATCCCTAACTTTTAAAATTTTGAGACAGCGTTTTAGACATCTTTCTATCACTGTGACAAAAAGACCTGACAAGAACAGTTTTAGAGGAAAAAAAAAAAGTTTATTTGGCACTCACAGTTTCACAGGTCTTAGTCCACAGATGGCCAACTCTGTGGCTGTGACCCTAAGGTGAGGCAGAAAATCATGGCGGAAGGGTATGGAGGAGGAAAGCAGCTCTGGATATGGCAACAAGGAAGCAGAGCTCTGCTCCCGAGGGACAAAATATAAACCCCAAAGGATGTCCCCAGTGACCTACCTCCTCCACCCACATCCTACTGGCCTATAGTTATCACCCACTTAATCCCTATCAGTGGATTAATCCACTGGTTAGATTATAGCTCTCATAATGTAATCATTTCACTTCTAAATGTTCTTGCAATATCTCACACATGAGTTTTTTGGGGGCATCATGTAGCCAAATCATAACATTCTGCCCCTGGCCCCAAAAGCTCATGTCCATCTCACAGTGCAAAGTACACTTCATCCATTTTCAAGAGTCACCATAGTCTTAACAGTTCCAGCATTACCCAAAAGTCCAAGTCCAAAGTTTCCTCTGTGAATCCCAGCAAACTCTCAGCATGAACCTGAGGGTCTACATTTCTAATAATCTCCCAGGAGATACTGATGCTGCTGATCCATGGAGCCCACTTTGAGTGGAAAGCAGATAGGCCCTTGTATGCTGTGGGGAAATAAATTGCAAGCTAGTTACAATAGGAAATCACAGTTACAAGATGCTCTTACAAGATGCTCTACAGAGCCCTCTCAGCTACACAAAGTTCTTATACTCCTTTATATACACCTCACACAAAGCAAGCAATTTATTGTAATTGCCTGGGTCAGATGATAAGGATGATTATCTAGACCCTGTTTTGTGGCTTCCCTGGTGTTAGAAAGAGTAACAAAAAACAATGCTGGTCTAGGGTGAAACAAGAAATGGTGAGTAAATGGAAAAGATTTTACATGGGCTTTGAATCACGTATTTGTGGGTTCAGATCTTACACTAATATCTAGAAGACTTTGGGCAAGTTGTTCAACTTCTCTGAGAACTATTCTTTTGTAAATAAAATAATTTTTTAAAATTAAATAATAATTAATTTAAAATTTATTAATAAAACGCATTAATAAAAACCAATTGATTATTTTAAAACTAAAAATAATTAGGGAGCTATGAAAGTCATGTGTGATAACGTGGAATAAGTTCCTTGTAATAGGTGGGCCTCAACAATGTTCATTCTCTTCTCCTCTCCTTTCTCAGATGCACTTGTGAACACCTTGGCATTTATACCAAATAGCATCATAAATCTGTGAATTTTGTACAGCACACTGATTTCCAAGTTATGAATTCAAGGTCCACAGTCAGGTAAAATAACTAATTGCTCCTATAACATTTACTTATTGATGCTTTAAAGAGAGAGAAACCTAGCTTCTAGCAAGTTTTACTAATTCGCTAGACAGTTTTTACTAAATTTTCTGTCCATGTACGAACCCAATTTAGTTCATCTATTAAGCAAGAGTGTTAGAATGTGTGGCCCCACTCAACCCTGGCATCTTCTGACTGTGGTTGATTACCTTGCACCTCAGAGAGTTGACAAGTCTCCCAGTCTCATGGCATGAGCCTTGCAGCTGAGCTCTCTGGGTGACGAGATCCAAATTCATCAAGAAGACTGGATGGAGACCTTATGCATTAACCCTGGCCAACAAATAGGCTCATTCTCTTCCCTCTAATCCCATAATTCCAGAAACTACAGTGCCAGAAATATTAGCTCATCCTCACTGGATCCTTTAATATTTTTAAAAGCAACTGACATCACAGGAAAAACTCAAGAGCAAGACTTAATGGAATCAAATGTATGCACTTTTTTTTTGTTTGTGTACCATAAAAATGTTATAACTATTCTTCTAAAAATAACTCTAATACTAAAATAAATCTAATTATAAAATAATCTAAAATATAAAGTAATAATATTTTAACACTTGAAAAACTTTGAGCATGACTAAGGGTGTATATCTGTTCTACAGTCCCCATCTCCTCCTTTACTCTTCCCTCATCCTATCTTGGAAGTTTTACTGGCTTTTATTTATCGACTTGGTTTTTATTCTTGTTGTTGTTGTTTTCCAAATGCAATAAAAGTAAAAAACAATCCCAATAGCAAATGCCACAGACACTGGGGGGTTACAACAGCTGTAGAGGAACTTCAACATCTTTCTAAAGGTATATATTTCAGAGAAATAGTTCTTCCATGAAGACCTAGACACTAACAGAGATTAAGACACTAACAGAGATTATTTCTTAAAAGGTCAGATGCTTTATCCCAACAGAACATTCCCCACATCTTTCAGAGGAGACAATTTACATTCAGATGTGACAATGAAAGTGTCCCTTCCCTTAGACCTCGTCAAAAGAAAGGATCTCTTTTTAGCCTAATCCACTCTCTATCTTAGAGGCTTTTGCAGTTAACTTCTTTATCCTGATATTTTGAAGACACAGAATGTTGAATAAACGGGTCAAAGATCAAAAAACCAACTAATAGTGACACGCAGTGTGTTCAGGGAGCTCACAGCAGCCACAGATCACGTAATGCTTTGTGGGTACCAAAGGTAAACGCTGCATCCTCCAAATTATATGTATTTCTCAGATCCGCAGGTCCACAGAGCAGGCAGAGGAGCAGGTGCTGCTTACTGAAAACATGGGCTCCTTGAGCATTTATCCCTGCTCTTTCCCGCCAAGGGCACCCATAATTACCTCTTGTAAGCTGAACCCTCAACCCCACCATGCTGCACACACGCCCGCTGTTGAAAATTGTATTGGCAATTAATTTGTCAGGAAAATGCTAGGGGATGTGAACACTGGTAATTTTATACCATAGATATTCAAATTAAACCTTGAGCCTGAGTATTTTCGGTGTCAAACTGTAGAAGAGTTGCAGAAGAAGAGAGAAACACAACCGTCCTCCTATCTCCTGATGAAAGGCGAGAAAGAATGTTCCCAGTGGATCGTAATAACCTCGGCTCCATCTGTAGGCTTGACTCGGGAACATTCAGAACAGAAACACACTAATTATGGGTGACGCTCCTTGTGTTCCTCTTGGAGTGAAAGGAGACGGGGTGGTTGTTTGTTCTGTACCATTCCTCGAGTGCCAAGAACCTTTTTAATGAAAAACAATAGTGTCAGATACCGATAACTTGCAGAAGCCCACTTGATCCCTGCATTTTATTTTCCCAGGATCACTGTGGTTTCCAGTCTCTGCGCCAATGGATAGCCATAAAAGCCCAGGGCACAAGGACATCAGCAGAGTACCAACTGAAGGTCCCCAAAACCATCTCAGCAGAGAACAGAAGCCTGTGGGATGTACAAACTGACTCCAAGCCACACTGCTTCAGATTCTCTTGGGGGCTATGGTTTTGAAGAACTGCTTTATTAATTCTTTGGAAGAAAGGGAAAAAAAAACTAACATTGTTTATCTACTTAGGTCAAGAACTGTGCTGACATCACTTAAATCTTTACACCAAAGCCATTAGGAATATATTGTCCATGATCATTTTACAGATGAAGAAACTGAGCTTGATGAATTAAGTAACTACACAACTTAGCTATTATGCATCCTTTGTGGAGTTCAGATCCAAGTCTTCTAGGGTTTTCTCTATTCCAAAGGATTCAAATCTCTGTGTCAAGAACTCCATAGGGTAGGCTAACTCCATGAGTTAGCCCATGAAATTCTTTCAGAAGGTCTCCTGTCTATTATATGTAGGTTAAATAAACAACATATTGCACACGTATATACACGAATGCATTTGAATATTCATAGATGCTCTTGGGCCTAATGAAATACAGAAACATTTAGAAGTGTTACTGATGCGTGAGAATGGGAGAGAGGGGGCGAATTGCACGGAAGGTGGTAGGAGACCCTCATTGTTATGCAAAATTACATATAAGATGGTGTGAGGGGGAAGAAAAGAGAGAGAGAGAGAGAAATGTGTCACAGTAGATTGGGTAAAAACAGGGGAGGGGAGGGGAGGGGAGGGGGGATAGCAAAGGCAGCACAATACAATAGACACTAGTATGGCCCGATGTATAAACGTAGCTGTACAACCAATGTGATCCTGCAGTCTGTACACGTGGAAAAATAAGATTAAGATTACGTACCCCATTTGAATCAAATGTATGATATGTCAAGATCATTGTAATGTTTTGAGCAACTAATAAAAAATATTTTTAAAAAAGTGTTACTGAATCCATAGTGTCTCCTCATTATTGCATATGTTTTCCATATGTAGATACCAAAGGTGCAATACTGTCCCATGGATGTGATTATTTTTGCCATTAGGGATCATATTTAAGAAGGTAGCTCTTCCCCATACAGCTCCTCCTTGAGTCTACTCTTTAATATACAATATAAACTGAATGCCACAGAAATAAATGATAGCATTATGTGGCACATTTACATGAAAAATGGGAACCACAGAACACACGGTTTTAAGCTCAGGACGGGACTGCTTCACAACCATTTCTCAAGCTGAGACCATAGGCACTTGAGGGACTTGAGTTTTAAAAATCGTATTCCTAGGCACTAACTCAGACCTAATAAGCCAAACTCTCTGGAGATGAAATCCAAGCAATTTCATTTTTTTTTTTTGTCAGCTTCCTGGAAGAATCTGTTATACACAAAGTCTGAGAACAACCCATAAAAACTGATATAATGAAATAAATGCTGACTCAACTGTACCACACTGCATCCAAATGAGACTCCAGGGATTCGCATAAAAGTATACAGGGTAGAAGGCCTTGGTAGCCTTTAACCCCTGAGAACACAGACCATGAATTACTAACACATTATAGCCAAGGAGATTTTTAACCCCTATACTAAGATGCTTAGATATACTTCCAGACTAGATCTGAGAATGTTTTTTCTTAGTCCCCAGCTCTATTTCTTATTATAGCACAAAATATTAAAATATTATTTCTTAATATAGCACAAAACATTAATTAATATTGATAGTCTTTGTCTTTTCTGTTGCTGCTTTATTTCATTCTTTTCACAAACATCCTTTCCTTCATAAATCCTGGGAATTGGGGATGAAACTTAATCCTATTGAATCTACTAAAATAATTGTTATCTGCTGGGCGTGGTGGCCATCTGTAAATTCCAGCAGCTCGGGAGGCTGAGGCAGGAGGATCACAAGTTCAAAGTCAGCCTCAGCAAAAGGGAGGCACTAAGCAACTCAGTTTTAGACGCTGTCTCTAAGTATACAAAATAAAGCTGGAGATGTGAGTCACTGGTTGAGTGCCCCTAAATTCAATCCCCGGTAACCACCCTCCCTCTGCAAATAAAAGGTAATTGTTATCATGAGAAATGTATGGGCTTTAAGAGCTGTTAGGAACATGGAATCCCCAATATGATGAGAAATGCGGAACTCTGAATTCTCACAGCCGGAGATAGAAAGAAGCTTCTGTCTTTAAGGTTGGCTTCAAGTGATTGGTATGGCCTTCTGGGCACTGTGTTGAGAAAGATTCTGAGACCATATCCAGGCTCAAGAAGAGAGACATAGGGGGATTGATAATGGGCAGTGTGGGAGCAATGTTCTAGGCATTTGCTACCCTTACTCTTCGTGAGTCAGTGTTTGCATTGGAAATGCCTTCTCGGTTACACAGCACCCCAAATCAGAAAATTCTGGAAACATCCCCTCCTTCATTTCCCACATTTAGTAAAAGAAAAGTGGGATCTAGAAAGGACAAAACTTCCCAAAGATACATAACTCTTTAATAACATTTCCTTTTCTCTCCCTCCAGTTCTTTTTCATACCCATAGAGATGTCTCAGATGTTTCCCTTTAACCTTAGCCATATCTATCACACCGCTTCTGGAAAAACAGTTGAGAAAATCTCCAATAGGCCAGGTCGGTGTGCAGTTCTGAGTGGCAGGTGGTGACACCCCCTCCCCTAGCATAGCAAGTTGACTCACAATCAGGAAATAATCTGAAAGAGTCCCACCCTAGAAGAATTGAACCAGTTAGTGATGACTGGTTCTGCTCTCCTAAGCAGGTATACATTTCCAGGAAAATCAGCAGGGGCATGGTGGGGAGGGAAGGGGGATGGGGAGTAGGGTCCTCTAACAGAGTCAGTTATGAGTGACTGCTGCATGGGGGATGTGCTTTCTCCCCTGGGACCCACTGGGCTGAGAGATGGAGTCTATCCCTGCAGGGGTCTGGTTATATAATCTCTTTCCGAAATGCATCCTTGCGGAGTCAATAATTAATTAAAGGACTGGATTCCTCCCCATTTGTCACTTCTTCTTTAAATCTGATCAGGTATGATTAACTATAAGGATAGGGGGTGAGAGGATAGAGGCAAGAAATTGCAGCAGACCCTTGGGCTAGATTTGCTGGCTGACTCCAGACTTCAGGCACAGGCAGTGGGCAGTACCGATGCTAACTTATTTGAGGACTTTGCGCAAAGTAGAGAAAGGCACCAGTTGCTCAAAACATTTTACTGCCATCTGCTGGAATGTTGTCAAAATAACCATTCAAGGTAGGGTGATGGTCAGTGAATGCAGAGGTGTGTCCTGTGGCTTTACACCCAGAACAACTGTCAAGTCAGAGTGCCTAGGGTGGGGTGTCAAAGGAAATTCCAAGACTGCGAAAGCATAGTTGTGGAGCAGAAATTATTCTACACTAGAAGCCCACAACCTGTAGTCAAGGTTGAGGTGTAGTCAAGATGAAGGGCTGGATTCAAGATGAACCTGTAGTCAAGATGAAGGGCTTCAGCAGGAGGCTAGTGCTAGCAGACGGGGCGCCATCACCTCCGGTGTGAGGCTGGTCATACAGCCAGCGCTTGATGGACGCAGAGGTTAGCCTGACAAGCACAAGACAGACCCAAGCAGACCAGCCAGACTCAGGGAGTGGCGCAGATCCCAGCTCAGAAAATCAGACACAGATCTTCACAAAGTGACTGTAAGTCACAAGACTGAGGGAGAAGCTGATGCTCCAGGAAGAACCATCCAGACTCTGTTGTGAAGAAAGAAAAGTTGCCAAGCCTGGGGTGGTGCAGAATTCAGTAGTCATTCAGCAAACCTTTATTTAGTGTCTACTATGTGCTAAGCATCATGCAAGATGAAGAGGCCACCAACACGAATCATGAGCATGAAGCCACAGACATGATCCTTACCCCTCAGGAACTTATAATCTGATTTTTTTAAAAAAAGTCTACCAAACGCATTTAAAAACTCATCCAAAAAGTCAATATATATTTAATGAGTACTTACTGTATGTCCAGCCCTTTTAGTAAGCACAGGATACATCTTGGGGAACTAGTTCTTGCCTGCAAGGAGTCTATGAACAAGTAAATAAGCAATCACAATATGGGGTGTGTTAGCACCCCTCTGTAGGAGTTAGCACAGTGGACATACAGAAGCCCACTGAACTCAGGCTTGGGTAACTAGGAAAGTTCCAGGATTGAGTGATAACTGAGGTGAGAGCTGAATAGGTCACAATTCCTGCCCTCTAGGGGTTTAGGGAATAGGCATGAACTGTCCACATGTGGCTATTGAGCACTTGAAATGTGGCCAGTGCCAGGAAAAAATTGCATTTTAAATTGCATTTAATTTTAATAAATTTAAAAGTGAAGCAATGCAAAATATTTTTTTCCATTAAACGTAACTTTGTTTTTGGATAGAATTGCATTGCCCACAATATTGTTGCTGTAATGTAGGTGCGCTTTTGCCTTTTAGAATTTTAAATTGCCTATGTGGCTCTCACTGTATTATAACACTGCCCTAAACCAAAGAGAGTCATACAATTAGAAGAATAAAAGCAAAGTATTTATTATAGTGCTGGGGTAGAATCAGGTGCATATATTACCTGCTATTGCCTGGCAATATTAAAATAAAATGCTCTTAGATGCAAATAAAAGAATAAAGGTTTAAAACGAACGAAAGCAAGCTGAGCATATGAAGAAGTGGGAGGCACAATATATTTTAGAGGAGCACCTCATAATCTGGTCTGGGACCGGTTCCCTGCACTGGGTAGAATCTCTAACTATTACAGATATGGAAAATGATTTTAAGGTGCATGAAATCCATCAGTGTGCATTAGGCTGCACAGAACATAAAGTAACTTATGCTGGCTTAAACTTTAAAAGACCCTGTTTACTTAAAAAGCTCAGAGGTCAGAGTCCATGGTTGGTTCTGCAGCTCAAATATATCTTCAAGGCTTGAGCAATTGCTATCCTTCCCATCACCAATCCATAGACTCCTCGTCCTTACCCTTAAGGTCCCAAGGCAAGAAGAAATGTGGGTGGGAAAAAACAAGTTAGGGGATAACTCCTTGAGCTCATTAATGATCAATGTTCTACCCCTAGCTTCCACAGAGGCAGAGAAAGCAATCTCCTGGCAGAGGAAGTCAGAAAGCTCTGATGCATCTGCATTAATCACAGGAGTTCTACTGGGGCTGATCATATTGCAGCCAGGAATTAAAGTGGGGTTCTGTTAGCAAGGATTAAAGGGAGGTAACTCCTAACGTCTACCATATATACCAACCCTGTGATGTTTATTTCATAAAACTTAAATATGCCATAGTCTGATTCTTAGCAAGTAATTGGCTAAAAGACACTCCTTTAAATGAGAAAAACAAAAAATTTTTATAACCATATGGGAAGGAAGAAGGATCGGAAAGCCCCAGCCAAAACAAATCCATAGTTACCCAATGGCAACTTGCCTACAATACTTTATTCTCATTTAGGAAAAGTGGTGACATCTCCGATCATTATCTTCACCGGGAAGGACAAGTGTGGGACTCATAGTGACTGGAGAACTTGTTTTTACAGAGAAAATAAATTGTTTTTAGTGTTGCTATAAAGAGATGAGAAAACCGCATATTGTTCAGCTTTCTTGAGCCAAGAACACATCATTTCTCAAGTTTATCCAAGGAAGAAGGGCCATAAATTGGACCCTGTGATGCAG
Source organism: Marmota monax (assembly GCF_021218885.2). Classification (NCBI taxonomy): domain Eukaryota; kingdom Metazoa; phylum Chordata; class Mammalia; order Rodentia; family Sciuridae; genus Marmota; species Marmota monax. The sequence goes on along the minus strand of NW_026695215.1, from coordinate 23,014,460 downwards.
TGACTTTAAGATAGATTTTTATAGAAAAATATGCTAACAGTAGCTATAAAGCCAAGACGACATACAGAGTGGGAAACAACAACAAATAGCAATAATGTTGGCCACAGAAGAAAAGGAGTTTCCCACAGCCCATGTGGAAATTAAAATGAACTTTCATGACATACTTCATGGTATGCCTGTAAATCACTCTCATGGGAATATATCCAAACGAGGAGAGGCTAAAGAGCTCACCCTCTGTAAGAATATGTAGGTCCACCGAAAAGAGGGATATATTCACAAATTAAGTTATGTCTAGTAATTAGAAGTACATGTGAGCCTTTCATTTCTAAAGGTATGGTTATGGTTTGGATGTGAGGTGCCCCTCCCAAAAGCTCATGTATGAAACAATGCAAGAAAATCTAGATGTGAAATGATTGGGTTATAAGAGTTTTAACATGATCAATGCATTCATTCCCTGATGAAGATTAACTGGATGGTATATATGGGCAAGTAGGGTGTGGCTGGAGGAGGTGAGTCACTGGGGGTGTGGCTTTGAGGTATATATTTTGTCCTTGTTTAGGGGAGCTCTCTCTTCTCTGCTTTCTGGTGTTATGTCTTGAGTCACTTTCCTCCACCACACACTTCCATAATGATGTTCTACCTCACCAAAGAATAGAGCTGACCATGCAAAAATAAAGATTTCTGAAACTATGAGCCCCCAAATAAACTTTTCCTCCTCTAATTGTTCTTTTCAGGTGTTTTGGTCTCAGCAACCAAAAAGAAAAAGAAAGAAAGAAAAAACTGAAACAGGTATTTATTTAATTTCTACTCCATTCTGGATATGGAGTTGGAACCTGGCAATACAGAAGCAAAGAGCTGCAGGCTCTACACACTGTCTGCTCACAGCCTAAGGGGAGAGACAAACAGGACAATAGAACATTGCCATGCATCAGAATGACCGGTCTTGTAATAATAGAGTGCTTTCGGGAATGTCTCCCTGAGGAAGTGATGATTTACTTGAGTTTTTAAAATAAGTAGACATATTCCAGGGAAGCAAAGAGCTAAAGGAGATTCCTGGACAAAAACACAAAGGAAGCCATTTGAGAAGCAGAATGGTGTTTGGAGAACTAGGCAAATTGTTCTACAATGTGTGTAAAAGGTAGTATTGGATGGCTCTGTCAGAACAGCAAGAAAGAAGGCTCAGAAGAAATACAAAGAGTGTTGCACTTCAATATAATGGAGTATAAAACCATAGCTCTGGAACTGAAAAGATCTGGGTTTGTATCTCAGCCCCTTCACCACTGGTGGGTGATATTGAATAATACTTTTCCATTTTCTTTTTTTTATATATATATTTTTAATTTTTTATTGTGGGTTGTTCAAAACATTACAAATTTCTTGACATATCATATTCCACACTTTGAGTCAAGTGGGTTATGAACTCCCACCTTCACCCCATACACAGATTGCAGAATCACATCAGTTACACATCCATTGATTTACATATTGCCATACTAGTGTCTGTTGTGCTCGCTGCCTTTCCCATCCTCCACCCTCCCCCCTCCCCACCTCTCCCCTCCCCTCCCCTCCTCTCTCTCTACCCCCTCCACTGTATAACCCTGAGGGTCTCCTTCCATTACCATGCAATTTACCTTCTCTCTCCCTTTCCCTCCCACCTCTCATCCCTGTTAAATGTTAATCTTCTTCTCCTGCTCTTCGTCCCTACTCTGATCTTAGTTACTCTCCTTATATCAAAGAATACATTTGGCATTTGTTTTTTAGGGATTGGCTAGCTTCACTTAGCATAATCTGCTCTAATGCCATCCATTTCCCTGTAAATTCTATGATTTTGTCATTTTTTAATGCAGAGTAATACTCCATTGTGTATAAATGCCACATTTTTTTTTTATCCATTCGTCTATAGAAGGGCATCTAGGTTGGTTCCACAGTCTTGCTATTGTGAACTGTGCTGCTATGAACATCGATGTAGCAGTGTCCCTGTAGCATGCTCTTTTTAGGTCTTTAGGGAATAGACCAAGAAGGGGAATAGCTGAGTCAAATGGTGGCTCCATTCCCAGCTTTCCAAGAAATCTCCATACTGCTTTCCAAATTGGCTGCACCAATTTGCAGTCCCACCAGCAATGTACAAGTGTACCCTTTTCCCCACATCCTCACCAGCACTTGTTGTTGTTTGACTTCATAATGGCTGCCAATCTTACTGGAGTGAGATGGTATCTTAGGGTGGTTTTGATTTGCATTTCTCTGACAGCTAGAGATGGTGAGCATTTTTTCATGTACTTGTTGATTGACTGTATGTCCTCCTCTGAGAAGTGTCTGTTCAGGTCCTTGGCCCATTTGTTGATTGGGTTGTTTGTTCTCTTATTGTCTAATTTTTTGAGTTCTTTGTATACTCTGGATATTAGGGCTCTATCTGAAGTGTGAGGAGTAAAGATTTGTTCCCAGGGTGTAGGCTCCCTATTTACCTCTCTTATTGTTTCTTTTGCTGAGAAAAAACTTTTTAGTTTGAGTAAGTCCCATTTGTTGATTCTAGTTATTAACTTTTGTGCTATGGATGTCCTATTGAGGAATTTGGAGCCCGACCCCACTGACTGTAGATCGTAGCCAATTTTTTCTTCTATCAGACGGCGCGTCTCTGATTTGATATCAAGCTCCTTGATCCATTTTGAATTCACTTTTGTGCATGGCGAGAGAAAGGGATTCAGTTTCATTTTGTTGCATATGGATTTCCAGTTTTCCCAGCACCATTTGTTGAAGATGCTATCCTTCCTCCATTGCATGCTTTTAGCCCCTTTATCAAATATAAGATAGTTGTAGTTTTGTGGATTGGTTTCTGTGTCCTCTATTCTGTACCATTGGTCCACCCCCCTGTTTTGGTACCAGTACCATGCTGTTTTTGTTACTATTGCTCTGTAGTATAGTTTGAAGTCTGGTATCGCTATACCGCCTGATTCATACTTCCTGCTTAGCATTGTTTTTGCTATTCTGGGTCTTTTATTTTTCCATATGAATTTCATGATTGCTTTCTCTATTTCTACAAGAAATGCTGTTGGGATTTTGATTGGCATTGCATTAAACCTATAGAGAACTTTTGGTAATATCGCCATTTTGATGATGTTAGTTCTGCCTATCCATGAACAGGGTATATTTTTCCATCTTCTAAGATCTTCTTCTATTTCTCTCTTTAGGGTTCTGTAGTTTTCATTGTATAAGTCTTTCACCTCTTTTGTTAGGTTGATTCCCAAGTATTTTATTTTTTTTGAAGATATTTTGAATGGAGTGGTTGTCCTCACTTCCATTTCAGAGGATTTGTCGCTGATATACAGGAATGCCTTTGATTTATGCGTGTTGATTTTATTCCTGCCACTTTGCTGAATTCATTTATTAGCTCTAATAGTTTCTTTGTAGAGCCTTTTGGGTCTGCTAGATATAGAATCATATCATCTGCAAATAGTGATAATTTAAGTTCTTCTTTTCCTATTTTTATGCCTTTAATTTCTTTCGTCTGTCTAATTGCTCTGGCCAGTGTTTCGAGAACTATGTTGAACAGAAGTGGAGAGAGAGGGCATCCCTGTCTTGTTCCAGATTTTAGAGGGAATGCCTTCAGTTTTTCTCCATTCAGAATGATGCTAGCCTGAGGCTTAGCATAGATTGCTTTTACAATATTGAGGTATGTTCCTGTTATCCCTAGTTTTTCTAGAGTTTTGAACATAAAGGGATGCTGTACTTTGTCGAATGCTTTTTCCGCATCTATCGAGATGATCATATGGTTCTTATTTTTAAGTCTATTGATGTGGTGAATAACATTTATTGATTTCCGTATATTGAACCAGCCTTGCATCCCAGGGATGAATCCTACTTGATCATGGTGTACAATTTTTTTGATATGTTTTTGTATCCGATTCGCCAGAATTTTATTGAGGATTTTTGCATCTAGGTTCATTAGAGATATTGGTCTGTAGTTTTCTTTCTTTGAAGTGTCTTTGTCTGGTTTAGGTATCAGGGTGATGTTGGCCTCATAGAATGAATTTGGAAGTTCTCCCTCCTTTTCTATTTCCTGAAGTAGCTTGAAAAGTATTGGTATTAGTTCTTCTTTAAAGGTTTTGTAAAATTCTGCTGTATACCCATCCGGTCCTGGGCTTTTCTTAGTTGGTAGTCTTTTTATGGTTTCTTCTATCTCCTCAATTGATATTGGTCTGTTTAGGTTTTCTATATCCTCCTGACTCAATCTGGGCAGATCATATGACTTAAGAAATTTATCTATGCCTTCACTATCTTCTAATTTATTGGAGTATAAGGATTCAAAATAGTTTTTGATTATCTTCTGTATTTCTGAAGTGTCTGTTGTGATATTGCCTTTTTCATCCCGTATGCTAGTAATTTGAGTTCTCTCTCTTCTTCTCTTCGCTAGCATCGCTAAGGGTCTGTCGATTTTGTTTATTTTTTCAAAGAACCAACTTTTAGTTTTGTCAATTTTTTCAATTGTTTCTTTTGTTTCGATTTCATTAATTTCAGCTCTGATTTTAATTATTTCTTGCCTTCTACTTCTTTTGCTGTTGTTTTGCTCTTCTTTTTCAAGGATTTTGAGATGAAGTATGAGATCATTTATTTGTTGGTTTTTTCTTTTTTTAAGGAATGAACTCCAAGCAATGAATTTTCCTCTTAGAACTGCTTTCAATGTGTCCCATAGATTCCGATATGTTGTGTCTGTGTTTTCATTTATCTCTAAGAATTTTTTAATTTCCTCCTTGATGTCTTCTATAACCCATTGATCATTCAGTAACCTATTGTTCATTCTCCAAGTGATGTATGCTTTTTCCTTCCTTCTTTTATCGTTGATTTTCAGTTTCATTCCATTATGATCAGATAAGATGCATGGTATTATCTCTACTCCTTTATATTGTCTAAGAGTTGCCCTGTGACATAATATATGATCTATTTTTGAGAAGGATCCATGTGCTGCTGAGAAAAAAGTGTAACTGCTTGATGTTGGGTGGTATACTCTATATATGTCAATTAGGTCTAGGTTATTAATAGTGTTATTGAGTTCTATAGTTTCCTTATTCAACTTTTGTTTGGAAGATCTGTCCAGTGGCGAGAGAGGTGTGTTGAAGTCTCCCATGATAATGGTATGGTGGTCTATTAGACTCTTGAACTTGAGAAGAGTTTGTTTGACGAACATAGCTGCACCATTGTTTGGGGCATAAATATTTATGATTGTTATGTCTTGTTGGTGTATGGTTCCCTTAAGCAGTATGTAGTGTCCCTCTTTATCCCTTTTGATTAACTTTGGCTTGAAATCTATTTTATTTGATATGAGTATGGACACTCCTGCTTGTTTCCGAAGTCCATATGAGTGATATGATTTTTCCCAACCTTTCACCTTCAGCCTATGTATATCTTTTCCTATCAAATGCGTCTCCTGTAGGCAGCATATTGTTGGGTCTTGTTTTGTGATCCATTCTACTAGCCTGTGTCTCTTAATTGGTGAGTTTAAGCCATTAACATTTAGGGTTATTATTGAGATATGGGTTGTTCTTCCGGCCGTATTTGTTTATTTCTGTTACTAAACATGGTTTGTTTTCCTCTTTGATTATTTTCCCCCCCTTTACTGTCCTACCTCCCACTGTTGGTTTTCATTGTTATTTTCCATTTCCTCTTCCTGTAATGTTTTGGCGAGGATGTTTTGAAGAGATGGTTTTCTAGCTGCGAATTCTTTAAACTTTTGTTTATCATGGAAGGTTTTAATTTCATCTTCCATCCTGAAGCTTAATTTCGCTGGATACACAGTTCTTGGTTGGAACCCATTTTCTTTCAGTGTTTGAAATATGTTATTCCAGGATCTTCTAGCTTTCAGAGTCTGTGTTGAAAGATCAGCTGTTATCCTGATTGGCTTACCCCTAAATGTAATCTGCTTCCTTTGTCTTGTAGCTTTTAAAATTCTCTCCTTATTCTGTATGCTGGGCATCTTCATTATAATGTGTCTAGGTGTGGATCTCTTATGATTTTGCACATTCGGCGTCCTGTAGGCTTCTAGGATTTGGGATTCTGTCTCATTCTTCAAGTCTGGGAAGTTTTCTTGTATTATTTCATTGAATAGACTGCTCATTCCTTTGGTTTGGAGCTCTGTACCTTCCTGTAGCCCAATGACTCTTAAGTTTGGTCTCTTAATGTTATCCCATATTTCTTGGATGTTCTGCTCATGGTTTCTTAACAGTCTTGCTGAGCTGTCTATGTTCTTTTCCAGTTGAAATACTTTGTCTTCATTGTCTGATGTTCTGTCTTCTAAGTGTTCTACCCTGCTGGTAGTATTCTCCATTGAGTTTTTAAGTTGGTTTATTGCTTCCTGAATTTCTAGGATTTCTGTTTGTTTGTTTTTTATAACCTCTATCTCCCTGTATAGTTGATCCTTTGCTTCCTGGATTTGTTTGCGTAATTCGTTGTCGAAGTGATCTTTCATTGTCTGATTTTGCTGTTTAATGTCTTCCTTGATACTCCAGATCATCTGAAGCATGTATATCCTGAATTCTTTATCTGACATTCCATCTGCTGCAGCTGTTACCTCTTCTAAAGTTGCGTTGACCTGCATTGCTTGTGGTCCTTTCTTTCCTTGTCTTTTCATACTGCTTGCGTATCTTTCCTGCAGGTGCGGGCGGCGGCTCTGCTCTCTCCTTATTCCAATTGGGGTGTCGTGGCTACCACGCCGGTAGGTCACTGGGCGTGTTCTGGGCGCTGGCGGCAGCTCTGTTCTGCCGCTACTCCAATTGGGGTGACAAGTGTACCACGCCGGCAGGCCACCGGGCCTGATCCGCCGGTCGGTTGCAGGTTTGCCTACCCTGCAGGCGCGGGCGGCGGCTCTACTCTGCCCCTACTCTGCCCCTACTCCAAATGGGGTGACGTGTCTGTCGTACCGGCAGGCCACTGGGCCTGTCCCGCTGGTCGGTCGCAGATCTGCCCACCTTTCGGGCACGGGTGGAGGCTCTGCTCTGCCCCTACTCCAATTGGGGTGTCGTGACTACCCCGCCTGCAGGACGCTGGGCCTGTTCCTGGCACGGGCGGCGACTCTGCTCTGTCCCTACTCCAATTAGGGTGGTGTTTGTACCACGCCGGCAGGCTCCTGGGCCTGATCCGCCGGTCTGTTGTAGGTCTGCCTACCTTGAAGGCGCGGGCGGCGGATCTGCCCTGCCCCTCCTACCATGCCTGCGGACCCCTGGGCCTGATCTGCAGGTTGGTCACAGGTTTGCTCACCCTGCGGGCACGGGTGGCGGTTCTGCTCCGCCCCCACTCCAATTGGGGTCACGTGACCACCACACCGGCAGGGCCTGATCCGGGCGTGGGAGAAGGATCTGCTCTGCCCCTACTCAAGTTGGGGTGACGTGTGTACCACACTGGCAGGCCACTGGGCCTGACCCACCAGGCTGTCACAGGTCTGTTTACCTTGCAAGCGCGAACGGCGGCTCTGCCCTGCCCCTCCTACCACGCCCATGTACCACTGGGTCTCAGGTCTGCCCACCTTGCGGGTGCGGGTGGCGGCTCCGCTCCACCCCTTCTCCAATTGGGGTCACGCGGTCACCATGCTGGCGAGCCGCTGGGCCTGCTCCGGGCGCTGGCGGCGGCCCGGCTCCTCCCCTCTGGCTCGACGACAAATTGAGGAGACTCGGGTGTCTGTGCCTCACCCCCCCTACCAGGAGACCAACTGTTTATGTCGCCACTGGAATTGATGAAGTTCTCTCCTCCGCCGCTTTCTGATGACATCAGATCTCTGCCATGTTGGTATCCTATGCGAATGGCAGCATTTCGTTCCCCTTGCCGGGCAACCAAAGCAACGGGTGAGTCCTGACCGGCCCTCAGCAGGACCCGGACCAAGAAGCAGTTTCCGCGGGCTCCTAGCCCTGGGCCAGGGAAGTTCCAGGAGCCGGAACTCGGCCGCTCCGTGCTCGGTGTAAGCTCCTATAAGTGTAGGCTCCAAGAAGCAGTCCCCGCGGGCTCAGTTCCGGGAGCCGGAATTCGGCCGCTTAGTGCTTGGTGTATGCTCTGATAGGAGCAGGGTCCAAGAAGCAGCCTCCGCAGGCTCCGCAGGCTCCGCAGCCCTGGGCCAGGGCGGTTCCGGGACAGTTCCAGGAGCCGGAACTCGGCCGCCCCGCGCTCGGTGTTCGCTCTGATAAGATCAGGTTCTAAGAAGCACCCAGGCACTGAACCCTAGCAATCTGTCTGCAAGCCGCAGGCCAATTGCAGCCTGAAATTACCTGTTCTATGGCTGAATGAGCTGCGGTCAGTCGAAAACAGGGATGGTGACGTCAGCTTTCCAACATGGTGGCTGCTGGCCTCCTCTGTGGTCTGACCGGTGTGGAGAACCGAGATGGACCGCTTCCTTCCCCCGTCTCAAACCCAGAATTCAGCCCTGAGTACGGTGCTTGCACAGCTGGCAGAGACTGCAGCGCTGTATCCCTGCGTCGCTATCTCCTCGTTTCCCAGCGCGTGCTGCAGACTCTAGCCGCGGGGCGGTTTGCTGAATAAGCAGTGTTACCCTCCGTGCGACAAACCTCTCGCGTTTGAGTCCCCGTAGCCGATCCTCGTGCGATGGAAATCCTTCCTCCAGGTTCCGGAGCACCCCACTATTGCTGGAAATTCCTAACAAGATATCCTTTAGCCGTCCTGACTTGTCATACTCCCACACAGTGAAGCAGCACACGGGGGCAATGCACTCCCCTCGCCGCCATCTTCAATTCCTACTTTTCCATTTTCTGAGGGTCAATTCTCCTCTTCATCTATAAAAAGCAGGTAATAAGTATTGCCCAGGTTTGGAGTTCTTTTCTTTTCTTCTTTTGTATTGAGGATTGAACCCAGAAATACTTTACCACTGAGCCACATCCTCATCCTTTTTCATTTTGTTTTTTTAATTTTGAGTCAAGGATCTCACTAAGTAGCTAAGATTGGCCTTGGACTTCAGATCCTCCTGCCTCAGCCTCCAGAGGCTCTGGGATGACAGGCATGGGCCACCACACCCAGCTTCCCCAGGGTCCTTGTGGGAATGTGTTATGGTTAAGATATGAGGTGTTCCCCAAAAAGCTCATAGCTATGGAGTTGGCTGATCACAGACTGGACCTCTGAAACTGTGAATCAAAATAAACTCTTCCCCCTCTACATTGTTCTTGTCTGGTCTTTTGGTCATGGGGATGAAAAAAAAAACTGAATAAAACAAGATGAATATGAGAATGATTATAAAAGTGCTTGAACTATAAAAGTGGTATATGCACATCCGTTATTGTGTTTATCATTATCCATGCATTGTTAAGCTGGGTATAAAAGCAGAACAACCTGCTTTTACTTTACCATCTAGGAAAAATGGTGCTACCATTTCCCAGCCAAATAGTAGAGGCGAAAGGGCAGCACACCAGGTTAGGTTGTGAAAACTTATGGATAGCTGAGACAATGCTACTTTACTAGGACTATAGTGGGCGAGAGCCACTAAAGACTATTTAAGATAGCACTGAAAACTTTGCAGCTAAGCAGATTTGTGTAATTCAGTGGTGATTTTTACAAGAACATTTAGCAGAGATGTCCCATTTCCCTGTGAACCTGTTAGTGGCTGCACATGCTCTGATCTTTTCCCATGGAACAACACTGGAGCCATGTTTTGGGAGGTTATGGTCAAATATATTGGCTACATCTTCACCACCACAATTAACATCCCAGTTGTGTGCGGCTACCATGGCAACTATTTACAAATCCTCCAAAAGGTCTTTTCTAAGCTCCGTGGGGGTTTGGGGTGGTGACCCAAAGCCAGGGCTGGCTCAGATAAACAAATCTGAGCTCTAGACTTGGCTTTGTCACTAACATATCCCTAAGATATTTGTAATGGTTTCTTTCAGCTTCTCTGGTTCTTTTCAGAACCATCCAAGTAAAGTTCTCCACCAAAGTTAATACAGAAAGATGCATATATTCTTCCAAAAACCTATATATTCATAAATTTATTTATTTATTTACTATGATGTGCAGAATGTAGAATTAGCTGATTGCAAAACAGCTAGTTACTTACTTACTTACTTGTTTTCAGTACTGGGGATTATAGGAATTAAAACTATACCACTAGCTATAACCACAGCCACCACCATCAGCCCCTTTTATTTTGTTTTTTTTAAGATTCTGAGACAGGGTCTTGCTGAATTGCCCAGGATGTCTTCATACTCATGATTCTCCTGCCTTAGTCTCCTGGGTAGCTGCGATTATAGTCATGCACCAACACACCTGACATAACATCTCTTAAAGACTGAACAGAGCTGTCAAAATTGTCTCATAGACTTTCCAAGGAGCTCTGGTGCAGAACTCATTAGACCAAGGCCCCAGGGAGCCAATGTGTTGATAGGCCTAAAGATGCAACATCACTTACTGGTGCACTTATTATGGAAAAAGATGGACTTGGCAAAGGAAGAGATAGGTTTAAAGTAGTAATTCTTTCATTCATCATTTCTGGAGTAAGTCACTTAATTTCTCATCTGCTATTCTTACATCTGAAAATACTAAGACTGTCTTTCAAGGTTGCTGTTTTATTCGAATAGGTACATGTGAAAATGATCTGTTGTTACTTTCTCATACACCAAGCCGTCCTCTTCATGGCTGACATCAAGGTATGAGGAAATAGACTGATCAAATAACCAGAACCAGATGAAGAATGCAGAGAGTAAGCTGCTTTTGTCTCAGTTCTTTCTGTGTATAGTAGGAGTCCCAGATGTAAGACAGGTAAATTAAAATGGGCCCCTGGGGAGAGCCCCTTATTAAATGGAGACCTCTAACAACAGACAAGTTATGGTGAGCTTTCCTCCTTAAAGATAAATAGAACGTTTGATGGATGCTTGTAAGAGATTAGACATGGTATTAATTAAAGTGTCTCTTACCTGAGGAACTTACACAATGTTCCTACAAGTAATTAATGGCTGGACTCTGTGACCAAAGAAGAACATACTGACCTCCAAGTATAGAGTGGTTGCATAAAACTTGATCTTCAAGAAAGTTTGTAAACATTTTCCAAATCAGCAAAATGTAACAATGACTCACCTGCTTGGAATCCTACACCACCACCACCACCACAAAATTATTTATTTATATATATATATATATATATATATATATATATATATATATAATCAGAAATCTTAAACCTGAGCATTCATCTGCTCTCCTCTGAGAAGCAAGGGTTGCCCAAGCTCTCTCTGAGTATGAGTTACTTTGCTGTCCTTAAATAAATCTTTACCTGTGCCTTGCTCACTGATGCATTCTGCAATTCTTTCTGTGACTAATATTAAGAACCTCAATGGTTCCAGGTTGAGGTCTTCTCTTAGGACCTCCTTGGACCCCCTCCAGTGACAGAATAGGAATTAATTAAATGGTCTTCACCCACACCATTTGTTCTAAGGGTGAAGGAATGCCTTTCCTTTACTTGAGAGCTGAGAAAACTAAAACTGAGGGAAACTAAGGAGGCAGTATGCTCTAGGAAATAACTAATTCAAACTCCAAGAAGACCTTGCAAATTACCAAACCTATGGGAACTAGACAAAGAGGGAGGATCTCAGAAAGAAACAAATAAAAAGATGAAAGAACTTTTAAGTTATTCCTCACCAACTGGGAGCAGCTGGGATTATTTTTATTTGTTTATTTGTTTATTGTGTGTGTGTGTGTGTACATGCACCCCAGACTAATAAGAGGGGATTATTGAAGCAAATAATACACCAGCCAGGTGTAGCTGCCCTCTCAAAGCACTAGGTTCCCAGTCACTGTTTTTCTATACAGGTAGGGGACCTGTATAGGAAATCTAAAGATGGTGTTTATCACTTGGTCTACATGGACGGGTTTTCCAGAGAACCCTCCAGTTCTGAGGGTTATAGGTTATAAAGTCTCCTTCAATTTTTCGCTGTACAGTTACTTTCTTTCTTCTTTCCTCCTCCATACATTTTAGTCAATGCATATTTATTGAGGACCTACTATGTAGCAGACGCTGTGTTATTTACTAAAGAAATAGCTTTTGTCCTCAGGAAGCTTAGCATCTGGAGTGTCATCCAATAGCTATAGATGTGTAACAACATTTTCTAATAGCGATGTAAAGAAAAGCAAATAAATAAATGAGGAACTTAACATTTTAATTTAACCAAGTCTATCCACAGTACTGTCGTCTTGCCAGGTTTGGTGGTATATGCCTTAATCCCAGTGGCTCAGACGGATAAGACAGGAGGATTATGAGTTCAACACCAGCCTCAGCAACTTAGCAAGGCTCTAAGCAATTTAGCAAGACCTTGTCTCTAAATAAAATATAAAATAGGCTGGGAATGTGGCTCAGTGATTGAGAACCCCTGGGTTCAATCCCTAGCACATATATATGCATATATATAAAATAATATATATAATCATATATGTAATATATATATATAATATAATTATATATAATCATCTCAATGTGCAGTCAACATTTTAAAAACAAGCACAGAGATATTTCACATTATTTTTTAAAAAAACTAAAGCTTTGACAATTTAGTGTGTGTGTTGCACTTACAGCATAATTTAACTTGGACCAGTCACATGGCAAGAGTTCAATAGACATGTGTACCTAATGCTCCCATATTGGCACAAGTTTAGTAGATAAAGCAGCTATTTTCAAAAGTGATAGTTATATAGACTGCCAACAGAGAGAAACCCTGTCTTCTGGGGTTAGCAATGGTGCGCTGGTAATTTTTCAAAAAGTGGTGAGAAGGAGGGTGCATGATATGTAATATTTGCTAATTTCCATGGTGACTTAATCTAAATATTGGACTGAATAGGAATGAGAAGGGGTTTTCAAGATGGCAGAATAGAGAAAGTCACTTTCCTAGCTTTTCCATGGTGTGAAACCAAGTAATCAGACAGGCAGCTTCTCAGCAAGGTGGGTAAACAAAACAAAGGGCAGAGGAGGCTTTACCAGAATTTAAAATGGACATTCAAAACAGATCAGGGTCTCAGGAGGTTGGATATAATAAAATAAGGAAGAAATTCCCAGCAGCACAGCCACTGCCATGGCTGGGCCAAAAGTACCAGCCAGAGTGGTCCCTCCACAAGCAAAGTGGAGGGATAAGGAAATTAAAGGAACAAGCACTTTTAGGAGGCCTGAAGTGTACCTGGGTAGAGAGCATTTAGAGATCAGGTACACTGCCCAACTAAACTGAAGATGTGCTGCACAAGTTAAATTATGTCCAAGTTAAATTATGCTGTAAGTGCAACACACACACTAAATTGTCAAAGCTTTAGTTTGAAAAAAAAAATAATGTGAAGTATCTCTGTACTTGTTTTTAAAATGTTGACTGCACATTGAGAAGCTACCATCTCCCTAGGCAGCATGTGGAAGACAAAGGAAGGAACAATTTTGCAGCTGAGGGAGTCAATTGCTGACAAACCAAAGTTTGGTCCAAAATACAGGCCCAGTAATTACACAGGGCATGACATAGAGTGTTCTTAAGTAACCAAGAGAAAATCAAATGGGGAGAGAGGTTTACGCAGGGGACAACTGGTCATGGAAACCCACCTAGATCACCCCTCCCTCTGCAATCCAGCTGCTTGCAGGACCAGCTGGGAAAGAGCCTAACATACAGAAAAGGGTGGAATTTTAAAGACTGATAGAGAAAAACGACAGGTAATGTTTAGGGGAAAACTAATCCAGATCTCAGGTGATCTCTCAACCCAGACTCTCAAAGCTAGGAAGTTTTGGAATTATATATTCCAAACTCTGAAAGAAAATGAATGCCAGCCAGGAATACTATACCCAGCAAAATTAAACTTCAGAATTGATGATAAAATAAAAATCTTCCAGGATAAACAAAAGTTAAAAGAATTCACAACCCAAAACCCCACACTAAAAAACATGCTTAATAAGACATTTCATGAAAAATAAAAGTGAAGCCCAGCAAAGGGGGGAACTACATTAAAGAACAATGAATCCATGGAGAAACTAATTTTTAAAAAACAGAAATAAATCAAATGACAGGGAATAACAACCATATGTCAATAATAACATTGAATGTAAATGGCCTAAACTCATCAATCAAAAGACATAGACTGACAGATTGATTTAAAAAACAAGACTCAACAATGTGCTGTCTCCAAGAGACACACCTCATAGGCAAAGACATTGACAGACTGAAGATAAAAGGATGAAAAAAAAAAACTTATCATTCACATAGATTTCATAAACAAAAAGGGATTTCTATCCTCAGATCAGATAAAGTGAGATTCAAGCCAAAGTTAATCAGAAGGGACAAAGAAGGACATTTCATACTGTTTAAGGGAGTTATATATCAAGATATAAACAATTGAAAATATTTATGCCCCAAATAATGGAGCATCTAAGTACATCAAACAAACCCTTCTCAATTTCAAGAAGCAAATAGACCACAATACAGATGCAAAAATTCTTAATAAAATACTGGCAAATTGTATACAAAAACGTATTAAAAAGATAGTGCTGTGATCATGTGGGCTTCATCCCAGGGATTCAAGGTTGATTCAACATACAGAAATCAATAAATTCATCACATCAATAGACTTAAAGACAAGAATCAAGTGATTATCTCAATAGACGGAGAAAAAGTATTTCACAAAATACAGCATCCATTCATGTTCAAAACACTAGAAAAACAAGGGATAATAGGAATATACCTCAACATTATAAAATCTATATTTGCTAATAAAAGGACAAGATCAACTTAAATGGAGAAAAATTGAAAGCATTTCCTCTAAAAACTGGAAGAAGACAGGGATGCCCTTTTTCACCACTTCTATTCAACATAATCCTGGAAACTCTAGGCAGAGTAATTAGAAAAAAGAAATTGAAGGGATACAAATAGAAAAAGAAGAACACAAACTATCCCTATTAGCTGATGAAATGATTCTTTATTTAGAATACTAAAAACCTCTACCAGAAAACTTCTAGAACTAATAAGTGAATTCAGCAAAGTAGCAGGATATAAAATCAATACCCACAAATCAAATGCATTGATACACATCAACAATGAATCCACTGAAAGAGATATTAGGAAAATTACCCCATTAACAATAGCCTCAAAAAAAAAATACTTGGAATCTATCTAACAAAAGAGGTGAAAGACCTCTACAATGAAAACTACAGATCACTAAAGAAAGAAATTGCAAAAGACCTTAGAAGATGGAAAGATTCCCCATGCTCCTGGAGAGTCAGAATTAATATTGTCAAAATGGCCATACTACCAAAATTGCTATACAGATTTAATGCAATTCCTCTTAAGTTTCTGGTGATGTTCTTCACAGAAATAGAAAAAGCAGTCATGAAATTCATTTGAAGAATTAAAAAGCCCAGAATAGCCAAAGCAATCCTTAAGAAGAAGAGTGAAGCAAGAGATATCACAATACCAGATGTTAAATTATGCTACAGAGCTATAGTTTAAAAAAAAACCAGCATGGTATTGGCACCAAAAAAGATGGGAAGACCAATAGTACATAATAGAAGACACAGAGAAAACCCCACATAAATACAGTTATAATCTCATACTAGACAAAGGCACCATAACATATATTGGAGAAAAGATGGCCTTTTCAACAAACAGTGCTGGGAAAACTGGAAATCCCTGTGTAATAAAATTAAATTAGACCCTTAACTCTCACCATGCACAAAACTCAACTCAAAAGTGGATCAAGGACCTAGGCATTAGACCAGAGACCCTGTGCCTACTAGAAGAAAATGCAGGCCCAAATCTCCATCATGTTGGCTAGGAACCAACTGCCTTAATAAGACTCCTAAAGCATAAGAAGTAAATTCAAAAAATCAATAAATGGGGTGGTATCAAACTAAAAATCTTCTTCACAGCAAAGGGAACCATCAAGAACATGAAGAGAGACCCTAGAGAATGTGAGAAAATCTTGGCCACCTGCACCTCAGATAGAGTATTAATCTCTAGGATATATAAAGAACTCAAAAAACATAACACCAAAACAAAACAAAACAAATAACTCAATCAATAAGTAGGCAAAGGAACTGAACAGACACTTCACAGAAGAAGAATCGGTTAACAAGTATATGGAAAAAAAATGTTCAACATCTCTAGCAATTAGAGAAATGCATAATAAAACTACCTGAGATTTCATCTCACTCAGTTGGAATGGCAATTATCGAGAATACAAGTAACAACAAATGTTGGAAAGGATGTGGGGAAAAAGGTACACTCATACATTGCTGGTGGGACTGCAAATTGGCACAACCACTCTGGAAAGCAGTATGGAGATTCCTCAGAAAACGTGGAATGGAACCATTTGATCCACTTATCCCATTCCTCAGTCTATACCCAAAGGACTTAAAATCAGCATACTCTGGTGACATGGCCAAATCAATGTTCACAGCAGCTCAATTCACAATAGCTAAGCTATGAAACAAATGTAGGTGCCCATCAACAGTTGAATGGATAAAGAAAATGCAGTACATATACAAAATGGAATATTACCCAGCCATAAAGAAGAATAGAAATGGAGTAACCAATATAACTTCACATAATGTATAATCACAAGAATGGGAAGTTATACTATGTATGTAAGATATGTCAAAATGCTTTCTATTGTCATATGTAACTAAAAAGAACGAATTAAAAAATAAAGGAATGACACCTTCCCTGGGGTTATGAAATTATTCTTCAAGTGCTGGGGAAATGAACTTTCCTCTCTCAGAAGGTAACTGAAATAAGAGCATTCCACTAGAACAGGGCCTGATCTTAGAATCTTAGAAGAAGAACTACCTGAAAAAGTTTTTACACTTAGCTCATCCTAGCAATTGCTGTGAACTCACAAAGGAACAAAATGTACAAAGGAGTCTTGCTATGACCCCTACAGATGCAAAATTTCATGAATGACTTTTGCAAACTTCAATGAGGCTTTAAAAATATATATTTGTTTTTAATTGACAAGCAAAAAATGTTATATATTCATGGCGTTCATTGTATGAATTCATGTTTTGACACATGTTCACATTTGGGAAAAGCTAATCAGCATATGCATTACTTCATATCCATTTTTTTCTAACAAGGATATTTAAAGCTACTGTTTTCACAATTTTTAAGTAAGTACACATACTGTACATTGCTACGAACCATATTCACCATGTTGTACAATAGATCTCAAACTTACTTCTCTCGCCTAACGGAAATGTTGTGTCTTTGGACAAATACCTCCACCATCCCTCCTACCCTCCAATGAGTTTTTATGAATAATCCCACTTTCCCACATAGTCAGTAGGAGATTTTGCTATGGGAAGGAATGTGGCCACTTCAAGGCCCCCAAGGAAGCTCCAAACCTTTATCATCATATTGGAAAGATGAAGAACAATTGTCACTCCTAGGACTGCACATCCTCCTCCAAAACATGTGCCAGCTGTCCAGGTGAAAAAGATTTCTAGAAAGATAATTAAGACACAGTAGCAATTCCTACAGGTCTCTGTGGCTCTAATTATTAATAAAATTGGGGGGGAAGACATAATTTACTCATAGTTCTGTAATTATCACAAAGTAATGCAGTTTCCCAAAGAAATATCGTCAACTAATTGCCATCAATCACACTCCCCAACAGTCCCAGTTGTGATTAATGGGTGCTTTCCAACAAATCTTCTCACACAGTTGAACCAGAACAGATGGTTCCAGGTGATTAGCAGATCCAGATGATATAGGGGCAAATATTAATAATGACCACTATTTATCAAGTGCTCCCGGGAGCTAGCTTCAGCCACAAAAGCTGGGATATTCTGGCCTGTCTCTTTAAGTGGTAAGGATTATGATGATACTCCAGGTTTGAACCAGGTAAAAGCCCTCCACCTGGTGCCTCCTCATCCATTAAGCAGAGCAGCTTCATTATAATCCACACCCCAGAGTTTAGTTTTAGAAGACTTTTCCTTATTACCCCATGAGAACTCTGAACTCAGGGTAAACCATCAAATGGTGGGTCAATTCCAAATTTTCTGAGGGATCTCCATACTGCTTTCCAGAGTGGTTGCACCAATTTGCAGTCCCATTAGCAATGTATTAGTGTACCTTTTTACCTACATCCTTGACAACATTTGTTGTTACTTGTATTCTTGCTAATTGCCATTCCAACTGGAGTGAGATGAAATCGCAAGTAATTTTACTTTGCATTTCTCTAATTGCTGGGGATATTGAACATTTTTTTCATATACTTGTTAACTGATTCTTCTTCTGTGAAGTGTCTGTTCAGTTTCTTTGCCTATTTATTGATTGGGTTATGTGTTTTGGGTTTGTTTGTTGATTTTTTGTTTTTTGGCTTTTGTTTTAGGTTTTCTGGATTTTTTATATATCCTGGAGAATAATGCTCTATCTGAGGTGCAGGTGGCAAAGATTTTATCCCATTCTGTAGGCTCTCTCTTCATGTTCTTGATGGTCCCTTTGCTGTGAAGAAGCTTTTTAGTTTGATACCATCCCATTTATTGATTTTTGAATTTACTTCTTACGATTTAGGAGTCTTGTTAAGGAAGTCAGTTCCTAGTTGACACAATGGAGATTTGGGCCCACATTTTCTTCTAGTAGGCACAGGGTCTCTAGTCTAATGCCTAGGTCCTTGATCCACTTTTGAATTGAGTTTTGTGCATGGTGAAAGATAGGGGTTTAATTTCATTTTGCTATGTATGAAAGAGAAAGGGGTTCCATGTGATATATATTAAATGCTGAAATTTTGTACTTTGAGGTGACCTATTTTCTGGCTTTCCTTTGACTTCAAAAGAATAATAAAATTTTCCCTTGTTACTGTGGGCTAGAATGGTGTTTTCGTTACCCATTATTTCAAGACCTCAAGGGCCATGGTAACTAAATTTTGGCCTTGACACTGTAATGTTCATGAAAGGCCACATTATCTATTGAACCCTTTACATACAGCAATTAGAATTCACCACTATCCCACAAAGAAGGTAGTTAAAATCTCTACTGAACACATAAATACATGAAATTCCATAGAATTTGACCGCCTTGCTCAGGTTTCACAGGTATATAAACGGCAGGGATAGGATTCAAACCCACATGTGATTACAGAATCATGCAGGGATATATCTAGTGTAAAATGAATCCAGAGAGCACCCTTTGAATGCCTTCCTCTTAGAAACTGTAGAGATCTTCTGGAAATAAGGACTGTCACCTTCTCTGTAAGGTAGTCCTTCTTCAAAGAAAATAAGGAGATCTGCCAGATTTTATAAAATTAATAGACAATTGGGTTTCATTACTAGAGTATCAGGAGGCTGAGAATAGCCAGACCCCATGGGCTTTGGACAGTCAGAACAAGACTGAAGGTCACAAGGGCCCAGGAGAGAGAGGCAGGGGGATGTGATTCAACTGTGGGAGCCCAAGCTCGGAGGGGTGGAAATGCTTGTGTTATACTCTCCCAGATTGTTTCCTGACCTCTCTAGACTCAAGCATGAATTATAGGGAAAGAGAGCTCCAAGTGAGTAAATGTAATGTTGTTTGTTTATAATCTCCTCTGGCCATCTAGAGGACTTTAATAGCAGGCTCTCTGGTGACAGGACACCCTAACTTAGTGCCAGCAGCCTTTGGACAGAGATGGCTCTTCACCAGGGCCCTGACAGCTTCATCAGGCAGTGGCCAGAAAGGGCCTAGAAAGAGTCATCCCACAGACAGTAGAAGGAGTCAGACATAACTTTCCTACGTCCCTATGTGAATACATGACCAGTGTAACTCCACATCATGTACAACCACAAGAATGGGATCCTAATAAGAATAACTTACACTCCATGAATCTATAACATGTAAAAATACACTCTACTGTCATGTAGATCTAAAAATTTTTTAAGTATTCAGAAAAAAAAAGAAGGGTCACCCCAGCAGATCCCAGTGTTCGAGGACAAAGACAACCGTCAGGCTCATTGGAGGAGTGGAAACCCTGTGTGAGACATGCAGCAGGAACTTCCATAACCCTCTCAAGGAATCCAAGAGCACTCCAGAGAGCTGGGGCAGAGGCGAGAACAAACTGATTTGCTGGTTATTTTTATAAAATATTCATAGCCCCTGACAAACTTTCTCTGGAGTAATTAGGGTACATTGAAAACAATAGGAAACCCTCTCTTTTTAGAGAGCTTTCAAATTCAAAACTAGTCATCTGTCTCCATCCTAACAAGATAATGAGAAAAAAAGCATGAGTAATAATCTCGGTATACGATGTCTCAAAATGTACATCCTAGAACATTCTCTCGACATATCAATCTGTGCTTATATGACAGTAAGTTTTCCTTATGGCATTAAGAATTGGTAATTCTACAGCAGGTCTAAGTTAGGTTTCCCCAAAGAGAACGTATTTTTTTTTAACCCTTCTTGGCATTCCATGATCCTTTGTGAGAGCCAGTTCTTCCAAACACTTTTGAAAAAATCTGTTTTTCTCTCATTTCTTTGAAAAATCATGAACACAGAATTTCTCCCCTTGTGTTTGTTTTGTGCCTTGCTAATTACAAGATCACTCTGTCACTCGAATTAATATCAATTCTCTGAGGTATGTAAGGTGGCATGAGTTGATAGTCGTGGTAAGTTATCATTTATTGAGTCTCCATGAAGAGTCAAGCACCTATAAAAGTGATCTACTATGAAGACTGACATCTGTTGAAGGCTTTATTACACTCCAGGCACTATCAGAAACTGTTCCTTTGAATTATGTAATTCAAGATTCATGAGATAGACCACAAAGCCAGGCTTTGTCACTGATGCGTGCTGCTTACTGGGGTCAAGAACCTCTCAAATATGGGTCATCTTCCCAGAAAAAGGCTAGACATGACCATTTGCTCCCATGTCTCCCTGCACACCCCTATTGCACCTCATCCTTTTATCTGGTGCTCCCAGAAAGATCCTGGCTGGAAGCTGACCCAGAACCAGTTGCCCCATGCTAACAAAGAGACTATATGGCTGTTGATTGACTCAAAGGCAACCACAGGCCTGAAGAAATACAGCCTAATCCTCCCTGTGTTTCTGGGGTGGCCAAACCATTTCTTAATTCAGGGAGGTAACAGAGACATCATCTCTGTGAGGGAGGGGGAAATGCTAGGGAGTGAAATGGGCCAAATTATATCATTACACTGTGTGCATGTAACAACAAACCTTACTACTATGTACAACTATAATGCATCAATTTTAAAATGTGAAAAGAAAAAGGAAAAGAGAGAGAGAGGAACATCTTTATCTATACAGGGTCTGGTCTTCTTTGGCTCAAGTCAAGAGGCAGGGATAGACCTGGTATGTTGGGTTTTATCTCATCAGGATTCTGCAAAGGGGCAGTTCACACAGGGATTCCCAAGCCAGACTGAAGGAGTGAGTTAACTACCCAGATGCAAAGGATGTACTATCGATAAGAGACCTAGATTGTGAGGCCCGGCACTGAAAAGGTAGATTGTATTAATCACATTTAAAAAATATTTTTCTATATGTTATGATGCTTTGACTTCTTATGATCCTAGGAAGGACTGGCCCTCCCAGGGTCCTAATTCCAAGAAACAGCAAATGGCTTACCTGAGAGTATGCCCTTGATATGCAAACCGACCAACACTGAGCCTACACCCCCAGCCTTTACCTTTTGTTAGCCTCTTATAGTTCAGGACCCTACCCCCTACCCTATCCTTCCTAAGGCCAGTTATTACACAGATAGGAGCAGGCACTATGCTCCAGAGCCTGCTAAAATGATTCAAACTAACCAACCCCCAAATCTGTCTACATTCCTTACCCTGCCTAACCCATGCCTTCCCATGAAAACCACACAAAAATTCTCACTCAAGCTTTCCCCGGGTCCTTCTGCCTCCTGACTGATCCTGATGCTTTCCCATGTGGCAAATTATGCCTCTGGTTTCTGGGGATTTGTTAAGAATGAAATTCTTCCCTCCTGCAGTCACCTATCTGTTCACATGTCTTACACCTGATTCAAACAAATCCCAGGTGCATTTTAAAAACTCAGGTAACAAAAACACCAAAAACCGAGGGGCTCAAGTTGGAAGGAAAATAGTCTTCCCAGGGAGCAATTTCTCTTGGGTCTACAATTAGGAGTAGAATTTCTGGGTCATATGGTGACCCAGTCATACAGTCACCATACGACCCAGAAGAACTCTCAGACTGTTTTCCATGATGACACCACCAGTTCACAGGAAGTGTACTCGAGTTCCCATTTCTCCACCTCTTCAACAATCCTGTTCTTCTCTTTTCTTATTACCTCCATCCTAGCAGGTGTGAAGTTGTGTCTCATCGTGGTTTTGAGTTCAGTTTCTACCATGGTGACCATGTCTAGCATCTTCGCATGTGTGTGCTTGTCATTTGTGTATATTCTTTGGATAAAGGTTTATTTGGATCTTTTATCCAGATTTTTATAATATTGCCTTTTTATTACTGAGTTGTAAGAATTTTTTTTTTAGGTTTCCAGATACAAGTCGCTTATCATACAATCCATTTACAAATTTTTCTCACCTTCTGTGCGTTGTCTTTGTGTATTCTTGATAGCTTTCTTTGCAGCACAGCTTTTACTTTTCATTAAGGTAAATGTTTTTATTTTGTCAACTGTGATTTTGAAGTCCTATTTAAGAAATCAACATCACAAAGATTCATACCGGCATTTTCTTCTAACAGTTTGTTCTCTGTACATTTAGGTCTTTGTCCTGTTTTGAGTTAATTTTTATATATGATGTGAGTAAGAGATCCAACCCATTCTTCTGCCCATGGACATGCTCTTGCCCCAGTGCCGTCTGTTGAAAACACTACTCTTCCTATCATTGAATTGTTCTGGAATTCTTGTCAAAAGTCAATGGATCATGAATGCCAGTATCACATTTTCTTGGTTAGTATTGCTTTGTAGTAAATTTTGAAATGTAGATATATGAGACTTTTTCTTTTTCAAGATTGTGTTGGTTAATCTGAGTCTTACCAGTTTTCATATGAACTTAGAAACCACTTATCTATTTGTACAGAGAGGCTAATGAGATTCTGAGAGTTGTTATTGATTTCTAACTTAATTCCACTATGATCAAAGCACATATTTTGTACAAAATTAATTTTTTAAAGCACCATTTTCTCTAAAATTGATAGCTCATGAAAGAATTTTTAACTTTTAAAATAAGATCTCCAAAGATGTGGAAAGAGAACAACAGTGAAAGACCCAAAGTATATCAAAATGGCTTTGCTCTCTAAAAAAAGTGCAAATTTTAAATTCGTTCACATACTTTATCTCCTAGTAACTGGCACTGTGCCTTACATATGATAATTAATCCAATAATAACTAAATGAGTGAATAAGAAAATAGATAAATTAATAACTCCATAAATATGTAGATATGTAAAGAGAAATATAGGGAGAGAAAGAGGAGGAGGAGGAAGATATTTTAGTGCCCTATTGGAAGAAGACTACCTCTGAAAGATTTTGCTTCATATCATTTCTAAAAATAAAAATCTGTCATAGCACAGAAGAAATCTCCTGGTATCAGAATTCTGTCCTCAGTTCCTCTTCCCCTAGTACATAAATCCATATATTTAAACATTTCCCATCACATTGTATTGTAATTTAATAGCTGCTATGGAAGAGAAAATAAGTTATTTTCCCAAAAAGTTTAGGAAATCCTAAAGGTAACAAAAGTGAGTTAATATCTTTATTAATGAATTTCTTAGAAACTTTACTATGCAGACGTGTAGGAGAGATGAGAGACAGAGTACCCAATATTTCCCAGGCATCTTTGACCAGAGTGAATTTGGAGAACTCTTGTGGAAAACCTTGGTCTCCACACAATGTTCAATACACCTTGAACTAGCACTCAACAAACACTTGGTTTGGCAGAGAGAAGTGCTCTAATGCTTGAGTACAAAGTTTCCCTAGTTTGGATTTTCTCAGATGCACACCCTGAATCTGCTACAGGTAGAATCAAATGTAAGTAGTCATGTATATGCAAATAAAATAAAAATAATAAGTAGTTATTTTTGGAGATGAAGAAAACCCCATTAGGGAAGTGAGGAGTGAGACAGGGGAAATGAAGGTAGCCTCAAGGATGCAGTATCAAACAACTGTCACACACAGGCCACTGGAGCTCAGTCTCAAGGTTATCTTGCCAGGGGGATGAGGGAGCTGGGATGTGTATCCACCAGCTGCTATCAGTCATTGGCACTCTCAGGAGATGTTAATTCTACAGCACCCCTAGCTTGCTCAATAGGTAGGAAAGAGAACTCTAGCAGCCAGAGAAAGCCCTTAGGCAAAGAAATGCAAGTGCCATCAGTTGGTTGGATGGATGGTAGGATAGGGGTGCAGTATTTAGAAGAGATCAGCAGAGTTTCTGAAAAGTCCAAGAAAAATCCCCTAGACCTCATTTTTTTAGAACCAAGAAAGGAGGCATTTCAGATGATTCATATATTAGATTCATACACACTTTCTGGTTTCAGATTTCAATATGCAATAACTGTGAAATCTAGAGGACACAAAAAAAGGAGATGAGAATAAACTAGTAGAACTGCTTAGAAGCAAGAAGAGCTACTCACAGGGTTGATACCTGTGATACTTTGTAGCAGCCCCGTGTCCATACAGAGAGGCTTACTGCCGCAGTCTGGCTGGGCACAATCAGGAGCCACTTGTCAAAAGAAACTAACTTTATTTTTAGAACCACACACGCCAAACAAAACAGCCTCTCAGGAAAAACCCTCAGAGCCTCAACTGCCACCACCGGCTTTCCACAAGCCTCTCTCTCCCCCACAAGCTTCTCTCCACCTCCCACAATCCTCCTGCTCTTGAGGCCGATTGGCTGGGTCACGTGGGCAGAGCCAAAAAAGTCCCCCAATGAGCAGCTCCGTGGTCTGAAAGGGCAGGGAAACAGCCCAATGAGCATCACCGCAGAGGAGCCAATCAGCTAGATGTTGCTGGGGCCGCTGTGAGCCAATCATCAGCCGGCAGCTGGAAGTTTGCTGGCAGCTGGAAGTTTGCAGGGGCCCCTTCGGCTGTGGCTCTCAACATCTCCCCCTCTCTGTTTAAACAACAAGCATGTGGCTTAGGGACCGTGCCTGCCTTAGGTTGTCCAATAGTACATATGGTCCTTAGGTTGGCACCATTGCAATTGGATCTTACCCGTCACTGACTACCGGTCCAGTATACAGCCACACCTGTGGAGAGGTCTTTGTACCAGCGGGGGGGTGAGGTTCTTTGCCTCACCTCTGTTGGCCCCCAAATTTTAGCTGGACGATCATGACAAGCAGAAGGGAGGAAGATACACCAAGCCAATTGACGGCTCCTTTTGGAAAAATTGTACCACCAATGACATCATCAGCAAAAATACCCCAACACTACCACAAGTCGCTGCACCAACAGATAGTTCACAATGCATACAGGTGAGCTCACAATGTGTCCAGGCAAGTTCTGCAAGCAGTTCAGTGATGGCTATTGCAGAAGCTGTAGATTGGTTTTATCTTTGACTTCACCAGCACTGGGATGAAGATAGGAATTCTGGCAATAATGGCTAAAGAAAAAATTATGTAACATTACAGAAGGCACTAAAAGAAAACAATTTTCTTAACAATTTACATTATCTTCACCGGCACTGGGATGAAGATAGGAATTCTGGCAATAATGGCTAAAGAAAAAATTATGTAACATTACAGAAGGCACTAAAAGAAAACAATTTTCTTAACAATTTACATTGTCTTCACCGGCACTGGGATGAAGATAGGAATTCTGGCAATAATGGCTAAAGAAAAAATTATGTAACATTACAGAAGGCACTAAAAGAAAACAATTTTCTTAACAATTTACATTATCTTTAAGAGAATTATTAAATATAATGAAAAGGAAAGGTGAAAGTAAACAAACAGATCTGTTAACCTTCTTTTTTGTTTACATATTAAAACAATCCTCAACAGTTGTTTACCCAATTTAAATTAAACCATATAAATCACGTGAAAAAAAAATATTTGGATCCATTTTATCATGAGCGCTCATCATATATGATATATGGACATACATACATTCAAACATATAACACAAAACACAAGTGTGCACACATAATATAATACATACAACACATAACATTATAGTAAAGGCCTTATAACTTTTTACAGGTGAAATCTCCATTGCAATGTTTAAAAACTCTATAGTCAAAAAATAGAACTGATCAGCAAAACATTAACCTAGGTCTGTATGAGCTCAAAAAACAAAATAGAACTTCATGATATGGCAAAGGGCAATAATAAAATAGATATTGAAAAAAGCATCCTGGTTCTGTTGCAGATGTAAGAATAGCCAAACTGGAGTTTTGGATATCAGTTGTTATGGATTTGAGCCAAATCATCTTCTTTTTGGTCTGTAGAAATCGCTTTAGTTAATCTTTCTGGAATCCAAATCGGCTGCTGTTCTCCCTGTGGAAACACACAAACAGACCCTCGACTCCAGACAATTACTGGGTCAGGACCTTTCCATTGTCCTGTTAGAATATCCTTCCAAAGTACCTTGGGCTTATGCACATTTTTTGGACACATATGCCTTTCCACAGCACTAAGTCCTGATGAATCCAAATTTAAAAAGTTTAGAGTAAAAAGGGTTATTTTAAGTTTATCTTTGGGGAATATATACCCCTTCCCAATTCCTTCTTTTTGCTTTAATAAGTACATTTTAATAGTTTGATGAGCTCTTTCAACTATGCCTTGTCCCTGTGGATTGTATGGGATTCCTGTTATATGAGTAATGCCAAATGTTGAGCAAAATTGTTTAAAAGAGGTAGAAGTATAACCAGGGGCATTATCTGTTTTTAACTGTTTTGGAACACCCACAGTGGCAAAATTTTGTAAGCAATGAGCTATAACATCTTTAGTTTTTTCTCCGGCATGAAGGGAGCCCATCAAAAATCCAGAAGAAGTATCAACTGTAACATGCAAATATTTTAATTTTCCAAATTCTGGCAAGTGTGTGACGTCCATCTGCCAAATATGGTTAGGTATCAATCCTCTAGGATTGACTCCAAGATTAACTTGTGGTAAAAAGGTCACACAATTTTGACATTGTTTTATTATTTGTCTAGCTTGTTCCTTAGTTATTTTAAAATGCTTTTGTAAAGTATTAGCATTGACATGGAACTTTTTATGAAAATTTATAGCTTCTTCTAGTGTAGAGAAAATATGTATGTCATGTGTAGTTTTATCTGCTAAATCATTGCCCAAACTAAGGGCTCCAGGCAATCCTGTATGTGCCCTGATATGTCCTATAAAGAATGGATCTTTTCTGTCCCAGATTAGACTTTGTATAGTGGAAAGCAAAGAGAAAACAGTGGAAGAAGGGGAAATCCTACCAGCATCTTCAAGAGATACTATAGCATTAACTACATACTGACTATCAGAAAATAAATTAAATACAGAATCTTTAAACATCACAAAAGCTTGTAAAACTGCATTAAGCTCTACCTTTTGAGCTGATTGTTTGGGTACTAAAAATGTAAAAGTTTGATCAGGGGTAACTACTGCTGCTGTACCATTATTTGACCCATCAGTGAATATATTTGGAGCATTCATGATAGGTATTTTTCTTGTCATTTTTGGAAAAATTACAGGATGCAATGACCAAAAAGACAATAAAGGATTAGATGGTAAGTGGTTATCAAATGAAACATTAGATGTGCACATGATTATTGCCCAAGTATTTAACTCATTAGCTAACTCATCAATTTGATTCATAGTATATGGAGGAATAATTTTATGGGGAGAAATTCAAAACACTCCCTTTGCTGCTTTTATTCCTTTGAGTATTAATTGTCCTACAGCCTCAGGATACCTAGTAAGAATAGTGTTAGGAGAATAAGATAAATGTATCCATAATAATGGACCTTCTTGCCAAAATACTCCTGTAGGAATATTTTTTGTTGGTAGTACAATAAATAATAAAGGCAAACTTATATCAATTCTATCCAAATGCATATTTTCCATATATGTTTCAATGATTTTTAATGCCTTTCTTGCTTCAGGCGTTAACATTCGGGGTGAATTTGGATCTGATGGACCTTTTAGGATATCAAATAAAGGTCCCAACTCTCCTGTTGGTATACCTAAATAAGGCCTTATCCAATTTATGTCTCCTAATAACTTTTGAAAGTCATTAAGCGATTTGAGTTGATCTACTCGTATTTGAATTTTTGGTGGACGGACCATGGTTGAGGAAAATAGAACTCCTAAATAATTAATTGGAAAATTTAATTGTACTTTGTCTATTGCTATCTCTAGATTATAATTTTTTAATAAGTTTGTAAGTGTGGCATAACATTCTAGCAATGTGTTTTTATCTTTGTGTGCTAATAATACATCATCCATATAGTGAAATATTTGTAGTTCAGGATTTTGATTTCTAAGTGGCTGGATTACTTTGTTAACATAAATTTGACACATAGTTGGGCTGTTAGCCATCCCTTGAGGGAGTACTTTCCATTCATATCTCTGATCAGGACCTTCATGATTCAGTGCAGGGATAGTAAATGCAAAACGTGGACTATCCTCAGGATGAATTGGAATTGAAAAAAAACAATCTTTAATATCTATAACTAAAACATACCAGGTTTTTGGCAAAGCAGACAACTGAGGAATCCCTGATTGAGCAGGTCCCATAATAACCATCTCATTACTAATGGCTCTTAAATCTTGCAATAATCTCCATTTACCAGATTTCTTTTTGATGACAAAAATGGGAGTATTATGGGGAGATACAGAAGGTTGTATATGTCCTTCTGCTAATTGTTGTTTGACCAGGTCATGGGCTGCTTGTATCTTTTCTTTAGTCAGGGGCCACTGAGGAACCCATACTGGTCTTTCTGATTTCCAAGTAATTTTTATTGTCTCAGTGGCCCTTTCTGAAAATCCAACCCATGTCTGTCTGTTCCTTGATCTATTTGTATTGGTGCTGTTATACCTTGTTCTTGTTTTTCTAATCTTTTTCCTTTCCTAAAACCTTGTCTAGTCATAATAGTGGGTGCATTTTGGTTGGTGTTATTTGTTAATGTCAAACCTAATTGATCTAGGACATCTCGTCCCCATAAATTTACGGGAAGATGATCCAATACATATGGCTGTATAGTTCCTTCACATCCATCAGGATCCTTCCAATCTAATACCATTGCACTTCTATGGGGATTAGTTGCCACTCCTAGGCCTCGAAGCGTTTGAGTGGCTTGTTGTAATGGCCAATGTTTTGGCCATTCTTGACGAGAGATGATGCTAAGGTCTGCACCTATATCCAGTAGCCCATTAAATTCATGTCCTTGAATATTTAGTTTTAGCATGGGGCGAGAATCTAAATTTAAAGAAAGCATAGCCCAATCTACACCTGTGGAGCCTAATCCCTTGGAACCTCTTTCTACAGTACGACTGGAAAATTTGTCATGTAGGCTGGGTATTATTAGTAACTGTGCTATTCTATCTCCTGGTGAAATTAATGATATACCCTTTAGAGAACTGGCTATAATTTTTATTTAACCTTCATAATCGGGATCAATTACCCCAGGACTTATCATAAGTCCTTTTAGAGTAGAAGAGCTGCGTCCCAATAATAAGCCTACTGTTCCTTTGGGAAGAGGTCCTTTCACCCCTGTGGGAATGATTTGAACTCCCATCTCTGGAGTTAGTACTGCTCTGGCGGAGGCGCAGATGTCCAACCCTGCGCTCCCTCTGGTTTGTCTGATGAGGGATCTGATGGACAATGTGTCCTGGGCACTACCCTGATGGGGTTGCTGGGTTCCTCCAGTGCTCCGTATATTTGTGGTTTGGGGCCCCGGAGCATTGGGCCCCCCTGTCCATTTTTTGGCAATGGAGCCCGATGCCTTTCTCCATGATATCGTGGATAAACACCTGGTCCTTGTTCGTTTTTTGATAATGGAGTACCCTCTATGGTGGTTTGAGAACGGCATTCATTAGCCCAATGTCTCCCTCTATGGCATCGTGGGCAAATACCTGGTATTCTACTCCTTTGATACCTAGTTTTGTTAAACCCTCCTCCAATGGGGCAATTCCTTTTAAAATGTCCTGTTTGTTCACAATTGTAGCATGTTCTTGGCCTGGCATCTAAAGCCTGTTTTACTGCAGCTGCCACAATTTGCCCTTGTTCATTAATGTCTCTGGCATCTAAAGCCTGTTTTACTGCAGCTGCCACGACTTGCTCTTGTTCATTAATGTCTCTACATAATTTAATATATGTGTTTAAATCTTCATGTTTCCATGGTCTAATGATATCTCTGCACCAACGATTTGCTTGCTCATAAGCCAGGTGTTTTAGTAATGGCATTGCTTGTTCTGTATTCCCAAAAACTCTGGTAGCTGTTTGAATAAGCCTATCTACAAATTCAGCATAAGGTTCATTAGCTCCTTGTATTACCTTAGATAATTGACCTTGTAAACCTCCATGTCCTTGTAAAGTCTTCCATGCCTTAATTGCATCTACAGCAATTTGTGCATATACGCCAGGATCATATGCAATTTGTTGCTGCTGATCCTCATAAGGTCCCTTTCCTAACAACATATCTAGATTTCTCTGAGGATAACCAGCTGCTGCATTTCGCCTAGCCGTCTCCTTGCAAAATTCCTCATTGGCAACCTTCCATAACAGGTATTGTCCTCCATTTAGCACAGCTTTATACATATTAGCCCAATCTGCTGGCGTCATGTTCAAGTTGTTAATGGATTCGACCATGCTTACAGTGAAGGGTGCTTGAGGACCATAGGTTGTTACAGCCTCTTTTAGCTGCTTCACTGTTTTGAAATTTAAAACTTGGTAAAATCGCTGCCCTCCTGCCTCAAATACAGGGCATGTTAATATTTGAGATCTTGTCTCAGGATCCCAACTATCAACTGCGGGGGTTGGGGACCTCCCAGCATATGGAGGTGGCCTTGTTAGTTGGACACTTACGTCCTCTGGTGATAGAAAGGTGTTAGTAGCAGTCTCCTGTAGAGGTGGTGCTGTTGGTTGGACACTTACACCCTCCGGTGATAGAAAGGTGTTAGTAGCAGTCTCCTGTTGTAACTTTCCCCCTGATGGCTTTTTCTGTTTTACACTTTCTTTCTCTGTCTGACTAGCTTGAGAGGCCTTCTCTTTTACTTGAATCTTTTCCTCTGTCTGACTAACTTGAGAGACCTTCTCTTTTACTTGAATCAATATGTCTTCTCCTTCCTCTACCATTGTCTGAACTGAAGGCTTTGGACTAAGCAAACAAGATATGAACGTCCACAATGGCAATGTGCCAACTGGCAGAGTCCCTGGGCTTTTCTTTTCTATTCTTTTTAAATCTTCACCATGATGGTTCCATTGTGATATATTTAACAACTCCTCCTTAAAAAGCCATGGGCTACATTTTTGTATTGTATCAACGTATGCCCTGATTGTTCTTGATTTTACTGAGATGCCTCCTTCCTCTAACAATTTACTTAACACTCTTTCAGTTTGTTTTTTACTAATTTCTGATCCCATATTTCTACTATAATACAACCCAACAAGATGATGCCAAACAAAACCGAGACAGAATGAAATAAAAAGGGAACAACAAAAAGTCATTATAGCCTTTCTATCCTCCTGACATGTGCATCCGTCCTTTCTCCCTATCTGTTCCTCAGACGTAAATAGTTTTTCCTCAGATGTGAGCGGTTTTTCTTCCGTCTCACTCATCTCCAGGGACAGGCAACTTAAAACAAAAGTGAAGCAAAATAAAAGAGGAATCTTAAAATGGCTACCCATCCTCTCGCCCTGCCCTCAGGGGCGAGCAGTTTCACTTACCCTCAGTCGCTCCCCGTTCGAGCCACCAAATGCCGCAGTCTGGCTGGGCACAATCAGGAGCCACTTGTCAAAAGAAACTAACTTTATTTTTAGAACCACACACGCCAAACAAAACAGCCTCTCAGGAAAAACCCTCAGAGCCTCAACTGCCACCGCCGGCTTTCCACAAGCCTCTCTCTCCCCCACAAGCTTCTCTCCACCTCCCACAATCCTCCTGCTCTTGAGGCCGATTGGCTGGGTCACGTGGGCAGAGCCAAAAAAGTCCCCCAATGAGCAGCTCCGTGGTCTGAAAGGGCAGGGAAACAGCCCAATGAGCATCACCGCAGAGGAGCCAATCAGCTAGATGTTGCTGGGGCCAAGGAGCCAATCAGCTAGATGTTGCTGGGGCCGCTGTGAGCCAATCATCAGCCGGCAGCTGGAAGTTTGCTGGGGCCCCTTCGGCTGTGGCTCTCAACAGCTTACTCTGTACTTTCCATGTTATTTTAAGGAGAAACAATCTTGCAAAAGGTCTGACCCTATGATCAAATCCCACCTTTTCAGACAATGTTAATTCTGCATTCTTTAATGGATAAGATTGCCTGTCTTGTGCTGCTGTGATTCTACTTTTGTCTGTAAAACAATGTCAACCACCAAATGTCACATGGGATGCCTTGAATTGTATCAACCACAGTAGAATTCTAGGGATGAAATGAGGCATCCTAAGCCATGCCCCAAGCAGAACTTCTCTAGTCGATTCCCCTCTTTCACAATGCTGTAGGAGGAAGAACTGATCCTTTTGCTCTGGATCATATAAACTCCTTGAGCTTCAGAATTCCTAATAGTAAAATGGGAATTTAAAACATACCTGCCATACAGGCTGACTGTGAGTATGAAATGAGATATGGGTGGCCAAATGTAAAATGTTATTTGGACATAGTAGTTGCAGTCTTATGCTTCATAGAACCACTACCTTCCCCTCAGCCAGTGTGTGGAGGGTATATTCCACTAATCCAGTGAGAAATAACAACAATTCACTAAGGGTGAAAGAAGCCTCCAATCCACTCTACTTCTATAAGGAGAGGATTAATCCTGTCCTGAGCTTCCAACTTTTTATTATGCTTGAAAAAAGGGAACAGTATGCTTCAAAACAACACCCCTCCCATTTCAGAGTGAATCATGTCACTATCACCAATACTACAAACTCAAGTTCAAAGAGAGGAATGCTTTTTTTTTTCCTCCAGCATTTGAAAGATAGAGCATTAATTATGCATTCTGTAATTAGTTTGTAATTCTGAAAAAGGCACAGGGGGAATGTTAATGGTGGCCCGGTGCCATCTGAGAAGAAAGCAGTGTGTTGGATATTCCAGGGTCATCATGGTGACCACTGAGTACATTGGGGTCCTCATCTGCTTTGTGTATGTATGAGAAATCCTAAAGGCAGCTCCCACCAGCAAAGTGACAGTGAAAGAGGGAGCCAGCATTCTTTACAAATTAAGGTTTGCCAAGGTAATCGCCCAGGGAGTCGACTGCTTAATTACCTTGGTTGTGTGGCACTGTTGGTCATCTCCTGAGCAGGAGATCAGGGAGTAGTGGTGAGTTGACATTTTTGTGTTGGGCATTCCCAGGAGTCACAGGGCTTGATTGCCTCCTTTGTATTGTTCCTTTCTGCTAGTGTTATACATTCTTCCCAGAAATGGTTCCCTTGGGTAGCAAGCAATTACCAAAAGCATTTCAATAGGAAGGACTACAGAGCATGTTCAAGGTAATCAGGACCAAGAAGCCTGCTCTCCAGTTCTAAGACCGAGCTGTGGGGAAGTAATCACTGTGCAGCCACCAATTCATTCAGCAGGTTCCTGGACAGACATGGCCCCTGGGGAACAGGAGTTGATTTTCAGTGCAAACTATAAAGTGTAATTTACCTTCCAAGTTGTTGAACTCTGCCTGCTCGTAGAAGTAGAAGGACAATTGGTAGATTGTCTGCAAAAGTGGCCCCAATTATCCCCCCTGATTCACACCTGTTGGCGATATGATTTTGAGTTCTTCCCATCAAAATCTCTTTTCCAACTTCTTGAGTTTGACCTGGTTTTGATACAGAAAGCCCTGTCTCTACCCTGATGCTGATCTAAAACAAGGACAAGGTTTTGATAAAGAAGAAGCAAGAGGAAGAGGAGGAGGAAGAAGAGGAGGAGGAGGAAGAGGAAGGGGAATAGTAAGAGAAGGGAAAAGAAAAAGAAGTTGAATTGCTTTGCTAGTAAGGGAGAATACACAATTTACTCCAGTCCCAAAGGCTGTGATTCTATCTGCCAGGGGTAGTGGAGGGCTTTTAAAGAGGGCATGTAAAGGCTAGACACCAGGTGTTCCCATAAGGAGTAATAATTCATGTTCAACGGAGAGAGAGAGAGAGAGAGAGAGAGCGCGAGCTCTTTCTTAGACCCACTGATGCCATCCACATAATCTGGATTTCTTCTTCCTATGGTCAGTAAGACAAAGAATAGGGACTGGATCTAAGAAAGCAAGAAGGCTAGTCTTGCTTCCCCCACCCCCTATGGTTAAGAAGGAGTAGAGGGAGACCAGGAAGGAGGGAAAATGTCACTTTTAAAATGAGCCACCAGAGGTAGACCAGCAAGTGTTACGACCAAAGCATGACCTGGACACCTGTGACAGTTTCATGACTTGTTTTGACCAATAAAATGCAATGGCAGTGTCATCCTACCATTTTTGAGTCTATACTCAAGGAGACTTTGCGCTCTTTCTTGGAACCCCACCCAGTCACCATCTAAACACAAACAAGCCCAGACTTGCCCAATGGTTAATGAGACAAATGGCACTGTCACTCCATCGGCTCAGCCAGAAGTAGCTAAACCCCAGAAACAGCTGGGCACAGACACATGCATGAGCCCAATTCTACTCATCCAATCCAGAGAACTGTGAGTGAAATTAATGTTGGTGGCTTTCTACCCCTAAATCTCAGTATGGTTCCACATTCAGCAAAAACTCCACAGAGACATATATGCCCTAACCTTTCTGGTGGTGAAAACCAGGCAAGAAGATACCAGAGAAATAAAGCAGTTGACTTCTGAGGGCCCTGAGAAAAATGCAGTTCTAGAAAGAGACTCTGCATCAAAGTCATCTAGACACCCCATTCTCGGGAACAAGGCTGAGTAAAAACACCAGCCTCTGAGGTTACCGAGATCGTCTCTGCATCTGTCACTAGCAGCCTAGTCCAGGCACCCTACCTGGATCACAACTGTCTGAATGTAGTCATGTGTTCACATAAGAAATAGGCAAACTATTTAAATAAATAAATGAATAAATAAATAAGGACAAAGGAACTTCATGCAATTTTATCTGACTAGGGCAAAGCAACTAGATAGTTTCTTCTTCTGGTCCCACAAAAGCCATTGTAATTTATAGAAAGAAAATCTAGGTGATAATACTTTTGTAGATTTAGTTGTCCTGAAGAGGTGGCACATGGAACAAAAGGCAGGACATATACAACTGCAGACTTAGTTAGCCTGTGCTGGTCGGCGGGGCAAGGGGCCTTCTTCACTCCCTGAGGGGCTTCTTGGTGCCCCTCAGCCACCACTCTCAACAAGAGGAAGTTACTTTCAATTTTTAAAGGACCCCCAACTTCAGTCTATTTCAAATTGATAGAAGTAAACTCCTCTAACATACCACTCGTGCTCAATTCCTGTTTTGTTTTTCTGTTGTTGTTTTATTTTCTGTTTTATTTTTATTTTTCCATAGTTTTGGTGGCTTACTGAAGTTCCCACCATTTACCTGTTCCCATTTGCCTGATGATCTGAGTTCAATTCTCCCTCCCACTCCTCCAAATCTCTTCACTCTTCCTTCGCCTGCTTTTTTCTGCCCCCATACTGTGGATTGAATCCAAGGGTGCATTACCACTGAGCTACATCCCAGCCCTTTTCATTTTTGATTTTAAGACAGGGTCTCACTAAGTTGCTTAGGGCCTCGCTAGGTTGATGAAGCTGGCATTAAACTTGCAATCCTCCTGCCTCAACCTCCTGAGTCATTGAGATTACAGGCATGTGCCACTGTGCCGGTTTCATTCTCCTGCTTTCTGAGCTTTGTTCACACCACTGGGTAGGAACTGTCATCCCAAGGTTTCTGGTGGCCTCCTGAGTCACTGGCTCAATGCAGTATTTGACACTGATATTTACTGTTGTATGTGTGTTGTTGTTGTTGTTGTTGTTTGGTGGGGTTGTTTTGTTTTTTAACAGGATCTCACTATGTTATCCTGCTAGTATCACATAATGGACTCAAGCAATTTTCCCACCTTGGCCTCCTGAGTAGCTAGGACGACAGGTGAGTACCATTGCATGCAGCTTCGGTGACCTCCTTTAGAGAGAGCTAACTTGTGAAAGCTTCCAAAGAACCTCATTTTAAAGACTTTTTTCATTCATGCAAATCTCAAGGCTTGAACATGATTATAGTGGGGGACATGCATAGTCAGAAACATTTCCAAAGGATAACAGTATTTCCTTCTCTAAAGAAATGGCTGCAACATAAAAACAGTAGAAAAGACAGATAGGAGAGTATGATTTTTCATGCTCTTGCGACAGGGCTGGGAGCTCCTGGGAAACTGAGGCAGTGTGAAGCCCACCCCCCACCTCAATTTTTGCAATCAAGTCAGAAAGATTTTAGACATGTTGCTCAGAGTAACAGGCATGAGATTATTAAAAGGGATGGGAAAGGGGACACTCTCAAAGAGAGAGTGAGTCCTCTCTGAGAGGAGAGGGACAGCACACCTCTCCTGCCTTCCAGTTTTATTGGGGGTCCCAGGGAAGTTTCCAGAGATTCTCGCTGAGGTCCACCTCTTGACTTTTGACTGACAGCAGGATGACATCAGACTTTCAAGCCCCCCACTGCCATGCTGACTGGTATGAATCAGAACCTGCCCTTACAAATTTTATGCTTATGGGAAATTATCCTTATCTCCCTGAGTCCCAGGATTCAGTCTGTGGAAGGATCAGAAAAGTCCCCTTTTAGGGTGCCTTGTGTTCCTCTTAATGGAATTATTTGGAGCCTGCATTTCTCCTGCAGAAAACAGGTAGTTTGCTGAGGAATATCCACTTAAGCAAGCAGGGCTGCAGGTAAATTGCTTTTTAAAATGAAAGCATGTAGAGGTCAACACAGTGGGCCCACTTTATAGAATGATCCCTGTAACCTCATGCACCCACCACTCCTGCCTGTCTCCTATCACTCATCATATTCCAGGTCAACTTTATTTTTTAAAGGTCCTCATTTTGGAAAAAGACAGGTGACTCAAAAGAGCATTGAAGTAGGACTCAGGAGTTCAGTTCTGAACTTCCACCCCTTCACCATTATAAGCTACTTAATATATTTGAACCACAGCCTGTCATCTGTGAAATGGAAAAAAAAGAAATGATCAGACTGTGAACTACTGACAGGTAAAGATTCTTTGTGTACTTCTTTGTATACCCACAGAGCCCAGTATATTGGCTATAACATAGTAAGTGCTTGAAAAATGTTTGTGGGGTAAATTTTAAAATACCTGCCAATTATATATACAAAATCATAAACTCTAATGGTATCACTACCACATCTCTACATTGTCAAACCCACCATATGCAAACCCCTCTCTGTGATCCTATCCCTCCCAGAATTGTTCTCCACAGCCATGTAAACACTTTTTCCATGGATGGAGTTGACAAAAGATGAGCTAACTCTTTGGTCCTCAAATTTATGTACATCAGTATCACCTGGAGAGCTTGTTTTCAAAGCCTAGATTCCTGAGGCCCTGGAAGGATTGAGTCAGGGGTTTTGGTTTTGGTTTTGGTTTTGGTTTTGGTTTTGGTTTTGGTTTTGGTTTTGGTTTTGGTTTTGGTTTTGGTTTTGGTTTTGGTTTTGGTTTTGGTTTTGGTTTTGGTTTTGGTTTTGGTTTTGGTTTTGGTTTTGGTTCAAGGTCTCCAAGTGATTCTGAGGCACATGGCCTTTCATTGTGATTTAAGAAATGCTGAGGTTACCCTGCATGACGCTTACATTTCATCCTGAATCTTCTCTCCCACTGGCCCTGATGAAAGGTTCACAAGTGGTCATCCAGAGACTAAGCATCTTGGATTTTTAACTCTCTCAGCCCAGAACCAAGATTTCAAATGCATTTAACCGCACTGCTGCACAGAGGGAAATGAGGCTCTGGTGTCCAGAGGTGGCTGGGTTCTGCCCTAAAATAGTAAATTTGGAGCTCATGGAGACAACAGTGAGACAGGCTCAGTCCTCTATGAAGTTATGAGTCAGAACATCTTTTTCAGACTTGAAAGTGATTAACAAAGCAGAACAGAGTCTTTGAAACATTGTTTTCCTCTGCAACAAAGAGATGAGCATGCATCTATTTAAGTTGGGGCCGTTGTTATAGAAACTACCTATTTTAAATGAGTGATAAAGAACCATGTACTCCATCGAAATGAACAGGCTCTTACTGGAGCTTGGGAGGTCTCATTTGTTCTAAGCGCACATCTTGGCTGGCTGACAGGACATGCAGTTGTGTTTGTCTCTCACCATGGAGACTTTGAGCCATGGCTTCTCTGGGGCCCTCTCCTTCCCTCTAAAAGGGGGCCTTAGGATTCCAGAATGTCCCAAATCCTTTATTTCAGAAACCCTGTCTAAACACAAGACAGGCTGAGGTGATCACCCACTCTTCCTGTAACAAGTGAGTTTTTGTTTTTTTAATTTAGTTGTGGATGGACAATACCTTTATTCTATGTATTTATTTTTATGTGGTGCCAAGGATCAAACCCACATGTGCTAGGCAAGCACTCTGCCATAGAGCCACAGCCCCAGCCCCACAAAATGAGTTTTAAAATATGAAAAATTATAAACCTTTCTCATGAATTGCATCACCTTTGTCACCCCGCAGGGTGGATCCTAAGAGCACTGGCCAATAAACTTTCTTCATGGAAATGTCAGTCAGATGCTCAGAGAATGCAATTGAGTCAACCACTGTCGCCTTTCCCATGTGGCTGGGCTTACTGTCTCCTACACGAGCCACTGTGCATGTGGCTGGCCAACAGAATTCCTCCTGGAACACATTTTTATCATTCAGGCCACAGACACTGCCACAAGCATGGGTGCTGTCACCATCACCTACCTACTCAGGACAGTGGCCCACAGGCGGCTTTCAAACTGGGTCCTCCTAGAAAAGGACCTCACATTGGATAATGCATCCCACTAGTTCCGGGGTGGGGCCTGAGGATCTATATAGTTAACAAGCACTAGTAAGCACCAGGGGTAATTCTAAAATTGGCAGTTTATGAACCATGCATTAAGAAATTTTGCACTATACTTTACAAGCACATAATAGCTACTTCATAAATATTGATTCTATATTTTCTTCATCTTGAGCCCTGTGAAAAGAACACTTACTCCTATGCCCTGTTGCAGTGATAGATAGTCTAAAGATATTTCTTTGGCTTAGTAAGGAAACTGTGTCCTAATCTGAACTCACTTGGGTGGCCAGAAGGAATGCAATGAGTTGATTGACCTAGGTAACCTTCCTTTCTGGAGCTGGAAAGCAGAATTTTACCAATAAAATCCCCAGTGTTGGTTCTAAAAGTGAGACAGAGAGATGGCAAAACAAAGGCAAAGAAAAAGCTCTTGTGAATGCTTTAGGTGCAATATGTTATACACATCAATAAACGGCTTTTAAAACACATCCTGCTAATAGGCTTATTAGGTAACACA
Organism: Marmota monax; assembly: GCF_021218885.2. Classification (NCBI taxonomy): domain Eukaryota; kingdom Metazoa; phylum Chordata; class Mammalia; order Rodentia; family Sciuridae; genus Marmota; species Marmota monax. Next base: position 22,974,987 of record NW_026695215.1, on the reverse strand, counting down.
AGTTATCATTTTCATAAAGATGCAATTGAGGAAACAATTATAACAATCACCTCATTTAGGTCATTTCCAGAGCTTTTGACACTCAACACATGCTGTCCTGTTGTTTTTATCAAAAAGCCTCCCTGTTTTAAGTACTGAAAGCAAGAACAATTCCAAGGAAAAAGGACCTTAGGTATTGTTTTGAGTTCTTTTAGAAGATATTCATTTTCTCCCAATTGAGACTGTTACCTGTGATTTTTTTTTTTTATTTTTCATTCTGGAAATGGCTTTGCAGATTTTAAGAATACCAGCTGATAAGCATGAACCCAATCCCCTTCATTAGGCAACTAGATGAGAATTTTCAAAGGCACATACAATCTAGGGAGAAAAATCAGACAGAAAATTATCTAATTATGTCTCCAATAGGATAGAATTTAAGCTAGACATTTTTAAATTATCAGCCAGAATTCTCTGCCTGCATTCTTTCTACTCCCCTAGTCTCTGGAGAAACTGCTCACTACTGAACTAAGAGACAGCGGTTCCTAAGACCTGTTTGCCTTTGTAAGCCTGACTATGAAGCCGTTGGAAAGGCCGAAAAATGCAGCCACACGCTGGTGATAGTCAATCCTCTCCTCTTGATTCTGACTGTCTCTTTTAGGAAAGTTTTGTGGTTGCCTGATGGGTGATCTAGCAAAGCCGACAATTAAGTAGACCATGAACAGCAGGCAAAGTTCTTGTGCAACTCTCTGTTTCGGCTCCCTTAAATACACTACCTGCCATCATCCTAGAAGAAATGGTGGTGGCATGAAACTTAGGAAAAAAGGAAGAAATCTGGGCCATGTTTTGAGGTACTGTCCTGAAGGTTTCAGATGCACAGAAATGTAAGAAGGCTATTGTGCAGATGGTGTGGGTCTCATTAGTGTAGAGTTGAATTCCTAGCTATCTCTCTTGCCTTACAGCAATACTAATTCCCGACTGCCCTTCGTAAGCACACAGGGTATACCAGCAACCTTTGTGTCAGTGATGGTTATCTTGCAAATGTAAATTGACCACTTTGGGGGAACTAATCAAATCATAATATTTAATTTGCTACAATTTATTTTGATATTAATTTTTTTCAACCTTCTCTCTCCTACAGAAAATTCTAAAGTAAATGTAGAGCTTTTGCAAAATGGTAGGAGAATTATCATGGGTCCAGCTTTACCTCACAAGAGCATCACCAAAAAAGAGACAGAAAAAGATGACATAAACCCAACATCTGTGAATCCACGACTTTGTGCCACCAGATCATGAGCAGGATATACAGAACGGAAATCTCAGAAACATGCATTGTCTTTAGGACACATTTTGGTTGACATCAGGAACTTATGTGGTATGTTAGCTGTATAAAGTCATTTGACAAAGCAACAAACTATGTCTCAGGAGCCAAGGCCACCAAACAGCCTGTTTTTGCAAGCAAAGTTTTATTAGAACCCAGGCATACTCATTTATTTAAGTATTATCTATGGCAGCTTTCAGATTACCGCAAGAAACCGAGTAATTGTGATAGAGACTACACGGCCAGAAAGCCTAAAATTCTTACTTTTGGACCCTGGAAAAATGGAAAACATTTTCCTAACCCCTGTCCCAAAGGCTAGAAGCCAATGACCTCTTTGGTATCCTTATCTTAGTATCCAAGTTCTATCACTCCAATAGCAAGAGCAAAAAAGAAAAGACGAGCCCAAGAACCCAGGCCCCCGAAAGGAAAGTGGGGTATTTTTCCTTGAGACTTTTAGCAAAGCGAAGCAATGTCACTCATCCTAGGCCTCCCTGAAATAAAAGGTTCCTCCCAGTGAGGTAGCAGTTCACTTCAGCTCTGGGAGAAGTAGAGACTAGAAACAGCCCAGTGACCAGTGGGCATCGGATTACTTTGTTGTCACACGTCATTCTTCCAGTCTCACATTCCTCACAGCTGGATGTCTTCCCCACCTCAGATAGATGATGTATTTTCCCCATGCATTTATCTTCCTCAGGTCCATCTCCCAAAGAACGAATGACTTGCTTAAGATAAATTAACAGTGATGTGCCTGAAGATAAAACATGGAGCTACCTCAACAATTTCACCTTTCTCCTCTCCACACGCAAAATTATTCTTCCTCACCCTGCAACTGAATAATCACCTGGCATTATAACCCATCATATGAGTGATCTTTTGAGGATGGACTTGTATGTGTGCTACCTTAGTGGCCCGTCCCCTAGAGGCCAACTCTGGTCATGCCTCTACCTGCCTTGGTATCCAACGAGGTTCAGAAAAGTACAGATCCAGTAGGGAATGCCATTTGCTATGATCATCTTAAAGATTTGCCCTGTGGGGTTGGGGTTGTGGCTCAGTGGCAGAGGGCTTGCCTAGCATGTGTGAGGCACTGGGTTTGATCCTCAGCACCACATAAAAATAAATAAATAAAAATAAAGGTATTGTGTTCATCTGCAACTTGAAAATTAAAAAAAAAAAATTGCCATGTGCTTGGAATACTAAGGAAGTAAGGTCTCCGAGAAGTAATGCAACAGAGAAACCTATTTAACTTTGTTTAACCCAGTATATTAGGCAGCTATTGACACAATAGTGCTGCCTAACAAACTCCCAAGCTCCATGGCTTACAGCAAATATTTGTTCTCACACTCACAAATCATCAGGCGGAATTTAATTTGACTGATCTAGGATCAGTTGTGCTGGGCTTCTGGTGAAATAAGCTCTTGCACATGCATACTTTAATCCTCTGCTCATGTCAGATCTACTAACATCCCATTGGCCAAAGCAAGACACATGGCCAAACCCAAGTTCAGGACCAGGCAAATATATCTAACAGGCCATAAGCATGGGTATGTAATTCCCATGTGACAAACCACTGGTTTTCGGGCTTTCCTTCTATTCTACCTTGACCCCACCAATATTTCCACTACCATCCATCCACCCCAGTTCCCAACTTTTTCCAACCACAGGATTCTCTTCTGATTGTTAACTATCAAAGCTAGTTCCATGGAAAACACGTCACATTGTCTTTCTCTACACAATTGACTGTATGCATAACCACGAATGAAGCTTGATTTTCAAACACAAAACGAGGAAAGAATCTTCTAGACCTCATTCTCTCTATTTACATTCTTTATCTATACAATATTACCAGAAAAAAAAAATCTGAAATTGTTTAACCTGGCTGCATACAGAATTTGAAAACTTTTTCCAAGGCTACACCAAACAATGACACAGCAGTCCTTTGCAGACTCTGTGTCCTCCTTTTCGGTTTGCTAAGCCATGTCATTGTCACTTACAGCTATCACCAGGTGCTCATTGTTAACTCCCCAGGGTAGAGTTACTTTAGTAACTGTCTAACCCTCCTCTAGTCAGCGAAAGTCTCAGGAATCCAGCCTGAGTGCCTGAGCCAGCTGTAGGTAAGAGATGCCAGCTTCTTGATCACCTGGTTCTCCACATTAAGGAGATCTAAGAGAGAGTATCAGGACAAAAATGAATTAAGAGGCAAGCAGTGGTGATCATATAGGCAGAAAACTAATAACGGTTACAAAACACTGGATACATCCAATGCATCTCAGCTGGGACCAGGATAGGGCACAGAGATAGAGAATGCATTTTCTTGAGAGGGTTCTAATGGATCCTACAGCCCACTGGTACAATAAAAGGGACCCTGGGTCAATTTAGACCACTTATGAGCTACCAGGTAGACCTTGGGGATATGATAGCTATCATATTTCATATTTGATATGGGGGATTATTTTAGATTAAAATAGTCTGAAACGTGTTCCAAAGAACACAACTTCCATGGTATGCTAATAAATATTACATTAAATTGTGTTCCAGGATTGTGTGAGTTTTGAAAACCCTGCTGGATAAAGTTGGAGAGATGTCTTGCTAGGACTTTATAAAAACTTTATCATGATGTCTATTGCAAGTCTCCAAGAGGAGTATGTACTTCATGGCATTTTCCAAACTAACTTGCTAATGAAACTCTCCTATCTTAGAGCATCCAAAACATACTTTAAGAAGCATGGATTCAATGACACAATCAATTAACTTTTGCTTCCTAGTTAAAAACAGAACAGTGCTAGGGTAAGATATACAAGAAAAACTTAAGTGTAATAAATGATATGGTGACCTATTTAATCATTTTATTCATCTCATAACTTTTTTAAAAAAATGTAAAAGCAATGATATTTTGTTTTGATTCAGTAGCTTTCCTTTGCATTTTCTCAAACTTCTCATAGTCTATCAGAAACATCTATTTAATGGCTTATCAAAGCAAGGATTTTCAGGGAGGAAAATGGAATTCCTAATCTTTCACTCTTTTAATAAGGGCTAGGCCGAACTGACCTGGATCATAGAGTTAGTCTTCTACACCTGCTTCTCAAATCTCTATGGCCATAAGCCACTTGGGGATGTTATTAAAAAGTACAGATTCTGATCCATTAAGGCTAGTGAGACTCTGCATTTCTTATAAGTTCCCAGGTGATGCTATTGTGCCAGTACATGGACTACATGTTGAGTGAAGAGATATCATAATTAGGCTGCTCCTGGTATATTTTATGGCTCCCTATGAGATTTGCTGCACTGAGGTAGAAAGATTAGATGTAGAGGAAATTAGAAACTCAAGTTTCTCCCGGTCACCCTGCAAAATGGTAGAATTAACAAAGGAAGTAGAGACCAGTAAAGTGTGCCTCAGTCTACCCTCTTTGGATTAGAGTGCCAGATACCAGCAGTGTATTAAGAAGAGGTGATGGGGGCTGGGGATGTGGCTCAAGCGGTAGCGCGCTCGCCTGGCATGCGTGCTGCCCGGGTTCGATCCTCAGCACCACATACAGACAAAGATGTTGTGTCCGCCAAATACTAAAAAATAAATATTAAAAAAAAATTCTCTCTCTCTCCCTCTATCTCACTCTCTCTCACTCTTTCTTAAAAAAAAAAAAAAAAAAAAAAAAAAGAAGAGGTGATGGGATTTATAAAAGGAAAAAGGCTTCTGTTCTCTGGAACAAAAATACTCCTTAGTCTGCTCTTTATCAGGGTAACCCCTTAACCCCAAATCCAATTTGATAATTAGAGAAAAACGCCTCAGCAAACTCTCCAAATCTGCCTTCTGGGCCTCTGGAGGGTACCAGCAGTAATCCCAAAGCTTCTGAAAATCATTCTGGGGAATTTCACAGAAGGGATCACAATTGTGGATCTCAGCCAGACTGCCGGGGGACCCACAGCACAGCAAAAAGTGAGGCAACTTCGCTTTTTGGGGAAACCTCACTCATGGTCAAAGAGACCAGATCATTGGGGTACAGAGCACAAGATGTCAGTAGCAAACATTAGCCAAACACCCCTCTGATGAAACTCATTGACCTTGGACTTCTCCAAGCCCAGGAGCAACCCAGTGTGTGTGTTGGGGGGGGGGGCAGGGGGGTGCTCTGCCACAGAGATCAGTGTGCAACAGAAAACAATTCACAGCCTAAGAATCTCATCCCCGCTCACCAGGTAAGGTCACATAAGCCATACTGCTAATGCAACTGCCACCACTTTGAAGGGCCACATGGATGGGGACAGGAAGAGAGTGGATATTTTATTCAAAGAAAATATGAACACACCTATAAAGATTATTTAAATTTCTGGCCTGGATTCACTAAAACTGAGTTCTACTGTGATTTCAGATTTATTAATTACTCCTAACAACTCTCAGCTGGTTGTAGGTATGAAATGCATGCCAGTAGTCAAATTCTTCTCATCTAAGTTACCCCTCATTTCAAGGAGCTTCAGACAATTAACCCTAACTTCTATTTTCTCTACCTCAAATAATTTTATGTGGATGCACTGACACACTGAGGAAATGTCCTGAAACGATATACCTTCTTAAAAGATGCATGTCCCCTCAGAAAAAGAAGAAATTATTAAAAATGTATATCCCAATATCAGGCATTTAATGATTAAATAATACTCTCTCTCAGCTCCCTGTAAACTTGTACTAATAGGAAAAAAAATTTAGAGGCATTTCCAAGAACCATCCTCACATCTATGGTATTGCCCAACGAGAAGTATGCTTCGTCTTGGATCCCACATAACAAGTGATTTCATCTACCAAAGGCATTCACCAAAAGGATTTATAACACCCCTTCCAAACCAATAGCAGAAAGAGAAAGACCAATGGCCACATAAAGCATGCGCACACACACACACTATCCTGGATCTTGAAATTATAGCATGCCTCTCAGCTCAAAGCACCTTATAAAGAGGAGAGAAGAATTTCTTAGGCTCTCTAAGATGTCTTTGGAGATGGGTATGTCCTCTCCAACTTCACCTTCAACCTTTTCTACTCCCATGAGAATCACTACCACAGACAGCCACTGTTACAAAAGGGAAAGTTGTTTGATCTTTCAAGTTGCTCAGACCCAATAACAACAACAATAATAATGTTGAGAAACACCCTACATCAGAGAAGATAGAGCTGCTATGTCACCAACCCAAATACAGAATGTCTTGGGAAGACATGAGGGCTTTAATAAAACTTACTTGAAAGAGATATGATATTTTAAACAAGTACATTGCAAAGAAAAAAAATTCATCAGTGATTAGGAATGAAAAGCAAGAAGCTAACATCTCTGGAAAGATGAGGTCTACAAAAAAAAAAAAAGTCTACGCACTGAATCATAACTATTCTCTGGACTATGATTATACGGGATAATTACCAATCCATTAGTGAGTAAGGAGATGTATCTCATATGTCCATCATTATATAACTGCATAGATAAATACACCTGGTTCTCATTCAGAATTCTCAATAAGACATTTTAATGTCTTTGTAAAAATCTGGGTATTTTTTTAAACATTTATTTTTTAGTTATGGGTGAACACAATATCTTTATTTTATTTTTATGTGGTGCTGAGGATCGAACCCAGTGCCTTATGCATGCTGGGCAAGCGCTCTAACTCTGAGCCACAATCCCAGCCCCTGGGTATATTCTTGTATGCAAAGAAACTGAGCAAATCCAACCTATTCAGGATCAATAATGTGGCACCCAACTGGAAGGAGTCAGGCATTATCTCCCCAGGCAAACTGGCTCATTGCGAGTTACCTATTTCAGACGCATGAGGCATTGATGTGTACTTCTAAGTGAATGATATATTCCCATTCTTTAAAAGAGTGGACTAAATTCATTGCATTGAGTGCATCCATTAAAAGAATAAAAAGTCAACAAGTAAATAACCTAACACTATTTCTCAAAAAGCCCTAGAAAAAGAAGAACAAATCAACACCAAAGCAGTAGAAATAGGAAATAATTAAAATCAGAGTTGAAATCAATGAAATCAAAACAAAAGAAACAACTGAAAAAATTAACAAGACAAAAGGTTGGTTCTTTGAAAAAATATATAAAATAGATAAAACCATGGCCATGTTAACAAAGAGAAAAAGAGAGAAAACTTAAATTATTAAAATACAAGATGAAGAAGAAAATATCACAACAGACACATCTGAAATACAGAAGATAATTAAAAACTACTTTGAAAACTTATACTCTAATAAAATAGAAAATATTGAAGACATCAACAAAATTCTAGAGACATATGACCTACCCTAACTGAAGGAGGAGGTCATACATGATTTAAACAGATCAATTTTTAAGTAATGAAATAGAAAATGCCATCAAAAGCCTACCAACCAAGAAAACCCCAGGACCAGATGGATTCTCAGATGAGTTCTACAAGACATTCAAAGAAGAATTAACATCAATACTCCTCAAATTATTCCATGAAATAGAAAAGAAGGGAACCTTTCCAAACTCATTCTATGAGGCTAATATCACACTGATACCAAAACCAGACAAAGACACATCAAGGAAAGAAAACTTCAGACCAATATCCCTGATAAACATAGACACAAAAATTCTCAATAAAATTCTGGCAAATTGCATACAACAACATATTAAAAAGACAGTGCACCATGATCAAGTGGGGTTCATCCCAGGAATGAAGGGTTGGTTCAAAATATGGAAATTAATAAATGTAATTCATCATATCCATAGACTTAAAAACAAGATTCATATGATCATCTCAATAGATGCAGAAAAAGCATTTGACAAAATACAGCACACCTTCATGTTCAAAACACTAGAAAAACTAGGGATAGTAGAAACATACCTCAACATTGTGAAAGCTATATATGCTAAACCCAAGGCCAGCATCATACTAAATGCAGAAAAATTGAAAGCATTCCCACTAAAAACTGGAACAAGACAAGGATGTCCTTTTTCACCACTTCTATTCAACATCATCCTTGAAACTCTAGCCAGAGCAATTAGACAAAAGAAAGAAATTAAAGGGATACAAATAGGTAAAGAAGAACTCAAACTATCACTATTTGCTGATGACATGATTCTATACCTAGAAGATCCAAAAAATTCCATCAGAAAACTTTTAGAACTAATAAATGAATTCAGCAAAGTAGCAGAACATAAAATCAACACCCGCAAATCAAATGCATTCCTATACATAAGCAATGAATCCACTGAAAGAGAAATAGGAAAACTACTCCATTCACAAAATCCTCAAAAAAATAATAAAATACCTGGGAATCAACCTAGCAAAAGAGGCGAAAGATCTCTGTAATGAGAACTACAGAACATTAAAGAAAGAAATTGCAGAAAACATCAGAAGATGGAAAGATCTCCCATGTTCCTGGATAGGCAGAATTTATATTGTCAAAATGGCCACATTTTGTGTTTTTGGTGTTAAGTTCTTTATATATCCTAGATATTAATGCTTTATTGGAAGTGGATATGGTAAAGATTTTCTCCCAATTTGTAGGCTCTCTTCTCATATTATTAATTGTTTCCTTTGCTGAGAAGAAGCTTTTAAATTTGAATCTATCACATTTATTGATTCTTGATTTTACTAAAATCCCAATGACATTCTTTATATAAACAGAAAAAAGCAATCATGAAATATATTTGGAAAAATAATAGACCCATAATAGCTAAAGCAGTCCTTAGCAAGAAAAGTGAAGCAGGAGGCATCACAATACCAGACCTTAAACTACACTACAGAGCTATAGTAACAAAAGTAGCATGGTATTGACACCAAAATAGACTTGTAAACCAATGGTACAGAATAGAGGACACAGAGACAAACCCACATAAATATGGTTATCTCATACTAGACAAATGTGCCAAAAACATTCACTGGAGAAAAGATAGCCTATTCAACAAATGGTGCTGGCAAAACTGGAAATCCATATGGAGCAAAATGAAATTAAACCTCTATCTCTCACCCTACCTACACAAAAATCAACTCAAAGTGGATCAAAGACTTAGGCACTAGAACAGAGACCCTGTGCCTAATAGAAGAAAAAGTAGGCCCAAATATGCACCATGTCGGTCTACGATCTGACTTTCTTAACAAGACTCCTAAAGCGCAAGAAGTAAAATCAAGAATCAATAAATGTGATAGATTCAAATTTAAAAGCTTCTTCTCAGCAAAGGAAACAATTAATAATATGAGGAGAGAGCCTACAGATTTGGAGAAAATCTTTACCATATCCACTTCCAATAAAGCATTAATATCTAGAATATATAAAGAACTTAACACTAAAAACCACAAATAACCCAATCAATAAATGGGCTAAGGAACTGAACAGACACTTCACAGAAGAAGAAATATAGTCAATCAACAAATACATGAAAAAGTGTTCAACATCTCCAGCAATTAGAGAAATGCAAATCAAAACTACTTTAAAATTTAATCTTACTCCTGTCAGAGTGGCAATCATCAAGAATACAGGCAATAATAAATGTTGGCGAGGATGTGGGGGAAAAGGTACACTCCTACATTGCTGGTGGGACTGCTAATTGGTGCAACCACTATGGAAAGCAGTATGGAGATTCCTCAGAAAATTGGAAATGCAACCACCATTTGACCCAGCTATTCCATTCCTTGGTTTATACCCAAAGGACTTAATATCAGCATGCTATAGTGACACAGCCATATCATTGTTTATAGCAGCTCAATTCACATTAGCTAGACTATGGAACCAACCTAGGTGTCCCTCAATAGATGAATGGATAAAGAAAATGTGGTATATATACTCAATGGAATACTACTCCACTTTAAAGAAGAGTGAAATTATGGCATTTGCCAGTAAATGGTTGGAGTTGGAGAATATCATGCTAAGCGAAATAAGCCAATCCCACAAACCAAAGGGCACCTGTTTTCTCTAATTGTGGATGCTAATTCACAATAAGGCAGGGGTAACTAGAGAAGAATAGTGTTACTTCAGATTAGAGAAAGCGGTGGGAGGGGAGTGGAGGGGATGTGAGGATAGAAGAGATAGTAGAATGAAACAGACATTATTACTGTATGTATATATGTGACTAAATGACCAATATGATTCTGCAACATGTACCCTCAGAAAAATGAGAAATTATATCCCATCTATGTATGATATATCAAAGTGCATGAATGCATTCTACTATCATACATAACTAATTAAAACAAATTTTAAAAAATTTTTAAAAAACTGTACTCTGTTCCTTCAGAACATGTGGGAAACTATCCAAACAAAACTAAATTTATCAAAGGCCAAACAAGTGCATTTATGCCCCAGCCCATTCCATACTCAAGGTACCCTGGATGCAGATGGGGGCAGCTTCCTCACAACCAAGCAGAGCTGCTCGCTGGGCTCCCAACGTGTCCTCAGGCTTTCCTAAATCGTACTCATCCATTAAGGCTCAGAACCAATTTCCCTTCCTTAAAGAAGCCTTCCTTGCACACTCAAACCTTCATTGATCACCTCTTTCACTGAAACTTCTTGAGCAAGTATTGATTGCACCATAATTGCAGTAGTTAATCATGCACTGTCTTGTATTTCTTAAACTGTGGAGTTTTTTTGTTTTTGTTTTTGTTTTTTTAATATAAGGGAATTTTCCAAAAAGAATTCCAAGATCTCAATACCAAAGGGGTTTTCAGTAAGGGATCAGATTCCAACCTTTTTAATAATCATAATTAATTTAATTATAGTTTTGCTGATACAGTTCTTTGTGGAAAACCCTACTGTTTCCTGATCTTACCAAGGGCAATGATCCCCTAGGATACTGAGTCAGGATAACTACCTCAGTAGAGGCTGGTGCTCCCTGATAGCTCCTTTGCTTCCTGAGGATCCCATTCTGACGCACTGCAGCTCACCCCTGAGCCTGACTCACCAGGATGCCCTCCTGACTTCAGTTCTTTTTTTCCACCCGCTAGCCTGGTCCTTTTCTCATGAAAGGTAATTGCCTCTGCTTCAGATTCCGTTCTCCTCATTTAGGTCCGTTTCCGCCTATCCGGGTTAGACTTGTCCTTAGGAGACACTCCCAGGGTAGCCAGCTCTTGGCTGCTGATCCAACCTCCTCCTAATTGATAACCTTGGTTCACCTGGCCTCCAGGAGTCGTTGGCGGCTCTCTGCTGCCCCCTGCTGGCTGTTCTTGGCACTAATGCCCAATCTTTCAAGCCAGCTAGCTGAGTAAATTCTAGGTAAATCCTGTGGATTTGGCATGCCTGGTGACAGAGGGTCACTTAATATTACATAAAAGATGTTTCCAAGTTTAGATATTGTTTACTTACCACTTACTTTCTGATCTCACATTCAACCAATCATGATCAGCTAGCCCTGCATTTATTAACTACTAATAGATTACTAAAAGATCCAAAGGCACTCCTGAAGAGACAGACATCTATGCCAGCCACCAGATGCAGACATAAATACATGGAAAATGTAACTGTACATGGCACAGTATAATTTTAGCCAATTTACTGTATTATTCTCTCTCTCTCTCTCTCTCTCTCTCTCTCTCTCTCTCTCTCTCTCTCTCTTCTCTCTCATTCTTCATCCATAGAGTTACAAGGTTTGGTAATTCACAAAGATTAGCTTATATAATACTTTCCCGGTAAGTTTGTTAAAAAATAAAATTTCTGAATATCACTCTCAGCCAGAGACCCTAATTTTCCAGGTGGGTCCAGAGATCTGCATTTTTAATCAGCATTAGGTAATTCTAATGCAAGTGGCCCATGAGAAACATAATTGACTAGCCAACTTCCATCCAATTATTCCATTCCTTGATTCACTCAAAACCACACACTCTGAGGCTTAGAAAAGAGGACCAAACTAGAAAGGACCTGGGGGTTGGGGTGCTCCTGTGAATAAGCATATTTTATAAGCACAATAATCATAAAAGATTCTCTCCACTCCACTCATCAGGCAATGCTTGTGGTGCCCAGAATATGCCTAACACCAGCATCTGAGGCTAAGAGAAAGTGCTGTTATTTAATAATTCTCTCTTCCATAATTTATCACACAGGAACTTGCAGCACAGAGAGAGATGATAAATAACCAACTCAGCAAATATTTTAGCACCCTAGAGACAAGTACCTACCATTTAAAATACTGTGGTCTTTCATTAGACCTGGAGATGTGAAATTGAAGAGGCTTTTTAAACTTTTATTTACTTAATCAAATGAAGGCTTGTCACATTCACTTGACATTCTATTTTTTAACTGAAAAAAGAAGATATTTCAATCAGTTTCCACTGCTGCTGAAACCATAGTTTCACTTCATTTCAAGAGTAGGGCTTGGCTGCAGTTTTTCTCAAACTTTTATGTACTTTTGGGGCTCTTGTGAAAATAGAGAGTCTGCTTCAGGAAGTCTAGGGTGGAAACTGAGGTTCTGCATTTTTAATAAGTTCCTGCTGAAACCAAGGAAAATCCAGATGTAAACACTCTAGTTTGCTTTTAGTGTTTTGCTTGTATTACCAATTTTAGAGGTCACCTGGCTAAGCATTATATTCCCATTAGCTTTGCTATAGATAGCACCTTTGATATATGCGTCACAATGGTAAGGGTTACCTAGGTTGTTTTGCAGGAACTTGTAGGTGGCTCAAACCTTTTGAAATCACAGAGCCAAAACAATGCCCTCCGAGCACACTCATGCCACCTTTTTCAAACATGCATCCTAAAAGGATAAGATTTGACTGAGCACCTTTCTCTCGCCATGCACAAAAGTTAATTCAAAATGGATCAAGGAGCTTGATATCAAATCAGAGACACGCCGTCTGATAGAAGAAAAAGTTGGCTACGATCTACATACTGTGGGGTCGGGCTCCAAATTCCTCAATAGGACACCCATAGCACAAAAGTTAATAACTAGAATCAACAAATGGGACTTACTCAAACTAAAAAGTTTTTTTCTCAGCAAAAGAAACAATAAGAGAGGTAAATAGGGAGCCTACATCCTGGGAACAAATCTTTACTCCTCACACTTCAGATAGAGCCCTAATATCTAGAGTATACAAAGAACTCAAAAAATTAAACAATAAGATAACAAATAACCCAATCAACAAACGGGCCAAGGACCTGAACAGACACTTCTCAGAGGAGGACATACAATCAATCAACAAGTACATGAAAAAATGCTCACCATCGCTAGCAGTCAGAGAAATGCAAATCAAAACCACCCTAAGATACCATCTCACTCCAGTTAGATTGGCAGCCATTATGAAGTCAAACAACAACAAGTGCTGGCGAGGATGTGGGGGAAAGGGTACACTTGTACATTGCTGGTGGGACTGCAAATTGGTGCGGCCAATTTGGAAAGCAGTATGGAGATTTCTTGGAAAGCTGGGAATGGAACCACCATTTGACCCAGCTATTCCCCTTCTTGGTCTATTCCCTAAAGACCTAAAAAGAGCATGCTACAGGGACACTGCTGCATCGATGTTCATAGCAGCACATTCACAATAGCAAGACTATGGAACCAACCTAGATCCCCTTCAATAGACGAATGGATAAAAAAATGTGGCATTTATACACAATGGAGTATTACTCTGCATTAAGAAATGACAAAATCATAGAATTTGCAGGGAAATGGATGGCATTAGAGCAGATTATGCTAAGTGAAGCTAGCCAATCCCTAAAAAACAAATGCCAAATGTCTTCTTTGATATAAGGAGAGTAACTAAGAACAGAGTAGGGACGAAGAGCAGGAGAAGAAGATTAACATTAAACAGGGATGAGAGGTGGGAGGGAAAGGGAGAGAGAAGGGAAATTGCATGGAAATGGAAGGAGACCCTCAGGGTTATACAAAAGTACATACAAGAGGAAGTGAGGGGAAAGGGAAAAATAATACAAGGGGGAGAAATGAAGGTCAGTAGAGAGGGTAGAGAGAGAAGAGGGGAGGGGAGGGGAGGGGGGATAGTAGAGGATAGGAAAGGCAGCAGAACACGACAGTCACTAGTATGGCAATATGTAAATCAATGGATGTGTAACTGATGTGATTCTGCAATCTGTATACGGGGTAAAAATGGGAGTTCATAACCCACTTGAATCAAAGTGTGAAATATGATATGTCAAGAACTATGTAATGTTTTGAACAACCAACAATAAAAAAATTTAAAAAAAAAAGATTTGACTGAGCATATGCAGATCACCAATGACTTCATTTTCCCTGCCTCCAATCACCTTCTTCCATATCTCAGACTACCCTGCTTCTTCATCCCATAACTGCCCCTAAGTTCTATTCTCAAGGAGACAAATTTCAGGCTGACTTTCCCATCTCCACATGATTGGTTGCCTCATGAATTAACTCTTTCTCTTTTGCAAAATTTGTTTCAGTGATTGGTATTCTACCAGGTGGGCAAAATGGGCCTGATTCAGTGAAGATGAATGACCCCAATACTGCTCATCTTCCAATCACACTTTGAGTGGCCAGGATTTCTTTAGGTTTCTCTTCTGGAGGCTGCATCCTGCCTTAGAATCCTGGTGTTACCACTTATTGACCATCTAATTGAGGGCAAGTTGTACTTTGAGCCCCAGTTTTTTCATGTTTAATGAGTATACCTCCCTCAGAGGGTTATCATAAGAATTAAATAATCACTATAAAGCACCTGGCAAGTAGAAACCTTCTCATCCTTATCCAACCCCTTCACGGATCATCAGCCTCATAGTTAAAGCCATCTCCACACCATCCTCCAACTTCAGGAGTATGAGTACAATTCTCTGAGCTCAGCATTATTTTTGTTGGACCAAAACTCTACAGTAGAGATGCAACTATATGCTGAGAGTAAATAGAAGCAAAACCTCTCCTGACTTGCTGCTGACAAAACCCTTTGTAGGAACTGTGAGCTCCTAAAAGTAGCAAGTCATTAGAAAAGGAAAAGAAAGGAACATCCATTGATTGCAGTTAAGGAAACTCATCAGAGAGGCTTCATAACTGTGTGCAGAAGGTCGCACAGTAGGGACGCTTCTTCAGGTTTATATAACCACAATGTTTCTATTAAGTGGTTCTCATGGTATACTTCCTGGACACATCATCAGGAAACTTGTAGAAATGCACATTCTCCAGCCCTGACCCAAACTTACTGAATCGGAAATTCTGGGGGTACAGCTAAGGACCTGTCTTTTAATAAGCCCTCCAGAGGATTCTGTGCACACTAAAGTTTAAGAACCCTTATATTCTATCATGCTGCTCCCAGCATCTTCAAACTTACACCTAGGAATATTAAAATAGTTATATCAGAGGACCTACTAATTATCTTAGAAAATATAAACTTGCCTGATGCATAAAGCTAGGAGTAAAGAGAGGAAAGATCATTTTTCACAGAATGAAAGTTTGAGAGAAAGCCCAAACCAACCCATCCCAATGCGGAACAGACAACTGGAGGCCTAGTCAGGTGCCAGAGTTAGAAAGAAGTCATGAGCTATAGGGATAATATGAGGAGGAAAAGGTGGGTATGTTTTTATATTTTATTATTTTACGAGAAGACAAGTGAAGAATGGAATCTTTTCAATCTTGCTATGGTCTGAGTGTTTGTGTCTCCCCAAAATCTACATGTTAAAACCTAAATCTCAGTGTGGTAGAGTTCAGAGATGGGACCTTTGGAAGGCCAGTCAGTCTTCAACGTGGAGCCCTAATGAATGAGATTAATGCTCTCATGAAAGAGGTCCAAGAGAGCTGATTTTCCCTTTCTCTGCCACAGCAAGAGTGTGCCATCTATGAGCAATAGCTCTCATCAGACATGAAAACTTCTGGCTCCTTGATCTTGGATTCTCAGCCTCCAGAACTGTGAGCAATAAATTTCTGTTGTTTATAAGTCACCCAGTCTCAGGTACTTTGTTATAGCAACCCAAACAGTCTAAGACAGCATCCACTTTGGGACAGGAAAGAAAATTTAAAAATTAAAGGAACATAGTGTATCTAATTGTGACATGAATTACAAGTATTGTCTTCATACTTGTACTTTGGATAACGATGTCCATCACATTCCACCATCTTTGCTAATCCCCTGCCCCCTCCCTTTCCCTCCCACCCCTCCGCTCCATCTAGAGTTCATCTGTTCCTCCCATGCTCCCCCTCCCTACCCCACTATAAGTCACACTCCTTATATCAGAGAAAACATTCAGCCTTTTTTTTTTTTTTTGATTGGCTAACTTCACTTAGTCTTATCTTCTCCAACACCATCCATTTACCTGCAAATGCCATGATTTTATTCTCTTTTATTGCTGAGTAATAATCCATTGTGTATATATGCCACATTTTTTTTTATCCATTCATCTACTGAAGGGCTTCTAGATTGGCTTCACAGTTTAGCTATTGTGAATTGTGCTTCTATAAACATTGATGTGGCTGTGTCCCTGTAGTATGCTGTTTTTAAGTCCTTTGAGTATAGACCGAGGAGAGGAATAGCTGGGTCAAATGGTGGTTCCATTCCCAGTTTTCCAAGGAATCTCCATACTGCTTTCCGAATTGCCTGCACCAATTTGCAGTCCCACCAGCGATGTATGAGTGTGCCTTTTTCCCCACATCCTCTCCAACACTTACTGTTGTTTTTCTTCATAATAGCTGCCATTCTGACTGGATGAGATGATATCTTAAGAGTAGTTTTGATTTGCATTTCTCTGATTGCTAGAGATGATGAACTTTTTTTCATATATTCATTGATTGATTGTATATCCTCTTCTGAGAAGTGTCTGTTCATGTCCTTGGCTCATTTGTTGATTGGGTTATTTGGGGGTTTTTTTGTTTGTTTTTTTGTTTTGGGAGGTTTTTTTTGGTGCTTAGCTTTTTGAGTTCTTTATACACCCTAGAGATTAGTGCTCTATCTGATGTGTGAGGGGTAAAAATTTGCTCCCAGTATATAGACTCTCTATTCACCTCAATTTTTGAATGGTGTATACTAAAAAATATTATTTATCTAAAGGTACAATTTAATTGGGTGTCCTGCATTTTAGCTTGCCAAATCTGGCACCCCTACCAATATTCTATTTTCTGACCTATGACACCAGGGTGATAGGTTGATCCAAGTTTATTTTCTACCTCCATCTATTTGGCTTCTCTCTCTTCTACACATCCTCAATCTCTCTTCCCTTTCCAATATATTTTCACTCCCTTTTCTTTCATGGCATCTGTATCTTATGATTAGTTCTTCCATACTAAATATACTTTTAATTCACCCAAATCAATAGAAACTTTTCTCAAAATGTTACCAGTTGGTGACAAACCTCGATTCCAAACAAGTAAGCCAACAGTTCATTGGGGTTGACATTTTCTTCATAATTGCATTTTCTTTCCAGTACTGAAAACCCCAAAGTCAAGAAAATTAGGAAGTTCAAGGAAGAAAAGTTCAAAGAACAGCCTTGACTCCTCCCAACTCCCACCAGAGAGAAAGATATTTTTAGTTTAGCTGTTTATACTTGAGAACTGAATCCAGATAATTAATCATTTTTTGAAAGAAAAAAACAATTTTATTTTGCAGAAAGTTTTTTTTTTAAAAAAAGGAGAATCAAGAGTAAGAGATATTAATGCACAAAGCTCTTTTGACAGCATTTTATAAAAACAAAGAATTGCACAAACATTCTAATTAGTCCTCGATCCCTGAGGTGGTAAGTGGTGTGACACCATAGAGACTTAAAGAGCTCAGCAGGGCTGCAGTTTTTTGGGTGGGTGTCCCCAAAGACCAATGTGTTAAAGGTTTGTGGTCTCCAGACTGGCAATACCAGAAGGTGGAGGAACCCTGGAGAGGTGGGGCCTGGTGGAAGGAAGTGAGGTCACTGGGGGCGTTCCCTGGAAGGAAATATTGAGACCCACATCCCTTCTCTCTGTTCTCTTCTCAGCCACCAGGAGGTGAAGGGGCCTCCTCTACCATGTGCTCCCACCACGATGAGCGGTATCCACCACAGGCCCAAAGCAAGGGGGCCATGCAACCATGGCCTGCAACCAAGAGCCAAGTCTTTCCTCCTTAGAGGTTGTTTTTACCTCAGGTCACAGTGAGGCAAAGCTGGCTCATAGGAGGGCAGAAGGACCAACTGGAGATCTGATGTGAGGGTTTAGAGTGTCAGGACACATCAGCTGTGAATCTTTTGTTTGCAGGTCACAGAAAACATGACAGGAAATTGACTCCGTCTCATAATTGAAAAGTTCCCTTGCTTCAAGTGACTTGCTGCAGAATCTGGGGCAGGACTAAGCCTAGAAGTTGGGCTGGAAAATGAACCAACCAACATGAAGGGTCACAACCTAGTAGCAATATCGATATTCTAGTCTGGCTTCAGAAAGAGTGAAGTTCCAGGGGCTAAATGGCCCTAAGTTGAGTGGTCTGGAGCTACCACAGACACCAAGAAACAAGTAGTAATCACAGTATGCTATGAAGGCTTCAAGGTCTTAGAATGGGGCCCAAGATAAAGGATCAAGGTCAGAATTGGAGCTGGTGAAATGTCCCCTACCCATAGTCCCTGCTACTCAGGAGGTTGAGCAGGGAGAATCACTCCAGCCCAGGAATTTGAGACCAGCCTGGGCAACATAGTCAGGCAAGACCCCAGCGGCTGGCTTAGTAAGAAAAAGTCTGGCAAATTGGGTTAAAGGCTCAAGTTAGATCCGTGGTTCTCAAACTTTAATGTGCATCAGTATTTTCTGGAAGGCTTTGGAAAGCCCAATCTGTTAGGCCCCACCTCCAGAATGGCTGATTTAGTGGGTCTAATGATGAGGGGACTAGCAGTTAGCATTTCTACCCTGTTTCCAGGCAATGCTGATAATGCTGATCCACTTTGAGAAGCACTGAGCTTGAAACTGGTGGGACTTGGGTAAAAGGGCTAGGATTATGCAGGGGTGTGGGACCAAGTCTGTAGGTTTAGAAGAAGCATTTTGGAGCAGAGAACCATTCATGTTCCCGGAGTCTAATTAGACATCTGCGTGTCCCACCCCTTTAACCTCCTTCATATTTCTTAGGTCACACTTTTTGCTCTAGGTTACTCCTTTCACCAGGGACAAGAAAATCACTGTAAGATAAGAATTGTTATCATTTATAGGGCAATGACTATGTACCATGCACTCTACTGACATGATATTTAATTCTGACATCAGACACGGTAAGGGAAAAATTATACTATCCTTAATGTACACATAAAAAGAACCCAGAGCTCAGATAAGTTAGTTAACTGGCCTCAAATGATTTCAGGGGA
The DNA here is from genome assembly GCF_021218885.2 of Marmota monax. Taxonomy (NCBI): domain Eukaryota; kingdom Metazoa; phylum Chordata; class Mammalia; order Rodentia; family Sciuridae; genus Marmota; species Marmota monax. The sequence continues at coordinate 22,955,509 of NW_026695215.1, read as the reverse complement.
AAAGAATAAAACTGTAAGTCTTCCTAATTGTATTACAATGAAAGAGCCACAGTCCTGTCAAAGCAGGAAGCCCAATTTGCCCCAGTCAAACAAAATCCATCAGGTACTACATAATGAGTTTTTAGTTGTCATTTTCAAAGAAAAGATGTACCTTGTTTAATGGAAGCTTGGGTGTGATTCATTTTCTTTTAAAGTAGAATATAATTGAGAGTCCATTGATTTTTCTTCAAGGACCCCTGTTAGATAGCAACCTTCAAAAGACATCAAAGTCAGGAGAAATCTGCGGATTATTTCCTTCCCACCACAAGCACAAATGACCCATCTGTGGCTTATTAATGTGTAACTCTGACCCAAAGAATAAAGCCTTTCTAGCTCCATTGAATGCTGGGTAAATTACAGCTGGATAGGAAAATTGGCCACAACAGAAATGCCCAACATATTATTTACATAAATTTTGATACTCCATATGACAAATACCATGCAGCACTTATAACTCATGTATTTTAGAAAAATCTTTAGAATGTTTAATGTCATGAACAGCATATATTGTTAAATGAAAAAAAATGGATTTATATCTATTTTCAAAATTATAACTTAGGCCGATGTCTTGACTTGTGTTCCCACAGATGCAGACGGAATCAAGAATTCAAGTACAAGTTCACGTGGGAGGTGAGTGCTAGACACACTGACAGAGGAGAGGGGACATGGGACGGGAAAGGGAAGGTGCTAATAAAGTTTGCATCATTCTTCATATTACTACTGTGGGAAAACACACTTCATTCCACTGGGGAATTCTGAGGCCAATCTAGAGAGCACAGCAGTGCAGAGTTATCTCACAGAAGAGTAAAGAATCTGGGTCATTTGGCTAGCAACTTCTGTCAGTCATTGTTCCAGGACTCCTCCCATAGGCCATTAGCCCTGTAGCACTTCCACCTTGCCATGAGCAGGTGCAGAACAGGCTCTGGATGCCAGAACGACCTTTAGGTAAAGATATGCAGAAGCTGGCATTTGATATCAGGCTACTATATACTATTGCAGGTAAGGCCGAAGAGAAAAATTGGCAGAGCATCTAATCCGTAACATCTGGCACACCTGAGTACCCCAGACTTCACCTGAGGCTGAAACCTGTACACTGCTATGTTTTCAGAGAGTGAAATCTCAGGGAGCAAGAGTAAGATGGAAGAAAGTGAGGCAGAAAAAGAAAGTTAAGTCAGCTCAAGGGTAGATTGCCAAGTTGACCACCCTTTGGGAAGAGTGCAACTCATTGCTTGATTTCGTAAAGCCGTCTTTTAAGAGGATGTATGCACTACTGCATAACAGAACCTGGGGGAAGAGTTCTGTATCTCATTGGGAAAGGTTTCCTCTATGGTGCATGAACTGCTCGACACTTCCAGATTCCACTGTGAGACATCAAGTGGGTCTCATGATCTCTCACACGGAAAAGCAAGAGGGAAGCCCAAAGTGGGAGGGGAGGCATCATAAGGTCAGGGACCATAGTGTTTTGCCTGCGTGAAGTTGGTAGAATGGTAGAACCCATACATATTTGGTTAACCCAGTGGCAGCCCGGATTTAAAAACAAAAACAAAAAACCAAAGGCCTCAGAAATAGTCGAGGCCCAAAGGATTGGCGGTGCTACCTAAGACATGCCTAATACATATATTCCAACTTTTGTTTAATCCTTAGGTATACACATAAAACACACATTCACTTATATGGTCATAATTACATTTCTAACAGACAGCAATCTTTTTAAAAGAGTAATGATGATCCAGCCAAATTTTAATTTTCTCCTATATTCTTTGATATATGTTTGAAGTTTTGCATAACAAAGATATTTTTAATTTATAGTGCTAAGCCATCAAGTGGGACATTTTAGAAAGGGAAGCAGAGCATTTTTTTTCTCAAAGTAAAGAATAAATGAATAAATGAGGGCTGGAAAGGCATCTCTGTGGTAGAGTGCTTGCCTCGAAGGCACAAGCCCTGGGTTCCACCCTCAGCACTATGGAAATTAACAACAAACAATGTTTTATCTGACAGACAAGGGTATTTCCTAAATAAAAGGTTAAATCTTTTAAGAGGTTGTTTAGAACAGCAGCAATAAGTTGTTTTCTAACTGTGAGAAGTCTAACACATTTTTGTCTTATAATAAAATTAGTCTCCAAGTAATTTTAAAATACATTTTGCTAGCCAGGCATGGTGGCACACACCTGTAATTCCAGCAGCTCGGGAGGCTGAGGCAGGAGGCTCACAAGTTCAAAGCCAGCCTCAGCAAAAAACGAGACACTAAGCAACTCAGTGAGACCCTGTCTCTAAACAAAATACAAAATAGGGCTGGGGATGTGGCTCAGTGGTCGAGTGCCCCTGAGTTCAATTCCCAGTACCAAATTTTTTTGTTGTTGTTTATACAGCTTGAATCACGTATTTATTCATTCATTCAAGTAGCCCTACCAGTTGCTGATGATAAGAAGACTTTGAAAGAGTTGCCACTATCAAGTCAAGTGTGATGGCATGTGCCTATAGTCCCACTGACTTGAGACTAAGGTAGAAGGATCCCTTGAGCCCAGGAATCCCAGACTAGCTTGGACAACATAGTAAGACCCCCATCTAAAAAAAGAAAAGAATTTCCGGGTACAGTGGCGCAGGCCTGTAATCCCAGTGGCTTAGGAGACTGAGGCAGGAGAATCGCAAATTCAAAGCCAGCCTCAGCAAAAGTGAGGCAGTAAGCAACTCAGTGAAACACTGTCTCTAAATAAAATACAAAAAAAATAGGGCTGGGGATGCAGCTCAGTGGTAGAGTGCCCCTGAGTTTAATCCCTGGTACCCAAAAGAAAAAAGAAAAGAACTGTCATTATCTAGGGCCTATATTGAAATGGATAAAATATGTCATGGTAGCAAAACTTAGTACTCACAAAGGGTCCAGATGCTGTCCTAACTTTCTATTACCTCCACTGCCATCAAGTTGGGACCATGTGACCAGCTCTGTCCAATGAACTGTGAGCAAAGGTGATATGTGTCAATCCTGGGCTAAGACAGCTATGAACTGGTGTGACAGCTCCAACTCTCTCCATCCCTGGAATAATGACCTTAGAAGCCCCATTTTCCAGATAGGAAAGCTATAAGAGGGACAAGAACCACCAGATGCATCAGAACTTGCAAGAATAAAATATAAATATCTGCTGCATTCAGCTACAGAGATTTCAGGATTATTGATCCAACAAAACAAAACTTATCCTGATTAATGCACATACCTACAAAAATTGCAGTAAACCATGTGATAACTGATCAAGGGCAGGTAAAATCAATGTGCTATGGAAATAGATAAAATGTGAATTAGCAAAATTGAAGTTTCCACAAGTACATTCTTCTTATATTTTTAATTGACAAATAAAAGTTATATATATATATATATATATATATATATATATATATATATATATATATATATATTTACAGTTTACAACATGATGTTTTTAAAAATGGATATATGTGGAATGGCTAAATCAAGCCAATTAAACCTATGTGTTACCCCACTGCGTTAGTCAGCATTTTGGTGTCACCATGAATTATCTGAGATAAACAACTTAAAGGAGGAAAGATTTATTTTGGCTCAATTTCAGAGGTCTCAGTCCGAAGTCAGCCAGCTCCATTGCCTGAGTTGAGGTAGAAAGACCATCATGAGGAAAGAGCATGATGGAGCAAAGCTGCTAAACTCAGGATGGTCAGGAAGCAGAGATTACAGAGAGCAGGGGCTAGAGACAAGAAATTCCCTTCCAGACTGTGCCCCCAAATCATGCCCACAATGACACACTTCTCCAACTTGGCCCCACCTCCTAGTTTCCACCCCCTCTCAAGTAAGGCCATCCAATTATGAATCTGTCAATGGATTAATCCACTGATGAGGTTAAAGCCCTCGTGATCCAATCACTTCCCAAAATCCCACCTCTGACCACTGCAGCACTGGGGACCAAGTCTTTGACACATGGAGACTTTGGAGAACATTCCAGATTCAATCCATACATACTTGTGTGTGTGTGTGTGTGTGTGTGTGTGTGTGTGTTTGAAAATCTATTAGCAATTTTCTAGTATATAATACATTGTTACTAATTACAGGTACCAGGTTTACAACAATCTCTTGAACTTATTCCTGTGTAGCTGAAATTTTGTAACCTTTGACCAATATCTCTCCAGTAAGGCCATCCCCCTCATTCTCTTCTTGGCTTTTAAACACAGATACCTCCAGTGCTAAGTCAATACCCAAGTGGGGGACCAGCTTTCACTATAACCTGCATGTACTATAGACGCTTTTCTTCCTCTGGGACCCACTAAGAGCTACAATATTATGGTAATTATTATCTAGGAAATGTGCTAGAGAAGCATGTCAAAACACATCGATACCGAAATCTAAAGATGTCCAGCAAGCGATGTGTCTCATTCCATGTGGCGGGGGCTTGAAGTATAGCCCTGTGGCTGTCACTTTAAGATCTATTTCCTGACATGTCCCAGACACTGGATACTTAAAAGTTTTACCAACCTTGTAGATCCTTAAATTGTTTCAGTGTTTGCCTTCTATTCCTAGGATACAGTGAAGAGGGCACTTCACCCTTGTAATATTTTTCCTAAAAATTCATTACCATAGTGCATGCCTGTCATCTCAGAGACTCATGAGGCTGTGGCAAGAGGATCACAAGATTGAGGCCAGCCTCAGCAACTTAGCAAGACCCTGACTCAAAAAATTACAATGACTGGGGATGTAGTTCAGAGGTAGAACACCCCTGGTTTCAATCACCAGCAACACACACACACACACACACTCATACACAAACACGTAGGTCATAAGTCCTGTTCAATCATGAGAAAATACCAAAAAACCCAAGGGGTAAGGGACAGTCTGCAAAATACTTGACTGGGACATTTCAAAGATGTTAATGTTATAAGAAAGAGATGAAGGGAAGGAGACAAACAGGAAGGAGGGAAGGAAGGAAGGGCTAAAGACTAATAAACTGTCAGAGTTTGCAAAGAACTAAAGACAGATTAAAACTAAATGCAGGACTTGGGGATTTAGCTCAGGGACAGAGCACTTGCTTAGCATGCACAAGGTCCTGAGTTCAGTCCTCGACCCTGAAGAAAAAAAAAAAAAAGAACTATATACAACATAATATCCCGGATTGGATCCTAGGACAGGAAAAAAAGAGAAGAAAGGCATTATCATAAAAATAAATTAGTGAAATCCGAATAAAAATCTGTGGCTTCATTAACAGTATTGCACCAGTGTTTATTTCATAGTTTGAAAGGTTATTGTAAGAGGCCAATGCTAGGGGAAGGTGCAGGAAGGCTATCTTTACAACTCCTTGATAAATCTGAAATTTATAACCTTTTCTGGAAAGTATGAAATAGAAGAAGAAAGGGAGATGAAAACGGTCTAATTAAGAAGACAGAATATACAGAAAAGGAGAAACAAAGCTATGCATAAGAAAGTGTGTGTGTGTGTCTGTCTGTATATCTGTCTGTCTGTGGCTGTGTCCAAGCGCATGCTAGAGAAGGGTGAATTTATGTGAGCCAGCAGCTCTACCATGAGGAGACAAATGAGCCTAAGGTTTTGCATGAGCCTTGGAGTAAAAGCCTCCTTACATTTTGGGCCCGAGACACCTAGCTTGCCTTAATTTAGTCCAGGACTTTTAATGAAGCTGCCAAGAGAAGCAAAAGTCTCCTCTAGGGGGCACCTGGATTTGAACCAGGGACCTCTTGATCTGCAGTCAAATGCTCTACCACTGAGCTATACCCCCATGACAGTGAGGAGCTTCATATAAACATTTATTCCATTTTCGTGACCTACTTACATCACACCTCATAAATACCTTTGTGTCTGAGATTCCTCTAGGACTTCAAATCATCCTCAGTTCTCCTCTAGCCACACCATCTCTTCTTCTCCTCAGAGCACACATGCTTTTTTTTTTTTTTTCTCCAGTGCCTAAAGCTCAGTGCTACCTTCTCAGTATGATTTTCTAGCTTTTAATACATACTCCCAACTGCCTATTGATCTCTGGGCAAATCAATGAATGTTTTGAGCATTGAGAGTCACCAGCAAGTCTTGGACAAGTAGGGGACATAAATGGGTATCCACAAAGTCCTTCAGAAACTCATGGTTTGCCTCTGAAATTATAGGCAAATACGGTATATGTGCATGTATTTGTACACCATGTATTTGTATGTGTGTGTTTATGTATATTATGGTATTGATGCATGTTTTCATCAGATTTTCAAAGGGGTTTCACCCAAGGTCAACAGACTCATTTTACAGTTAAAATCAAAAACAAACAATAAAACCCCCTTAGATGTTCCAAAAGTCCAAAATTCACTGTACAGATCAACCCCTTTGTAAATCCCTTCACAATAAACTCCAAGTCTCTTCTGGTTCCTGTTCCCTTGAGTTCCAATCTGAGAACTCTTAACCTTGTGTAGTTCTAAGATGGAGAAAGAAGGTCCAGGAAATTTCTACCGCTGTGACAAATTCTCCACGCCAAGACCTGTCAGCCACCGTGGGGCCAGGGGGTCAACAGCAGCCTGTGCTGGGGTTCATGCGCTCTCTGAGGACCCAGACAGCTACTCCCAGCTTAACCATCTGATGCCTCCCTCCCTACCTTGATTGGCGACACCACTGTGTATTTGGTCATTGGTCATCGAGGACAAAACACTTGAGGCAACTCTAGGCTCCTCGCATCTCTTTTCCCCAGCCCCAGTTAATCCCAGAATGCTACTGACATCCATTCTGACACAGCTTGAGTCTATCCTCACTGCTGCACCGTGACAGCCTCCATCTCCTAAACAGCCTCCCAGCCTCCACCCCCACATCCCACCTCCTCTGCTCCCAGAGCAGCCAATGTGAAAATTATTCAGATCCCTCCCTTATAAACGCCTTCACAACCAACTCCAATTCTCTCAGGACACAGGCAAAATCCTTCTCAGGCCATGTCTACCTGTCTCTTCAGCATCATCTTCTGATTCTCCCACATGGCACTCTGTACCCTAGCTCCTTCCAGCTGCATCCATCTGGCTCCAGCTCTGCCCCTGCTGTTTCTTCTGCCTAGAACTGCAACCACCCTTCCACCACCCCCACCTCCACTTGCCATCTGTGAAAACTCGATTGGCCATCAGTTACTCTCTGAAGCCTGCCATAACGTACCCTCCTCTAGACAGAAGCAATCACTGCCTTCTCTGCTGTACTGAACCTGGCACAGTTATTCCCTCTTCCCTCTGCTTTCTTATTGCACATGCTACATCCGATCGGGAGCAGATGGAGGCCTGGGGCAGTTTCTGTTCACTTCTGGGTTCATACTTTGCCTGGTTCTAGCACATAGTAGATGCTCAATGTGTGTTATTCAAACTGACTTAAAGACTCAGTGGAGCCTGGGCTGTGCATGAGAGTGACACCCAAAACAAGGACCAGACCCTGAGCCCTGTGCCCAATGTGGGGGAACTTGGGGCATGGAAGGTAACCAAAATTTCTCAAACTCCAGAGAGAGAAAAAAGTGTCCAGTTCCTTAAAACCTCAGGCCAGTTCATGTTTACCCCTAGAAATGCTCTGCAAAGTGTGCCTGCAAAATGTGGGCACGGTCACTAAGTTGCTGGGATCTCCTTGCAGCCAGAAAGTTCTAAAACTGGATGAAGCAATCCTAGGACCTTGAGAACACTGTTTAGTAGCCTTCTGTTACAAAGCTCTTAACATTAGAAGAGTATAAGTAGCAATATTAAAGTTACTGAGAGCATGTGATCTGAGTTCAAATTCTGAATCTTCCATTTATAGCTTTTTGACCTTTGAGCAGGAAGCATCTTTTGAGTCTCAGGCTCCCCATGTAAAATGGAAATACTGACAGTATGTATCTTGTAAAATTTGAGTGAGAAATGAAGGGGATAATTAATGTAAGGAGTCCACACTGGTGCTTGTCATATACTTAAGAATGCAAGGGACACCATTATTCAATTAGCCATGAGCACAGAAGATAATATATAAAGTGAGTCAATCCATATTCTTCTAAAGCAAAAACAAGAACGCACAGGGGGCACCTGGATTTGAACCAGGGACCTCTTGATCTGCAGTCAAATGCTCTACCCCTGAGCTATACCCCCGGTGAAACAGATTTGTTTTTAGAGTGTATCTGTCTCTCGGCATTCTGGTTCCTAAAAGCTTCCATGACTCAGGGGAGCTATAATTAGAGAAGGTTGCCTGGAGGGAATCTGGGTATTACAAGTCTTAGAAGACGTTTATAGTGAGAAAAAAAATAAAAGATGGAATTCTTAAGAACTAAGCTCTCAGACCCCCAAAAAATTCTCCTTGGACTTGCCAGGACCCAAAGTCTTATTCCTGTCCACCATATTTTGCACTCAGCAAGCCTCAGCTCTAGGCAGAAATCATCAGGCTCTCTCCAAATGGCAACATCAGTCTAATGTGGATGATTGGATTCCTGTCATGCTTTCCTTAGCCAAGTCTCCTAGCAACTGAGATTCCCATTCCTCTTCATGACCTCACAGAACTGAGCTCATAACTGGCACTCAGTAGATATTTGTTGCATTAAATTGACTCTGGGGGAAAAAATATGTCTAAATAACAATTTGTGCGAGATAGTTTTTCCAAGCCATCAATGTAAGATGATTTTAGTCAGATAAAAAACAGATGATCAGTGAGCTAGACTCCAGCGTAACAGAACTTGCCTGGAACTTGGAATGTTGTCAACCCCGAGAGGTCATTTTGATGAAGAGAACCAAGGCTCCAGACGAGAGCCTCTTAATCAAATAAGTAAATTATTGACCCCAGTCCTACTCCTCTTCAACTTCCAAACACAGCCGTAATTATTACAACCTGCATTTCTTGACCTCATAAACATGTTTCACCCTAATAAACTGTGTGGGTGTTTCATATGGGAAATCTTGTATTTGGGAGCCTCTTGGGAAGTCTGTCTTCCTGCCAATTTCTCACACCACATACCTTAGTTAGGCTTTTCCAAAGGACCCTGAGTTTGGGGTGGTCACTTTGTGTCAAGGTTGGGGTTTGCTGGATGCCTAGGAGAGAGGAGTGACTACATTCCATTCTTTCACTCCTCTGCCTCAGAGCTGAGAACCACAAAGCCCACTTTTCTCATTGTTCTTTTCTCACCCTGGACATTAGTGGGAGTTGAGATTTTAGCAGTAACAGATGTACTGTGTGCTTCATACCCCAGAACCACAGTGCTGGAAGGGATTCAGACTGCACTTATTCCAACCATTTCTTCCACAGACTAAGAGAGGCTGAGAGGCTCACTTAAAATCACAGGCATATCAGGGGCAGGATCCAAACTGGGGTCCACTCTACCTGAGGGTCCTACGGTTCCTGCCTGGAAGAATGTGGGTATTCAGAAAATGTGTGTGGGATTAATATCAGACTATAGTTATGGACAGGGTCACCAACCCCAGTGATTTTCTGGGGATGCCCCAAGTTTTAGGAGTAAATATCTTGCATCTGAAGATGTAGGAAATCCCTCAGAAAAGTGGGGCACCTGGATTTGAACTAGGTGGTTTAGATATGAGGTGTCCCCCAAAAGTTCATGAGTGAGATAAAGTAAGAACTTCAGAGGTGAAAAGATTGTATTACAATCAGTAGATGAATCCACTGACATGGATTAACAGGGTGGTACCAGTAAGCAGGTAGGTGTGCCTGAAGGAGGTAGGTCACTGAGGATGTAACTTTGGGGTTTATATTTTGTCCCTGGTTAATGGAGGTCTCTATCTCTTTCTTGTTGCCGTGTCCTGTGTTGCTTTTCTCCACCAAACCCTTCCACCATGATGTCTGCCTCACCTTGGGCTCAGAACAATGGTGTTGGCTGTCTATGGATTGAGAACTCTGAAACTGTGAGCGCCATATAAACTTTTCCTCTTCTTGTATGTTAACTTTTTTCTCTGTCCTTTGGTCACTCACAGGGACAAAAAACAAAACTGACTAAATATCATCCTAGATATGGCCTTATTTTTTCTCATCTACAGAATTTCTGATTTTTAACCACTCTATGTTATCACGATTTTTTTACCTCCCTAAACTGGTATTTACTTATTATTTATTTTGAAATCAACTCACTGTTTTAAAATTAGCCTCCTGCTAAGCAAAAATATCCTTGAAATTATGCCAGTTGTGTTTCTTTCTGTTGCACATCAAAACAAATCCATAACTGTTACAATATATTTATATTATATTTATTTCACATTGCACTTACAAGTTGCCAAGGGTGCTTCTATGTGGTGAGCCGCTTCTGCCGTTTCTGCAGACTATGGTCGCCATTACAAGATGACGCTGGCTCCGCTGTGGTCTGTGACAAACAACTTCTTATCTGGGAAAGTTGGCACATGATTTTTCACCACCCTGTGAGAAAGCTCCACGTGGCAGCTTTGCATTGGGGCTTGGGATGCTTTATTAAGGCTGGGAGGGGCATCCGAGAGAGAGAAGAAGAACTATCCAGGGCCTGAATAAACTGCTGAAAGAAGATTCCCGAGTTGCGTCTTCCTTGCAGGCAAGGGGTCGCGACAAGTGGTGCCGAAACCCGGGAACCAGAACTTTCAGCAGTCAGGGGTGGTGCACCGGTTAGTCCCAGGTAAGTGGGATCCATGATCAAAGCGGGGTTAGTCCCAGGTAAGTGGGATCCGCGACCAAAGCGGGGCAGCTCCTCTGTAAACAAAGAGAGAGCATTACATTTTATTGCAGCTGCACTGTGTACTTTCGCTTCTACTTTCGCTTTTGTTTTCTGTGTTTCTTTTGTTGTGTCATTTCGCTTTTGTTTTTTGTGCTTCTTTTGTTGTTGTGACGACAGGGATGCTCCCCTGTAAAAGGAAGAGAGCAAGGAATTCATAGAATGGAACGCTCCCATGTAAAAGGAAGAGAGCGGGGACTTTTGTACTTTCACTTTCTTTATAGCTCTAAAAACATTATGGGTGTTGCTTCTTCAAGCCCAATTTTGTTGGCCCTAGATGGGTTGTTACATTCAAAAGGACTTAAGATAAAGCAGAGTACTTTGCAGATGTTTTTAAGAGAAGCTGATATAGCGGCTCCTTGGTTTGCTTTTTCAGGGAGTCTTATGGTTCCCAGCTGGGACAAATTAGGGAAAGATCTAGATTTCACTCATGAGCAAGGTACCTTGCAGGGTGGCATTATACCACTTTGGAAGTTAGTTAGAGGATGTATAACAGATGGTAAATGCCAGGAAGCTGTGAGTGAGGGTCAAGCTATTCTTGAGCAACTGCATGAGGAAAAATCTGAAGGATCATGTAGTGAAGTGGCAGAGAGTATTAAAAGTAACAGTAGTGAGAAGGCAAAAGAGCCTGAAGATAAAAATAGGAGAAGGCTCTACCCAGACTTGACCGAATTAAAAACGCCTGAGAACACAAGCGACTCAGAGAGTTCTGAGGACCTTGATATATTGTTACAACAACTACATAAGATAAAAATGAAAAAGAAGAAAAAGGAGACACAGGGCACGCAGGCCTACTGTAAGAAGGGGAAGGGAGTTAACATGGGTCAACAAATCTCTGAGGAGGAGGAGGTAAAATATCTAGAAGAAGATATGGTGCCGATTGCCCCACCTCCGTATGTGGGGGGGAGCCAAGGTTCCGGGAGATCTTTTCATGCACAAGTTTGGAGGACAGTTAATACAGATATGGGACTTGCATACCCTGTATTTCAGGACAATAACAGGGGAAGATATCATGAGCCTTTAGACTTTAAGATAATTAAAACCTTGGCAGAATCTGTCCGCACTTATGGCATAGATGCCGCTTTCACTCTCACTCAGGTGGAGGGACTTACTAGATTTTGCATGACTCCCTCAGATTGGGCTAGTCTAGTCCGCGCTTGTGTTTCCCCAGGGAAATATTAGGAATCCAAAGTTGGCTGTTTAATGTTTCTGGCAGTACCCAAGACTCGGAGCGAGGTAGGAGGCTTAAAATTACTTCACACAATTCACAATTGTTTAATGCTACATTACCCTCCGCAGCAGTCTGTCTCCAATCTCCGTTCCTGTTTCTTTTGGCTAATGTTACATTACAGGGGATGCTTAATTGTTCTAATATTACCTGTTATTTGTCTGAGTGTTGGAATGGATCCTGGCCTATGGCAATGGTTATGAAAATTCCAACTTTTGTCCCGATCCCGGTTACTGCAGATCCAGAGTCATTTCCTATTGTTGAACTGATTGGAGCCCGTAGAGATTTTGGAATTACGGCAGCTATGGTGACAGCTGTGGCAATATCTGCTGCTGCAGCAGTTACAGCTGGAGTAGCCATAGCCAGCCAGGTACAAACTGCTGCCACTATTAATCAGGTTATTCAACAAACATCCACCATACTTGAGTCTCAAAGTAAAATTAATCAACACACTTTATCTGGGATTCTAGCTGCTAATCAAAGGATAGATCTACTTCAAGCTCAAGTTGAGGAATTGTCTGACCTAGTACATTTGGGTTGTATTGATCAACGTGCACATTTATGTATAACCTCTGTCAGATTTTATGATTCCAGAAATGCCTCCCGCATCATCGGGGAATATTTATCCGGAACCTGGTCCATGGAAGCAGAAAACTTGATCCAGTCTCAACTAACTCAGATTGCTGTTCTGAATAGCACCCGTGTCGAACCAGTGACTTTGGGTCAATTCACCAGTTGGCTATCCTCTGCCTTTTCCTTTTTTAAGGAATGGGTGGGAATGGGCATTTTTGGTGCAATGTGTTGCTTCGGTGTTGTACTTTGTTTGTGGCTTCTCTGTCGCCTTAAAACTCGCCATGCACAAGAAAAGGCTATGATCATACAAGCTCTTGCAGCTTTAGAAAATGGCAACTCACCTCAAGTCTGGCTTGCGCATCTTAAACAGTAAACCTTTGTCATGGTCGTTACACCCCAAGTTATTATAACATTGTACTGGGATCGACATGACTTTCCTTGTTATTCTCTTAGTGTTGGAAAGCCCTTGCACTCTGCCGGTCTTACTGCCATTGCACGCAGATGGGTTTCCACACTAGTACTTTTCTATCGCCTTGAAGTTCGTGCCTTTCTTTCAGGGTGCTGTCAACTTGTTTGTCCTTATAAACAGCCACAGTTCAGCCTCAGCTATCCCCCTTCGTCCACCATCGTCACGATACAGGATGCGAGGCAAGGCACTGCACTTGAGTGATCCTTGACGTGGACCTCAAGGAGAGCATGTCCTATTGCATGCGGGTTAGACGCGTCCACGCCCCGCCCCACGAAAAAAGGCGTCGGCTGATATGGCTTCAGATCTGGGGAAGGCGCCTCCTTAGGACTGAGTCATACTATGCAGCCACTTCTGCACAGTGGGATAGGACCTCTACTCTCGCCTGTATTGTTTTAAGAAAACAGAAAAGGGGGAACTGTGGTGAGCCGCTTCTGCCGTTTCTGCAGACTATGGTCGCCATTACAAGATGACGCTGGCTCCGCTGTGGTCTGTGACAAACAACTTCTTATCTGGGAAAGTTGGCACAGGATTTTTCACCACCCTGTGAGAAAGCTCCACGCGGCAGCTTTGCATTGGGGCTTGGGATGCTTTATTAAGGCTGGGAGGGGCATCCGAGAGAGAGAAGAAGAACTATCCAGGGCCTGAATAAACTGCTGAAAGAAGATTCCCGAGTTGCGTCTTCCTTGCAGGCAAGGGGTCGCGACACTTCTAAATACTTTCCTACTCTTTCATTTAATCCTCAAAACAATCCAGTGAGGGAGGAACAATTTTCATCTTTATTTCAAAAATGATGAAACTGAGGCACAGTGAAGTTAAGTGTCTTGCCCAAGGTCAAGCTAGTAAGCTGGTCCACATGTCTCCAGAGTCATTTTAGGAACCACAGCGTGATGGTTAATTTTGTTTCAACTTGATGGCCATGGGAGCCCAGGTATTTGGTCAGGCAATATTTTGGGTTTGTCTGTGAGGGTCTATCTGAATGAGATTAATATTTGAATCCTGAGATTAAATAAAGGACACAGGCCTCCTTGATGTGGATAAGGCTTATCCAGTCAATGTAAGATCCAAATAGAACAAAAATACTGAACAAGAGGGAATTTAATTAAACTAGACCTGCCTACTTTGAGTTGGGGCATCAACCTTTTCTAGCCCTTGGACTCAAAATGAAACCTCTCTTCTTCTTGGGTCTGGAGCAGGCTAGCTTTCTAACTAGAAGCATATCATCAGCAGCATTTCTGGCATCTCTACTTACTAACTACAGATGCAGGGATATCTCAGCTTCTGCAACCATGTGAGTCAACTTCTTATGATAAATCTCTTTCCACATGCAAATGTGTGTGTATATGTGTGTGGATGTACGGATACGCACACACACACACACACACACACACACACATTTTATTGGTTGATTCTCTGGAGAACATTAATATACATAGCATATTCTGGAAAGAATAGTCAGGTCTTCGCTGACGTTGAGGATCCTGCCCCTGTTTACTGAGATTTTTATACACCATGAAGCCTAGGCAGCACTTGCCACAAGACAGGAGCTGAACTATTCTGCTCTCATGTTCCTGACACTCTGCCATCGTGATGTCACTTGGGTGAATCTGCTCTCAGTGTACAAAGCATAAGCAAAGTGAAAATTAATGTGCATTTTAATTATAAGGTATAGAAGCCAAATAATCTGTCCTGAGTTCCAGAGCCTAACACTCAAAGATGTGGTTTTGATTTGTATTTCTCTGATGATTAGTGATGCTGAACTGCTTTTCAGGTACCTGATGGACAATTTCTATGCCATCTCTGGAGAAACGTCTACCTTAAGTCTTTGCCCACTTTTTATTTGGATTATTTGGGGGTTTTGTCATTTTTGGTGCTGAGTTGTAGGAGTCCTGTTTTAGTCAGCTTTTTTGCTGCTGTGATTTTAAAAAGACCCAACAAAAACAACTGTAGAGGAGGAAAAGTTTGTTAAGGGTCTCCTGAGGTCTTTCAGAGGTCTCAGGTATGTCCAGCCAGCTCCATTCCCCAGGGGCTCCAGGTGAGGCTGAACATCAGGACGGAAGAGTATGGCAGAGGGAAACGGCTCACATGATGAAGTAAATAGAGACTCCACTCACCAGATACAAATATAGACCCTAAAGCCATACCCCCAATGCCCCACCTCCTCCAGCCACACCCACACCTGCTTCTAGCTACCACTCGGTTAATCCCATCAGGGATTAATTCACTAGTTAGTTTAAGGCTCTCACAACCTAATCATTTCCCCCTCTGAACGTTCTAGCATTGTCTCACATGTGAGCTTTTGGGGGACACCTCACATACAAACCATAATGAGTTCCTTATATATTTTGGATATTAACTCCCTTACCATATGTACAGTTGGGGAATATTTTCTCCCACTCTATAGGTTGCCTTCTCATTTTGCTGATGGTTTATTTTTCTGTATAGAAGTTTTGAAAAACTTAAATTCAAGTTCTCATTATGAAATAGTGCCATGGGGATTAAATATATTAGGAAGATTCAATTTCTAAAGCTCCGTCATTGAGTATCATTTGAATAACTGCCACAATTTTTCTAAGTTCTCTGAAAGAAATTTTGTGCTGTAATCCCTTCCTTTTCGGTAGCTCTGATGAAAATCGGGGCTCTCCAGGGAAACTGCACAAAATATTTTTCCTTATAGGAAAGTTATTTGTTTTGTTTTGTCTATTTGGTGCAGTGCTGGGCATCCCTCTCAGGGCCTCATGTATACTAGAGAAAGTGTTCTACCTCTGAGCTACACCCCCAGCATCATTTTTCCTTATATTTTATCTATGTTTTATGACCAAGTGCTCCACACCACTAGTCCTAAGGAAATGCAAGCCAAAAACACAATGAGAAATCATCTCACACCTATGGCTACTATCAAAAGAACAGAAAATAACAAGTGTTGGTGTCACACGGAGAAACTGGAATGTGCATCATTGGTGGGAATGAAAAATGCTTCTGCTATTATGGAAACCAATGTAAAGGCTGCTCAAAAAATTCAAAATAGAACTACCATATGATCCAGGCAAACCCACTTCTGGATCTATAGCTGCAAATACTCAAAGCAGGATTTTGAAGAGTATATGTACACTTGTGTTCATTGCAGTATTCTTCATAGTTGCTGAGAAGTAGATGCAACCTAAATGTCCATCAATAGTTGAATACAGAAAATATGATATATACATACAATTGAATATTATGCAGCCTTAAAAAGAGAAATTCTGACCCATGCTACAACATGGTTAGATTTTTATGACAATAAATGAATCAAATCATTCCTTTTATTCTCCCAATAACCTTATATTTACTGTGCCCGTTGAGGGGTTGGCAGGTTAGCATTTTTGAGAGATTCTGGGGGAAACTTAGAAGGCAGGAAGTGGGAGAATGACTTGTGGTCTCCCTTGAGGGTTTCTCTTTACCACCTTATCCTTATTGTCTCTGTTCTACTTCCTCTCTCCCCTGTGTCCATGACTGTTCATTCATGAACTTGATACTGCTTGTTTTGTAGGTGTAGAATTACTTTATAGCTAGAATCAGATTTGTACATATCAAATCATTATTTCTTATAGCAAATATATAGGGATTTTTTTTGTCCTTTCTCATTAAGCTTTTAGTTTGCTATGGCTGAAAACTTCAGATCTACTTGTTTCTTTATGGTATAAGGGAAGAACAGTGAGCTAGCAGGCAACCTCAACTCTGTTCAATCAGTCTGACTTTTGGTGGAGACCCTAAATCTCTTTGGTCCATCCAGAGAAGGCACTGGAATTGATGATTGCTTAAGACCCCTCCAAACTGCAAACATTCCGCTCAAAATAAATCTTCTAAATAGCACTATATGTATGTACTGAGACCCTTTATCTTTAAAGGAGCTGGAAGTAAATATTCCCAGAAGCAAACACTTACATTTTTGTATATTTTCAAAGACATTTCTAACATGGACACAGCTGAATGAAAACATATTCTGGAATGAAGCTCAGGGAAAATTTGATATTCAATCACTTTTACTAAATTAACTCTGATCTTTAGCATATTTATTTATTCAGTTTCTGGTCCTTTATTTTAATTTTGATAATTTTTAATGCATAGTTCTTCCACCCTCTTCGGAAGAAAATGATATAGAAGCTGTAAGGAAAATATTAAAATATTCTAGTAGCTCTGAAGGAAAACTACTACAATTTAAAAATCTTATGATATTACCTTGGAAAGCAAGTTAATGCATTACCTTAATGTTGCTGGGAAGAATTCAGCTCTCCAAAGAACCCGATGTGGAGGGGCAGGCGAAATAAGCATAGAGTATCTGTTGATTAGACCAAGCTCACATGGAATGAAATAGCTTAAGTCTTTACCTGGTAAGCAAAATCTTTTTTCTATCTGTGTCCTCTATCCTACTTGAGCTAATGATTACCAGGTCTAGATCTCCACTTTGTATGAGGGCCACGAGATACTAATGTCTTTCTTTATTCCAAGGACTGGGCCTGTATGTCTCATATAACCAATCTCTATGCTCCATAACCAAATCTAGGGGCAAAAGTTCTATTACGTATAGATAGGTGGCTGAGGTGGTGAATGTCTCCCTTTCCAAACCTCCTGATATTAGCTTGAGTCCCTATTTTAAGGATAAAGAAGGGAAACTCAGAGAGTAAAACTAAGAGTCCAGAAGGCAGAGTCAGAGCCATGGAAAATCATTCTCAGATAGTATCACTGATACTTTATCAAGGAATTAGCCACACACGCCTTGCTGTGTTTCAGAATTGTTATGGACCACTGACTGCTGTGCACCTCACTTTGTGAATTCACATTCACTTTGTGAATGACTTATCTACTGTAGTTACCACACGGCTTCCCCACCACTGTGGGACGGATCATCAGTCTCTTAAGTTCACAGGTCTTCAGATGGAGAAGGATGGTACTCAAGGGCATGAGTGTGAGAAATCACACCCAAAGAGCCTTATTTGCACCTGGACCTTGAATCTGAGCTTGATTTCAATGGAATAAGATCTCTGTAGGATATTTGGAGGAGTGAATGTATTTTGCCTGTGGGAGAAATATAAAAAATTGTGGTCTGAGGACAGGTAGTATCGTAAAACATGTACCCTAAATCTCTTTAACATTTCTCTCGTTAAAATAGTGTCTGTGTCCCTGCCCACTAATCTGATTCTGGCCTGGGACTTGAGACTTCTACGCTAAACAGACATGGCAGAAGTAATGCTATGTGATTTCTGAGGCTAGAACACAAAGTCTCATGCACATTTCATCTGCTTTGCTTGTAATTCTTGCTCCTAGATCCCAGCCACCATACTATGAGGAAGCCCAAGCTCCTACATGGACAGGTTACTCAGCCATAGGGCATCCTGAGTACTGAGGGCTGCAGGGTCTCACTATCACCTGAGTGATAGGCCAACTGAGTCCCAACTAGAATGCAAAAACAAAACATGTGAGCAAACAAACCTTTAGACCATTCAAGCACCAGTTGTCAGGTCACCCGCAGTCTTCAGTCTTCCCAGTGGGTGCCACAGATGACATGGAGCACAGGCAAACTACTCCCACTATGCCTCTTCCAAATTTCTAACACAGAGAATTAATGAGCATGAATCAATTGCTCACTAATGGCTGTTTCATGCCACTAGTTTGGGGTTGTTTTATTATGTAGCAAAACATAACTAGAACCATCCATCTGTATTCCTGGTCACCGCCATACCCTTGGGGCATTCTACCACCTCATGCCTCAAGCAGAACAGGGGATCTCAGTGCCCTTGGACCTATTCCTTGTCTGTCTTGCTGATTATCCCCAACCACCATCAGAATCTCTATGCTAAGATCCAGACCCTGTCCCTCCTTTCACCTGTTCTGACGTACATGATAAACTGCACTGCCTTATGGGTAAATCCCAAAATAGCACAAACAGGATGGTGAGTAACATGACTAGGATTAGGCAATAAATAAGGAGAAGGAAACCACAGCCTAATACTTGACACTTGGCTGAAATATAATCTGGCCATCCAAGCCTGAGGCTTGTGGACTTTGGTGTTGTAGTTATTCTTAATTTGTCCCTGTACTTAGCAAGTTGCATTATGTCTCCAGCTCCCTTTCAATCTAGGACAGGGACCAATGACCAGCCGATGACAAGCTCTTGGCAAATCTCCAGATTCTTTTGGTCAAACTCCAAGCCAAATACCATCGCTTCAGATTCCTCTCTTGGCAAGCCAGCATTCCCTATGAGAAGAGGAACACAGATAGCAAAGACACCTGCTCATCTGCCCAGACTTCCTGGTCAGCACCTGCTACTCCTCCTACTCACTTAAGTCTCTTGGGGGCCTGAAATATCAAGGCTTCAAAGAAATGAGATGTTCTCCCTCTCCCAAAATGTGATCTGGCACACAGACTTTGTGCCTCCGTCCTTCTCGCCACTGAAAAGCCATGTCTCAAAGCAGTACTGGAATGGTCTTCAAAGTAATGATGGCAGTGCCAACTGGAAGATCAAGGGGTGGGAGAGGGCTGCAGGACTCAAAAAGACCCACCTGATGACCAGCTGATAAGGGATGTGGTGGTCACTGCTTTCCACTGGCCTGAGATCCTCAATGTCATATCTTAGAATCCAGTGCTATGGCATCTGCGGAGGGCAATGTAGCAACCCAGGCCGTGGGTGGTGAGATCAGGAAGAAAAAAAATGGAAACTGACAGATGGTGGAGCCCGCAGCTGAAAATTGACTCTCCCGTTTGACATGGTTGGCATACAAATTTTAAAGGGAGCTTGGTAAAGGTTATTTTAACCGTCCAAGCCGTTGGCTTCTAGAAGGTCCTGCATTTTCATTGACTTTGCTATTTCTTTACTTTCCTGGAACCTCAGAAAAAGGTTAGCAAGGAGGATAGGGGGAGGGGGGTATCAGATCAAAAAAAAGTTTTAAGGCCTAGATTTAAACTTTGAAATCGCAAATATTTTCAGTTATGAAAGACGTCCCACTTTCAGAACTCAGTCCTATAAATAGTTTTCAGAAGTCAGACGACTTGCGGAGATTTGACTCACGTCACAAAATTTGTACTGGCCTCTTTCACATTTCCTCGTGCCACTCTCTATGGTTTTTAATGCCTAAAATTCTAAATTAATGCTTCTAGCAAATAGAGTCAGAGTTGTCCTGCTCCCGCTAATTTATGTTATAAATCAAAGGAAGAAAAAATGAAAAAGAGCAACTTGGCATAGCTTGGAAGTACCAGGGCCTTTCCCAACTCACTCCCCTCCTCCAACGCTCATCCCTCCCCTCCCACCATGTCCTGATCTAATGTCAACCATCAACTACCAAACACACATAATATGAAGCATAAGCCACAATTCTTAGGTTTATTTATCATCATTCAAACATCACCAAGTTTTTGTCAGAATAAAAAATACAAATAGCAAACACTGCATTCAAGGATTCTAAACATCTCCAATCATTTCAGCCTCAATGAGCTTATAATGAGGAGAATCTGAGGCATTCTGGACAGGCTGGCACCTGGCACCTGGCCTGATGGTCATCAGGCCTCCTGAACTTGGCTCCTGCTCTAGACCAGTACCTTCTAATGGAAACAGAATCGTAAATTATGAATGCAAGCTACATATGTCATTTTAAATTTTCTAGCAGCCTCATACAAAAAGGAAAAAAAGAAAAAAGGTTAAATTAATATTAATAGTTTTTAACCCAAAATCATCTCCGCATGTGACCAATATGTAAAAAAAAATATTATTGGTGAGATACTTTACATTATCTTTTTCATACTAAGTCTTCAGACTTAACTGCATATGCCCACAATTCAGACCACTCCCATTTCAGGAACTCAATAGCAATATGTGGCTAGTAGCTAACCTTAATAGACCACACAACTATAATAGATAAGCCTATTCCTACTTTTATGGCTTAATATGTTCCTTTCTAAAAGAAAATGCATCCCCTGGCTTAGACAACTAAAATGGGAATCTCCATTCCTGAAAGTAAACTTGCCAGATAAAATACAAGACATCTAGTAAAATTTGAATTTTAGATAAATACCAGATTTTTTTCTAGTATAACTACATCCCAATATTGCATGGGACACACTAACACTACAAAATAATCACTCATTATTGATCTGAAATTTAAATTTAACTAGGCATTCTTTTTAAAAAATATTTTTATAACTTTATTTTATTTATTTACTTTTTACATGGTGCTGAGCATCGAACCCAGTGGTTCACCTGTGCTAAGCAAGTGCTCTACCACTGAGCTACAGCCCCAGCCCCTAACTAGGCATTCTTTATTTCTATTTAGTGAATCTAGCACCCCTGCCTGAACTCAATTCTATAGAATTGAGTCTGTAGCTAAAGACACACATATAAGGTGTCATGTGACCCATCGGGTCCACGGTTTAAATAATGGAAGAAGATTTATCAGATAGCCTGTAGAAGCTGGACTCGGTGGTGCATGCCTGTAATCCCAGTGGCTGGGGAGCTTGGGACAGGAGGATCACGAGTTCAAATCCAGCCTAAGCAACTCAGTGAGACCCTAAATAAAATACAAAATAGGGCTGGGGATGTGACTCAGTGGTTGAGGGTCCCTCAGTTCAATCCCTAGTCCCCCACCCCCGAAAAAAAAAAAGCCAGTAGAGGGGGGAAGGGCCAAGATGTATTCTACTTTGATCTAGCAGAGACAGCAATACTGGCAATCCCTACAAAAGAAAGAGCAGTAAGAGGAGGAAGAAGGAAAAAATATGACAGCTGTACCAGGCAGCAGATAATGATGCACCAGGAAGTCAGAGGCAAGCCCACTGGCAGAGCCAGAGTGCTCAGAGCAAGAACCACCCATGTTAAGGGTGAGTAATGAAAATCACCCTCCAGGAAGGGCCCAGACTGAGCAGAAGGTGGGGCTGACTCTCTGGAGCCTATGCCTGTCCACTCTGTTTTCCATTTTTTCTTTCTATACATTTTACCAAGGTATCTATACATCCTATAAGTATTCACATTTTGCAAGACCCTTGTCTTAATGTGATATGTGCAGCTTTACATTTTGCTCCGGACTTTCTAAACTAATAAAAAATATCTTTTATGTCTATTTTTTGAACTACAAGCTTTTGCAAAGGGTGAAGAGAGAGAAGCATTGAGTCTAGTCAATTTACTGGATATTCCTTTTTGTGCTCCGAGTGAGAAGTGGGAAACACACCTCCCCAAGATTCCTTAAATTCTGAAAATAAAGCTAAGGGACCGAGGGACTACAAAATTTTAGGGGAAAATAGCTAAAGTTCTGGGTAAGACCCAGAGTTTCTAATCCCTTAGGTCAGGGGAGGAGCCACAGAGTTTGTGTCTCTCACAGTTTCTCAGTTTCCCGGGTAATGCTGCTGATGTTGATCCAGAAGCCACACTTTGAGAAGCATTGCCTTAGATAATAAGAGCTTCCATGGGAATGCAAATAGCACGTGTTGTGACTTCTTTGCAATGTTCTATAGTTAGTCATTCTTCCAATTAAAACCCCAGAGAGCAGGAACCACATCAGCAGTGGTCCTTCAGGGCTTGTGGCCTCTGATGTTGCTATCGATCATGCCGTTGAGTGATGTGGGGTTTTCACACCATGAGTCAGATGGTGTATTTACAACTCTGGAGGTTGCAGCAAGAAGTGACTCAAAGGTGAACGGGTATTTAAAGCTAGACTTTCCATTCTCTGGTCTCTACCCCTCCACCCTCCACCCTCCACCTTCCACTTTATTTTACTTCCTTCTAAGCAGCCCTGAATTTCCCTTAGTCGGTCCTCTGCCTCAGCCTCCCATCAATCACAAAGGGGCTACCTTCTCTGGCCAAATCTCAATACCACTGTCTCCTAGCAAGGTCACAATTGAATGCAGGTAGCCTTTCACATTCTCTTCCTGATGGACTGAGTGGGAGCCAGGAGACCCACTTGGTGGCAATATCTTTTGCTCCCCACAAATGACCAGGAAGCTATTTTCCTGTCCAGAAGGAAAAAGCTCAAACCTATCTACCCCAGGCAGATGAGGAAGATGTAATTCTATGTTAGGACAACAACGATGAGATCTGGAGAGACATTTAACATCTGCCAAAGGCATTCCCATTGGTTAACCTCTCCTGAGGCTACACCTCCTTCTCTAGGCCCTTTCCATCAGCCTCCTTCCCAGCAGGCGGATGGAAGGAGTTGTCACACATTCCTCTTCAGAACTCTGCAGGACCTGTCTTCCCAAGGAGCCCTTGCCATCCACCTGCTGGGTTTCTGTTCGCGACTAAAAGGCTCAGGGGTCACTCCAGTTGAACTGGGCTAACTGGGCAGGGCAAAATAACCATACAAGAGACACAAATTCTTTTTTCTTTGGGGTCACTGTGACGGCTCCTCTGACCTTAAGGGTCCGCAGGAAAAGAGAGAGAGAGGAGTGCTGACCCCTTTTATTGAGGAGAAGCTATTCAAATGAGGCAAGGGGTCAGGTTTCAGGGGGCTGAGTCTATCTTCATGATGTCCACTGTCAGCAGGTTGACCGACACCTGGGTAGGCCACACCCAAGGGCACAGTAAGAGGAGGGGACACTTCTACTATCCTAAACAGGGCAAGGGATTATATTACAAAGGAACAGGTGAGTGTAGCTCCACCTATGGGGCCATAGCAAGACACACCCATGCATGAGACACTGACCCTCCAACCCAAGAAGGGTGGGGAAAGCTCTGCCACATTTCTGTGACTGAGCACCTCAGCACCCAGCCAGAGAGTGTGACCCAGTCACGTGCAAGGTTGGTCTCCCACATCCACCCAATAAGGACCAAATACTCTTCATTTGATGGTTTCATGCCTAAGTTAAATGTCAGAGTAAGGCAGTCCAACATCAGACCTAAGCAGAAATCCCAGAGTTTCAAAACACTTCATCACCTCCCCATTCCCTGTCTGCTTTATTCCCAGGAACACAGATACCTCTCTGCTCTTATCCCCAACATCAAACCACACCAGTTATCTCATAATTTGAGATAACTTCTTCTGCCCACAGGAGCACCTCTTTCATTCAAGGACCCTTGAAGCAGGACCTGTCATTTTAATCAGAAAGAAAGTGTAGGGCAAATCAATAATGGTGAATTAAGACAACACTGAGCTGTCTCCACCTGTGGAGTGGGAAACATTCCTGAGGGGAACTTGTAAAGGAGCTTTGAGAGCCCACAAAGAGGCGGCCCATTGTCTACAACAAAAAAATCTCGGTTTCCAGTCAGTCTCAGCTTAGCATTTTACACAGAGCTGTGGCTGGACAAGCCCTACTCCTGTGTCCAATTTGTCGAACTAACCAAATCATTGCTAATAAATGCATGGTGCAAATTAAATAAACCTTAAAGTGCAAGCAATTATTTTCCTCTTAGTATTCTTAATGAGGTCAGCCCATTTCCACATGTAGTGGCTAATTTCTGGGATCCATTGGCTTGAGATGCAAATTTCCCTGGAAATCTAACTAATATTCACTTTGCATATTCCTTTCCTGCTTTTGAAAGGGAAGGAACAGTGACCAGGAAGTCTTTCAGCAGCCTGACTTCTTCTTTCTTATTATTTCCATAAACGAGTAATTTCCAGAACTACGGTCAGTGGGGACACTCGCATAAGAAATATTTGGAATGCTTGTCAAAAATGCAGATTATCGGCCTCATATGAAACTTACTTGAGTGGAGTGGGGACTTGCTCAGAGAAGTTCTATTTTGAAGATTTCCTTAAATGATTTTTATGCTTACCAACTTTCGAGAAATGCTATAATAAGTGCTTTCTATATTTTTCTTATAAGTGTTCTAATAGGCACCAAGGAACCTGGATGGCAGTTGGGAGTTTGACCAAAGCTTTCCCTTCCTACAGCTCCAGTTACTCTCCTGGTTTTGTTGTAAAACAGGCTAAGGCTAGACACTGAGGAAGTAGCAGGAAGCACGTTTACTGGCTGCAGCCAGGTTCAGAGGGAAAGAGCTTTCACTCAATCCATCAATCCCCCTGAACACTGGGTTCAGGAAGTTTTAGAACTTTAGACCCAGTGTATAGGGGGAGGGGCTCAGAGGTTCACAGTTTGCAGACGTTCACATAATAGAAGGTGGCTCCCAACTCAGGCCAGGTTTTACAAAAATAACCCCTAAGGATGCTGTCTGTGAAAATCAGTGCCCGGGAAAGAGAGAAGTTTTCTCTCCCTTTTCCCACCAGCTGGCTTTCAAGGACCTAACTCGGAAATTCAAACGCCTCTCTGAAGGCCTTGGGTTCTGCTGGCATATCCCCCCAACCCCCACCTGAAAATTCTTTTGCAGAAATTTTGCTGAGAGTTTAAGAACAATTATGGTGAGGGTCTCTGGAGAAGCTTGATTAAGATTTTCTATGGAGGAGGGGGTGCCACTATAGTTTAATTATGGAAAAAGGGCACAAATCTTTTTCTAGATAAGAGTCAACACTTCCCTATCTCTGTATGCCATTATCACCAACTCATTCAGTACTTTTTCACATGTCACCATTTTCTTTTCTTTTTCTTTCTTTCTTTTCTTTTCTTTTTCTTTTTTTTTTTGGCACTGGGGATTGAAACCAGGTGTACTCAACCACTGAGGCACATCCCCAGCCCCCAGCCCTGTTTTATATTTTATTAGAGACAGGGTCTCACTGAGTTGCTTAGCACCTCACCATTGCTGAGGCTGCCTTTGAACTCAGCGATCCTCCTCTTTCAGCCTCCCAAGCTGCTGGGATTACAGGCATGGGACAATGAGCCTGGCCAGACATTTCTGATGCACCAAACTGGGCTTCTTTCATTGTGGACCAAGCCTGGCAATCTCGTGGTTGCTTGGCAGTAGTGTTCCGAGTCGGTGAAGAAATACAGAAGTGTTTTATCACTGACATTATTTAGAGTTCTGGAACATGATGATAACAAAATTCAGGCCAATTTTTAGTTTGATTATTGTTTTTAAACTCTTTATTTATTTATTTATTTATTTTTAATAATGTACCCACTTAGTGACCTCATCCGCAGGGCATTGCTCCTACCACAGCCACCATTGTTAGGCCAAGATCTTCAGTCATTGTCTCCACCTGTCCTCATGTCAGGTCCCAGTGAACACTTCTCACCCATAATGGATCAGGAGAGGTCTGCAAATGATTGTGCTCAAAGTGAACCAAAAGTGGCAGGGAAAGTTATGGCCTTGAGCATTAAGATTTGAGTTTTAGGCAGCTCAAGATGTCTTCAGTGAAGTGTTGGGTAAAAGAAGGTATCTGCCCAGAATGTATCTGCCATCAGGGCATCATAACCGGGAATACGAGTTGCCTACAGAAATAGCTTAAAGGAATTTTGGCCCAAGGCATGTCCTAACTTTGGGTATTCAAAAAGAAGCCAAGGTAGCTACCAAAGCAATTACAGAAAAGAGTCTCCAGTGTGGTGATTCTCTACTAACCCCTCATCTTGCTCTTCTTGCTCATTTGGCTGGACTCCTAGTTCCAAGAATTCATCTCATGCCTAAGCAGGGCATGCCTGTACTTCTCCATCAACCAGCTACCACAACCCTGAACACCAACCTCTTTTAAAAAGGTAAACTGGGGCTGGGGATTGTGGCTCAAGCGGTAGCGCACTCGCCTGGCATGCGTGCGGCCCGGGTTCAATCCTCAGCACCACATACAAACAAAGATGTTGTGTCTGCCGATAAGTAAAAAATAAATATTAAAATTCTCTCTCTCTCTCTCTCTCTCTGAAAAAAAAAAAGGTAAACTGTGTATCATGATCTAAATCAATGAATAGTGCTGAATAGAAATTCGGTAGTAATATAGGCCTCATCTTCTACAGTAGATTGTGTACTTATGAAGTAGCCTTGAAAACAAGTTACTATTTAATACATTTATGTCTGTCCTTTACCATGGAAATAAATTCATTATATGTTAAAAGGAAAAAAAATAGTAGCTTGCAATATAGTATGCAGACTACTTTTCCTCAATATCTGCAGGTGTGAACATGTGTGTGAGTGTGGCATGTGTGTTTGTCTATACACAGAGAACAAGACATTGAGAGAATGGTAAGAATACATCCAAAAGGTAGTGATTATGTCCATATAGTAAAATAATAAGTAGTTTTATCTCCAATTTTATAGTAAATGTAAGCAAGGAATGGTCCACAAAAAACTTGTAGAAAATAAGAAAAACATTATTATTTTTAAATGTCAGCATAT
Organism: Marmota monax; assembly: GCF_021218885.2. NCBI lineage: Eukaryota > Metazoa > Chordata > Mammalia > Rodentia > Sciuridae > Marmota > Marmota monax. Next base: position 22,928,360 of record NW_026695215.1, on the reverse strand, counting down.
TCAAATTTTTCAGGTATTATGATTATCTTGTAGGCTCCACCTTATCTGACAGTTTTCAAATTCTCAGATTTAGATATTGTTTTTTTGTTTGCTTAGTTTGGTTTTGTCAGAATCCTCTTCTATCTTTGCCATACAGATATAAGTAGTTTGAATTAGCCAACAAAAGGATTCATGCTCAGTTTTCTCCTAAGCAGTTTTTGGCCATTGAACACTTGTTTAAAGGTGTCAGTAAAGTCATGGATTGGATGTATTTCCTCTTTACACAACTTCTATTCAAAAATCTTGCATTTAATTTAGAATGATCTGGAACCATGGATCTCAATCCTTTTTTGAACTCAGGAACGCAGGCAAAGTGTCTGTAGACACCTACCTTTCCTATTTATGCTTGTCACTTTTAGAAACTGAACATTTGGCATTGCCTTCACCTACCAGTAAGGTGAAACTTTTTTTTAATTTAGTATTTACTTAGATTACTGTTTTAGCCTCCAAATCAAAATACTAAATGAAATAGAGATCTGCCTATGATAGCTCAAATGGCTTCAGGGATCATCCAGACTAACATCTCTCTTTGGGAGAGAGCCTCTATTTCGGGATGGGATGCTGAGATCAGACACATTCTACATTGCAGATAAAAACAGACCTCTGTGTTTTAATCAGATATAAAGTGGTTTCATCATATAAGTGATTCTAAGGCAATTAGAAACCGAGGTTGCCTGATTGGGTAGTCGGATGAGCACAACAGAACAACCTGGACAAAATCTCTGAATGAGGCAATTCTGGACACCTGGGTTGAAGTACTGGCTCCTCAACTAGAGAGCCTTGGGTGAGCTCGCTGAGCTCCTGGAGACTCCCCTTCCTCATCTAAAATGTAGACCTCGCTGCCAATCCCCCAGACTTGTTCTGAATATAAAATGGATGTATGTGAAAATAGAAATACAAGTGATTGCTGTTAAAAAAAATATTTGATTATTTATATTTTTTCTTGGAAGGGAGAACAAGTAAACAGGTTTGCTGTCAGTCATCTTCATCACTGACAGTTTTCATCATCAGTACTGACAGGTAAGAGAATATTTCCTGTAACAAATAGACAGATAATGAGGTGAGAGCTACCTACGTAGGATCCCTCTAAGATGTAAATCACCTTTGGGCATCTTTTGAATTAACTGCTGTTCTGCTCAAAGTAAACCTTCAGACCTAAGGAAGGATAGACATCTTCCTGATGTCACGGGAAGAGGGCATGATTGGAAGTGCAAATGGAGGAAATGGAAACTGATGAATGACTTATCTGCAGGATGAAAATAGAAAATAAGAAGCCTGGAGGATTCAGATGAACCAGCTAAGAAAGGCAATCAGGACAACAGACAGGATGGGCATGTATCCATCATTTCCTATGTATGATTGACTATGTCCATGTCTCTGGAGAAAAGAACTAACAAAACCTCTAGTTACAATGAAATAAGTACACCTAAATTAAAATGTCATATGTTTAAAACGCCTTTATCTAATGTTAGAATGAAAACATTGAGTATCTTGGTTGTTCTCAAAGAGCAGGTGAGATAAGGGGATGCCATTCGACTCTGCCAAAAAGAGGTCAGATTCAGGAAGTGGGTCCTAAAGAGATGGTAAGCACCGTGCAGGGTGGGCAGAAAAGAGTGTGAGGACACTCAACTCTAAATCAACAGAACGTGTGTTATAAGAAGAGATTAAGACACAGAAGGCACATGGAAAGTACAGTCACTTACAAGCTGAGGAGAGAGGTTTTCGGAAAAAAAAAACAACCTCATGAATGCTTTGCTCTTGGGCTTCTAGCCTCTGGAACTTTGAGGAAATAAATTTCTGTTGTTTAAGCCACCTATCCTGTGGTACTCTGTTATGGCAGCCCTAGAAAACTAATATAAATATCAACCTCACAGAGTGTTTATAAGGATTAAACTAGAAAAGGTGTTTTAAAAAAAAAAGCAGGAGAAAATAGACATGAGACAGTTATCTTCCCTTCCCTTTCCTGGTTAAAATGGTGCTTAATCTGAAAATCGGCTATTTGGTCAGAAGAGAATCTAATAAATGAGAGGGTGTATTTCAACAAAAATCCAATCTCTGAGCTTTGGGAAACTATTGGTGCCATAGATTCTCAGTATCCCAGGAAACATCAGCACAATAATATGGAGAAATTTCACAAAGGGTATTATCTTCTAGTGTCATAATTTATACTAAAAATTTTTTGATCCTCCAAATTGTTAATTTGCTAAGACCCCTAAAATTAAAAAAAAAAAAATAAAAGCTGTGTATCTTATTTGTGTATCTACAAATGAATAAATCATAACTTTTGAACTATACTAACTCGTGTGGCAAAATTAGCATTTTGTAACCAAGACTCCATGAAATTTGCAATCTAATTCATTTCTGCAAAGACTGCTTTGTTATTTAGGGAATCATTCATGCTTTCATCCATGAGCATTTAGTGAGTACCAACAGCAGACCAGATCTAGTGCTAAGCTTTGTGTCTATTAATGAAACATGGAAAGTTCATATTTCATGTTATTCCCAGCCCTCTGGATCCAAAAGGGGAAGCAGGCTCATAATGCCCAAAGTTTAGTCCTTCAAAGTAACTGAGTAAACAAGAGTCTCACTTCTTAGACATTATACAGGATGCATTTTAGCAGTCAAGCAATTGTCCTCTCTTAAAGGACAATTTCCGGGGCTGGGGCTATGGCTCAGTGGTAGAGCACTTGACTACATATGCGAAGTTCTGGATCCAACCCTCAGCACCATATAAAAATAAATAAATAAAATGAAGATACTGTGTCCAACTACAACTAAAAAAAAAAAAAAAAAAAATTAATTCTTTAAAAAGGACAGTTCCCAGGAATGACCCATAGATGGCACTCGTTGGCTATAAGAAATTGAATTTCTTTTAAAATTAAAATAAACTTTGTACTAAGGAAAATTTCAAGCAAATACAAAACCTCCAAGTAACACCACCCAGAGTCAACAGTTATCAGTAAGTCCCCCCCCAAACCACCCCCAGTCCTGGGGCTCAAACCCAAACCCAGGGCCTCCCCTATGTGTTCTACCACTGAGCTACAACCCCACCCCTTTTATTTGTTCTAATTAGTTGTACATGACAATAGAATGCATTTTGATACATCATACATAAAGGAAGTATAACTTCTCATTCATCTGGTTGTACATGATGTGGAGTTACACAGGTCAAGTAATCATATATGCACATAGGGTAATAATGTCCCATTCACATATCCCCTCCCCTCCGTCTAGTCCAAAATACATCTATTCTCCCTACCTCCCTTACTGTGAATTAGTATCTGCATATCAAAACATTTGGCCTTTGGTTCTTTGGGACTGGCTTATTCCACTTGGAATAATAGCTTCCAGTTCCATCCATTTACCTGCAAATGCCATAATCTCATTCTTCTTTATGGCTGAGTAATATTACATTATAACATGGTTTCTTTATCCATTCATCTGTTGAAGGGCACCTAGTTTGGTTCCATAGCTTAGCTATTGCGAATTTAACTGCTATAAACATTGATGTGGCTGCATCACCATAGTACGCTGATTTTAAGTCCTTTGGGTATAGACCAAGGAGTGGGATAACTAAGTCAAATGGTGGTTCCATTCCAAGTTTTCTGAAGAATCTCCATACGGCTTTCCAGAGTGGTTGCACTAATTTGCAGTCCCACCAGCAGTGTGGGAGTGTACCTTTTTCCCCACATCCTTGCCAACATTTATTGTTGCTTGTATTCTTGACAATTGCCATTCTTTTTTTTTATTATTGGTTGTTCAAAACATTACAAAGCTCAAGATATATCATCTTTCATACATTTGACTCAATTGGGTTATGAACTCCCATTTTTACCCCAAATACAAATTGCAGAATCACATCGGTTACACACTCACATTTTTACAAAATGGCATATTAGTGACTGTTGTATTCTGCTACCTTTCCTATCGACAATTGCCATTCTGACTGAAGTGAGATTAAATCTCAGTATAGTTTTACTTCGCACTTCTCTAATTGCTAAAGATGTTGAACATTTTTTCATATATTTGTTGATCGATTGTATTTATTTTTCTATGAAGTGTCTGTTCATTTCCTTAACCCATTTATTTATTGGATTATTTGGTTTTTTATTGTTAAGTTTTTTGAGTTCTTTATATATCCTGGAGATTAATGCTCTGAGGTGCACGTGGTTAAGATTTTCTCCCATTCTGTAGGCTTTCTCTTCATGATTGTTTCCTTTGGTTTGATTCCATCTCATTTATTGATTTTTTATTTTACTTCTTGCGTTTTAGGAGTCTTGTAAAGACAATAAGTACCTAAGCAGACATGGTAGAGATTTGGGCCTACTTTTTCTTCTGTTAGGCACAAGGTCTCTGTGTTAAGTCCTTGATCCACTTTGAGTTGATTTTTGTGAAGGGTGAGATAGAGGTTTAATTTCATTTTACTACATATGGATTTCCAGTTTTCCCAGAACCATTTGTTGAATAGGCTATCTTTTCTCCAATGTATGTTTTTGGCACCTTTGTCTAGTATGAGATAACTGTATTTATGTAGGTTTGTCTCTGTGTCTTCCATTCTGTATCATTAGTCTACATGTCTGTTTTGGTGCCAATACCATGTCATTTTTATTACCATGGCTCTGTAACATAGTTTAAGGTCTGTATTGTCATGCCTCCGGCTTCACTTTTATTTTTTTTGCTGAGGATTGCTTTGGCTTTTCTGGACCTCTTATTTTTCAAATGAATTTCATGATTACTTTTTCTATTTCTATGAAGAATGTCATTGGAATTTTAATAGGAATTACATTAAATCTATATAACACTTTTGGTGTTTTGGCCATTTTGACAATGTTAATTCTGCCTATCCAAGAGCATGGGAGATCTTTCCATCCCCTAACTCCACTCCTTTTAAAAACTTTATTTTGAGACAGGGACTCCCTAAGTTACTGAGGCTGTCCTCAAATTTGAGATTCTCCTGTTTCCATCTCCCAAGTAGCTAGAATTATAGGTGTATGTCCTCACATGCTGGCTACCCAGTAGCCAGTCTTACTTACCCACTCCACCATTTATTTCACCTACTGTATGTATTATGTTGACACATAAAATTTGTATATATGGGGTACAACTAAATGTTTCAATCCATGTACACATTATATAATGGTCAAATAAAAATAATTAATATATCCATGAGCTTAAACATTTATCAATCCTTGGTTGTGAGAGCATTCAAATCTTTTAGTTATTTGAAATATATGATGCACTACTGTTAACAAATCACTCTACTTTGCAACAGAGCACCAGATTTGTTCAATATTCTACCTATTGACCAATCTCTAACTCTCAGTGCCCCTTTTTGTCCAGCCTCTGGCAACCACTATTATACTCTAAACCTCCATATGATGAACTTTTTTAGATTCTGCATGTGAGCAAAATCAGGCAGTATTTATCTTTCTATTCCTGGTTTATTTCACTTAACACAATGTTCTTCAGATTCATCCAAGTTGTGACAAATGATTTTATCCATTTCCTGACTAAACAGTATTCATAATATGTACATAATATATACCACATGTTCTTTATCCATTCATCGGTTGATGGACATTTAGGTTGATTTCATTTCTTGGCTGTTGTGAATAGCTCTGCCATAAACATAGAAGGGCAAATGTCTCTTCAACGTATGGATTTTATTTCCATCAAATTTATACCAGAGTAGGATTGCTGGATCACAGGCTAGTTTTATTTTTAAATTTTTAAGGAATCTCCATACAGTTTTCCACAATGGCTGCATTAATTTACATTCCCACCGATAGTGTGCAAGCACTCTTTTCTCTACATCCTCCCCAGCACTCTTTTTCTTTTAGTGGTCAATGAACCTTTTTTTTTCTTTTTTTGTATGTTTTATATGTGGTGTATGAGAATCAAACCCAGTGCCTCACACATGCTAGGCAAGCACTCTACCACTGAGCCATGACCCCAGCCCCGATCCCAGCACTATCTTTAGTCTTTTTGATAATAGCCATTCTAACTGGAGTGAGGTTATATCTCATTGTGGTTTTGATATGCATTCCCTGGTGAATATTGATATCGAGCATGTTTTTTTAAATATACTTGTTGGACATTTATATGTCTTACTTTTGAGTCTATTCAAGTCTTTAGCTCCTCCCTTCAACCCACCCTGCCATGCTGGGGATCAAACCCAAGGCCTCACACATGCTAGGCAAGCACTCTACCTCTGAGTTCATTCCTGGTCTGCCCATTTTTTAATTGGATCATTTGATTCTTGCCACTGAGTTACTTAAGTTCCTTATATATTCTGGATTTTAATCCCTTATATCTTCTCCTACCTGGAGGCTATTAACTCTGTTACTGGGTTCCCCATGTAGAAGCTCTTTAGTTTGATGGAATCCCATTTATTTATTTTTGTTTTTGTTGCTCATGCTTTTTGTTTTGGGGGTCTTGTTTTAAAAATCCTTGACCAGACAGATATAGTGTTTCATTTCCCCTATGTTATCTTCTAGTATTTTCATAGCTTGAGTTCTTACACTTAAGTCTTTAATCCATTTTGAGATGACTTTTGTAACCTGTGACAAGGAGTCAAGCCTCATTCTTTTACATGTGGATACCCAGTTTTCCTAGCACCCTTTATTGCAGACACTTTCTCCTTCCCAGTGTGTGCTCTTGGTGCCTTTGTGAAAATTAAGTTAGGCGTGAATGTGTGGGTTTATTTCTGGATTCTCTGCTCTGTTCCATTCACCTCTGTGTCTGTTTTTATGCCCATGCCATGTTGTTTGGGTTGCTGTAGCTTTGTAATATATTTTGAAGTCAGGTAATAGGAGGCCTCCAGCTTTGTTCTTTTTGTTTAAGATTACTTTGGCCATTCAGGGTCTTTTGTGCTTCCAAAAAAATTTTAGATTTCTTTTCTTTTTTTCCATTCCTATGAAGGATGACATTGGAATTTTGATAGGGATTACATTGAATCTATAGATGCTTTGGGTAGCATAGACCTTTTAACAATATCAGTTCTTCTAATCCATGAACAGAGACCCCATGGATTATTTTTGAATCAGATATCAGGCATCATATCATGTCATTTGTAAATATTCTGGTATGTATGGATAAAATTAAGGGCACAATAAAACTTTAACTGGACTGTAATGAAACCAGGTTTTATATTTATTTTTACTTTTTTTCTTTAAACCTCCAAAGTTTCATTCACAAATTTTTTTTTAAATTAGGCAATTTATACTAACTGCTTTATTTCAGTGGCTTTTAACTCAAAAACAGAGAAATTCTTTGCTTTCTCTCCCTCATTGAACCACCACACACAGACACAGACACAGACACACACACACACACACACACGAAAAGAAAAGAAACTCTCGATTCTCTTACCTCTACCTTTGTATATACCCAGGTGCAACAAGGAATCACAAAGTTACGACTGAGGCTGATCTTGTTCAGGTAACTTATGGTTTTGTCCAACTTTCATTACAATTTTATTATTCATAGTGAAGAACATTAAGAAACAAATCAGGTTGAACAATATATTTCAAACTAAAACTACAGGTTTTGTTTATGGGAAGTTGGATTAGACTTAAGTGTAAGTTGTGGGAAGCTCTCAGGTGAGTCTTGTGTTTTAACACAAGGACCATAATGGTTTTCCATCCCGAGGGCTTTATGAGGCACTCTCCATAATTAATCAGGTTCTGACTCAAATTCACACCCACCTCAATCCCTGACCACACATCCAGGCTGGAGAAGATGCAGGGGCTAGAAAATAGCCTTTGAAGAAGAGCGTGAGGGTGGGAAGAAACTGGACGAGGAGAAGACAGGGACTGGGGTCTTCATCCCTGCAAGACTCTGGAGAGTCATCCAACTGCTGTATGCCTGTCTCCTCTTCTGCACTAGGAGAATAACCATCCTCCCTCAGCCTGTCAACATGACAGCAGCAGAGATGAAGGGAGATCCAGAAGATGCTGCACACACTCGTGAAGTTAGGCCGCATAGCAGGGTGGCCCAGAGCAGGGGTGCAGGTGTCTGCATGAATCCTCACAAGGTGTGATCTCGGGCAGGTGCCTGTAGCTTTCCAAACCTCAGTTTCAACACCCATATGATAAAGATAACTATAAACCCCATCTCTGAGGATTATTTTGCAGATGAAAAGATACAATGTACTTAGCAATGTGTTTCAGGTTCACAGAAGCCAAAAGGACCCTGGAGATCCCTTCCTCAGAGAACTACCTGTTTATGCAAATTCACTTCTCTATCCTGACACCAAGATCCTCCCAGAGCTTCTTTAAACCTCTCAGTGCAGTTTTCCCAGAGTCCTCAGGGCAGGCCCCACCTCCTTGAGAGATGTCCTAGTCAGACTGTACCTCCAGACCTCAAGGAAAGGGACATGAGCTCCTGAGCTGAAGGTCCGAGAAGCCTAGTCCTTCCTGAGCCTTCTTGTTATCTGATGGGCCACGTCAAGCAGTCACGTCCAGGTGTAGCTTAAAGAAAATAACGATGGCTGCTGTTACAGGCAGGAATGCGTTCAGACGCCAAATTCCACTATTCACCCGCGCCTGATGGCACTCACCTACGTGTGGCTCCATCCACAGCTGCCTGACTGGGGGTTCCCCCAGCAGTCTGCCTCTCCACTCTCAAGTGGGAGGCACGTGGGAAGGAACAGATGCCTTAGAGTAAATCTGGATGCAATTCTCAGAAAATTCTGTGGGGTTAGCAGCCAGGGACTTGACGTGGAACTGATCTGTTCTCTCCTCTGTCGTTTTAAAATCAACCTCCCTCTCAGGAGTGATATTTTATACCATCAAGGCTCTTAAAACTGGGATCTTAACCAAGAAAAGCTTGCAACAGATGCATGACTAGTGTTCAAATCATCACTGAGTCACTGGAAGGCCCAGAAAAAGTCTTGTGTTTGGCTTGTAGTATTTTTGAGAGCAGTGAAATGAAGAAGAAGAAGAAGAAAAAAACTCCCTATATAACAAATTTACCCCAATACCTATCAGCCAACTTCTGTTTTGTGACAGCAGTCGCTGCCAGGGCTGTTGTCATTCATACAGAACCTAAAGGTGACAGGTCTAAGCACTGATTAAATGCACAGTATAAATGGGAAGAGTGAGAGAGAGAGAGAGAGAGAGTTCCCGTGCTGTAAAGAGAGAAAGACAGAAATGTGGTCATCAAGAATGACGTTGCTTTCCCAGTCACAGAACCCTGGCATTTCCCAAACCTATCCAACCCAATGATACAATAAGCTAATAAATTATAAAATGAATGTTAAGCAATACAGTATGTCAATAATTATTGTGCAAAACAAGGTGATTCCTTGGTAAAAAAAATAATAATAATAATGATAAGAAGAAGAAATTCAAGAAATACCAGATTAAATCAAATTAGCTACTTACCGTAAAATTTCTCAAAGGCTTTAATATGTCGTTGTGCTTTATAATACCCCCCAAAAGGAACAAGTGTCTAAAGTGCTTCTCAAATATATTTCCACGAAACACTTTCTTCACAGATTAGTTAAGAAACCAAGACAACTTCTCTAGACCTTTATTCTATTTTTTAAATCCCATTGGTCCAAAGTGTTACACTCTTCTACAAAGGCAAAAGGCAAATATTCAGACAAGAGAAAGGAGCAACCTTCTCTATGTGAAAAAGTTTGCATCCTGAATCAAACTCCCGCTAGTCAGGTGCCTCCCCTGCTCTTGGCCCTTTAAAAAAAACATACATGAGCCGGACATGATGGCACAGGCCTGTAATCCCAGTGATTCAGGAGGCTGAGGAAGGAGGATCAAGAGTTCAAAGCCAGCTTCAGCAACTTAGTGAAGCCCTAAGCAACTTGGCAAGACCCTGTCTCAAAATATAATTTTTTTTTTAAAAGGGCTGGGGTTGTGGCTCTGTGTTTCAGTGCCCCTTGGTTTGATCCCTGGTGTTATGGTCCAGGTTATATGGACAATGACCAAACAGACTCCATTTTGCCCTGAGACTCCACGTCATACAAAAACTGCTTCTGCCATGGGAAAGCCCCACCTCTGTAACCATCAGCAGCTGCTTAGCATAGCACGTTTGGCAACATAAGATGACAACTCTTACACAGTGTAAAATTGTTCTCTCTTTGGTTCCTATTTTTCTTGGACAATGTACCCTGTCAGAGACTGTTTGTCTAGACAATTATAACCATTCTGTAACTAGGGACGTTTTAACCCACCCCCTCTTCTGCTTATGAATTTAGATTGCATGACGTTTGTTTATGGTTTTGAATCATAGCGACAGCCACTTATGATTAACATGGTTTTGAACTCTAAAAGGTATACTTACGCCCTGGAAGGGGGTCGAAGGGTGTAGACGTGCAGCCTGCCCCTTGGCCTGCCAGATGGTGGATAAAGTTTCACCAACTGGTGAATAAAGTTTCCATCTCCTGCTTTAAGATCAATTGGGTGATTTATTGCAATCTCACCATAACACTAGAACCAAAAAAAAAAAAAACCACACACACACACAACATTATGAACTGGCCTCCAACTTAGCACCTCTCCCAGACCCCAACTCCAGCTGTCATTAAAGGGGTTAGTTTATCACCATCTATGTGAGTGGAATTGTGTGCTCCCAAATTCACGTGTTAAGTTCCTGACCCACAATACTTCAGGGTGTGACCCTATTTGGAGACAGGGGCTTTGAAGAGGGAATCCAGTTGAATTGGCATTAAGGTGAGGCCTGATCCCTGTGACTCTTATCCCTATGAAAAGAGGAACCTTGGGTACAGGGTTATAAATAGAGAAAAGACGAGGTGAAGAGGGAAGACAACCATCTAGAAGCCAAGGAGAGACATGGGACAGCTTCTTCTCTTGCGGCCCTCAGAAGGAACCAACCCTGCCCACACCTCAATCTGGGACTTGCAGCTTCTGAAACTGTGGAACTGACCTCCTGTGAGTAAAATGCTAATGGTTTAAGCCACACGGATTGTGGTACCTCGTCACCGGAGCCTTAGCCAACTAATGTGCTGTCTTTACAACTAGATTTCATTCTACCTATTTATTCATCCACTTCTTTCTCAGAGGTTACTAATGTCCAAGACCATCCTTGGTGCTTAGAACCCAGTGGTGAACAACCACAGGCATCCTCTCTGCCATTATAGATCTTACAGTCTAGGCTGGGGGGAAAATATGTACAATCAAATCCTCTCTCTACATGCAAAATTATAAAAAGAAAAATTACAAGATTATAAAAATAATTATAAAAATGACTCTGGAAGAAACTGAAGAGATAATGAAAAGGCTAAATCACCCACATAAACCTGGAGCCTGACCTCGTGGGGGTGTCAAGAAAGCTTCCTTGGGGAAGTGAACTTGAGATCAGCAGGATTGGTCAAGTGAAAGGAGGATGTGAAAATAGTGTTCCCACCAGAGGGAGCAGCATGCTCAAGAATGATAGAGGAAGTTCAAGTGGGTGAAAGGAGGCCACAGAGACTGAGGTGGTCAAGACCAGATCAGCACTCAAATAGGTGCTTGGACCCAGTTCAGCTGACCTCATCTGAGTGGAAGATTCCACTCCCAGGAATATACCCAAGAGAACTGAAGATGGATGACCACCCCAAAACATGTATGCATTGTTCATGGCAACATTATTCATGATGGCCAAAAAGTAGTAAAATCCCCAATGGCCACCAATAGATGAATGGATAAATAAAAAGTGGTATATACATATAAAGGAAAATTATTTGGCCATGAAAATGAATAAAGTACTGACATGTACTACAACACAGATGTTATGGAAACACTATGTTAAATGAAGCCAGTCAAAAAAAGATGATCTATTATGTTATTTCTTTTACATGAAATATCCAGAAAATCTACAAAAACAGAAAAGTAGACCAACATTGGCCTACTGAGTAGAGTGTTAGAGAGTGATTGCTGAAGGGCATAGTGTTTTTTTCAGAGATGATGAAAGTATTTTGGATTTAGATAATGTTGATGGTTATACAACCTTGTGTCTGTACTAAAAAAACCACTGGGTTGTATACTTTAAAAAGAGTGGATTTTATGTTAGATGAACTATATCTCAATAAAAACATGTAAGAGAAGAACAATGAGATACTCCTTGTTCCTGGCAGTATGTCAGAGTGAATGCACTAACAGTCCCAGTGAAAACTAATGGTCCCACTAAGGTATTCAAAACACCTGTTAAATACATGGAGTTTGAGTGGCTTACAAGAAACCAAGGAATATCCAGAAGCAAAAAAAAAAAAAGAAGTAAACTGAATATTAAAGTTTGTTCTTACTTGGAAGTCATTTTTCTAGCCAAATTATTTATTTCTATTCTCATAGCATCACAAGGATTCTCCCAAAAGCACCCCCAAAAGTAATTTGAGCATAAGGGTTAACAATCAGGTTGAACCATGAGAAATCACTAATATTTGACTATTTTCAAGTTATAATAAAAGCAATTCCATATGTTTCCATGTACAGATTTAACACTCATCAATAGCCCTCACTTGGAAACTGCAAGGAAAATTGTACCTTAAAACTTAGTATTGAGCAGAGAGGGAAATAATTCCCTTGGGGAATAGATGTTCACCTAGAATTATATATTTAGGGAAAATATTCTTGAAGAACATGAACAAATAAAGACATTTTCAAACATATAGCAGATGGACCAATAGAACTAAATTATAAAGGATGGTTAGGTGTGGTGGTGCATGCCTGTAATCCCAGCAACTTTGGAGGCTGAGACATGAGGATCACAAGTTCAAGGCCAGCCTCAGCAACTCAGGGAGACCCTTTCTCAAAATAAAAAATAAAAAGGACAGGGATGTAGTGTGCCTTAGTGGTAAAGCACTCCTAGGTTCCATTCCCAGTTAAAAAAAAATCATACAAGATATTCATCCTACAGAAGGCAAATGATTACAGAGAAAAGAATTGAGAAAAATCAGTATATATTAACCAAAATAAAACCAATAGAACTCCATTATTGTTCATCAGAACAGACTTTTATACAAAAAAGAAAAACAAAACGTGATATGGTCAGAACATATTATGATAACTTGAATACTCCCGAAACAAATATCAACTCTAAATCCTTCCTAATAAAATATTTTTCAAAATTCAAAAAACAATGTTTTTCAAATGTGTTAGCAAATCCTTACAGAAAGCAAGAGAAATAGAAAAAAAATAATATTGTAATGACAGATTTTAGTACCTTTTTCCCAGTAATTCATAGGTCAATAAGTCAAAAATCAGTAATTAGAGGATTTGAATAAACAAGTAGGTAATTTAATGGAAATTAGTAGATATATTCAGAATACTGCAACCAAACACTACAAAACAATCATTTCAGCCACATAGAGAACATTACATACTAGAACAGAAATCGGGTCTCAAAACATTTCCAAGAACTAGTGTCAAACAGACCAATTCAGGTCACAGAGTGATGAAGTTAAAAAACCATCCCAAAAAGAGAGCCACAAAGCCCTTGGGTTTGAAATAGACATACATCTAAATAATTCACAAGGTTGTAGAAGAAATCTTAACAGAGTTTACAAAACATTTAGCAACGATAATAAATTACCATCACATTTTACAATTTTTGAGATGCAGCCAAAGTGGTACTTAGAGGAAAGCATATAGCCCTAAACTCACAAACTGGGGTGAGGAGATGAAAATAAATGAGCCACATCCCTCTGACATTCCTTTCATTTTGCCCCACTAGATCCATTGGTTGCCCTTTTCTCTCTTGTTCTGTGACCCTAAAAGACTGACGTGTGAGGGCTGCATTCTCCCAGTTACCTGCCGGTTGACTTTTAGTTGGGTTTACTCTATGAGCAACACTGACACTCAATGGAGGTTTGGAAGAGACAAGAATTCTATCCACTGTTCCCTGCTTACCGAGCCATGGTTTGGTTAGAGACTTTGCCTAAGGTGATGGGTTTGCTGGAGCAGCCACCATTCTTATCAGGGGTCTGAAAAGGATCCATTTCCCCCTCCCAAGGTAGGTATGGTGATGGCTTTCTACTGTTGCTACTTCCAGGCAATTTCTCTTTGGGGGGTCTCTTTAGCCCAGGCATCTATGTAAATATCCTTTTACTAAATTATCTTCAGCCTTTGAATATGCTATTTCTTGCCAAAATCCTGGCTGACAAAGCACCCAGCTTAAGTTAGAAGGCATAGCATAAACCCAGGGAAAGTAGAGATGGAAGAAAAAATAAAGATGAGTAAATGTCAATACAGTGTAAAAGACAGAGAGAGAGGTCCAACAAAAACAGAAGTTGCCAAACCATTAGAATAATGGATCAAGAAAATAAACAGCGCCCCCCACATAATGCTTAGAATGAAAAAGACATTTATGGACTTGAAAGTATAATATGAACAATTTTATAACAATAAATTAGAAAAGAAGAAATGGACAAATTTCAAGGGAGGAAAAAGTAACACTTATTTCCATTAAAAAACAAAATCACGGCAGACATAGAAGCTCTAAATTCTTGCCCTGAAGCTATCTCAGACTAGAGTGGATCCAAGAATCAATCACTAAACAGAAAGGAATTGTGTGAGCTATTGTGAAACTGTGGGTAGCTTGGTATTGGGCCGCAGTGGAAGCATTTACCTTCCTGATGTCAGTAAACACTACCATCATTATGGAAATTTGAATTAACTAATGAAGTTAAAAATCTCCCAACAATCAAAACCTCAGACTTCAAGGGTTTAACCAGCAAGCTCTATCAAATATTCATGAAACAAATAATTTCAGTCTCACTCAAACTTTCAGGTTAACTGAATCATTTAGCATAACTTTGAGGTCCAATCGGATCAAATACACGTCAGAAAAATCCCAGGACAATTGCACTCATTACTACAGAAGCCAATCTGCTAAGGAAAAAAAAACAAACCCTGCTAATTAAAAAGTTAGAAAAGAAAATTCAGTACTGTACATAAAATAAAACAGGAACAAACTGTTTTTCCCAGCATTATTAATGGTTTGATATTAGAGAATTTTTTAGTGTAATTCTTCATCTTATTAAACCTATATGATCACTATTTGACCATCTCAACTTAAAATCAGAAACAATTCAAAGACATTCAATTACTTTCACTACTTCTATGCAACATCGTGTGGGGGTTTTAGGTAGCATTTTAAGGCATGGAAAAGAAAATAACATGTATGAAATAACAAGGCTTGTTGCAAAATATAGCGTGGGAGAGGCACCTGGCGCCGTTCTCAAGGGGGTAATTTAAAGCCAGTACCTATATTACGATAAGCCTGGAAGGCAGAAAGAGAAGATTTACAGGAAAAGATCCATGAGGCCAGGCAGTTTCCCTTCTTGCTCTTCCACAATGATTCGGCCAGGCAAAGCCATCACCACCACCAGCAATCCGTTGGCATCCCCTGGATCTCCCCAGGTACCATGGCATCTGGAAGCACATGGACAGGAAATCTCATTCCATCAGTCAGCTCCAGCCACTGGTAGCCAGCCCAGGGTGAGGCACTTGCTTCTTCTCTCGCTGGACACTGAAGCCCCCACCCTGTCCACCTTACACCTCGGGTGGTCTTCAATGTGAGTGTCCTCTGGTGCTGCTTGGCTTGTGATCCATGGGCTGGATCCACAGGTCTGCTGTAGGTTACTGATCACCAAAAAGAATAGTCCAGAAAAGAAGAGTAAGCAAACAGAACCCATACAGTAACCTGACACGAGACATTTCGTGTTTGTTGAATCTAATAATATTTTTAAATTAGGGCTTATAGTTGCAAGTATTTATTTCCCTCAAGTTTATTTTTCTACTAATGTATTTTTATATGTTTTTTTAAAGTATCAAGAAATTTTGAATGTTTAAAACAAAAAAAAAATCTGTTCCTTCATCTGGGACACTTTTTAAATTTCCAATGCCCAGGTCACACCCGATAGCTGCACATATGACACCAGAATCTCTAGTGTAGCACATGATTCTTTTTTTAAAAAAAAAAAAAAAAACCCAGGCTGTTAGTATGCAGATAAGTTGGAGACTTGCTCCTCAAATTGTGCCTGTGGACCAGGGCATCGGCATCCCAGGAATGTTTTTGAACTACAGAGACTAGACACCCCCTAGACCTTGGAATCATCATTTTCATTTCAGCAAGGAGATGCATGAGCCTAGCCAAGTCTAAAAAGGTTGAATTTAGGGAACCAGACTATAGATATTGGTTTGCCTGTTGAGATCCCAGGGCACACAGACTTTTCTGTAAAGTCAGATGAAGCTGAGTTATCACTAGCATTAATGTTCCCAAAAGATCTCCCTACCCATTCACCCTTCTCTCTGCTGTTAGAGTAACTTTCCTAAACTCACTCCATGATAGTCTACAAGGTGAAGTGCACCATCCTCTCCCTAATCTGCAACATTTTCCCCCTTCATACCTGCCCAACCACCTTACAGGCATCCAACACACACACACACACACACACACACAAAATCACATGCCATAGTACATAGATGTCACATCACATACACACTCAGCACACAAATTACACACCACATACACACACCATAATGCACAAACACATAACATGCAAACCACCCACCACACCACCCAAGCACTACACACACATGTTGGGTACACCTGAATGTTTCTGCTAATTCCTCCCTCTACCGGGAATTCTGTCACTCAGCTCAGACGTTAACCTCACAGTCTTGCCTAAAGAGCTACCTAAAAGACTCCTTTTCCATGCAAACCAAAACTACAAGATTTCATCTCACCCCAGTCAGAATGGCAATGATCAAGAATATGAACAACGATAAATGCTAGTGAGGTTGTGAGGGAAAATGTACACTTGTACATTGTTGGTGGGATTGTAGACTAATTAGTACAACCACTCTGGGACTCAAAAAAAAAACTAGGCATGGAACCACCAAATGACCCAGCTGTCCTCCGACTCCTTGATATTTTCCCAAATGCTCTAAAATCAGCATACTACACAGACACAAACACCTCATTGTTTTTAGCAGCATAATTCACAAAAGCTAAATTATGGAATCAAACCAGATGCACATCAATAGACAAATGTATTGAGAAATTGTGGTACATTATATATATACATACAATGGAGTTCTACTCAGCCATAAAGAAGAATGAAATGATGGCATTTGCTGGAAAATGGGTAGATATGGAAGAATATCATGCTAAGTGAAAGAAGCCAAACTCAGAAACTCAAAGGTCAAGTGTTTTCTCTCATGTGTGGAAGTTAGAGTAAAATAAAGGGAAGGGAAAGGGAAGGATAGGATAACATAATGAACCAAATATAAATTTAGTACATGAGCAAAAGAAAGTCTAGTAGAGTAGAGGAAGGAGAATGGGAGAGGAGAGGGAGGATGGAAGGGAAAAGGGAGGAATCATGAACTGAAATCTATCTCCATGCATGTAGGAGTTTGTCAGGATGAACCCAACTACTACGAATAACTAAAAACTCTAAACAACAACAACAAAAACTCCTTTCTCTATGTCAACTCGGTTCCTATCTCCACCATGACCCCTCCTGGAAAGCCAGGCATTTCCTCTCCACAAAGTCCCCCAGCTCCTCCTATGAGAGTTCAAATATAGCTGTGATTATAGAGTGGGAATTATTGTTTATATGTCTGTCTTGCTCACGTCTCTGTGCTCTTAAAGGCAGGGACTGTGTCCTCTTTATCATCCTTGACTTCTAGCATTTGACATCAAAAGAATTTCTGGATTTTCCAAGTCTGTCAGCCAGGGCCCTAACTAGATCCCAGTCCCTCCCCACAGCTTCATCTCTGGCTCATGGTGAAGATATCCATGAGACAAAGATGCACAATCCATCCAACGTATGCAGGAAACACTTAATAAATGCTGCCTTGGCGATGCAAAAGTGAAGACACAGGCACCGTAAATGTATCTCTACAGCACTTGACGATTCTATCCTCCATTCTTACCCAGTAAGTACCATCCAAAGGAATGCTGGGTAATGCACTCTACATTTTCAGAGAAGCTTCCAAGAGTAAATAATTCGATTAAAATATTTATAAACCATACCCCTGGAGCAAATTCTAAATCGTCAATTCTTGCTATTACGGTAATTAGGTTCTCCAGGCTGCAAGCCTCAGGTCACATTTTCAACATTGGGGGAGTTGGAGGAAGTACTCTGCACTAGGCTAAAGAAATTCCTTTCTAGTCTTCATATGTTAGGAGTTTTTCTTCTTTTTTAAAATTATGAATATTATTGAAGGTCATCAAAATTTCTTTTGTATCTACAGATACAATGACCTAAGTTTATTAAGGTGGATAATTACACTAAAACCTTTTCTAATGTGAGGTCACTCTTATGTTTCTGGGAAAAATCCATTTTTTTCCTGTTATATTCTAAACACATAACTGGATTTGCTTGTCTAACATTTTGCTTCTATAGTAATGGCTGGCATCATTCTGTGAGGTTGTTATTCACACTTTATCAAATTGGACATCAAGGTTATGCTCAACTCATGACATGATTCTCTGCCTGCCTGAAAGAGTTTGTGTCAGGCAGGAATTATTTCATGAATATTAGGTAGCGCTTGCTGGTTAAACTCAGAACCTGTGACCATGTTATATTGAATGACTCAAATTTTTCTCTACTCTGCACATGCCCTTGAATGACCAGGAGAGCACCACAGGTATTGATTTGAGGATTACAGGTATATTTTATGAACTAAGCATATTCACAAATGTAAAAATCTGTGCTCGGTGAGGACTGATCATATCTAATAAGTGACTAGCCAATCAAAAGAGATACAAACCACATTAGTTAAAATGGGGGCTCCTGATGTGCCAGATAGGAGCATTCTGATTGCTGATGCTGAGTCATGAGCTCTAGGGAGAGCTCAAAGAAGAGCTAGGCAGCTAGGGTGGTGGGGGGGGGCAGCTATTTCCTAACCCAATGGGGGAAGAAATAAAGTTTTTATTAATCAATTTGTCTGTGCCCACATTTCCTGATGCCGAGGTAACACTAGGCTGAGAAATCCCAAATTTCTCCCATTACGTATTGTTTTAGAAATCTGTTTGACTCACTGATGTCGGAAATTTTTATTACCCTTCCGTCAGATAGAAAAGTTAATCATAACTTTAGAAGCAGGGAGTTCCCTGACACTTAAACAATTTTAATAGCAATCTATTACCTGCTGGCAAACTGATTATGTTTTAAATAATACCACCCCCAGCCTTCAGGGACAAGAGAAGAGCCTGCTCTGCAAGAAACCTCGGTGTTCTCTGAGCTTGCAAAATGCCTATTCATGACAGCATCACACCAGCACAGAGGAGGTGGCTTGGAGCAGCCTTTAAAGCATGCCTCAGTGCTCTGATGAGGGAGGTGGGAGGAGTCACAACCCTGGCTCAAGATTCTTCATGACACAGCCCAGTCTGAATTAGTGCTTCACAAAATGTATCATGCACGTGAATCACCTGGGAATACTGGTTCTGTAGCTTTGGAGTGGGGCCTGAGACTGCATTTCTAACAAGCTCCCGTGGGATGCAGCTGCTGCTAGTCCAAGACCATACTGCAAATATCAAGGGTGTCTACAGGAGCTACAGTTCTCAGTCACACTTGGGCATGCATCAGAATCCACCCAGGGGTTCGGATTCAGTAGCCCTGAATTAAGGCCTTAAAATCTACCTTCTTAACAAGTTCCCTAGTGACGATAAAAAAGCTGGTCTGGGCATCACACTTTGGGAGTTACTGGTCTAGACTAGCAAATCAGAGCCTTAGAGCCTTTCTCCCAGCCTTCCTTCAGACCATAATAATGCTATCTTTCATCGTGTTGGCAAAGAACTTAAATTCCCAAGAAGATAGAGGTCTAATGATGAAATTCTCAAGGGCAGGGGCCAAAATCTCATATTCCTTTGATTCATTATGAGTATGGTCAGAGCAATTAATACACTCTGAATTGATGGCAATTAAATAATAAACTTTACCATCAGATGGAAACATTTACCTTCCTAAGTGCTTTCTGTCTCAACTGACACAAGCTAATCACCAGCTGCCAACTCTTACTATCTATTCATTTTTACATATTTCAAATACCCTCTCTGTCTTTTCCCTTTTTTTTTTTCAAGGGAAAAGCCCTGGAAAGAAAGCAACTGGGGGAGGAGGGGCAAGCTGGGAGCTGTGGTTTCTTCGCTTTGTATCCCCATGTCTAAAACAGGACCTGCCAGAATATAAATGCTTGATAAATATTTGAGGAAGACAGAGGAAGCAAAGAAGGAAGGGAGGGAACTTACATGCTTAGATCAATGTGCAGCGTGCTATTTGCAATGTCTTCAAAATGACTATACTGAATACCTTTCTAAGGGCAGAATTTTAATTTACTTTTAGTTGGGCCCGTATTCCAGGCAAAAGTTCGTCTATAAGTGAAAATTCAAAAATTTAATGATCAAAAATTTTAAAAGTCAGTGTTACAATATTATTGGCTTACACAAACCGTTTGGCAACTAGGTCACTGGGGACGGCTTAACTGTTGTTGATTCATCAGAAAACCGAGAGCTTTGTCTTTCTCCTAATCACACTGGATTATTTTAGCAGAGTAATCTCTCCTGTACAAAACAGCAGCTACCAACCACTTGCAGTCCAATACCCATTACTCATGTCCAAAGGGCACAAGTTGTCCTCGGCAAGTCAACTCTCCCTTCCCCCCAAAACTGGTGAGGCATGCCTGCCTGTGCTGGCGATGAGACCCATGTCTGCCAACATTTATAGAACGCCTACCACACACTGGCGATTTCTGGGAGTGGGGGGGGGGGGGGGGGGGGGGGGGGGGGATGCGAGAATTAGATGCAATTTATGCCTGCCATAGTTCACTGTTTACCTGAAGAACAAAGAAAGTAAATAAGTGACTTTATGTTATAACAGAGGTGTGCACAAAGGCTATGGGACAGAGGAAGTAATGACAAAATCGCACTTTGGGAAAGTTAAGAAAGACTTTAAGAAAAGGTGATGTTTATGGTGTCTCTAAAAGGAAATGCAATAGTGAGCAGAAACGCAGGACCCAGAACATTCAAGGTGGAGAACAGCGTGTGCAGATGTACCACAAAGAGCACTCGTACAGAAAAGCAAATGTTATCAAACCAGTGAAGGGAAGAGGGTGAGCTGGTGTGCCAGCGTGGAGCACCTGTCTCCTCTGTCCACCTGGAGCAAATGGCTATTTATAGCAGTAGTTGTGGGTACTGTTTAACCCAGGACTCCGCGACAACACATCAAAGGGCAGGATGAGCACTGGTTACTACATAGCTCCAATCCTGCGAAGAAGGGTATTGATTTCCAATTTCTCTTTGCAAAGGAACTGATAAAAGTCCTTAGCCACTGGGATTCCATGGGCTCCTGGGTTGGGGGCTTCCTCCATTGTTCAAATCTCCTGGTCCACTTTTCTCCGTCTCATGCTCTTTCCATTCCAGTTCAGTCTGCCATGTTTTCTTGGACCAGAACCCTTCCCCTCAGGGTCTGTTTCCGCACATGTTCAAAGAGTATTTTCATTTTCATGACAGAGACCATGCCAGTGCTTTTCCATCAAGAACTACTGGCCCACAAGTGGCTTCCCTCCTCGGTGACAAGCCAGGCTGCTTTCCCTCCCTCTCTCTCATTTTGACTATTCCATTTGCAGAGCCGCTGTTATGTGTGTTTTTCGGTATAAGCGGTCTCCTATTGTGTGACAGGGGACACATATCCTGTTTCTTTGGGTGAAAACAGTACTTTCCTGAGCGGATTTGAGCTGAATACAGTTCTTTCATTAAGGTGGAATCCCCCAGTGGGGAAAGAAAATATGGATTCACTCATTCAAAGATATTTATGGTGCCATGTGCTGAAATACGATGCTAAGGAAAAAAGAATCCCTTGCCTAACTGGACTCCAATGTGCCCCATGTGTAATTTTGGGAGAGTTTAAGCTCCTACCTGTAAGCCAACCTGAGATGACCATCATGTAGGCTACACAGAGCTGCAAAGAAACGTAAGAACAGGTGATAATCAAGGAGCTGTGGAAAATCACATCTGCTATTTATATACTTCTTGCACCTAACACAAGTGCCTGGCATTTGTGACTTTATTAAATAAACATTTATGGAGTGCCTACTGTTTACCAGGCATTTATTTGTATTTGAGAACAGTTCTTCTCAAACTTTAACATACATTATGAATCACTTGGGGATCTTGATAAAATGTGCAGTCTGTATCATTTGATGGGGGAGAGGCTTAGGTTCTACCTTTCTAACAGGCTCCCAATGTTATGGTCCATGGAACCACTTATATTCTAGTGGAAGGTAAGCAAATCAACAAGTAGAAAACAATGAGTTGATACATAGAAAACATGGGACAGAAGGACAGAGGGGGAACCAGACCATAAGCATGCAGAGAGTGTGATGACATTGGTCTTTTAAAAATATAATGGTGAGTCCAGTATGACAGGTAGTCTGGGAGGTAACAAAGGAGAGACTGAAAATACAAGTTAATAATCACACCAATAAGTTAGCATTTACTGAGTACTTACATCATGATTAACACTGTAATGCACTTTATAGGTACATCTGTTGAATCTTCTCAATAACCAATGAGGTAGTTTCCTGTAGCAGGAGGAGTGTGACCCAAAGAAGTTCATGTCTTCATCCCTGTAACATGTGAATATGGCAAAGGACAATTACGATTGCAGAAAAAATTAAATTTGCTTATCATTGATCCTAAGCTAGAGGGAATATATTGGATTATCTAAATAGGTCCAATGAAATTATGAGACTCCTTAAAGTGGAAGAAGGAAACAAAAGAAGAGTCAATATAAGAGTGACATTATATAAGAAAGACTCAACCAGCCATGGCTTGCTTTAAAGACAGAAGCAAGCCACAAATGCAGGTGTGCAGGAAGCCTCTAGGAATGGAGAAGAAAGATATGCAGAAGAAATGCAGGCTTATCAAGGTCTTAGTTTTAGCCCACTGACACCTATTGCACACTTGCCGACCTCCAGAACCGTGAAAATATATTTTTATTGTTGTAAGTCACCAAGATTGTGAAAATTTGTTACAGCAGCCATAGCAAACTAATATACTATCCTTTAGAGATAAGGACACGGATGCTCATTGGCTTCATAGTAAGTGGCTAATTTGCTGTCAACTCTGGAGATATAGTTAATACTATTAAACCATGTCAACTATTAGTTAACAATGGAGTTAACATTACATGGTTAAATTGTGGATTTAAGAAGTAAGATTTGGGCTGGGGATATAGTTCAGTTGGTAGAGTGCTTGCCTCTCATGTACAAGGCCCTGGGTTCAATCCCCAGCACCACACACACACACACACACACACACACACACACAGAAGTAAGATTTGCTTTTGAGGCTGCAAGTCTGCGCTATATGAGAGTGTCTGCTCAAACTTTGAATCCACTTGCTTCAGCTTCCCAGAGTAGTGCAGTGTGGCTCCAGATGGCGTCTTGTGGACAGTTACATGCCAAAGGAATGAGTACTGAGGTCCTAAATAGCAAGCCTCTCTAGCCATGGGCACAAGGCCCTATATAGAAAACCAAAAGTAGAAATAGTGAAGTTTGATTTGTTTGGATCTGCTTCATTTCTCTTTTACTGGATGGACATTTTTATCTGGATAGCATAATTGGGTCCAGATTGGAGACCTTTTAAATAAAAGTACAAAGAATCAGCTTGGGCATGAAGGAACATGCAAGAAATTTTAAGCAAAGGAGTGATCTCTGATATCTACCACATACCTCAGCTAGTGTATTAGTACGCTAGCCTGAGGCAGGATCATCACCTGAGCCCAGAAGTTAATGGCCAGCCTAAGCAGCAATGAGAACTCTTAAAAATTAATTCATGATCGGAGAAGTGCATGTGTGTGTTACATCCTGAGAACTTGAAGGGCTTGTAGAAGCTGCAGGCACATCACTTAACCTTTAGAAAGGCCACTGGAGGGATGCTCTTGGAACAGAAGATTGAATATGTCATCATTTTAAGTTTCTGCAAAGACCTGAGTATAGTTTGGGGGACTGGGGGGTTGAACCCATGAAGTGGATTTCAAGTAGAATGGGGTAAGGGAATAAAGATGCCTAATAAAAATCATTAAGGAAAAAAAAGTAGGATTTGACAGGACTTGGGGACAATTTAATATGCAAGGATTCAGGAGCTGAATCTAGAATAACACTAGTTTCCAGTTTAAGCCACTATTGAAGAAGCTATACCATTCACTGATAGGTAAATATGAAGTAAATGTACAACAGGCAATTATGGGAGAGGCTGAAAACAGATTTGTATGTGATTTGCATACTTGAATCCAGGATAGGTCAATAGTCAAACTAAACTATGACAGTTTCCCCAAAGGAACCACACCCTTAAGATGACCTTCTCTGTGTCTCCTCATTTGAGTTCAAGGGATAAAGAGTTGGGATGGGGAGAGAGACAACTGACACATAAGAAAGTTTGTCAAACAGAGTCAGCCTTTATATCTTGAAAGAGGACTTCTTGGTGGTGTGAGAATTATTGGATTGGCACTTCCAACATTCCTAATTCCCTCTTCTTCAACCCACAACACTACACGAAGCCTTGAGGAGTCTCCTTTGGGAGACATTGTTTAAGTTCAAAAGAAAATGTCCTATTGATAAATAAGGCAAAAAAATTCCTGCCAGAGGAAAGCAATGTTATTGAGCAGAAACTCATGGGTTTTGGAGTGACAATGATCTGATTATGCTGGATATTATCTGTGTGATATTGGGCAAATTATTTAACTTCTCTGAGCCTTCTTTTCCTCATTTGAATAATAAAAATATATTGGGGTTATTATAAGAATTAAATGAGACACATCTAATTATGCAAGGCACTTAATATGAAATATGAAAGGCACTTAATCAACATTTCCTTCAACATGTTGGGCGGTTACCAGGGATTGAACTCAGGGTCACTCGACCCCTGAGCCACATCCCCAGACCTGTTTTGTATTCTATTTAGAATCAGGGTTTCACTGAGTTATTTAGCACCTCACTTTTGCTCAGGCTGACTTTGAACTCACAATCCTCCTGCCTCAGCCTCCCAAACCACTGGGAATGCAGGCATGCACAGCCCCACCTGGCTTTTTTAACTTGTAAGACAGCAAATCTAAGATTTAAAAAAAAAAAAAAAAAAGGAAACCAATCTGCCTAAAATATATCGTTACCTGTTGTGGGCAGTCACTTTTGCATGGTACACTTTACCACTTCTGATGTGATTCAGTCTTGGCAGCTACTTGCCAGATAAACTGGAGATCTCTGATATCTACCACATAGCTCAGCTAGTTTACTACTCAGGTTCAAATTCCAGGCTCTCAAGCTCTGCAGAGCCTGTGTGAATGACAGCTTGACTTACACAAGCAAAACTGGAATCAAATTCCCTCTGCTCTTCAAAGGTCACTTAACCCAGTCAGTTCATCAATGAGTGTAACCCATGTAATGACAAGCACCCAAAAAGCCCAGTCTCCACCACAGTTGTACTAAAATAAAGTTCATCAAGGAGCACAAAATGGATAAATCAGATATTTTCCTCTTGTTCTGGATCATCTTTCCTTCACAGCTACTCACAAGCTATGCTCTTCTCTCAGAAATCCACGTTTTATGCCTTCCTTTATTCAGGTCTCTGTTCAAGTGTCCCCTGCCCAAAGAAGCCTCCCTAGTGTCTTCATTGAGTAGCATCTCCTATTCCTTTCCCTTTATCCTGTTTGACTTTATTAAACGTACTGATATCTGAAACTGTAGCATAGGTTTATATTTATTTGAGTATTATCTGTTTCTTCTAATCTCATACAAACTCCAGGAAGAGAAGGACTTTATTTATTATAACTGTTATGGTCACAATTCACTACTGTCTACCTCACACTTAAAACTGGTCTGGGGTACATGGCAGATGCTCAATAAATTTGGTTAACTGAACTTCAAAGGATCCGTTTTTCTGGGGCAACAACACATATTGTTTATATTATCTATTGAATCAGATGACCCCAAAATTCTAGGAGTTAAGCACTATTATTATTATTTCCATTTTGAGGAAACGAAGGTTTCACAAGCTCAACAAGCTTGTCCAGGACACGCAGGTTGCAAATGGTTGGATCAAGAGTCAACTTACACCTGTGCCACATTGACGATACCACACCTCTCCCTCAAGAGTTGAGTAGACAAGTGATCAGACCAAAGGGACTTTAAGGTCACCTGCAATTTGTGATGCCATCAAGTGACATGAAAGCACTTTACAATCATACAAGTTTAAAAGTAAAGCATTTTAACTCTTAGGAAGTAAGTTTTCTCGTCCCTTGATGGAGACTCAGAAAGAAGTGGCTATATAACTCATGTAAAGGGACAAAGAGCAAACACTTTGGAGTTAACATAAACCAACCTTATCAGGGTCTCTTTGGGAACCTGAGAGACACCCTCTCCTTCAGACTACCTCTTCTTTTCCTGTCCAAAAGATACACAGAAGATTACTGCTCAGAAGAAAATCAGTTCATACTTAGAGCAGAGAGGGTAAAAGCAGGAAATCATTTATAGGCACAAAGCTCTGTAGTCACGTGAGGAGGGCACTCTCCAGTTCTGGGGAAGGTTTGTTAGAATTAAAGGAAGGATTCAGAGAATAAGGGCAGAATACAAGTTTAGAGCAAAACATAGGCATAATTGATTCCTCTTTTCCTAGCACTATAACACTTGTTAGATAATTATTGGTTGATCTGATTTTACTTGCCTCCTTTTCTGAAATATTTCCCAAGAGTGATTGTGCTTTTCCTCTATTTCACCAGCACCTATCACAGTATTTAGTGTATTTCAAATTTCAACAAATATTGGAAAGAAACTTTTAGGGTTGTTTTAAGGAGAGTATAAAGTCCTAATCACAGAGTCTGATAATAGAAAGCTTTCAATGAATGCTATGTGTAACTTTTAGAAAATGTTTTCATTTAATCTTCTGAATTTAACCTCCTTCCACTGAGCCTTGTTGAAGCTCTAGTAAATAATTAACTATTTTCCAAGTTTAAATAAATGTAAACTTAAATATTGATACAGAAACTATGCAACATTTGGTACAGTTTTGCATGTCAAAAAGAATATCAACAAATTAAAAACATAACAAGCTATAAAAAGCATTGCAATAAGAAAATTTTAAAAAAATAATATTTGAAGAAATCAAATAATTGATATGAAAATTGTTTGGACCTGGTAAAAACAGGTAAATAATATTAATGCACAATTCACTAAAAAAGAAATCTAAATGCCTGAAAAGCCAGAAATTAAAAATAAAGCTTTCATATGTGTAAGTAATTGAAGAAATACTGAACAAAGCAATAGATCTTTTTTCATATATCAAATTATATGAACGTGAGCTGGGGTTGTGGCTCAGTAGTAGAGCGCTTGCCTCACACATGTGAGGCCCCGGGTTCGATCCTCAGCACCGCATTAAATAAATAAATAAATATAAAGACATTGTATCCACCTGCAACTAAATTTTTTTTAATTATATGAATGAGATTGAGAAAAGAGATATGGTAGGAAGAAAAAAGGGAGGAAAGGAGAAAGAAAAAATGAGCATGGAAATCATATGCTTTCAGTTGGGATTTTATATACATTATGATCAATGGTAACATAAAATGAAATAAATTTCTTGGGGTTGGGGCTGGGGCTAGGGCTCAATAGTAGCGCACTAAGCCTGGCATGTGTGAGGCACTGGGTTTGACTCTCAACACTGCATATAAATAAATTAAATAAAAGTCTATCAACAATTAAAAAAATATTTTAAAAATGAAATATAATTCTTTAAAAAAATTGGCAATACTAAGAAGAGCAATTAAAAAAAAAAATCTGTTCTTTGATTCACTAACTTCAGTTCTAGAATTTATCCTAAGGAAACAATCCAATTACATAGGATTTCTATATCATGATGTTCATTTCAATGTAATTTAAAACAGGAAAAAAAAATGGAAAAATGCACAAATGTTCAAGTGCTACACTGTAAGAATTGCAATCACCAAACATAGTTTTTAAACATATGCAATATCTTAAGAAGATATTTCATCCAGTGCTTGGGAAAAATAGATTTCAAAAATACATTTGGGGGCTCTGGGGCTGTAGCTCAGCAGCAGAGCACTTGTCTAGCATGTGTGAGGCACTGGGTTCCAGCACCACATAAAAAAATAAAATAAAAGTATTATGTCCATCCACAACTAAAAAGTATTAAAAAAATACATTTGGAATTTGGAATATTTTTATGGAACTTTGTGATTCCAGATATATATAGTATCTTCCTCCCCCGCCCCCTCCCGTGTGTGTGTGTGTGTGTGTGTGTGTGTTTTCACTGTTTCTTTGATTCTAAAGTATGAATTTCTCACATTTTGAAGTTAGGTCTCTTCTAAAAATCAGCAATATCTTAAATTCAATGAAATACAGTTCATCTTTGATACCATTATCTCTAACCCACTTGGTGGTATTATAAGTAGGTTTTATCTTCTTCTTTTTAGTTTTACTTTTTTATAAATCCACAATGATTTTACTGCTATAAAAAATTTAGAAAATAAATAAATGTGCCGGGAGCGATGGCACACCCCTGTAATCCCAGCAGCTTGGGAGGCTGAGGCAGGAGGATCGAGAGTTCAGAGCCAGCCTGGACAATGGTGAGGCAATAAGCAACTCAGTGAGACCCTGTCTCTAAATAAAAATATGAAATAGGGCTGAGGATGTGGCTCAGTGGTTGAGTGTCCCTGAGTTCAATCCCTGGTACCAAAAACTAAACAAATAAATAAATATAATTAACTGCCTGATTAATCAACCTGTAAGAGTGCTAGGGTGTAAAAATCAAAATCAAACAAAAAGTCAAAAAAAAAAAAGAGGAAAAAAAGCTAAAGTAGTGTTAGTAGTAACAGTAGCCATTGAAAGCATTGGTTGTTTTCCTAGAAAAGAGGGGAGTTTATGGGTTGGTCTGTATTCTCCCCAAAGATATAGGAATTATGATACCGATACTTATGAGTGTGACCTTATTTGGAAATAGGGTTTTTGCAGATTATCAGGTTAATATAAAGTCACTAGGGTAAGCTCTAATCCAGTATGACCGTGTCTTTATAAAAGGGGGGAATTTAGACAGAGAGGCACACACTGGGAGAATGCCATGTGAAGATGAAGCCAGAGATTAGGTGATGCATCTGCAGGCTAAGGAATGCCAGACTACCAGAAACTAGGAGAAGGACATGGAACAGATTCTTCCTCACAGCCTCCAGAAGAAATCAAATCCACCAACATTTTATCCTAGGATTTATAGTCTCCATAACTATGAGACACTAAAATTCTGTTGTCTGAGCCACCCAATTTGTGGTATTTTGTTACAGCAGCTGCAGAACACTAATACAAGGGGCAAGGCCAGAAGGAGGAGAAAGGAAGAGGAAAAAGATAGCTACTTTTATCAGAAGAGTGAATGAAGAGTGTCCTAAAGGGACAAAAGAAAAATATCCTCTTAAAGTTAAGATGTTGTGTTAGTTAATATATATTGCTGATATAAGCATTTAATTCCTGAGGAGGGAATGGATTGGTATAGACTCCATGGGAGACATTGTGTTTCCTTCCTATGCATCAGAGATGTACTTGGATGGCAAGATACAGGGTAAGATAAGTGATCTGAGCAAAGAAAAATCCTAAGCATTTGCAGAGGGCAAGAGAAGATCTGAAATCAAGGCATGAGTCTTGGTAGCATTGTTCTCTTGGTAGCTCCACACAGAGATGTCCTATGCAGCTATGGAACCCCATGGGAAAATGATCCTGGCATTTTAGCTCATGCTCCCAAGGGAGTCCAGGACCTCAATGTAGGCAAACATTGTAAGACCAATGATTTTTATGATTCTTCAGGATATTTGCCTTTAAATCTTAGCTATAACCCTTTTCCTATGAATGTGCTTTTAAAGGGGCTTTACAGACCATCTTCAATGAAATCACTTGGAGTATTTATTTGAAATTTTCATTTCTGTCCCCACCTTCCCCTTCAGATCTTGAGATTTAAGGTCACTAGGAGGAGAGTCAAGAACCTAATTTTTTTTTAACCAGCCTCACAGGTGACTCTTTATGAACAGCTCTAGGGCCCAGCTGCTGCCTCCTACTCCCTCTTGTTGTTTGAGTCACAAGTTTGTGTGTTTGATCGATTGGTTGGTTTTATGGGAAAAACATTCATCCACATTCTACATTGTTTTATTTGTGCTAATAAAGTATCTAGAAACATCTGGAACTCTAATGTTATAATTGAAGCTATGGGTAAAATTGTAGAAGTTATGAATTCATAAGGTTGTTTATTATGGAATATGCAGAGTTTTGATGATAGACGGATTTCAAATGGGAAGAACAATTGAAGAGGTATTATTTTTAAAAAACATTTTTTGAAATTCTCTCTCCCTCTGTCTCTCTCTCTCTCTATATATATATGTGTGTGTGTGTGTGTGTGTGTGTATTAGTTGTTAATAGACCTTCATTTTATTTATTTATATGTGGTGCTAAGAATCGAACCCAGTGCCTCACACATGCCAGGCAAGTGCGCTACCACTGAGCCACAGTCCCAGCCCCTAGAACAGGTATTATAATAGGAAGAAAAGTCTTAGCCATGCAATAACTGGGGCAATTCTTTCATAGAAAAAAATACATGAACATGGTTGTTATATCAAGATAAATAGAGTTCACAATAAAGACCTAGTGATTATGGGCTGGGGATATGGCTCAGGTGGTAGCGCGCTTGCCTGGCATGCGTGTGGCCCGGGTTTGATCTTCAGCACCACATACGACAAAGATGTTGTGTCCGCTGAAAACTAAAAAATAAAATATTAAAATATTCTCTCTCTCTCCCTCTCTCTCTCTTTAAAAAAAAAAGACCTAATGATTATGAATTTTTATATAGCAAATAACATAGGATCCAAATCCAAAGTCACAACTTCAAAAACATCAATGAGAAATAGGCAGAAATATAATTACTTATATTATATAAGAAATTATATATTATTAAGAGACCTCAGCTTACCGTAATTAATAAAAATGAAAAACAAAGTGCTCTACTACCAAAAGAAGAAAAAAAGCAGAAATTATCAATCTTACCAAGAAAAGAAATTCAAATTAAAAATTGTAATTAATTTAGAAAATAACAATAATAAAATCTCAATTCTTCAGAAACTGTGGGAAATGCTCAAAGCCATAAGGAAAATTCACAACTTTACTATGAACCAAAAAAGAGTTAAGCTTTCAAATCAAGGTGTTTTAAGAAGGAAAAAAAAAGCAAAAGTAATCCAAAAGAAACAACACAAAAATAATAAAGAAAAGCAGAAAGCAATGGATAAAATAAAAAAAAAACAGAACTAATGTATCTAGTTAAGAACAAAATCTTGGACAAACAAAAATTAAATAGGTAGCTTCACTGCCTAGTACAAGTTTTTAAAGGGGAGCACAAAAATACACAAGTGCAGAAATATAAGGGGAATTTAAAATATTGATAATCCATTGGGTTAAATGAAAATGTATTAAAATTAATTTCTCTATTTGTTTAAAAAAAGAAGTAAAGGAGAACAAAGTAACATTCTGTATCTTGACAGTAGTACTATATATCCATATATATGTTGTCATTTTTGTATTTGTGTTATCAAAATTCATATAACTATAAAACTAAATGGGGTAAATTGTACCGAATACAAATTATAGCTCAACAAACATGACTTTAAGAAATCTAGTTCATTAAGTGTTTTAACAGTATTGGGCATATACTAACCACATGATAAATAATGGCTATTATTATGATTCATTAAAACAACCAGCATCAGGCTGCTTCATAGTGGGGTAGGGAGGGGGAGCATGGGAGGAATGAACTCTAGATAGGGCAAAGGGGTAAGAGGGGAAGGGAAGAGGCATGGGTTAGAAATGATGGTGGAATGAGATGGACATCATTCTCCAAAGTACACATATGAAGACAGAATGGTGTGAATATACTTTGTATACAACCAGAGATATGAAAAATTGTGCTGTATATATGTAATATGAATTGTAATGCATTCTGTTGTCATATATAACAAACCAGAATAAAAAATAAAATAAATTCTAATACCTATGCAATATGCTCTTGTAGTTTCTAGAGACAATAAAGCAGGACTAGAGCGATATTTTTGTAGGGATATTTTTAATTTTAAAAACAGGTGGGTGTGGGTGTGCCTGTATCTGTGTGTATATGTCAAACAAAAAAAATCAATTTTATTCTTAATGTGGAAGCAGTAAAATATTGCTTTAAAGGTAGAAATGGACATTTTAGAAATGGACTCTATATCATAACTATGACACAAGATTACTTTTTAGGTAGTGTCACAATTAGAAAAGATAAATTAAAAAGGAGATATAAAAAGAGAAATAAAAAAGATAAAAAACCATCTTGAATAAAATGAATGTGTGTGTGTGTGTGTGTTTTATATTGTAGGCATGTATGAACATCTAACAACAAATCCCATCATATAACTATAATGCACAGATTAAAAACGTGAAAAGAGGGAAAAAAGAAAATAGAAAAAAGATCAATAAATGAAGCAATCTGAATGAAGGAATACTGCAGTAAGATAGCACAGACCTCAAGTAGGCCCCCAGAACTGCCTGGGAACTGTTCTGCATATTCCTTGAAGTTCATCTCCCTATTAGCCAGGACATATATTTTCCAACTCCTTGGTCCTGAAATGTTTAAATATTCTCCACCCTCTTTGACGCCACTTCCTCAAATGACATTGTTTCTTATTTTTTTACTGAGAGTATGAAGGACCCCAGAATAGTACTCAATGCTTCTCCTTTACCTTGCCCCTCCCTTTCATTAAAATGGATTGAAATGACCTCTTCTCCAAGGCCAACCATTTCACTGCACTCTGGATCCCATTTCCTCTCCTTATTGGAGGACTTTCTTCTGTACTCTGTATTGCATTATCATATAAACTCAATACTGAAACACAGAATTTCACACCTCCATCTGCCTCCCCATTTTCAACTCCCTTTATGGCTATATTTTTCAAGTTCTTCTTGGTGGCTGCTTCTCTACCCTCACCTCCCACTCCCTTCTCAGTGAATTCTGATTTTACTTTCATCTTCACTACTCCATAAACACAGGTCTCTGCACAACCTCAACTTGCAAAGTCCAGTGATCACTTCTCTGTCCTTTCTTCTGCAAACACTCAGGACTTTCAAAACAATTGACCACTTCCTCTTCCTCTCCACCCCCAACTTCTGCAACACCACAGTCTCCTGTTTCCCTTCAATCTCTGCATTACATCTTTTCAGGTTCCTCCTCCTCTCAGCTCTAAATATTGGAGTGCCACAGTTCTTTTCTTTTTAAATTTTTAAAACCTTATTTAAGCTGGGCACACTGACACACATCTATAAATCCCAGCAACTCTGGAGGCTGAGGCAGGAGGATTGCAAATTGGAGGCCTGCTTCACCAACTTAGTGAGAACCTGTCTCAAAATAAAAAGGAATGGGGAGCTGGGCGTGGTGATGCACACCTGTAATCCCAGGCTCAGGAGGCTGAGGTAAGAGGATCACAAGTTCAAAGTCAGCCTCAGCAACTCAGCGAGGCACTAAGCAACTCAATGAAGCCCTGTCTCTAAATAAAATATAATAAAGGGATGGGGATGTGGCTCCATGGTTGAATGCCCCTGAGTTCAATCCCTGGTACCAAAATAAAAGGGGGGTGGGGATATGTCTCAGTGGCAAAGAACCTCCGGATTCAACTCCCAGTATCCCCCCCAATATAATTGAGATCTAATTTATATAGCATAAAATTCACACATTTTAAATGTATTATTCAATGATTTTTTTATAAATTTATGGAGCTGCACAACCATCACCACAATCACCACAATTTAGAACATTTCCCTTACCCCAATAAGATTCCTCTTACTCATTTTGCTAATCAGTTTTCAGTTTATAGAGATTGACTCTTCCTTTCCTCTTTGGACACACTCTTTGATAGGTGATTTTTACACAATCTTGTGTTTTTTACATTATCTGTATGTCCAGGATGACCAAATTTATGTCAGTTCCAATCTCCGAAACTTCAGACACACATAACCAGTGGCCACTTGGCATCCCTATTGGATTTCTAGTAGGATCTCAAACACTGTTAACCTGTTGCTGGTCTGTTCCATGGAACCTCGTTAAGACCATGGCTTTAACTAGATTTCAGGGCTTGAATCTTGACTTGACTTTAGGCAGGTTACTTAATTTTTCTGGGACCTAATTTTCTCACCTATAAAATGGAGTTTAGGAATACAAATGCTTCTCAACTTTTAATGGGGTTATATCCTGAAAAATCCATCATTAAGTTAAAAATATTTCAAGTTGAAGTGACTATCCCATCATATAGAACATCATAGCTTAGTCTCATCTATGTTAAACATGCTCAGAACACTCACATTGGCCTGGAGTTAGGCAAAATAAGCTAGCACAAATCTTATTTTATAATTAGTCATTCAATATCTCATGTAATTTATCGAATACCTGTATCCCCCCCAAAAAAAATGCCCATAACACAGCACACTGTCGGGAACCAATGGTCCACCCTTGTGATCACACGTGCTACCTGTCTCATATGGAGAAGGAGAATCTGTACCCCACCTCACTGGCTTGGGAAAGATCAGGTATCACAACTCGAAGTTCTCCTGAGAGCACATTGCTTTCACACCATAGCAGAGCCAAAAAGTCCCCCATGGAAGCATCATAAATTGAGATCTATCTCATAGGATTGTTATGAGAATCAGGCCAGTCTTAACATCTGTAAAGCATTTAAAACAGTGCCAGCCATATAGTAAGTGGTTGGTTCTCAACCTTTTGAAGCACTGAGGATCTCTAAAAAAAAAACAACTGCCAACTACTGAATTACACATACATGTACAGTCTTTGGTAATTTCAATAAAAGTTTTTTTCTAGTTGAAAACCAGGGCAGAAAGAACTGTATATATATATATATATAAAAATAAAATAAGTCAGATTAATCTTTATCTTTCTGAAGCTTCACCATCTGTGTCTGTATAAGTAACTCACTGAATCATTCCACATTTTTTCCTTGCTAAGAACCTTTGTTCTGGTACCAGACAATCACGTGTCTCATAGGCTAGGCCCTTTCCCAGATCCTGAGGGTGACTCATGGGTCTATGTCAGTCACAGCAGCAGTCCTCCCTCCTACAGGGATTTGTTTAGGTGTGCTGATCTGGGTCAATGAAATATGAGTGAAAGACAGTGGAGGCTTCTGGAAAGGTTTTCTTTTTTTGACTCAAAAAGCAAACAGAAGGAAACACTCTCCTTTTTTGACACCTAGCGGTTGCCACCTGCATGCTCTGGTGTTACAGCTATATCATAGGCATAGCAGCTATGACACCAGGAGATGATAAGCAATGTGGTTTTGACCTCTGACTCCAGTTCCTGAACCAGAGCTCCTAAAACCCTTGTAGATATGAGTACTAGGAGAACACTTTGTTTTACTGTTTGGTCTTTAACCCCAGTTTCTAACACAGACCTCCTAAAGACCTGTGTAATTTCCTGAATGATAGGAGTGTTTGACACAGTACTCCTACATCCCTTGGGATTTTCTGGGTGCTAGGAACACCTTTTGTTTTAAAGAGACAACTCTTGGCAAGCCCCTCGGTAGCTCCAGGATGGGGGCTGGTTGCCTGTGAAACTGAAGTGATTAGATTCAGCTTTGAAGAGAAAATGGCTGAAGACTGAGTTGGTCACCAATGGCCAATTCTGTAATCAATCATGCTTTTTATATGAAGCCTCCTTAAAAAAGGGAGCGGGGACAGGGTTTGGAGAGATTCTGAGCTGCAGAACACCCACAGGTGCTTAGAGGTGATATACCCAGTTCTGTATATGGAACTGTATATGGAACTGTGCACCCATTCCCACACATCTCACTGTATATATCTCTTCCATCTGGTTGCTCATCTGCATCTCCTTTAATATTCTTTATAATAAATGGGTAAGCGTAAGTAAAATATTTTCTTGAGTTCTGTTAGCCACTCTAGCCAATTAATTTAACCCAGGGAAGGGGTTGTGGGATCCTTTGGTTTACAGCCGGACAGTCAGAAGTATGGATCACAACTTGTGGTTTGTGATTGACATCTGAAGAAGGGAGTGGTCTGGTGGGACTGAACCCTTAACCTGTGGGAGTCTCGCACTATCTATGGGTTGACAGGGAGTAGGAAAAAAAACCCAAACTTCTTTTCTCTGTTCTCACACCACAGCAAACAGCACAGAAGATTTCTGTGACCTCAAGAAATTGTGAAGATTTCTCTCCAGTAGCAAACAAACAATCAAGTAGCATCAGACCCTATTGGGGCTTCAATCTCCCAAGACTTCCCTTCATCTCGGGTCCCATTCACAACCCCAAGTTGTTTTATCTGTGCTTCTGACCCACTAGATATAAACCAGGGATCCCACAACTTCAATGACGTGGTACAAGCAGCTCACAGGATTCAGAGGCACACTGACTTAGTTTACTGACTTATTATGAAGGATATTACAAACAGTCAGATGAAGAGATGCATAGGGTGAGGAATGGGGTAAGGAACGTGAATCTTGTGTGCACTTTTGAGTTGCACCACTCCAGGAAGGCTGTCCTTGGGCTTTCAATGGAGTCTCCATTGCACATCTAAAATGCCAGCAGACTGGTTGGGGGAACCCAGCAAGGTCTGACTGTTCAGATTTTCTTGGTCTCTCTGTGCAGAATTCCTTCCTCCCAGGCAAGGAATCGGGGTCTTGTGATCTATGGTGAGACAAAGTATGTCAAATAATTTCTTACAGTTAGTGCTTCTATAACCCACTTCAGAGAGGAGAAATTCTAGGGGAAATCCCTGTCTTGGGGAAGGAGTTTATGAGCTAAGAACTACGAAGGAAAACCAAGATATATTATTATAATTATTAGTCAATAGTTCTGTCAGGTACATGACATTACTATTATTATTGGGACAAAGTGATATTACAGAGAGCATCAGCATTGGATTGAACAGAGGACACCCAGTTGGTGTCCCCAGAGAATAGGTTGTTGGTAGGGAGAAATCCCCAAACACAGAAGTCCATCAATGGATGAATGGATAAAGAAAATGTGGTATATACACAATGGAGTTTTATACACAGTGAAATTATTGATGAATGGAGGGAACTAGAGACCATTATGTTAAGCAAAATAAGTCAAACTCAGAAGGTTAAGCATCCTATGTTTTCTCTCATTTGCAGAAGCTAGAGATAAAAAAAGGAAAAGAAAGGTGGGGGTGGATCTCCTAAAAATCAAAGGGACCAATGGGTGGGAATCAGGGAGGGAGTGGGGAGTGTTATTGGCCAAATTAAACTGTTATATTGTGTGCATGTACAAATACGTAACAACAAATCCCACCAATTTGTACAACTATAACGCACCAATAAAAAAATGTGGACAAAAAAAAGAAATGAATTGTTCTGTATTGTATATCAGAGGAGGAAAAACAGCTTGGTTTTTCCTATCTCTTTCAGTTGAAAGGTTTTCTTTACTGATTAAATGAGCCACCCAGAAGAAAACATTCTCCTCATTTTTCATCTCACGGATGTTGCCTACATGCTACAGTATTATGACTGTATTACAGATAGAGCAGCCATAATATAATAATATCATAATAATATGATGTCTAGAAGAGTGAAAAACCATCTTGAAACAATATATAGAGTTAATTTAAAGGAAAGAAAGGTGAAAAAAAATAGCTCAAGTTCTTGATGACATCCTTGAGTGTGTGTAAATTAACTAACCCTGGAATATTCTATCCCCGGACTACTTTTTATCTGGAAATTCAGCGTGTTTCTCAACAAATCAAGATCCAAAACATCCTGACGTGACCTAAGTTATAGCACAGCCATTTCTCAAGCCTACAGCCTTAAAGTGGTCCTGACCACCCCCCTCTCTTTCATCTCACACCAAATACTGGTCCATCCCTTCTCCCAGATTTGCATTTTTCAATTCCACCTACTTTTTTCTCTCTCTCTTCAACGCCCACCCTGATCCAAGCTACTACCATCCTTCTCCTGGGCCGCTGCAGTGGCCTCCTGGCTGAACTTGATTTCTATTTTCAGTTATCCATTATCCATTGAGGAAAAATCCTTTCTTCTTGGGTGAAGGTAAGGGTATCCTCGACTCTAGGTTCACTCTGAAGGGCAGGTGATTTGAAAAGTCGAGGCCAAACTGGAGAAACGGAAATGAAGATGGAATAGATGAATCCCAGCAGCAATTTTGTTCCAAATTCCATTGATCTTTTCCCTTCCTTTTGTTCATTCAGTTACATGAGAAAAGAGAAAAAAAAAAAAAAAACAATCTCTTGCTTTCCTTAAATGAATCAAATTAGAGTCCTCTCACTTG
Source organism: Marmota monax (assembly GCF_021218885.2). NCBI lineage: Eukaryota > Metazoa > Chordata > Mammalia > Rodentia > Sciuridae > Marmota > Marmota monax. The sequence goes on along the minus strand of NW_026695215.1, from coordinate 22,889,971 downwards.
TCACTAAAAGAATGCTGAATACTATAGACCGTAATAGACTCCGAAGAAAGTTCCAACACTGAAATTTCAGATGGGAACCAGTTTCTGGACTGAGTCCCTCCCCCCATTCTCCTATTAGCATCAAGACAAGTGGTGGGGAAAATGCCTTTCAACATCTGGAGAAGGGAAATAGCAACCATGGATGCTCAGATCTGCCATAAAATTCCAAGGAGAGCAGTAAGCCCATAGAATCCTTTGTATCCCCTCTGGGGTCTACTCTAGTATTTGAGCTGAGGCCACATTCATCTCAAGCAGCTCCACACAATGACTTTACGGCAAGGAAACCTGGACATTTCTGCCCGAACTCAGAATCCCTCTATTACCCTGGAGTCCCCACTCTGATGGCAGACATTTTCAGGGTTACACCAGAGACTGAGTCTACTGTGAGACTGTTCCAGCGACCACCCTCCCAGATCCAACACCTTCTGTTCTTGTTTCACTGTGACATTCACCTAACTGTTTGTCCCTTATTGACAGACACCCCTACTCCGCCCACTTGTAAACTCTCAAGTCTTGCTTGACAAAATGAAGAGGATATGATTTGGGAGCTGGTTAGACCTGAGCTTGTGTTCTTGCACTGTGCTACTTGGCTATCTGCCTTCCAAGTCTGTTGAGGGGATTCCGTGAAATGCAGTGGGTCACGTGACCAACACATTCATAGCATCTCAGTATCTTGTATTTTTCTTTCCTCTTTCCCCTCTAAGGGGAAATACCTGGTAGTCACTCCCTGACCTTATCGTCACAATCACCATTCTTTGCACTTGTCTGAGCCCTCATACAATGCCACCACTCCCAGCCCATACCACCGCCTTCCACCCACACACACTCCCACCACACCCACAACTGGAGTCCTACAATTCCCCACCTGTCTCTCAGCCAGGATGCTCCATTCTTCCCCCTCCAAAATGAGGATACTAGAGTAACACCATAATTAATGATGTACTACTAATTATATAATGGATTCAATGGTGTGTTACAGTCTGCTCACACTGACTTGCAAGAATCAATTCTTAAATTTTCAGGAATTATGCTGACTGTTGTTAAATAAAGTCATTAAGAATTAAACTATATAACTGGGTGGCCCACACCTATAACCCCAGCAGCTCAGAAGGCTGAGGCAGGAGGATCGCAAGTTCAAATTCAGCCTCGGCAACTTATTGAGGCTCAAGCAACTCAGTGAGAACCTGTCTCAAAATAAAATATAAAAACAGCTGGAGATGTGGCTCAGTAGTTAAGCACCCCTGGCTTCAATCCCTTTTACCAAAAAAGAAAATCCAATGAATACTCTTGAGAGAATGGGGTCCTCCAAAGCACATGCTGGGAAACATTGCTCTATAGTGATTCTGCATTGGAATGGACTGACTCAAAAAAAAAAAATCTCACCTGGGTTAAGTACAGTGGATTTGACAGAAGGATGACAATTTAGGATTGATCATGTCATAGCAGGTGCTGCTCAGAGGGATCTTTGAGAAAGATGGAGTGACAACCATTTGGTGTGGATTTAAAAATGAGATTTTTGTAAAGTGATACAGTGGTGCTTAGCACATTAATCAAATGTAGATATTTTTATAGGATTTCTCTAGACTAAGTTTTTTAATACAAATAATTGGCATTTGTGAGCAACTGATATTTTGGAATATATCTTATGAATCTTTACCTTATTTTTTCATAATGCTAATAATAACTAACTGTAAAATCCTGCAGCTACAAAGCCCTAGTCTTCTGTTAGGTTCTGTGGACTAAGAAATATTATTTCATTTGAATAAAATTCTTTTTGGATGGAAACAACCTTGTAGCCTATAAACTGATCCAATCCATTAATATGTATACATTAGCACAATAATTTCCCTGAAATTTAATTTCATACAGGTGGGAAAAGAAAACTATTACTTCATTGTCCAAAATGAGACTATAAAAATCCCTTTCTTTCCTTTATCTACCTGATATCTAAAAGTCAGGTCATATTTAAAAAGTATTTTAGTTTTTCTCTTGCTAAGAATGATATTCCTATGTTCAACATTTCCAATAAGCCATGTCAGATACAAAGTATTTTTTCAATTCTTGTTATCAGACTCTAATAAATTTATGGAGAAGTTAAAAAAAAAATGAGCCAGAGCAGTGGTACATACCTGTAATCCCAGCAGCTCTGGAGGCTGAGGCAGGAGGAGCAAGTTCAAAGCCAGCCTCAGCAACTTAGTGAGACCCTGTCTCAAAATGAATAAGTAAAAAGGCTGAGGGCGTGGCTCTGTGGTTAAGTGCCCCTGTGTTCAATCCCCAGTATCAAAAAAATGAAAAATAAAAATAAAGGAGAATGAAATGGGATGAAATAGCTATATTTGAATGGGTTAGGAAGCCAAGTTTCAACCTTACTATGTTATAACAGGGGCATATCTCTACTTTCTTATCACAAAGTTTTCCCCTCCAAGCCTCACAAAGAGTCCCATTTTTCTTCCTGTTATCCCCCTTTGAGGATGATATATCACAGTTCCAAACGAGGGCATATCATCTTGAGGCATGCATTCAGCAGTGTGTGTGTGTGTGTGTGTCCATGTGCACACGCGCATGCACACATGTGCTGGGGGTTCAGATCTTCATGGCCTGTGTCACCCCATAAGTAACTTAAAATATAATTTTTATTAAAATAAACATAGGCATATGATCACATACAACGAAGAAGTTCTATGAATTCTTCAGATTAAATATGGGACTCAAAATGTCTCCACTTTAGCAGACCAATTTCCCCAGGACATACAACAAATGATAGGAATTATTAGGGGAGCCTAAGGCTAGTAGTCAAATTACCAGAAAAAAGGACTTAGAAAAATCACAAAGCTTTGAAGTCTCAAAACCAAAAGATAAAGTTTGGCATGATATTCTTTAACCAAAGCAAATCATCCAAGGGTAAGATGGCCCATCATTTTTCTGGTAATTGATAAGCAGAAAAAGAGATTAGGGATATTACAAGAAAACCTCAAAACATGTGGGATATATATAAATATACAGCATTTTATATAAAGTATTATTATAAATAATTTTATATAAAGTATTTTTATATAAAGTATTATTATATATGCATTTTATATTGTAAATATATATTCCATACATACACATTTTACATAATATATATATTATATAAGTAATTGATTAGTAAGGGTGCACAAACTGAAAATTTATTCATTCATTAACAAATACTTATTGAGTCCCCACCATGTGGTATGTTCTGGTCTATGTGATGGCAACAGCAGTAAGTAAAACAGCCCTTTCTCTATGTGGTTTACATTCTAGTGGAAGAGATACATAATCAATAAACAAAGAAACATATGGATTAATTTCAAGGATAGAAAATGCTACCCCAGAAATAAAACAAGTTCATATAATAGAGATGGCAGGGGAAGCTGCTGGATGGATCTAGGAAGGCCTTAGAGAATCGGTTCATCTAAGGGAAGAGTGGTCCATATAGAGGGCACAGTCAATACAAAGTACATAAAGTGGAAACAGATGTGGCTTCTGAGGAATAAGGACGTCAGTGTGGCTGGAATAGAGTGACCAAGGCAAGAGTGATATGATATAAATTGAAAATGATGTAGGAGTCAGATCAAGCAGGGTCTTGCAGACTATGGGGAAATTTGGATTTTATTCTAAATGTGGTGAGAAGCCAATGAAATCCTTCTTTGCAGACCTGATTTAATTCAGGAAATTCTTTTTACAATGTTTTTACTAGTGCATTATTATTATACATAATAGCAGGGTTCATCGGACATAATCATACATGCATGGAATATAATTTGCTTCGTATCAGTCCCCAGTACTTCCTCTTTCCCTCACCTCCTCCCACCTCCCGTTCCACTTCCTCTATTCCTCTATTTCCTCTATTTTACTGGTCTGCCTTCTATTTATTTATTGCTTTTTAAATTAGTGTTTTACAGCATGCACCATCAGGCTCAGATAGAATGAGTTTGCTGATGGTTGGCCCTTATTAACCTGCTTCACCTTAACATCAAGACCCCCACCCCATCTCAACTGTCTCTTGAAGATAAGAAAAAATAATCATAAATAAATAAATAAATTAGTGTTTTACAGATACACATACAGGTGAAATTCAGTGTGATATATCCATGTGTGTACATAGCATAATTTGGTCAGTTTCATTCTGCATTTCTTCCCTTTATTTATTCCTCTTCCCTCTCCCCAAAAACTTAACACCAAAAAATAATAATAATAACTCAATAAATGAGCAAAAGAACTAAATTGACATTTCTCAAAAGAATAAATGCTAATGGCCAGAAAAATATGTGAAAAAAAAATGTCCAACATCCCTAGCAATCAGGAAAATGTATATCAAACCTACATTGATATTTCATTTCTCTCCAGTTAGAATGGCAATTAGCCAGAATATAAATAATAAATGCTGGTGAGGATGTCCGGGAAAAGATGCACTCATATATTGTTGGTGGGATTGCAAATGAATACAACCACTTTGGAAAACAGTACGGAAATTCCTCAAAAGCCTAGGAATGGCACCACCACATGGCCCAGCTATCCTACTCCTCGGTATTTACCCTAAAGAACTACAATCAGCATGCTATCATGATATAGGCACATCAATGTGTATAGCATTGAAACTCACAATAGCTAAGCTATGAATCCAACCTAGATGCTCTTCAACAGATGAATGGATAAAGAAAATGTGGTCCATATACACAATGGAGTTTTACTCAGTCATAAAGAAGAATGAAATTATGGCACTTGCTGGTAAATGAATGGAACTGGAGACCATCATACTAAGTGAATATGCCAGACTCAGAAAGTGAAGGGTCAAATGTTTCCTCTCATTTACTGAAGCTAGAGAAAAATAAGGAGAAAGGGGTGTGTGGGGTGAGTCCCATGATTCAGGAAATTCTTCAAGATAACTTTTTAAAGGGTTTTGAATTGCCTGGGCATTTTTCACTCCAAGAAATTATGGAATCTCTCTAATACAAGATACACCAAAACAAGAGGTGGGCAGAGACCAGAGAAGAAAGAAAAAGTTTTCTGTTGAGTAACTTCTGAATTAACCCAAAGAAAGACACATAAGTGATGCCATAAAATGAATTAGCTTCCAGGTCCATTTTCAAAAACTCTGATAATGGATTGGTACCCCATAATCAGGTAACCCCATGCCAGAGTCAGCATGGAGCTAATTCTAGGCATTTTTAAATTTCTGATTTTGATGAAAATATCTATTTGTTGTGACCAATTTATTTTGTAAGGCTACACTAAACAGCCTGGATGTTTAGGTAATGGAATATTCTAGAATGACATGCAAGGTGGACTATAGCAAAACATAAGGGCCTTACATATCCTATCTGATAATTTCAGAAATACAGAACGCTATCCATCCCTGTTCTCCATCTCCTTCTTGGTTTCTTTCAGTACCATCAGCCAAAGCTGGCCTCACCTTACCCAGTCCGCATTCCCTGGTAGAGAAAAACCAGAGAAAGTTGGATCATTCCATATCAAAAGAAAAAAGAAAGAGCTGGGATTGTGGCTCAGCAGTAGAGCGCTTGCCTAGCATGTGCAGGGGGCTGGGTTCAATCCTTGGCACCACATAAAAACAAAACAAAAAAATAAATAAATAAAGGCATTGTGTCCAACTACAACTAAAATCACAAATAAATAAATAAAAGAAAAAAGATGTAATTCTGTTCAGTCTTCCCACTTAGAGTCACAGCTAGAAATGAAAAGTTAGGTGGGTGAGGTAATCACTTTGGGTTCAAAATTTAAGGAATGACCAAAAAAAAAAAACTCCACAATCAAGATAAGTGATATTTTAATGCAATGTTTTTAAAAAAATCAATGTTAGACAACCCATTATTAATGAAATACCAAAATGTTAAGATAGAATTGATATTGTTGATTTTTCTCCTTTTGCCTCAGGTACCATTAAATCTTGGTAGGACACTGTTCTTGCCTAAATCTACTGAATCAGAATTTCTGAAAGGGAAGCCCAGGAATTGGGGTGTTTTTTTTTTCATCTTTTAATATCAACATGTAAAATTTATTTTGTTTCTAAACAGGGAAGCCCAGGAATTGGTATATTTATTTTCTTCTTTTAAGATCAACATGTGAATTTTATTTTGTTTCTAGCAAATGTTAATTAGCATATTAAAAAGAATTTTATAAAGTGAATAACTACATTTGATTACAATAAATGTTGGATTAATAAACTATCTTCCTAATCAATAAAATAAATTTCAATACTCAAATTAAATTTCTATACATGATGAGTTAAAAATCTCCAAACTGTTTAAGGGTGATAACAGTTTCAATTTAAAACATTTGTATCAAATCTTTTCGGCACCAGGGATTGAACCCAGGGGCACTTAACCACTGAGCCACATCCCCAGTCCTTTTGAGTCAGGGTCTCCCTGAGTTGCTTAGGGCCTTACTAAGTTGCTGAGGCTCACTTTGAACTCACAATGCTCCTGCATGAGCCTCCAGAGCTGCCAGTATTACAGGAGTGGTGCACTGGCCTGTGTCAATTCTTTACTTACATATTTTAAACTATAATCACACATTAACATTGTAATCTAATATGCCAAATAGGAATCTGTATTTTATGAAGCTTTCCAGGATTTTTGTTTTTAATACAGAATAAAGTTCAACAACAACTAAAAAATGATCACTGATATTTCTCTACTGCCTTTTCTCTTTGCACACTTTGATGAATCAGGCAGCCATACTGGAGGGACACAGGACCCAAGGAACTGAAGGTAGTCTTCAGGGGACACTTAGCAACTCAGGAACTGATGTCCTTGATTCAATGGCTTTCAAGGAACTGAATTCTGACAAAGACTACATGAATTGGAAAGTGACCTAGGCCTAGCCAACACTGTGGCCTTGTCAGAGACCTTGAGCAGGACTCCTGACTCAGGGAAAATGTGAGATAATAAATGCATCTTCTTTTCGGTCACAGAGTTTGTGTTCCATTGTTGGTAGCAATGGGTAACTTTTTTTTTTTTTTTTTGGTACTGGGGACTGAACTCAAGGACATTCAACCACTGAGCCACATCCCCAGCCCTGTTTTGTATTTTATTTAGAGACAGGATCTCACTGAGTTGCTTAGCACCTTGCCGTTGCTGAGGCTGGTGCTGAACTCACAATCCTCCTGCCTCAGCCTCCCAAGCTGTTGAGATTACAGGCATGCGCCACGGCACCTGGCTAATAGGTTACTTTAATATTCTAGGTTTTTATATATTAATAGATAAGTGGTTTCCAAACTTGTTCAGTCATGATCTCTATCAACGTTAACATACATATAATAAGTGTTTTTGGTTAAGGATACGTTCCTATTATTATCTTTATATTAAATATTAGAATATTGATTGTGTATTAAATTATTTTCATAACTGTATTTTGGGGATATAATGAATATGCTGTATAGTTGGTCCATTTAAAGTGTACAGTTTCATGAGTTTTAATATGTTCAGTTATGCCAAATACGAATCTGTATTTTATGAAGATTTTATTGTAATCAAATTTTAGGGAATATTTAGCAGCACAAAAATAGACCCTATATCTTTTAGCTATCCCCCCCCCATTCTTCTTCCCCCTGCCTGAGGCAAAAACTAATCTACTTTCTGTCTCCCAAGAATTTTCTATTCTAAACATTTAATATAAATGAAATCTATGTGTCGTCTTTTGGGACGGGTTTTCTTCACCTGACATAAATTTTCAAGGTTCACTCATATATTAGTACTTTGCTCCATTTTATAACCAAATAATATTTAACTTTAAAATAGTTCCTTGTAACACAAGATTTCATTGTAAAGCTTTTCTCCTCCCTTTTTTAGCTTAAAAAAAAGATAGAAATAAAGATTCTAACACTTTCTTTACGTTTGCAAGTGTTCTCCCATTTCAGGAACCCCCTAAGGTATACACAATTTTGGAGGGACCGAAGGGCACTTTTACCACTGAACTACATCCCCAGCCCTTTTAATTTTTTATTATGAGACAGGGTCTCACTAAGTTGATGAGGCTGATCTGAACTTGCAATCCTCCTGCCTCAGCCTTCTGAGTTGCTGGAATTAAAGTCATGTCTACCACACCCAGCTACACATCTTATTTTAAATGGCGTAGTAAGTTATTATGTGGAGGAATATTTGTCTAAATAGTAATTAATAAAGTGGTTATTTTATGCCATGGACAAAGGAAAACACATACACACACACACAAAAAAAAATGGACTAAGAGAAGAACTTTTGGGGCTGAGGATATATAGCTCAGCTGGTAGAGTGCTTGCCAAGACCCTGGGTTCAATCCCCAGTACCACACACACACAAAAAAAAAAAAAAAAAAAAAAAGGAAAAAGAGAGAAGAACCTTTATTTTAAACCCATCTTATTAAATTTTGCCTAAGAGTAGCTCATATTATAACAAGGCTCTAATATAGTAATTTGCCTGTATATCCAGGGTTGGCCAATCAGTACTACTGAGTGCCCAGTAGTCCACAAGGCACTGAGAGTCCAAAACTACAATTGTGCAAACCATAGAAATCCACACAGGGAAACAGCCTTCCTGCCTGGTGAGCAGCCATGTACCCACTGATGGATCTCATATAGCCCAGACTCTCCCTGTCCGAGCACACTCAGGACTTTCAAAGCTCTTGATCTACCATAGATCATAATTTTTTTTCCTATAAATATTTTTGCATTGGCAAAATTTTGTCACACCACCCCAGTGCCCTCTCAGGTGCTGAAGTATTGATTGTCCCCAGATTTGGAGAGTTGTTGTTTGACATCCCTCAGCTGGCAAACGCTTGGAGATCTGCCTTCAAAAGATAGCCACCTTCTCCCTACCCTAGTTGTGCTCCCTACCACAGGCAGATTGAATCCAGTGATTGGCTAATGGTGGGAGGAAACAGCCTGGCTCCCCCACCCCAATTCAGGACAACCAAAGAGCCCCCCCCCATCTCCTGAACCCCAGCAGGATCAGCTAGATGTTGTCATTAGCATTTCACTACAGTTCATCTTCTTCCTTTGCTCCACCCTGAGTCTGCTTTCCAAAAATACCCAACCTGCTCCAAATATGGAATTTTCATAAAACATTACATTAATTCGGGTTTGAGCACTTGACTTATGAAGAAAGAAGTACTGCAAGAAACCAGGTGATTCAGCCAGTAAGTTCTACTAGTGGAAAATTACTGTCACATGAAGACATTCTAGTGTTTTTCAATGTCACTTTTTTGTTGTGGTTTTGATACCAGGGGCATTTAACCACTCAGCCACATCTCCAGCCCTTTTTATTTTGAGACAAGGTCTTGCTGAGTCGCTTAGGGCCTCACTAGATTATTGAAGCTGGCTTTGAACTTGTAGTCCTCCTGCCTTCGCCTCCCCAAGTCACTAGAATTACTGGTGAGCCCTACCATGCCTGGCTCAATGTCACTTTCGATATTACGATTTCCATATGTTTATCCCAAATGACACTTGATTCTTTGCAAAGACTTATGAGTTCAAGGCTCAAGAGGCCACAGAAGATTCTAAACTGGATTTATCTGAGTAGAGGATCTTTCAAGGTCATGGTGTTCAGGTTTTTCAGAACTCTGCCTTTATGATCTTATAACTTGATGATCAAAGTAGAAGCCAGGATGATGCTCAGATAGAAAAGAAATATAAACCACCCACTTAGTTCAACTGAAATTAAATTTGAGTTGAATGGTGTTCAATTCAAACCATGTTTTTCTGGTTCTCGGTTTAAGAAAACATCTTGTCACTGTTGTTATTGTTCTCATTGGGGGGCGGCTAGAAGTGCCTAGAGGAGGTACCACTGAGGAAGTCTGGGCCAGGTCAGAAAGGATTCTCCAACACATGCAGCACAGCACAGGTAGGTTAGAGAAACAGCTGTTATCAGCAAGGGCAAAGAATAGAGCTAAAATAGTTTCAGGCATCTGTCCAAGGGCGAGCCAAGCAAAGAGAAGAAAGAGCCAGGCTGAAAATGAAGAAATAGGCCATTCAACCGAATCAGGCAGCTGCTGATGCCTTTTAAGGAATATACATGGGAACTGAGGTGCTGAAGCTTTTCTCAGGTTGCCTGGTGAATACAGCAGCGAATGGTGTGGCAGCTGCCTGTCTACTCTGAACTGGACAATCTCTCCAATCTTGTTTCCTTTTCCTTGCACCCATCTCCTCAAAATCTTACCCATTGAAAATGACAATGGGAGACTGTAATCCCAGTGGCTCCGGAGGCTGAGGCAGGAGGATCATGAGTTCAAAACCAGCCTCAGCAAAAGCGAGGCCCTAAGCAGCTCAGTGAGACCCTGTCTCTAAATAAAATTCAAAACAGGACTGGGGATGTGGCTCAGTAGTCAAGTGCCCCTGGTTCAATCCCTGATACCAAAATAAAAAAAAGAAAAAGAAAGAAAAAATCAACAGTGGGTACTGACAGGTGAGGGATGTAACCCTTAAAGGTCTAATTCTACCACACTAATTCTGTGCTTTTATTTCCCCATACCTGAAGAACCATGGTCTCCCACACACCACATTCCAGAGCATCCTATGATCACATAACAACAGAAACTTCCAGTCACAGGTCGAGTGTAGTGTACCGAGAGAATAGGTTGTGGGAAAACCATTGTTCTCCCTCTGCCCCTGGGTATGGAAACATCACAACAGGCAGTGCTGCCCACAACTCCAGCAAAATCTCATCCGTGTGCAGGGTCAGTGTTGTTTGAACCTAGGAAGGGGAAGACAGTCTGAGAAAAATGGAGAGCTGAGTTCCATTAATCCGGATCATCTTCTTTTGTAGCATCCCCAGTGAGATCACGGCTTGGAGAGGTAAGGGTGTGGCTCTCCCAAGGACAGGCTTCTGGCCAACGTCCATCAGTGACAATGCCGAGTTGTAGGTTTGTTTGGTTTTCAGAGTTTCTTTTTAAAAGCCGGGTCAGATTCAGAATCCAATCCTAATTTTGAGATGCCACAGGTGATCCTCCGATGTCTTCAGGTAGAACTAAAATTTATCCACATAAACTTCTTTTCTTCAATTTTAAGACACCTCTAGGCTACAGGAGAGTTTAAGAAAACCAGACATCATGTTTGGCACGGGGACAGACCCCAAACATGTCCAGATGTGTCAGTTCCCTCCAGATTTCTCTTCCTATGCTTGTGGATTCCCAAAAAAATTAAGAATCGCTGTTCTCAGGCTTCCAAAGTCAGAACAGACCCTTTTAAAAGCAAGAGCTGGGACGTCAGACCATCTACAGAAAAAAAAAAAAAGGTAAACTGCAAACAAGAAAAGAAAGAACTGATAAGTACTGTGTGACCTTGGGCAAGAGCTTTTCCTCCACTGAACCTCGTGGGGTCCTAACTTAAACGGAGGAGAACCTGATCTCCAATTCAAAAATTATATGACATTATTTACATGCCAAACCCCGCCCAAAACTTCCTGGAAGTTTTACTATTTATGAGTTTGGCTCCTCCTCCCCTTTCAATCCTTTGATTAAATAGCTTCCCTCCTGAAGGGTTTTGAAGTGGGAGCAGCACCTTCGGACTCCTGCTAGAAGCAAACTCTGACATGAGCGTTGCCCCTGTCCACATGGCCAGGGTGGCGAGCCTCAGCCTTGGCTCTCTGCTTCTGCTTTCTCTCCTGCTGGACCGAGGTGTGCTAGCCAAGGAGTTGAAGTTTGTGACATTGGTAAGTACGCTTTTGTCATTGCTTTCTCTTTGAGCCCGTGTTACCAGCAGGGTCTCGAAAAGTCAAGGATCAAGTTTCACTTTTCTGTTGTCTCCGGGAGACCAGGGTCTGTTTAAACTCAGAAAGCAAATCATCGAGTTTTGCAAGTTCCTCTTAATGAAGACATAACCACGACGACATGCCCTAACAACAACAAAAAGGTGTGCTGACTTTTTTTTTTTTTCCGTTTGCCTTTGTTGGTGTTATTTATTGACTCACTCACTTTAGAACTGCCCTGAATTCGGATTGCTTTTGACAGCCCTGAGAAGCAGAAGTGGCAGTTGGCACTGTTGATATACCAGCAGCTAACCTAGCTTTGTTCAATGTGATGATTATTTGTTGGCAAACAGAAAAAAAAAAAAAAAACTATCATTATCTGAACTTAGCAGCCGACCTTCCCCTTATGTTATCACGTTTAGAAATGGACTTTGTTTGGAATGACTTCCTGATACATAGATTGAGTTGGTCCTTTAAATGGTGCTTTTCCCTAGCCGTGGCCTGTGTGCTGTGTTAGCCAAAGCGAGAGAGTAGGTGGCAGATGCATGGTGTCAGCAAAAGAGAGCAGACTACAGGCATTGTTTAGAAAGTGTATGGAAAGAGGGTTTGCAGAGGAAAGGGGGTTCACCTCGGTATGTAGAAGTCTTGGATTTTCTGTTTCTTTCCTCCACTTGGGTTTTACTCTGTCTCTAGGCCTGTCTTGCTCTTTCTCACCCCTGAAATTTTTTTTTTTAATCTAATGAGTGTGGGATGATGAATAAGCATTTTTTTTGTAAGAATGCTTCAAAATCATTGTTTTTATAATTTAGAAGAAAGCCACCTTTCAAAACTTAAAACTTAAATTTGAAGTTCCCATTCTCTCAGGATGGTATATTCAGAACTTTCTGCTTTGCTTTCTATAGGAAATCTGAATATCACATGTTTATGTAAATCATGATTCTTAGTCCAGTAAATCTTTACTGAATCACCAACATGAAAGTGGTAGAAAAACCAGAGAGACCCATCGCCGGTTTGTGTACAAACAATGGCCAGCTGTCAGACTTCAGCGCTGAAAACCAGCCCATCAGGCACCTTCTGTAAGGAAACCCTTTCGAGCTAGACTTTTATTTATATTCCCGGTTTCCTTGCCAACGTGTGCATTATAAAAGTATAGGGACTCTGGAAAATGTACTACATTCTGTCATTTCTGCCGCTCTATAAACCTGGGAGAGGCTGGTTGAACGGCAATCTTTGTTGAGATATTACAGTGAACCCTTCATGATAGATTCTCTCCTCCATGTTTTACCAACAGCTCAGGATAACTTCTCTCCATTTCCCCTCCACTCTTGGTTAAAGGGCATTCAGGAACTACAAGTTAATTCTTTTCTAAGAAAAAAATAAATAAAGAGGTAGCTCTCTTGGAACTAAAAAAAATTACCAAATTTCCCATGAAGCTAATGTTCACTATTTTTCCTACGATGGCTTCCTTCTATTAATGTTAAATAAATTGCAGTTTAATGCATCTTCCTTGGCCCTTAACAAAACAACTCTTTAATGGTTTAAACCAGACGATGTCATTTCTTCTTTTCATTGACTATAGAGAATTGTGACTATAAATGTTTAAATCGTTTACTGATAAAAAAAAAATATATATATACATATCCTTAGAAAATTGTTAAGAAGTCAGGCATGGTGACATACATCTATATCCCTATAATCCCAGCAACTCAGGAGGCTGAGGCAGGAGAATCCAAGACCTGCCTCAGCAACTTAGCAAGGTTCTAAACAACTTAGCTGGGAATGTGGCTCAGTGGTTAAGCGCCCCTGGTTTCAATTCCCAATACCAAAAAAGAAAAAAAAATTATTAACAGAAGCAGAATAAAAGAAAAGTGCCAATGACTAAAGTGGCTATGTTAATAAACAATAGTTAACTGAGTATTTAACTGCATTCTAGGTACTATTCTGAGACATCAACGTGTGTAATGTCACATAATTCCTTCAACAATTCTACAAAGTAGGATTGCTACTTAGAACACAGGAAGACCAGTTAAATTTTAATTTCAGATAAACTGAGACTCTTTTTTAACATAAGTATGCCCCATTTAATATTTGAGCATCTTGTGTTTCTACTTATTAAATCTGGCAACCATTCCATAAGGAGTTTTTAAACACATATTCCTGGGCTGTGGTTGTGGCTCAGTGGTAGAGTGCTTGCCTTGTACATGTGAGGCCCTGGGTTCGATCCTCAGCACCATATAAAAAAATGAGTAAATAAAATAAAGATATTGTGTCCATCTACAACTAAAAAAAAATCTTTTAAAAAACATATTCCTATTTTATAGATAAAGAAATTAAGCTGGGTGCGGTGGCACACACCTGGAATTCCAGCCGCTTGGGAGGCTGAGACAGGAGGATCACGAGTTCAAATCCAGCCTCAGCAATGGCAAGGCGCTAAGCAACTCAGTGAGATCCTGTCTCTAAATAAAATACAAAATAGGGCTGGGGATGTGGTTTAGTGGTCGAGTTCAATCCCTGATACCTTCCCCCCACAAAAAAAGAAATGAAGCACCAAGAGGCTACATACCTTGTTCATGGTCACCCAGCCAGAGTGGTGAAGACAGGGTTTGAACCCAGGCTGTCTGACCCCAGAGGCCATGCCCCTCCCTAATCATGAGGTGTAGTCTGCCTCTGCTGTGGCTATATCATCCAGCAAGGGAGCTGGTATGAGATACCCATTAGGTTTACTATATTTGCCTGACTCAGAATAAGTAGATGATTTCCTTGCTTTTCCTCTGTAATCCAAAATAATAATAATAATAATAAGTTCTTCTACTCTGAAAAGCTGCTCTCAGCAGAAAAATCAGGAAACTGTCCTTGATTCTTGTTTTCACCCATGAAAAGTCACAACGCGATCTTTTAAAACAGATTCACCAAAGCACATCCCATCGATGGCTAGTTGGACCACTTATTAACAGATATCACAGGAGAGAAAAAGACGGGTTTCCAAAGTAAGTCAGAATACAGGCTACACTGTGTGAAAAAGTCTCTTTAATGCAGTACTTCTCAAAGTCTTCAGTATGCACTGTGGCTTTCAAGGAAAGGATCTAGAAAATTGTTTCCTAAAGTGACCGTGGCATCCACCTCCCCTCTCTTTTCCCCAGAATATCCTTACAGAATTGCTATTTTTAACTTTATAGTAAGTACTGTGAGTTCCTATGTTCTCATTAACCAGCTTCAATAATTATCACTCAGGGCCAATCTTGTTTCATCTATATGCCCACTCATTTCCCACACACACCTGTTGCCTTTTTTTAAAGTGATCTTGTACGTCATATCATTCCACCACAAATGGGGAAATGCCATTTAAAAGCGTAATCTCTCCTTGAAACAGGAAAAACCACAAGTTTGATTATTTCAGACAGAGAGAAAAATTCCATCCCCATCCCACTGGGGTTTTCCAAAGAAAGGGATGATGAGTCACAAGGTATAAGCTCTTTACATTCTCCATGGTTGACATTCATGCAGAATTATTATATGATTTCATAGGACATCCTTGACAGAAACAGCCTTCAGATCCTAAGTACGTTGTCCCTTTACCAGAATGAGTAACTTCCAAGTCATGGTTGGACAAATTCAAACCATGCCACACACTACACATTTCAAGGTTCTTCCTCACTCCTCCTCCCCAGGCGGGCAGCCCAATCCTGCTATTAATTTTCTGATGCTATTTGCCAGAAGTTAAAAGCCACACTGAGGAAAATATTCAACTTCTATTAACTCACATTCCACCATCATTTATCAGGTTTGGAACCTCAGACGGGTCACTTAATGAAGCAACTGAGCTTCAGTGTCCTCAAACTTAATTTCCCCAACTTAAAGTTAGAAATAACAATCATAACTATGCTTCCTATTTGAAAGAGGATCAAGTGACCTGATAGACATGTGACTATGTAAGGTTAACTGGATTTCCTCAGTCCAAAATGGAATCTTTCCAATTTTGGGGTCCTTACTTATTCTTTTATTAAAATGGTGTTAGAAAACATAAAATTTACTATCGTAACCATTTTTAAGTGTACAGTTCAATGGCATTAAGTATATTTGTGAGTTGTACTGCCATCACCTGCATCTCCAGGACTCCCTCCATCTTGTAAAACTGAAACTCCGTATCCATTGAAAAATAGATCCCCTTTCTTCCTCCTTCTAGCCCCTGGCAAATGCCATTCCATGTTCTGTCTCTGAGTTGGGTTAGTCTCAGTAGTTGTCTTTGTTTGACTGCTTATTTACTTAGCATAGTGTGTTAAGGTTCTAGATGATCCTTCATTATTACAGAACTTGCAACTTGAATAAGAACACATGTGACTTAAAGGAAGCAATGAAAGGAGAATAGAATGGAAGTGTTAAATATTTACCATCTCTCCTAGAACCTTGGACACACTACTTAGCTTCTCTGCACTCAAGCCTTCCCCTCTATGAATTCTAACTTATTTTTTCATGATGGAGGCACAGTTCTGGGGGTCCAGTATGGCTTGAGGAAGGGAGAGGCGGGTGGGGAGAACAGAGAGGGGCTATGACCGTAGTTCAGACAAAGCATGGGGAAGACCTAAGTTAGATCAGGAAAAAGGAGAATTGGAAAAGAATGGATAATTGTTTTGAATTGTGAAAGCAGAATCCCTGTGGGTTGAATGTGAGTAGTAAGAAAAAGGGAGAAACCAAAAGGATTCTGTGTTTTCTAACTCGGGTTACTGGAAAGATAGTGATGCCCAGGAGATAGAAAGCATAAAAGATATTAAATATCGGGAAAACCTAAGGAATATGAGGAATAAATACCAAAGAAATTTATGGTACTCCTGACTATATAACACAACACAGCGGGCCTAAGAATCAGACTACCTGGGTTTGAATGTCTGCACAACCCCTTACAAGCTATGTGATTTTAGATGAGTAACTTGAACTATATGTGCTTCAGTTTCATCATCGATGGAATAGAGATAAAAGCACCTGAGGGAGTTGCTGTGGAGCTGTGATAAGTACAAAATGTACATATCAGCCCCATTAGTAAATGCTCCAAACATTGTCACTAAAATTAATATGCATATATCCACATGATTTCCCTGTGTGTATGCTTTATGATATTCATGTGACCAGTTAATTAAAATGATGGGGGTTATTTAATTATTTATTTGGTATTGGAGGTTGAATCCAAGGGCTCTCAACCACTGAGTCACATCCCCAGTATTTTTTTATATTTTGTTTTGAGACAGGGTCTCACTAAGTTGCTTAGGGTCTTGCTAAGTTACTGAGGCTGGCTTTGAACTTGTGATCCTTTTCTCAGCCTCCTGAGTTGCTGGGATTACAAGTGGGAGTTTCCAGGTCCAGCTAAAATGCCAAGGGGATTTTTTGTTGTTGTTGTTTTCTGAAGTTATTCTCTTTATTCTAGAAAGGATGAGGCATTTATACATCTTTTAAATTTGATCAGTTTTTTTTTTCTCAACATTGGGTCTCTGATCCAATAAAAACTGGAGAAATAGGGCTGGGATTGTGGTTCAGTGGTAGAGTGCTTGCCTAGCATGTGTGAGGCACTGGGTTTGATTCTCAGCACTGCATGTAAATAAATAAAATAAAGACCTGTTGACAACTAAAAAATTATTTTTTAAAAAACTGAAGAAATACATTCAAAATGTGGCTCCAAAAGTTAAACAGATTTTACATATCGATGGACTCACCCATTGAGTTCTTTCATAACTTACCTGGAACAGACCAGTTATTACTGTGTTTTTATTTGCTTTCATCTCCATTGGTTCATGTTTGAACAGTGCTTTGGGCCACAGGCATGAACTTCTCAAGATCTGTAAGTCCTACCCACACACTTTTTTTTTTCCACTTCTGTTAAAGCAGAATTGCAATTGTAGCTAACAGATTGTGAGCTTCCACCAGATGCCAGGCACTTTATTTATTTATTTATTTTGTATTTTGAATCCTTACAATTACTGATAAGGCATATAATATTATCTACCTACTTGCCCAAAATTACTACCCACAATCCATTCAAATTATTAATCCATTAGATGGATTAATAGGTTACACTAATTAGACTACAACTCTCCTAACCTAATTATTCCACCTCTGAATATTCCTATGTTGTCTGACCCAGGAGCTTATTGGGGGACATCTCATAATCTAAACTATCCTGGGGACTCGAGATGTAACTTCACATGGCCTATCTAAACCTTCAGACTTGGCAAGAAGGTCATCACGTGAAACTTTCTATCAGAAAACAGAAAGCAGGACTTTCATCTTGCCTCACAAATAACCCTACAGTGTCTTTTCTCTGACGTGTGACTCCCTTGTCATTGGAACCAAGGAACAGCACATTGTCTTTGGAACCCTGCAGGTTCTTCAGAGATGATTGCTGAGGACACCACTGTGCTCTGGGTGTTGGGGTTGGGCCAGAGAGGAGGTCAGTTCAGTTTGCTTACAGGAATTTGTAAGCAAAGTTTTAGGCCCAAGTGTTTTGCAGATTTTTGGGATAGTGAATTCATCAGGTAAATTGTATTTCGCCCAAGACATTTCAGCCAACCAGGGTGCCACTGTGGGCACTTTAAGATTTCAAAATGTCCTAAATCCAAACGAATAATTAACTACTGCTCTTAGGTAAGTGCAAGCAGAGGAGAGATGATTAGAAATCAATAGAGGTATTTCCTAAAGAAGACTGTTTCTCTTTGCTCAACAGGTACTTCTCATTTGTCCTCTATGCTACAAAATATTGCCAGCAGGAAAGAAAATATACAGGATAACTAGGTTAAATATGTAATACAATAACAAAAAATAGCAACAAATGTAATAATAAATCCCATATATTGAATGCCTCCCATGTGCTCAGTACTATGCGGATAACCTCACATATAATACACATTTAATTCTCATGCTGTTCCTGCTTGTTAGATAATGATTTTCTTGTCATACAGAAAAGGAAATTGAGGCACGCAGAACGGTAAGTTAAATCATTTTCCCAGGATCTCTCAGCTAGTTGACAAGACAAGTATGTTAGCCAGATTTTTGTCCCTGTGACCAAAATAACTGTCAAAAACGACTTGAAGAAGGAAAAGTGTATTTGGGGCTCACAATTTCAGAGGTTTGAGACCATGGGTGGCCAACTGCATTTGCTCTGTGTTTGAAGTGAAGTAGAACATCATGGTGGAAAGATGTTGTGGAGAAACTCTGCTCTGTGCATAGCAGCTGGAAGAGAGAGAGGGAGAGAGAGAGAGAGAGAGAGAGAGAGAGAGAGAGAGAGAGAGAGAACGAGCACATGACCAGTCAGAAACAAGAAGATATAGTACCCCAGAGTATGTTCCTAATGACCTGTTTCCTGAAGTCATGCTTCATCTCCCTACAGTTCCAACCCAATAATCCATTCAAATTATTAATCAAATAGATTATGAGGCTATAGCTCTCATGATCCAATCTTTTCACCTCTGAACATGGCTGTGTTGCCTAATACGTGACAAATATAGATTCAAAACACAACAGCAAGGGTTTGACACCTGGCCTAAATGACTGGAAAGTCAGAATTCTTTGCTGTATTATTACAAAGCTTGTGCACAATGTAATACGCAGATTTCACCACTTTCCTTTCTTGCATGTCTCTAGTTCTTCCTGGGTCCTGGATAAAAGTCCTGCTAGTCCTGTCCTACCTTTTTCAAGGGGAATGCAGGATGTCTCTCATACTGATTCCTTTCCTAGCCAGTCAGCTTGTCTTCTGGAGTGGCATTCGTTTACATGAATCATCATTTTTGCCCAAAATATTTTATTTTTTCTGATCCTCTTTACCAATGGATTTATTTCTTGGTTCCTGAAAGAAGAAAATAAAATGGACTTTTTTGAATGGAAATCTTTGTGCATCAAAACATTTTTAAGGTTTAGAATATGCCTTAAAAAAATAGGGAGAAGAATTTGATATCAAGAGCCAAAGTCCCTTTCAGGATTTTTAGAGTCATCCCCCAGTTTGTGGTGTGTCGTGAGTTCGCAGCCTGACACGATGGCAGGATGTTTTATGAGACTCCAGGCTAATCTAGGGGCAGACTCGCTGTTTGAGGATCAAAGATACAAATTAAGAAGAAAGAAGGGAAAGATGAGAGAAGGAAAAGAAAGAGAGGAGTATGCATGGCACACTTTGCTGATGAGTGAGGGAGAAAATCAAAAACGCTTATGAAATGGAAAGGCTTGAAAGAAAGCCACCGGGTAACTGGGGAACGAGAGCCAATCCAGGATCCAAACAGGCCTGTGCATGTCTGTGTGTGTGTGTGTATTAATATGTTCCAGGCACCATTTGGAGATATAGAGAGCTTCTGGCAGCTTTCAAGGAGTTCATAGGAAGAAAGGGAGCCAATTGTTTTTTGTTTTGTTTTGTTTTAGTTTTAGTTTTATTGATTTTTTAAAAATACGTGATTTCAATTTTGAATAAATAAAATTTTTTTAAAAACCGAGAAAATGTCAGGGATGAAAACGAAACAGTGAGATGAGCTTGAGATTGAGCAGGACTTTCATTATAATGGATAGTCCAGGAAGGCCTCTCTGCAGAGGTTATGTTTTCCAGGACAGACCTGAATTTAGTAAGTGTGTGTGCCAGCAGAAGTAAAAGTAGGACATTCAAAGCCAACAGAACATCCGAGGCAAGGATGTTCTGGAAGAGCAGAAGGACCCTTGTGGCTAAGCACACTTAGCAAGAATGTGAGGCGAGGACATGAGGTTAGAAGAGGCCACATAGGTAGGGTCTTGTGGGTCCTTGTGAGAACTTTAAATCCTATGCAAATAGAAGTAGAACACGATGTCTTAGGATGATGAGGATCTGAATGAAACAAACCTAAGGACACACAAGTTGAAAACCGTTGAAGTCAGTGGTGGGCTTACAGGAGCTCATCATGAAAATCTCGACTTTCATATACATCTTTAAAGTTCTCCATGAAAGAACATTTAATACAATGAGAGAACGTGAGGGCATCCTAATCAGTCAAGTGGCATTCTGATTGACATTTTGTAAATGATCACGTGACTGCTTGTGGACAGAAGAACTGGACTTGTCTTGACCATACTCACCAGTGTCCCCACATCCTAAGCCACACACCAAATCTGTTTAGCAGATTCCATGCAGCAGGGCCAGTCACGGGAGATGAACTTTTGGTTTTTTTAAGATTTCCTATAATTTTGCAAAGGTAAAATGAATGTAATGTAGTGGGAAAACTATGACCAAGCAATCATGATCTGGACAACTCGCTCAATTGCCTTGAGCCTCAGTTTCCTGGTTTGCTGAGTGCCAGTCTGCCCTTATTCAGGAATTAATAAATAGCAAGGGAAGGATTCTACAAAGCATGAAGGTTTGTGCAAATATAAGGTGTTGTTATTATCTTGGACAACTTCCTATTGGGATTACTACTGATACTGCAAAAATTGACTGCCAATAATGTTGGGGTTTTTGTTGTTGTTGTTGTTGTTTTGGTTTTTGTGGTACTGGGGCTTGAACCCAGGGTTTTGTGCATAAAAGGCAAGCACTCTACCAGCTGAGCTATATCCCCAGCCCCTAATAATATATTTTTAAGTTACTAAAGGATTTCATATCTCTGAAACAGAGATATGAATCTGGTAAAGCAGCAGTTAAGAACATTGTCCTACTACAACCTTAAGAATGCCTAGATAGCCAGGTATGGTGGCGCATGCCTGTAATCCCAGTGGCTTTGGAGGTTGAGGCAGGAGATTGTGAGTTCAAAGCCAGCCTCAGCAATTTAGTGAGGCCCTAAGCAACTCAGTGAGATCCCGTCTCTCAATAAAATGCAAAAAAAAAAAAGGGTTGGGAATGTGGCTCAGTGCTTAAGTGCACCTGAGTTCAATCCCTGGTACCAAAAAAAAAAAAAAAATGCCTAGACAACCAGGTGTGGTGGCACATACTTATAATCCCAGTGGCTTGAGAGGCTGAGGCAAGAGGATCACAAGCTCAAGGCCAGCCTCAGAAATTTAGTGAGGCTCTAGCCAACTTAGCAAGACCCTGTCTCAAAATAAAAAATAAATAAATAAAAAGAGCTTGGGATGTGACTCAGTGGTTAAATGCCCCTGGGTTAAATCCCTGGTACCAAAAAAAAAGGGTGTCTAGAAATACTTCAAGGACTCCAGTTGGCTTGTGGAACTCCAGAAGCTCAAAGAACACCATCTGCACACATGGAAGCATTTACACAGGCATACACACACTTTCTCTCACACACACATACGCAGGCTTTTTGATTCCCATCCCAGAGGTGGGGGATGGTTTAGTAGGCATTTCTATAGGAATTCCCCTGCAAAGAGTTCACAGCACATTTGAGCCACTACCTCAGTAACTCTCAAATCTCACTGAATCAGAGGGCAGTGCCCTTGTTTCTGAACATAGGTCAGAGTGAGGAAGCTTGCTCAAGTCTCGTGATTACGTTCTAGAGCTCTGCTCTTCAACACACACCCTGCTCTGACAACCACACTTGTTTTTTAGTCTCAGGTCATTCTGCCATTTGGATGCATAACCTCAGATGGATTTATGTATTTATTGTGGTACTGGCTAGGCAAGCACTCTTCCACTGAGTTATATACCCCTAGCCCTTTTTTAAGTTTCCAAGAAAAAAAAATTTTTTTAATTACTGGGATTTGAATCCAAGGGTGCTTAGCCACTAAGCCACATCCCCATTCCTTTTAGTTCATTTTAAGATACAATCTCACTAAGTTGCTTAGCACCTTGCTAAGTTGCTGAGGCTGGTTTTGAACTTATGATCCTCCTGCCTCAGCCTCCTAAGCGGTGGGGATGACACTTACATGCCACCGTGCCCAACTCTCGGTTTCATTCTTAAAGTATGTGCATAATTTGTGGTGCCTTTGGGATTGTTTCTTTTGGATTTGTTTTGTTTCTGACACAACACACACACACACACACACACACACACACACACTCATGCACATGTGTACATCCCAGTCTTAGAGGAAAAAAACGTACATTTAGTAGAGTCTATAAAAAATTCTCCAAGTCCCAGGTCATCCTGATTATCTGTGGGAAGTCTGAAGAGCAAACCTGGAGCAGTGATCCTCCCTCAGCAGTGGGAAAGCTTGTGGTGTGGAGGACACATGGCCTGCGTCTGATGAGCACTACTGCTTACATGCTGAGCAAGCTTGGGCAGCTCCCTTACTTAAAGCCAACTTCCTCATATATGAAATGGAAATAATAATAATAATAATAACTGCTTTGTAGAATTGATGGGAGGATTAAATGTAGGGGAAGCACCTGGCATGTTTCCAGGACAAAGCAAGTGAAAGGGTGAGGAGCTGCTGTTGTGTTATTGAATTGCATTGAATGATTTCAGTACAAGATGTCTCATCTGACTTCTCCTTAGCTGACTCGGGATCTCAGCTGGGGGTGATTTCGGGTTTTAGATTGTCAAAGTAGAGGAACATTGCTTTTATCTAGTGGACAGAGGCCATGTTCTGCTAAACCTCCTACGATATGCAAGACAGCCCCACAGCAGAGAATTACCCAGCCTAAAACACCAACAGCACTGAGGTTGAGAAACCCTGGGAAACGCCCAATACACAGCTAAGAATCTATTGACACTATATGACAACTTTAATTACCCAGATCTGGGAATGTATGCTGGCCAATTATTTGGGATCTAAAAAGTCTAAGATGTGTTTGGATTGTTAAAAGAGAAGCACTAATAGTTAGCCTTGGTGGTTCCTGATGGTGATTGAGTCACCCTTAGAAACCAGTAAGTAGCAGTAGGTGCTCACAAGACAAAATGTAGCTTTTCCTCCTGCTGGAAGGTGACCGATCATTCATGACCTTATTTCCTTACCTGACCCAAACAGTTTGTTACAATCCACTACACAGCTGTTCCTTGGTTTCCTGTAGCCTGTTCCGTGAAGGTTTTCAATTCTCACTGGTTTAGGGGGCCAATGGCTTTCTTCAATACCAGAGAGACAATCCAGGCCTTCAAAGAAGCCCCCTGCCCTGTCTTGGAATTCCTTCTCAAAGATAACACTCAAAGTTTGAGAGTCCTGCTTATTCTGTGTCTACTGAACTGTTTTACAAGATTTCAAAAGAGCAAACTCTTGTCTTACTCTTCAATGGAACATCCTAGCCAGGCAGTATAAGCAACAAGTACAGGTGATCTCAGATAAAGCACAGCATTATGCAGACGCAGCTTCCTCTATATTAAAAATATTTGCTGGCATCAGTGTAGACTTTGTCTTATACTTCTTGAGTATTTTTCTTTTTCTTTTTTTTACTTTTTACTTATCAAATAGCTTTGGTTTTGGTGGGATATGCTATTCTGAAAGCATATTATAATCAAAGTGCCAAGGTTCCAAAAGTCCACACTCTTTCCAAAAAGAAATGTTCACTGAAAATTGTAGGATGTGCACACAAATCCAGAAGTGTGTTATTTATAGAGTATTGAGAACCAGCTTTCCAAATCTCCCTATCTGTAATTCTTTTATCCTTAACATCCTACAGCTAATAAATCATTGACTCAAAATATCCACAAATGGAATGTGTTGCTTAAAATCACTATTTTTATTAAATGTAAAAATTTAACACCATCATTTCAGTTGTCATAATTAAGGGAAGAATTTCTCACCAGTGTCTGTCTGCAATAAAGTGGTTCTGCGAGCTTTGTGTTCCTTCCTACCCTATCTGACATATAGAAAGGACTATCTCCATGCATGTATCATCCACCTCCCAATGGCTAATCATCCTGATTCTAATGTTATCTTCTGTCGCGACCCCTCGCCGGCAAGGGAAAACACGACACAGGATTCTTCTTTCAGCAGTTTATTCAGGCCTTGATTCAAGTATCATCTTCTAGCGACCCCCCGCCGAGCGCCCAAGCACAGCCTAATAAAGCCTCCCGCATACCAATCCCAAGCTGCCACGTGGATCTCTCTCATAGGGTGGTAAGGGATTGCGCGCCAACTCTCCAAAAAAGGAGTTGTTTATCACAGGCCACAGTGGAAGCCGGCGCCATCTTCTAATGGCGGCCACGGTCTATAAGAATGGCTTACCACAATCTTCAACTTAGGAAAAGTCTTAGTGAACTTAGAATAGTGATTCTTAACCTGAGGTTTACTTGGAAAGATTTTTTTTTTTTTAATTCTGAAGCCCTGGCTAAAACTCCAGGCTAATTAAACCAAAATCACTAGAGATACTTTTGGTTTAATTAGTTCTCAGAATTTTCTAGAACTTCCCAAGCAATTCCAGTGGGCCTCCAAGGTTGAAAACAGAGGTTTAGAAGAAACTATTATGACAAACAGAAGCAAAATACCCAAGTGAAGTTTGTAAAACTACTGTCTCATATGTCTTTTCAGGTATTTCGGCATGGAGACCGAAGTCCCATTGAGACATTTCCTAACGACCCCATTAAGGAATCCTCCTGGCCCCAAGGATTTGGCCAGCTCACCCAGGTTGGTTGGATGCCCAGCTGAAGGTTGTGGATGAGTCTCCAGGGTAAATGTGTGTAGAATTGTCACTGTTTTGATGCTTTTTACCTTTTTGGCTTTACCCAAGCACAGGAGCTATATGTGGACAACAGAATCTGTGAATTTAGAAATGTTGAAGATAGAGAGAGGGGAAAAAAATCCTCTAATCAATAAACTGAATATGTACTTGGCTCTGTGTGTTCTCATATTCTCCATCAGAAGAATCAGATTAAGGGACAACTGTGTCAGAGACGAGAATTTTTTTATTGGCACCTCTTGCTGGAGCAGAAAGGAGACACAGCATTGACCCAGCTGGCTCTCAGAACAAAAAAAGGGAGCTAGTTGTTAAGTCTGTAAGGGTCGCAGGGGTGGGCTAGAGTCTAGGAATTTTAATGGGCTTTGGGAACAATTTCTGAGATGTTTTCTTTGATTATTTATTTTTATTGGTGCATTATAATTATACATAATAATGGAATCCACTGTGCCATATTCATGAACATAGCATAACTCCATCAGTCTCATTCCCCAGGACCTTCCCTTCTTCCCCCCTTCTTCCTCTCCATCCACTTACTCTACTGATCTCTCTTTGATAATTATTATTATTGTTGTTAATTTAATTAGCGTGTTATATATAATACACATACATTATAAAACGGGATTCATTGTGGTATATTCATACATGGACATAGAACAAATTGGTAGATTTCGTTCCCCAGTCTTCCCTCCTCCCTCTCTCTCCATCCCCTTCCTCTGCTAGCCTCCCTTCTGTTTTTGTGAGATCCTCTAAGGTGCTTTCCTTGTGGGCCCCTCGCAAGCACTTCAGCCTTGGGGCAGGCAGGCAGTCTGGAGCCAAAGGCTGCATCTCTCCCTGTATCATCCTTTTGCTTTGTGATAAGAGTGAGTCACTGCAACTATAGGAAAATTCATAGGTGGGGGTGGAAAAAAACACAAATTATGGGAGAAACAAGTTAAGGGTCCTGAGAATTTGCTGTTTGGGTGACTTCTCAACAGCATTGTCCTTTATGTTGTTTGTTTTGGGAGAATCATGGCGAGGGGATCCTGGCTTTCATGATAGCAGCTGTTTTCTGAAGTTGGTAAGACTGAGAGTGAGTGAGAGGCTAGGGGAAGACACCATCATGCTCTTAATAGCTAACAAGACAAAGTTAAGGTCCCTGGGTGCGTTTGACTTTGGTGGGGGTGGGGGTGCTGTTTCATGTGATTCCTCTGAAGTGATGACATTAGAATTTGATGTTTAACCAGCTGGATGCATTGGGATGGAGTCTCAAGCTTTCGTGTGCAAATGTTTTGTTAAAAATGCAGATTCTAATTCAGCAGGTCTGATGTGAGGCCTGAGATTCTGCATGTCTGGCAGACTTCCAGATGATGCCAGTGGTACTAGTATATGGCACACTCCTTAAGTGGTAAAGGTTTAGAGCTCCAATTTCTGCCTTTGGCCAGGAACTTCTAATTGGCATAATGATGGGACAATGAATCTCTAGATCAATGGCTCTCCAAGTATGGGCCCTGGACCAGCAGCCTCATCATTGCCCAGCACTTTGTTTAATGTAAATTCCCTGGCCCTGCTCTATAACAGTAAGTTAGAGACGTTGATGCTAAAGCCTAGAAATTTATGTTTTAATAAGTCCCCCAGGTCATTCTATGTGCCATGCTGAAATGTGAAAACCATTGCTTTGTTCAGGAGATGACTGTTTCCCCCAAAGTTAACCATAAGAACACAAGACCCCAAATCCCTGCTTCTTCAGGTACCCCAATCATGGTCCCCATGTCATTCTTTCCCCACATTCGTCCCCATGGAAGGTGATAATAGTGGTGCTCAACAGTGACAAGCTAATGAGCAGGTGCAGCCAAGCAGCAACCCGGAGGCCACATCCTCTCTAACTCTTGAAATCTGATGAGGCTCTGGATTCAAGACAAATCTGCAGCAGTGTTCTCAAAGCACGGTGCTCTACTACCTGCATCTGAATCAGTTGGAGTACTTGTTAAAATGCCAATTCCATGACCCCCTCCCCCCAGGATACAATAAGCTAGAATTTGGGGGGAGCTCCTGAGGAATCTGTACTTCAACAGCACTTCTATGTAGTTTTATTCCTGATGCTCAGTAATACTTGAGGACCACTGAGCTAATGCAATGCATCTCAGTGTTTGCTGTCCCTTAAAAGGTCTCAGAGAGCTTGCTGAAAACGTATTCCTAAGCTCCACCCACTAAGATTCTCACTGAGCGGTCAAGAGTGGGGCTCCAGAATTGGATTTCGAATGTGATCTCAAGTGATGACTATATTTCTGATTCACAGATCACACTTTGACTAACAAGCTTTAGTCCTTTATGAACCAGTCATAAATAAACTGTATGGATAATAAATCATTCATTGCATCCAAAGGTTGAAATGCACCTTCAGATTCATCAAGCCCACCTTCATCACATAGTTGGATTTCATTCACAAAATCCCCACCTAGTGGTCAACCAGTCCTTTTCAATACCCTACCATCAAGGATCCTACTACCAAACCAGAGATGAGTCATTTATTTTAATTAGATCAATCACCAACTATCAACTAAACACATATGAGGTGCAAGTTCCTATGTTAAGTGCTAATAAAGATGAAGTTCCTATGTTACGTGCTAATAAAGGTGAATTCATCTTCTCAGAGGGTCCGCGAGTCCTGACTAAAGATTGCAACTGTTTTTATTTTTATGTATCTATGTGTTGTTATTGTGCAACTATTGAATCATACCTTATTCATTCCACAGGTACAATTAAAAGAGAGGAGACAATTTTACTTACTTTCACTAATTTTTGCTTTTATTTTTTTCCCATAGAGAGGCATGGAACAGCATTATGAACTTGGACAATATTTAAGGAAAAGATATGATAAATTCTTGAATAAGTCCTATAAACATGATCAGGCAAGTGGGGTGCTAACGGCAGGAACCTTGACCCTTGAAAAGAATTAATTCTGAATATGTATAAGTGTTTTACCTGTTTTGTTTTCCAAGGTACTTATATTAGTCAGAGATCTTGTTTACAAATGTACTTGTCTTTATAGGATTATTTTTTCCTAAAACTGTATAAATATGAGTAAGTTCAAACTTTTATGGATACTTGTGTAAATACTTTGGCTTGGCAAGTAGACATTGCTTAATTGGTGTCATTTGTCAATTCAACTATTGTCCTTCTAGGTGGCTTTATACCATGGTATGCTCAGAATACTACTCATTTTGTAACATATTATGTTTATGAAGTTACTACAATGTATGCTAATAGTCCAGTATGACTGTCCTGCTCTTTCTCTAGTACCCGGCCAGCTCCACAGTAGGGCTGCAGGGGACCTTCATGTTTCCTCTCAATTGGCTTCTGTTTTGAGGCATGGTGGCATACACCTGTAATCTCAGCAACTCAGGAGGCTGAGGCAGGAGGATTACAAGTTTGAGGCCAGCCCTAGCAATTTAGTGAGTCCCTAAACAACTTAGCAATACCCTGTTCCAAAATAAAAAATATAAAGGGCTGGGGAGGATGTGGCTCAATGGTAAAATGCCCCTGGGTTCAATCCCCAGTACAAAAAAAAAAAAAAAAAAAAAATCTTCTACTTTAATTTTTCCACTCTAGGTTTATGTTCGAAGCACGGATGTTGACCGGACTTTGATGAGTGCTATGACAAACCTAGCAGCCCTGTTTCCCCCAGAGGGCACCAGCATCTGGAACCCCAGCCTACCCTGGCAGCCCATCCCAGTCCACACTGTTGCTATCTCTGAAGATCGGGTCAGTATACGGAGAGGTCCAGGAGATTTCACGTGGCTCTGGAAGGAGGAAAGTGGGCTTCTCAGAACTGTGGATTTGGGAGTCTGAATGAACTTTGGGCTGTACAGTTTTACTTCTTTCCTTTAAAAGAAAAAGAGAAAGAAAGAAGGAAGGAAGGAAGAATTCAAGGGACAGTCATAGTAGGACGTGGAAAGCCCTAGGCAGGATGAGTAGGAACTGAATATTTCGTTAGATCTCTACCATCCACTTTGTTTTGCCACCATTTCAACTTCTGCCAGTTTGTCCCTCTTGACTCCTCCCTGTCTCTCTGTCTCCCTCCCTTCCAGTGGGCTGCTTTCAGTTTCTAGGCTTTGGGTGCCCAACACAATTTGGGCACAGATCTCCCTGCTTACCAAACACTCCTCCCCCAGAGAAAATCTACGTTCCTAGGTAGGGAAAAAGAGAAAGAGCTGGGTTCAAAATTCGTCCCCACACTTTATATATATGCCCTCATATTTACCTTTCATAACAACCTGGGATGGATAATACTATTGTTCTTTGATCGCAAGGAGAAAGACCTGCTCAGAGAGGTAAAATAACAAACAAAATTGGTCCAAAGCCACATAGCTGGTCAACAGTATTCCTATGACCCAAACTAGATCTGTCTAGTTTTGTTACCTGTAAAATAGTGATTCTCAAACTTGGTTTGTCTATTTGAATCTCTTGGGGAGTTTTCAAAACTCCTAATGGCCAGGGCACTCCCTATAACAAACCAGAGTCTCCAGGCATCATTTAGAAATAGTATACCTAGATGATCCCATTGGCAGCCAGGCTTGAGAACTGTAAACCAAGCTACCTCTCTTGGACTGTTTGAGAGAAACGCTCAAACTTATTTACCCAGGGTGGGACTGACCAAGAACTCTAGCCTTTTCATAACACTTGATATTTTAAAAAACAGTAATAAATATATGTAACTAATCTTCCAGTGTATATGTAGGAAATGGTTTGGAACAAGCAGTTCTTTCCTGGTTTCCCTATAGTTACATCATGGGCAGGATCTATCTTAGATCACTTTCCAGTTCTACAGGTGAGCAGCACAGACTAGGTAACTTATGGAAAAAAAAAAAAAAAAAGAGGCTCATTTAGCTTGTAGCTCTGAGGCCAGGAGGGCAGGAGGCCAGGAGGCTAGGAATGTGGCACCAGCATCTGCTTAGCTTCTGAAGAGGGCTTCCTTGCTGCGTCATGACATGGCAGAAGGTATCACATGGCAAGATAAAGCAAAAAGTACTTGATTTTATTAAAAAAAAAAAAAAAAAAAAGCTAGCCTGGTGTGATGGTGCACACCTGTAATCCCAGTGGCTCAGGAGGTGGAGTCAGGAGAATCATGAGTTCAAAGCCAGCTCCAGTAACTTAGCAAGGCTCTAATCAACTTAGTGAGACCTTGCCTCTAATAAAATATAAAAAAAGGGCTGGGGATGTGGCTCAGTGGTTAAGTGTCCCTGGGTTCAATCTCCTGTACAAAAGAAATTTTAAAAGCCACTCCTATAATAATAACCCATTAATCCACTTATGAGGGCAGAGCCCTCTTGGACCAGTCACCTACCAAAGGTCACACCTCTCAACACCACTGATTTGGGGACAGTGTCTCCAACACAGGAATACTGGGGGACATTTTCAAATCATAGCACTACCTTATCTCTCTATGCCTGAGGCTTAGTGTGACCCCCACACACACTTAACAGTGTCTTCCAGGATATGTTGCTGTCCTCTTTGTCCTTCCAGTAATTCTAGAGATTTGACTTAATTGTTGTACCTAGTGGCTTAAGAATTTTCCCCAAGTGCTTTGTAGAAACAGCTGTCCCCTGTCGACCCCACTCAAGATAAATCTATTCTAAATTGACCACTTCTGTGGTATGTCCTGAAAAGTCAGAATGGTTTATATATACCATCTTCCTTTATAGAATCAGGAGTGAAGTATTATATTATCCATGTTCTTAAAATTTTGTGAAAATTATCTTCCAAAGAGAAAAAAAATCATTTTTCCCATAGGCTTTTCTGCAGAGATAAAGACCAAATAGGAGCACCAGATTTAGCCAACACAAACATGGATATCTATTTAACCTGTAATCCAGAAAGATAGTAATTAAATTACATAGAAAGAGAATCCGGGCGCTGGGGTTGTGGTTCAGTGGTAGAGCACTCGCCTAGCATGCATAAGGCACTGGGTTCAATCCTCAGCACCACATAAATGTAAAATAAAGATATTTTGTCCACCTAAAACTTGAGAATAAATATTTTTAAAAAAGAAAGAAAGAAAGAGAATCCAGATACTATTAGAAGAGGTAAAAAGAGGGAGAGGGAAACAAGCAAGATTATCTACTGTTGGCTTCTAGCTACCTGCTCAATAAAGCAAACAAAGCTCTCCTGTCAGTTATGAAGTCTAACAAATCCATCATCAATCAACACAAGGTTACTCCCAGACCTATGCTGGGTATTAGAGAGAAATATAAGAAAAACACGAGGCCAAGTTTCTTCCCTAACTTATGATCTGTTTGATGAAAGAAAATGATCATGAGTGAAGCATGCAGAACAAAATGGTAGAACATGACGTCAAAGACAAGCTGTACACGCTGGACGAGTTCAGAGAATAAAACCTGCATGGAACTCCCACAGGGAAGTGATTCAAATCTGCCTAGAGTAAGGACTTGAACCAGACCTCAGAGGTAGGAAAGGTGAGGGGTGCATGCATACACTCTTCAGTATCATATGACAATGATTTAGAAGGAACAGACACTGGAGCCTCAGAGAATACTTGTTGATGCAATTCAGCAAAGAGGAAATGAAGGCCTGAAGTTAGATGATAAAAGATGTCAGAGGAAGGAAAGCCAGCAAGGTCACCAACAGGAGCAGAAATGACAAGGCAGGAAGCAACTTAGAAACATTTTCTGAGCAGCCACTAACACACCAGCTCTGTTCTAGGAGTTGACACTATAGCAGTGAACCAGTCAAACAAGATGCTAGGTCTCTTGAGGGTCTATACTCTGTTTAAAAAAAAATTTTTTTTTAGTTGTAGATGGACACAATACCATTATTTTACTTATTTATTTTCATGTGCTGCTGAGGATCAAACCCAGTTCCTCACACATGCTAAGGGAAGCGCTCTACCACTGAGCCACAACCGCAGCCCCTGGTGGGGTCTATATTTGATAGGATAAGAAAATAGGTAAATAAAATAATTGCAGATGGTGATAAGTGTTTTGAGAGAAGTAAACACATTAACATGCAGGCTGGCTGCAGGAGCCGAGCCAAGGTGAGTATCAGTGGGGGATCTGTTCCAGGCAGGGAGGAGTTAACGCAGAGACCCTCAACCTGTGTGTTTAGAGACAGCAAGAAGGCCCACAGTGTTGCTGGACAGGAGAGGATGGCAGAGTGTTTATTAGGGGTCACCTTCCTGTAGACTCTTTGAAGCCATGCTGAGTGTGGATTTTATTCCAGGTCAAATGAAAAGTTAAGGAAGGTTGGGAACCACGAAATAACCTGATCTGATGAATGCTTTAAAAGATAAAAATAAAAAACAATAGTATAGCTACTGTGTGGAGAATGAATTGTGAAGGCAGAAGAAAAGTATTTTGATTGGCCAAATAGGAGGCACTCACAGTATTTGAAACACAGATGACAGTGGCAGTGACTGTTATGGGACAATGAAGATAAAGAGAGGGGTCTGTTGGGTGTATTTTGAAAGCCGACAAACAAAAGTGGTTTAAAGGTCAAGGGCCTACTTTAGATCTATTTTGAAAATAGAGCCCCAAAAAGTGATTAGTCTATGCTGTAAATTTTGCCATTGGCAAAAGTGGAGAAATTATCAAGAAGAAATGGCTTAAAGTAAGGAAGTCCACTTTGGCTCTGTACATGTTACGTTAGAGGTCTTCAACAATCAAGGAGAAATATACAAATAGTGTTGTCCAGCAATACAGGACAAATACAGGAAAGCAAGAGCCATAAAATGAACTTGGGTGTCACCCACCTGTAGAGCATAGTTAAAACCCCCAAGAGATCATCAGATGTAAACTCATTTTAGGATGATCATTTTGTCCTCCTAATAGGCTTTAAATTATATTTTCCCATACATTTAATATATACCCTTATTTTAACAGTCTGCAAATTTGCAAGAACCGAAGTCAATGAATGGTTTGTTGATCTCTTTAAGATTCTTTCCCGACCTCTAATTTATTTTCCATATTCCTGGGGGAGAAGGGTATATAACCAATGGGCACCTAGTGCTAGAAATGAAAGGGGAGGAGGAAGAAGCAAGATAACAGTAATTCACAGCAAGTGCGAATATTTACAAACAGCACATTCCGATTTAGGCAAGTTCATGGAAGAAAAAAAAATCATCATAAAGATATTTTTTGGGGGGGTGGGAGGATCTGGTTACAGATGCTGTGGTTTTCAGACCTTAGACCACTTGTTTTGTTTTCTCCTATTTTAGCATTGAGCGCACGTCTAGCATATTTGAATCTTAATTTATTAAGGTTGCCTTTGACCAAACAAGGCTTAAAATAATGGCGCAGCTCCCTTGGCAAGGTGCTTCTGGCCAATCAAGGTCTTTATGCTCTTTCTTTTGTCCCCAGTTGCTCCACCTGCCTTCCAGGAACTGCCCTCGTTTTCAAGAACTTGAGCGTGAGACTTTGAAATCTGAGGAATTCCAGAAGAGGCTTCATCCTTACAAGGTTTACAGTGGGGTTATTTAATAAAGTTTTGGCTTCTTTAAAGGGTGGGATGAATGTGTCTGCGGGTGGCTGGTGATAGCAATGGGTTAGAATGTTTAATGAGGAAAGTCATCTCTACCTGATCCCCTTCCCTATGTGGGAGCCACAACCAGTAGAAAAGCCAAATCCTGTACCCGTGTCCCTGGCAGGAATCAGGTGCACATGAGTAGCTGGATGAGACTAACTGAAATCTAAAATCATGTGCTTTCTGAGGCCAAGTGACTGGGGCCTGTCTTCCTACACAAGGGACAGGACTTTTTTTTGTTTTATGAAGGTCACCCCCATTTCAGGATGGCACATAAGGTAGAAGATGGAATGCTTTGTATTTTAAAAATAATCTTCCAAAGGAATACAGTGGAAAGTCTCTAATAACCCCTCCAATAATCAAAAGCATTCTTTTTCTAATGTAGTCTTTCAGGTTTTTATGCTTATACCAACTAATACATGTATATTCTGGTAGTTTCTCCTTTGATTCCACAAAAAGTATGTACTATTCATAGGGCTGGGCACTTTGGTTTTTTTGTTCTTGTTTTTTCATTGAATTAAATATCTTGGAAATACGTTATATCTGCACATAAAAATATTCTTATTCTTTTCATTCTTTCTTTTTTTGTTTTGTTTTGTTTTGTTTTTGTTTTGTTTACAAATGTGCAGTGTCTGAATTTATGGACATACCAATATTTATTTTAATCCTTTCCTATTGATGGAATTGGGGGTTATCCCCCCCTCTTTTTCTTTTACCATCTGTGTGAACACCTTGGGCATCTAAATAATTTCATAACAATATCCACGGGATAATATCTCAGAAGTAGAAATTTGGACTTACTTTGAAATATTATCAAATTATCCTCTGAAGAGGTTGGACCGATTTCCACTCCCAGCAGAAAGGCATGAGAGAGCCTGTATGTCCAGGGCCTTGCCGACAGTGTGCAGGCCACTTTGGCAATGTGTGCCAATCTGATGAGGGGAAAATGGAACCACTAGATACATCCTCTCTGCAATGAGGAGCAAGACAAGGAAGCTCACCCTCATCACATTACATGAGCCTGTGCTCAAGAACTTCTACCAGCTCAAGCATCTCCATCCAGTCAAATGCCATGTGTCTCTCTTTCCTAATCTTTTCACTTGACTATTTTTTGTTGGACTAGTGGTTTCCTTTTTTCTTCAAAGTTTTAGAATTTTTCTCTCTCTATTTTAATAGTTCTGTCTGTGACATGACGGGTGTTTATTATATTGTTGTCTGTCTCCTGACTTGGTTTTTCATGAATTTGCCATGTAGATTGTAAGTGAATCCATGTATTCATACGTATCTTCTGCATTTTCAGTTATATTTTGAAAAGGCTTCCTCGGTTCTGGATTATTAAGCGAGTCTAGGAATGCTTTCTTCTAATTTCACTACAGCTTTATTTCTGCATTTGTATATTGCACCCATTTACAGTGTAAAGTAGTATTAGATATCCATCCTGCCTAAGTTTTTTTTTTTCTGTTAGAGTATCTAATTTCCCCATCCCTATTTATTGAATGGTTTCTCTTTTCCCACTAATTTGAGATATTATATATTGAAATTCCTGTATAGATGGAGACAATTTCTGGAATTTGTATTCTATTGCATTGTTCTTATGAGCCAAAAAAAAAAAAACACATGGTTTTAATTACTGAGACTTTATAATGTACTTCAATACCTAAAGTGCTGCTCACCCTCATTGATCTGTTTTCTGAGTTTTCACGGTTGTATTTTTATTGGTTCTTTTTAGTCGTACATGACAATAGAATTTATTTTGACATAATTATAGTGCCATGAAATATTTGTTCAGTCCCCAGTATTTCCCCTTCTCTTTCCTTTCTCCTTTCTTTCGTTCCCTTCCCTCTACTCCATTGGTCTTTCTGCAATTTACTTATAGTTTTATTTTTAATTAGTGTCTTGTGTGTGTGCATCATGGTGAGGGTCACTGTGATATACTCATATATATACATAGAAATGTTAGGGCAGATTCTTTTCACTATCTTTCCCCATCCCATCTCTTCTCCCTTCCTTTCATTCCCCTTTATCTCCTCCACTGATCTTTCTTCTATTCTTTCCCCCTCCACACCTATTTTGGTTTAGCTTCCACATATTAGAGAAAATATTCAACCCTTTGCTTTTGGAGACTGGCTTCTTTCACTTAGCATAATAGCCTTCAATTCCATCCATTTATTGGCAAATGCCATAAAGTCATTCTTCTTTATGGCTGAGAACTATTCCATTGTGTATATATACCACATTTTATTTATTCATTCATCTGTTGAAGGGCACCTAAGTTGGATCCATAGCTTGGCTGTTGTGAATTATACTGCTATAAATATTGGTGTGGCTACTGCACTGTAGTATGCTGATTTTAAGTCCTTTGAGGAGTGGGATACCTGGGTCAAATGGAGGTTCGATTTCTATTTTTTTCAGAAATCTCCATACTACTTTCCCGAGTAGTTGTACCAATTTGCAGTCCCACCAGCAATGTAGGAGTACACGCTTCTCCCCATATCCTCACCAACATTTATTTTTACTTGTATTCTTGACAATTGTCATGGCCATATTTTTAATTTCTTTCTGAACTTTAGAATCAGCTTGTTTAACTTGTTAGTGTTTTTACTGAGATAATAATTTATAAGTTACTTAAGGAGAATTTGCAACTTTTCAATATTAAGTCTTTCTTTTTCTTTTTCTTTTTGGTCCTGGGGATTAAACTTAGGTGCACTCTACCACTAAGCCACATCCTCAGCCCTACTTTTGTATTTTATTTAGAGACAGGATCTCACTGAGTTGCTGAGCACCTCGAGATTACCGAGGCTGGTTTTGAGCTCACCGTGCTCGCGTCTCAGCCTCCCTAGCCGCTGGGATTGCAGACATGTGCCACGGCACCCAGCTCACTGTTAAAGTCTTTTTTTCAAGAATATGTGCATAATTCTTCCTGTTCTTATATTAAAGATTACTTTAGGATTTTTTTCCATATATGCCTTTACACCTTTCTGGTAACTTCATCATAAAGTTGGAAATATCTAAAAATAACAATGGCTTACTTATCTCTAGTTTTCTTTTTTTATTATTTTTTTATTTATATATGACAGCAGAATACATTCAATCCTTATTACACATACAGAGCACAGTTTTTCATATCTCTGTTGTATACAAAGTATATTCACACCAATTCATGTCTTCATACATGTATTTGAGATAATATGATGTCCATCACATTCCACCATCATTTCTAACCCCATGTTCTCTCCATTCCCCTCCCACCCCTCTGCTCTATCTAGAATTTGTCTATTCCTCCCATGCTCCCGTCCCTACCCCACTATGAATCACCCTCCTTATATCAGAAAACATTAGGCATTTGTCTTTTGGGGATTGGCTAACTTCACTTAGCATTATCTTCTCTAACTATATCCATTTATCTGCAAATGCCATGATTTTATTCTCTTTTATTGCTGAGTAATATTCCATTGTGTATATATGCCACATTTTTTATTAATTCATCTATTGAAGGGCATCTAGGTTGGTTCCACAGTTTAGCTATTGTGAATCATGCTGCTATAAACATTGATGTGGCTGTGTCCCTGTAGTATGCTGTTACCTCTAGTTTTCTAATATTTACATCTGCAATCTCTTTCTTTTGCCTATCTGCACTAGTCAGTACTTAGAGTATCAAAGTACATAGTAGGATTGTCAGTGGGCATCCTGGTCTTATTACAAGCTTAGATGTTTTCTCCTATTAAGTATGCTGACTTTTGAATCAAAATACAGTAGACACATTTTTATCACTTTAAGCAAGCATCCATCCATCTTTCTTATTTTCTTGAGTGTCTTTTAAAAATCAATTTTGATTGTTTAATCTTTTGAACAATCTTTTTAACATTTTAAATATAATCAAATTATTTTCCCTTGAATCAATTACTATGATTAATTATATTCCTAGATTTACTAATATTGAGCCATCTTTACATTTCTCAAATATATTCCCTTTCTTTTAATGTGACATTGAGTTCTTCGCTAATATTTTACTTAGGGCTTCTGCATTGTAAATACAAGTGACATTAAATTAGAGTTTTATTTTCTGGGCAGTCTTTGTCAGTATTAATGTGATCCTAACTCATAAAATGCCTTTTGAAAGCTCTCTTTTTCTTTGTT
Source organism: Marmota monax (assembly GCF_021218885.2). Taxonomy (NCBI): domain Eukaryota; kingdom Metazoa; phylum Chordata; class Mammalia; order Rodentia; family Sciuridae; genus Marmota; species Marmota monax. The sequence continues at coordinate 22,852,084 of NW_026695215.1, read as the reverse complement.
TCAGAACAGTTAAAGTAGCATTGGAATCACTTATTCTCAAAAAGTTTGGTAGAATCCCTCCATGAAATCATCTGACCCTGGATCTTTTACGTTTAGAGTGGTGGTAGTGGGGTCTTTAACAATTATTTCTATTTATTTTATGGAAATATATTGGAATTAATATTGGCAAATTATGGTTTCCTAGAAAATGTGTTCAATCAATGATGTCTTTCAAAAAAGACTTCCTAGAAACTGCTGCCCATTTCATCAGATCGCTGAATATGGGTCTCATTATGACAATCCAAGAATAGTACAGACCCCAAGGAAATGTCTGCATTTCATCCAGATTTCATGGTTACAGCCAGAGACCAGGTTTTGCCTCTGTCATGCTTTCCAGGGATGCTTTGGCCTGAGATCCACTTTCTTCTGTCACTCTCACCTCAGACATTCCTTTACATTTTTGAGTTGCGACTTGGCCTACCTCCAAAGAGAATCTGAAGAAGAGTGCTTCAATTCCATCCCAGCACAAACCTGGATCAGGTGGCAGAAAGCCAGCATTCGTCTGCAATTTTAATGTATTAATGAGAAACAATAAATTAGTGTGTATAAAATTATTTGGTTGGCATATACCATAGCCAGTGTTACTGGTGCAGTCTTCTGTGAAGAACAGAGGTTCTCAGGGGAGCGTATTTGCCTCACAGGGAACACTTGGCAATGTCTGGAGACATTTTGGGTTGTCACAACTGGAAGATGAGGAGTGCTGCTGACATGTAGTGGGGAGAGGCCAGGATACTGCTAACCAGCCTCCAAATGCGCAGGAGAGCCTCAAAATATCAAACTATGCCAAAGATGAGAAACCCTGATGTAGAAATATTTTCTCTCTGCTTGTGTTCCAGGATTTTATAGCAACCTTGCCAGAACTTTCAGGATTCCATGGCCAGGACCTTTTTGGAATTTGGAGTAAAGTCTATGACCCTTTATATTGTGAGGTAAAAGAAAAAATATATATCTATATAAACATAAATATATTTGCTATCCAGTTTTATGCTTTATGCCTATTTTGAAATAGACAAATACACTTGCATTTTTTTCTTACAAATTTTTACTTGTTACTCCCTTTGATATTGAAACATAACTTCAGATTTTTCTTACATGAGCTTGAAAATTCTGACTTCTCTTTTCTCTGCATTATTTTATGGTTTTACCCTTTAGAAAACTGCAAACAGAATTATTTTTTTTCTATACAGTGATGCTTATTTACTTAGTCATTGAGGAATGCTGGATTCCCATCAAGCATTTCAATGAAAAACGAAATGTTTGTTACACAGAAAGAAGGGAGAAAACTTGCCTCGTCTCTAATACACAAGCCAACTGTAAGCCAGGCTATCAAAATTGGCCTGTCAGGAGAGAACTTCTTTACTGTGTGATGCATTTGAATTAATTTTGTAGCTAGATAAACTAGGGCTGTGTTTTTCAAAGTTCCCGGTATTTTTCACTCACCAGGCTCCACCTTCTGGCCAAAAGGAGTGTTTTCTCTTTTTTTCCTTTTTTTATTTATATATGACAGCAGAATGCATTACAATTCTTATTACACATATAGAGCACAATTTTTCATGTCTCTGGTTATATACAAAGTATATTCACACCAATTCATGTCTTCATACATGTACTTTAGATAATAATGTCCATCACATTCCACCATCATTGCTAACCTCTTGCCCCCTCCCTTCCCCTCCTACCCCTCTGCCCTATCTAGAGTTCATCTTTTCCTCCCATGCTCCCCCTCCCTACCTCACTATGAGTCAGTCACCTTATATCAGAGAAAACATTCGGCATTTTTTGAGGGGGGGGGGGGTTGGCTAACTTCACTTAGCATTATCTTCTCTAACTCCATCCATTTACCTGCAAATGCCATGATTTTATTCTCTTTTATTGCTGAGTAATATTCTGTTGTGTATATATGCCACATTTTTTAAATTAATTCATCTACTGAAGGGCATCTAGGTTGGTTCCACAGTTTATCTATTGTGAATTGTGCTGCTATAAACATTGATGTGGCTGTGTCCCTGTAGTATGCTGTTTTTAAGTCCTTTGGGTATAGTCCAAGGAGAGAGATAGCTGGGTCAAATGGTGGTTCCATTCCCAATTTTCCAAGAAATCTCCATACTGCTTTCCATATTGGTTGCACCAATTTGCAGTCCAACCAGCAGTGTATGAGCGTACCTTTTCCCCCACATCCTTGCCAACACTTATTGTTGTCTTCATAATAGCTGCCATTCTGACTGGAGTGAGATGAAATCTTAGAGTGGTTTTGATTTGCATTTCTCTAATTGCAAGGACCTGAACAGACACTTCTCAGATGATGATATACAATCAATCTACAAATATATGAAAAAAATGTTCATCATCGCTAGCAAAAGGAGTGTTTTCCTGTTTTCCCAGCACAGTTGGCACAGTTCTGACCATTCACCTGACCATCCACTTCTGATTTTTTGAGTTCCTCATGGGGGAGTTAGGGGCAGCAATTACTTTTATAGTTCCATCTCAGTAACAGATGACACCATGTGCCCCCTCTTTGGTAGTTCATTAGCCCAACTCAAGCTACTCTTTCAATATTTTCACTTTATCATCAACATCTGTTTCAATGAAATTTGTTAGCCTCGAAGACATTTTCAATGGAGACAAGAACCCACCGTTTTAGTTCCTTACTCTAGTTTTATTTTGGTTCTTTCGTTGGTGGGTTTTGTTTTGGGGATTAAACGCAAGGCCTAAAGTAGGCTAACTCCACACATCAGTTTGATCTGACCTATTCCATAAGGAGACCACGTTATGTGGTATCTTTCTCGTGTCTCTCTTTCTTACTTCTGTGTCACTTTGTTCTGCTCTTTCATGATCAATCAGTCTCTCTCTCTCTCTCTCTCTCTCTCTCTCTCTCTGAAACTAGGGAACTCCTAATCAGTTTTTTTCTAATGGGTAATAAATAATGACACTAGGTCTCTACCTGCACTGCCTGAAACTTGTTCATGTTTAACAAACATCTACCCAGTCCCTACTGTGCCCCAGGTATAAACTTTTAAGTTCACAGGGATGGGTATCTATTATTGAAGGCTCCAGCAAAATACATTGCCTATCCTAACAAGCCTCTCAGACAGCTCATTCAGCTTCAGAGAAAATACCATCTTACCCTGTAAGCTTATTCCTTCCCCCACAGATTCAAAGAAAGATTTCTAACTCTTGCATAAAGGAAGGAGCCACATCCTTGCCCTTCTGCACTCTTGTTCTGCAAAATAAGAATCACTCGTTTATCCAGAGTTAAGTCAAAAACTATAAACTTGGTAGAAAGGGGACATTTAGTTTCTGTACTTTTTTTCTTCTGAAAATCAATATCACTTTCTATTGTGGATATAAAGTCTTTAAAAGAAGTGGCAGGACAAGAAAGGCTGGCCCCAGTGGTTCTTGTGGGGCCAAAGAAGATTTTTAAAAAATCAACAAAGAGGATAGTCATTAATTAAAAAAAAATGCACAAATGTTTTCTTCTTTTTTCTTTGATACAGGCTGTCCACAATTTCACTTTACCCTCCTGGGCCACTAAGGACACCATGGCTAAGTTGAAAGAATTATCAGAATTATCCATTCTGTCCCTTTTTGGAATTCATAAGCAGAAGGAGAAAAGTAGACTCCAGGGAGGTAAGTTTTTTTGAAAATGAGATGTGTTTTGGATTTGTGGTTGTGGTCTGAGTCTGAGTCACAGTCCTATCACTGACCCACTGAGTGACCTCAGACAGATCTCTTAAAACTGTAACAATAACACCTGCTTCATAGACAGGGTTAAAATGAATGAATGTATTCAAAGGATTTAGAACAAACAGCAGCTGGTACATAATACACTGTCAGCAAACATTGTGTTACTGTAATCATCAATATTATACACTCTGGGCCTTAATTTTCTCATCTGGAAAATGAAAGCTTTGAGCTAACACTAAATAAATGGTCCTTTCTGTCCAGATCTCTTTATCCAGATGAAATAACCAAGGATTCATATCTGAGTCCAAAGAAAATCACTTGTGCCTGGGAGCCTATAAGACATGATTAAAAGTTAATAGAACCTATTTTGCAGGATCTATATATTTTATTTATTACAATTGATAAGTTTATGACGCAGCTTGAATTGTTTCACTGGTGTTGAAAGGTATTGAGATTTATTTGTCAGTGATGCCTCTTCTCGGATAGAATTGGCTTTTCCCAGCACAGGAGACCCTGCCATCTTGAAGGTAGACCCAAGCAGGAGGATTCTGGGCCCCTGTGATGAGGACAGGTGAGTAGAGGAAAGAAGCCAGGACCAGGTGGGTTAGAGATAGAGGCTGCGGCCTGTGAGGGCAGCTAGGTGGACACGCCAAAACACCAAGTGGGGTGCCAGGCTCAGAGATGGTTAATGTGAGGACATGCCTATTTTAGACATTTTGAGGAAACTGGTATGATCACATCAGGATTCCTGCCAAATGCTATTCACCTGATAAGGACAGGTCCATTAGAATCCCAAGAGAATGCATAGCAGCCGAGAATTCTGACAATTAGAGCTAGAAGTCAGTTATGGAGTCAATTATAGCTAGAAAAGCAGGGCTACACCTTAGGTATAGAGTGAGACAAGCTGTAACCAAGAGAAGAGCTAATAAGACATGAAACCAGGATGATTAGAAGCAAATTCATGTGAAATGAATGTGAGGTTGGGGCTAATAATGCAGGACAGTGGTCCCTAATGACATGAGGATGTTGCAAAGCTGCTGTGACAAAGTGCCCATAGCATGGTACAGAATCAGACCCAACGGAAATGTTCAGGTCTTTGCTCCACGTTAAGAATGGCACAAGCAACAAGCCCAGCCCTTGAGGAAGAGAGCACATCCAGAGAGGAGTCTTAGATGAAACCTAGCATGTCAGAAAAATTACCAGGCAAGGTACAGACTGTGTATAGGAGCAGACCCCAGGAAGGGTCTCACTGGCTACATAAGCACCAGGCCTCATTTCTGGTGCACCAGAATCAAGATTTATTTCCCCTCAGCCTCATCGTGATGGATTCAAGAATCTGGCCCTTCACTATTCCAAGTGCAGCCTATTGGCCTGCAACATCCCCTTACCTAACAGCTGGCTGGAAATGCAGAAGCTCAGGCCCCACTTGAAAACTGTTGAATTAGAATCCACAGTTTAGTAAAATCCCAATGATTTACACCAGAAAGGAATGAACAGTAATCTAATGCTGTGCAGATGTATATATATATATATATATATATGAAATGGGGTTTACTCTAGCAACGTGTTCATCTTTCCTCCTCCCTCCCCACTTACCCTCTTTGTCTACTGGAGGGTTATACTGGGGGAAGCCACTTCCTCTCTCTGGGCGTCAGTTTCCCCAACTGATAAGTGGATTCAACTAGACTCTATCTGTAAGTGTCCTTCCCTCAGGTATTCTCTGGTCATGGATTATATAGGTTGGCACTTGTGGGAACCCTCCTGCCCTACTTCCTAGAGGAAGTTCAGTGCCACTGATAAGCCAGAAAATTGTTTCCTGCGTGGTTCTTCCAAAACACGAGCTCCGCCCTATTGTTCCTATCTGACTAAGCATGAAAGATTTGTCAACGACATGCTTATTGAATGATGAAGCAGCTGAACACAGCCATGCACAGAAAACATCCATTGTCCTGCTGACACAGAATACAAGAACATCAGTACTGTGACCAGTATCTTCTGACGTTGACCCGAATTTCTGTTCCACCAATTGATTTCAGAGGTGACAATGTCTGGTGATGTGCACACATACACACACCCCAAAACTCCCAAGACTAGTTTTGGAACAAATACCCACTCTTTTTTTTCAAACATCCACTCTTGCTGTACACTAGAGTGTACAGCTAAATCCAGCTCACTGCCTGTTTTTGAAAATAGAGTTTTACTGAAGCAGCCATTTGTTCATTTGTGCAATGTCTCTGGCAGTTTTCATGCTACCGCTGCAGAGTTGAAAAGTTGCAACAGATCTAATGGCCCACAAAGCCTAAAACATTTACCATGTCACCTTTTACAGGAAAAAAATGTGCCAACTTTTTCTGTAGCCCATGAGTAAAAGAAGTGAAGTTTGTTTTTTCTGATCAATAATGTTTTGTCTAGTTCATGCAGATTTAAGAAAGGATGCCACAGGGAATTTAGAAGTTTGCTTTAAGTGAACAGGGATTTTTGACATACTGGGTTCAAAACCCAGGCTTTCTGCTTACAAGTCACACAATCTTGGGCAAGTTACTGAGCCTTTCTGAGCCTCTGCCATCCCGCCTATAAAATGGAACATTGGCATGCCAGAGCCCAGAGATGATTTGAGAGTCACCCCTAGCTACTCCTGGGACTAGGGAATAATCACCCAGAACTAAGAACTGATACCTTGTGACCAAGGCTGCAGCCTGCCCAAAAAGGCACAGGTTGACAAAGGGCAAGCCACTTTTGGCAGATGATTGTCATGACTTCCAGAAATTTGGCAACAGAGTTTAGTACCAATGTGGCATGAAGATCAAGTGTAAATCCCTAAAGTATTCCAGAGAAATTGAGACTTGTTAGAAAAACAGCATCCAGTTTCTTTCATTCATGGTAAATGCCAGCATCTGAAAAAAGAACTGATCACCTACCTCCTTGATTAACCCTTTATTGTGCTAATTGGTGTACAGGCCTATATCTTCCTAGTATTTCATAACACTCCTCTGATTCACCTAGCACAGTGTCTGACCCAGAATAGCTGCTCAGGGTTAACTTGCTGAGCCAACTACAGAATCTGGGATCATAGTCTATTAATGTCATGCCTGCTCATTGCCAAAAGCAAACACACACCATTGGTCATTCGTAAGCCAGGAGAACACATATACAGTAGAGCGACCAGCCAAGACACAGAAGTCTCTTTGTGACTCCCTAACATAGTTGGTCATGGAAGTCTATGAAGCAACGTGTCCTCAAGCAGAATCTGGCACTGGGAGGTACACCACAGCTTTCAGCATCTGCAAACAACATAGAGACTGTGCTCTGTGCACCTGCCTTTCGTCACCTCAGGAGCAACAAAAGTCAGGTGTTTGGATGTGAAGGGCAGAAAGCTCCCCTCTACTGATGACAGATAGTGAGAGCTAAAGATTCTGGCTGCTCCCCAATAGTGACCCCCAGGATAATCTGAAGAAATGGTCCACAGGCAACCCATGATCTGTGCACACATCTGGAGAATTGCTTTCTCCCAAGGCCTCCCATAAACCTGACTGTTGGAGAGTGAAAAAAGGAGGTGAAGACAGAAGTACATGCCCTGCAGTCATTTCAGTTCTGCTCAGGAGATGATCATTGGCTGACAACTGTCTTGTAAGATCTGGAAAAAAAATCTGAAATTACTTCCAAGTTATCAGCCTCCTAAACTGAAATTTAACAGAACCCATTACAGGAGAGTTCTAGAATGCACCAGTCTAGGTCTCCTTTCCCAGATGGGTGAGTCACTTAATGTCTCTGTGCTTCAGCTTTTTTAGCTATAAATGAGGGACAAGACTGAAACATCAGTTTAAAAAAAATGTGTGTAAGTTATGCTACCCAGCACATAGCTGAGGCTCAACCAAAGTTAGGTCTTTGCCTCTCTTGATAAATCATCAGAGAACATCCCCATTTATGAATAAGTTTGAAAACTAAAATATAAGCCTTGTTTGGTTCAGCTCCATTATTGATCTCTCTCCTTAAGGTGTCCTGGTCAGTGAAATTCTTAATCACCTGAAGAGCGCAACTCAATCCCAAAACTACAAAAAATTTGTCATGTATTCTGCGGTAAGTATTTCTGTCTTCATTTAACACCCATTTGTTTTAAGTGTGTGATCTCTTAGAGGAACCTCATCTTGATCCTGATTACTTCCCCATTACCCAGGGAATGGTAGGCATCTGCACAAAGATGTGAAGATTAAATGTGTCATTCTGGCCCTTGAGGAATTTACAATTTAATGGTAATGCTAACAAGAAAACAAACACCAAAGCAGTGTGGAAATACCATTCAAGCAAGGGCTTTGGGGCCTCCTAAAGGGTGGCCACCTCTCTGTTGCAGGAGATGGGAGAGATAGGCAGGTAGATAAGCAGGTAGACTCAGGCAACTTTGATACAGAGTCTCAGAATGTTTGAGCTGGAAGGCAGCTTGAAGATCATGCTTCTTAGGGTAAAATGTAAGGAGAGAAATGAAGCAGGGGAGACTCCCCCCACCCGGAAGGGATTTGCTCAGGGAGGTCAGGGCAGGGAGGACAGGATGGAGGCAGCATTTCAGAAATTAATTATCTTGTAGAAAGACCAGAATCTGGAACCGGCACCTAGTTATAAAGCTTATGTAATATCTAGAAAAACAGAGAGATCTAAAACCAGGGCAGCAAGAGGACAGGAAAAGGGGTTTGCTCGGTTATTAGGGAAACTCTGATTTGACTGGAGAAAGCCATGTTTTCATTCATGGCTGAAGATACAGGGAAGCTTGATTATTATATTATCCTCCATATGGAATAGGCTAGAGAAAAGTAGGCCTGAAATGAGCTGATTCTGTGCTTTTTTAGCTTCTAATCTGGTTTCTTTTTCTAACTTGTTGTGTGACTTCTATCAAATTCTGTTGCTCCTTTTCTTTTTCTTTGTTTTTTTTTTTTTTTAGATTAGTCCTCACCCCTTTTGAATAGGTGTACACTGTCATACAGTTTGGACAGTGAAATGTGGTCCCCACTTTATAGATGTGGAAGTTGAGAATTACCTAACACCAGATAGCTAATCAATGCCAGGATTGAAAATCATCCTGTATACCTTTCAGCCACTCTGAGGCAAACATTTAACTTTATTTATTTTATTTTTTATTTTTTGGCAGGGGTTAAGGGGATTGAATCCAGAGGCACTTTACCATTGAATTATATCCCCAGCCCTTATTTTTTTCTTTTTTTAAATTTTGAAATAGGGTCTTGCTGAGTTGTCCCACTAAATTACTGAGGCTGGCTTCAAACTTGAGTTCCTCCTGCCTCAGCCTCCCAAGTCACTGGGATTACTGGTGTGCACCACTGTGCCCTGCTACAATTATGTTTAAGCTACAATTGTGTTTAAGCTTCCTTATATTTTAACCTCCCTAAAACATTTATGGCCTCATATACTCTTCCACAACTTTAAAGTACAATGATACTAATCTATAGAAAAATATAATTTAGCATTAATGTGTTCTAAAATATCTTAAAGTTTAATGAAAAAAATCAATGGAACAAGCAAAAGCAGAGATTTGCTTTACTGGGAAAAGGCACAGGACTGAGAAGACTTGATTCAAGTTTACTTTATTCGATGCTTATTTGATGATAAGCAAGTTACTTAATGTCTCTGGATCTCAGTTTCTTCATTTTTCAAGTGGGAATATGTATGTAAATCTTACTATCTAGCACACAGCAGCAGATGCTGAAGTAAAATTAACTCTTTCCTTATTACTTATTATACTTAGTCCTTAGTACTTATTAAGACATTGGGAGTAAGGGAAATTAAATTGAATGGGAAACTCTAGTGGTGCTCTACAAGTGCATATCTATTGAATGCAAATCTGAACCAGCAGTAAAATGATTGAAAATGATTTGTTCCGAGTTTCTGTAGCATGACACTACTGTGAGTGGCCTACAGATGGCGCTAGATGTTTTCAACGGAATCCTTCCTCCCTATGCTTCTTGCCACTTAGTGGAATTGTACCTTGACAAAGGGTAAGTGCCTGATGAGTGGCCCCCAGGCTTTTTTATTATTGCTATTGTTGGCATAAGGGTGGTTGTGTCTGTCTTTGGTTTGCTTTTATATTTGGAGGAAAGAATGGTAGTAATAGGATCTGTTAGGGCTTTTTTGTTGTCATGAAGTCTTTTATTTGAAAATAATGTACATAACATAGTAGATGGAACAATTTTACAGAACCATTCTAAAAAAACAGAAATTAATTTTTTTAAAATTAAGGTATTCTAAGTTTGCTGACATTACATAGTTCTGTTGGTAAAAACAGCCTGATAGAAGACGTCATGAGAAAAATGAAGGTGCTTGGTGCTTAAACAACAAAAGTATTTCAATTAAAAGACTTTGAACACACCCAGGCAGCTCCTGGTGAGTCACATTCACCAGTAAAGATTCTTCTGGCTGGTGTTTACCTGGTGTGGCCTTTCCCAGGTGACCAAGCCCTTGTTTAAATAGTAGGAAGGTTAGATTTGAGAGACCAAATGTCACATTTTACCCAAAACTGAGGGAGCTCCCAGAATAGGTGACTTTTATTGTTAAAATGGGGCGAGTTGGATAAACCAGGAAGAGTTGGTTACCATAGACAAGGTCACACCAAAACTTTGTATCATTTGCAAGAGGAGTTGTTTTTTGGCAAGTCACCAGAACTCATGGGATATTATTGAAGAAATAAAGGAAAAGAAGGGGCCAAGTTAAGGCAGTGACCCCAGAGCTGTGTTCCAGGGTTGGTTGGGGAGATTAATTGTGCCTTCCTTTCAAGATAATCTCAGCAACTACAGGCAGGACCAGCCTGACACCCCCGGCCCCTCACTCAGAAGAGCTCATGCTTGTCTTGACAATCTGCTGCTGCCATCTTGAAGTTCTCCATAATCTTGAAACAAAAGGCTCTGAACTTAATTCTGCTAGCTTTGTTGTTTTGGATACATGTTTTTGGTCCCCCGAATATGTAGAACAGGAAAGTCGCAGTATAAAGACCTAATTCTCAACCAATACCTTCACTCCTTATGAAGAAAGTGAGTCCTACACAGTTAGGGAAGGGTAGATGTTTTCTTTATTGAACCTCTAACTGGGTGACACCATGATGAAGTCAAACTATAATGTGGTCTTAGCTGATTTGCTCTCAAATATCTTGGGTCAGAGCGGAGAGAAGCAAATGGAGACTAGAAATGGAGACTAGCAAAGTAGAACATGAGAAAGAGAAGACTGAAAACATAAAAACCTGTCTTAGTAATAAACCTTGCACAGATCTGACCCTTTAAAGACCACCTCTGGACACATAGTTAATAAATCCAGACAAAATTCCAGGATCAGCTGTAAGCACAGGCACTGTTTCTTCAGGGATAAGACAAAAGAAGCTATTGACTCTTCTCAGGCCTCCCTCTTCTGTGGTTTCTGCACCCCAGCGGCCTGAGCTTCCTTTGTTAGGGAGCCATAGTACTTTCTTCCCCTGAATCACTTTCTTTCACCATCTTGAGAAAACCTATGCTATTAGACAAGTGTGAGTTATTTTTTCAACTGAGCGATCTGGACACAGGACAAAAAAAAAAAAAAAATTAACCAAGAGCCATGCTCAGGTCAAGGTTGTTGTTTTACTAGGATTTTCTTACTGGCACTCCATAGAAGGATTGAAGATTAGACTTGATTGCCTTTTAGTTAGGAACAAGGAGAATCTAAGCTAACAAATACTATAGATGCCTGCTTATACGGCCATCTTGACTAGGTCATTCCACATTTTCCCTATAAGATAAGGAGACAGGGAGAGTGTTTTATTTGTCTAACTATCTTAAATACACAAACTGTTAAGGTTGTAGAAAAGGTATTTAAATATATATTTAAAAGATTTAATTTTAAATATGTGCATAAATTTAAAATCATAAGCTATATAAAATAATTCATTAAGTTGAAAATACTACTTTTTTCCATTTTTACTTTTTATGGAATAGTTTCTTATCAATTCTTTGTATGTGTCTTTAACATGTGTCTTCTCCACTAGAGCCAATTTTGAGTCCCCTGATGAGTGCTTTTGAAATATTAGATATATTAATTAAGAAGGGTAATTCTGCCTTCTGTACAAATGAAATCTAAAATTCTTAGGGGCTTAACCTAAGAATTAGTGGAAATCAATGAAGATTAATGGAAATTAATCTCTCCCTTATCCAAAAGCCCAGTGCAGGTATTGCTGGTCAACAGGTGTTTTAGTCAGCTTTCTCAGTGCTGCAAACCAAAATCCTGACAAGAACAATTTAGAGGAGGAAAAGTTTATTTGTTTCTCATGGTTTCAGAGGTCTCTGTCCATAGACAGCCAACTCCATTGCGCTGGGCCTGAGCTCAGGCAGAATTTCATGGCGGAAGAGCATGGAAGAGAAAAAAAGCTCAGGTCGTGACCACCAGGAAGCAGAGACAGCTCCACTTTTAACTGAGGACAAAATACATACCCCAAAGGCATGCCCAATGGCCCACCTCCTCCAATCACACCCTTCCTGCCTACAGTTACCACCCAGTTAATCCCTATCAGAGGATTAATACCCTAATTAGGTTAAAACTCTCATAACCCAATCATTTCACCTCTACACTTTCTCACATTACTTCACACATTAGCTTTTGGGGGACACCTCAGATCTAAATCATAACAATAGGTCAATGCAGGTGTTCTGTGGTGTGTTCCCACATGGTGGTCAGGCACCTAGGGCTCTACAGTTTCAAGAGGGCTGTGCCACCTGTCAGCAGCTTGTAGAAAGGACAGAGAGGATAGAATGACAACCTGCTTATCAACTACCTCAGCCCAAAAGAAGCACTTATCATTTCTGCTCACATTCTACTGGCTAAGATGGATCACTTGGTGCCACCGAGGTGCAAGAGAACCTGAGAATATAGTCATTTCTGATCTGTGACTCTATTCAATAGACAGAAAATCATGGTTTTGGGATGAACTATTGGTCATCTACGCTCTATCATCCTGAGATAAAAGATATTGCCACTGGAAAAGTTATCCCACCATGTATATGATAGTTCATATAATATTAGAGAAATTTAAAATATAAATATCCTATAAATGATATTTGCAGTTACTGTGCCTATACGACTTTTTACAGTGATGTTTTTAAAAGCTTGTTTATAACAACATCTAAAAATTGAAATTGTGAATTCACTGCACCAGGAAAGATCACTAAATCCTATTTAAATTTCTCTCCTGCCTCTTTGGTTGGGAAGTATCTTTCATAGGCAATTCATATTGGTTTTACTGAGACTGGTTGTGGACATAAGACACTTTGTTTTTTAAAATAAAGTTTTAAAAGAGTCCTCTCTAATATGACACAGGAGTTGAACCTACATCAAACACCTCTAAGATTTTATAAAAACTTGCATATATTCAAGTACATGTGTTACATATTATTCAGGTTCATATTTATGGCCTAGTTAAGGAAAAGGAAAGATACATTCAGGGTAAAGACTGAGATAAACATTAAGAGAGGAAAAAAGAACAGAGGAAGACACAAATGAGAAGAACAGAACACAAGAGGGGTGACCCATCACCCCCACAGGCCCCTCATTTCTCATTCCAAGACTCATCAAAGTGGCACCATCTCCCCAACCATCTCCTTTCAGCTCTCTGATTGAGCATCCTGGTTCCTACCTCCTATGCTTCTCTTTACCTAACAAACCATCCCTCCCAATCCCACCTCCAAATCTGTCTTGCCTGCCCCAGTGTACCCATTCCCACATAAAAATTGGCCAAAATCTCATTCTCATAAGCTCTTCCATGGGCCCTCCAATTAGCATGTTACCAACCAGGTGGAAAAGGTTCAGTTGCAATTCAATATGGCAGAACTAACAGAGCTCTCTCCTCTGCCTTTCCCCACCAAGGGAGTACTTCGTGGAGATGTACTATCGGAACGAGACCCAGCATGAGGCTTACACCCTAACACTGCCAGGCTGCACCCCCAGCTGTCCTCTGGAGAAGTTTGCTGAGTTGGTTGCCCCTGTGATCCCCCAAGACTGGTCCACGGAGTGTATGATCACAAACAACCACCAAGGTACTGAGAAAAATTAGTGTTCACACAGAGCTGTGCAGAAAGAGCACAGCGCTCATTCTCGAAGCAGATGGTGTTTTGAAAATGTACTTTGGCCATTAATCCCAGCTTAGAGGGAAATGGGCTTTGGGTGATAGCTGTACATTTCAGGGACCCCCAACGTTATGCAACTTTCTCTCAATCTAGTCCTGCCATAAACTTTAATTTATTTATTTTTCAGTATTACTATAAAAGGCTATCAGTGCCCAAATATAATCAGGTATAAAACTTAGGTAAAAGTTTACGGGGATGCCATGAGCTACAGTATCAGCCACACAGTACTTTCTACTGTTTAAAGGCTTCTAGGTTTTGTTTGATCATGATTAGATGAAACTGTGCTTGAAATTTCTGAAGTGGAACAGATTTCAAATAAAACCCGCAATTTAGTATGAGAACCAGGAAGGCAAGACTTTAATCTGAGGCTAATGGGGAAGCTTACCCATCAATTCCAGTCTTCTTTCTAGGAAAGGCAAAGAGATGAAATACAAGGACAATAACTGGAAAATTTTTCTATATTGAGAACCTGTCTGGTTTTATATTTATGTTAAATAATACCAGGTGGCAGAACTGAAAAATAAAAGTTTATTTGTGTCCTTTGGCCTTGGAACATTCATGTTCCCTTTGAAGAAGTTGAAATTAAGCTTTCCAAATACCTTTGAGTTATGTAATACATGCAGCAACCCTTGGAATATCTGCATCACAGCAGTTAAGCCATGTGATAAGAGCAAGCTATTCAGCACAACATGTCAAAGCTGAGACACTGCATGGAGGGTCTCTGGAAGTCCCGATGGCAGGGGATGTTGAATCTAAAGTTGATTTCAGAGAGAATGATGACACATATGAAGCTGGAACAAATTAGAAATGTGAGAATGTTCTAAGTCCCTCCATGTTCAAAACTTGTTGAAATATTCAAGAGTACGGTCATGAAATCCATTCAGAGGACAAAATGATCAAGGCTTTGATTCTAGTATCTTCAGAAAACCTAAGCAAACTCACAGTTCCTGCTGAGACTGCTTGCTCTAGAAGAAGAAATCATGTCCTAATGATACTCTTTAGAGTCCCTTAGATTTGCCATGTAGCAGATGCAACACGTCTAGAGAACACCATGCTGTATTTCCACCATGGATAGAGATGAGACAGTTCCTGCTGGGTGCCAGCATCTAGAGCAAAGCCATTCCCTCTCCTGGTTGGTCACAGAGTAACTGACGCAAGACATCGAGTTGATATGTTTCCTTGTGTAACTTCTTTCCCAAGTAAATATCTGTTGTTGGGGCCACCATCTATCCTTGTAACTTTCTTCTAGCAGTGAGCCAAATGTACAATAGTGAATAAAGTCATTATGAGGAAGTCCAAAAGCATTACTTTTATAATGAACTTCAAAAAGCTTGTGTGTTGTATTTAATTAGAATAAAATTCTGCAGGCAGATTTCAGGAGCTCTTTGTTGTTGTTTGGGGATTTTGTTTTGATGTCACAAAAGGAACTGGATTAATATGAATGATTGGAATGGCTTAAAAGAACATTTTACATGGACAATATAGTATAAACTTTAGTACTTCACATAAAGGCTAATCTGTGGTCCTGCCTCAACTATTTAAGATGGAACTTGCTAAGAAAACAACCTCAGAAAGTTCACAATGTAGTAAGGAAGTAAATGGGGGCACATTACAGGGAACTAAGAGTTACCCAGAATTGAAGGGAGACATGGAAGTCTAGGGAAGGCTTTCTGCAGGAGGGATCAACTGCGCCATGTGAAGTCAGGTTGAACGTAAGTTTATACTGCTGTGCTACAAGATACCAGAAAGGTATTTATTAAATGTCTTGGTAGCTTCAAACTGAAAAACATAGGGGTGTACTCAGCAGAAGATTCAGGCTTCAAAGAGATTCCAACAGGTTGCATTCAAGAGGCCATTTCTGATAAGCTATCAGTTTCACAAGAGCAAGGATTTTATCTGTTGTGTGCTCTGCTGTGTCTTCTCAATACCTAGAATTTCCTGTGTCAGGCATCAGTTTGTGCTCAATAAATATTTGCTCAATTATTGTGTAAATTAGTTACCTTTCCTCCCTGAAGCTCCACCCACTATCTTGATTAACAGCAATACTAGCAACCTAGGATTCATTCCCACCTCCTAGGAGTTATTTTTATCCCACACTCTCCTTCATATTCCCTAGGCTCTCCTCACAACCTCTGGTCAACCTACCTGTAGTATGTTTGCAGAATTCCTTTCCTCAAAACACCAATACTAAAATTCATTATCCAAGTAAAGTAAAATATGATTAATTAGCAAAATATGTTAGCAAAAAGAAAACATGGGTGTCATTGTACTGCAATCATATCTTAACAAATCTCAAGAGTAGAATATATGTGCAGCTCTTCCCAACCATGAGTTCAGCAGTTTCACTTGGGTACCTTAAAGTTGGTCATGGCAGAAGCATCTTCACCACAGAAATCAGCAAGTACTACAATCAGAGCTTTTTGTTGCTATTGTTTAATTCATATTACTAGCACATCACTAGATATAGTTCACAGAAAGCTTGGGAAAAGTCTATGGTCTGAGATGATCTCCAACAAAGTGAGTTTCATATTTTAAATTCTTTAAGGAAAATGGAATACAGTCTTCCAGGGTGATGATAAGTGCAGCTGGTAAAAATTTCAGGAAGACAGATTGTCATTCTCTGTTGGGAAATTCCTGAGAGAGGACCTGACCATTGGCCTGGATGAGCTTGCCTTGACATTGATTCTACAGAGCAGGCTGAAGTGTGGAGGGTAGTAAGGGTGAAAGAATAACTTCCTAGTAGGGTCACAAACTTAATAAAAGTACAGGAGTCTCAGATACATTTGACAAATAGCTCTCATAGCTACAAAAAATAGATGAACTGTTGTAATTCATTGAAAAAAAAAAGTAGAATACAGGACATTTCAGTTGTTCTGAGAAAGCCAATGCAGAAGGAAAGACAAAATCATCCAATACAGAACAGATCCTGTATATGGGAGATGCCTTGCAACTCTGCTTCTTAAGGGATTTCTACCCATGAAGTGCTACCTAAACTATAAGCAGTGGTTTTAGGTAGTTCTAGCAGATCCAGTTAACCAGACTGTACTAGTTAAATCAACCAGAATCTTTGCAAGAAAATCCATGACAAGTGCAAGTTCCATACTGCGTTACTTGAAAACAATAAAATTCTTTTTTTAAATGCCTTTTAATTCCAAAGTTTTATTAATGATCACACTTTCTGTGTTAGCACTCTACCACCTCCTACCTTAATATCCTGCTTCAGTTGTTTTATATTTTTTCAGTTGTTTTATTTTACTGGTGAGAAATTCCAGTTTCCCCCTCATTATCTTTGTAAAACTGACAATCTACAGTACATATTCACATGCCCAGGATTCAATCGTGAGCTTCTTAAAAATGAGAGCCATACCTTTTTCCTCTTCAAATCTTTAGTCGGTAGAACGTGGCACCTTCAATCAAGATTTGCTAATGAAATATATGTTCATCTCTCCATATTTAGACTAACTTTCTCATGGCTAGGTCCAGATCTCAGAAGTCTGGAACAATAAATAGGAAAGAGAGCTATAAATGATCCTGCAAAGTGACTGATCTGTAAAGACCTAATGGCTTGCTATATATATGTACATACTGGCCAATATGTCTGTGTTACTTGACATCTGTTTTCAACACAGTCCCTTGACATTCTCTTGTTCCCCCTTTGCTGTTAAGAGCCCCCTGATCAATGATATTCCTTCTAGCATCATTCTTCCCTTAAAGATGAGGCCATCTTATTAAAAACCTTTTTCTCACCCCTGTTGCCATTGTCTTCTGTTTTCCAGGACAAATTTCATCATCCATTAAAAACATTGCCTTGGTCTGCACTGATTCATTCCTCACTCCCACTCCTGCCCTCATCCTAGGCAACTCTGACAGTCATAATCATGACCCAGCTCATACCCTGCCCATCATACCAATACCCAACCTATATCAAAGCCATCATGGAGTTTTTTCCACTGGGATCTTCCCAGGAGAGCTAAAGAAAACAAAAGACTGTCTCTTGTGACTCTCAAACTATGAATGTTGAAATTTCTAGTCCAATCCCTGGTCTTTTGAAACTGCTTGGAAAATGTATTCCTCCTTTCTGGACCCTTCTCTACTCTCTTTAGGAAGGCCTTTTCATTTTTCCCAAGCTCCAGATTTCATTGTTTTTCTTTATCTTAATAAGGTAATCTCTGGATAACCCTTTTAAGTTCTCTTCTAACAACCTCAAAATATGTCAGTAGCTTTAAGCTTCCCCTTCAGCTGTTCCTCAGGTAAACTGGCTCCTCCTTAAGCAGTCTGACTTCTCACTGTGTGAGGATCCATTCCAACAGTCTTCTTAGGACTTCAATGAATTGTTTATTCAGCCTCTTTTTCATCCTCTGCCCTGGCTCCTTCCCTCCTACTATGAAAATGGCCAAGTATCTTCTTGTCAAAACACCTCAAGTGTCTGCTCCATTTTCTTCTTCAGTCCTAATTTTCTTAAACTAATGATTTGCCCTCTCCAGCTATTCCTTATCTCCTCAATTCTTAATTACTCCGTACAATTATGTCTATTCTCCCACCATCTCTTTTTCTAAACTTCCCTTTTGAAAACTATCAGTGCCCAATTCAGCAGTCTCTTTTCCTTGCCTGTTTTACAGAGAAGAAAACTAAAAAGCTCAGAGAATAACATGCCACAAGTAGTAAGGTCAGGAGTCAAACCTAACACTCTCTGATACCTTCTTTCTACTCTAGCATGTCCCTTTCTATCTCTCTTATACACTGTTGCTCTAGGGCAATTTCCTAAAGTAGGATTGGTGGATCAAGGTATATGAATATTTAATAAACAATAGATATTTATTGAGTACCTCTTATTCATCAACATGTACCCAGGAACCAGGCATTAAGTTTGCTGAGGATACAGATTGTAGAGAAGCAGATTCTCCCCATGTGGTTTGTAGACCTCTGGAAAAAAGGATGGAAGGACAAGGAAGGACAGGGAGATAAAAAAAAAATTAAATCTCTACAGATAAGGGACCATGAGCCCTCTGATGAAAAACATATAGGTATCATGAGAACATACCGCAGAGGCAGTGAACCTAAGTATATGGGTTAAATTGGTAGAAGGTATCTATCTAAGAGAAATTGGCCAACCTAAGAGAAGGCTTCTCAGAGGGGTGATGTTTAAATGGAAACCTGAAAGAGAAAAGGACATAGCTAGGTGAATAGAGGTGAGGAAAAAGGAGGATGTTACAGAGAAAAGAGAGAAGACCAGGAGGCTAAAGATAACATGGGCATTTTAGGGACTGGAAAAAGTCTGGTGAGTACATGGAGAGCTGAGGCTGGAGAGATGGGTGTTAAGTGCTTTCTAGGTCACCTTGAGTAGTCCTCATCATTGAAAGGTTTTAGGCAGAGGAAAGATGCTGTAACTACATTCTTATTTCAGGAAGACTCTGGTTTCAGGGGGAGAATGGATTGGAGAGGAGGCCAGGAGAAACAGGAAGCTGTTGCAGTAGTCCAAAGAGAAAGGCATATTTATCCAAAGGGTGAAAAGAAGTAGGGCAGACAGGACTTGAGGATGAATGGAAGAGGAAGAGGCTTTCCACACATTTCAAAAATGTTTCAGCAATTTTCACACTGTGTTCAGCAGTATGTGTTTGTCCTGGTATAAAGGGACATCTTCTCAGTCACTGCCTGCACTGGACCTCTTTGTAGTAAGAGACAAATAATCACTCTATCTTTTTGCAGCTTCTAGAACATCACTCTGCCAAAATCCTAAAATCTTTGGTAGTAGAAAGAAGCACATAGTTTTAAAATGAATAAGAACAAATCAGAGAAGGAGAGAACACCAGCTCTCCTGAGTCTTTTCTTTCTACTCAGGCTCCTTGGCCAGTTGCTCTGAGATAGATACCTTCTACCAACCACTAAGAGATGGTGTCCCAGGATCCAGTATGTTATTTCCTCATTCCACACTCACCATGAGGCAGTATGCTCAGACCTCTGTCTTCTATACTTGCCATCCTTATTTCTACTTCTAAGTGGAGAATCCTAGACCTATTTTTTGGTGTTTTTTTTTATTTGTTTGTTTTGCAAACTACCTATAGATCATCACTGTCAGGATAATTACCCATCTCAGTGTGACATGAAAACAAAATCCATTACCTCCTTTACTCCAAACCGTTTTTTGTGGTCTCTGTCTCAATTCACAGCTTCATCGTCTGATCAGTCACTCAAGCAAGAACCTAGGAGATGATCTTGCCCACAATTTCTCATTTACCATTATATTTAATTTGTCACTAATGGCTTCACCAATGTCTGCCCATTCTACTGCAAGAGTATCTCTGAACCCCTTCATCTGTTTTCCCAGGTCCACCACTTCAGTTCTGAGCCCCTTCTATCTTATCAAAGATATCTCAGTAGCTCCCTGACAAGCCTACCATATCTCCCTCAACCTATCCTTTCCATCAGTTTGTTTATTTATTTATTTTTATAAACACAGAATGTTATCTCCATGTATAATAATCACCAATCACTTCCATTTGCCCCCTGAAATCAGACACCTATAACTGGGCCCTGATCTACATGTGTGGTCTACCCTCCCTGAAGCCCGAGCTCCAGTCACTAATAATAAACTCCAGTAACTGCTCATTATTTCCCAGACATACCGTGTGCAACTCCTTCTGCCTCATGGCAAAGTCCTATTCATCTCACAGGCTAGCTTAAATCTCAGAAGACTTTCCAAACTCTTTCTCCATCAAATAAAATATACTCTGTTGGTTGCAACTTGCTCCCTGTTCCAATGACCTCTTACACCTCCATTTCAGTATTTGTCACATTATCTTAGAATTGTCTATCTGGTTCTTCCACTACACATTGAGCTCCTCAAGAGCAAAAGTTATGGAGCCTCAGCACTCACCACAGCCTGCATGGTGTGTGATATGTACTCACTGCATGTCTAGGAAGGAATGAAAGAAGGATAAAGAGTAGGGAGGCATATTCCATGGGACTGCCATTACAGCCAATAAAAATAACTAAAAATAAAAATTTTAAGTAGTGAAAGTCAGCCATGAAAATAAATTTTGAAGAATGACTAGTATCTGTCTCCCTCTCTCATTTCCATGCAGTCCCATCTTTCCTTCTTCAATTCCATTTAGTTCCCTTCAACTTTATATTAGCAACTTTTGAATTTCTAATGACACTGTCCTTTGGGATCTAACTTTATTAATATGTACCTTTTCAGGATATTACAAAGCATCCTCGTATCATGAGAAAAACACTGGATAGATAGAAAAACACTGGTATCATAGAAAAACACTATGAATGCTAGGTTGTTATTTTTTTCTACAAATATTTATTAGCATGGACTGTGGACTATATACTGTTCTAAGTGCCTGCATATATCTGTGAACAAAAAAAATGCAAAGGTTCCTGCTTCCTTGAAGTTTATATTCAATTAGGAGAGGGGCAGATAATAAATAATAAACATAACAAATAAGTATTTTGTTAGCTGTGGATCACAAGTGCCACATTGGCGGAGGGAGTAGAGAAGATTGAATAAATTATACTTGTAAATGGGAAGGTCTCTTTGAGATGAAATTTAAGTAAGGAAGGTAAAGGATTGGCCCAATCCAGGGACCTGGGGGAAGAGCATTCAAGCAATAGTATCAGCTAGAGCAGAGACACTAAGGGGGAATGCACATATGTGTTTGAAGAATAGCAGAAAGGTCTGTGTGGCCAGAAGAGCGTGAGTGGGGGGGAAAATGATAGGAGATAAAATCATAGGGGCCAGATGATGTAGTCTCATGAACTGTCACCATCAGGATCTTAGCTTGTCCTCTGATATTGATGACCACCCATTGTGGACTTCGTTGTAAGGTGCGGAGTGGCATGGTATGACTTGAAACCATTTGATGGCTATGTTTAAAACAGACTGTGAAGAAGAAAGGACAGAAGCTATGGAGCAAGTCAGAAGCCACTGTAGTGATCCCAGAAAATGATAGTGGTTCAAAACAGGGAGAAGTCACTGGTTTCTGGATATATTTTTTAGTAGAAGCAACAAGATTTCCTAGCAGATCAGGTACAGGAAGTGAGAGAAAAGATTCAAGGAAGATTCTAAGAGTTTTGTCCTGAGGCAACAGAAGAAGGGAGTTTCCATCAACTGAGATGAGGAAGGCTGTGGATAGAGCAGATTTGGTGTAAGAAGGAAATGGAGGTTCAGTTTTGGATTTGTTGAGATTGAAATGTCCATTAGATGTCCAAGGAATACAATAGTCCCCTTTAACCATGGGGGTGTGTTCCCAGATCACCAGTGAATGCGTGAAAACATTGATAGTACAGAGCCCTATGTATACGGTGTGTTTCCTGTATGTATTTAGCTATGATAAAGTTTAATTTATAAATTAGGCATAGAAGATTAACAACAACTAATAAAATAATAGGACAATTATAATAGTGTACTACAATAAAAGTTATATGAATGTGCTGTTGTTTACTCACACACTCATTCTCATGTCCACATCACTACACTGACATTCTGGGGACCATTATTAGGTAAAATCAGGGTTAGTTGCACATAAGCACTGTGATATTTCAACAGACAATCTCACAACCAACATGGCTACTACATGACTAATGGGCAAGTAGCATATACAATGTGGATGCACTAGACAAAGGGATGACTCACATCTCAGGTGGTGTGGCGTGGGATGGCATGAGGTTTCATCACACTACTCAGTACAGGGCATGAATTATTTACTTCTTGGAATTTTTACTTCTTATGAATTCTTTACTTCTCAAATTGGCCATTTAATATTTTCATTCAATGGTTGACCACCATGGGAAACTAAAAGCACAGAAAGTCAAATCCTGGATAAGGGGGAACTACTATATGCCAACTATACATTGTACATAAGAGTCTTGAGTTTGAAAGAGAGGTCAGAGCTACAGATTTAAATTTTGAAGTCCCAAGTGCACAGATGGTTTTTTTAAATCATGAGACTTATACCATCCCATGTATCCAAGCCAAATTAAATTATATGCTTAACTTAACTGTATTATCTAATCTCTGTGTTTCTTATTTTTCTGCTCTGTATAATGATAGACTAAATCAGTGATTTTATCTGTGTTCCATGGGGCTCTAGGGTTCCATAGAAAGACCCATTTGGATCCTGACTGTTGTCCAATTCATGAATTCTTTACTCAATTAAACCCTGCTAAATCTAATTTAAAGATTTTTTAATGATGTGAAAGCAGATTAAAAAATAATCAGGGGTGGGGTTATAGCTCAGTGGTTGAGCTCTTGCCTCACATGTGTGAGGCACTGGGTTCAATCTCAGCACCACATAAATAAATAAATTAATTAATTAATTAAAGATATTATGTCTGTCTACAACTAATATATATATAGATATAGATATAGATAATCAACCAGGCATGGTGGCACTCACCTATAATTCCATCAACTCAGAAAGCTAAGGCAGGAGTCCAAAGCCAGCCTCAGCAACTTAGTGAGGCCCTAAGCAATTTAGCAAGAACTTGTCTCAAAATAAAAGAAAAATTTTAAAAAGGATAGGGATATGACTCAGTGGTTAAACATCCCTGGGTTCAGTCCCTGGTACCAATCATCATCATCATCATCATCATCATCATCATCATTATCATCATCAAATATCATTACTAACAAAAAAGAAAGAAAGAAAGACCCATGTGGATCTGAGAAGTTTGCTCTCCGTTGCCTAAGTCACAAAGTAATCCCATATTTTTACAATGATAAGACATACATTTAGAGAGGAGACAAACTGATATTTGTGATGTGTACACTATAGTGAACTAGGATGTATTTAGAGGAGACTAACTTTCTGAACAAAATAATAAATTAGTGCCATATATATGTATAGATGGACAATTGTATAGTTAATATATATTCAGTGTTTCCTCTTTAAAATATGTTTACCTGGACATCAAATAGAAAAATGAAAAGATTCCATTTCCTTTAGATTCAATTGGTTGCAGTTGAGTATTCAGAATTTCCTTTGAGTCTGTGACCAGAACAATTAGTAATTTAACTGTAGAAAAATGCCCAAATTTAGTACTATAAGAGGACCTTAGAAATATTTCAGTTGATTACCCTCCCTTTACAATAGAGAGCTGAAACCCAAAGGTCAAAGGTCATGCTAGAACTGAAACCTAGGTCTCCAGACTTCTTGTCCTGTGCCCTCTGTAACCACAATCTGCTGACTTCTGTGCTGCTTCAAATTTACAATAAAGGCAGAAATCAACACTGATACGTAGTCTTCACATTTTCTTAAGACATTAATTTTACATTAATGCTCTTCCTATTTTCCCACAGTTCTAAGGGTCATCCTTGCCATTGCCTTTTGCCTGGTGTCTGGCATCCTAGTGGTGCTACTCTTCACGCTCATCCGCCATGGGCCCTGTTGGCAGAGAGACGCCTATCGGAACATCTGAACAGACTGCGGAACAAGAGGAGACAAGCAGATCCCAGTTCCTGGGATACAGCCCTGACAGCATTCCAAGGATAGGCATTTGTCGTGTGGGCATTGTGCTGCCCACACCCTTCCTCTTGAACCTGCCCAGATCATGGTCTGAACTCACAGCCACCCAGGGACAGCTGCTTGACTGACAGGTTACTTAGGACATAGCTCTGAGCAGCAGTGCAGGCTGCTCATGTAGCTAAAAAGAGGCTCTTCTATAGGGGACAGTTGTATTCTCTGACACAGATGTCCAGAGGAAAAGCAAGGAGTCAAATTCCAATCAGCCTTCCATCTGCCAAGAGCAAAGTGAGACAAAGACATAGATTAGACAAGACTTGATAATGGGAGGGTTAGACTAGTCGTAGTATTATACAAGATGATTCCTAAGGAAAAAAACACAGTAAGAATTATAAACATTTTCTTTATCAAGGTGGGCTACGCACGCACACACACACACACACACACACCCCACTAAGAAGCAATTCCTACACAGTGTTTTATGGCTAACAGACTTCTGCATGTTTGCCTAACATACATGCATATGTATATTTATATTTTAAATGTCTTTGGAAGAGTTATTTCTCAGAAACTATAATATCAAAGTAACGTGAAAATCCATGTGGCCATGCTTCTGTTTGTCTTTTTGTTGTAGACATTAAACCCAGGGCTGCACACATTCCAGGTAAGTGCTTTACCATTGAGCTACAGCCCCAGTCCCCAGTATTCTTTTTTTAACCTCCAATATCAGAACTGGATATTTTACAGTTTTGAATTTCTTTCCTTTTTTTTTTTTGTAATTTCTTTATTTCACTTTAAAATTGTGAGATCTTACATGGATAAGAGTTATTAATGACAATGATGAAATGATAATATGTTTTAATTGCCACAATATATATAATTTTTTTCAATGCTGGGGATTGAATCCAGGGCCTCACACATGCAAGACAAACACTCTACCTCTAAGCTACATCCCCAGTCCTATCTGAATTTTACAAGTGGTGAGGTAGAAAGAAAAGTGGGGCTGAGGGTTAACAAACAACTGCCTCAACTCTGCACTAGCTTTGGGTCAACAATCAGGAACAAGTTCTTTCATACCTTAAGCCTTAGTTTCTTAATCTTCAAAGGAAAAATCTGGAGCAAATGATGATAGAAGTGGCATCTCGTTCTTGTGTTCTGTGAGCAATTTCTTTTTCATTTTACGCTATGGATGGGTTGTTGCCAAAACAAGCACTTCCATGGATAGTATCACTGTTAAGTTACTATGATGAAATTTAAAATTTAGCAGAGTAGCAAAATTTACTCTGAACAATTTTATTCTGCTCTGAATACCCAACCATTCAGTTGATGGGAAATCAAGGCTTATTCCTTAGTAGGGTTCTCCACCTCTTCAGGTTTGACTAAAGATCCCAGAGAGTAATCGGAGAAGTCAAAAGGGTCCACTACAACTCTGTCCACACTGGTCTCCAGTAAGTTCACTGTCCACATGGACAGTGGTCTTCTGAGGGCAGTTGGAGGACATTTTTATCATGGCTCCCATCACTACACCCTTGGAGTTCACATCCTGGGACTGCCTAGACCAACTGCTCTACTACTGAGCCACAATCTGAGCCACAGGAGCTGTTTTCTCTTACCTGACAACTTCCTATTCCTGCTGCAAAACAAAGGCCACCCAGAAAAGGAAAAAAGAAAATAAATTCTGGCTTCATCTTTGCTTGGGAAAGAGAAAAACATCTG
This sequence comes from Marmota monax, assembly GCF_021218885.2. Taxonomy (NCBI): domain Eukaryota; kingdom Metazoa; phylum Chordata; class Mammalia; order Rodentia; family Sciuridae; genus Marmota; species Marmota monax. The sequence goes on along the minus strand of NW_026695215.1, from coordinate 22,826,037 downwards.
TATCAACAGGAACAAAGAACTTGCTGTCTTGCTAGAGCAGCCAGCTCTGTCAGTAAGAAGTCATAATACCTTATGCTAATGAGACTGTAAAAACAGAAATAAAAACACAAGTCATAGATTTTTCTCAATCATTCAACAAACATTGATGGAGGACCTCATATTCACGAACCTAGATAAATTATCTATTCAGATTGGATTACTAGGATATTTGGCTCCAATGACCATCTCATTTAGAACTGGTGGAACATAAAAGCTTTTACAACCTTTTCCACATATCATCTTATAATACTTTCCATGGCTAAAATTAAAATTTCCATGCTTCTACTTTCCATTGCTTCCAAGGGATTTTTCCACATCCTCCATTTCTTTTCCTTCTACCATCTCTTTAGATTACTGTAAAGAAACCTCTCAGGCTCAACTTAGTTGTTTCCCCTACTCTTTTCATAAATACTGTACTTGTTTTCCATACTTCATGTCAGAATGAAAAATCATAAGTGACAGATGACCTATAGCAATAAAGAACCCTAATGTACTGAAAAGTTTCTCAAGAAACTTCAAGAGAGGTTGTAACTCTTTCAACTGATAAAAGTTACTCTTTCATACAGATCAGATAAGATCAGTAAAATTAAAAAGATGAAATAAATTCTAGCAATAAAATTTATTTAATTCAGTATCTCTAAAATAGCATTTCAACATGAAATTGATACTTAAAAAATTTTAAAGGGATATTTAATGTTGTTGTTGTTGTTGTTGTTTTCTGGTACTGGGGATTTGAACTCAAGGATGCCTTGCCTCTGAACTATATTCCCAGCTCTTTTTATCTTATTTTGAGACAGGGTCTCAGTAAATTGCCCAGGCTGGGCTCAAACTTGTGATCCTCCTGCTTCAACCTCTCAAGTCACTCAATATTACAGCATGTACCACCATTATACTAAGTATTTAAAGTCTGATGTGCATTTCACCCTTGGAGCACATCTCAATTTGGACTAGGCTACATTTCAAGCCTCAAGACACATGTGGCTAGTGGCTACCATATTGAATAGTTCTGCTTAAGACAATTAAATGATGAAATTTTTAAAGAAGATAAACTGTAATCTCTGTTTATTTTGTAAAATCCACCTTTAGATTATTGTGAAAAAAATAAAAATCATCTTTATTATGTGTCATCTTATTTTTGTGCATGGCTAAACTGATTAAAGATTTTTCTGAAATATTTTATCAGTAAACCTGACAACAGTAGTAGCCCAAACCTCTTCCAAAATTATCCTAAACCTAATTTCTTTTTATTAATTTTTTTCTTGTTAAATATTTTAAGAAAGAATTTGAAATCAGTAAATAAAAACTGCTATATTTTGAGGGGATTCCTTTTAAAAGCTTAATTAAATTTTTGATTGTGAGTAATCTATAATCAAAAGAAAGATGAATGCACTTTTCAACTTTTCTCTCATAATCTATAATCAAAAAAAAAGAGTATAAAAATACAAAATAAAAGGCTTTCCTCTCCACTTTCAATCACGAAATGCAATCTTGTTGACAATATCTGGTTTTAGTTCTTCTATTGAATAGCATTAATTTTTATGGAATAGACATTTATTTTCTGAAATTTTCATATTTTTCTCTGCTTTTATGACCAAAAGTGACATCTTCCTTTTATTTCTTTTTGTCTTCATTTTCTTGTGGTAATTTTTAAATGATTCATGAGCAGTAAGCTTTTTAATTCTAATATATCCAAATATATCTACATTTCCCTCTCCTTTACCAATCAGTTGGTTGGGTATATTCAGGTTGAAAATCATTTCCCTCCCAAAACTTTAAAGCAGTATTTTGTTGGGTTGTAGCATTCAGGATTGCTGAGAAGACTCATAACAGTCTGATTCTCATTCCAATATAAGTAATCTGTTTTATTTTGCTTCTCCTGACTCTTTTAAGATATGCTTTTTATATATGGAGTTCTGAAATTTAACCAGAATATATTTAAGCATGGTGTTTTCGTCAGCTTTTTTTGCTGCTGTGACTAAAAGAATTTAACCAGAACAATTTTAGAAGAGGAAAAGTTTATTTGAGGGCTCACCGTTTAAGAGGTCTTAGTCCATAGAAGGCCAGCTCTGTTTCTCATGGCTCCAGGTGAGGCAGGACATCATGGTGGAAGACTGTAGCTGGGGAAGCAGCTCCTGCGGGATCAGGAAGCAGAGAGAGATTCCACTTGTCAGATTCAAATATAAACCCTGAAGCCACGCCCCCAATGCCACACCTCCTCCAGATACACCCCACCTTCCTTCTACCAGGTTATTAATTCACTGATTGGGTTAAGACTCTCACAGCCCAATCATTGCTTGCATTGTCTCACAAGTGAGTTTTTTTGGGGACCCCTCACATCCAAACTGTAATACATGGGTATTGAGTGTTTGTCAGTTCTCTGTTTAATTTTATATGGCTTACATGTGTCCTTTCAACCTAAAGATGTTTGCTTCTCCTCAACTCAGGGAGATTATGTTCTGAAACTTCAATTCCCTGGAACTATCCTCCATACCTCAACTTTTCTCTCATATTTCCTACCTTTTTATTTTATTTCTTTACATGCTAGGAAATTTTACTTTCCCAAACATCAACTTGGTCTTTAGAAAATACTTTATTATTTTTTTATCTCCAATAAATTCTTACTATTCACTAATTATTCCTTTTCAATAGTGTCTTGGTGTTATTTTATTAATACAATCTCCTCTTGAATATCTTTAAGGACACTAAAAATATTTTTCAAATTCTCTTCTACTTCCTAAATTATTTTTCCTCTAAGCACATTTGCATGAGTTTATTAATCTTGGACTTTCTCTTTCATGCTCTAGATTTTTCTTGAGTTCTTGTGAAACGAAGAGCTTCAAGGATTAATTGAGATGGTTGGTATTAGTTTTCTTTTAAGTCATGGATGTGTATTTCTGTAACAAATGTCTTCTTCAATAACTGCTTTAAAACCCTCATGTGCTAATTGCAACATCTTAGTCATTTTAGCCCAGTCCTCATTGATTGGCTTTTCTGAACAGGATGGGTTATTTTTCTGTTTCTTTTTATGTAGAGAAAGTCTGGGTTGTGTTTTAGACATTGTGGATGATATGGTATGGAGACTGGGTTCTATTGTGTCTCTCCAACAAAGTTATTATTATTATTTTTTTTAAAGAGAGAGTGGGAGAGAGAGAGAGAGAGAGAGAGAGAGAGAGAGAGAGAGAGAGAGAATTTTTAAATATTTATTTTTTAGTTCTCAGTGGACACAACATCTTTGTTTGTATGTGGTGCTGAGGATCGAACCTGGGCCGCACGCATGCCAGGCGAGCGCGCTACCGCTTGAGCTACATCCCCAGCCCAGTTATTATTTTTTTTTAAGAAGCCAGTCAAAATGTCTGAAAACTCTCCCCAGTGATAAGCAGTAGTTCAAACTCACTTCAGTGTTTTATTTAGCCTTCATTCTCTTGGTTAGTTCTCCTTAGAGTCAGCCACAGAATGTTGGGGCAGAGTTTATACACAGAGTTTGGGGTTTTTCTTCTTTGGATTTCAGTTGTTGAGGATTTCCTTCTCACTATCAGAGACTATGGATGCCCAAACTCTGTCCTCTGGTATTTCTATCAAGCAATATTATAAAATTATTTTATCTGGATTTTAGCTATCCACCTACCCTCTGCCTCTCATGGCCAAGACTAGAGCCTGCCCTCGTGCTCAGGACATAAAAAAATAAAACAGTGTTATTTCCTTTTTCCAAATATTGACTTCCTGCAGTATCCAATTTTGATTGCTCCCAAGTGCCTTCCACTAGTTGTATTCTATATTTTACCCAGAGGGCATATTTGTTATCTATGGAACAACGACTGTGAAGAAAATATGAAACCATTATCAAAAGTGGGTTCTCTAACAGGAATCAGAAGGGCAGCTTTGCTGTTCTGTGTAGAGTTGGAGTTAATGGCAGCAGATGCCCAGTAGTGTGACAGGAGGGAGTAGTGTGTCAGCTGGGGACACATTAAAAAATTAAATGAATTTTTCTTGGCTGGCATTTTAGTCAACTTTGTGTCACTGTGACCAAAGGAACTGACAAGAACAACATAGAGGAAGAAAAGTATTTTGGCTCACAGTTTCAGAGGTTCAGTTCACCGTTGGCCATCTGTATAGCTCTGGGCCCAGGTGAGGGAGAACATCATATCAGAAGGGTGGGGTGCAGGAAAGCTGCTCAGGTCATGACATCCAGGAAACCAGAGAGAGCATGCCACTCGCTGGAACAAAATATAAACCCCAAAGTGATACCCCCAGTGCCCTACTTCCTCCAATCACACCCTGCAGTTACCATCCACTTAATCCATTAGTGGGCTAATCTCTGATTAGGTTACAACTCTCATAATCAAATCATTTCGAAACTTTCGAACATTCTTGCATTGTCTCACCAAAACAGCTGGTATGAGTGTCTCTGTATGTATGTATAGTGAGTGGAATGGCCTTAAAATTGTTTCCCTCCATCCGTTTCTCCCTCGGAAACCACAACCACATTAGGAGTCCTCACCAAAAAAACACCTCTTTTCCACGGAGAGCACTTGATCTGAGAGTCATCCCCTCTGCATATGGAGATAGGAGTGGGATGGCAGACTAATAGATGCATTCTCTATTTAGTTATCCTGACATATACTCCATAGTTCCCTAATGCTGTGTATGCTAAGCCAATCTGCACGCTAGGAACAGCCACATTAATCTTTGGTAGGTTTGACTGTCATTCCACTATCGTGACTTTTTCAAGAGTTCAATCATATCTGCTTGTCTTTTGAAGAATTCCTCAAAATGTATTACTCTTCTATCATTGCCATTTCATTCTTATTTTGAACATCTTTCCTATTATTTCAGCAAAACATTGGGAAGAATGGAAGTGAAGTGCAATAGATCTTTTTCCTCTAAACAGGAAACACAGAATTTATTTTTCTACCAATTGGGTCTGTAATTGCATTTGTCAAAGTTAAGAAAAAGAGCCAAGCCATTTGGCAAAGGGAGAGAAACAGACATAATACTGTGTAAACAATTTAACTTTTTCTCACAAGCATCAGTTTAGTTCCTGCCTTTAGCCTTTGGCAGGATCCACTGTTTCTATCATCTTTTTTTTTCCTTAACATAATGGGTTATTTTCTATTCAGTAAGAGAAAGAAAAGTGGGCAACTTAAAAAATATATAAAACATCAGTAATTAAAAATACAGCTGAAAATAATCAGGAGATAAAATTCTTTCCTCAGACTGAAAGATGAGGAAGAGTGATGAACACAGACAGCATGGGTCATTAGGAAAATGGGAATTCTCACACACTCCAGTAAAGTTTGGCAATTTCAAAGTTTTGAATGCATATCCCCTTTGAGTTAGCAGTTTCATTTACAGAAAAGCATCTTTAAATATAACCATGAACGTACAAAAGGATTTGGCCACACAAAACATTCATTATAGCATTGTTAATAATAATTTTTTATTCTTTTATCTTATTTTAGTTGTCAATAGACCTTTATTTTATTTATTTATATGTGGTGCTGAGAATCAAACCCAGTGCCTCACACATGCTAGGCAAGTGCTCTACCACTGAGCCACAACACCAGTCCCAATAATAATTTTTAATAGAAGGGAAACTGATAGAGCTGAGGAAGGGGATTGAAAGGGAGAGAAGAGGGAAGGACACAGGAAACTACTGAGGAATGAAATCTACCATGTATATGTATGTCATGTATGAATATACCACAATGAATCCCACTTACATATATTTAATTATGAAGCACTAATGAAAATCATAATAATAATAGGAGGGAGTGTAGACAAGCAGATGGAAGAGAAGCAAGGAGGGACAGGCCAGGTACTGGGGAATGAGATTGATCATATTATGTGCCTTTGCAAATATGGCATGATTCCCACTATTATATATTGTATCATATTTTTCAAAGAGAATATTAATTCAAGAAAAGTGCCATTATTTGGTACAGGAAGTACAATACTGAATTACTTATAGCCCCTGCCTTTACAGTTGTCACAACTAAATCTCCTTAACTTAGGTCTTCATTTTTCATACACAAACACACACAGACACACACACACACACACAGATAGATGGATAGATAGATAGATAAAACTTTAAGGTTTTGAACCTTCTTCTCTGTAATTACCACCCAATTTTTTTTATTAATATCACATTTCTGGTTTTAAATCACATGATATCCCTTTTTCCAGTTTATCTTTCACATACTCTTAAGAGTATGTGGTCTTTGGGAAAATTCAAATAGGCTCTCTATAGTTACCTGTTGGTGAACCGACTAATAGGACGGTTGTAAACCATATCAGCTTTGGGCAGTTTAAACTGAAGTAGTTTTCATTTGGAAGCTCCACCTTAAATTCATTAGTTATAGAGACTGTACCAGAAGTAATAAGCCAGCAGTTCAGTTGTAACTAAATTCACGTATACAGAAGAATGTCCTAGGATGCTTGGAGATTCTCAAGTTCAGATTCAGATTCTCAGGCCTCAATCCCAGAAAACCTGACTCAGTGAGCTTAGAGTAGGCCAAGGATCTTGCCTTTCTAACAGGGCTTGAAGGGTAACGGAAAATAATATTTCTACAAGACAGCCCCTGGGGAAAAACAGAGGGACATTGTGGCTCTGAAAGAGGGAGAGAAATTAGCCAAACATTAAGCCTCTCCCTGTACATTTCTTACCAGTAATAATTGACCCTGAGGAAAAAAAAAAACCTTTCATGTCTTCCTGGGTTCATCCCCAGCATCTCCACCAAAAGCAAATATTCAGCCTTTCCCCACCCCAGTGGCTCCTGAAGGGAGGAGGCAAATACTGAAACTCTGGGCCCTGGACTTTTACCCTTTCCCACTGCAGATGAGCCCTGGAGGGAGAAAAGCAAATAGTGAAGCTCTAGGTAACAGAGGGCCCAGAGGAAGGAAGACAAGCAGAGAACGCCAAGTTGTGAGCTTTCCCAGTGACAGTGAGTTCCAAGCTTTTACAACTGCCTTGCTGAGTTAAAATTTTAACCTGCACAACCAGGTCCCTGACTGTCCAAATGACATGTCTGCAGTCTCCAATGATTAATTCACCTTCATTGTAAACTATTAAACTCAAGACTCCTTCTGTAACCTGGGGGCCATTTCCATACCCAGAAAATGAGCCCTCCCGTGCCTGATTGATTGATGGAATAAAGGAGAGCCTGCTGATCTGTTTGAGGTCTGTTTCCATCCTATTTGTATTTTCATTATGGTGCCGAAACCGTTTTGGTTATTTTTGCTTACAGGAATCACATGGGTTCTGCTGCAGATCTCTGACCTTGTTTTGAGAAATCTTGCAAGAAACCATGTGATAACTCTTGGTGAGTAGAGCATGCAGGTTTGCCCACTTCCTCAAGATTCTGTGAAGTAGCTCAGAGGTTTAAAGCTACCTTGATTATGTAGGCATTAGGATGGGTTTTGTTTTTCACAAAGAAGTTGGAAATGAGCTCCAATCCTACACTGTAGTTTAAATAAATCTTACTTGAAGAAAAGAATGAAATCCTGGTAAAGTATTTTTTGAAAACAAAGAGCAATAACTTTTCAACTAGATCAACCATTCATAACATTGGTTCCCCAAACAACTCATTTTATTATCAACAAATAGAAATATGCTTCCTGTGGTTCTGTTTTCCAAGCCCAAACATAAGAAAAATTAACTTGCCATGTAATGAAATATTTGAAACAATAACTGTCCCCAAAAGCTAGGGTCAATAGTAACTTTGTCATGCCACAGAAAATTTAAAGCCAAACTTTAATACGGGACCCTCTGTTGTTACATCTTCCCAACTATTTGTTATCACCACTTCTTCTATTTACCCGCTCTCTCTTAGAAAATCTGTACAGAGTAAATCATACTTGAAATAAATATAACGTATCAGGGAATAAAGCTTGTATATCTCTCCTTCAGTCTTTAAAAATGTGGTTTTGGGATCCCGCCCCACTTTAAGTAGCTTCTTTTCATTTGTGTCTGGTTCACCTATTGTTAAATTTTAAAAATTTTTAAAGAGGGGCCAAATATTTTAAGGTAAATTTTTGTTGAGTGTTTCTGGGTTATCGTGAACTTTTTAATGAAGTGACAGATGGAGAATTTTATTCAACACCATTATCTCTGTTTGGGTCATTAACTGTTTTCATTGTTATGATTTGAATGTGATTTGGTCCCTCACCAAAACTCATGTTGAGGCTTGATTCCCAAACTAACGTGCTAACAGGCATTGGAGCCTGTAAGAGATGATTAGATCGGTGAAAAAAAATTAATGCTTTTTCTCTTGAGAGTGAGTTCTCAACTCTTGCAGGCCTGGATCGGTTACCATGACTGTGGGTTGTTATAAATTGGTTCTCTCCTCCACCACATACACACACACACACACACATAAACACTTAAACGCTTTTCTATACATGCCTTCTCTCCCTCTATCATGAGACGCTCACCAGAAGTAGAACAGATATTGTTCCTAGACCTTCAGAAATGTAGGCTAAATAAACTCTTTCTTTTATAAATTACTCTATCTCAGGTATTTTGTTATAGCAACAGAAAGTCAACCAAGACAGTCATACATGCAGAACAGACAAGAAAAAGGTGGTGGAACAAAGTGCCTGGGTTCAAATCCCAGCTTAGCTACTTACCAGCCAAATAGCCGTTGACAAGTTACTTAATTTCTTTATTCCCCAGTTATCTGTAAAAATGTGGATAATAATATTTACCTCAGAATCTTATCGTGAGAAATAAATGAATTAATATCTGTAAAGTGTCAGGGGTGGTGCCTGGCCCATAGTAAACATCACATAACTATCTGTTACATATAATATTGAGTGAAGAAAAGGCAGAAATGTATCATTTTTAGCCAAAAGCATTATTATTCTGAATTTTACTGCTGAAAGAAACAAACATGAGATGTTCATTTTTCATGGCTCTCTGTATACTCTGCGAAGCGTGGAGGTTTTTCTTTTTTTCAATGTTCTCATACTAAATCGTGAAATGGCAACTATTATTAAAATGATGGAAGTTTCATTTGGTGGAGCAACAGGAAGATGAGATCTTATTAAAGCTGTTGCTTTGACTGAGAATTTGTTTCTGAGAGAACATAATATTCTTGACATTTTCCTAAAAATAAAAACAGAGCAACTGGATTTCAACACAAGGTCAACTGTCATGGGATGCTTAAAAATATGAATCATTAAAATTGAGAGTCTACAGTGGAAAAGCCTTAAGTTATTACCTATTTAATGTGGATGTAGATGCTGCAGAAAGAATGAAAAAGCAAAGTGTTGGTTTTATAAAGATTTGTTATCTTGTTAATGAAAAAACGAAAAAATATCAATTAGAAAAATACTGAATGTAAATAAATGGTAGATATCTTTCCCAGTTTCTTTAGTCTCCTGCTATATCTCAGCTTGTTTCTTATAATAATAGAAGTAAGTTGCTGCCCCTGGGCCCAGGCTTCACTGGTCTCAATGAAGCTGGCATAGCACTGTTTCCAAAACAGAACTGGTGCTGGTGAGGTGCCCTTCAGTAACTGGGTGATTTTAAACACTGTCTGGCCATCCATGTGAGGTCAGAATATATAGCAGTTTTTTCAGGAAGGGACTCATGCATTCTCCCTCCCACAAACCAGCAGCTATTCATGAATCGCCCTTTCTCAGAGCACATGAATCCAGAGTACAGTAGGCTAGAATTTTTTTTCATTAATTAAATAATTTATTTTAATTAGGTATATATGACATCAGAATGCATTTTGATTCATTGTACACAATTGCAGTCAAAATGGCCATACTACTCAAAGCACTATACAGATTCAATGCAATTCCAATTACAATCCCATCATGATTCCTTGTAGAAATAGAAAAGCAATCATGAAATTCATTTGGAAAAATAAGAGATCCAGAATAGCCACAGCAATCCTTAGCAAGAAGAGTGAAGCAGGAGGCATCACAACAGCAGACCTTAAACTCTACTACAAAGCTATAGTAACAAAAATAGCATGGTACTGGCACTGAAATAGACTTGTAGACCAATGGTGCAGAATAGAAGACACAGAGACAAAATCACATAAATACTGTTATCTCATACTAGACAAAGGTGCCAAAAACATGCATTGGAGGAAAAATAGCCTCTTCAACAAATGGTGCTGGGAGAACTGGAAATCCATATGCAGCAAAATGAAAATAAGACCCTATCTCTCACCATGCACAAAATTCAATGCAAAGAAGATCAAGGACCTAGGAATTAGTCCAGAGACCCTGCACCCAATAGAGGAAAAAGTAGGCCTAAATTTTCATCACATTGGATTTGGCCCTGACTCCCTTAACAAGACTCGTAAAGCACAAGAAATAAAATCAAGAATTAATAAATGGGAGGGACTCAAACTAAAAAGCTTCTTCTCAGCAAAAGAAACAATCAATGAGGTGAAGAAAGAGCCTACATTTTGGGAGCAAATTTATGCCACACGCATGACATCAGATAGAGCACTAATTTCTGGGATATATAAAGAACTGAAAAAACTCAACACCCAAAAAACAAACAACCCAATCAATTATATGGGCTAAGGAGCTGAACAGACACTTCTCAGTAAGAATTTTTTTGAGTTCCAAAAACAGTCACTTTGTTTACCTCCTCTCTCTTTCCTAAACAAATCATCTGGCCTCCCACGGGTGCCATGCAGTTCAGGGCATTCATAATGGACAAAATTATCTCCCTTGGTCCTCTGAAAGATGGACAGAGACACATTGAGATAAGAAACAAATTTATAATGATTTTAATGAAATGGGGTTCCAAAACAAAAGAGATATTAAGAAACTACTATTTTCCTAAAAGAAGAAACTTTTATTTTTATGATTTAATTATTTTGAATACATATAATTTCTCAGAAGCATCTCCACATCAAAATGTGGAAAAGCACCTATGTGGATAGGAATATAGGAACTCATAACAACCTTATTTGATTAAGAAAATTAATGAAAAATTCCTATGGTTCACAGATATATTTTGCATATTTTGGGTTTTTTTAACAAACACTTATATGGCACTTTTAGTATGTGTTAATCCTGTTAGCCAATTAGAAAGAACATTTCTGTTTTACAGATGAGAAGACTGAGGCTAAGTAATTTGCGTGCAGCCACATAGCTAGAATGTGATAGGAATGAGATCTCACCCGAAGGAAGCTGTCTTCTAAAGGCTACAGTGTTAAACCACTAAACCACTCTGTCTTCCTTTGAGGTAAAGGACTTTGATAAGATTCTCACAGTTAGAAAATCACATCTTATTCTCATTTTATTTTGTTGATTTTTTTTCTATCTGAAATATCTCTCACTTGTGCGATGGTAATTCCTTGAAAGGAGACAACCACTAAGATGATAGGAGTCCCTTCCAAGTGGAGTATTATTTTATATTGGTAATGTCAAGCTTGATGCCTCTTATCAAAAGTAAATTGGTTTTCTCTATTTCACCCAGGTAAATAGCATTCCTCTTTGACCATTCCAAAGTCATATGTAGCTGAAGGATCAGTAAGTAACTCTATATGCATGAAGCATCTAATTCTCTTGATGAAATTAGGGCTGCCATGATTACACAGACATAAGCTCAAGATTGTGATTTTTAAAGTAGATGTAATAGGATGTGAATGTAAGAATGTGATACCCCCATAATTAATGTGAATGACATTTTTGCAGTTAAACTACCCCAATTAACAATCTAATATGCTGATAAAGTAATCAGTTAAAGATTCATGTTCTTTCTCAGCACTGAACCTCCTACAGTGTTGCCAGATCCTCCCTCACTGGAGTGCGGCAAAGTCACTGCCAAATATTATAATCATAACCAAACAGTATGGAAAACCCATTATAAGTTCCTCAAAAGATGCTTCAACCTTAAAATAAAATAAAAAGGACAAAGTTTCAGAAACCAGAGCACATGGCAATAAATGCACTCAATCTAAGGAAAACTTACTTTTACCAAATTAACACAACAGTTTTCAGATCAGTGTTTTGCACATCACAGTTAATGATCCTTCCCAGCAAAACATGCTGAAATGAAAATTCACAGCTTGCCCCATTAAAGACACAGTGCCCTTTTGGAAGGCAGACATAGATTTTAAATAGTATTATCCATTTAAGTATGGTCACATGTTAAATAAAATGCATTGCAATGAAGACCTGCTAGAATTTGATGCTGGTTCTGTGAACATGAATAAATTACATTTCTCTATTCATCTTTTCTTTTGCAAACCTCCAGATTCTCAACTCCTAAATGCCATGTTCAAGTTTTTTTGTTTCACCTTCATCATTTGAGCCTCGCTCTATTATTTAAGGCTTATTATTTCTCAGAATTTAACCATAAGATATAATTAATATATCATTTATACCTTATAATCCCTTTTAAAATTATTCCCTATTTTTGTGTGAACTCAGAAATGTTGGTTATACGTCTTATAATACACATTAAACTAAAACTACTATGATTATATAAAGTTTACATGTGCACAATCTGAAATCATGTGAGGCACACATGTATTTCAGGAATCACCTAAATAATTCAAGAATTAATGAGTCCAGGCACAGTGGTTCATGCCCATAACCCCGACAATTTGGGAGGTTGAGGATCATAAGTTGGAGCCCAGCCTGGGCAACTAAGTGAGACCCTGTCTCAAAATAAAAATCAAAAAGGGATGGGGGTATAGTTCAGTGGCAAAGTGCTCCCGAGTTCAGTTCTTAGTATCAAAAAAAAAAAAAAAAAAAAAAAGGAGGAGGAGGAGGAGGAAGAGGAATAATATGAAAGTAATTCAAAATAGAGTGATCCATTTTTTCTTCAATGGGAAATACATGTTCCCAATACAGGCAATATTCTATAGGTATTAACTCATTTAAACCTCACTATACTAATTCAAGAAGGTTGACATTTTATTCTCATTTTACAAATGTGGAAACTGAGGCACAAAGATATTAAGTCACAGGTCCTAGTCACACAGCAGGCATTGTATCTGAGCTAAATTTCAATCAGAGCCTGTGCTCATAACCATGATACATTAGTGTCCCACTGGATCTGTCTCCTGACTCAGTCTAAGAATTCATAAGCACAAAAATTGCTTTCAGTACAATTACAGCATTTTAATTCACATTTCCACATCTTCTTCCATAAACTTCTCATACTCCTTCTTGGGGAGAGTGTAACCTCTGAGACTCTTTGGGAACTCCTCCAAGAATCAGCATTTGGGGAGGATCCTGGGACTAATCTCAAGTCTTAGAAAGCAGGCAGGTCTGCCTTATAACCATAAGCCAACTATTACAAAATATACTTTGATCCCGTGAGGTGACTCCCTGTGGTTTTTTACTGAAACCAAAAAGCTATCCAAGCCTGAATATCAACAATTCCTGAGACTTTTATGTCAGTTTGCTAATTAATTGAAGGATACAAAAGACATGCAGAACATTGCCCTCTGTCCTACCTATTGCGTCCAGTTAACTACCCTAGAATTCAGTGGCTTCAAATAAGCATTTCAACTTGCTTGCAATTGTATGGTTCAGGATTTGTGGAAGAGGTAGGAGGGGCAGCTCACCTGTGATCTACAAGGCATTAGCTAGGGCAGCCAGGACTAAAGGATCCATTTCCAAAATGACTTCTTCACTCAGGTGACTGGGGCCCTGTGCTCCTTGAGCTCCTTTGCTCTTCACCTGGGCCCAGGGCCTTTTATTTAGGTCATTCTTTTTAAAGCATGTTGGTCTCAGGGTAACAGCTCTTCTTTTGTGAGCTTTTGTTTCTATGAGGAACAAATCAGAAGTTGACAAATCAGTTAAAGGCTATGCTTAGGACTGGATGTTGGTCCAACATATGTCCTCTTGGTCAAAGCAATCACAGGCCCAACCACTTCAAGGGGGAAGAGAAACTGACTCCATCTCTTGAGGGAGGAGGGTCAGGGTCATACTGGGAAAGAGCATATAAGGGTGGGAGATATGGTTGCTTCCATCTCTGGAGCATCCAGTCTGCCACTTCTCAAACAGTTTCTACTCCAAGTCAAGAGTTTGCAGATAAGAGTTCATGGATAAAATTCAGGAGATCTGTGAACCTAAAAGGAAAATATGTTTTGATTCTAATTTTTAATTAAACTTTAGCATTTGTTCATTTTGAATGCAGACACAAACTACAGTGGTTTCTAGCAACACTTGTAATTTTGTGATCAGAAAGAATCAGGTATTTGCAAAGCATATTTGGTGGTTACAAATATCTCAAAATATCATTTATACTCATCACTACTTTGAAATTATAGTAGCTATAAACCCTTCACTGAATCTTATTGTTTAAAATGTTAGTGAAGAGACAATGTATTACTCTATTACAATTATTTTTTTAACATTTTGATGATGATATTTCAATTTAACTGGCTTCCTTTATATTCCTGTATATTTTATTTTAAACATTTAAGAATGCTACTCTGGAAAGGGGATTTATAGACAGCATAAAAAAGCCAGATATTTTCATGGCCCAAAATAATTCTTGCTTTGGATGAAAATCAAAATGTTAAACACATAGACACATAAAAAAATAGAGAAACCACACAATGTTATGATCTAAGGTTGAATGCTGTATGGCACAGACTTTAAGCACTGCAGGATTTTTTCTTCCTGATGTCTCAATTTGAATCAATGTGACAATTTTCTGACTTTTGACAGTTGTATATACTCATGTAGCCATGGCCACAAAAGGAAAGAAAGAAAGAAAGAAAGAAAGAAAGAAAGTCAGACTCAAACAGCGGAACATCTTCAAGAAATTTCAGATCACATTAGAAATGGGAGCACATCCTAAAAGATTTCAGAGGGGGGAAATATGTCCTACAAAGGAAAAAGGATAGAATGTCTTAATAGAATCCCTGATACCACAACTTCAACTTTATGAGAAAAGTAACTATAAACTTAACATTCTCCACTCAATGAAAATGTCAGTCAAGTGAGAGGGGAAAATAAAGCCAATTTCAGATGTGTAAAAATTCTGAAAGTTTATTTCTCATGCACCCTTTCAAGAAATTACTTGAAGATGTTCTCCAGTCAAAACAAGAATAAAATTCAAGAAAGGTGAAGACTTGTGATCCAATAACACTGGCTCCAGGCCAGGAGCAGGGTGGAAGAAAGTCAGAATGACAGCTTGGCATCTCACCCAGAGAGCAGGTAGTCCATAAGCAATAAGAAATCCCATGTTTCTGAGTAACCTGTCTTCAATGATTACATCACATCCCTACCATGGATGTAATATGTATACAGAAGGTAAACAATCTTAGTGACTTGATGAAGTCATATAGTAAAAATAAAATAAAAATACTTTGAAATCATAGGATAATGAACAGTGTTAACACACTCAAAATTGTGGGAATAAATATTATTGATGTTAGACTCAACCAATGGGCAAAATATGCAAGGATTAATTATGGTTACAGAAAAGATGATGAGAATCCTGATTAGAATATGGCATACTCCATGTTTATATAAATATGTCAAAATAGGCATACTTCCATGTATAACTAAAAAGAACAAATAAAATTTTTTTCAAAAAAGAAAGGTGATGAAACATGCCAAAAGTTGTATGTCTGGGGGTAAGAATAGCAGGTAAGAAAGTGGAAAAGGAAGTGTAAAATTTACTTATTTTAGTAATAATATAAATCAGTAATATATTATGTTGTATATATGTATAATTTTAGAATAGATAAAACTTTTTCCAAGCTTTTTAAACTTAAAAGTTATAGTTGATGAGATTAATAAATGAAACTAATATGTATTTTTAAAAATGGAGCATGAAACAAAATACCATAAACAAAGTTAACAGACAAATGACATACCAGGGGAAAAAATGGCAACACATATGACAGTGGACTCTTTTGCTATTAGGAATGAAGAAAAAAGTCAACAATTCAATAGAAAAACCAGCACAGGAAATAGTACACAAAAGAAAATACAAATCATTTCTGATTGGAAGCCTTCCTGAATGATCTCATTTGAAATACAGAACTATCTGTATAGTTAAGCATTTTTGGAATGTGTTAGAGCTGGCCATTGAAATCACATTGATAATTCTCCTGAAAGAACTTTTAGTGGTTTGGAAAGATGAAGCAAGAATCAGTGAGATTATGAACTGTGTTAATCAGCTTCGTGTCCCTGTGACTAAAATATCTGACAAGAACAATTTTGAGAAGGGAAAATTTGTTTTGGTTCATGGTTTCATAGAATTCAGTTCATGGTCAGCTGGTTCCATTGTTTCGGGCCTGAAGGGAAGCAGAACATCATGGCGGAAGAGAAGGTGGAAGAAAGCTGCTTAACTTATGGCAGTGAAGCAGAGAGTAAGCAGGGAGAGAGGAGGAAGGGGCCAGGGAGAAGATAAACCCTTCCAGAGCATTCCCCCAGTGACCTATTTCCTCCAACTAGATCCTTCCTCCAACTGGGTCATATCTCTTAGTAATCTACCCAGCTATCAATGGATTGATCCTTCAAGTTTATTAATCTACTGAGGAGGTCATAGACCTCATGATCCAATCATTGCCTAAAATCTTCACCTCTGAACCTTGCTGCATTGGGGACCATGCTTTCAACACACAAACTTTTGGGAGACATTTCTTTTTCTTTTTTTTTTTTAATTATATATATATATATATTTAAGAGAGAGAGAGAGATGAGAGAGAGAGAGAATTTTAATATTTATTTTTTAGTTTTCGGTGGACACAACATCTTTGTTTGTGTGGTGCTGAGGATCGAACCCGGGCCACATGCACGCCAGGCAAGTGTGCCACCACTTGAGCCACATCCCCAGCCCTGGGAGACATTTCAAATCCAAATCATATGTGAACTAATGACCAAAGAAAGTAACAACAAAGAGGAACAAGCAGGAGGGAACTGGACAAGGCTAGTGGTCACCTAGTAAAAAAAATAACAAACCCAACCCAAGAAAGAATTCAAGATATAAAAACATGGGGTCAATATTAAGAAAGTCAAGTGATTAACTTTGAGCTTCAGGCTGCATAAGGAAAACAAAGATGGTAACCATGTGGAGCTGCAAAAAGGAGAAGATGGGAAGATCAAGGAGATTAGAGGTCTTGATACAATTAAATGGAATTTGGACATGAAAGACCTAAAGAAATATAAGTTTTGCTCAGTAAGTGGAATGTTAGATTTTGATTTCTAATATGGATCAAACTCCTGATTACAAAGTGTGACCCAATATGTGGGTAACTGAATTGGAGAGAAAATAAAGTCATTGGAGTTGAATTAATCATATTTTGGATAAATCATCCACAACACCATCCAAGGTCTACAGGATAATGGCAGGAACTGAGACAAACCATTGACATCATTAGAGAGGTCAATAGGCGACACAGAGAGGGCAGCTATCAGCAAGGCAAACTTGCTTGGAGCAGAGCAGGGGTGAGCACAATCCTGGGTTTTATTTTTTATTTTATTTTATTTTATTTTTTTGACGTTTAAAAACTTTTTTTTTTTTTAAGGATCCTGGGTTTTACAAGGTCACAGTGTCTAGATTATCAGAACTGAACTTTAGTTGCAGAATTTCAAGTTTCTAGTAGTTAACATTTCTAATTTTGATATCTGTTTTATAAATCTGTTGTGATAATTTAGTAAGACAACATATGTAAATAGTATAGTGCAGTAGTATCTCTAGTATTATATTTAGTATAATTCACCTTGTTGTATACTCTTGAGAGCAGAGAGGAAGTAAGTAATCACATTCCGTATTTTCATTTGCAAGACAGGATACTAGAAAACACTCCAAAGGAGTTGCTAAATCATGTAACAATTTTGTGATAGGAAGTCCTTTTGCAACTGTTTCCTTACTTTCAACAATTAATTTAGTTCATGCTGAACAATACATATTGCATTTTTAAAAAAACGCTCTAAATGAATATGGCCAAAGATAAATTAGTTTTCAGGTTTTCAGGCAACAGAAAATATATTAAATACAACGAATAAAACAAAATGAGTAATTTTAATTTTCAAAATTTGAATAATTTTAGAGAGATTCAATGACTACTATAAGATAGGAAGACTCGGCTCAAAATTTTTGCATTTGTCAGTCTTATCATCTTGATATATGATGCACTAATGGAAGCTTATAAAGAGCAAGACTATTGAATTGCAACTAATGTCAGTGAAATTTAGTTACAGATTAAAGTGGATTGGGAGAACACAAGTTATGTGAATACTAATTTTGGGTCCATTAATTAAATTAACTTGTTAATTAAGTTTTTTTTTGCAGCATCGCAATTACAGCTTTTCATTTTTACATGGTAGACCTAGTTCATAGTCCCAATTATATAATGAAATGGGTGAATACTGATTCATATCTCAACAAATAGCACTTATTTTGATTTTATTTTATCATTATTATTTTATTTATTTGGCACTGAGAATTGAACTCAGGGTTGCTTTACCACTGAGCCACATCCCCAGCCCTTTTTATTTTTTATTTTGAGACAGGGTCTCAGTAAATTGCTCAGGGCCTTGCTAATTTGTTGAGGCTGGCTTTGCACTTGTGATCCTCTTGCTTCAGTCTCCCAACTCACTGGGAGTACAGGCATGTGCCACCATACCCAACATTATTTATTATTTAAAATATAAGGGTATTGGGCCTGGGGTTTAGGCATAGCAGTACAGCGCTCGCTTAGCATGTGTGGGGGGCCCTAGGTTCGATCTTCAGCACCACATAAAAATAAATAAATAAAATAGACAGATTGTGTGCAACTACAGTTAGAAAAAAAAAATTTTTTTAAAGTAAAATAAATAAGATATAAGGATATGTTATTCAAATACATGTTTATGGGAGATTTTTTTCTTAGACTCATTGAGTGGCTATCTTTTTAGTGAAATAAGGCAGAGAGCTGAGTGAAAGTCAATTATTCTAATTAGGAAGAAAGATAATTTGGCTCCAATCTCCTCCTTCTTAGCTTTTTGAAGGGAAGAGACCTTGTCCTGCAGGGGCTCAGATTGTGGGAAACAGATTCAGGATCCCGGCAGGTGACAGAAGTTGTGAGGCACAGTTGGAATAGTAGGCGTGCTTTTTTCAGAGGCAGCAGCAGCAGCCCCCTGAGTCACTCCATAGGCCTTTCTTTATGTGCAGGCCAAACAAAGAAGGCTCCGTGCCAACAGGTTACATAAGTGAGCACATGCTCACAAGCAGATATTTATGACCTTTAGTACATATGCTGAACCAGGGAATTTATGACCTTGGCTACCTACTAAAATATAGCTGGCCAGAAGTCTCAGCGAGGGAGCCTAACTATAGCCATCTTGGGCATGCCCCACACTCCACTCTTTTTTTAAAAAATATTTTTTTAATATTTATTTTTTAGGTGTAGATGGACACAACACAATGCTTATGTGGTGCTGAGGATCGAACCCCGGTCCTGCCCATGCTAGGCAAGCGCTCCACCGCTGAGCCACAATCCCAGCCACACTCCACTCTTTTAAGGTTCTTCACTGTACCGTCTATGAGACTGATGTCTTCTGTAATGATCCCTTAGCAAAGAGGGCAGAACCATGCATCCACAGTTTACAACAGCAGTACCAGTTGCAGCAACATACAAGAAGAAGAAAAGCCCCACCACCTAGGAGTACTAAAAACCATTGCCAGTTTCATTTTGTATTGATGTGGCAGTGAAAGTCCTTTCCAGTCATGTTCAATTGTCAAGGGACACAGGCTGTATTTGTCAGGGTAATCCAGTAGCAGAACTCACAGACACTGTAATGCATACCCAGCAGGTAGAGAGATGTTTGCTACTCTGGCATAGGTGTGTGCCCAGTCCATGATGGTGTTGGTGAGGACACACTACCAGATGAAGTTACAAAGCAGTTACAAGCACTAAGAAAGGTAAATGACATCCATCCAGGAGAATGCATGCCAGCTTTGGGTCCCAGGAAAACACGGTCACCACCTGCAGTGGCTTCCCTGGGCAGTGATATCATACTTGTACAGCTTGGTCCTATACCTCAGCAGGCTCTGTGCATACCAGCATCAGGAAATTCATAATTGGCCATAGGGAAATGACAGAAGTGCCCTTTAAAATTCTATATCCCAGCTGTGAGATCTGGCCAAGTAACATATGGCAGGGGGCATTCATGGTCACCTATGGTGTCACAAGGAGATCATATTCCAAACTTCTACCCAATGGGGCCAACAGGGCCATGTCCAATCTACTCCATTGGGAGCAGGCAAGAGAAGATTCCCTTGCTGTGCAAACCCAGGTTCAAGTACCCCATCCTTTGTTGTCATCTGGACCTGAATTGAGGTCACTGTGCAGTGCAGCAAAGCCTGCATAGAAACTGGTCCCCCTCATTGGGCATGCTCATTCAGAGCTCTCACAACTGCCACTGACACTGTGCCTGCCCCTTCACAGAAGGTGGGTTGACTGCAATTTTAAGTCCCTACTTACACAGGCCATTATATCTTTCTATCATGCCTGCAGCCTGTGGATGATATAGGATGTGCAGCTTCCATTGAATCTGTAACTGAGTTGCCCATTGCCACACATCCTGACCCATAAAATGAGTGCCTTGATCCCTCTCTGTTGTGATGGGCAGAACTTTCAAGACTGTTAACACAGTCAGAGTATGAATTGTAGTATCCTGATTCATTTGGTCACTAGGCCAGGCAAACAACAAACCTGTGAACACGGCCCCTTTTAACTAAATAGAAGGCTGATGTAGTCAATCTGCTGCTTTGTCAAGGGAGTTGCAGCCACCTCTGCTGTAAGGAGAGGTGCTAACCTGTCCAATATTGGGCACTACACACAATGTCATCTAGCCCTAAATCTCACAGGAGTAACAACAAAGCTGCCAGGGGCTCTCACAGCTTCTGTCTAAATTGCTTTCCCAAGTCCACCAACTCTACTTGACAGGCATCTCTTACCTGCATGATATCTTGATGACTACACCAGTTGCCCTGCTGGGGTTTAAACTTCCCGACTGATAAATTTAGGTTGATGCTACTTCGAATTCTGGTGTTCTTCTCCAATCTGTCTGCTGCTGTTTACTTTTCAGAGCCTTTGAGTAGCTGTTCTTGCATTCTCTCCAGGTTTGATGCTTACCTTCAGTTAGAAACAAGGTGTGAAGCAGGCCATCTCCCTTCAAGTGGAACTCTGGGTACAATTATAATAGAGCTCTCCTTAAATCTAGGGATCAGACTAGATTATGTTAATATTCATGTTAATATTCCTTTCATATCAGAGAATCTCAGATTTGTTATTATTCCAATTTGCTTACATAATTATATTTCTTCAGTGATTAAAAAAGAAAAAAAAAAAAGACAGTCTCAAGAATTGCCAGGAAAAGGTGCTCAGAAAGCTCTCCCTAGCTCTCTCTGCTCAAGTCAGAAGTTACCCACAGTTCAGACTCTTGAGGTCAACTTTCATGACATTGAAGATTTTTCTGACCAAACCAAGTCTCTAGGCTAGCAGATAGCAGATTCTACAAAATTGTTCCATTCATAAAAAATGCCATTTTGATGGTTTTACTGCCTTTTTTTATTATACTGCTTGAGTGCACCAGATATTGTCTCTCAATCTACAAAATATTAAAGACATCAAAGACCCTCACTCTACCCAGTTTTCTTCAATAATCTCAATAACAGTCAAATGTCAGTGTCTAAAAGACCCACATATGATAGCTTTCATCAGACAGAATTGAGCCTGGGATATGTTGCTCACTAAAATATTATTTCTAAGGGACGAGAGCCTCTTTAGTATCTAGCTACTATGAAGGGGCAACTTCAGTGATATCAGTATATAGAAGCTTCTGATTATTCCAAGAACATATCTTTATTATACCCTTTGGATGATCTAATTATTATTATGCAAGATGGCTGGACCTATCTGTTTTCTAAAATACAATCATGAGCTGCTTAATGATGTGTCAGTCAACAATGAACCATATATCCAATGGTGGTCCCACAAGATTCCAATGGACCATCAGATTCCAACAGAGCTGAAAGGTTCCCATCACCTAGTGACATGGAAGCTATCATACCCATCACAATGCAATGCATTACTCATTTGCTTGCGGTAAAGCTGATGTAAACAAACCTACTGCGCTGTCAGTCATATAAAAGGACAGAGCATACATGATTATGTCATACTGTCCAATACATGATACTTAACAATGATAATAAACACCAATGTTACTGGTTTATGTATTTACCATTCTAAACTTTTTATTGTTATTTTAGCATGTACTCCTACTTATTTTTTTAAAAGCATACTGTAAAACTGTTTGCCATGTTACTCTGGCAGCAGTCTCGCTGTCTCGTGTTTACTGCATCTCTTGATTGCACATTTTCTCCTGTGCATGATTTAATCTCCTGTTGATTTGTTCCTCATGGCTTCAAAGCACACAAAATCCACTGCTAATATTGCCGTGAGGAGGATACATTGAGTGATTGACCCAGAAATTAAATTCAAAGTGATTAAGGGTAATTAAGGTAAAAAATCAGTGATGGTTGACCCTCCTACCACCTCAGTTAGGCGTGTCCTATTCCCCCCTAGCCATGATCTTGAAAACAGAACAAAGTGACAGGAACTGTAGAGATCTGCTTTACAGATGTAGAGAAACTTCTAATGACCTGGATTGAAGAACAGCAGACTGTGACAGTCATAGCCAAAGCAAAAAGTTCGTCTATGAGGGTGAAAAAAAAGGCTGAACTCAACTCCAATGTTGAATTTACTTCTTAGTGTTGGGTGGTTAAAACAATTCAAGAAACATCAAAATTCATTACATAATGTGAAAGTTAGCAGTGCTAAGATAGTTGAAGGGTTTTTGGAAACTCCAGATAAATTGATTGTGGAGGAAAATTACTTGCTGTATCAAATTGTCAGTATGGATGAAACCTCCATATTCTGGAAATGGATGTCTGAAAGGGCTTTTCATCCATAAGGAAACCAAGTCAGTAACAGATTTTAAGGCTTTTATGGACAGGGTATCAGTCTTGCTTAGGGCAGGGGTAGAGTTGGGCAATGTTGCAGGCTACAAATTGACACCCTTTGTGATCTAGTATAATAAGAACCCCAAGGCTTTCAAGCATATCAATAAGCACATACTGCTAGTGTACACCAGGAGCAATGAGAAGTCATGGAGGACCTGGCTCTTCTTCCAGTATGTCCCCCTGAAATACTATGCCATCAGACTGGAGAAGTACTGCTTGGAGAACAACACACCTGTCAAGATTTTGCATATTGTTGATAATGCTGTCATAGATCTTCCTTTTAATGGTGATCTTCATCCCAATGTCAAAGTGGTGTTTCTTTCTCCAAATATCACAGTTTTGGTTCCAACCAATGGTTTGAGGAATTATAGCAGTTCTCTAACCTACTACCAGTGGAGGATCTTTGCCCAGGCTACTGTTGCAAACAAGAAAGACTCTGAGATGACACTGATGCAATTCTGGAAGGATTACAACATTAGTGTCTGCTTCGAGAACTTAGTATAGGCTTGGAATAATGTCACCAAGGAGTGTATGAATAACATTTGAAAGAAAACACTCAAAAGGTTTATCCTTAATTTGAAAGGATTTGGCATGGATAAGGAGGTTGCAAAAATCAATAAGGTTGTGGTTGGGATGGCAAACAACTTTTACCTGGGTGTACATGAGGAGGACGACACTGAGGAACCCCGACACTGGTTCCTGAGTTATTGGAACTGGAACAAAAATGTGTGGCTGAAAAAGAGGCAAGAGAAAAACTACAGGGAAGTAGAAGGACCCCCAGAAAACTCACAGAAAAGGGTTTAGCAGAAGCTCATATAAACCTCACCTAGTTCCTTAAAAACATTTGAAAACATGGACCCTGTCACCAAAATGTTTATGTTAATGCAAAAGAATGTTCGTGATGCATTATCGGCTTACAAGCAAATCCATGAAGAACAAAAGAAAAATTTCAGGCAACCACATGGAGATACTTCTGAAAAGAGCAACACCTCCTCAAGAAGAGCTTCAGGCAGGTCCTTCAGTAAAGATTCCAGATTTCACTGTTTCTGGAGAAGTCAGGTTCATGCACGTTATTGCCCTTAAGACTTTCCAGTGGGACAAGATGTGGAGGTGGAAGACTGATGATCCTGAACTTGTGTAGTTCTAGGCTAATGTGTGTGTTTGTGTCTTATTTTATTTTATTTGGTATTGGGGATTTAACTCAGGAGTACTTAATTACTGAGCCACATCCCCAGCCCTTTTTATTTTTTATTTTGAGGCAGGACCTTGTTAAGTCCCTTAGGCCTTGCTAAGTTGTTGAGGCTGGCATTGTAATTGAGATTCTCCTGCCTCAGCTTCCTGAGTTACTGGGATTACAGGCATGCATCAATGTGCCTGGCTGTATCTTAGTTTTAACAACAACAACAAAAAATTAATAAGTAAAAAAAATTTGAAGCTTAAAAAGCACATAGAATAAGTATGTGAAGAGAGAAAATATGTGTATGTGTGTGTGTGTGTGTGTGTGCGCGCGCGCGCGCAAAACAGTCAAAGTTTTAAAAATTTTAAAGTTGATAAACTCAAAAAGCTTCAGTAAGCTATGGTTAATTTATTATTGACAGTTTTTTTTTGGTTGTGCTAGGGATTGAACCCAAGACCTCATATATACTAGAGAAAAATACTTTATGTAAATTTAGTATGGCCTCAGTGTGCAGCATTTCTAAAATCTACAATAGTGTCCACCAATGTCCTAGGCCTGCACATTCTCTTACCATACACTTGCTGATTCACCCAGAACAATTTCCAGTTCTGCAAGTTCCATTCATACTAAGTCTGTTCAGGTGCACCATTTTTGACCTTTTATAGCATATTTTTACTCTAGCTTGTGCATGTTCAGATATGTCTGGTTACACAAATATTCACCATTATATTACAGTTGTTTACAATATTCAGTGTGGTAACCTGCTGTGCAGGTGTATAGCCCAGGTATGATAGGCTACACCATATACCTAGGTGTGTAGTAGACTGCCATCCAAGTTTATGTCAGTGCACTATATGATGTTTACACAATGACTAAATCACCTAATGATGCATTTCTCAGAATGATCCCTGTCATTAAGCTATCCATGACTGTGAGACTGCTCCCAAATTTCAACCACTAGTTTGTAGGTATAGTCTGCCATCTATTGTCCATAAATGGTCCTTTGCACGTTTGCTTTCATGGCTATTTAAAAATATGATTCAAAATACAAACATGTATTTTTTAAATAAGGAAACAGATACTCTTTTTTTAATGTAGGGCTTTTTAACCATCTCTACCCTTTCTACTCAGTATGTTTATGCTTCTTATGAGTGAATAGAACAGAAAAATCTGAGTTTCTTATTCAGTCTGATGACCTACCTCCATTATCACTTTAAATTCCCTTACTATTAGGCCAGAATTTGGGCTTTCATTGATCTCCAGAAAGAAATATTATTGAGCTGGGCACAGTATAATCCCAGCAACTAGGTAGGCTGAGGTAGAAGGATCACAATTTCGAGAAATTCAAAGCCAGCCTCTGCAACTTAACAAGGCCCAAAACAACTTGGTGAGACCCTGTCGCAAACTTTTAAACAAATAAAATTAAAAGGGCTGGGGATGTGGCTCAGTGGTAAAGTGCCCCTGGGTTCAACCCCCCAGTACCCAAATTAATTAATTAATTAAAATAAAAAGAAATGTTATTGGGGGAGTAGGTTATATCAGTCTAATTCTGGGATAGCTTACCACTTACATGTAATAGTTTAAGGTTCAGTTAAGATCAGTTAAGATCCCCAGTTGCTGGGGCATGGTGGGGGGAATCTTTTCCTCATCCAGTTTTTAATTCTATGGTGAGAACTACAGAAGGAAAGGTAGAAGAGGAGTAGAACAGGCCTTCGCAATTTTATTTCTTTTTTCCTGTAATATTTTCTCTTCCCCTGCCCCACATCTTTCCCAAATTATCTTTTTTTTTTTTTTTTTTTTTTGCGGGGGAGTGGGGGAGGGGTGTGGTTAATGGGGATTGAACTCAGGGGCACTGGACCACTGAGCCACACTCCCAGCCCTATTTTGAATTTTATTTAGAGACAGGATCTCACTGAGTTACTGAGGCTGGCTTTGAACTTGCGATCCTCCTGCCTCAACCTCCTGAGCCCCTGGGATTACAAGCATGCGCCACCATGATGGGCAGATTCCCTCCTTTTTGAAATCCACATCTCCACTCAGATATCACCTGCTGGAAAGACTTTCCCCAGTCACCTGGGTAAGGTAGCCACTCTGCCTTCCCTGATGCCATCTGTTTTCATTTCTTCATAGCAATTATCAGAAACTAAAAGTATTTAATTCACTTGTCAGCCTGTTTATTGTTGTTTCTTCCCTCCCAGACTCCCCAGCCTGAGGTGAAGGCATGTTTCTTATTCATTGGTACATCCCCAGTACTTAGAACAGGACCTAACCCATGATAAGTGCTTTAAAAATATTTGCTGAAAAATCAATAGATAAAATTATTTGATGACATCAGCCATCTCCTACCCTAGAGATTTGGTTTGCTTTGTTATAAAAGTCTACAACAGGAACACTGACCTCAAGCATCTTGGAACTGTGAAGTTCTGTGGGGAACTGAGGCAGTGAGTTGAGAAGAATTTTCTGAGAAGCCTATGCTGACAAACCTTGAGAGTACTTTTTGATTGTTGAAGGAAAATGATTGTTAAATATGCTGAAATAATAATAAATTTGAAATTCTGTGGTCTGATAGGAATATTAACATCACAATCAGAAACTTGGACTCTTGTCCCCAGAATTAAGGAGACTTCTAATATAATTATGCCCAGAGTTCCAGTTGCAGGTGAGATGGAGAAAGCCTACTTTACACTTGATCTCCTGCTGAATATAACCATCAAACCTATATGGGATGCTACAATGACTACTTAAAGACCCTGAAAAGTAAGCAGCAGCAAACAGGTTAAAGGAGAACCTCAGAAAGTGCAGTATCATTAATCTAAATTCAAACATGTCAATTAGATTATTAATGTGAGTAGGTAGAAACAGAAAAACAAAACAAAACAACAACAACAAAAACAAAAAAGCCAGGCATGGTGGTGCACACCTGTAATCCCAGCAGCAGCTCAGAAGCCTGAGACAGGAGGATGGCAAGTTTAAAGCCAGACTCAGCAACATAGAGAGGCCCTGTCTGTAAATAAAAAATAAAAAGGGGGTTGGGGGCTGTAGCTCAGTGGTTAAACACCCCTGGGTTCAATTTCCAGTACCAAAAAAAAAAAAAAAAAAAAAGATTGTGAGTTAGTACCTAAAAATGTGAAGAACATGGCTTAAAATTAAATTTTCAATAGATATTTGATAAATAAATGTATAGGTGAATGATGTCATATTTATTTGATACGAGATGCATGGTATTTGTAGATTCAGAAACATTTAGTAGGACATTCTACACTCTTAGGAGAATAATAATAGGAAATACTTGCCATATGCCAGACACAGTCCTAAGTGTTTCACAAATAACTGGTTTAGTCTTAAGCATATGAAAAAGATATCACAACTAGCTTTCTTTTACAAAAGAGGAAAAGTGAGCACAGAGAGTTGTAATGACTTGCCTAAATTTGGCATTCTTAAAAAAATCAGTAAACTATAGAAATGGGATTCAAATCTCTGTATTCTGATTCCAAAGTTTACAGTCTATACTGAACTGTGGTGCTTCAGTACTAGTTACCAAAATCAAATGTGCATCAGAATCACCTGGCAAATTTCTTACAACAGATTGCTGGACCCCAGCCACAGAGACTCTCATTTGGTAGGTCTACCAAAAAGTCTGAGACTTTTTACCTAACTAGTACTCAGCTGAGGCAGATTCTTTTGCTTTCAGGAGCTGGAGTACGTTTGAGAAGGAAACAAATTGCCCCTGTGGATGTTTCCCTACCTAATCCAGTCTAGCCGGACAGAAGTTTCTAGATCTTGACTAGATAGTACTCAAACTTCTCTTGCCAACTGTAATATATGGTAGATTTCAGGTAAAGTATAATTAAGATTGATTTTAACATAAATTTTAATACTTTGCCATAAAACTGAGCAATTCCACATCCAGGTATCTATCCAAGACAATGAAAAAAAATGTCCAACCAAGTATTTGTACATGAATGTTCATGACAGCATTTTTCATAATCACCCCGAACTAGAAATGCCTATCAAATAATAAAACTAATAAGAATAGTTTCCATAAAAGCGTGGACTCTCAGCATTAGAAATCACTTTGAACCTCATGTGCTTCAGTTGGTTCCCCACCACCTCTGATTGTTGAGTTCAGAAACAGGTCCATTTAAAATTAAAGAAATAAGGAAGTAAACAAAAAAATCAAAGTGTCAAAATTTATAAACTTTAAAAGAATGTATTTTATTTGTAAAGTGAAGTCATTAGAAGTACTGAGACTATTATTTGTATTCCATATGAATCTATATGTATGATTTGAATCTGTATGATTTGAACCTATATGATTTGAAGCAAGTTTCCTTTTTGTAAAATAATAATACTATTTCTCTCACGAAGTTACTGTGTTAAATAGTGTAATGCATGCAGAGTGTTATTAGCAGGGCTGACAAAAGCTGGTACTTAATAAGTATCAGCTGCAATTTTTAAGATTTTTGATAGTACGGTATAAAATCCAGTCTTAGCAATGCTGGTCATAAACTCAATGCCCACTGTTATGGTTTGGATCTTAAATGTCCCTCAAAAGTCACCAGTCTGTGGTGCTGTTGAGAGGTGGTACAACTTTTAGGAGGTGGGGCCCAGAGGCAGAAGGTGAGGTTTTGGTGGGGGCATGCCTTTTATGGGGACGTTAGGACTCCCCCTCCCTCCTTGCCACCTTGAAATGAGCAGATTTGGTCTACCACATGTTCTTCACTGTGACATTCTGCCTCACCCCAGACCCAAAGCTAACTGACCATGCATGGAGTGACACCTCTGAAACCATGAGAAAATAAATCCTTCCTCCTTATAAGTTTATTTTATCTTGGGTATTTGTCACAAGGATGGAAAGCTGACTACCACAATCATGAACAAATGAACGGTGTTTCTCAGCCCATTTCATGCTTTTTTTTTTTTTCCAATGAAATTCAATGTAATCTTTTTTCCTATGAGTTTAAATTTGTATTTTTCAACAGTGGATATTTATACTGAACCCTTCAGTACTACTTTACTGCTGTGAGAAATTCCTTGGTCTTCCAAATGTTTAGAATAACTTCCTTGTATTTAAAGAGAGCTAATAAGAAAAATAAATCTTCATTTCTGTAGATACAAATAATAAAATATGAGAGATGATCAAGGAATATAGCCCATAAGTCTAACCTCCAAGATAACCTGAAAATCTAGGATAAGACCCTTACATCACAGGATTAAAACTTAAAAGAATACCAAAATTGAGGTTAATTGCTTACAGGAAATTTTTACATACATTAACAATGTTTATTTCTGCTGTATGCTTGATATATGTGATATATGACATGTTACATTTATTAAATATATTGTATACACATATCACAAAATTAAAATAAATATAGGGATACTCTTTCAAGTTGAATAATAAAAAAAATCAAGACATTCTTCCACAGTATTTAAAACAACCTGTCTCTAAAGATGTTCATTTCAAGAGCCTTATTTGTAAAAGCAGAAATTGGAGGCAGCCTACATACCCATCAGTAGAAAAGAAGTTACATTATGGTTCATATGTACAATGGAATAATTTTCAGCCTTCACAAATAATGAAACAAATTATATACACCAATTTTGAAAATATGTTCATGGAAAATAGAAAATAATGATGCGTGAATGTAGTTTGTTATCATTTGTGTAAAACATCAATTCTGTATTACGTTCACCTATGTGTAAACACACAAATTTCCATTATGCATGCATACATATTTATAAATGCATATAAGATACATGGACACATAAAATAGTTGATGCTTTCTAGTTCTAATTCTTGCAGCATTCAAGAATAGCTGGGATTTTTAAAAAAACAAAGAAAATGTTAAGCAATATCATATCTTTCAATGTCACATCTTTTTTTAGGGAACCAAGTTTAATCTCATTGGTACCTCAAACAATTAGAATAGTAGTTCTAGAAATATTATCAGCATTTACTAAGTTCTTACTATGTTTGGGTGCTTTTTTGTACACTTCAGATATGCATAAAAATCTACATCATAACCCTATGAAATATGCAATACTTTTTATTCATTTTAAAATGAGGAAATTGAAACACAAAGAAATAGGATAACTTGCCTAGCTCTCTCTCTTAAGTGAAGTGTGGACCGTAACTGAGTTCTTCGCTCTTCAAAGGAGCATGACAGCCAGTACCATTTTTGTCATCAAAGTTCTGTTCTGATTGAGGGCTGAACCTTGACAAGATAAATTCTTTGGTCACTCAGACTAAATGTAGAACTTAAAATACCTGCTTTATCCTACTTCAGACAGTATTAATGAGTAATGAGATGTGAATACATGTGAAACGTGTTAACATCTAATAAGAAAAAATCACAACATTCAGTGGTTCTAATAGGAAGGTAGACAGGGTCTTTAAAATCCTGATAGTACTATTTAACTGACTGATAATTTTGTACAAGACAAGTCCCTTTGGATCTTGTGAAATTTAGAAAAGCCATTTCCCATTTCAAAGATGTCTAAAGATATTTCCAAAGGAAAATTGTAGCAGAGGTACTAATAGAGGACATGAAGACATCAGAGAAGATAAGGAGTAATTGAAGAAACAGAAAAAGATGTCAAAAGAAACAAACAATAAGAACTCTCACTGACAAGTTACAGAGAAAAATCTATCCCAAACAAGCATTTTCTTTAACATTGGAATTGTCTCAGAACAGGCATAGTTCTGAAAATTTTACCCCAAGAAATCAAATTGACAACCCCTTAACCTCTAGAACAATCCTCCTGCTAGGGCATTAGAGGCTTCCCCATAAATGGTACACAAGCACAGAAAGACTTTTGTCCTTTGATTTTTGTCCAATTCTCTAAAAGAAAAGGGGGCTTATGAAAAACATAGCACTGATACTTTAGCCCAGCAAGAAAATGGTAGACTATACTGTGAAAGAGCAATGAGATGCTTCTGGAAGGTTTTTTTTTCTCAGCATTGTCATCTCCATGATAGGAAACTGCTATGAACCAGGAAACTGCTGATGGCAGCATGAAGGTTTTAGACTAGTAAGTCTTTGTCCTCTCTAAATAGGCTGATTTATAAAGAGAATAACTGTATTGAGCAGATAGCAATGTGGAGGAGAACAGGAAGATAAGAGGGTCAGAGCAGGAAAAAAAATGGGAATCAACGTCTGGGAGAATGACAAGTATCAGTCATCCATTCATCCATACACCCACCTACTAACCTACTTACTTACCCATCCATCTGTCTGTTTGGATATTGGTTTTAGGCTTTCATTATCAGAAATATAGACTAGTTTTCAGTGTGGCTACTTAAGACTCCTTGATGCCAGAGAAGAGGGGGGAAAGGAGGAGACACCTCCCTTTTTGGATTAGAAATAGAAATGGCAGCAAGAGGTATTCGTTTGTTTTGTTCTTTTTAGCCTCAAAGCCAGCATGCTGCTATTGTTTGCTGGCCTAACAAAAATAAAATCAAGGCTTTCACTGAACAGTCTTCTATTCTCCTGCCAAATGCTAAATTGACAGCTCAGCTTCTGTAACAGCTTGCTTTACTGATGCCACACAGTTTCTCTTCATATACTGGGTCACAAGGAAGCAAGAGGGTTAACAGAAAGCAAGATGGAACAGAAGAAACTAGATTAGCATTTTGAAGGCTATGTAGGCTGGCATCCGATCAGTTCCTCCAGGAGGCAGAACTGGAATTATTAGCTTCCTGCTAAATATATTTTGTAGTTATTTCGTGTGTTATAGTAAAAATTCATGCTTTCTAAAATCTCCATCCCTCTTACTCAACAGAGTGCTTTCAACTGTTCTCAACAAATCCTTCTGTAATCTTCAGAATTTTTCTGGAAATTTTGATTTATTGATTCTAAACTGTAGTAACCCTAACCGACAAGTGCAATCCAGGTATTGATGCAAAATCTGATAAGCAGCTTCTGGTTCAGAAGCTCACTAAGGGCTGGGGGGCTATGCAGTTCATTCTGCCTGCCCCTGCCCCACTGCCCAACGGACAGGACTAAAGTTCAGCCTTCACAGTCTAAGTAAGACGCCAGGACTACAAGTATGACCTGTAATAATGGTCAGAGTATTCCCAGCTGGCCAGTGGTGAACCATGCAGAGGGAGTCAGGCTGTCTTTTGGGACACTCAAGTCATTATTACTCCCTCCCCATCTGATTTGTGGTGCTGAATTCACCATTTCCCAAAAAACCTGTAGTGAAAGATGTTGAAGAGCATAATTATGAAGAGATATCAAGGAATGGCTGGGCCTTTCTCAATGAATACCACTCTAATAATCAGACATTCTGTAACTGAAATGCCACTTAAGCCAGCAGATTTTTAAGAACAACATTAAGTAGGGTGTTTTGTAATAAACATTGAATGAACGATGAACCGATTGTCCAGGAGGTCTCTTTAGTTCTGTTGATAGATGGATGCTCTTGGTCATTTTCTAAGCAAAGCTCCTTTGAGTGAGATGGGGAGTTCATAACGATGAGGCAAAAAGAAAGTTAAAAAAAAAAAAAAAACTAAAGCTGGAGGAAAAGTAAAAAGAAAGATACCAATTAAACATTTTTGGAGATAAGCCCAGCAAAACCTGTCCATGCTTTGTATAGGTTATCACCACTATTAATTGCACATGTAGTAAAATATACACCTGTTCCCTTCTTAAAATGTTGGGAGATTGTTCCCAATGTTGATCTAGTGTTTTCCTTTTTCCCAAGATATCATTTACCAAATGAGGAAGAGGTAAGTGAGGAAAGGGTGAAATTAAGGAAAATAAAAGAGTCAGCAGCTTGCAGGATCTGATACCTTAGTCTTCATGATGCCACACAGATTCGGGCTCCTGGTTCACCTCAACTGATAATGTAATAAATTAACTCAATCACTAAGACACAACCATTTTACTTTAAAAAAATAGTAAGAAAGAAACAGGAAAACCCTTCACCAGCTTCAATTCCACATGGTTTGATTTCAGTAGATTTTAGATTATTTTTGTAATTTCACTTCCCCTTTGTCATCTATTTGATTTCACTAGAAATGGACAATTTACTTTCCATTTCTTTTACTCCTAATTTACGCTACAGATGGGCCAGAACTAGGAAGACTGAAGATATGGATAAGTCTATAGGCTAAATTTTAATAAAAATAATATTATAAAATTGACTGTTGATAGGAATAAAATACAAATAGTTCTAGGCATGAGCTAAGAATGAAAGACATGCACTATTGTTTTTTCCCTTCATTTAAAAATCTCTCACATGAATTTTTAGTAAGATAATATCCAGCAATAACTCCTGAATGATCAATAAAGAGGAAATCACGGCTATCAGACTTGTGTATTAAATGGAACATAGTGATGTAGGGCATGGACCTTGAGATCCAAGAGACCTGGTTGCAAATGGCTCTCTACTCCTTTCCAGTGGTGGGAAATTGAGAAAGTAAAATACCTTCTCTGGGGTCCCAATAAAAAAATACAGATAACAATTATGTGTTATAAAAACTAAAGTACTACCTCTGTGTTAGAACAATTAAATACAATGATTTATTAAAGTTCGTCTCATAGTAACTGGCACAAAGTAAATGCTCAGCAAGTGATAGGATTATACATACATATATTTCTTTTGAAATAAGTCTGAAATTAACCAGCATTTTGGATTCTTAATATCTTTTCCTTGGTCACATGAGGCAGTATAGAAAACTTTAATAATAAATTAGTAACTTATTTTATTGGAAGGTGCTCAATAATAAGGATTGACCAAGTTTCATTGTTAAGATAAGGCACCATGGAGCTGTGTCTATTACAGATTCTCACTGTATTATTCACCAGAGACATTTTTGCTAAACCTGAGTTTATTGATATTTTTTAGAACAATGGTAATGTGACTACTTGGGGAAAAAAATCCCAATTTGGTTGTTTGCAGAGATTTAAATTCAGGAGTTAAAAAACTATTTTCATTTTATATTGGTAAACAATCTTAAATTGTGTATTTAACATCTACACACACATATACAGAAATACCTTCTGGCAAACTTGGTTTTTTTACATATCGTTACAGTCTGAGTGTCTGTATCCCCCCAAATCCATATACTGAAATCTTAACACCCATAATGATGATATTAGAATATGGAACCTTTGGCAGAATTAGTCCCCTGAACAACAAAGCCTATGAGAGACCCCTTGCCCCTTTCATGATGTGAACAACAAAGCCTATGAGACCCCCCTTGCCTCTTTCATGATGAGACAATATCTGTGAAGCAGAAAGAGGGCCTTCATCAGACCAGCCCTGGAATTCCCAGCCTCCACAATAGGAAGATACAAATTCCTATGGTTCATAAAGTTGTAAATTTGTGGTATTTTGTTATAGCATCACAAGTGGATGGAGATACAGTTTTCCAGTAATCAATATTTACCCATTATCACAAACGTTAAAGAAATCTATATGAAAGTTGGACGCAGTAGCACATGCTGATGCCTGTAATCCCAGCCACTTGGGAGGCTGAGGCTGGAGGATCACAAATTGGAGACTAGCCTCAGCAATTTAGGAAGACCTATCTCAATATAAAAAGTGTGGGGATGTAGCTTAGTGATAAAGAGCCCCTCAGGTAAGCCTTAGTATAGTACCAAAAAAAAAAAAAAATACATCACATCAAAGAAAATATATTTGTTCTAATATTATACAGAAAAATAAAAAGGCTAAGAAAGTTAGTCAATGTAATCATCTGGTGATTTTTTTTTAAGTTTGTTAATCCACACTCACACTATTCATATGATTTTTGAAAGTTTCTATTATCAAATCGTAAATGGAACATTGATATAACTAAGCCTACAAGAAAGACTACTTTACATGTTGGAAAATTCTTAGCATTGAAATGTTAATGACCCTCAGGAAAAACCTAACTACAAAACTTCTAAATAACTATTATTGTGTATGTTTTCGCTCCAGTGGAAATTCTGCTTATCATCTTGTAATTCTCTTAAGACCACCTGTGACCTCCATATGTATCTTTTCCCCTATCTGCTGACAGTAATAATAATTACTACACAGTTTATGTTCTAGTCATGGCAGAAAATCTCCAAGTTTCCAGAGTAAGGACAACAAGAAGATCAATATCAGTTTATTCCATTTACTCAAAGTATCTCATTTCACCTATAAACAAAAAAGTTTCTAATTACAAAAACAGTTTCTAATTACTCTTGGACAATCCTGGGTTTTGGAACCAGACTTCTGAGGTTGGAACCAGGAAGATCTGAGTTAAAAATCTAACTTTGGCATTTAACTGAGAGACTTTGAGTGAGTCCTGTTAGACTTCTGAACCATGAGAGGTTCCTCGTCTGTGCAAATGAGGTTGGCAACAGACAACAGGTTGTAACACAGGGTGGGGCACGTGGTCTGCTCTCTGTGCACTGCAATGCCCCTCTGATAACTCCTCTTTGATCTCGCATGCCTATCTTCAATTCCCATTTTCAAGATGATTATATAAAGTACTGTTACATGAATATGTATTCACGGATGTTTTTAAAAAGATCTCCCCAATTTAGAGCTGGATTTGAATCACTAAGGTTCTCCAGTCTATACTCATGAAATAAGGAAACTCAAGCTTAAGTTCTGTTTTCTTCCAAGATTATTATTTTATGCTTTTTATAAAATAATTCCTGGAAAATCCTCTTCAAGTTTCTTTCATCTTGGGGGCCCTTGCTTTGCAGGTTCCCTAAGTTCTTGTTTAAACTGTCTACTGTATACTACAACTACCCCAGATGTTGTATTTTTCTGCTTCTGGAATTATAGAGAAAAAACAAAAGGAATATAAGGAAGTGGGGAGTTAATGCCTACGGAGAATGAGTAGTGCTTCCTTAGTGATCCATAGAAGTTTCTTTCTGCCTTTCTTGGTTTTCTAAATGAGAAAGGTCTTAATTTATTGCCTAGTGTGAAAGATGAGAACTTGGTATAGGCTCTTCTCCCTTATCCCATTTTTGAGAGCTTATGGGTTTTCTTCTTCTATTACATTCATTTATAATATTAAACATTATTTTAACTATAGTGGATATGTTTTACTAACTTCATCTCATTGAAAAGGAAATTGATACTAAAGATTAAGTACCCAAGGTGGAACTGGGTTTCCACAGACTTATTAGGGAGAGCAAAGATAACAGATAAACATTGTTATCCAAGTAAGAGAATACGTTGTCAGGAGATAGGTATAAGTAAGAAAAAAAGGAATACTTACTTGCTGTAACTAAATACGTGTTTCTTTTCTGGTAGAGTATACTGTTTTCATCTCTCAAAGGTTGTATTCCTTTGAGAAAAGAGATCTGTAATAGACCCAAAAGATCTGTAATATATTTTTTAAACTGATTAGCTGCAATGATTAGTACAGTATATTTGAATTACTTTTACATTAGTAAGATTTTTTCAAAATGCATTTATTGGTAAGACATTTATTTTGGTTTATGTTGATTTACTATTTATTCTTTGCAAAATCTACAGTATGGATTTGGGAGCCAGTAACTTTATAAACTAACTAGCTGAGCTTGAAATAAAATTTCCCTTATTAGTTTTATTTTCCTTTGTACTATGTAGGTGTCTGTCTGCTCACTGTTGCTCACAACAAGAAAAAAATGTCATACTTTTTCTTGGCAAAATTAAGTTTTTCATGAAAATAGCAATCATATCGTCTGTATGTGTTCAAAGCCAGCATGAATTTAATTGTGTAATGAAGTTTTATGTTCTCAGATGAACATAGCTGAATAGGTTTTCCAAGTAGGTTTTCTTGCTGGGATTACAGCAAGATCACTATGCCTGGCTCCTGTGATATTTTTATATCATATTTCTTTCAAATGCAGATGACTAAAAATGTCTGAATATAATAATTTCATAGTAAATTATAAATTATATGCACTTTAAAACCTTCTATGAAAAAATACATAAAAGATCTAGATTTTTCTCAAATCCAGTAATATTGAAAGTGTTTAAATCAACCAGTAAGGACATTCAAATTAAAAAAATCTCAGCAATGTATATATTGAAAAATAACAGTGGGAGTTCATTTTAATAAGAGAAAAGAACATTGGTCTTTTCCTCAACCAGTTAAAATTTTAATAATGGTTTTAGAATTGTTAAACCACAGAACAAGATATTGTATTTTTCCCTATTGACTCATCTCAGAAAATAAAGTCAAATCTAGATAATTTCCTGTAATTAAATTAAAGCATGTTTTTGTCAATACAAAATGTTTTAAGTCCAACATTTTATATATGAACATAATTTCACAATTAAAGGATATTTTAGCTCATATTAATAATACAATTGGAGTTCCTGGTATAGGATTAAGTGGGCAAGGGAAGCTTGGCTATAACTCACCAAAAAGGGAAAAAAAAAGTAAACCATTTATATGAGTGTGTATGTATGTATATATATGTGTGTGTGTGTGTGTGTGTGTGTGTGTGTGTGTGTGTGTGTGTGTGTTAGTTTTATGTTGCTTTAATACCCAACAAGAACAACTTAGAGGAGAAAAAGTTTATTTTAGCTCATAGTTTCAGAGTTTTAACCCATAGTTGTCCAATTCTATTACTCTGTGCCTAAGGTGAGGCACAAGGGTATAGTAGAGGAGCACTGTTCCACTCATAATGTTCAGGAAGCAAAGAGAGAGAACAGTAGGGAAGATCAACCCTTCCAGGGCATATCTTCAGAGACTTACCTATTCCAGCCATACCCAAATATGACTACAGTTTTGACTTGGTTAGTCCGTTCAAACTAGGATGAACTGATCAGACTATACCTCCATAAATCTTATCATTTCACCTCTAAATATTTCTGCATTAACAGAGGAGCTTTTGGAGGACAGTTCATATCCAAACATAACATTCTGCCCCTGGCCCCCAAAAGCTCATGTCAATCTCACAATGTATTTAGTCTATATCCAAGAGTCCCCATAGTCTTACCAGTTCCAGTATTCCCCAAAAGTCCACATCTAAAGTCTCATCTAAGACTCAAGGCAAATTCTTGGCTATGAACTCCAGTAAAAATGAAAAGCAAGTTATATACATCTGATATATAATGGCACAACATTCCCATTGAAAAGGGGATAAATAAGAGCATAGAAAAAAGGGATGGGAACAAAACAAGACCTAAACCCAGTTGGGCAAACATTTCGTGTAGCTCCACCTCCTGCACCTGGGGCTCATGGTGGTAAGATGTGATCTCCAAGAGTCGTGGGCAGCTCTGCCCCTTTGCCCTTGCTGGTTTTGGCCCATATAGCCTCTTTTTTAGACTGGCTGTATCTGTAGCTAGCAGCTTTCCTCAGCAGACCATCCATGTTACTAGCATTTCTTAATCTAGGGCGGGGGTCTCCATTCCATCTTTGGCTTTACCTTCACAGTTTCATGCATCACCCTCTCAGGAGATTCCAACCCTGCTACACTTTCTCTAGTCTCCCAGGCCTTCCTTTGAAATCTCAGTGAAACCCTCCATTACCCACTAACTCCAGCATCCTACATTCCAGCAGAACCAGCATCACATGGACAATGCCAAGGCCTTCCCCCAGCTTGAGTGGTAGCTGGGCCATTTGGGACCACGGCATCAATGGCCTCTGAGTGCCTCAGCAGCAGAGCACAGTGAAATAATTCCCAAGGAAACAACTCTCTAGGCACCCCTATCAGAGCAGGAAACCCCCATGGTCTCTTAAAGGAGTTTTTACTTCATTCCCTTGAACCTGCAATGGGTGTGGACTTGCTGATTACTGAGGTACCTTCCTGATATCTCTGCGCAAAGTACTTAACATTTTTTAATTGACTATAACCTCTTTAACTACCACAACTTTCATGGCCCCAGTTCTATGTGTACTTTTTGGGCAAAAGTTTTAAAAATATGCTCTCTGCTCCAAATTATTTCAGTAGCCCTAGATAAAAGCCTATAGCAACATCCATGCCACTGTCTGAATGCTGTGGTGTCTTGAAATTTCCTCTGCCAGAATAATTAGTCTATCATCTTTAAATTCAGCCTCACAGAAAGTCTTGGGAAATGGGAAAACCATAGCCAAGTTCTTTGCCAGAATATAACATTAATGGCCTCCAGTCTACTTCCTGAGTCCTGTTCCTCTCTGAAACCTCATGAACACAGACTTTAATGCATTCTGGTCTTTGGAGCTTCCACTAGAATCACTCATGAAGCTCTTCTTACATCATTCTAAGGTTTTTCTACCCTGCATCTTCAAACTTTTCTGAATTCCTTCTCAAACAAGTGCCAAAGTCTTTTGTACCAGACAATCAGGTGAATCACAACCAATGAGTCCACTGACCAGTACTAATTTCTGTGTTAATGAGCTTTACCTCGCTGTGATCAAAATACCCAACAAGATCAACTTAGAGGAGGAAAAGTTTGTTTTAGCTCACAATTTCAGAGGTTCAGTTCATGATTGGCTGATTCCATTGCTCTGGGCCAGAGGTGAGATGGCGCATCATGGTGGAAAGGCATAGCAGAGGAAAGCTACTCAGTTCATGGCAGCTAGAAAATGGGGTGGGAGGTGAGAAGGATTGCAGGGAACAGGCACCCAGAGTATGCTCCCAATGACCCACCTCCACCAGCCATGCCCGACCTGCCTATAATTACCACCTGGCCCATTCAAACTAGGATGGACTGATGAGGTTACAGCTTTCACAGTCCAATCACCTCTTAGTATTCCTGCATTAACAAAAGAGCTTTTGTGGGACATCTCCTATCTGAACCATAACAATATATGTGTATGTCAAGAAATTCTTATTTCATAATTTGTCATATGTTGTCAATAATTTCAAATTTATACAATTAGTAGTATGGAGGAACACAAAAAAGTAAATATATATGGTGAGGCAAACCTTGAGAAAAACTACCCAAAATAAGCAGAAGATGCCCACATAAAGTTAAACGAAGTCTAGGAGATGATTCTGTGGGTGCTTTGAGCCCATCAACTCAACTGACGTGTTTTATGACACACACTGTGTGTCTGAACAAGACCTGATGACAATATGCTGTCCAAGATAAGTATAAAGGGAGCCACATATAGAGTTTTGTTTCTTAGCAGCTACATTTAAAAAAGAAAAAAGCAAAATTAATTTAACCATTTTATTTAACAACACAAATATCCATAATATTATCATTTCAAAATGATTCTTTGCTTGGCAAAACTTTAGTTAGGCTCCTGAATTTTCTCCTAGGCCCATCTGTGCACTTTCATGTAAAATCCAGTTTTAGCAAAAACATCACGCTAGTTCAGTTTATCCAGAAGCCCCTGAAACCTTAGTTTCTAGTTATCCCTGGATATCTTATCAAGTTTCTCATCTTCCTTCTTCCCCCGAGGTGATATCTGATTACCCTGACCAAAGCAAGAATCTTGTTATGTGGGTTTAGTCAGAATCTCCCATACCCCTGATGTTTCTTTCCTCTTAGTATTTTTTCCTACACTGACATTTGACCCCTATTCTGCTCCTTTTTTATAAATCCCCACTTGCTCAACTTCTCTCTCCACTTCTAGAACCCACTGCAATGGTCCCGAATAAAGTCTTTATTACCATGCTTTAACAATACAAGTTAAGTATCCTTTGTCTAATATGCTGGATTTAAAAGATAAATCCAGACGGAGGAAGCTTGAAGGTTTGCCTTGAAATTGTCAAACTCTTAAAAAAAGAGCAGGGGATGGAAACAAACTAGTTTAATAGAGTGTTTCAGATTTTGGATTGTGGGGGAGGTGGAAATATCTATATAGAGTTTATCAATTAAGCATCCCTACTCTAAAAATCTGAAAATGCTCCAAAAACTACTTTTTAAACATTAACATAAATTTTGGGTTTTGGAGCACTTTGAATTTTGGATTTTAAGTTCAAATATTATTGAGTGGCACAAAGTTCTTAAGGATTTATTTTGGATTTAGACACTGATATAATTAGAAAGATCAATTTAGCAACAATGGGACTTCAATAAGTAGTGTTTGGCCTGTGGGCTTTCTAAAATCCTGGGCCTCTCCTGCTTCGATACTAATTAAGGACACTCATGAAAGCTACTGTTGTCCAAAAAATCTGTAAAAAGCATTTTCAAAAGTTGTGAAACATTTTAAGGGTGTATAATATAGTCTGGATTATAAATTTGATGTTTGTTGCATGAAAATGTCAGAAAAGCTATTGCAAATCTGGTTTTGAATAAAAAGATAAATCCACACGGAGGAAACTTGAAGGTCTGCCTTGAAATTGTCAAACTCTTAAAAAAAGAGCAGGGGATGGAAACAAACTAATTTAACAGAAGACTAAGGAAAGAAGAGCCAAGTCCTCCTCCTACTCTCCCTGACTCTTGTGTTTGGTTTCAGAATCTTAAAAATACTGACACAAATATGTTCAAATTCAATTAAGAGCAACCAGGGAAGATGCAAAAAGACTTTAAATCACATCTGTGAACAGAAGATGAAAGCAATAGGTTATTGCTTAGGATGAGAATCTGTGGTTGGGATAGTTAGGTGGATAAGCAGGAGAGGAGTGGGATAGAGTGGTTCGGTGTATTAGTACGTACTTAGGGATGTCACTTAGAAGAGGAAAAAGGGGGGAAACTACTCATGAAAGAGAGGGCAAGATGGGCAAATACAAGGAAAATGGTTTCTAAAAAATGCAAAGGAAAAATATGTCTCGGGAGGCAGGAAATTTTCCACTCCAGGACATGAGAGCAGTTCATATTACCGAAGGCTCCTCCCAACTCTGAAAATCAATTTTATTGGTCCCAAATATTGAACAGAGAGGCAGTGTGGTAGCTTAGTAGTTCAATGGCCTTGCTGTTGCACATCCTGTGACTAAATCTTGGCTCAACCTTTAAGAGGTAGGTCACCTTGAGCAAGATTCTTAGACCCTTTGGGTATACTTCCTCTATAAAATAGGAATGATACACCCCACATCTACTTCTAGGATTACTGGAAGGCTATAAAAGGCTACATAAACACAAATTTCTGTTTCCATGGAATAAATCAAGAAGGCCCCTTAACTCAGACCTTCTGTTTCTTTTTTCTCCTCCCTTCCTTCTCTATTTCAGGTCGTGTCTTCCCACACCCAGCTATTCCTGGTACCTCCCCTTACATGCACCTTATCTTACTGCTGCAATACAGGAAAGTCTACTCTGAGGATGAATGCAAAATCTTTTTCTGCCCTAGAGCAGAGTAATGGGTCAACAGAGTCAAGGAGCAAATTCTTTAACAATCGTTTTACAGATTTTTCATCCTATAAGTACCATCTATAGAGTCAACCACTGAAGAGGACCCCAAGAAATCACAATTTCAGGACTGCTAACATAGAGTATTAAACTCCTTATCACAGAGTTTTAACCCTCATAAAATAATGTATCCATGCAAAGCCCCTACACTATTTAAAAAACAAAAACAAAAAACCTGTAGCAGAATAAGTTTTAAACAGTGATCTTTACAGTTCAGGTCTGTAAAGAAGGGGAACTGACCTTCCTTAGTTAAACAGCAAACGAGGATAATTCCTGTCTCATATTGTTTAGGATTAAGCAGCGTTAAGTAAACACCTAGATATGTGATCAGCAGACAATAAGTGGGCGCTATTAGTATCACCTTCCAACACTCTCACCAATAAAGGCCTTAGGCATCTCTGAAGCTTTGGTCTCCACCACCCCTGAGACCACTCAAAATCTGAACTGCTCAGTCGTCTTTCTTCTGAGCGTCTCAAGAGCAAGTAAACTTGCTTCCAATCCAGATTGGATGCGCCAGGTCCGAGACGTGCTTCGAAACAGGACTTGACCGGATTAATAGCACAAATCCGTGGACACACTCCTACAACCCGCAGAACACAAATAGAGGGGCGTGGCTGCTGGAAAACACACCAAGAGGCGTGGCCCACCGCGTGCGCGCGCGCGCCCAGGGGCACATCCTTCTCAGCACGCGCCGCGGGGCGGGCCCCCTCACGCGTTGCGTGGACCCTCGGATCCCCACGGCCGGCCTCCTCACTCACTCTGCGCATGTGTACCTGCTTAGGGGGCGGGCCGGCGGGTCGGAGAAACGCGATATTTCCCGGAAGGGAGCAAATGGGACAGGGAGGGCGGGGAAATATATGCAAGAGGGCGGGGCAGGAGGCGGAAGCACTTAAATCAGCTGACTGGGTCTCGTGACTGCCTGGGTGGTGGCGACGCAGGCGTATTGGAGCGCGGCGCTCAAAGCCTGGACGAAGATGGCGGCCTCCAGAGTGAGCCTCTGAGAGGCAGAGGGAGGAGGCGGAGGGGGCGGGGAGGCAGCGCCGCGGCGGCACCAGGAACCCGCGGCAGCGGAGCTACAGGGCCCCAGCGGGGGAAAGGGGAAGTTGTGAGGGGGAGGAGGTCAGAGAGCGCCTCATCCCACTCTGGACGCAGAGCCGGCGGCGGGAGGAGTTCGGGCTGGAGCCTCTCCAGCCTCCCGCGAAGGTAAAGCCGACTCCGGGCACGAGACTTACCCCTTCCCCACCCCTTCCCCACGCCGCGGGGACTTGGGCGGGGGCACTCAGAGCAGGGAAAAGAAGGGGTGGTGTCTTGGCCGCTGCAGTCTGAAGTTGCTAAGGGCAGCAGATTACCCTCCCCCAGGCTGCTGGTGTGGGTCCTTCGTTCGCAGCCCCCGGACCCCTGGCTCTGAGTGACATTTGCCCAGGGTACTGTCCTGTTCAGCCCCACTCCTCTCTCTGCCTGTTTTTTTTTTTTTTTTTGGTTCCTACCCACCACGGTTCCCCACTCCCCTTAGCGCATCCTTAACCCCACACACCCCTCATTCCCCTGTGGGCTCCGCCCTCGGGATTCCGTTCCTGCCTCCTAGCCGGAGCACCTTTCCTCCTGGAGGCAGGCAACTCTATATTTCCTAGAGTCAGCGATCCTCCTCCTCCCTGAGTCCCGCTTAGACTTGACTTTCTTTTCTTAGCTTTGTTTCGTTTTTCTGGGAAATGAGCAAAATGTGTCGTCCCTTCTTCAGTTCCTTCCTTTATCAAAACTAAGCTTTTCTCCAAGGCTTTTTCTTTATGCAAGATAGCTTATACAAGTGGCCTTTCTTGGCTGCTGTGATTTCACCTCTGCAGCCTT
This sequence comes from Marmota monax, assembly GCF_021218885.2. Classification (NCBI taxonomy): domain Eukaryota; kingdom Metazoa; phylum Chordata; class Mammalia; order Rodentia; family Sciuridae; genus Marmota; species Marmota monax. The sequence goes on along the minus strand of NW_026695215.1, from coordinate 22,781,809 downwards.
TGGAATGGGTGAAGTAGGACTTTGACACTCAATGAAGTGACTGTTAAAGGTGTATTAGAGACTTACCACACTTAAGAGTGCCTATCTTTAAATTGCCCTGATTGTAGGGTGTTCATTTAACCTGTGTTGTCTTGAGATTGTTTCCTTTTTCAGTTGCTGGCAAGAGTAAAACTCTCCCCCTAATATAGGGGTAGTCTTTGAAAGTAATGTTTTCTTTTTGATTTGCCTATCTGCTTTTTTCCCTCTTACCCGCCCCTGCTTCTCAAAAAGGAGAGCCTCTACCTGCTGTTGTTGCCTCTTCTATAAGGGCTTTTTACAGTAAATTTATTTTGATATTTTTCAAGTACAGTGTCTTTGAAAAGAGCTAAACTTTCAGGACTTTGGACCCGTTCTTAGTGATGATTATTATTATTTTTATAATATTTCCTTTATCAGTTTCTGAACTTGATAGGTTTCTAAGTTTGAACATTTGTGTCACTATTTTTTAATGCTTTTTTAATATTTATTTTTTTTAGTTGTAGTTGGACACAACACCTTTATTTCACTTGTTTATTTTTGTATGTGGTGCTGAGGATCGAACCCAGGGTCTCGCACGTGCGAGGCTAGCGCTGTACTGCTGAGCCACAACCCCAGCCCCATTGTGTCACTATTTTTAAGATGTTGGAACTAAACACAGGAGTAGGAGGACTTGGCTCTTCTTTCCTTAGGATTTGAGGAAATTGCTCACAGAATTAGGGTTTGTAGTATATTGCCAGTATTTTGTGAATCTATGGGAATATGAAACTGGACTTGCTCCCCCCCCCCCCCAAATTGTCAGAAATCCAGCATCCTGAAAAAACTAGATTTCACTGTTTTTTTTTGTTTGTTTGTTTGTTTTTTGCTTGTTTCCGGGAAGTAATTTATTGTTTGACTTAACATATAACAAAACCTTGCTCATATTTTAAATATAAGGTGAAACAATGTTAAGGAGCTATATCTAAAAAGTGGCTTGAACTATTAATATCACAGTGCATTCAGGGAATATTAGTCCTTGTTAAGAAAACACTATACTTGTTTAAAAACAGGAAGTAGAACATATTACGGGAGGAAGAAAGGAGTCAGAGCATTTTTAAGAAATAGGAATGTGAAGAACCTTAATAGAGTTCAGTTCATGGAAAATACCAGCATTTGTATTCCAGTGAGAAGCAATGGCTTTTTTTCTAAATTCCTCTTTCTAAAGTGGTGGTGATAAATTGTCTAAAATATATAAACATCATCTAGTGTTAAACTTAGTTGCAAACAAAATACTTAAGCTTAAAAGTAAATTAACAGAATAGATTTATGTCATCAGTGAAAACCAGTTATGGAATCATGGAACACACATTCTTTGCAAGAATTTAAATTTATCCACAAGTAAATGGGGGAGGTTGCACAGGTGAACCATCACAGTACTGGCATTATTAAATTTGTAAAAAGGTTGATAGTGGAGTCTGGTTCTGAATAAATTGGGTAAATTTTAAGTAATTGTTTCTCAACCAGTTGTATTTACACAGGTGACTTTAAGGTTTCTATTGCACATATTTTCCCTCTGCTTCTCTGATTTACTTAAAATTAGCAAAGTAGAAACAAGACTATGCAGGTAAACTGCAATTTTGGTAAACACTTTGCACTAATAGATGTTGGCCTTCACTGTCATTATTGGTGGTGGTAAAAGGGGAGTTGTTTTGAGATATTCTTTGAGTCAGTGTTTCTCAGACCCAATAAATGCTCCCTTTTTATGCCAAATTATTGTCACACCTTCTTCACTATCCTGAACTGCATCATAAATTATAGGACCACCTTCTGCAAAAAGCAGCTTTGTTCACCTTTGCAACAAAAGAGAACTAGTCTCACCTCAAATTCCTTTTTGTTTTTTGTTTTTGAGATCAATTAAAGAATGGAGGCCACAGAGCAAACCACTAGCCCCAAATTTAAGGACAGAGAGGAGAAAGAGGGAGAGAAGACATAAATTTGTATTAATCTTAATCAGACATAATTGAATACTGGTAAGAAGAGTTCAGCCAGAATAGATGAGAAATTGATGAAGGCTGAGTGCACTAAGCTCTTTATCCACAAACTTCACTGGGTATGCTTCTAGAAAAGGTTGAAAGGAACCCAGGGGCGTATTGGTAGACCTAGTGGAGGGGAGCAGCCGCAGAGCTCTTAAATAGGGTCAAGAAACTATTCTCATTCTTCCCCTCTGTCTCATCTGTGGAGGGAAAAGGCATTCTTGCTAGTCCTATTGAACTCAGGTGAAACAAGAGAAGAGTGTAGGAATATTATGCCTAAAGGTGGAGCCCTGAACCCCAAACTGCAGTTAAGGACGATTTTGTAGAAATGAGAATGTAATATCCCTGAGATCCAAGCACATAGTTTATGGCTTAAACTGAAAAATTAAATGAGATCAGAGACTGTGTCCCCCACCTCTTGATGCCACACTTTAGAAGCTTTGAATAGCAAGTAATCATAACTGCAGACTAATATGAGGAAAGGCACAAGAGTATACAAAAAGGTACACACAAAGAATTAGTCTGACTAGTGGCATAGCCCTGTAATCCCAGCAACTTGGGAGTCTAAGGCAGGAGGATCATAAGTTTGAGTCCTGTTTCAGCAATTAAAGTGAGGCTCTATGTAACTTAGTGAGACCCTGTGTTGAAATAAAAAAGGCTGGGGATGTGGCTTTATATTTAAATGCCCCTGGGTTCAATTGCTGCTACCAAAAAAAAAAAACAAGGAATGGACATTACTGTAGTAAGCCCCCCCCACCACCACCACCACCACCATAGATACAAGCTTTTCTGCAGATAAATAAAGTCTGGTACACTGAGGATAACTATAGCAAACTCACAGACCCAACCCAATTCCTAAATAGAGTAACAACATAACTGCACTAAAGGCCTCACAAAGAAAAGGTGTGTCCATTTCTAGTTATAAAATATTTTCACCTCAGTGTACTGTCCTATGCAACATGTCCAGCTTTTGATGAAAAATTCTGACGCATACAAAATAGTAAAAGAAAAAAGAAAAAAACTTTCAAGAGGAAGAATACCCTTTGAGAACTAACTCAGATTAATGTAGAGACTATTATCCAGCAGGGGATTTAAACTATGTTGTTAAATGTTGAAACAGAAAAATGGGCAAAATGCAAGGTATTTTCAACAGAGAAACTATAAAAGAACCCCAAAGGAAATGCTAGAAATAAAATCTTTGGACTTAGGAGCTGGGGTTATGGCTCAGAGGTAGAGCACTCGCTTAGCATGTGTGAGGCACTGGGTTCCATCCTCGGCACCACATAAAAGCAAAATAGAGATATTGTGTCTTCCTGTAACTAAAAAATAAATATTAAAAAAAATCTTTGGTCTTAGATTTATCACAGCTGAGAAAAGAATCACCATACTTGTAGATATGTCAGTAGAAATTACCCACCTGCAACTCAGAAACATTTAAAAACACACACATTCAAGAGTTTGGGGATAACATCATTCTTGTGATATATATGTAATTGGAATCCCAGGGGAAGAGAGAAAAGAGCAAAAGAAATACTTGAGATATTAGAGAATTATCCACAATTAATGAGACAGCAAATCACAGGTCTAAGAAGCTTAGAGAACATCAAAGCAGGATAAATCCCCACCCCCACAAACAACAACAACAACAACAACAAAAAACAAACAAACAAAAAAAACACCCTGTGCAAAACACATGCATCCAAGCTTAAGTAAACAGAGACCAAAGAGGGGGGGATTGAACCCAGGGGCACTTAACCACTGACCCACATCCTCAGTACCCCCCCCCCTTCCTTTTTTTAAATTTAGAGACAAGGTCTTGCTGAGTTTCTTGGGGCCTTACTAAATTGCTGAGGCTGGCTTTGAACTTGAGATCCTCCTGCCTCAGCCTCTCAAGCTGCTGGGATTACAGGTCTGTGCCATACACCCAGCAAAGAGGAAAATCTTGACTTTAGCCAAGCAAAAGAGAAACTATGTATAGAGGAAAAAAGATCAAAATTATGACAGAGAATGCAAGCAAGAAGACAGTTGAGACAACTGTAAGGTACTTAAAAAAAGAAATGATCCACCCAGAATTTATACCCAGCATAAACACCTTTTAAGAATGAAGGTAATGCTAGGTGTGGTGGCACAGGTCTGTAATCCCAGCTACTCTTGAGGCTGAAGCTGAAGGATAGCAAGTGCGAGGCCAGTCAAGGCAACTCAGGGAGACCCTATCTCAAAATAAAGGGCTGAGTATGTTGCTCATACCCATGGTAGAGTCCTTGCCTCATGTAAGGAATAAAACCCTGGATTCAATCCCAGTGTCTACTCTTCCCCCACCACCCCCCAAAAAAGTGATGAAATAAAGATACTCTGAAATGAAAGCTGAGAAAACTCTTGCCAGTAAATCTATACTGTAAGTCATGCTAAAAGAAATTCCAGATAGGTGAAACTTGTATCTACACAAATACATGCATGTAAAATTAAATTTATTTTTCTTTTTTTTTGTTTTAAAAGATTGTGTAAGCTGGGCATGGTGTAAAGATTGTGTAAGTGGCTGGGAGGCTAAGGCAGGAGGATCAGGAGTTCAAAGCCAGCTTCAGCAAAAGCGAGGTGCTAAGCAACTCAGTGAGACCCTGTCTCTAAATAAAATACAAAACAGGGCTGGGGATATGACACAGTGGTCGAGTGCCCCAAGTTCAATCCTTGGTTTGCCCCCCACCCCTCCCAAAAAAAGATTGTGCAAAACAAAAAGGGTGTTGTAATTAAAAAAAAAAATTTTAGTTGTTAGTGAACCTTTATTTTATTTATTTGTGTGTGGTGCTGAGAATCCAACCCAGTGCCTCACACATGCTAAGCAAGCACTCTACTACTGAGCTACAGCCCCAGCCCAGCATATTGTATTTTTATCTTGCAAAAATAGAAATTAATTGAAAGGATAAGAGGAAGATATTGAACATACTTCATAAGGTTGTTGCATTACACATAAAGCAGTATATTATTTGAAATTAGGCTGTTTAACAACATATTTTAAACAGAGGGCAACAACTAACAAAAGAACACATACAAGATGTAACTAATAAATCAGTAGCTAAGATAGATCTGTTAAATCCTCATTTAAGAGAAAGCAGAAGAGGCTGTAAACAATAGATGGGACAAATAGAAAACAGCTGGCAAGATAGATATTCATGTAACTGTGTCAGTAATCACACCAGTTAAATTGTCAGATTAAATCAGAAAGTAAGATCCAATTATATATTGACTCAAGAAACCCACTAAGAAGACATAAGGTTAAGAATGGAGGGGCTAGGATTGTAGCTCAGTGCTAGAGTGCTTGCCTAGTATATGTGGGGCACCAGGTTCCATCCTCAGCACCACATAATTAGCACTTGCCCAGTGTCAGTTGTCTTTGCATTTGATCAGTAATAGTGAAAGCAAAACACCTAAAGCAATTTACAATAATTATTTTCTGCTCTGATTTCATCAACTACAGTTGTTAGCACTTACTTAATGGAAGGATTACTAAGGTTATGATTGAATGTACACACTAAAATTTAAACTCTTCTACAGGAAATTTCTGACTTGTATTCCTTGGTCATTTAGTGTCAGAGGCTTTCTTTCAAACTTTTAATGAGGATACAGAATGTATTTTGAATATTTCTTAAATCTTAGAGCAGATTAGTCATATTTTCCCAAAACCTTACAGGTGCTGGGTTTAATTTTAAAAGTGGAATTTTTTTTGAAGGTAATTTGGAAATATTCTGTGAGCTATAAAACACTATAGGAGAGTTAGAAATAATAGGGGTATTTCAGAAAGAACAAATTGGAAACCTATATTACTACTATTTAGTATTGGGTGAAAGGGAAATTGTAACAATATAAACTTCTTATTTTCTTAGTATAAAAAGTAGTGTTTGATGTGCTTAATGTAAAACTTGTCTTCAAGTGGTAAACTGTTACAGGCTTAGGAAATTTAGTTTGCAGTGTGAGTTTACTATATAGGGAAAACAGTAACAAGTTAAAACCTGGCTGTTTAAAATTCCTTTTGCCCGTTAGGCCTATTGACCATAATAGAGTTAGATGATTAAATGTCATTTTGAGCTCAAGAAGAGTTTATTGAATAGTACAGTTTGTTCTTGCAAAAGCCAAGTTATGCTTCAAAGATAAAATGAAATAGAAATTAAGCCTAGAAAGCTTGAAGAATGTGTACAAAGTAAAATGTGTAAATGATCAATAGCAGAGATCTTAAAAAATTGCTTAAGTGAACACATTCTGGAAAAACTTTCAGGTGAATAGAATATCTCAAGACATTTTTAAGTTTGAGAAAGGAAAGGGTCACAGTATATCTTCTGTAGAAAAATGTTTATTTTTTATAATAAAGTTTTTATTTTAGAAATAAGAACTACTCCCTCAGATGAAACCAGCATACATATTATTAAAATAGAAGAGGTGGATGGATATCTTTTTCAACATTGCATTTGTTTTTCTGAATAGAAAAGACCAGCTGTGACGTGTTGTGTACCCTTTTCTCCCATTGAAACACTGTTTCTTCAGATTTAGGGATTGCATTTTAATTTCTCTTGCCCTTTTATTTTATGAATATACACCCAATTTTTAGTTGAAAAGGTGTAATTTTTTTAAAAACTGAGGGAGATCTCAGATTATTTTGACTTCTTGGGTAGTGGAAATACTTAAAATTAATTTTGATGTGGCAGACAATACAAAGGCTTCAGTATAACTTCTGGGCAATTATTTAAAGATGTGGTTGCTCTGTTGAAAGTTGATATTGTTGCAGGCTTCTTTATTTTCTAAGAGCATTTGTCTCTGGAGGAATTTAGTTCTTCTATAAATTAAGGAACCTAAAATGTTCTTGAAGCTTAATTTGTGATCTGTTTGTGGCAGTCTTAGATTACTGTAGGCATTGTACACTTTATACATACTGATTTGTTATTCATTTAGAAGGAAATACTTTGACTTATACTTGTTATATATTAATTTTAAGAATTAAAAACACTATTGAAGATCGTAACCCATGCCTATAGTCCTAACTACTCTGGAGGCTGAGGCAGAAGGAACACTTGAGCCCAGGAGTTAAAGAGCATTATGGGCAACATACAACAAAAAACCCCAAACCCCCAACAGGGTTAAACTTCATAGGTGGCAATTTCCCCCAACACAGCACATTCTGTCCAAAATAGTTTAGTTGGAGCTTTTTAATCTGGGTAAATGTTAATGTTCTGTTAAGCATTTATGGTTTTTACCTTTTATTTAAAAAGTCAGACTTGAATCCAGTTATGAACAAAATTAGATTTTTAAGAAGGCTTTAATTTCCTTAAAATTAGCCTTTACATTAGAAATAGTTGCCCTGCATTTTTGTAATATATAGCTGTATGAGGAAATATTAACTTCATAAATTAATTCCTACCATGTGAATGTCTACCATATTTTTTGGTGTTATTTCAGTGTAGTAGGTAAATAGTCTTTCCATTGTAGGACAATTTAATCAGAAAAGAAAGGCAGGCTCATAGTTTTCCCTCATCATGTTATTAGAAATTTTCATCTATAGCCAACCTAAAAGAACTTTGCACTAGACATTCACATCCTATCTCGAGGATTTTCAGGAGTTTTTGTTGTTGTTGTTTATTGTTTTTTTTTTTGTTGTTTGTTTGTTTGTTTTGTTTTGTACGGGGATTAAACCCAGAGAAGCTTAACCTCTAAACTACATCTCCACCCCTTTTACTTTTTATTTTGAGACAGGGTCTTGCTGAGTTTAGTGCCTTGTTAAGTTGCTGAGGCTGAGTTTGAACTTGTGATCCTTCTTCCTCAGCCTCCAGAGTCACTGTTGTGCACCATCATGCCTGACAAAGATTTTCAAATTAATATTTTTCAGTACTTGGTTTATCACAAATCTGACCATCTGTCTATCCCTCCATCATTCCACCTTATATTTTTGATGTATTTTAAGACAAACTGATGTTTTTAATTCAGTACTTGAGAGCATAATAAATTATGTTCTTAGGTTCTAGACTAAGAAAAATAGTATCTTACCTGCTATCTGCAAGTTATTTGTGTAAAAATTTATTCTAGTTGGTCATGCAAAAAATGCATACTTTTAAATATATAATAACCTTGTTTAGTGCCAATTCTTTTGTTGATTAAATTGTTATTTTTCAGAGTGTATTCATCCCTGGTTAAATGAGGTTTGTTTGAGCTTATTTATCACAAGCCACAGGCATATACTTAATTTTGCTAGGTGAGCAAATTCTTTTGCCTACAGCCTGATTGTAATCTGTCCCAGACTGTGTCCATGGTGTTTGGTCACTTCATCCTACTTTTGTTCTTCGTGTCATTTTGATGTAGGCTCCTGCTTAATGGACTCTCAAGTCCTTTGGTTTTGTGTCAAAATCCTGTATCTTCTAAAAGATCATTCCAATTTTATCCATAAATGATTGTGAATGGATGTCAGCATTGCTGCCAGTAATAAATTAGAGAATGCGAGAACATTGGTATTCGAAAGCATAAAGCAGTGTAATTCATTGAAAAAGGTGAATCCAGCCAAGATTCCTGTGTTGCCCTGAGTTCGACTTTTTAACCCTTAGTACAATTCTCTCAAAAGACCAAACAGGAGGAAATTCTGATGGTGGTTTAATATTAGGATATATAAATAAAACAAGTGAAGCAGACTTGAAAAAATTTGGAGTTGCTTTCAATGCAATTTAGCGACCAAAGGCCTGTAAGCTCAAGATTTTTTCCTCATGAAAAGGAAGTGCAGGTCTTTGAGAATTTGAAATGAGAAATTATTGAAAGAATAAAGGTGATTGAAATTTAAGTGATGGTAATTCTAGCAGATATATTATTTCTAATTTAAGTGTCTTCTAACAACTGTCAAAGTGGCAAAGCTGATGACAAAACTGCTACCAGGATCTCCTTCTACAATTTATACATTCTTTAGTTGGACAGTTGTTATTTATAGCACATGCCTATAAGTGACTATTACTGATATTTCCAACTTGATGCTTGAACTTCTCAAATACTAGAAATACTACAGATTTTCTATCATGAAAAATGAAAATCCTTAAGAGTTTTTGCCTACAACAATGATATTTATACCACTTTTAAAGTGTATTAAAATTTAAAGTGTTTTGAAAATTTAAAGTATATTAAAAAGTTATACAGAGAAAATATTGACAAGATTAAATTTATTTTATGAAATGAAGTTTTTTTTTTTTCCCTGAAAGTTTCTCAGATCATAGTTAATGGGCATCAAACAAATTTCTAAAATCTTAGGTTGGGTACAAGTAAGGGAAATATTTCTAATACTTGAAATTCCAAATACCTGGAAAAAATGTAGTATACAAGATTGACCTGTAATATTTTGTAAGTACAGTTGAAATAAAGAGAAGGTTAAGAATTAGGTTATAATTGACTTAAATAGTTTTTAAAATGTTTATCATGAGTTCCTTGGTCTGTCTTATATATTCTTTTTCAAAAGTTTTGTGGAAAATATAAGTTGTAGAAAATAAAATGACACCCTCATGTATGCCATCCAGTTTAAGAAATACTTTTGGCCGGGTACAGTGGTGCATGCCTGTAATCGGGAGGCTGAGGCAGCAGGATTGTGAGTTCAAAGCCAGCCTCAGCAAAAGTGAAGTCCTAAGCAACTCAGTAAGACCTTGTCTCTAGATAAGTACAAAATAGGGCTGGGGATATGGCTCAGTGGTAGAGTGCCTGATTTCAATCCCTGGTACCCCTCCCACCCAAAAAAAATAGTTTATTTCGAATGATTATGTAGTAACTGAAGGCTGATGGAATCAGTAAAATATGGTATTTTGAAGATAGAAATTCTAGGTGATTTACAGTAATTTCCTCTTACCCACAGAGAATATGTGCCAAGACCTCATGTAGATCTGTGAAATTGCTAATAGCACAGAACCCTGTTTATGCTTTTCCATCTGAACTAATCACTTTTCACTCACTATAGCCATAACTTTTGCATTTTGAAGTGCAGCAGTAAAATATCATGAATTTCTTTTTCCTTCTAAACAAGTTCATGGATGTAAGATTCATTCTTACTGTAGATCTTAGCATCCTCAGCATACCTTCTTTTTTTTTTTTTATTGAGAACTTTTACTCCTTTACTTAATGATATATAGGCAGTAAAGAATATTCTACCTATTTTTTGTATTTTTTTTTTGTGTGTGTGTGAATTAAAGGAAGCACTTTATAGCTTTTCTCTGGCAATTGCAAATCACCAGCACCACTAATCTTGTATTTTGGGTCCATTAAGTAAAATAAGAATTACTTAAACACAAGCACTTTGATACTGTGATAGTCATTTTGATAACCTGATTGACCTTTGACAGTCAATATGAGTAACTAATAGGACCTGTAGCATATATAGCTTGAATGTGTTGTACAAAGGAATGTTTGACATCCCAGGCGGGACAGAGTGAGGTGGCACTATATTATCATGCTACTCAGAACAGTTTACAATTTAAAACTTATGAATTGTTTATTTTTGGAACTCTCTTTAATATTTTTGGTTCTTGGTTGTCTGTGGTTGACTATAGTAACTGAAATAGCAGACAAGTAGGATTAATGTACATTAAATAGAAGGATTGAAATTAACAAAAAATTTAGACAGAAGCAAGTAATAGACAAAATCAACTAATTTAATATAACTTCCCCCTCCAAATTCCTTAAAAGATATAGGTACCTATAAGTTCTTGAAAATAAAAGAAAAATATTATTTTTTCAGATACACAACAGATAACTGTTGTTTATTTGGAGTAGTATGTTTAAAATAGTAATTATAAATTAGTCAGTATTTTTGAGTATTTCTAAGTCAAGTACCTTATTAACTCCTTTATTTGAATTAATTTATTTCCCACCAAAGCTCTTTGGTACAATTATTATCACTGTTATTTATAGATGACTTTGGTTCAAAGAAGAAACTTTTGCTTGAAATTACACAGCCAATAAATAGCAGTTATTTCTTGTCTAGCTTTGACCATAAGTAATATTTTAAAAATTTACCATCTTTACCTTCGTGATAGATTATTAAAATTACTTTGTGTTTGAACATAACTTCTTGTGCTCATTGTTCATTAAAATGTTGTGTGTGGACTAGCAACTCTGGGATCTATGCTGTAGGCAGGTAGCTAACAGGGTTTTCCTAAAGTAAATCACGTGACCCCTGTATTCAAAGGGACTAGACTTGCCCTTACTCATTTTTCCAATGGTTCTCTTGAAATTGCCTCAGTGCTGTTTGAATGATATATAGGCAGAAAAAATATTCAACCTATTTTTATGTATTTTTCTGTTTTTTGTGAATTGCCTCTTTAGTTATTTAATGAATTAGTGAGTTCAGTATATCTAAAAGTATCTTCATGGTCTGAAAGAGTTAATGCAATTTTCAGACTAGTTGCCATTTCATTGGATGTAGTGACTTTATCAAAAAGTAGTTGAGATTTTCCTGAGAACATAAAATAGATTAACTCGAAGCTTTGGAGAGGTTAATATTATACCACTGGGAAATACATCACAGCCTCAGATCTCATTATTCTGATTATTTTGAAAACTCAATGTTAGTTAAAATAGCATTTTTCTACTGTTGAATTCTCTGTTGAGAACATCCTGAAATCATATGTTGGTAACAAAGTTCTGTTGTTACATGTTTAACCTGAACACTTTGTTTAAGAAAAAAAAATTACAGCATGTCCATAAATGGAAATACCTTAAAGGTTTATTTATAGATGGCAAAGTATCTTAACTTTGGAAACTTCATTTTTCTTTTAGTTTTTTTTTGCCCTGAATTGAGTATGGTTATTTTCTCTGTTTGAAATTGTAGATTTCAAAGTTATTTGTAACAGGTTTCTAATTATCGCTCAGATAAAGAATTGAAAATAGTTCAAAATTATTCCACGAATGTACTGTCCAATGATAAATCTAATTACATGATCAGAGTTGATTTATTCAGTGATACCTAGATGTCAGTGATTCCCATGAATTCATTCTTTAAGCTGTTTTCTTTAAAAAAAAAATCTTAAATTTGTTTTGTAATTAACTATGAAATTATTTTGCTTTTATTCCCTTCTTAGGATTTATGAGGGATCTTGTGTGCCCTAGGTTCTTTATGGTAATTTAAAAATCTTTATCATTTCTCTCTGCCTTTCATTTAATTTTAAAGTCTCTTAATATCAGCCTCTTATATCAGTCTCTTCTCAAACACATTTTCTTCTCTGTTTGCCTAAGAAAAGACCTTAGTGCAGAGTCAGTCATTCTGATAAATCTAATGGACTAGGAATCCAACCTAATACTTGTCAATATCAGCCATTCATCTTTTTAAAATTTTTAAAATTTTGTTCTAATTAGTTATACATGACAGTAGAATGCATTTGACACATTGAACACAAATGGAGTACAACTTGTCATTCTTCTGGCTGTGCATGGTGTGTAATCATACATGTATATAAGGGTAATAACATCTGTCTCATTCTACCATCCATCTCCACAGTCCTTCCCTTCCCCCCTTACTCCCTCTGCACAAGCCAAAGTTTCTTCATTCTTCCCTATTCCCCTCCCCATTATGGATCAGCATCTGCTTATCAGAGAAAACATTCAGTCTTTGGTTTTATGGAATTGGCTTATTTCTCTTAGCATGTTATTTTCTGGTTCCATCCATTTACTTGCAAATGCCATAATTTTATTCTTCTTTAAGGCTGAGTAATGTATCACATTTTTTTTTATCCATTCATCTGTTGAAGGGCATCTAGGTTGGTTCCATAGTTAAACTGTTGTGAATTGTTCTGCTATAAACATTTAATGTCAGCCATTCGTGCTTTATATGTTTCTTTTTTTTTATTCTAATCTTCAGTTATAATATTAAGGAAAAAACACTTGTTCTCCTATGTATTTTACTTTTTTGGTGAATTTTCAGGCTACCCAGGTTTCTTTTTAGCAATATCATTTATTGCAAATGATTCAGAAAGAAGGGATATTTCTGGGTTTAATAAATCTTACTTGACTGTGTCATCTCACATTAAAAAAAATCCAGAACCAACTGTCGGGATTACACTCGGCAGTCTCTATGCTCATTAGCAGGAAAATGCCAATTGTCTGGTAAATTTCGTCTTTCTGATAACAATAAAGTCTTCTTTAAACCTGGTATTACTTGTGGTTCTCTTTGTCATTCCTCAGAACATGAATTAATTTTGCTTTTCTAGAAGATTAAGAAAAGCCCTATTGCAGTATATCTGATAGAGCATCAAGTTTGAAGTGGACATCCAAATTGCCCAGGAGATTGCTACATTTCATTCATTCATTCACTCAAATATTTAATGAATATCTGTTTCGTATTCTACACATTGTTTGAGGCACTGGAGGTACATTAGTGAACTAAACAAACCGCATCTCTCTGGAGATTCTGATAGGATTAGATAAATAATAAACAATAAGTTGCACACTAGAATATGAAAGGTACGGGGCGGTGCAGAGTCAAAAGGGAATAGAGAGTAGAATGAGAAAAGTGGTCACAGTTTAAAACACCATGGATAGGGTAGGTCTCATTATAAAGATTTGAAGCAGAGGAAGGTATAAGCTATATCAATATCTGAGGGATGAGCATTCTATGTAGAATACAAAGGCTCTAGCTAATTAGTGGTCCAAAAACAAGTAGGAGAGATGAAGAAAGCAATTTCAAAAATATAGGCATTTTTAAAAATGTTTTTATCCCTCAGGCATATATCCAAAGAAATGAAAACACATCCCCACAAAAACTTGTATACACATGTTCATAGCAGATTTTTTCATAACAATAAAAAAGTAGAAACAATATATATGGGGGTTGGGGTTGTGGCTCAGCAGTAGAGCGCTTACCTAGCATGTGTGAGGCCCTAGGTTCAATCCTCAGCACCATGTGTAAAATAAATAAAGGTATTTGTCCAACTACAACTAAAAAATAAATACTTAAAAAAATATACGTATTATGTCCAATCAATTGATGAATAAACAATATGTGGTATGTCAATATAATACAATATTATTTGACAAAATGGCCAGCATAGGCACATCTACAGTAACAGTAGATGAGTTGTGTCAGGTGCTGGGGGCAAGGGAAGTGACTGCTGACAGTGTTTCTTACTGTGGTGATGAAAGTGTTTTAAAAATAGTAATGATTGAAGAACTCCACATACACCAAAAACCACTGAATCTGATGCTTAAAGAGTGAATTTATGGTGTGTGAACTTATCTTAGCTTTCTTTAAATGCTTTTGAATGAAAATTTTTTCTAATTGTGAAAGGAATACGATTTTTAAAAGTTGGTATATAAAGATGTAGACCAACCTTAAGTTAGCCACAATTCTAGTTATTCCATTTGCATTAACACTCTGGTATGTATGCTACAATACTTTTAGAGCATTTTTAATTATTAAGGCCTAGAAATTGCCAAGCCACAAAAGAAAACAATTACCATATTCATTTTTAAATTTTATTCAAAATAAAGTGATAGTGGTTTGAAACTTTATCATCAGTTTTTCGTTAGTAGCCATCCCAACAATGATCCTGTAGAATTAACTAAATATGATTTTTATGAAATAAGTGGGTTCTGGATTTTATACATGAAGTAAGTGGATTCTGGATTTTATAGACTCACTGCATGTGACTGTTAGGAAGCTCATTCCATGTGTGATTCATCAGTCTCAGAAGTTCAACAACCTTTATCTGTTATCTTGTTCAACCAGAGGACTCCACCAATCAAACTGCTATTAAGACTTTCTGAATACTTAATTTCAGTTTCCTTTCTTATCTTGATTTGATCTGGTAAAAGCAGTTTGCAAGTATACTTTGATAACCCTGTCCCAGTATATTCGTAAAATGGAATACCATGTAGCCTTAACCATTTTCTCAATATTTAATTCCATGGAGAAAAGTTATTTTCTGTGAAAACAGGTTGGACAGTACAAATGACAATCTCAGTTTTGTTTTAAAAAATATGAATTTTCTAAATGTAAAGAGAAAGAATGGAATGATTATCTTTGGATGCTAGAATGAAAGATGACAGACTCTATGAACATTGTAGATTTGTTACTATGGACACATTACTTTTATAATGAGAGAATTATTACTTTTAAATTCTTATTTACAAAAGGTCCCCTTTAATGTGACAGTGATGACAAAGTGGCTAGCTGAACATAAGCCTTTTGGAATTGTTTTGACACTTGGGAAACAATTTTTAGGTGCTCTTCATGAGTCAAGACATTATTTTGCAATGTGAGATTCAAAGATTCATTTTTGTTAACTGACAATTTTTATTGGATCCCATACACACAGGATGTTGATCAAGACCAGTTCTTGTCCTCAAGAAACCCAGTCCAGTGGGTGACAGTTGACCAGACAACAATAAAAAAGCTTTAAGAACATTGAACATACCACTGCCCTTAAAATAATCTTATGATCTTGTAGAGCTAGGAAAGTAAGAGAAATATCATACCTTTGATGTGGGACATTCAGGAAAAATTAAGAATATATAACATTGTAATAAGGATACCAATATTTTTATCTTTCAGGTATTAGCACAAAATGAACATAATTAGGGAAAATAAGGATTTGGCATGTTTCTACACAACAAAACATTCATGGAGGGGAAAGTAAGTATTCCTTTTGGTTTTATTTTTCTGTGCTTTTGTAAAATACCATTTCAAACATTACTGTTTTGATATCTTGAATAGTACTGCACAGCTCAATTGCCTATTCAGTTCTCTTCTGAAAAAGCATATGTGCACATTTTAAAAGCAAATGCTACATTTAGAATAAATTATTGTTCTTTTTTCTTTTGACATTTCTAGTTTTCTATATCTGTCTTGAGAAGTCTTTTTTTTAAGAATTGAAAAGTAAGGGCTGGGGATATAGCTCCAGTTGGTAGGTAGATTACTTGCCTCGCATGCAGAAGGCCCTGTGTTCAATCCCCAGCATCACCACCAAAAAAAAAAAAAAAAGAATTGAAAAGCAACAGTTAAGAGGAATGTAGACCAGTTAGCCATTCTCTTTGCTGCTGTCAGTTAATTTTGAGGTTATACACTAATGACTGTGTTAACTACAATTCTGTTGCCCAGATTCTAACCTGTGTATAATCAACACATTTTCATATCCATTTGATTATCAGATTAAATATGTCATTAATTCTAGTGAAGTTTGTACACTTTTTTTTTTTAGAGAGAGTGAGAGAGAGAATTTTTAATATTTATTTTCTAGTTATCGGCGGACACAACATCTTCGTCTGTATGTGGTGCTGAGGATCGAACCCGGGCTGCTCGGCATGCCAGGCGAGCGCGCTACCGCTTGAGCCACATCCCCAGCCCTGTACACTTTTATTGTGTGTGTAATGAAATTTAAAAATTGGATGTGTTCTTTTTTTCCTTAAGGGGTTGATTGCATTTTTTAGTAGCTTTCTTAGATAAAGGTATAAATGCTTCTGTTTCCTTTCTGTACAATGGATGGTAATTCCTTCACCTCAGATTGTTGTAAAGATTAAATGAAGTGATACTGAACATATGAAGGTTTTTAAGTTATGCCCTAAGTAATGAGTGGCACCTTCTTCACCATTGCAAAAGCAGTTTAGCCTCTGGTCCTCTTTAGTACTAATGGGTAAAATGAGTGTGTCACACATGGACAGAGGTGACTACATTATTCTAAATCAGGTCTCAAGATAAAAGAGATGAATTCACAAAGCCATTAGCTTTTGTTCTTATTCTTCACTTTTTGTTTTTTAGTGAGAAAATGTGGCAACTTTGGGGATGGTGCAACATTTGAACTCCATAGTGTTTCTGGTTTGCATTAACAAACCAACTATAATTTTCAAAGATTTGAATGTTTGATTTTGTTTTAGCAGATTAATTGTAAAAACTTCTAAATTAGCATAATTATTACCCTTATAAAATACTTATTTTATAAAAGAGTCTTTTATTTCTTTAAATCAGACTTGAAGAAAATTGTACATTTAAATGATTCTTATTTGTTCTCAAGTGGTAGATTGCTCTGGTTGTCATAACTTCTGTTTTTAATATCATCATAGCATACTCATGCATTCTAAAGAACAAACTTATTGAAAAGCTTTTTGCTTTGTGAGCTTGCCAGTAATTGTAATCATCTGGAACCATTTTTTTTTTTAATGTTCTTAGAGAGTAGTGACTAAGACAATTCTCTTTGATTTCCCTTTTTTTGGTTAAAAAAAAGAAATTGGAGCACAGCTATTTCTATGATACTAGAACAATTCTTTTCCTCTATACCTTGAAACTTTGTTGTTGTTGTTGTTTTAACAGACTTAGTTTATGATTTATATACCATAAAGCTCACTCTTTTAATACAGTTTAGTGGTTTTTAATGTATAGAATTTTGAACTGTCACCACTGTTTTTAGAACACTTTCATCACCCAAAAATACTTCCTCTTAGAACTGCTTAAGAGAAGAGCAGTTACTCTTTTTTCCCTCTTAGCAGCTGGTCGGCACTAAACTACTTCCTGTCTCTGGATTTACCTATTTGGAACATCTCATGTAAATGGAATGATACAAAATGTGGTCTTTTGTGGCTGGCTTGTTCCACATAATATTTTCAAGGTTCATCCATGTTCTAGCATATGCCAATGTTTCGTTTCTTTTTATTGTTAAATAGTATTCTGCTGTATGGATATACTGTATTTTATTTGTCCCTTCATCAGTTGATAGACATTTGTGTATGTTCTCTTTTACTGTTTTGAATAATGCTTCCCTGAACATTCATGTACAAGTGTTTAGGTAAATTATTATTTTCATTTCTCTTGGGTATATTACCAAGGAATGTGTTATCTGATTTTTAACTTTTTGAGAAATAACCAAATTGCTTTTACATTCCCATCAACATATATGAGTTCCTATTGTTCTTCATTATTGCCAATACATATTATTGCTTTTTAAAAAAAATTTACCTATCCTAATGAGTACGATGTAGTATCTTACAGTTTTGATATTCATTTTCCTAGCTAATGATTTCAAGTATCTTTTCATGTGCTTATTGGCCTTTTATATATCTTTTTTTAATGTCTATTCACATCATTTACCTGTTTTTAAATGGGGTGGTTTTTTCATTGTTCCCTGTATGAATTTATGTATTCTGAATACAAATTCCTTATCAGATAATATGATTTGTAAATATGTTCTCCAAATTGTACTGGTTGTTTTTTCACTTTTTGATTTCTTTATTTTTCTGAAATGGGTTCTGGTTATGTTGATTAGTCTAGTCTTGAATTCCTGGGCACAAGTGATCCTCCTGCCTCAACTTCCCAAGTAGCTGGGACTACAGAGGTGCACCACTATGCCTGACCTTTACTTACTTGATGGTATTCTGTGAAGCACAAAGTTTTTAAATTTTACACTTGTGACCCTAGATTAGGTAATGGCTTCTTAGATATAACAACAAAGTTTTAATCTTGTGTTTTCTTCTGAGTTTGTAGCTTTGAGTTAATTTTTGTATATGGTATGAAGTTAGGATGTAAATTCATTCCACTAATAAAATACATGAAGTACATCTGTGGAGGTTGATGAATTGTACCATCAGTGTGGCTGACATCCACCTCCCCAGTCAGGACCTGTAACATTCCTATCACATGTGAGTTAATTTTGCTAAAAACGTAGCTGTAATTGAATAGGGATTGTATTGAAACTGTACATCAATTTTGGGGTTATTTCTACCTTTATAGTGTTAACTCTTCTGAACTATGAACAAAGAGATCCCCTTTCTCTTTGGCTACTTGGCGTTTATACAACTTACCTTATTCGAATATTTTAAAGTTTCTTTCAACAGTGTTTTGTTAATTTCTTTTTTTTTTATTTTTAATTTTTTATTGTTGGTTGTTCAAAACATTACAAATTTCTTGACATATCATATTCCACACTTTGATTCAAGTGGGTTATGAACTCCCACCTTCACCCCATACACAGATTGCAGAATCACATCAGTTACACATCCATTGATTTACATATTGCCATACTAGTGTCTGTTGTGCTCCGCTGCCTTTCCCATCCTCCCCCCTCCCCCCTCCCCACCTCTCCCCTCCCCTCCCCTCCTCTCTCTCTACCCCCTCCACTGTATAACCCTGAGGGTCTCCTTCCATTACCATGCAATTTCCCTTCTCTCTCCCTTTCCCTCCCACCTCTCATCCCTGCTAAATGTTAATCTTCTTCTCCTGCTCTTCGTCCCTACTCTGATCTTAGTTACTCTCCTTATATCAAAGAAGACATTTGGCATTTGTTTTTTAGGGATTGGCTAGCTTCACTTAGCATAATCTGCTCTAATGCCATCCATTTCCCTGTAAATTCTATGATTTTGTCATTTTTTAATGCAGAGTAATACTCCATTGTGTATAAATGCCACATTTTTTTTATCCATTCGTCTATTGAAGGGCATCTAGGTTGGTTCCACAGTCTTGCTATTGTGAACTGTGCTGCTATGAACATCGATGTAGCAGTGTCCCTGTAGCATGCTCTTTTTAGGTCTTTAGGGAATAGACCTAGAAGGGGAATAGCTGGGTCAAATGGTGGCTCCATTCCCAGCTTTCCAAGAAATCTCCATACTGCTTTCCAAATTGGCTGCACCAATCTGCAGTCCCACCAGCAATGTACAAGTGTACCCTTTTCCCCACATCCTCGCCAGCACTTGTTGTTGTTTGACTTCCTAATGGCTGCCAATCTTACTGGAGTGAGATGGTATCTTAGGGTGGTTTTGATTTGCATTTCTCTGACAGCTAGAGATGTTGAGCATTTTTTCATGTACTTGTTGATTGACTGTATGTCCTCTGAGAAGTGTCTGTTCAGGTCCTTGGCCCATTTGTTGATTGGGTTGTTTGTTCTCTTATTGTCTAATTTTTTGAGTTCTTTGTATACTCTGGATATTAGGGCTCTATCTGAAGTGTGAGGAGTAAAGATTTGTTCCCAGGGTGTAGGCTCCCTATTTACCTCTCTTATTGTTTCTTTTGCTGAGAAAAAACTTTTTAGTTTGAGTAAGTCCCATTTGTTGATTCTAGTTATTAACTTTTGTGCTATGGGTGTCCTATTGAGGAATTTGGAGCCCGACCCCACCAACTGTAGATCGTAGCCAACTTTTTCTTCTATCAGACGGTGCGTCTCTGATTTGATATCAAGCTCCTTGATCCATTTTGAATTCACTTTTGTGCATGGCGAGAGAAAGGGATTCAGTTTCATTTTGTTGCATATGGATTTCCAGTTTTCCCAGCACCATTTGTTGAAGATGCTATCCTTCCTCCATTGCATGCTTTTAGCCCCTTTATCAAATATAAGATAGTTGTAGTTTTGTGGATTGGTTTCTGTGTCCTCTATTCTGTACCATTGGTCCACCCGCCTGTTTTGGTACCAGTACCATGCTGTTTTTGTTACTATTGCTCTGTAGTATAGTTTGAAGTCTGGTATCGCTATACCGCCTGATTCACACTTCTTGCTTATCATTGTTTTTGCTATTCTGGGTCTTTTATTTTTCCATATGAATTTCATGATTGCTTTCTCTATTTCTACAAGAAATGCCGTTGGGATTTTGATTGGCATTGCATTAAACCTATAGAGAACTTTTGGTAATATCGCCATTTTGATGATGTTAGTTCTGCCTATCCATGAACAGGGTATATTTTTCCATCTTCTAAGATCTTCTTCTATTTCTCTCTTTAGGGTTCTGTAGTTTTCATTGTATAAGTCTTTCACCTCTTTTGTTAGGTTGATTCCCAAGTATTTTATTTTTTTTGAAGATATTGTGAATGGAGTGGTTGTCCTCATTTCCATTTCAGAGGATTTGTCGCTGATATACAGGAATGCCTTTGATTTATGCATGTTGATTTTATATCCTGCCACTTTGCTGAATTAATTTATTAGCTCTAATAGTTTCTTTGTAGAGCCTTTTGGGTCTGCTAGGTATTGAATCATGTCATCAGCAAATAGTGATAATTTAAGTTCTTCTTTTCCTATTTTTATGCCTTTAATTTCTTTCGTCTGTCTAATTGCTCTGGCCAGTGTTTCGAGAACTATGTTGAACAGAAGTGGAGAGAGAGGGCATCCCTGTCTTGTTCCAGATTTTAGAGGGAATGCCTTCAGTTTTTCTCCATTCAGAATGATGCTAGCCTGAGGCTTAGCATAGATTGCTTTTACAATATTGAGGTATGTTCCTGTTATCCCTAGTTTTTCTAGAGTTTTGAACATAAAGGGATGCTGTACTTTGTCGAATGCTTTTTCCGCATCTATCGAGATGATCATATGGTTCTTATTTTTAAGTCTATTGATGTGGTGAATAACATTTATTGATTTCCGTATATTGAACCAGCCTTGCATCCCAGGGATGAATCCTACTTGATCATGGTGTACAATTTTTTTGATGTTTTTGTATCCGATTCGCCAGAATTTTATTGAGGATTTTTGCATCTAGGTTCATTAGAGATATTGGTCTATAGTTTTCTTTCTTTGAAGTGTCTTTGTTTGGTTTAGGTATCAGGGTGATGTTGGCCTCATAGAATGAATTTGGAAGTTCTCCCTCCTTTTCTATTTCCTGAAGTAGCTTGAAAAGTATTGGTATTAGTTCTTCTTTAAAGGTTTTGTAAAATTCTGCTGTATACCCATCGGTCCTGGGCTTTTCTTAGTTGGTAGTCTTTTGATGGTTTCTTCTATTTCCTCAATTGATATTGGTCTGTTTAGGTTTTCTATATCCTCCTGACTCAATCTGGGCAGATCATATGACTTAAGAAATTTATCGATGCCTTCACTATCTTCTAATTTATTGGAGTATAAGGATTCAAAATAGTTTTTGATTATCTTCTGTATTTCTGAAGTGTCTGTTGTGATATTGCCTTTTTCATCCCATATGCTAGTAATTTGAGTTCTCTCTCTTCTTCTCTTCGCTAGCATCGCTAAGGGTCTGTCGATTTTGTTTATTTTTTCAAAGAACCAACTTTTAGTTTTGTCAATTTTTTCAATTGTTTCTTTTGTTTCGATTTCATTAATTTCAGCTCTGATTTTAATTATTTCTTGCCTTCTACTTCTTTTGCTGTTGTTTTGCTCTTCTTTTTCAAGGATTTTGAGATGAAGTATGAGATCATTTATTTGTTGGTTTTTTCTTTTTTTAAGGAATGAACTCCAAGCAATGAATTTTCCTCTTAGAACTGCTTTCAATGTGTCCCATAGATTCCGATATGTTGTGTCTGTGTTTTCATTTATCTCTAAGAATTTTTTAATTTCCTCCTTGATGTCTTCTATAACCCATTGATCATTCAGTAACCTATTGTTCATTCTCCAAGTGATGTATGCTTTTTCCTTCCTTCTTTTATCGTTGATTTTCAGTTTCATTCCATTATGATCAGATAAGATGCATGGTATTATCTCTACTCCTTTATATTGTCTAAGAGTTGCCCTGTGACATAATATATGATCTATTTTTGAGAAGGATCCATGTGCTGCTGAGAAAAAAGTGTAACTGCTTGATGTTGGGTGGTATACTCTATATATGTCAATTAGGTCTAGGTTATTAATAGTGTTATTGAGTTCTATAGTTTCCTTATTCAACTTTTGTTTGGAAGATCTGTCCAGTGGCGAGAGAGGTGTGTTGAAGTCTCCCATGATTATGGTGTGGTGGTCTATTAGACTCTTGAACTTGAGAAGAGTTTGTTTGACGAACATAGCTGCACCATTGTTTGGGGCATAAATATTTATGATTGTTATGTCTTGTTGGTGTATGGTTCCCTTAAGCAGTATGTAGTGTCCCTCTTTATCTCTTTTGATTAACTTTGGCTTGAAATCTATTTTATTTGATATGAGTATGGACACGCCTGCTTGTTTCCGAAGTCCATATGAGTGATATGATTTTTCCCAACCTTTCACCTTCAGCCTATGTATGTCTTTTCCTATCAAATGCGTCTCCTGTAGGCAGCATATTGTTGGGTCTTGTTTTGTGATCCATTCTACTAGCCTGTGTCTCTTAATTGGTGAGTTTAAGCCATTAACATTTAGGGTTATTATTGAGATATGGGTTGTTCTTCCAGCCATATTTGTTTATTTCTGTTACTAAACATGGTTTGTTTTCCTCTTTGATTATTTCCCCCCCCTTTACTGTCCTACCTCCCACTGTTGGTTTTCATTGTTATTTTCCATTTCCTCTTCCTGTAATGCTTTGGCGAGGATGTTTTGAAGAGATGGTTTTCTAGCTGTGAATTCTTTAAACTTTTGTTTATCGTGGAAGGTTTTAATTTCATCTTCCATCCTGAAGCTTAATTTCGCTGGATACACAATTCTTGGTTGGAACCCATTTTCTTTCAGTGTTTGAAATATGTTATTCCAGGATCTTCTAGCTTTCAGAGTCTGTGTTGAAAGATCAGCTGTTATCCTGATTGGCTTACCCCTAAATGTAATCTGCTTCCTTTCTCTTGTAGCTTTTAAAATTCTCTCCTTATTCTGTATGTTGGGCATCTTCATTATAATGTGTCTAGGTGTGGATCTCTTATGATTTTGCACATTCGGCGTCCTGTAGGCTTCTAGGATTTGGGATTCTGTCTCATTCTTCAAGTCTGGGAAGTTTTCTCGTATTATTTCAGTGAATAGACTGCTCATTCCTTTGGTTTGGAGCTCTGTACCTTCCTGTATCCCAATGACTCTTAAGTTTGTTCTCTTAATGTTATCCCATATTTCTTGGATGTTCTGCTCATGGTTTCTTAACAGTCTTGCTGAGCTGTCTATGTTCTTTTCCAGTTGAAATACTTTGTCTTCATTGTCTGATGTTCTATCTTCTAAGTGTTCTACTCTGCTGGTAGTATTCTCCATTGAGTTTTTAAGTTGGTTTATTGCTTCCTGCATTTCTAGGATTTCTGATTGCTTGTTTTTTATAACCTCTATGTCCCTGTATAGTTGATCCTTTGCTTCCTGGATTTGTTTGCGTAATTCATTGTCGAAGTGATCTTTCATTGTCTGATTTTGCTGTTTAATGTCTTTCTTGATACTCCAGATCATCTGAAGCATGTATATCCTGAATTTTTTATCTGACATTCCATCTGCTGCAGCTGTTACCTCTTCTAAAGTTGCGTTGACCTGCATTGCTTGTGGTCCTTTCTTTCCTTGTCTTTTCATACTGCTTGCGTATCTTTCCTGCAGGTGCGGGCGGCGGCTCTGCTCTCTCCTTATTCCAATTGGGGTGTTGTGGCTGCCACGCCGGCAGGTCACTGGGCCTGTTCTGGGCGCTGGCGGCGGCTCTGTTCTGACCCTACTCCAATTGGGGTGACGAGTGTACACGCCGCAGGCCACCGGCCTCATCGCCGTCGGTGCAGGTTCCTACCCTGCTGGCGGGCGGCGCTCTACTCTGCCCCTACTCCAAATGGGGTGACGTGTCTGTTGTACCGGCAGGCCACTGGGCCTGTCCCGCTGGTCGGTCGCAGATCTGCCCACCTTTCGGGCACGGGTGGAGGCTCTGCTCTGCCCCTACTCCAATTGGGGTGTCGTGACTACCCCGCCTGCAGGACGCTGGGCCTGTTCCTGGCACGGGCGGCGACTCTGCTCTGCCCCTACTCCAATTAGGGTGGTGTGTGTACCACGCCGGCAGGCTCCTGGGCCTGATCCGCTGGTCTGTTGCAGGTCTGCCTACCTTGGAGGCGCAGGCGGCGGATCTGCCCTGCCCCTCCTACCACGCCTGTGGACCCCTGGGCCTGATCTACAGGTTGGTCACAGGTCTGCTCACCCTGCGGGCACGGGTGGCAGTTCCGCTCCGCCCCCACTCCAATTGGGGTCACGTGGCCACCACACCGGCAGGGCCTGATCCGGGCGTGGGAGAAGGATCTGCTCTGCCCCTACTCCAGTTGGGGTGACGTGTGTACCACACTGGCAGGCCACTGGGCCTGACCCGCCAGGCTGTCACAGGTCTGTTTACCTTGCAAGCGCGAATGGCGGCTCTGCCCTGCCCCCCCCACCACGCCCATGTACCACTGGGTCGCGGATCTGCCCACCTTGCGGTTGCGGGTGGCGGCTCCGCTCCGCCCCCTCTCCAATTGGGGTCACGCGGTCACCATGCTGGCGAGCCGCTGGGCCTGCTCCGGGCGCTAGCGGCGGCCCGTCTCCTCCCCTCTGGCTGGACGACAAATTGAGGAGACTCGGGTGTCTGTGCCTCACCCCCCCTACCAGGAGACCAACTGTTTATGTCGCCGCTGGTATTGATGAAGTTCTCTCCTCCGCCGCTTTCTGATGACATCAGATCTCTGCCATGTTGGTATCCCATGCGAATGGCAGCATTTCGTTCCCCCTGCCGGGCAACCAAAGCAACGGGTGAGTCCTGACCGGCCCTCAGCAGGACCCGGACCGAGAAGCAGTTTCCGCGGGCTCCTAGCCCCGGGCCAGGGAAGTTCCGGGAGCCGGAACTCGGCCGCTCCGTGCTCGGTGTAAGCTCCTATAAGTGTAGGCTCTAAGAAGCAGTCCCCGCGGGCTCAGTTCTGGGAGCCGGAATTCGGCCGCTTAGTGCTTGGTGTATGCTCTGATAGGAGCAGGGTCCAAGAAGCAGCCTCCACAGGCTCCGCAGCCCTGGGCCAGGGCGGTTCCGGGAAGGTTCCGGGAGCCGGAACTCGGCCGCCCCGCGCTCGGTGTTCGCTCCGATAAGATCAGGTTCTAAGAAGCACCCAGGCACTGAACCCTAGCAATCTGTCTGCAAGCCGCAGGCGAATTGCAGCCTGAAATTACCTGTTCTATGGCTGAATGAGCTGCGGTCAGTCGAAAACAGTTATGGTGACGTCAGCTTTCCAACATGGTGGCTGCTGGCCTCCTCTGTGGTCTGACCGGTGTGGAGAACTGAGATGGACCGCTTCCTTCCCCCGTCTCAAACCCAGAATTCAGCCCTGAGTACGGTGCTTGCACGGCTGGCAGAAACTGCAGCGCTGTATCCCTGCGTCACTATCTCCTCGTTTCCCAGCGCGCGCTGCAGACTCTAGCCGCGGGGCGATTTGCTGAATAAGCAGTGTTACCCTCCGTGCGACAAACCTCTCGCGTTTGAGTCCCCGTAGCCGATCCTCGTGCGATGGAAATCCTTCCTCCAGGTTCCGGAGCACCCCACTATTGCTGGAAATTCCTAACAAGATATCCTTTAGCCGTCCTGACTTGTCATACTCCCACACAGTGAAGCAGCACACGGGGGCAATGCACTCCCCTCGCCGCCATCTTCCCAATCCCTCCTTTTTTTTTTTTTTTTTTAAAAGAGAGAGAGAAAGAGACAATTTTAGTATTTATTTTTTAGTTTTCGGCGGACACAACATCCTTGTTTGTATGTGGTGCTGAGGATCGAACCCGGGCTGCATGCATGCCAGGCCAGCGTGCCACCGCTTGAGCCACATCCCCAGCCCCAGTGTTTTGTTAATTTCATTGTACACACACTCTGTGATCTGTTCGCTCTACCCGTAAGATGGCCTCAGCCCTGAATTTTGTCATTACCGTGACCTCACAACTCTAAAAAATGGTTTCCTCTTTTCTGGTTTTAAATGTCTTAAGGATGGGACCATAAAAAATAAAAATAAAACATCCCCCCTCCCCAAAATTTCATTTCACTGCATGATTATGTACATAATTTAATTGTACCAGCATCATTTGTTGAAAAGACTTTTCTTTCCCCCTTGAATTGTTTGGACAGTCTGTCAAAAATCATTTGACCATACATTTATTTATTTATGGACTCCTAAGTCTACTCCATTGATCCAATAGCTTATCTTTATGCCAGGCCCCTTTGCCTTGATTACTGTAACTTTGTGCTATTTTGGAAAAGGGAAGTATGAGTCTGTAACTTGGTTATTTTTCAAAATTATTTCAAGCATTCTGTCTTAATTCATTTTCATATGAATTTTATAGTGAGTTAATTTTGCTAAAAACGTAGCTGAAATTTGAATAGGGGTTGTATTAACTGTAGATCAATTATGGGAGTATTTCTACCTTTATAGTACTAACTCTTCTGAACTATGAATAGGGAATGTTTCCAATTATTTGGATATTTTAAAATTTTCTTTCAACAATATTTTGTTATTTTCCATGTACACACCTTGAATCCTTTAACTTCTCCCCTAAAACAATCTGTGCTTTCCATATAGCATCATTTCATTGGGTTGTGTGCATTATTATGTAGCACTGAAACTTTTATTATATTTGTTTTATATGGCCAATTCTAATCTAGGTTTAAAGTATTATCAGCAATGTTAATGTGAAGAAAAAATGACCAACATTAAAATTTTTCTGTTGTTTCAAAGTAGCCAATTGAATTATCTCTCAAGAAATATTTTATATATAACAAATTTTCCATGTGATTTGAGAGACTTAGGGACTCAGCTTTAAGAGACTCCATGACTACCTATATGTTTCTGATCCAGTCCTAACATTTTAGAAAAGTATTTTTTATGGTGGCAATAAAGATGAATAAATATTTTTCCTTCTCTTCATATACCTACTAAATTAAAGATAACCTCCAGATATTCTCACTAAAGAGGTACGTGATGCATTCCTTTTACCTTTGTTATAGTTTCTATTATGCCCCATATCCTTTCATTAATGCAGGTCTGTTCACCGTCAATCTAGAGATTCTCTTGGCTTGCAAAGTAGCTTTTCTTCTACCCTTATTATTTTTTCGCCCTTGCACAGTATATACATAATTTAATTACATACTTGTTCTGAAAATAGTCTTCATGAAGACTTTTCTCTCACAAAAGAGCAAAATTTCCTTTTTGGCCTAAGCAAGCCATTTCAGACAGGAAGGAAGGTGCAGATGTTTCAGTTAAAGCAGAAGTGCTGATTCACTGTGGAAAACTTCATGATAATGTAAGTCCTTAAGTTTTTCTGGATGGAAATTACAGGCAAAATATATTTGTGGATCAATTTAATATTTTTATATATTAGTTGTAGCAAATGTTGAGTAGCATTTTAGTATTCTAATAGGATTTTAATTGTAATACATTAGAATATATGGTGACTAGTCTATGAAATTTAATTTCTGAACTATGAACAGGGAATGTTTCCACTTATTTGGATATTTTAAAATTTCTTTCAACAATGTTTTGTTATTTTTCAATGTACACACCTTGACTCTTTTAACTTCTCTCCTAAAACAGTCTATGCTTTCCATATAGAGTTGGAATAACTCAGTGAGAAAGATGCCCCACAGATATTTGCAGAGTATGTCCTATTACTATTTCTTTTCTTTTCTGAAGAATACAGCTTCTGATATGAATGAGCTCTCTTAGGTCAAAATGGAGATTGACAGATGCTCACTGCATTTGAAGAAACTCTATGTGGTGATTAGATTTAGGGCACTGAGGGAAAATGAAATTAGTGAAGTTCTGACACTTTTCTATAAAAAACAGAAATAGAGTTTTACAAGAGAAGAGATCCCCTTTCTCTTTGGCTACTTGGCATTTATACACCTCACTAATTCTGATAACCCTAAATGCCACCTCACTAATTCTAATAACCCGGGGTGTCCTGAGAGGTTTTTTTTTTTTTTTTTTCCTGTTTTGTCCTAGCTCTTGATCCTGCCTCTAAACTTCAGAAGAGTGTGACTTAAATTCTCCGTGTGTATTCTTTGTGTAACTCTCTCTGACTATTATCAGGCAGTCTGGGATTTGAACATCTTCAATCCAGAAGTGAAAATTGGATCATATCTTTATAAGAATCTTAGAGCTGGAAAAAATATGGACTGAAGAGTACAGCTTTTGATATGAATGGGCTCCCTTAGGTCAAAGAGGAGGTTGACTAGAATCAAGTATCCTAGTGATATAGCCAGATGAATGACAGTTTGTTCATTTTGTTCTGAGTTTTAAACAAGAATTTGCTAAAGCCATCATGGCTATTTAAAATGTAAGGATTCTAATTATAATTAATTCAGTTATTCTATTAGAGTTTTGGAATCTCCTCCCCTTTCCCACTATTAGTCATCTAGCTGAATAATAGCATTAGGAACAGCTAACATGTTTTGACTGTTTACTTGCACACTAAGCACTTAAATGCCAAGCACTTTATATGGATTATTTGTTGTAAGTAATTTTATGTATAGCCACATCGTTCACTTGGGAAGACTTAAGCTTAAAGAGACTAATCAGGTTATCAGAGAATGTGTAATCGGTAAGAGTTTCAGGTAATACTTGAATCCAGGCAGTATGACCCCAGAGGTGGTGGGCTTAACTCTAAGCTGTGGTGCCTCCTTTAGCAGTGCTTACCATTTATCTCCTAACTCTGTGAAAACTTTTAGTTGTCTTTAATTTTATTATTAGGTGGACAGAAGCCCTAGTTCAAGTAACTGGATTCTCAAAACCTTGAATAATAAAAGGAAAAATCATAGGTTCTATGAGGATCTAAAGAGTTTGAAAAATTGATGGTCAAAACTTATCTTACAATGGTTGATGAAACTAGGATGTTCAGCCTAGGAAAAAAGAATCAATTGAACATCAGATTGAAAGAAGAATGAGTAAGCTTTATGTGAAGCGAAAGACAGAGTTTGGATCAGAAGGTTAAATTTGTGGGAAATTATGTATCAATTTCTTTCTGAGGATCTGTTGCCGATATCTACGGAACTGGGAAATGGCAGAATTGTTTTTAGGGAGGATGAATTCCCTTTGAATAGTAGTGAACCATTAAAACTAACCAGCCTTGCCAGTGGTATTAGGAAAGTTTAAGCTGTATATTATTGGTTTTAGTGGGTGACATAAAAGCTGTCTTCCTGGTTTGATTAGATCTGTTGGCTTTCTTGAGGATTTTGAGCTTTAAAAGTAATACACTGCCAGGCACAGTGGCACATGCCTATCATCCCAGCTCCTCGGGAGACTAAAGCAGGAGGATTACAAGTTCATGGACAGACTAGGCAACTTTAATAAGAACCTGTCTGAAAAAATG
This sequence comes from Marmota monax, assembly GCF_021218885.2. Lineage (NCBI taxonomy): Eukaryota > Metazoa > Chordata > Mammalia > Rodentia > Sciuridae > Marmota > Marmota monax. Next base: position 22,751,889 of record NW_026695215.1, on the reverse strand, counting down.
AAAAGTGACACAGATGTAGCTCAGTGTTTAGTAAAGCGCCATTGAGCTTAATCCCCAGTACCAAAGTGAATGAATGGATGGATGGATGGATGAGTAAGTGAATAAAAGTAATACACAAAGGTCTCATTCCCTTCAAGAATTTGAGAACCATTACTAAATAATAAATCTTTTTTTTGTAATTTACTGAAAGAAAACAGTATTAAATTTTTCCTATTAGAAAACTGAATGATGTGAATTTTCTGTGTAGAAGAGTATGACATTGTGGTGATAACCCAGTATATTTTGGTTTATCTCTTTATATCAACACTTATATATGGCAAATATATCCAGGACTGAAAGTAGCTTTCAGGCAATGACTGACATGACCACTTTGAAATTCATTTCAGATGTCTGAAGTAAGTAAAAACAAATTGTTAGAGTCTTTTAAAGAGTTTCTTTCTATCTCTCATTTGCTGCCATATCATTGAACCTAGCACAGAGTTGGGTGCTGATTTAGTACTGGGTCAGTCTGTGAAATACCTAATATAGTCTTGTTCTAACCTGTTAGTTTTTTTCCCTTAAGAGGTGGAGGGAGTGGCCACAAGAAAATAATCATGTTATAAAAAATTGTTTTGAAAGAGAAATTAGTATTCATAAAGATTAGAAAATTTAAGGGTGTTTTAAAATTTTTATTGGGCTGGGGATGGGCTCAAGTGGTACTGTGCTCACCTGGCATGCGCGGGGTACTGGGTTCGATTCTCAGCACCGCATACAAATAAAATAAAGTTGTTGTGTCCACCGAAAACTAAATAAATAAATAAATAAATATTTTGAAAATTCTCTCTCTCTCTCTCTCTTTAAAAAGTTTTATTTATAGAAATTAGAATAAAGGAGTGTATTTTAATATGTTAATATAAATCCTGTGTGTCTATTAAAAAAAAACTTAAGTAAATGAAAAAAAATGCTCACACCACTAATCATTTAATTTCTGAACTATGAACAGGGACTGTTTCCACTTATTTGGATATTTTAAATTTAAAATATCCAAATGATTTTAATCAGAACCACATAGATACAATCTCACCCCAGTAAGAATGACTTACATCAAAATGACTAAAGTCATAAATACTGGTGAGGATGTAGAGAAAAGGGAACCTAGCACACTGTTGATAGGAATGTAAATTAATTCAGCCATTATGCAGAACAGTATGAAGGGGCCTCCAAAAAATAGAACTACCTTATGATCCAGTAATCCCACTACTGGTATATATCCAAAGGCAAAAAAATCATCATAACAAAGAGACATTTGCAAAAACTTTCATGTTTATTGTAGCACATTTCACAGTAGCCAGGAAATGGAAGTATCCTAAGTATTCGTCAGCTGATGAGTGGATAAAAGAAAATATGGTACATACACACAATGAAATACTATTCAGCCATAAAGTGAATGAAATTCTGTCATTTGCGACAACTTGGATGAACTAGAAATCATTAGTGAAATTAACCAGGCACAGAAAGACAAGTACTACATGAGGTCACTCATAGGTGGGATCTAAAAAAGTTGATCTCAGAAGTTGCAAGTAGCAAATGATGGTTACCAGAGGGTACGGAGGGTAAGGTGAAGAGAGGAACAGAGAAAAGTTGATAGGAGTAAGAAGTTCTGGGAGTAAAGTGCCTGTTCAGTATGAAAGAGGCCCTGGGTTCAATCTGGAACCACCAAAAAAAAAAGTGCTGGTGTTCTGTTGCACAGTGGCGTGTCCATAGATAATAGCAGTTATATTTTAAAAAGTTAGGAAAAAAAGATTTTTAACGTTTCACCATAAAAATATGGTAAATGAATGAGGAGGTGAATATTTTTAACCTGTGTGCTTTATACAATATATACCTATATGGAATTATCATATGGTACCCATTAAAATGTGCATAATTTTAAAGTTTTTTACATGTCAGTTAAAAATGATTTTAATAAATGAAAGATGTTAGAAGAGGCCCAGGTGTGGTCAAGACTGGAAAAAGAAGGTACAGGAGTGAAAACATTTTCTTGACTTATCCTCTGAGCCTCTGAGACTGCATATAACAGCAGTTAACTTCTGGAATATTTCAAGCATTTAATTCTTACACTTTTTACTTGAAGAATAAAATAAATATAGGTAGTTTTACTTTAGGATTATAAAGATTCTCATTTTTGACTCAAACTGATTCTGCAAAAGAATATATGAATTCATATTTCTGTTGAACATTCATTTTCAATGTGTAGTCTTTTAAGTTAAACATTGACTTGAGCAAAATATTTATTTTATTTCCCATTAATTGATTAAACCTCTGAAGTTTTGTGACTCTTTAGCTGTTGAACTATATCGTTGGCTTACTTCACTTATCCCCCAACCCTCACTCCAGTTAGAAACAAAGGAATGTTTATATGTTAGAAGGAAATGCTTTCCTTTTTTTAGTTTCCCACTTTAGACATGTAAAATTGGGGGAAAATTCATAATACAGAATTATTTCTTAATGAATATATGATAAAGATTAAATATATTATTTTCTTTTGCCCAAATAGAAACAACTTTGATCTTTATATAATATGCTGATTAGAAAAAACGGGCAATAAAAATTGTAATCTATATATACTTTAGTAAATATGATCAGCTATATTAATGGATTTTTCTATATTGAACTGTTTTCCTAAAATGAGTGTGGATCAGGAAGCAGAGAGAGAAAGAGATCTCCACTTGCCAGATATAAATATATACCACAGAGCCACAGCCCACAATGCTCCACTTTGTCCAACCACACCCCACCTGCCTTTTGCTACCACTCAGTTATTCCCACCAGGTGATTAATTCACTGATTGGGTTAAGGCTCTCATAACCCAATCATGTCTTCTGTAAACCTTCTTGCATTGTCTCACACATATGCTTTTGGGGGACACCTCACATCTAAACCCTAACACTAGTAATTACTTTAAAAATTGTTTTGTGTGTGTGTGTGTGTGTGTGTGTTATCAGATTTTAGTATCACTAAGAGAATTGAGAACCTGTCCTCTCTCTGTTTCCTGGAACAATTGAGAAGTATGGGCCTCTAAAGTTTCTTCTGTCTTGAAATTGCTGGGGCCTGCTGCTTTGGGAGAGTACAGTTCTTTGTGGCTTTATTAAATATTCTATATAGTGGTTGATGTACTCTTTAGTTTTCAGATTTGTCAGCCACAGTGTTACAGTATTATTTTTAAATTTCTTCTGTATCTAGAATTCTTTTTATTCTTTTTTTGTTTTTGTTTTGTACACTGAGATTATGCCCATTTTAATATTTCATATTCAAAGATCTATTTCTTGAACTTTAATTGAATTTTCTTATTCAATTTCCACCTTTCTCATTCTGAATTTCTCCCTTTTCTAAAAGATTACTGATAACCAAATGGTTTTCTTGTTTGGACATGTTACTTTAAGTAAAGGAAATGAAGTGAGAAGTGAAAATTTCTTGCTTGTGGTACTTATAAAATTGCAGTACTTTAATGTAATAGGTAGTTGCTTAAGTAGAAATTGATTCCTCATATGGCTGTGACTGACCAGTTGCAGGCCATAGCTTTCCTTCCTTTACATCATTTTGTTGAAAGGATATTTTGAAAGAATTAGTATTATGCATTGTTTTTTGGTTAAAGTAAAATTTTCCCATTTAAAGTCTTCTACCATCCTCAGCTGGTTCTTTGCCAGCTTAATCTGTGCTAACATCACAAGGTGCTTGTGTACTTTTTAATGCAGAACTCTTAATAGTTAACAGTAAAAGGAATGGTGGGTGAATTTTAATACTAGTAACATTTTAGAACATAAAAAAAGGTGAGACTATAAAACTCAGCTATATTTAGTCACCATTAATTAAGTAACACATTTATATTTATTTATTGAAATGTTCTTTCTGTGTTAGTATGATATATATTCTTTCATAAGATTTTGTTTGTTTAAAACTAAATTTAAGCCTTTGTCTTTCTTTGTAGGTATAAGCGTGTCTTTTCAGTTGGAACCCATGCAATTACTACATATAATCCAAATACTTTAGAAGTAACTAATCAGGTAATTATGTTAGATGCTGTTAGGTATTTACATGAACTGTCCTTGAATTTAAAAAGTCAGGATGTGATCCATTACTTCTGGCCTGAAACCAGTATGTTAGGATAGAAATATCTAACCTGAAAGAAATTAATATGCTTATTATACATAATGCTCTGTGTTCAGGATCAAAAATAAATAAATAAATAAGGGAGCCAGATGAGCTTACTTTTAAGGCTTTCAGGGGAAAAATTTTTGATGTATTACTATTGATTGTATGTAAAATTAGTAAAGTAGTTCTTATAATTTTTAAATACTGTTATTATAATGCAGGTAAAAATTATATCACAAGTGGTATAAAGTACTTGTTATGGAGGTAGGATTACTTGTTTATAAAGGCAAGGCCAACTGAACATGGACAGATAAGCATATTTAAAGAAATTATTTTAGCTTATTTTAAGTCTAAAGTGCTTTTTTAAACAGACTTACAAGTAATCATAAAATGTTATTTCCTAATTCTTTTCACATCTATTTTAATTGTTTTAGATTAATGTCAAATCATTACCATTATAACACTGGTAAGATTTTTGTGGTTGTCTGTGATGACTAAAAACCTTTAAAAGAATTTGACTTCTTCTAGACCTCTACTATTTGGTAAAATTGAGCTCAGTTAATCAGTGAATGTGAAGTTGAAGTAATAAGTGTTTCATTTTACTGTATTTTAACCCCAATTGAAAAAAATTCCTTTATTTTTGTTAGTGGCCTTATGGAGACATTTGCAGCATCAGCCCTGTTGGAAAAGGTCAAGGAACAGAGTTCAATCTCACATTTCGTAAAGGCAGTGGGAAAAAGTCAGAGACTTTAAAATTTTCTACAGAGCACAGAACAGAACTTCTTACAGAAGCATTGGTAAGAAAGGTTCTCTGTTTATAAACTAAGTTTACCTTCTCTTTGAAGTGAAATAGTTACACTTAAGTGGGAACATTAATGTTCTCAGCTTCTGTACCCCACTGTGCTTATTTTTTCTTATTAATCTTTAAATGTGAAACTTTTCCTTTTCTCCAACAGAAAACCTGAAATATATATTTTATATTTGATAGTTCATTGGCCTAAGATGCATATACAAGAAAAAGCACTATATGTTATATCTATTTTGTTCTTCAGTAAAACTCTATACTTTTTTATTGAACATCCTTAAAGTGTAACAACAGTTTTTAGTGTCAAGTTATTAAATTGTGCTTTCCCATGAGTCTTCCTGACCAGTTTGTTGTCATTAACTGTGGTTATGTTTTCTCTTTCAGAGATTTAGAACTGATTTTTCAGAGGGAAAAATCACAGGAAGGGTAAATATAAGTATTTTTATTTGTTTAAATGTTGCCCTTTATTATAGAATTTATTCCGTAACTAGTACCTTTTATGGCAAACTTAAAGGGAAAAATAAAAACATAGTTTTATTGTTGTCTCGTACCATGTGGATAGATAAATGTAGCTTAATAGGAAACTAGTATGAAGAAGTAAACTTCAGACTTCTAATTCTAGCAGGAAAAAAAATTATCAGGCTAAAAAAGATTTATATGTGATAGCAGTGCTATAATTCAGGTGATTCTTATTCAGAATTCCAAGCAATAACACCAGTACATATCATACTGATGATAATACTGGTTGGAACATGCAGTAGTTGTTTGGTGTAGGAGTTTCCTAATTCAAAAGTATTAAAGTGTTAGAGTTTGGGAACATTGAAACTCTGTTTATTACATCTTCCTGCCCTAGATCTGGCTCATACTAAAGCTTGGCATGGTGTACTAGCAGCTTTGTGGGAAGTTATAGTTGCTTATTAGAATCTTAACTTTCCCAGGCTGTCTTCAGTCATGTTACAGCAGCATTTAAACTAAACTAGAGATTTCTGGGGAAAGGAATGGGAATTTATGGGAGGGTTTGTTTTGTTTTTTACTCTCTAAAATTTTTGAATTTCTTACTCAGGCGTAGATATTACTTTTTTTTTTCACATAAAATAATTTTGTTTATTTTGAAAATTAAAGTGTAACATTTTAAAATATCTATCCTATAATTTCTTTAATTTTCACACTGTAGATTTAAGAAAGAATGATCTTCCCTAATCAACCTTTTTAAATTAACTACACAGTTTTAGGAGCAAAACGTAGATTAACAGTCACGATCACTTCAGAGATGGCAGTGAGGGAGGGTTGGCAATGGTGAGGACACGGCTCCCACCATTGACACATTTGCACATATTAATTTCAATGAAATTAAATCAGCACACGATTATCCAACAATGACAATAGGATTCAACTGTAAATTTGAGAAGAATGAATTGGATTGTGTGTTCATCCAAGTTGATCACATTTTGCTTGCAGACCTAAACACAGATTCTCAGTTATAGCCTTAAAGATGTCACGCACAGCCACCACATTTAATATGCTTTTTTCAAGAGTTCTGTTTAAAATTTTCCTCAGCATTCTATAAATTTTCAACTAAAAAAATGATAAATTGATGAAACATGAATGCTTCTCTCTGGAAGTTGTTTTGCACCCCAGGTGAATTTCTGGAGCGAATGACAAATCCCTCCATATACCAACTATTGGAACTAAATGAGTTAAACCTAAATCTCATACCAAAAAAAAAAGGTGGGGGGAGGGTGAGAGGAAGAGGAAGGAAAGAAAGAAATAAAACAAGGCATAAAAACAACCCTAATGGCTGGCCAACGATTTCATTAAAATTAGTGAACAGATTCAGGCCATATGATCTAGGCCAGTGTTTTCCAAACATTAATGCCATATGGTGTTTCTGGGAAATAAGCTATGGATTCCTGGGGCCATCTACTGTTACTTTGATGTATAACCTAGGAATGTGATATTTTAACAGGCACCTTATTTTATTTTGATGGAGATTTTTATGTATGTTCCCCCATAGAAGAGAAATCAGAAAATAAGGTCCATTGGAAAATATTTCAGGAATGGTTGGGCAAAAGAACAAAATGGGAAAAATTTGAAATAGTTATGACTATCAAAAGCATATTAAATACCTTTGAAAATACTAAATATTTATATTCCACTTATATAGATCTCATTCCTAATTAACATATTAAAATAGTATATTAATAATAAACTATTTTTAAGGAATAGATTTACATCTTGATTTATAATGCCCAAAAGGTATATTTATACCTATTTCTGGTATCTGGTAATTCAGGGCAGGATACTAGCAGTTAACTTGCATGAGGCCTTTCAGTCCTCTAGAGAGAAATGAGAATGGATTTAAGCTTCTGGCTCTCAGCTGGATTTTTTTTTTTTTTTTTTTTAACTCTCTGCCCAATTTCTTTTTCTTTTTTTTTTTTTTAATTTTTTATTGTTGGTTGTTCATAGATATTACTTTTATAATGGGGAAAAATAATCCCTAAACTTATAGCACTATACAAAACCCTCACCTCTGACAAAAGGCAGGAACTATGCTGGAAGCACCAGCATCTTGGAGACTCGCTGATTTCAGCTCTAGTGATTAGTTGGTTGCTCAGGAGCCATTTAAAAATAGTTTAATGGCATCTGGCAAGCTGGCTGGTTTCTTATTCTGTATATCTCATCTTTTGGCGAAACAATTGTTTTCAAAAACATAACTTCAAGATTTTGTTTCTAAGCTTTCCTTTTTTATCAGTCACTTAATATTTTTCAAAACTTTGAGATAGAAACAATATTTCTAGATGATTGACTGAAGGTAGTTCACTTACTTTTATATCAGGAGTAAGGTACACAAAGGGACACCTACACTTCCCCACAAAATGGTTCCACCCCACACTAGTATGGCAATATGTAAAACAGTGAATGTGTAACCGATGTGATTCTGCAATCTGTATACGGGGTAAAAATGGGAGTTCATAACCCACTTGAATCAAATGTATGAAATATGATATGTCAAGAACTATGTAATGTTTTGAACAACCAATAATAAAAAACTAAAAAAAAAAAAAAAAAAAAAAGTTCCACCCCAGTGCTGTCCTGGCTGAACAGCTCTTATAGAAATTGAATCTGGCCTAAGGCCTCCAGTTGCCCTAGATATACTTGAAATTGGGGTCTCTCAAAGTCCTTTAGGCCTGGCCCCTAAAGTCCTTAGGGATAATGAGAAGTTTCCATCAGTGTATGTCATTAACAATAGGTGATTATCAACTGGAAGGAATGGAGAATATCCTGTGGAGTTGGTTTGGGGCATGTAAACAAGCCTAGTGTGAAAAGCACACCATTTTTTGGTGGCCTCCATTTTACCCTCATTCCTACGGAGAGGTATGGCATTGATCTCTTTTTAAGTTCAAAATCAAGGGTCTAAATATATTCTGGGGCTAATGCAGGTTTTTTTATTTTTCTGCAGAATTTGTGTGTAGATAGATAGATAGATAGAAAGAACTGTACTGAATATGATGCCATAGATTTGTGATACTGATCCTATGAATGTCATTATTGAAGTTAGTGTTGGGATGTTAGTGGGAGTGTTCATTACTTAATGCCTTACTCTTTTCTGAACACTTACAAGAGAATTTCTTTCTGATTTCAGTATCAGAAATAGTTACACTTCTGAGCAACCAATTTATTTTAAACTTGAGAATTGCGCAATTGATCATGTATTCCTCTTCATATTGATGGGTACAAAACTGTTATTTGGGCATGGGAGATGTTTTTTTGGCCACAAGAAGAACAAATTAAAGGAGGAAAAGTTAATTTTGATCTCACTGTTTTAGAGGTTTCATTACATACATGGATGGCCTACTCCATTGTTCTGGCCCCAAGGTGAGGCAACATATCATGAGGGAGGGGGCGCAGCTGAGGAAAGCTGCTAAACTCATGGCAGGGTCAGGAAGGCAGGGATGGAAGGAGTTGGTGTGTGGACAGGGAAGATGCACCCTTCCAGGCATACCTCCCATTGACCTACCTCCACCAGCCATGCCCCACCTGCCTACAGTTACCACTCAGTCAGTCCATTTAAACTAGAGCAGACTGGTTAGGTTACATCAGCAATCCAATCACTTTACCTCTTAGTGTTCCTGCATTAACAGGAGCTTTTGGAGGACATCTCATATCCAAATCATAACAGAAGGGGATATTCATTTCACATGTGACACCTTATTATCATTTCTCTGCCTTTCTTATCCTTTAATTTAAATTTATTTTCCTCTTCTACCTCACTTAGCTTAGAAGCCTCAATTAAATCTTTTCTCTTTTTAAGAATAAAACTAGTAAGTAAATGGATATTGATTGTTCTAATCATTTGGTACTCATGGAATGCATCATCTAAATAGAACTTTACTTGCCAGTATAATCCAGACTCAAAAAAAATTTCCAGTGCTTTGATTAGAAAAGGTTCAGGTATAATTTAGGCTTCAGAATGTTTTTTGTTTTGTTTTGTTTTGTGTGTGTGTATGTATATGTATGTGTGTGTGTGTGTATGTATATATGTATGTATGTGTGTGTGTGTGTATATATGTATATATATGTATGTATATATATATATATATATATATGAGATACATTAACATGTAGAGGCAAACCGGGTTGTTTAAATTGAATATTATAACTTTCCCTGAAATGTGATTTAGCTGTTTTCAGTATCTAACGTCGATGAAAAGAATGTATCATCAAAAAATGAGATTTTTTTTCCCCATTAAAACTCTTTTAGTCTTTCAGAATATCTTCCTGTTCAATAGAATGTATATTTTTTAAAAATGTGAGATGGGTCTTTACTGTATTGCTCAGGCTGGCATGGAACTCTGGGCTCAAAGGATTCTCCTACCTTAGCTTTCTGAGTTGCTGGGACTATAGGCCTATTCCCCGCCCCATTTAATTTACAGAAGAGTTGCTTAAAATTGTTTTATAAAATCCTGTAACCCAAAGTCTTTGCTAATTAAAAAAGAACATATTGTCTTCAGTTAGAGTGAACATTCTTAATTAAACAAACATAGCCTCTCTAGCTAAATTAAATGTTTTTACAATTTGGATAGTAACTATAAATATTTATGTTTTGAGTTTTGATTGTTTCAGCAGTGATGGATATATTAAATATGACTTTATTGTATGGTAAGCTTGAATATGTACTTAAAAGTAATTCTTTTTCTCTAGAGATATAACTGCTATAAGCATCACTGGAGTGATACAAGAAAACCTGTAATTTTGGAAGTAACTCCTGGAGGCTTTGACCAAATTAATCCTACAACCAACAGAGTACTCTGTTCCTATGACTATAGAAACATTGAAGGCTTTGTAGATCTCTCTGATTATCAAGGAGGATTTTGTATACTTTACGGAGGATTTAGTAGATTGGTGAGTAATGTTTTTAAAACAGCATTTTAAAAGGGTTTGAAGGAAAAAAAGTGTTTTTACATTTTATTTTGAAAATTCATATGAACCTCAGAGGAGGAGGTAGGGTATTTAGAGTGCAGGCTTTGCTGTCAAAAATAAGTGGACTTGAACCCTTTTGCTGTTCTTCAAAGTGAGGAGGGTAATATGTCATCCTGTGTTTTTAGTGAAGATTGGAGAAGATTATCTACCTAAAATGCTTTACACAGTACATGGCTTAGTAGTGTTCCATAAATAGTAGTTACAGTTATTATTTTCATTAGTATTAATGCCTTACCTGAAAGTTTCTAATTTAATTTCTTTTTATTAAAAAAGTAATATAAATTTCTTTTTATTTTTTTGGAGAGTGTTCTGTCCTCTGTCCTTTGTCAAGCTGTTTGTAATATGTAATGCAAGTATGTATTGAAATGCCATATTTGGAGTTTATTGCTTGTTTTTACTTGGATCTTGAATTATTTTTAATTATGTTGTGGGGCACAGCAGAAACTACTTAAGATGCTGAGATCCTGTTTTTAAATTAGTAATAGAAGCTGAACTACAGATGATGACCACCTTTTGAACTATCCTGCTTTCTTTAATAAAATTTAGACCCAAGATCTCAAATGTAGGCAATATATATAGTCTCTAGGAAGAACTAAGTTGAACTTACTTGAAAGATTCCTTAGCTTGAGAATTTTAGTTACCTTAGCTCCCTCAGAAGCCTGGGACCACTACCCCAAAATTCAGTGTTTTGTGGATAAAATATCCTTCCCTGGGAAGCAGAGCTAAGGCAAGCCTAGAATTTTTAGATAAATAAAAGTGTAGATAGTAGCAAAAGGCCAAAAAAAAAAAGAATAATGAGGAGGGCAGCTACATAATCTGATTTATAAAAATACAATTTGCTTTACAGAGTTGTAGGCCTCTTTTTGTCCTAGAAACCACTTGATTGGTAACATCCTAATTTCCCTCATTTGGGGAGCACGCAGCTAGATATTTGCTTACCTCTGAGTCTAGACCCAAAAGAACAAAGCTTGGTTTTCTCTCCCACCCTAAAGAAGTCTCGACTGCGCTGTCCACAGATGTGTCTTCTCTGGGCAATGGAATTTTGCAGCGATTAGCTTTCGGTGGAAAACGGGCCAAATTATAGGTATGGGGCCTTTTAGACCCTAAAAACATAGCTGTATCACAGTAATTCAAACAAGCTATTTAATGGAACAATAAGTTGAACATGAATGACTACTGTTCGATACTTTATCAACAACATTTATTCTTGATTGGCTATAACAAGAAGATTTAGTTTGAATTATCCGTTTTCTAAGTATAATCTATCCTCTAAATCTATGGGTTCTGCATCTCTGGATTCAACCAACTGTGGATTGAAAATGTTTAGGAAAAAAAATGCATATGTACTTTTTTCCTTGTCATTATTCCCTAAACAGTATCATATAACAGCTATTTGCATAGTATTTACATTGTATTAGGTATTATAAGTAATCTAGAGATGATATAAAGTATATAGAAGAATGCACAGATTATATGCAAATACTTCACCATATTATGATTTGGGTATCTCTGGGACTTCCTGGAACTAGTCTTCCACAATGAGGGATGATTATATATTCTTTGCTTTTTAAAAGATACTAGTGGAAATAAATCAGTTCACTATAATATATGATACCACACAAATTAATTCAACAAAATTTTATTTAATATCTTCTGCATTAGTGGTGACTGAAGTGAACTCATGTAATAAAATCAGGCTCTTAAACATGATCCAACCCAGTGCTTCTCAGCAGAGGAGTTATTGGCATTCCGGCCAGGACACATCTTTTTTGTGGGGGATATTTCTCTGCCTTTTGCAGGACCTTTAGCAGTTCTGGTCTCCGGGCACCAAATGCAAGTAGTGATATCTCCTTAACCTTACCTTTGTAAATACAAACCTAAAAGTTGATTTGTAACATCAATAGGGGAATGATTGTTAAACATTCTTGCAAGGAAACCCACTATGTAAAACAGATCTTAAATAAGAGTACTTTGGTTGAATCGGAATTCTACCCACACAGTCCCTGTTCATCCCAGTAGATTGGGTAGGGTTTCTTATCGAGCCCTAGCATGTTGTTTTGCACAAGATGGTAAGAGTCAGACCTTAAGAAATGATGAGATAATTTCCATTCAGTGAGTTGGATGTAAGGCTCTGTGCCCCAGACTTTTCAGACTTTTATGATTTTCATTTAGTAACAGTCTTTCAACTATAAAACTGATCATTTCCTTCTGAGACGTTCTATTACCTTTCTTTTCTAGAATTGCTGCTACTTTAATACTACTTTAATATCCTTCATATGAATTGATTAAATATAGTTATATTTTAGTTGTTTTAACTTTTGACTTTTAAAAATCCAAAATTTGTGCAGCATTTATTTGCATCAGAACAAAGAGAAGAGATTATCAAAAGCGCAATAGATCATGCTGGCAACTACATAGGTATTTCATTGCGGATCAGGAAAGAACCTTTAGAATTTGAGCAATATTTGAATCTTCGCTTTGGAAAATACAGCACAGATGAATCCATCACATCTTTAGCAGAATTCGTGGTCCAAAAAATATCACCTAGACATTCGGTAAGACCTATATGTTGAAAATAAAAATTTATTCATCTGATTGTAATAATTTTCTTCAATAACTTTTTAATCTCTATTTTATTGTTTGAAGGAACCTGTAAAAAGACTTTTAGCACTCACAGAAACATCTTTAGTAGAACGTGATCCAGCAACCTATAATATTGCAACTTTGAAGCCTTTGGGAGAAGTAAGTTTCAGCATTATTAGCTTAAGTGAGATTTCTTCCTGTTGATATTGAGTAATTTTCTTATTTATTTTTAATATATTTACTCCTTCCTAAAGAATGGGAAACAGAATCCATATTTAATTCTTAATCCATTTAGATTTATTGGTCAAATAAAGATTATTGACCTCATGAATTTATTGATTGGTGAAGATTCCAACAATCATTTTCAACTATATCAGAAGTGGAACTTTTGGGCTGGGGCTATGGCTTAGCAGTAGTGCACTTGCCTGGCATGTGTAAGGCACTGGGTTCTATTCTCAGCACCACATATAAAGGTCTATCAACAACTTTAAAAAATACTTAAAAAAAAAAAAAGTGGAACTTTTATTCAATAATTATATGAAAATTTTAATAAGACTCTTAACTAAATTTAAACTCTGGTATTGTAAACAAGTTGCATTTTTAAATATTGACTTTGGTAAAACTAAATGATGGTATGCAATTTTTAAAATGAAGTACAAAAAAACTAATCATTTTTTTTGTTGTTGTTGAACTTTCTTTTGTTTTTCATTAGGTATTTGCTTTGGTTTGTGACTCCGAAAATCCACAGCTTTTTACCATTGAATTTATAAAAGGGCAAGTCCGGAAATACTCTTCAACAGAAAGGTGTTTATTTCTTTTTATCTCCTCATGCTTTTGAGTTCCCAGCATATGCAAAGCAAAGTGCTTGACCAAAAAGGAAAAACAAATATTTATAATCTGGAACTTTAAAATTATTTAACTTTGGAAGACATTATTGCCTATTTAAAAAGATCTTTATTCAAGTTTCAAATTCCTAAAGACCATAAAAATAGTGATTTGATTTTAAATGAAATGATGAAAGCACTGTGTATTTCTGTAACCTTTTTTTCCCCTCCATACTGAGAATTAAACCCAGGATCTTATGCATGGTAGGCAAGCGCTCTTAGACTGAGGTACATCCCCAGCCCACTGGTGTTTTTAAAGTATTTCAAAATAGCACCTCTTACTTTCATTTTTAAATTGGATAAAAGCAACAGGTTACTTTAATATATTAAATACACTTGAAATTAGTTTTTTATATGCTAATATGGAAAGCTACTTAGCAGTTAACCAGTGGAATATACTTTTTTTTTTATGTTACTCATGACTTATTTCTTGTGTGGAAACCTATAAGCTGCTGCAGCTGGCTTGTAACACATAATTGCTAATGTGAATGTTCAATGTCTGATGTGAATATCTGCATTTCCCTTTGTGTACTAAAACTGTTTTCATGAGATTGGCAATTCTTATATCTCAGGTAGTTCTTTCATGTCGTCGTAGTGAGTTCGTTCTAGAGAGTCTGTATTTTAAAGTTATTCCATACAATTTGGGTACTTTTTGCCACTGTGTACAATACAACCTTCTTGAGATTTGTATTTATTTGTTTTTTCTTTACTTGCTATACCATTACTACAGTTTATCTTAGAAAGCTCTCAGTCACAAGTCAACATGACTAGAAATATAAGCAAAAATTTACAATTTTTCCTGTTCCAAGTTTAAGGAAAAAACAGGAGTGCAGGTGTTTTAATCAGAGGAGAGATCTCAATACTCAGTTTTTCAAATACTTTATGTACATTATCTTGTTTATTCCTGACTATAACTTAGGAAAAATGTGTCATTATCCTAATAATGCTTATATGTGGAAAGTAAAGCAACTTATTTGTAACTAGGATTAGGGACACTTTTCTTAAATATAATAAAACACTCCATCAAAGGAAAATAGTTTATTAATCAGACATCTTCGGAATTTAAAACTTTGAAAATAGTAAGACAAGCTACAGATAGGGAGAAAGTATTTACAGAACACATAGCTGATAAAGAACTTGTGTCTATAATATATAAAGACCTCTTGCAACTCAATCCTAAAATGATCAAACAGCCTTTGGGCAGAAGATTTACATAAATACTTGACTAGAAAAGATAACTGAATGGTAAATAAATACATGAGAAGATCATAACTCATTAGGGAAATGAAAATTACAACTACTTTAGATCCACTATAATGAGTAATATCAAAAGACTATCAGTGCTGATTATTGGCAATGATATGGAAAAGCTGGAACTCTTTGATATAGGTCATATAGCAGCAAGGTGAAAAGCTGGTGTTAGGACTCTAGGCTCTCCTAAAGCTCTGTTTTTATGTACATCCCAGAGCAGGTTACCTACCAAAGTGCCTGTACTACATTCTGAATCAAAATTCCCCTTAATTATCAATTCTAAATCCTTTTTATTTTATTTTTTAACCTTGCCTAGAGATTCCTTGTTAGCAAGTTTGCTGGATGGAGTCAGAGCCTCTGGTAACAGAGATGTTTGTGTAAAAATGACACCAACCCATAAAGGTCAGCGATGGGGGTTACTCAGTATGCCTGTTGATGAGGAAGTAGAGAGCCTGCATCTCAGATTCTTAGCTACACCTCCAAGTAAGTATTGATTTTAATGTAGTTGTATTTCCATACATCTACTTGATGATAATATTAAGAGTTAGGAACATAGTTCTCTAAATCTTTTTTTTGAATCTTCTCTTCTCCTTACAGATGGCAACTTTGCAGATGCTGTATTCAGGTTCAATGCTAATATTTCATATAGTGGAGTTCTACATGCAGTAACACAGGATGTGAGATATATAATATATAAAGATAAATTGCATCATACTTTGTTCATTTTTATTAATCAGTATGGAAACTTCTAAAATACTCTTTCTTTGCCCAGGGTCTCTTCTCAGAAAACAAAGAAAAACTGATCAATAATGCCATAACAGCATTATTGTCCCAAGAGGGAGATGTTGTTGCTTCAAATGCAGAACTTGAGAGTCAGTTTCAGGCTGTAAGAAGACTTGTAGCTTCCAAAGCTGGTTTTCTGGCCTTCACTCAGCTTCCAAAGTAAGTTGTCTTTTGAACTTAGCTTCTCTTACAGATTTTAAACAACTCAAAATAAAAAATACTGAATAATTTATTTCTTTACTGCTGACTAAACATGATACCTTTTATCTAATGATCTGGAAGTTTGTATTCATGAGAAATGAAAAGGGAAGATGAGTGGGGCTGATGAAGGATATTAGATGCATAATCATGAGTAATATCACTGACTTTTGTTTTAGTGAATTTGAATGGGAAAGTACTTGTCATACTTTTAGTTAACCTTTAAAAAATCCTCTACTCAAAGGAAAAATTATTATGAAAACATATTTGAGAAGTGGGGTTCAAATATGTAATTGCTACCATATAATAATGGAAACTTAAGATGACCTACCGTATCTTAATAATAAAATACTAACAGATGTTTCGATAGTGCTATTATATACTTGTTTTTGTTCCACAAGGTTTCGGGAGCGTTTAGGGGTGAAGGTAGTAAAAGCACTCAAGAGGAGCAACAATGGAGTGATCCATGCAGCTGTTGATATGCTTTGTGCCCTCATGTGTGTAAGTAGTACTTTTCTTAAGGAAACTGGTTTTTCTTAACCAGTTTCTTGACTGAAGGTTTTAGTTTCTGTGAACCCAGATTTTCCTTGTACCATGATTCTATATTTCATAAGTTGCTCTCAAAGCCATTTGTTTGCTCAAATAACATTTACTTAATACATCCTACATACCAGGCAATGTTCTATAGTGCTAGAAATGCAAAGATATTAAGACACAGTTCCTTCCTTCCTTCAAATTGCTAACAGTCTAGTAAAGTAGTCATATGCATTCAACACAAGGTTGTGGGCTATGGCATCACACAACACATATTTTTTGTTTGGTGGTAGAAGGAAGGTGAAAAATTCTCAGTCTTTCTAGAGATGTTCAATTTGATCTGAATATTAAAGGATGGGTCAGGATATTTCAGTTCTGGGCAGAACTTCCTGGAATAGAGAATAACACATAGAAAGGTATGTTTGGGAAGAAGCAAATAGCTAAATAAGGTTGGGTCACAAGATATGTTTGGGGGATAATTAGGATTTGCTGCCAGAGGAAGATGCGGAGACAAGTCATTCAAAAGCCTTTTGTAGCAAAAAAAGGAGCTGGGTTTGTATCTTTAGTGAGAAACATTGAAAAATTTTTAAGTAACAAGATCAGGTTTGATTTTTCAGAAAGTCCACTGTAGTGGTATGTGGAGGATAGATTAGAGATAAGGAGGCTTGTTGATGAAATTATATACAAGAGCTGAGATGCTGAAGTAAGGTAGTGAGGCTGAAGAAGCACATTTGAAAGCTGTTTGATCGATTAAGAGCTAACTTGGTGCTAGTTTGTGAAGGGAAAGATAATTGTTCAGTATACCTTTGAAATTTCTGATTTATCTGTTTGCTGTATTCTATCTAGGACTTTAATTCCTTATGAAGTGTTTTAGACAAGCTACATTGTATAGAACAAACATAAGTAAACCCTTGTGTAAACCTTGATTTATTACCAAAAGTGAATTAAATAGAAACCTTAATCATGAGTTTCCTTTCTGCCATACACTTTATGGTGTGGTTTTTAATTGTTCCAGTTTATAATGAATATTCTTTATAAATGAATTTTTTTGTGATGCCAGCACATGAGACTGCTTATGAAATTTACTATTTTTAATTGCTAGCCCATGCATGATGACTATGACCTAAGACAAGAACAGCTAAACAAAGCTTCTCTTCTCTCTTCAAAGAAGTTTCTGGAAAATTTACTGGAGAAATTTAATTCCCATGTGGTAAGTTGTTATTAAATTTGTCTTCATGGGAAATACTGTACGATTATTGAAAGTTTCTGCAATGTGGTTTCTATAAGCGCAATGTGGGGTTTTGTATTATAGCTACATATTTGTTTTTTATTGGTCACAGTTTAGCTTGGTCACTAGTAATAAAATATTTTCTTTTAGTACTATATCCATTTATCTGGGAAGGATACATTGCAAAGCTTCTAGATTTTTCCAATAATATTCCAGCGTTTTGTTTCTTTCTTGAAAATTCTAATTGTGAAATAAACTTTCAAAAGTAAGTCAGATCTTCCCATTAACTGACATCTAGTTCCTCAATTGTTGGGAACAGTTTTGGAGATGGACATTCCATATAACTGGAAGAAACATGAACAAATTGCCATACTCTTGCAAGTATTGTCAAAGATAATTTTTTATTCAAATACACATTAACCTTAGTATACACATTTGAAGATTCTGTTTTTCTCTTGAATTTTGACTGAATTTTAATTATGTTCCTTTTGAGGATGATGGATTTGGACAATGGATTTGCTACATTGGCAAAGGAAGTACTGTACTACATAAATCATCAGAATTTGAACCTGATGCTGGGTGTGGTAGTACACACCTGTAATCCCAGCGACTTGGGAGGCTAAGGCAGGAGGATCACAAATTCGAGGCCAGTCTCAGCTACTTAGTGAAATCCTGTCTCAAAAAGGGATGGGGATGTGGCTCAGTGATATAGTGTATCTGGGTTTAATCCCCACTACCAAAAAAAATTTTTTTTTAACTTAAGGTTGAAAAATTAAAGTCAGTAATTATGCCTAGCATATAGAATAAGAGAAAGGAACATATTTTTGCTGTTTAAGCTCTATATTTATATTTTTAAAGCAGTGTGATGCTTTCTTTCAGGATCATGGGACTGGTGCCCTAGTTATTAGTTCACTTTTGGACTTCCTTACCTTTGCCCTCTGTGCTCCATATAGTGAGACGACTGAAGGGCAGCAGTTTGATATGCTTTTAGAGATGGTAGCCTCCAATGGAAGAACTCTCTTTAAACTCTTTCAGGTAAGATCTTGTATTTTTCCTACCAGATAACAACTAATTTAAGGATGCTACTTTTTGGATAAAATTGTTTTTAAAATAGTTTGTGCACCCTTCTATTATAATGACAAATGCAACCTAACCCTAACATCATTACCATGTGAGGACATTTTAGCTCACAGGTTTCTTGGTAGTTCACTTATACAGCCTTGTTGATGGCAGTTAGCCACTGTTTTCCATCATAAAAATTCATTTTTTTCTGTGGTATGCCCAAAGTCCCCCCCCCCCCCGCTTTTTTTTTTTTTTTAACAAATTCCCAAATAATACAGTGAGCTTTAGCAGAGCTATTCATAAACGTTGGAAAAAAGTGCCAGCTACTTTCTATTATATTCCTTTGTGTTTGTATATCAGTAACTGTGAAGCTATATTGTAGAATATCTAAAATATTTAATTAAACTCTGATCTCATTTTGAGATATATCATTTCCTAATTTTATAGCTCATAACCTTGCATGAAACTTACATCCTTGTGTTGGAATAAATTTTTTTTTTATTCACTGATACTTTTCCTTCACCTTTTTAAAGCATCCTTCCATGGCAATTATAAAGGGAGCTGGATTGGTTATGAAGGCAATAATAGAGGTGAGAGCAATTTCGAAATTTTAAACTTAAGTGTTGATTGACGTCTTAATTGAAAATGACAAAATTGCCTTTTATGGGAAATATGCTATACTCTGTCTGGGTAAGAAAAGTAATTTTAACTCTCCAGTCAGATATTAGTTTTAAACTAATTGCAGAAATGATCCTCAATAATAAAAGAAAATGAGAATTTTAAATTCTTAAGTAAGTATGGTTATAAAGCAAATAAATTTGTTCTTACATTATTTGTTTTATTTAAAAGAATTAAAAGTTAGCTTTCTTTTGTTCTTTCACTGGGTGATGATGATGAAGGTACTGAAATCTTGAGGTACTGGGATTACATAAAAATCTGTTTTTGAGTTCAGAGCAAGGTGATATCAAATGAGAATAGCAACAAAAACTTCTTATGGTAAAATGCATTTTAAATGAAATTCTAGATACCAGGATTTGATATTCAGGTTATGAGATATTGCTTCTCAAATAGTTGCTTTAGCCTTGTATTTAAAAAAAAAAAAACATGATCATGGTTATAAATTTCAAGCACATAGTATGATGTTTACAATGACATCAATCTAAATGACTTGAATTTTTGTATTCTTTTGTTGTCATTGTGTAGCAATTTGGATAAACGTAAGAGTGTTCTGTTTACCAAGGAGAGGGGAAAAGAAACTCGCTATTGTGATACATCAGTATAGCTCAGAATGAAATAAGAAGCACAGAGTTAGTATGTCCTTAGACATCTGTTGAATTTTTTAAAAAGGCATCAAACTGGTTGGAACATGAAAATTTATTTGCATTTTCAGTGTGTATATACTACTAAGGGCTAATTTCTCCCCTCTAGTTATTGGGTGTTATGCTCAGTTTTAGCTTTCAAAAGTAAATACCCCATCCGAGTTTGTGGTAGCCAAGGAAAGTTAGGCCCATGCAGCCAACCAACATGTTGCCATTCATATAATACATGCCATCCAATTATTCATTATATACAAAAATATTTATTTAATACTAAGTTTAATCAAAATGCTGACTTTTGACTTCAGGTACAAATCACACATATTAGATTCACATCTAGTGATTTCTGTGGAAAAGACTATTTATACTTAAATCCTGGCAAATTTTTTTTTTTCAAATTATAAAAGCAGTCTATAATCTTGGAAGAAAAAAATCAAGATGTACAGAAAAATACAAGGGTTAAATAAAAATAAATCATCCACATCTTTACCCCCCAGTATCATTTCTATGAGTATGTTGGCGAATTTCATCTCAGACTGTACGTATACTGTTAAAAATGGTATACGTACATATACATACCGTGTACATATTTGTGTACATACTACATGTTCATTTGATGTAATAGTACTCAGTACTAACATGAACATTTTTACTTTTTGATAGATTATCTTAAATTGTTATACTGCTTATCTAATTCATAGTTCTTTGATTAATAGTCCTATTTATCTGTTTGCCAAAGTGAATCCATATAAACAAAGTAAAATCAAAATAAAAACAACTACCCCAACATCACATCATCCTTTAAATAACAAAAGCAAGCCAGGTTTGCATATGCCTTTGATAGGAATTGCTGGTTTCTTCCTTGTTGACTGATAGATATTTAGGAATTAACCTAATTTTAATATTAATTTTAGATAAGTATAATTTGTAAGGTAATTTATCTGGTAACATTTAAACCTTATTCCAAAGCCACATTGAATCTTAAAATATCATCTCTCAGGTTTATTTTTGGATAATTAGAAATAATAATAATTATTATTATTACTATTATTATATTATTATTATTCTGAATAATTATTTTATTTAAAGTTGTAATGAACTTTTGTTTAAAGTTTGTAATAAAGTTGGGATAGCTCGTTCTAGATTTCTGCTTTAGGGATCATCTTACCCTTTTTCCAAAGGAAGGTGACAAAGAAATTGCTACAAAAATGCAGGAACTTGCCCTAAGTGAAGGTGCCTTACCTCGACACTTGCATACTGCAATGTTTACAATAAGTTCAGATCAAAGGATGCTTACAAATAGGTAAGTTATTTGATTTAATTTGCTATAAATTGCTGTTTAGAGAATGAATTTGGGTATTACATAAAACAAACTGAATTAGGTATTTGCTTATACATACGTTCCATTTTCTTTTGATTCCTGTAGCACTTTTCTTTTGCTTGTAGAAGGATTGTGCCCAAGTGGTCATTGTCCCTGCCATGGATAACTTGGGGTGAGGGAACCAGTTCCTTTTTTTTTTTAACCTACAGTCTTGTCAAGCTCTTAACTCACAGTCATGGGACTGCAACATGGAAAAGAGTACTTTGAAGTTTATGGAATTATAACCACATGTCCAGGCCTTTTCCCCTTCAGTTTCCTCTGACTATCTTGCATGCACATGACCCCATAGACCCCATATGGGAACCTTGCATAAATTTTCAAATACCTTTGCTCTGCTTTAAATATAAGAAATAGGAACCTTAATATATTTCTAGCCCAAACTAGGCTTATCCTAAATCTCTGTGGGTAAACAATTTCCCCTTCAGAGAATCATCTTTCTTTCAGTAAATCATTCAACTATAAGAAAACCCATAAATCTCTTCATTTATTCTAGGCAATATGAATTCCAGTTCTTCAGTTGTTTTTTTTTTTTTTTTTTGTGGTTTTACCAGAGTATAGCATTAATAAAACACCAAATATCCTAAGTATTTAACATATTTCAGCTTAAGCAATAGCATAATTTACTGAATTATGTTTTATTTTATTTCAGTACTACAGATTTCCATTTTTTATCACCTGGGCTGTTGTGTGCTGCCTTGCCAATAGTTTATTTATACTATTATAGAAAGCTATCTGCATAACTTAATTGTAATGCTAGCTATTAAAGTAATCTTCTGTATTGTCTGAGAAGATAGAAAGATAGGAAGGTTATTTCCTTAGTACTACTTATTAGCAATGTTAGATCCCAACTTTCATTGATGTTATTTTATTCCATTAAACCCCATGTTACTTGTTTGCTTGTTGTGTTCCTTTTTATTATAATCAGTTAAATTTCCTACTGTGATCAATTAGTGTATTTATTGGGGAAGCACTTTAATTTGGAGAAGGTTCCAAAATGTTACTAATACTTGAATTACAGTATTAAAAAGCTTTCCATTTATAGTAGATATATCACTTATGTTATTACTTTTATCTCTAATTAGAACCTTTTTAGAAGTCACTGATATGAGACCTACCAAATATCAGTGAAGGAAATTATAAGTGTAATTACTGCAATATGTTAGCTTCCCGATAGGCTCAGGAATGAGCAGTTTGAGTAGTATTCACTTTCTGATGAAATAGTTTTGCTATTCATCTTTGTTCTTCTGGGAATGTTCTTCTGGGAATGTAAGATGTAAATACATACATCTGTAGATGATTATTTGGTTCCTTCCCTGATTGGCTTCATGACCACTCATAGCAAATGCCAAAGTCTACCAAGTCTAGAAAGGATCAGTGGTGGGTGAAATAGGGTTCCTGCTTCTGAGGTGTTTCCGATTTAGCAGGCAGTATTTTACATGGGAATTAAGGTTAATAAATAACCAAACCACAGAGTCAGCATGGTTTTTAGATTTTCATTTTGAACCCAAATTTTAGCTTTTAAGTAGAATTAGAATAATTTTCTGTAAGTGCTTTGGGTCTTTACCCATACTCCAAAAGTGAAAATATTTTTTACTTCTGATCTTGCGAAAAAGATTTTCTTAAAACATAGCTGTTGACTTTTACTTGTGTTCACAATTTTAAAGAATGACAGAGTGCTATTTCATTGTATCATATCTTATTATATAAACTACTTGTGTTTTTTTTAATTCTTTGGGGGTTTTTGTTTGTTTTTAATTCTTACTTTCTTTAAATGTTTAAATTGTTTGTTTTTAATTTTTACTTTCTTTAAATGGATAAGAACCTGTGCCTTCATGTTTAAGATTCTTTGAAAATTAGTGTAGCTATCTGGAAAGTAGTTTAATTTGAAGAAACTTCCAAACTTTTAATACTTCAATTAGTATCGCACACACCTCTCCACATTAAAATATTAATTTTTAATAATTTTTAACATCAGAATGATTTTCTTACTGTAGCCATATTTCTTATAGTTATGTGATATTTTGTTTTTAAAAATTCCTTTCTGTTCTAGCTGAGATAAAGCAGCAAACCTTTCTCAACGTCTGCTTTTTTCAGACAGCTAAGTAGACATTTAGTGGGGCTCTGGACGGCTGATAATGCAACTGCGACAAACTTGTTGAAACGCATTTTGGTAAGTCCATGAGAAACTAGAAAAGATTTTTGTGTTCCTTTCAAAAAATTTAATTATATACACAATTAAAGGGAATTTTTTTTGTTTGTAATTGAAAAGGTATTTATCGGAGGACTTACCATATAGTAAGTCTTACAGTAACTGAATCATAGTGTTAATTTATTTAGGCTTTTACATCTGAATTTCCTTTTGTGCAATTACTTGGAAAATGGATATGTGTTTTATTATTGTTTGTTGTTTTTAGCCACCAGGCTTGCTCGCATACTTGGACAGCTCAGATCCAGTTCCTGAGAAGGATGCTGATCGGATGCATGTTAGAGATAATGTGAAAATAGCAATGGTAAATATAAATATGCTTGTCCTGAGTGTCTTTTCAGGATTAAGAGTACTCTAATAATACTCTTCTGTGGATGACTAAATATTTAGTCAAGAACTTTTGAGTTAGTCAGTTTTGCATTGCTTTGACAGAAATACCTGACAAGAATGACTTAGAGGAAGGAAAGTTTATTTGGGGCTCACAGTTTCTCAGTCCATAAACAGTTGATTTGGTTGCTCTGGGTCCAAGGTCAAGCAGAACATACTGGGGGAAGAGTGTGTGTGGGAGAGGGAGGCTGCTTACCTTGTGGAATCCTGGAAACAGAGAGTGAAGAGGCCACAGGGAAGAGGTACCCTTTTAGGGTACTCCTGTAGTGACCCACCTCCTCTAGCTGGGATCTACCTGTCTATAGTTACCAACAGTCTATTCAAACTTGAATGGACTGATAAAGTTTCAACTCTTACAGTCATTTTACCTCTGAACATTCTTGCATTAATACAGGAATTTTTGAGGTACACCTCATATCTAGACCACCACAAACTCATTTCATCGAGTAGTAATGTTTTTCTTTATTATTATTACTAACAGCTTTTTTGAAGTAGAGTTTACATCCCATAAAATTCACCTGTCTTATACATTGCATTAATTTTTAGTATATAGAGCTTATACAACTGTCATCAGTCTATGAATAGAATTAATTTTATTCAGTGTTTTATTTCTCTAACTCAACTTATTTTATTTGCAAATTCAGGAATGGATTTCTTTTTTTATTTCAAATGTGTAATGTGATATTTTATACATATGAAATTACAAATGATGTTAGTGAAAGAACTTACTTGGCACATTTTTCTTATAAGATCTATGTTAATTATTAGGTTGACCTATCCCCAAGAAAATTAAACATCTTTCAAATCTTTTTCCTTTCTCTGTGTCATCTCCTACTTGCATGTTATGACTACCAAAAAAGGAATTAACTTGAAACCCTAATGTTTCTTGGACAAAAAGAATAATTTATTGTAGAAATTTTTCACTTTGTTTTTCTATTTAACCCTAACATCCAGTATTTATTTTATTATTTTAAATAGCTAATGTGACTCTGCTGTACATGGAGTTTTAAAATAAATTTGTAAATAGGTATGTAATGGATTTCAACATTATTTTATAGGATCAGTATGGAAAATTTAATAAAGTTCCAGAATGGCAAAGACTAGCTGGAAAAGCCGCTAAAGAAGTTGAAAAATTTGCCAAAGAAAAAGTGGACCTTGTGTTGATGCACTGGAGGGATAGGATGGGCATTGCTCAAAAAGAGGTAAAAATAAAATATGCTTCTAAATTTATAGCATTTCTACATGTCCTAAGCCTAACTTCAATTGCTGTTGTTCACAGTGAAGGCATTCAGATATGTCTGACCGAATATCTGAAGTTTAAAATGAATGTCACCTAAATCTGACTCATATTTTTTCCTCCTTGATTAATAATTTTGTGAATTAATGATTAGGATTTTAGTTAGGTATTTAATATAGAATTACTATCTTAAATTTTCTTACATAAATTTTATTTTCATACTTTTTTATTTCTATTTACTCCCGTTTTTCTTTGGATTTTGTTTTGCACCTACAAAAATTCTCTTTGGTTTAGTCTTTTTATTCAGAACTAGTCAAATAATTCAGAGATAATTTTTTACATTTTTTATTAAATTTATTATATGTTCTTAAATCTTGCAGTATTAGTCCTCAAATCAAGGTCAGACCTCGTTTCAGTTTCATTCTTCATCATGTAGAATGTGTAGCAGAACCCCATTCAGTAGTGCACATTCTTCCATCTAAGAGGTGTAATTTATAGTGAGTATTTTCTTTACTCAAAACGAATAATTTTTGTGTCTCTCTAAAATGTGTTTCTTAGGAATTACCAGAATATCTAAACATAACAAAACAAATGCTATAGTCTTAAGTGTTTTTGAAATTCAGATCAGTCTTCATTTATGTAGAAATTGAGCATAGTAGGTTAATGGTAACTTGAATAAGTGATATTCGCAGTATAACAAATCATTAGACAGACTTTCAAGTGACGAGGAGAGGCAAGAAGAGTACTGAACTTTGAATTGGTTAACTGACATCTGAGCCTGTCTATCACTTATTAACCCAAGTTACAGGTTTTCAGAACCCTACTTTTCTGTTTTTTAAAATCAGAAATAACAATACCATCCTCATAGAGTCACTTTGATATATAAGCAAAAGAATAATAAAAACACTATATACAGCTGGGCCCAGCTGCACATACCTATAACCCTAGTGACTAGGGAGGTTGAGGCAGAAGGATCAAAGTCAGTCTCAGCAATTTAGCAAGGCACTAAGCAATACAGTGAGACCCTGACTCTAAATAAAATACAAAAAAAGGCTGGGGATGTGGCTCAGTGGTTAAGTACCCCTGAGTTCATCCCCAGTACTTAAAAAAAAAAAAAAATTATATACATATCTGGTCATGATAATATTGCTATAGCATTTGAACAATAGAAAAATCTATAGGTGTGATATGAATGATTTTCAAAGTTACTAAAAATTACAAGCTCCTGGCTTCATGTAGTTAAGCCTATTTTTAAAATAAGTTATTTCAAGCTGTATAAATGGAAATAAAAATATATATTTATATGTGGGCAAATATAGAGTGTGTGGGGTGACACGTGCATGCTATGCAACTGGTCTACCACTAAGCTGTATCTCCAGCCCATGCTGTATGAGTTTAATTATCATACATCAAATAAATTTTTCCTTCTAAGACTTCATATGTGACATGTACCCATCATTAAGCAGTTTAACTGGAAATAGGGATATATGTTATTTTAAAACAGCAATTCAGAAGGAAAAAATGTATTTTTAATATCAAAAAAAATTTTGAGAGAGAGAGAGAATTTATTTTTTTAGTTTTCGGTGGACACAACATCTTTGTTTGTATGTGGTGCTGAGGATCGAACCCGGGCCGCACGCATGCCAGGGGAGCGCGCTACTACTTGAGCCACATCGCAGCCCATAATATCAAAAATTTTTACTGGTTTGTTGATACTGTAAACATGGAGTATTATCTAAAATTTTGAGCAAATAATACCAGTGCCTCACACATGCTAAGCCAGTGCTCTTGCCACTGAGTCACAACCCCAGTCCCAGATTATCATTTCTGCCTTGGTATTTAACATTAATTTCTTTAGGAAACAGTAATCTTTCTAAATATTTTATTCATATAAATAACATGAAAATATAGAAAGTAGAATTTTGTGCTTTAATCTGAAAACTATTGTCAAGATTATTAATACTGGCTAGTCTTGAAATGAGCTGTATTACTTATATAATCATAATAAAATGTTCATTTTATTTGTAACTGTTTTGTATTAACTAACTTTGGCTAAAATATAAAATTGTTTTTTTAATATTTGTTATTTTCAATATAAGGATATGTTTACTAACTGTAGTGCTTAACTTGTTACTATCAAGCTATCAGTCTGCCCTGTTTTTGGAGAATTGGTTTTTCTTTCGTTACTCTAGACTGCCACCCTTTTCTCCCAAGGTGGGAGGAAAATTAAAAGAAAATTCTTTCTAATTAGAAGTCTTGAGAAAAGATTGTTACAAAAACCAAACTTTCAGTTTGTATACTTTAATCACCTTTTATTAATTTTCATGGTAGTGCACAGAATTAAAATTTGTAGAAAATTTTTCTATATATAACCAATAGGTTTTATGTTTCAAAGAGTATTTACTTTTTCAAACTTACTACTCAATTTGCTTTCATTCTTCCTATATCATATAGTCCATTTTCTTGCTTTATTTATGTAATTTGCCACTTAAGTAAAATTTTAACTTTGATGTTTCACTCTGTACTGCTTCATATTTTTTGTTTCTCTCATATTGAGGATTGGAATTCTCGTCTGAAATATCCACAGTTCCACTAGGAGCAGAGATTCTTAACCTCTAGTCCATATTCATACTTCAGGGGCTCATTGAAATCTATCTTCCAGTTACAAACCTTACATGTGCCTCTGTGGAACAGGGGGTCTTAGCTTTATTTGAATTCTCCAGCTAAAATTTGAGTCATAGGCCTAGTGAAGCAGGTGGGCCTTTTTCTGACTTAAAGTGAAGATGATTTATATTAACAGCATCAGTATATAAGTATACTGTATAAGTTTATACTGTATATAAGTATACAGTGTAAGTTTATATAGCTTTGCAGATTTAGGCTTGCCTTCTCCTTTCTATTTTCTTTAAAAATTTTTTATTTTTTCCTTTTTACAATTAAATTCAGGACAAAAACAATATGGTGAGTTTAAGTCCCTGCTACATGTGTGAAATGTGTTAAATTGGCATGTAGATTTGTCTTTGGTATTCTTCGTTTAATGAATTAAATTCAGTTCTCATTTCATATATGTCTAAATGTAGATATGTATTTCTTCCTTTAGCTATTTCAATTTGTACTTGCTTCTCTTGGCTCTTATAGCAGTTTAATAACCTGTAACCTTTTTCAATTATTGATTTTTCATGATTTTTCTATTAATTGCATGTAAATGTTTGAACCAAGTCACTGTTTTTGATTATTATAAATTTTACTAGTGATATGTATGAACTTTACAAGATTTGATGTTGAAATGGTTACTTTAGGTTACTTGGAAAATATTTGAGGAACACTATAGAAATGTATGCTGGTAAATTATTATATGTGATGTCATTTAATGTCCTGTATTCACATCTTATAGATTTTATTTGTTTCATTAATTTTGTTTCTATCAAAATTTAATAAAAATATTTCCTATTGCTTATAAAAGTGATGATCTTCTGACTGAGCCTATTTGCTAGTCTCAGGTTGAGTACTATATAGTCTTTTTCTTTTCCAGAATATAAGTCAAAAGCCAGTAGTCCTTCGAAAGAGAAGACAGAGAATAAAAATAGAAGCAAATTGGGATCTTTTCTATTATAGGTAAACTTTAAGCCTATTTTTCAATATAGATTAAACTTGATATTTCTGTTAGAGGAATCATAACAGGTTTTCCTTCTCTGGAAACAGCTTTTTAAAAAAATATATATTTTTTTAGTTATAGATGGACACATCAACATTTGTTCTAATTATACATGACAGTAAAATGCTCTTTGATACATCATGTGTAGATGGAGTATAATTTCTCATTCTTCTGGTTATACATGATGTGAAATCCCACTGGTCTTATAGTTATATATGTTCATAGGGTAATAATGTCTGATTCATTGTACTATCCCTTCTACTCCCAAACTCCTTCATTTTATTTATTTGTTTTTATGTGGTGCTGAGAATCAAACCTAGTGCCTCACATGTGCTAGGTGAATGCTCTACCACTGAGCCATAACCCCAGCCCCTGGAAACTGCTTTTTGCCACAGGTATTTTTATGCTGTCAGGCTCAAGATGTGTAACTTTTAAGATTGATTTGATTAGAGTCATTTCTTTAAAATTAGGCTTTGTACATAGAGTGATGATAGTCTGAAGAGCTAAAATTACTTAGTTTTTGTTAAAGCTTGGAGATGATGACTTGTAACACTTATGGCTTAGAAATGATTGCATACTTACTTTAAGCTTTGTTGGAAATGGAGTCTTAAAAGGGATAGATGACCACACATGGTGATGCAAGCCAGTAATTGCAGGTACTCTGAAGCTTGAGGTAGGAGGATCACAAGTTCAAGGCCAGCATCAGAAACTAGTGAGACCCTGTCTCAAAAAATAGAAAGAACTGGGGATATGACTCAGTGGTAGAGCTCCACTGAGTTCATTCCCCAATACTGGGGAGAGGGAGGGAAGAGTTAGATAATGAAAACAATGAGACTTGACAAATGAATATGCAAGTTAGTTGACTTCATATTTGTCTAGCCTTTCAAACATGGTAACCCCCTTCCACTCCCCATTTCCATCCCTATCCCTAACACCTAACATAAATACAGAAAGACTTGATTTAAACATTTTCTTAAAAAAGTGACCCACTTGTACTCATTCTGGAAGCTGAAATATTGATTGTACCTTGGCTAGTAAAGGAAATACAGTGTCTAAAATCTTTCCATACTACATTTAAAGTATATAGTGCAAGTATAGTATATCCTTAAAGTATATCCTTTGTATTTCTTTCTCGGGCATCCCTCAGTTGTGTTGTACCCCTAGAACTTTCTTGAAAGTCATTAAAATGAGACTTTCTAGAAGGATAGCAAACTGATAGTAAGCAGAAGTGGAATGTGTCCATTACCAGTTCATATTTTTGTCCAACTTTATTATAATAAGTTATTCTGTAATTTCACCTGTTGTTGTTGTTGTTGTACCAAGAATTGAACCCATGACCTTGAACTTGCTAGCAAGTGCTGTATCTCTAAGCTACATCCCCAATCCATTTTATTCCAAAAATATAAGGAAGATATTTTGAAAATGTCCATTCATAACTTGGCAGTTTTATGGTATTATATTGGGTAGTTTATAAGTTCCAAATATAGGATATTGTTCATCCCATATACTTCACTCCAAAAGGGTTAAATTTTTTTTGCCCAACCTGAAATTTGATGTCTGAAGATCTGAATTGTTTTCTAACTCAAAACTACTGTCATGTATATCTAAAAAGAACAAAAAAATTGTATTAGCAAAAGATTGAAATTGAAATGTCAGTTCATTTTTTTTTTTAATTTACATGGATTTGTTTTATAGTTTAGGTTTATTTTTTCTTAATATTTTATTATGAAACTTTCAAAAATGGGAAAAGGTGAAAGACTTTTACAGTGACTACCTGTGTATTTATAATGGTATTTATTCTACCATTAGCATTTTACTATACTGCCTTTACACAGATTTTTATTTTCTTTATTCTTGCTAAATAAGTCTACAGTTTTCTTGCTTATTATAAGACGTAGTAAGGGCTATTTATGGTGAGTTTTTTTTTTTTTAATGTTTATTGCTTCTATTTTTTTCTGATTATATGTATGTATAGGTTTAGTCAAGACCACGCCAGGTCAAACCTTATTTGGAATTTCAAAACACGAGAAGAACTGAAAGATACTCTTGAATCTGAAATGAGAACATTTAATATTGATAGAGAGCTTGGTAGTGCTAATGTGATATCCTGGAACCACCATGAATTTGAGGTAAAGTTCGATCTTTACCATATATTAATCTGAAAAGGTAAAATATGTGCTTTTGAGTGAATTTTTAAAATTTTATAGTTATTTAACCTGTATCTTTACCTTCCCTCTGTGACATCATAAAGGAAATACTGGATAACTTTTATCTTTGCTTGAGACAAAAATAATTCTGTTGAGTAACTAAGCTTTACACATGAGAATCTTGTAGGAATT
The DNA here is from genome assembly GCF_021218885.2 of Marmota monax. Taxonomy (NCBI): domain Eukaryota; kingdom Metazoa; phylum Chordata; class Mammalia; order Rodentia; family Sciuridae; genus Marmota; species Marmota monax. Next base: position 22,720,428 of record NW_026695215.1, on the reverse strand, counting down.
TTTAATAATTTTTTTCCTAGGTATTCCAGGTGTGTTCTCTGTGTGTTTGTTTCCATTTCTGGGACCTTGAGAGTCTTTCTTTGTTGAAATATACTGTTACCTTATTACTTGTACTTTGATTAATTTTTTTGTGCTAATTTGATACTGAATGTGATTTTATTTTACTGGAGTATTTCTAATGTGAGGAACTGAAGAACAAGAAACATACTCGTTGTAGATAATTTTGTGTTTAATGTGTATATATATTATATTATAGATATGTAGATACCTATAGTCATGTGCTGTGTGATGTTTTGGTCATCCTTGGACCACGTATTCCTTTGTAATCCCATAAGATTGTATCCCCTAGTGACAGTGTAACCGTCTTGGTATTAAGCATGCTCTACAGTGTTCATATAGGTTGAAATTGCCTAATATTACATTTCTCAGAATGTATTCCCATCATTAAATGATGCGCAACTATATGTACTTTTAAACTGTTAGAACAGATGTGAGTTTGAATGTGCAGGTCATCCCACAGGCTTTCATATTTTAAACCAGCCATATTTCTAAAGCATGTAACAATTTGAATGTACTCATTCTCTCCTCCTTGGAAAAATTTTTTTACTTTGATTTGACAGGCTGTATTTTCCTGAATTTTGTTCATTTTTACTGCCCACTTCTTCTCAGACTTCTTGATTCATTTCTCCTTATCTTGCTAACCATTAAATGTTAACTGGCCACAAAAGGTCAGTTCTTGGATCTCTTTTCATTTTTATTTATTGCCTCAATGGTCTCATGAATTTCAATGTTTTTTCTTTGCAAATGGCTTCCTGGTTTTTATCTCCTGGTGGGACTTTCTTTCCAAGACTACACACTTTCATCCCTTAATTGGATATACAATAATCATCTAGAACTTTTCCCCAAAATTGTGCTTTTGTTTTTACCTTAAGCCTCGTTTTCTTGTAATCTTTGATCTTAGATAATTAATATTCCTTACTTTCTAGTCAGAAGCCTTGAAATCATCTTTTCTTTTCTATCCTGAATTCAGTCTGTCAGCAAATCCTTTTCATTAAGCATCAATATTTATTTAGAACTGAATCAACTATTCTTGCTGTTGGATTGTATCAATATCACTGCTTCTTTCCTTGCCTCCCAGTAATCTGTTATCAACATAGCAACAGCAGCTATATAGCAACATTGTGTTGTTCCAATATAAGCAGATTATATCATTTCTCGGCTTGGTGCTCTTATGGTTTCCTGTCTCAGTAAAAGTCTTTTAAGTTCTTGGAATGACTGAGAAGGTAAGATCTGTGAGCCCCTAACTGACTTGGATCTCATACTACTCTCCCTTGCTCATTGATTAAGCTACACTGATTCCCCTGAAAACATCATTGTTGTTGCCTCAAGGTCTTTCTACTTGATATTCCTTCTGCATAGAACAATTCTTTTTTTAGATAACCTTATAATTTGTTTTCTTATCTCCTTCAGATTTTTTCTTTGGCAGTGACCATCTGATATACCTTCCCTGGTTACTCTTTAAAAATGTAGCCCTTTATACAGAATATGTACATATTCATTCTCTCTCCATATCCTGTTGCTTTATTTCAGTCCGTCATACCTATTGTCACCCAACTATCATGTGTGTTTCACTTTTTCAGAAAATTTTGTTTTGTTCTCTGCTATGTAGAACAGTGCATGGCACATAGTATGTGCTTCTAAGTAGTTTGAATGCTCTGAATTTATAGAAGGAAAGTGAAATGGAGATAAAACATTTCTACACATATTTTATGCGGTTTATATTTTTAGACATAAGTTAAACTGATAAGTAAATAACTAAAATAATAATAAATAACAAATAATAATTAATAAAAAATAATAAAATACTAATAATAAAATGAATAGGCTTTGGGAAAAGAATTTTAGTAGTCTGGTCAGGGAGAATTGTTTTTTGCAGTAGCCAGTAAATCTTTCCTTGAAACAAGCAGCATGAGCCCAAGGGTTGTGGCGCTGCCCCAACTCCTGGTCTTGGACTTCTCCATTGCATATCACCTCCAAATAGTTGGGTTATTTGTTACACAGAGAAGGTTACTGTAGAAATATATAAAATGTATTTGGTATGTTGTTTTAAATCTTGGCACATCAGCAAGAGGTAAAACTAGGGGAAGAGGGAATTCCTGAAGTAACCCGTGCATGCTAGGCAAACTTTCCTGCTGGACCATCTCCTCTTTTCTTGGTTATGGTAAACTCAGAAAGGAATGAAGCAGATTTCACTAATACCCTTAGTGCTGTGACAGTTTTTATCAGGAAGTTTTACATTCTTAAGATTAACACAATGTTTGAAAAAATTACTTTCATAGCAAAGAAAGCATTCGTGACTGACGTTTAGTACTTTCATATGTTGTGCCACATTTTTGCCTCAGAGGTGAATTTTGATCTTTTTCTTGGTTCCTGTCTTTAAACCTTCCACATGGCTTTTGGTGTGTGTTATTAGAAAACACCAATCCGATTCATTTGAGTTTGCTGAGGCATTTAAGTCTTCCTTATAGCCATAAGAGCAACCAGCTTGCATAAGTGTCATAAAAAAGGTTTCTTCCTTCAGGAAGCATCACATCTTCAGTTTCTGTATTGCTTTCACTCCCTAGTATTTGCTGTGGGAGCTCCTTTTATTCTTTCATTTGTTATTAGTAAATTTATCTTCATTGATACAATTTTTCACCTCACAAAAATGTTCTTTTCCACATCTCTCCATATCTAATTCCTGATTTCTTATTTTTATGACTTAAAAATTTATAGACAGCGAAAAATATGTAAATGTTAACCTTCAGGTCAGAATCTTTCGTCTCTTGCAGTTTAAGGTAATGGGTGGAGTAGCCCATCTAAATTTTCCTCATCTTACTCTCATAGCTTCTGGAGTTTCTTCAGAATGTGACATATTTTATTGTGCTTCTAAATAAGATGAAGAATTATCTATTAAAATTACATTTTCAACATATAAAGTTGATGTGGTGTGAATTCCAACTCAACATTTAACTGAAATAGTAAGTCATGTTGTTAATATTGAATTGCCAGGTGTTTGAGTTCAGATAAGCTCTGAACAGAAAGAGTATAAGAAACAGTTGTGTGGAAATTGTCAAATATCTATTGTAAATTAAAGTGATATAATTTGTTTTTATTAAATAAAGGTTAAATATGAGTGCCTGGCAGAGGAAATCAAAATAGGAGACTATTATCTGAGATTACTATTGGAGGAAGACGAGAATGAAGAAAGTGGATCAATTAAGAGATCGTGAGCTATACTTCACATCCTTTTATATTTGTTTTCACTGTTGGTTTCATGATTATTTCTATTATTGACCATTTATTCTTACCTAGGTATGAATTTTTCAATGAGCTCTATCATCGCTTTCTTCTAACTCCAAAAGTAAACATGAAGTGTTTATGTTTACAAGCCCTTGCTATTGTTTATGGCAGATGTCATGAAGAAATAGGACCTTTTACAGACACAAGATACATCATTGGAATGTTAGAGAGGGTAAGGATAACATTTAAGGAGACTGAATCACTGGGACTTTCTGCATGAGTTATACGTTAACTTGTTTAAATCTAACTTGGTTGAATAGTAATTTGACCAGATTAATACTTGTCCATGCCAGGTTATTTTTATTTTTATTTTATTTTATAAGTTGTGCTTTTGAAGAACTTTAGCAATCTATTTGCCAATCTTTTAATTTAAAAGTATGAAAATGAAAATTTTAGAACCTTGCAGTAATAATTAGAAAAGGGAGCTTGAATTAGCCCTTTTTTCGTTTTATAATTTTATACAATTTGTCATTCAACATTCGAACATGGTAGAACAGATTAATCCATTCATTCATGTTACGTGTTGTACATACCTTCATTTGTGTTTGTATTCCTCTTAATTTAACAGTTTAAATTTCAATGAACTGCTTTAGAGAGGATTATTTTACCAATTTTTAAAAATAATCATCTATGCTTATTATAGTTGTGTAACTGTGAATCATGCTCTGTATGTTAGAAAACTGAATCTGAATAAGGTCACTCAACAAGAAGGGCATAATTAGGACAGAAATCCTTACTGTTTTCTGTTACACTGAATTTCACTCTTGAATTCCAATCCACTCTTCATTCCAGTGACTTCTGGCATACCATTTGTATGTAAGCCAGTACATTTTCCCTCCTTGTTTATATTCATCATGATGACATTTATATGTAACATTATTTACCAATTCTTTAGAAATTTTAATTCAAGTATATAGTTAACTTCTTTTCTAGGAAAATTAGATAAGTTATTATATAGAATTATAAAGGCTATAAGATCAGACAGGCTTCTATGATTTTTTTCCTTTTTTAAAAGATATATCTTATGAATTGTCAATTGGTTTTGTAAAGTAGTAATAACGTTTTAATTTGTGTTTCTATTTACTCCTGACTGAATTTTCATTTATTTCAATAGTGCACAGATAAACTTGAACGAGATAGATTGATCCTCTTTCTAAACAAGTTGATCCTTAACAAGGTACAGTATTTTTGCATAAATATACTGTCCTTTCCAAGTCATATGGTTATGTAAAGATAAACTCTCACAGTTGAGTTAATTATCCAGAGATGGTTCTGTTCTTATTTTCTTTTGAGTTAAGAAAACTAAACTTCTGGAGGGAGAAGTTTTTACCAATTCCCTGAAAATTTACCCTAATATTGCAGGTGCAAAATAAAATAATGATAATAAAATTTTGAGTGGAGAGTAAGGAAGGAAACATCGTTAACCAATTTTACTTTAAGATTAGATTTCAAGTAAATAAATACCTGACATAAAATGGGACATTGAATTTATCAATATATATTTTGATGATGAAGATTAATTTGAAGATATAAACTGGAGAATCATTTTAGTCCTTTTTTTTTTTTAAAAAGATATTTTAGTAGATTCATGCTGGTTTCTCACATGAAAAAAATTGATAATTGTAGCTAGGTGTGGTGGCACATTCCTGTAATCCCAGCAGATCAGGACTCTGAGGCAGTAGGATTGTGAGTTCAAGGCCAGCCTCAGCATCTTAGTGAGGCCCTAAGCAACTTAGTGACATCCTATCTCAAAATTAAAAAAAAAAAAAAATTATAATTGCAATATACAACATTAATTCCCAATTACATGGTGATGAAATAAGTTTATGCACATTTTTGTGTCTTAAAATTTGATACTAATACCATCTTGCATGTTTTATTCTCACTTTTATTGTGATATTTATGTTAACATATACCACTTTTAGTAATACAAATGTTTTAAAAGAAAATATAATTAAGAATTTCAATTTATAGTTTCTTCCTTCTAAGAAATTATCAGTTTTTATTTTTCAAAAAACTAAAATTGTAAAAGATTTTTAATAGAGCAGATTTATTTCTGATTATAGAATAATCTGTTTATTAACAAAAAGACCTTGACAGGATAGTGATTTGTTCATATTATTTTTGTGAGGGATATATTTTTTTTTGCTCAGAACATATTTTGGTAGAATTTTTTGCTGTGATCTCTTTATAATATATAGTATTGCCCTTTAAATCTATTGAAATCCTGTCCTCTGAAGACAGTCCTAAAACTACTAAGTAATACCTGTTGCATGTCAATTGTTTTCAAAGAAACTCCAAATATCCTCTTCTTTGAGAATCTTAGATAGCACCTACTTAACAGAAAGGTTGTAAATTATATAAAAATGTTTTCCAGAAAAATGTTAAGGATCTCATGGATTCAAATGGAATTAGAATCCTTGTGGACTTGCTTACTCTAGCACATCTCCATGTGAGCCGAGCTACAGTACCACTCCAAGTATGTATGCTTGTTTAGGTTTTTAAAGCTAAGCATTCTTTGAATATAATTTTAGGGACAAAAGAATCATGGAAGTCTAAATACATGTGAATACATAATGGTTAACAAAGTATTTCTCCAATAATTCTGATAGTATTAATATCTAGTAGATTCATTCACATCAAAAAAGTGAAATCACTATAACAACAATCAGAAATGGACAAAAATGATCCAGTTTTATTTTTCCAATATCTTTTGTCTTTTAAAGTAACTGATCTCTAATATGGCTTATTTTGAGAAAGTGTGACCTTTAGGCTTTAAACTGAATTCATCAAATATGTGACTAGAAATTTTAACATCAACAAACAGTGAAAATATGCTTTTTTTTTTTTTTTAAGCAAATCTCTTTTTTATGTGTTCTTTGTAGTTATACATGCCAGTAGAATCTGATATATTTATACAAGCATGGAATATGTCTTATTCTAATTAGGATCCCAGTCTTATAGATGTACAAAGTGCTGAGATTCACTGTAGTGTATTAATATATATACATAGGAAGTTTATGTCCTATTCATTCCACTGTCTTTCCTATTCCTATCCCCGCTCCCTTCCCTTCATGCCCCTTTTTCTGTTCTTCCCCTCTCCCTGCTTATTTGTGTTAGCATCCACATATCAGAGAAAACATTCAACCTTTGGTGTTTTGGGATTGACTTATTTCACTTAGCGTGATAGTCTCCGGATCAATTTACCAGCAAATGTCATAAAAGCCATTCTTTATGGCTGAGTAATATTCCTTTGTCTATATATAGCAAAGTTTCTTTTCCATTCATCTGTTGATGGGCATCTAGGTTGGTAACTTAGGTATTATGAATTGTGCTTCTATAAACATTGATGTGACTGAGTCACTGCATTATGCTGATTTTAAATCCTTCGAATACGTAGAGAGGAGTGGAATAACTGCATCAAATGATGGTCCCACTCCTAGTTTTTTGAGGACTCTCCATACTGCTTTTCAGAGTGGTTGCACTAATTGCATACCAACAGTGTATGAGTGTACCCTTTTTTTACATCCTTGTCAACATTTATTGTTACTTGTGTTCTTGATTGCTGGTTTGAGTGAGGTGAGATCTCAGTGTAGTTTTAATTTGCATTTCTTTAATTATTAAAGATGTTGAATATTTTTTCATTTATTTGTTGGCTGTTTGTATTTTTTCTTCTGTGTTTAGTTCCTTTGCCCCATTTATTGTTGGTTATTTGTTTTTTTGGTGTTAACGCTTTTTCAGTTCTTTGTGTATCCTAGAAATTAGCACCTTTTCTGAGGTGCAGATAGCAAAGATGTTCTCCAGTTCTGTAGGTCCTCTCTTAACATTCTTGGTGGTTTCCTTTTCTGTGAAGAACCTTTTTAGTTTGATGCTGTCCCATTTATTATTGATTTTTATTTTAATTCTTGTGCTTTAGGAGTCTTGTTGAGAAGTCGATTCCTAAGCTGACATGATGGAGTGTTGAGCCTACAGTTTTCTACTAGTAGGTGCAGCGTTTCTAGTCTAATACCTAGATCTTTGATCTGCTTTGAGCTGAGTTTTTTGCAGGGTGCAAGATAGGATCAATTTCATTCTGTTACATGTGAATTTCCAGCACCATTCATTGAAGAGGCTCTTTTTTCTCCAAAGTATGTTTTTGATGTCTTCATTTAGTATGAGATAACTGTATTTATGTGTGTTTGCCTCTGTGTCTATTTGATTCCTTTGGTCTACATGTCTGTTTTGGTGCCAGTACCATGCTGTTGTTGTTACTATAGCTCCATAAAATATTTTAAGATCTGGTATTATGATGCCTCCTGTTTCACTTTTCTTGCTTAAAGATTGCTTTGGCCTCTTATTTTTCCAAATGGATTTCATGACTGCGTTTTCTATGTTGTTGAAGAATCACATTGGAATTTTAATAGGAATTGGATTCACTCTCTATAGGGCTTTTGGTAATTTGTCCATATTGACAATATTAATTCTGCCTATCCAAGAACATGGGAGATCTTTCCATTTTCTAAGGTCTTCAATTTCTTTCTTTAATGTTCTGTAGTTTTCATTGTAGAGATCTTTCATCTCTTTTCTTATATTGATTCCCAAGTATTTTTTATTTTTCTAAATCTATTGTGAATGGGATAGTTTCTCTAATTTCTCTTTCAGCTGATTCATTATGGATGTATAGGAATGTAGTTGATTTATGGGATTGATTTTGTAGCCTGCTACTTTGCTGTATTCATTTATGAGTTCCAGAAATTTTTTGGTGGAGTATTTGCAGTCTTCTAAATATAGGATCATGTCGTCGACAAAGAGAGATAGTTTGAGCTCTTTTTTTCCTATTAGTATCCCTGTAATTTCTTTCTTTTACCTAATAGCTCTAACTAGAGTTTCAAGGACTATGTTGAATGTCCTGAATTAGACTGAATGATTTCAGTGTTTCTGCATTTAGAATGATTTTGGCCTTGGGTTTGTCATATATAGCTTTTACAATGTTGAAGTATATTCCTTCCGTCCCTAGTTTTTCTTGTATTTTAAATATGAATGGGGTTGTGGCTCAGTGGCAGAGCATTTGCCTAGCATGTGTGAGGCACTTGGTTCAATCCTCAGCATCACATATAAATAAACAAATAAATAAATGTACATCAACAACTAAAAATATATTTTTTTAAATGAATGGATGCTGTTTTTTGTCAAATGCTTTCTCTGCATGCTTTGCCTTAAGGAACCTTGAGGCCTTATTGTAATCCAACCAAGAGAATAAAACTTCTGATCTACTAAATGGCTTTTTTGATATCTAGTTTATAAAAGGGATGCAGTCGTGCACGTCTATAATCCCAGTGGAAGCTGAGGCAGGAGGGTTACAAGTTTAGAGCCAGCCTCAGCAAAAGTGAGGTGCTAAGCAACTCGGTGAGACCCTGTCTCTAAATAAAATATAAAACAGGGCTTGGGATGTGGCTTAGTGGCTGAGCGCCTCTGAGTTCAATCCCTAATACCAAAAAAAAAGGCATCTATACTTAGTGTATTTCTTTTCTTTTCTTCCTTCTTCCTTCCTTCCTTTCTTCAAGTTTTGATTTGTGTTTTGTTTTTGTTTTTGTTGTTTTTTAGTTTTAATTTCTTGGTGTAAGGAGATGTTAGATTGGGATTTTTGGATTTGGATTTTGTTTTGTGACGAAAACTTCTGATGAATATTTAGAATATGAGCTTTTTCTGTTACCAGGTGTGAATAGGCAAAAATCATAATGCTTATATATGCTATTCTATTCAGGACCTATTCTAGTACATGTAATACATTTACACTTTAAATCTCCAATAGCTTTATTATGTTGTTACCATCATTTTCCCATTTTACAGTGAGGAAACTGAGGGACAGAGAGACTTGAGTACATTGCCAAAGGTTAGGAATGACAGATCCCAGAAGTCTGTCCTCTTAACCATGTTGCTGTACTTCTCTATGTGAATCTAACTGGAAACTGATAGTTAAGAGGGTATTTTAAAACCATGTTGTACTAAAATCCACTAACTACATGAAATTTCTGGCAGGAAAGTAGGGGGAAAGTTAACTCATGTATTGTTGATGAGACTACAAATTAGTACAGCCACTTTGGAAAACAGTATGAAGATTTTTCAAAAGAATAGGAATGGAACCACTGTATGACCCAGCTATCCCATTCCTTTGTATTTATCCTAAGGAACTAAAATCAGCATACTGTAATAATATAGGCATATCAATATTTATAGCAGCGCAATTTATAATAGCCAAGTTATGAAACCAGCCCAGGTACCCATCAACAGATGAATGGATAAAATGTGGTATATACACACAATGTAGTTTTTGTCAGCCATTAGAAAGAATGAAGTCATGGTATCTGCTGTTAAATGGATGGAACTAGAGAACATCAGTGTTTTCTCTCATATGTGGAAGCTAGAAGAAAAAGAAAAGGAGTAAAAAAAGGATCTCACAACAATAGAAGGGAAACTAATAGATTATATACAGAGATAGAAAAGGGAGAGAAGGAAGGAGGATGTGTGGAAGTCCTAGAGAACAAAATCTACTAAATTATGATATGTTCATGTATGAATATACCATCATGAATTTCACTTTTATATGCAGTTATAATGCATCATTTAAATAATAATAGGTGGGGCATTGGAGCAGAGCAAGGGAATCGGGAGGGAGTTGAGAGAAAGGGAGATACTAGAGAATGAGATTGATCAATTTGTGCTTGTATGAATATGGCATATGAATTCCATAATTATATATAATTCAATAAAAATAATCCCATAAAAATAACATTCTATCCTCATCAAACACTGAGAGAGAAAATTATAAGAATTATCTGCAGTGTTAAAAGAGAAAATGTCAATCTAGTTTTGCAGATTTTAATTGGCTTTACATGTGATTCTAGAATTGAGCTCTAGTCTAAACCAAAAATGGTTCAAGATGCTCTGTACCACCAGGTGGGCAGGTTATACTTATAGCCAGGGAAAAGGAAGTAACATACAGAAAATGGAAGTTGGGTACAGAAACAGCTCAGTGGATTGCAGTATGTTTATGCATCAAGTTAGATTGCTATTCAGTATGTATTGAGAAATGTTTAAGACAAACCTAAATTATGTATGAAGGCAGGTTTAGTTCAGACTTAATTCATTTTAACAGTAGTGCAGGTAATGGATTGAAACTAAATATTTAAAACCACTAAACCTTTGTTAGCATTTCAACTCTTTGATCTCAGATGCTTATTGAAACTCTTGTCAGAGTGAGTTTTTTCCTCAAAATAACCTGTAATATTTTGAGCGTTGTGTTTTAATGGTATTTATTTATTTAACCACTTGCAGAATGCTACTAAAACTTTAGTATCCTGAAAACTTATTAATAAACATAGGAAGTGTAGATATTTTACATATCTACACATGTAATCTTTACATAGATTGTTAAATGGATTTAGGAAAACATTTATTTCAGATGCATATTAGTAAGGAAGTAGCTTTTTTTGGTTATTTGGTTAGGTACTTAATTCTTAAATATTAAAATAATGTTATTTAAACTTTTGAATTGAGTTCCAAATGGGAAATAAACCCCCAAATTTTGTTTTATGATGTGTTGCCCCCTTAGATTTCTGTGTTGCAAAATAACTGAAATCTTTTTAAAATTTAGAGCAATGTAATTGAAGCTGCTCCAGACATGAAGAGAGAGAGTGAAAAGGAATGGTATTTTGGCAATGCAGATAAAGAAAGGAGTGGCCCCTATGGATTTCATGAGGTACATGTTTTAGAGAAGCTTTTTGTGAAGGTCTCCGCCTTTCTTTTGCCCTCTTGCTTAGCACACAGAGATGTATAATATTGTTGTCAGCTCTAAGGGCCCTGTATCCCATTTATATGGGAAGGAGTAGATGGCTTGCACTTTTGGAGAAGCTCACATGCATACACAATTGTGTCTTCAAGTCTTGTTTAAAAACTATTGTTAGGGAGGTAACACTCAGGTTTTTAATGAATTTCTATGTAACAATTGCTCTCTATTGTCTATTGTTGTATTTCTTTCCTTTTTTGTTTTTCTTCTTGATACTGTGTTTTGAATCTTGCCACATGAAAAGCAAGCATTCTGCATCCCTAGCACCAATTTCTAAATAAATATGTCAACTATTATCAGTGGTATGAACAAGTAAGTTTTAATATGTATTCTTAACATTGAATATTGAACATTGCCTATTCGGTTCAAGAACTAATGGTAGTTTCACTTTGCATCTGCAATATTTGATCTTGATCTCCCATCCTCAGCCTTTCTGGCTCAGTGGGAAATTGGCCAAAGATGGTTTTCTGGAGGCCATGCCTTTTTCTCTTACAAAATTGGTCATTTTTACTCTTTCTAGTATCCTGCAATTGACCAACTAAATGTTTTTTTTTTTTTTCCCTATTATTAGCCAAACTTGGATTCCTAAAAACTTATCAACAAAATCTTTTTTTTTTAAATACTGAACTTGGATGTTTATTTCACAGTATATTTCAATGATAGTGTATTGCTATTTTATAGTGTCTTCCACTTTCATATGTATTTACTATGATTAATATTGGCAGTTTTTTCATTTTATTTTGTCTGTCTGTAATAATGATGCCTTTAATCAATTAAGATGCAAGAATTGTGGACCAAAGGAATGTTAAATGCAAAAACCAGATGCTGGGCTCAAGGCATGGATGGATGGCGACCACTTCAGGCAATACCCCAGCTTAAGTGGTGTCTGTTAGCCAGTGGGCAGGCTGTTCTGAATGAAACTGATCTTGCTACCCTCATATTGAACATGTTGATCACAATGTGTGGATATTTTCCAAGCAGGTAAAATATAATTAATATTTTCATGATGTACAGGGCACCCAGAGATATCTTGTTTTTCTCATTGGTATGGATACTTCTTCAGTAACATCATGGGATTACCCTGGCTATTTAAAACATAGGTGTCCTGTTTGTGGCCTTGGGGAGTGCTGGTTTGGCCTTTAGAACTTTTTGAAACAGATATAAAAGAATAAATACTTTGGAAATTATTGGTAAAGTAACTGAAAAGCAACCTTCTGTGGGAAATTTCAAATAAAAACTGAGACCTACCAGCTATGCTGGTAATAATTTTTATGTGAATTAGGTATGAATATTTTGAAATAGATATACTGTAGTCCATACTTAGTGGTAAGTTCCTTATCTGTCATGTCAGCATTCCTGGTGTAGCAGTGTTTCTAGGCCCACACCTCGTTCTACTTGACTAGTGAAGGTAAGGATGTATTTTCCTATGGCAGTCATAACTCTTGCACAAAACTTTTCAATCTGTATAAAATACTTGCATATATATCCTTTTATTACTGCACTACCTTGTGATGCAAATTACTGAAAAAATGTCACATATTTTATGACGCTCAAGGTATTCATGGTTCTAGTTCTCTTTAAAATTAGACTAGACTCAAAACCATACAACCAGTATGTAGAAGTAATATGGCATTAAAATTAAGTCTGTATTTGAAAAATACTGACTATAGTTAAATTAAAATTTAGATTTATGTGACAAAAGTTTGATATGCCCTTTGGGGGGGGTCTATCCACTGACAATGTGTTGGACAACACAAAGTTTAATCAATTAAATAATAAATAAGAGTCTTTGGCTCTTCTAGGGTACTGTTTTTCAAGGAAATCTTATGGAAAGATATGAAGTCATATTAAGCAGCCAAATAGATTTAAACCAAAATATCTAATCATGTTCCCAGCTGTATGAGAGCTTAGTCTTCATTAACAAAAAAGTAAGGTAACTTGCTTCATGTCCAGTAGAATGCTCTGAACATACAAATTTTAATAAATATATTAAATGTTAACCATAGAAAATATTTTCTAGAGATCAAGATAATGCCATTATTCGGCCTTTACCCAGAGTGAAAAGACTACTATCAGATAGCACTTGCCTTCCCCATATTATTCAGGTGAGTTCCTTTTGTGTTATTGAACTAGGAACAGTATTTTAAGAATTATTTTCTCTTATTTAATTTTATTATGCATCCTCATCTTTATTATAGTCTGTTTCATTCTGATAACTAAAAGGTGCTTTATAGTTTGTAGTGCAGTTTGATATTAACTGCTGGCTCCTGCCACAGAAAGACATGGAGGCTTATACCTTAACAGATAAGCTAGCACATGCCTCAGATTTTGATTGTTCTCAGTTACATGTTTTTGTGTGTAGCAACTGATGATTCAAAGAATTGAGTTGGAATTATATAGGATTTACTAAAGACATTTTTCTTTTTCTTCTTCTGCATTCTTCTAATCTTTTCAAATTAAGTTACCTAAACTCAAATTAGTATTAGACAAATCAGGTCCCAGAGATTTCATAGGTAGTCATTTCCCTCCTATCTATTAATTTTTTTTGTCAAATCTAATTTTTTAGACCTTAACTACTCATGGTTTGACTTAAGAGCATTGTTAGTAATTTGTACCATTTATTTATTAGTGTGACCATTTGTATATTAGTGTGGAAGAGATAATGACTCAATGTATATATTCTTACATTCATGTATTACTATTAAGTGCCTGTGTTAATCACTGATACTGAAAAAGTCATGTACAAGAATACAGTTTTTTTTTTCTTCTAACTGTTGTTATTTAAGCATACCAACATTTAAAAATTTGTATGCTTTTCTATGTGGACATTTCTGTTAAGACCTTTATATGAAAGAGCACTGTAATTATTTCTTTAAACCACTACCATCTCGCCCACAGGACTATATGACTGTATGTTGGAGGGACTTGGTTTCTGTATAGGTCCTTCTCAACATGTAGATAAAATGTCATACTCAGAAAATTAGCATCTCCCAAACATTTTTCCAAGAGTCTTGAGACTGAAAAGAATAAAGTAAATGCAAATAGCATTAAATTTAAGGCCAGGAGGGAATGACTGAAAAGCTTTTAAGAAATATAGCACTATAACATGAAGCTTGGGGTTAGATGGAGAAGTGTATGTTTTCATTAACCAGAAACTTTCAGCACCTTATGAACAAAATGATAGAAGAATTACTTACATTTCTAGCTTTTAATAGCATATGCCTTCTATATTTTTAATACTGAGTTTAAAAATTGTATCTTTGGAGTTTTTTTCCCCCTTAATTTTCTATATTCTCACATACTGTAGTCTTGCTAAAACACAGGTAGCTGTAGTAGTTTTCACAAACAGTATTTACATTTGGAAAGGGATTTCTGTACTTCATTTGACTTCAAGAATTGTCACCAGTTTGACTATATGGTACAGCTTTCAAATTTTTAGAGTGTTTTAAGATGCAGTGAGTTTTCTGGTATAGTGACAACATGAAATACTCTGAGCTTTGTTTGATAATTTCCATAACATCAAATATTGAACTCTACTAGAGAAAATTCTATGTGATACTTCCTTAATATTTTTCTTTGTAAAGTATGTCATAGTATGAAATACTTAAATACTTTGCTAAATAGATAAGACACCAAACACACCAAAAATTTATATTGTTTACTTAAAAAACAGCTCTTCTCACATCCGAGAATGAAGAACTTTGCACCTGTAATTTGGATCTAGTACTTCTTCATTGTTTCTCTTTTCTTTTTTTTTTCCCCTCTGGTAGAATTTGACCCCAAATTGGAGATTATTTGGAAGCAACTATTTAAAGAAAATAGAAGTACCACTTTTATTAAGTTTCAGAGATAAAATTTTTACAATTTTTTATCAGCTGTTTATTCTGTATGGTTTTAGAGTTAGCCCAGATTCATGATAGTGATATCATATTTCCTTCAGTATTTCTAGTTCAGATTTCTAGAGGTCACATCTTTCAGTACTTGTAGAAGTAGTACTGTGTGCTGCTTCTGGTACTTGTTTTAGCCTCTTGCCTTTAGCACCACTCCTAAATCTACTTTGTAGTGCCATTTCATCAATAGGTGTTCAGTACTCTGTTTCTTGAGTTCTTAAGTAGCATTCAGAGGATTCTTCACATTAACTCAATTGAACCAAAACTAAACATGTAGTTAATTTTTTTGGTTTGTTTTTTCCTTTTTCTTTTATCATTAACAGAAAAAAAATCTATTTAGGAACATTCTCAAACAGGAAGCGATTTTACTTGTAAAATTATGACAAAACTAGCTATAGGCATATTAGGGATTTTTCTGAATATGATTTGATCAACTTTCAATTAATATTTTGCTATCTCCACTAAATGTTTTAGTATGTGTGTGTATATATATATATATATATATATATATATATATATATATATGCATGCGTGTGTGTGCGCGCGCGCGCGCATTATTTATTTTAACCAGGGATTGAACCCAAAGGTGCTTAATCACTGAGCCACATCCCCAGCCCTTTTTAATATTTTACTTAGAGATAGGGTCTTGCTAAGTTGCTTAGGGTCTCAGCCTCCCGAGCCATTGAGATTACAGTTGTGCACCATAGTACCTGGCTAGAATAAATCATTTTTCAAATCTGACTTGAGTCTGGTAGATAAGCTTACTGAATTGTATGAATTTTTATAACTTACATAAGAAACAATAAACCTCAAGTTAGGATGTGTGTGTGTGTGTGTGTGTGTGTGTGTGTAAAATGAATAATGATATTGCAATTTTTTTATAACTTATTAACCAGAACATTTTATTCCTGTCTTCAGTTACTGCTGACTTTTGACCCTATCCTTGTTGAGAAGGTTGCTATTTTGTTGTACCATATCATGCAAGATAACCCACAGTTACCTCGTCTTTATCTGAGTGGAGTGTTTTTCTTTATCATGATGTACACTGGTTCCAATGTGCTTCCTGTTGCTCGGTAAGAACTTTAAAGATAACTTATGTTAAACATTATCTGAATTAACCATAGGCAGATTTATGTATTGAACGTTATCATTGTTTCAATTTTTTATCATAAAACTACATAGCTACACTAAAATTTGGAAAGTAGGATGGGGGAAAATTAGTCAGAATTGTACCACTTTATCACATTAATATAAGAATTTTGTCATCTAGTATTTTAATATATATTTAATTAACTACATTCATATTATACATGCAGTTTTACATTTCGCTTTCTTACAAATACTCAGTAATATTCATATTGTTACATAGCCTTAGTATGACCACACTTTAAAAGTCTTTCTAGCACATTTAAGTTCTTAATCAGAAATTGAATAATTTGGGAATATGGATTTATGAATTGTCTTTCTGACTGTTTTTAACCTATAAAAGATCAAATCTTTAGAAACCCAAGATCACTAAAACCAAATCAGTTCCTATATCTGACAAGTGATTTATTTTTCTTTCCAGGTTTTTGAAATACACACATACCAAACAGGCTTTCAAATCAGAGGAGGTAAGCCAATTTAACCTCTGAATACTTAATACTTGAGTAAGCTCCATAGTTTCCTGAATATTCTGCTTCTTAAGGTACTACAGGTACCTGAGGGAAGGCCTATTTTATTCATCCTTGTACATTCTTTGTGGTACCTTGCAGACAGAAACTAAGCTAAACTTTTTTAAGCTTTTTGAAAACATAAGCCTTTTGGACTTATATTGAAATTGCAGCTAGGAATTATATACTGATACGTCTGTGAATATAAGTTGTTCTCTTTAAGATTTAGATTAATGATTTTTATAAATATTTCACTAAATACTTCAATCTCGTATAGTTGGCTAAGATTCTTTTTGTTCAGATCCCAAGGTAGAAGAAGCACTCACTTTCTTTTTTGAAGTTTCTCAATTTTTCACATTTTCTCAAATGTTTGTTTAGGAGATTAACAAGACTGTTACAACACTTTGACAGTAGGTACTAACCAAACTGTAGGATTTATAGAATAGCCATTGAAGCCCTAAAAATTAATCCATTTGTCTAATAATATAAAGTGATGCTCCTGGCAGTATAATTCCCATAGCTTTGTGTAAATAAAAAAAATGAAAATTATAAAACAGGTTTTATAAAAATTGTCTGTAATGACACTACCTTAACATGGTATTAGGCATTTGGGGTATTTTCTCTTTTTCCTTTATTTCTGTGCAGTAGTACATGTGTAATCTTCAAATATTGTATGAGAAATTATACATACAATTTCACCTAAGTATTTTGAATAATTACAGCAGAATAGTATTTATAGCAAAATTCTGAATGCAGAAATTATCAGATAATAGAGAACAGAATGGGGCAGGGGTTGGGGTTGTGGCTCAGAGGTAGAGTGCTCACTTAGCCCGTGCATGGTCCTGGGTTTGATCTCCAGAAACACATAAAAATAAGAAAAATAAAGATATTGTGTCCAACTACAATTAAAAAGCAAATATATATAAAAAAACAGAATGAGCAGATTTTCACACAAAAGTTTAACAGATAGTGAATTTCTTTTATTAACAAAAACATGAAGATTTTTGTTGCCTAATTTATCTTTGTACTAAGTTGTAAAGCCATGTTTAAGTGTATTCCCCCATCTGTCCTATCCTGGAGAAGTAAAACATCTTAAACTTGCCTAGAAGGAGATAAAAAAGAAAATTTATAGTTTTAGAGTTTTCTTTTTATCAGGTAAATAAGAGTATAAATTTTTAGTTATGACAATTAGGATCATTAGCCTGACTCCATTTGGCCAGCCTGAAGATATGAACTTGTCAACACAGTTAATTATAATTAGTTTGAGTAGAAATTCTCCATCAAACTCCTAGTCACATTTCATGAGATGACCTCTTTAAAATCTTTAAGATCTTCTGAACTTGTTTTTGAAAACAGAAGCAGCAGATACACAGGAACTGTAGCCAACAATGTTATGCAAAATACCTGATGTCAGTCTTCAGGGGACCTTCCTTGTGTTGTTCACTACTGTTCCACAGGGTCACATGCTGTCCTAAACAGCATTGGCAGCTGATGTTGAGAAGGTTAAGACTGCAGCAAGGTGGGGGCTTCTCCATTTTACCTTGGAGCTCATGCCAAGTCAGTTTGCCCCACATGTTCAACTTCACGTTTTGCTAAAGCATAAAAGCATTTTGTTGCAGTGTGTTCTTTCCTACAGTGCTCATTAATCATATTCGTTATCAGAAAATTGAAAGAGAACTTTAGTGTTTCTGACTACATTTTGTTTTGTTTTAAAGACAAAAGGACAAGATATTTTTCAGAGAAGTATACTTGGGCACATCCTACCTGAAGCAATGGTTTGTTACTTAGAAAATTATGAACCTGAAAAATTTTCCGAGACTTTTCTAGGAGAATTTGATACACCAGAAGCAATCTGGAGCAGTGAAATGAGGTAAATAATCAGTTATATTTTGTACTCAGAATCTTTGCTGCTGGTCATCTGGTTTGACTCCTGTTAAAAGAAATATTTCACTAGTTTGCTAACATAAAACAACAGTTAATTGTTGGTGCCAAATCAAGTGATAGGTTTTGACAAGGCCTTTTTGTTCTGACATGATTTGACAAAACTACTGTTACCTTAATAGAGCTTTATGTAAGAGTATGGCCTCCTACCACTAATGCTTCTTCAATCAATTGATATAGCTTGTAAGATTTTAGGCAGCAAACTGATAATATATATGTAGGAATAATTAGCAATAAAATCAAAACATATCTCTTGGATGCTTGGAAATAGGATTGTACTCCACTGATTATAAACTATGCCCACATAGAATGGAGCAGACCAAAGATACTCAGCACGATTTGACCTTTATTGATGGGCTTGCATTGCTGAGTAATGGAATGCCATAGTTCGAGAAGCCTGTGGAAATGCAGAAAAAGGAAAGGCATAAAATTAGTTGACAGTGACTAACTAGGCTCTGTCCAGGAAGGACTTGACAGTTCATAGGTCCAGGGTCAAGACTGCTTGTTTGTGGAGAAGCCCTTAGTGCTCTTTCCTTAGATGGCATGTGATCTGAGTTACTCACACCTCTCAAGCTAGCTTCATACTCCATGAACTGGTAATTATTGAACTCCTGGGGTAGAGTGACCTATCGACTTGTCTCATAGTGGCCACTAGTTTTAATGTATTCTGTATAGCATTCATATTTTCCACTGGGAAAAATACATATTATATGAATATGAATAAAGTAGCACAGTTTTGTTTGTGTAATATTTTTCTTCTGAGATTGGCTGAGTCCCCATCTAAAAGATGAATCTCTCTGTACATTGACCAAATCAATTTTCTACTTATCCTATTAACTTGTAGGAAGTTAATTAACATAAATACTATGTAATGAGCTTCTTTGGAATGATGGTAAGCTTGCCTTTCCTTTCTGAACCCTCATGCATGCAGACACCATGCCATTTGACCTTGTAGTGACTGATTTTTTTTAACAGGACTGAGCATATTGCTGATATTTATAGGTAAATAAGATAATTTTATTTCTATTGAGTATTTTTACACAATAAGATTAGAATACCTTAACTTACTTTGAGGCTATAATATTAGGCCAGTAATTGAGTTATTCTAGAGAAGATCCATGTAAGTATCTTTTATGCTGACCTATCTTAAGCTTCTCTTTAAAGTTTGATAATTTTATCAGAATGATTGAATGGAGGTTTCTATGATTGTAGGCGCCTCATGATAGAGAAGATTGCTGCCCATCTTGCTGATTTCACACCTCGTCTTCAGAGTAATACAAGAGCACTTTATCAATATTGTCCCATCCCAGTTATCAACTATCCACAGCTAGAAAATGAACTATTTTGTAATATTTATTACCTCAAACAACTTTGTGATACACTCCGATTTCCAGATTGGCCAATTAAAGACCCGGTAAGTTCAGTGTGTGCCTTCTGAAACCACACAAACAACCTCCTAACCCTTCTGAGTAGTTGTTTCACCTGTGATAAAAAAGAACATTAATATTAATTGACTTAATACTAAGTCAGGATAACTGACTTAATATTAACAGAATAACTTTGAGTGTGTTTAACATATTTGGGCAAATCTCAAACCAAAAGGTAATATTTTGAGGGAGTATTAAGAACTTTAGGATTTTGAACCAGTATAACAAAGACAGAACAAACTCCATGTGTATAACACAATAATGCTATAATAGTTTGGCGGAAGCTTACCTTTCTAGCAGATTGATCAAGCTCCTGGGTGTTGGAGTCAGAGTTCAGCTTGGCCATTAATAGCTCTGTTTAAAACGTTACCTATTTCTCTAAGCTTCAGGTCTCATCTTCAAAATGGCAGTAATAGCTGGGCACAGTAGCATAAGCCTATAGTGCTAGTGACTCGGGAGGCTGAGACAGGAGGATTCCAAGTTCAAGGCCAGCCTTAGCAACTTAGCAAGACCCTGTCTAAAAAAACAAAAAGAACTGGGGATATAGGTCAGTGGTAATGCACCCCCATGTTCCATCCTCAGTACCAAAAAAAAAAAAAAAAGTAAAAAATAAAATGGCAATAATAGTAATTGTAACAGTTGTCTCTGATGATGGTTGTGAAGATTGAGAATTCATTAAGCATAATTCTTGGCACACATAAATGACGGTAAATGTGACCTGATTATTTGTATAGCAGTAGGTGTTATCTGCCCATCCATGGTGTCCTTGGAACCCCATTAACCTGAGCCCTTGTAAATCTTTGGGGAGCCTAGAATAAAGTAGGCCTGGATGACATGTTGTTCTATTACTATAGCAGAAATTATATCATTATTATTACCATTATTATTAAAAGATTTCAGATCAATTGCCATTTTTGTACCTCAAGTCACTGCCTGTTCATGGTGCTTTAATAAAGATAAATAGACTCTGGAACTTGTTCAGGATTCAAAATGAAATGATACAAAACGTAAGGGCTTTTTATATAAGAATCAAATTTTCTGTAGCCTGTAAAGCACCTAGCTCTTTGGCATACAGTGTGCAGTAAATATTAGTGCATTTCTTCCCACTCAATAGCAGCTCCTTTGAGTGTGCTATCCTTTACATTTGTTCGAATGCCAGCATACCTGTGATTGTTACATCATCTTGAGAAGCATACTGCAGTATACTACTTTCGTATTTCAGAGTTTTCCATATTTTCTGAATGTTTCTTTAAACATTAAGGGTAAAAGCACAAATTGGCAGAGATTTAAAAATCACTTAAAAACAGAGGAAATAGCCTTGAAACAAATATATTGCTACCTAAATGTTACAATGGTAAGAAGATAGTTTTTAGTTATTTGTATTTAAGAAAGCTATTGATTGGATAGCCTAAAAATGATGATTTACATCAAGTATGTTATAACTTAAAAGTTATATTTGGTAATAGTTTTACGTTAGTCAATATAAACTTTAATCCTCTGTCTCTAAGGTCAAGCTTCTAAAAGATACGCTTGATGCCTGGAAGAAGGAAGTAGAAAAGAAGCCACCCATGATGTCAATAGATGATGCTTATGAAGTGCTTAATCTGCCTCAAGGACAGGGGATGTGAGTTGTTTTCAGTTATTACAATAATAAATGTCTGCCTTATCTTAAAATTCTAATATCAAAGGTGAAATTATATTTTAAACCAACCATTTTTTAATTTTTCTCTCTATTCTTTGACATACATAGTTGGGATTAACTACAGACTTATGTGTGACTTTCACATATTACAGTTTATTAATATGTGAAATTGCATCCTTCTGTTCTTTCTGGTTTTTTATTAATTCAAATAATCTAGGCAGAGTACCTCACACTGTTATCTGAGATATGGTACTACTCACTCATATATTTGTTTTTCCCCTTTCTCTTGCAATTTGTTTTATGCATGAAGAAGAGATTTGATAGCAGTAGGCCCAGAACACTAAATGATGGATTAGAAAAGAATGCAGATTTATTTTAGTAATTTGTAGTAGACTAGAAATATTAGGGAAAAATGGTGTAAAGACATTTTCTTAAGTACAAACTAAAGTTTTTGTTCATTCTCAGCAATGTTAATATAGCAGCTTAAAGAAGAGTGAATTGGCATTTGGGACACTTTGGCAAATTAGTAGGTTTATAGAAATGTATTTTAGTTCATCAAACCCCAAATATGGTCTTATAATTTAAAGTGAATGATAACCTTACACAGGGAACTTTTAGGTTATATCTTTCACTTGTAAAGATAACATATAAGAAATAATTCTATTTAAGTCTTACGTAAGTTTAATTTGATGACTAATACATGATCACATAAAATTCCTGAATAGATTCTCAAAACATCACTATATGACTGTATAAACATTTTTTTCTCATACTTTATAAAAACAATTTTCCTGCTTAACAGGCATGATGAAAGCAAGATTAGAAAAGCCTACTTCAGACTTGCACAGAAGTACCACCCTGATAAGAATCCAGAAGGGAGGGTATGTGCTGCCTTTGGATTGTCTTTGGGTTTAGGGACTGACTTCCTGTTGCTCTGGTATTATTTAGGAGGAGATAAGTTATCTTTCATGCAAGAATCTGTCATAACAAATGCTCAGGGCATGTTTAATAAGCTTCAGCCCAAATACCTAGGTTTTCTGTGTGAATAGTTCTCCCTCAGTTAACCAAAGGAGTCTCCTTTTGACTCATAGCCTATGTGAAAATTTATTCTGTCTCCTTACCCATCTCTGTTTTGAGAATAAACTCTAATTGGCAATCACAAGAATAATTAAAAGTTGGAGTATAGTGGACTTTAATTCATTTATCAGTAATAATATTGCTTTCCAGATTGCTTTGAGTGATTTATGTAATTTTTTTAATATTTATTTTTATTTGTAATTGGACACAGTACTTTTATTTATTTTTATGTGTTTCTGAGGATCGAACCCAGTGCCTCACACGTGCTAGGCAACTGCTGTACCACTGGGCCACAACCCCAGCTTCTGTAATTTTTTCTAATGACATTCAACTGCATAGCATTCTAACTGAAGAAGCAGAAAATTTGGTTCAGATTTTAAATCATCTCCTGCCAGTATTCCTTGATCTCACCGTGTCCAATGAGAATTCATAAAAGATGAAGTCACTTAAGAACACTATAACTAGGGATTAATAATTTATTGCCAGAAGCTTGGGATAATTTCTACTGATTTCAAGTCAGTGGTTTTCATTAAAAACACAGTATTCCTGAACAGGAAGATTTGATATTGATAAGGTGTCACTTTTGTATGTGTAAAACATTTTTTTATCCAAAGGCTGCGTGGGGGTGTTTTATTTTTGGGGAATTGTGCAGCAATTCAGATTTATATGAGAGAAAAAGAACAGTCATGACAGGAATAAAACTTAAAATCAATTGTTAAATTGCTATACTTATCAGATACTAAAACAGCAATATATAAATCAATGGGACATAATATAGATAGGGTATGGACTTGTGAGTCAGAAGCCTGGTATAATTAACTCTGCCACCAATTGACTTTGTGTTTCTAAGTAAATTACTTAATATCAGTGAGTCGTAATATCCTCATTTGAAAAATGAAGACTATAATTTACACACCTTACGTGGCTATTTTGAGAATAAAATAGTGGCATTTAGCTCAGTGCTTGGCATAATGCTCTATAAACAGTAGCTTAGTTTTCTAAATTAACTAAAATTCTAAGAGTTCAATATGAGAAATATGTTTTAAGTTCTTATTTGAAGAATTTTTAGCAAGTTTTATTGAGATCATTGGATAGTTTTTTAGAGGAAAAATAAATTTCACCTTAGTAGTATATCATTTAGATTCCAGTTGGAATTAACTCCTTAATGTAAACAACAAAATAATAAAGAAAGTATTGGTAAATTATAAGCCATCTTTACCCTGTTGTGATTTGAGATCATCCAAGTTAAAATTTAATTACCTTTGTTTGTACATAGGATATGTTTGAAAAAGTAAATAAAGCATATGAATTTTTATGTACCAAATCAACAAAAATAGTGGATGGACCAGATCCAGAGAATATAATTTTAATTCTGAAAACACAGAGCATTCTCTTCAACCGTCATAAAGAAGGTAAGGCATCTGTTATCACAGATTTTGATTTATCACCCAACTAATCCTATCATTTTTTTTCTATAGTATATTCTGATAGATTTTAGAATTATTACTGCAAAAGATAATTGGAATCACTTTTTCTTTCTTGTACTGGGGATTGAACCCAGGAATCCTTTGTCATTGAGCTGTACCCCAACCCTTTTTTAGAATTTTGAAAATTCTAAAAAGGGTCTTATTAAGTTGCCCAGGCAGCCTCAAACTTGGATCCTTCTGCCTCAGGCTCTAGAGGAGCTTTGATAACAGGTGTGCAACACCACGCCTGGCTGTGGAATCACATTGATATGGGAAGAGTAGTTTTCTAAAGGAAGACCCAAAATGATGTTTTTTTCCTACCTTCCTCTTCTTACTGTGGGTTTTTTGTTTTGTTTTGTTTTTCGTGGGTTTTGGTTTTTTTTTTTCTTCCATTTCCAGCAAGTTTTCATTATTCCTTCCTGAGTGACATTTCCATTCCATGAAACTACATGGTTAGTTTTTATGTTTAGCCATGTAGCAGCAAACATATTAAATCTAAAATATTAAATGGAATTTAGAGTTGAAGGATCATTTAATGTTCTTCTTAAATTACATATAAAAGTTTGACTTTACTAACTCCAAAAGGCTCAGAAGGTTGAAAACACTAAAAGATGTACAGGACCAACTTGAACAGTTTCTTCTACTTTCTAAAAACCCAACTTCTGTTATCCCAACAAAGTATTAAATGTTTTCAACATACTCCTGGCTTTCTGGACTGCTACCATTAGAGCTACTTAGATATTAAGGACAAAGAGCAAATGTACTCCTTGCCCTTGGCTCATTACCATACAGCCATCGAAACCTTAAGTCAGACACCAAACAAGCCTCATCTATTCGCTCTCAAACAGTACTAAGCACACATTAGAGCCAGGTACTTTCACTTAACTCATGAGACAATTTCCTAAAGTCCACTCCTAAAAGCAGTCAATAAAACTAGTTCCTTTTATTGTTCTAGTGAGCCAGCCTGACACTTTCTTCTTGGAGCTGTGTCTCCCTTCTCAGGTTTCCTTCCTAATAAAGGCTCTGCCTATATATTTGTATTTGCATGACTCTGTTTCATTTCAGATTATGAAGTTAAAGTTGGCAGTGTCCAGCATCACTGCCACATGGCCTTGCAAACATGTTAAATAATCCTACACCCTGAAATCACACCTACTTCACAGATACCAGTGTTTTTCAAACTGTCGCAGGGGACAAGAAGATCTTGAGAGAGATGAAAGGAATGAGAGATGTAAAAAGATGTACAGGACCACTTGAATAGTTTCTATTGCTTTCTAAAAACCTGAACAACCTGAGTTGGGTTTGATATAGCAGATGCACATTGGCTTGGGAACTGAAGTTGGCTTACAGAACAAAGTGGGAGACTCATTTGCTATAGGATGATGCTGGAAGAGAAGGAAGAGGGTGGTGGAGTGTTGAGTAATTGAAGACCAGATGGAGTAGTAATTTAAGTATTGGAGGGGACAGCCCAAGGATCTAGAAATCGATCATTAAGGAGAGCAATGATTAATTGATTCACTCTTGGTATATGAATTGAACTCTATATAAAATATTTTAGTAATATGGCACTCACCAGCATGCATAATCAGTTTAGAAATTCTCTTTAAAACCACTTGATTTATTTTTCCTTTTTTAAAATATTTTTTTAGTTGTAGATAGACACAATATCTATTTATTTATTTTTATGTGATGCTGAGGATCGAACCCAGTGCCTCACACATGCGAGGCAAGCGCTCTACCACTGAGCCACAACCCCAGCCCCGCTTGATTTAATGGCTGATAATTATATTAGCCACAAATTATTGTGACTCAGCACTAGTTTGCCTGTTGTCAAGGCTGTCTTCCATTCTTCCCATGGGGGAGCTTATACCCAGTAAGTTCTGGGTGGGGGTTCTAATTAATTCACAGTTCTTTCTTACCAAATATATGGATGTATGTATCTACATATGTTATAATAGGAAAACAGGATCATTTATAAAGGGCACTTTTTGCTTTTTTTTTTAATTTAAGCCATCTAAAAATGAGTTAATTTAAGACAGATTATTGCTCAGCTTTAAAAGGCAAAAGGCTTTATGTTGATTTCAAATGGAAGAACAGAAGTACTTATAAAATTATGGCAAATTTATTGGCATGGTCCTGTCTAATAGATTAGCTTTTTGAAAAGCAATAATTGTGCACCTGTGTATGATAACTTTTGCCTTCAAATCTGCTTATCAAAACATGGAATTAAGGTGGGTGTAGTGGTGAGTGCCTGTAATCCTAATGATTCTGGAACTGAGGCAGGAGAATCACAAGTTCCAGACCTGCTTCAGCAACTTAAAAAAGTAATAAATAAAAAGAGCTGGGGATGCAGCTCAGTTGCAAAGTGCCCTTGGGTTCAATCCCCACTACCAAAAAAACCCCAAAACAAAATAAAAAATGGAATTAGCTAAGTAAGAATTTTGTTTTATATTATAGTAACAGATTATATTTAGTATTTTCAAATGTTTATGATAATTGATTTAAAAAAAAGAAAAGTACACTTGTTATTCAGAAAGCAGAATATAAAATACAAATAAAATATCAGTCTTTTTTTAAAGAGGTGTTTATCATGAATGTTAATGCAGGTTTTTTGGTGTATTTTTGTTGCTATCTGTGATTAGGTTTAAAAGATCACATGGGTAAAAGAAAGTAGGTATTGTACAAAGTATCACAACAACTATATGGCAACCTCCTTCACCCATTGACGTGGCCTCTGGTAGCAGCAGCTTCTGTTTCTGCCACATCTCTCTCCTCTTCTTCCCTCCTCACCAGATCCTAGAGTTGCCTGCTTTACTCACTGCCGCCACACAGCTCTTGAGTGGGCAGGAGGGCAGCAGTATTGGGGTCATTGATGCTAAGTTGGGCTGGGGCCACAATTTCACTAACAGGTTAGGCTATACTAATGCTCAGTTCAGTAAGCTCATGTGCTTATACCTCACCATCCACAGTGACCAAGAAGGTGGCAATGTAAGTGCCCACACCAACCACTTGGTGGGCAGTGCCCTTTCAGACCTTTAACCATTCTTTGCACCAGCTGAATAGGCTAGCAGGGCCTCTACAAGGACTAGTGAATCAGGAAGTACTTGTCTGGCTAACACAACTGCAGAAGGAAGTTGGCAGAGATGTGTCAGACGAAAGAACTACAATTGGAGCACACTCAATTCAGGACGGCTTGTCCTAGACTGTGGCCATGTAGTACTAAGGAAGACAAATCCACAATATTCCATTCAGTGAGAGTTTGCTCTGAAACACTTGCCTAATGACCCTGTGTTCAAACTTGTTGCTCAGTTGTACAAGATCATGCCCACTATCCTTTTGGAGCAGGGAAAGGCCAAGAATCCTTGGCCAAATATAGATGCTTACATTGGGGTGCTGCTCCAGTACTATGGCATGATGGAGATGAATTACTACATGGTCCTCATTGGGACATCATGGGCACTGGGTGTGCTGGCACAGTTCATCTGGAGCCAAGCCCTAGGCTTCCCTTTAGAAAGGCCCAAACCAAACAAATGGTTTGATGAAGTTTGTGGACTCTAAGTCAGGGTAAAACTGGAGACTGGGGGAAACTGACAACCAGAAGATGAGGAAGCTTTAAAGTATACTTTTGTCTCAGGGGTCCTTTAGGATTCAAGACTAAAGTTTATCTGAGACACTGAAAATACATTTGAAGTTAAAATATAAATTAAGACTTTAAAAGATTTTTTAAAAAACTATATGCGAAGTGAAACCAGATTTAGAGATGCTGCAATTGTACCTTCACAGCAGGGAATCTCTGCAGCAGACAAAACCTGATTCTCCATTGATATAGTCAATAGCAGGATCTGTGCTGTAGCTCTGTAGTGATGCAGCAGAGCCCAGCCAGTGACTTCTTTCTGGGTTCTCATCTCTCAGATTCAAAAAAATGAAACCCACAGACAACAGAGAGTAAGAGTAAAGGCGTGGTATTTATTCAAGTGAGAAGAAAAGAAATGAGGTGGGGGTGGGAATAGCAGGTTGTCAACTAAGTATGCTAGTCTAGGAATTAATATAGTTACCAGGCAGAGTCATTGATCACTATCTATGCTAAACAGATATTGGAAAAGCGCCAAGGCTATTGGTCTGTACCTGTATAAAAGAGGTATTGGAAAATTGAGTCTGTAGCCTTCACTCAGATCTGGCCTGTGGCCTGCTCCCTGCTCCCTTTTCCTGTTGCTCCAGAACAAACAAGTTGGCTGGAATGTTTGGAATATTTCTACAGGTTAATTTCATTGAGTGGTCTTTGCATTTTAAAAAGGCTTTGGGGGGCCCTTTGCCTGCCTGTGTTAATATCTATCCTATCTTGTTCAAAAGTATGATTAATTTTCCAAAAAAATATTATTTAATTTCTTGTATAGACTGAAGTTAGGAGATATTTAAGATGTTGAATATTTTCTTTTTTTTTTTTTTTAGGCAACACAATTGAACATGGTGTCAGCATCAACTTAAAACCATTGCATGATTAGTTTTTGTTGTGTTTTTTATTTTCCCAGTACTAACTTTTGGTTATTTCAGATTTACAGCCTTATAAATATGCAGGGTACCCCATGCTAATTAGGACTATAACAATGGAAACTTCAGATGACTTCCTTTTCTCGAAAGAATCACCATTATTGCCTGCAGCTGCAGAGTTAGCTTTTCACACCGTCAACTGTTCAGCCCTCAATGCTGAAGAGCTCAGAAGGGAGAATGGGATAGAGGTAATATGAATAGCCTTTGGGCTTATCTTTAAGCTAGTTAAGGAAAATTAAATGACGCATGACAAAGAGAATTCACCCAGTACAAATGCAGTTGATATGGTTTCTCCTTTAATTTATTCTCTATATTCTAGTACCAAAATTAAGAGTAAAAATGGAGCTTTAGTTCTTAATGTGAATTTGAGGATACTGTGTTCAAAATTGGTAAAAGGAACTGTTGCTTACAAAGTAGCTTATGGGAATTCTTAAAAGGGACAGAACTTTGAGGAGTCCTTGATAGTTTATTTAACATGTTAATTTAGTTACCAGATAGCTAACACTAAAAAGTTATCTTATTCCTGCTAGAAAATGCTTTTCAGATTTAAAGTCAAAATGAAGAGTTAATGGCTCATTTCTTTCTCTGCAGGTATTACAGGAGGCATTCAGTCGTTGTGTAGCTGTCCTGAATCGATCTAGTAAACCAAGTGACATGTCAGTACAGGTAAGGCTAAAACTCTGGCTTCAAGAAAGTTATGCTAGTAATGCTTCAAACCTTAATATATATGAGAATAAATTAGAGGGCTCATTAAAACACAGTTTTCTGGCTTCTAGTCTTGTTCCAGGGTGAGGCCTGAGAATATGCTTTTCTAACAAGTTTCCAGGTGGTGTTGCTGCTGCTGCTAATTTGTGCATCATACTTTAAGAAGCATTGTACTATTGTAGTGTACTGGTCTAATTTTTTTCTTTCTTAGAGTATTTTGAACCCTATGTCTCCATTACCAGCTTAAAATATTTGTCGTTTCTTTCATTCTTGTTTTATGTATCTCCCCTGCCCTTTCCCTAATTTCCTTCTTTACCTCTCCTCCATCCCTAGCATTTTATTTGGCTATTCAACAATAGTTGAATTCTTTGACAGAAAATTCATCAAGAATTCATTATGATTGTAGAACAGTTCTTTTTATGTGGCCCTTTGCTTATGCTAGCAAAATTTAAAATATAAAACAGTTGAGTACTGGTTTTTTCCTCTTTATTGAAGGGTATTATATAAAACTTGTGATATTCTACCATGCAAATAAACTGAATAAAAATACCTTGATTTAGGACAAGGAAACTTTTCTTACAAAGGTTCAGAGAGTAAATAAATATTTGAAGATTTCATACTTTACCCAGTCTCTGTTAGATATTTTTTTGTGGTTTTTTAATAACTCACTAAAAATTCAAAAACTATTCTTAGGTTATTGGTGGTACAGAAACAAGCCAGGTTGATTTTGCCATGTTTTTCATTGTAGCCACGGTTTTCCAACTTCTGCATCTATGAGAAATCTGAATTAGAAAGACTCATGATACAATAGAAATGTTCTGTTTAATTTTGGAACATCATTATACACCATTAAGCATTATTCACAAATCTCTTCTGATTTGATTTCTACTGTCTTAAATAAGGGATGCACATGTGACTCTCCTTTTTTTGCTCTGTGTTGTTGTCTGTAGGTGTGTGGACACATAAGTAAGTGCTATAGTGTGGCTGCTCAATTTGAAGAATGCCGAGAGAAGATCACAGAAATGCCTAGCATCATCAAGGATCTCTGTCGAGTACTATATTTTGGCAAGGTAGAGTTCCTAATGATCTCTGGGTACAGTCAGTAATGAATTTTCTTCTCAAATAGCTTATCCCCGATTTTATAAGTAGGTTGTTATCTCAGCATTATTTACAAATAGTTTGCAACTCAAAACATTGTTCATAGAAATTATACTATATATGAAGGCTTTGACCCGGTGCTGTGACACAATTTTTATTTCTTTAATATTGAATTTGAACCCAAATCCATTTCGATTGATGCTAAATTAATGGAAAGCAAAAACTTCAACTTTCCAGAGCCTCCAAATGATAAACTGTGTTTTAAGATACCTAAGTTTATTAATCCCAGCAGCTTGGGAGGCTGAGGCAGGAGGATCACAAGTTCAAAGCCAGCCTCACCTAAAGCAAGGCACCAAGCAACTCGATGAGACCCTGTCTCAAAATAAAATACAAAATAGGGCTGGGGATGTGGCTCAGTGGTCAAGTGCCCCAAGTTCAAACCCTGGTACCAAAAAAAAAAAAAAAAAGGAGGTAGGCCTTTATTCCTAGCAGGCCCACAAAAACTAAGGCTCAAGTGACATATGTAAAGGAAGTGAGTTTCACCTAATTTCCAACAGAGAGAAGGAGAAAAGGCCGAACTGAATAAATCTAATAAAAATAAAGGACCATATAAAGCCTAAACTTAGGGTTCATTCGCTGCTTAATGAGAAAGGCTGTAGACATCTGAGAGCATATGGTTCCTTCCCAATCTAAAACTGCTGAGGGAAGTGGCTGAGAGGAGACACAGTTGGTGACGGAGAAGTAGAAAGGGACTTCTTAGATACTGGGTAAGTTGTGTTTAATAGAACAGGATGGAGGTGGGAGATCATGGACTAAAGTATGTAGAAGTTAGAGCTTAATGAAACTACCGCCTCACCTCTATCTACTTGGTGTCCTTAGAAATAGTATGAATACAAACTCTGATAAAATCAAGTTAAATGCTTGTATCTACACAAAATGTTATCATTGTATGAAGATCACCAGTGGGGAGTTACTGTTGATGCCTTAGCCCACTTTTTAAAAATTAAAAATAGTAGAAATAGGGAAAAGTATATTCCCAAATCTGTGGACACTAGTCTCAAAGATGGTAACTCTATCTCATCATGAGGTCACTTTTTATTTTAGACTTAAAAGACTGTATATAGTATTGTTTTAAATGGAAGTTGAAAATACAGGCAGAGGCAAATATTTTGGAAAATAAAATATAGCTAGTTTGACTATACATTCACAACCAATTTCTCTTGGGAGTTTTTGTTGTTATTTTTTTAACCTGTGACTTAATTCTGTATTCTTATTTTCAGAGTATTCCACGGGTGGCTGCTCTTGCTGTAGAATGTGTCAGTTCTTTTGCTGTGGATTTCTGGCTACAGACACACCTCTTTCAGGCTGGAATTTTGTGGTATCTGCTTGGTTATCTATTTAATTATGACTATACACTAGAAGAGAGTGGTATTCAGAAAAGTGAAGAAACAAACCAGCAGGTAACTTTTATTGCTTTAGTATTGAATTTGAACCCATATCCATTTAGGTTGATGCTAAATTAATGGAAAGCAAAACTTCAGCTCTCCAGAGCCTCCAGGTGATATACTATGTGTTAAGATAACTAAGTTTATTGTTTTTTAAGCCCCAAAACTTTTTATCTTGACAGCTTATATTTGAAGGATTTGAGGCAAGGGAATTTGCAGTAGCATTTTTAGACACAATTTAATATTTTTCTTAATTACTCAGAATCAACTTTGTGACTTGAAATTTGAGTTTATATAATAGAAATGCAGTGATATATCAGGCTTTTGGGGCTAGCTTTCCCACAGACACTTGAATATTTGTCTGATTTTTATAGATATTTTTGTGTTTGTCCTAAGTGTTGTCATTTATTGCTCATATTGTCAGCATGTGCCTGCCCCACTATACTTCCAAATGTGAGTCTGTAAATATTGCATAGATACAAATGCGTACATAGATTCTGAAGGTCTTTCCTGTAAATTAAAAAAATAAAAATAAAAAACTCTAATGCAAAAGCTTTATCATGTCAGCATTGGCATTCTTGCGCCTTTTTATTGCTGGCTTTCTCCTCCTTTAAAAGGTCCCCTATGGGGCCTGGGGACATAACTCGGTTGGTAGAGTGCTTACCTTGCGTGCACAAGGCCCTGGGTTCAATCCCCAGTGCCACAAAAAAAAAAAAAAAAAAAAAAAAAAAATTCCCTATGATTTTGATTCCATGAAGTTTCTATGTTACCTATGTAAGAAAACAGATCTTCTTTAATGTTTCAATTTTTTTTAATAACAGGAAGTAGCCAACAGCCTTGCCAAACTGAGTGTCCATGCTCTGAGTCGTCTTGGAGGGTATTTGCCTGAAGAACAAGCAACCCCAGAAAATCCAACTGTAAGGAAGAGTTTAGCTGGCATGCTGACACCCTACGTTGCTAGAAAGCTTGCTGTCATTAGTGCTACTGAGGTATGTGCTTCAGAAGTAGCCTGAGTTTTTATGAATAGTTTGATCGTTTAAGTAGCAAAGGAGCATAGTAATATTGCTTATTCTAATGAACCCTGAATTTGGAAATTTTCACATGCTTATTCTCTCAGCCAAGAAAGTTAATTTGTTTTGGATTGATGATAATGATCACAGCTCTTCAGTTCAAGTCTCTACAAATATAAATTAACTTTATGTTTCCCAGCTGTGGATCCCACCATAATTCTTAGCAACCTTGAGTCACAAAGGGACAGAACAAGAAAGTGAATTTGGAATGATGTTTCACAGTGGGCAGAGTACTGGAAATCAAGGGATGAAATGTGTTTTTAGCTGTTTCTTTTAAGCCATAGCCTATTCCCACTTAAGGTTGAAATCCAGACAGTAAATAGATAAGTCATACCTATATACATGTGCATGCACAAGGATGAGATGACTTTATATTAGATGGAGGTTATGTCCTCTCTGCTTAGTCATAGCACAAAGCTCAGTAAATATAAAATGTAGAAGATTTTCATTTGGGCATGTAAGGATGTGTCAAATGTCTATCTCTGTTTACACTAAACATTGAGGAGAGCTAAACAAAGTGAAAGCACCTTGGATGGCTAAGCAGTCACCATCTATGTCTGCTGAACTCCTTAATGTAGCTTTGAATCAGGGTATAGCCAAGAAAATCTGGACCAACTTTGTCACTCATAAATATTTCCCTTCATAAGGGTACACTTCAACCCAGGCATGGTGGTACACACCTGTAATCCCAATGGCTCAGGAGACTAAGGCAGGAGGATTACAAGTTCAAAGACAGACTCAGCAACTTAGGCTAAGTATAAAATAATGGTGTGCTTCCTAAAGACTTAGATTTTGTTTTCAAATATATAAAGGTAGTATAGTTTGATTTCTTTTTTAATATTTACTGTGTGATTATTAAATACTATAATACAAAATGTTGAGTTTTCACTATAGCAAAACAAATGTTAAAGATGTTGAAATCAGACTCAAACTTGAATCCCAGTTCATCACTTACTGGTTGTGAGACCTGTGATAAGTAATTTGGTCTTTCACAATCTTGGTTTTTTCTCAGCTGCAATACTTGTTAGAGTTACTGGGCTGCTTCTTGAAATCCATTGTATTTAATGTATCTTGATTGTTTAAGTAGCAAAGGAGCACAGTAATATTGCTTATTCTAATGAACCCTGAATTTGGAAATTTTAGACATTAAAAACAAGTCATAACTTCAGTCATTTTATTTTAATGGTAATGTTACAAAATGGTCATGTTACAAAAAATGATTATGTTCTATCTCCTAGATTCTGAAGATGCTTAACAGCAACACAGAAAACCCCTATTTGATATGGAACAACTCTACAAGAGCAGAACTACTAGAATTTCTTGAATCACAACAAGAAAACATGATTAAAAAAGTATGCTATTGTTTTATAAATTTCTTGGGTAATTTATTCTTGGAATCTTGGAATTTCTTGGAATCCCAGAAAGTCTGCAACGGTATTGATGAACCAGAAATGCACAGTTTATCAGTTGGGTGTTAATCAAGGCAATGTTTTTTTTGTCACCTATAGCTCATTTAAGAACAGCATCTGTTGTTTAAAATAATACTTTGTTGATAGTACTACTTTCTATTTAATCAGTTTTTGTACCCAAAGGCCTTACTTTAATTGTTCACATGATCCTCTTTTCTCCAGTAAATGCAAGTTGCTTTACACTGTCAAATGAAAATTTCTCCTACCATCCTACCTTCCAGTGAAGAAGCTAGTTAACCATGAGGTTGGGGGGCAGGCAATGGCATGGAAAATAAGGAGGTACCCTAGATGATTGGATATTGATGGTTTGAAGACCATTATATTTGTAGTTATGGAGTTTTTATTAGAGCAATCATTACTCTTACATCCTAAATAACTCAGAATTTGTTGATCTTTTTTTTTTTTTAACTCATTCTGTGATAGTTACATAGGATTTTTTTATAAAGTTTTTGAGAATTACAGAGCTAGTGAGAGCAAGTCTCACATTTCTACATCATCTCCTCTTTTTTTCAGAATGCACTTTATAATAAATTGTCTTTGTTAGCATTTTATAATCCATTCTATACTTTTACATGTTATTTTAGTATGACCTAACTTCCTTGTGATTTCAACCTACATCTTCATGGGAACTTTTTCCCCCCATTCCTTTTTTCTTTTTTTCTTTTCGTTAAATGGAACCTATTCTTGATTTTGTAAGCTCTATTATATCACTGTCTCTTTGTATTCAGAAACTGTTTTCCAACACTTTCATTTAATGTGTTCCTTCCTTATACCCAATCCAGAAGTATTCATTTCTCAGCTTTATTCCTATATAGCTTGATAGGCCAAATGTCTGCTGAATAGAGAGAGAAGATTAAAATGTTGTGTATGCTTTGTAAACTCTAGCCGTAAGACACTTTGTTGGTCATCTCTGTGATCTTTTGAAATTTTTAAATGATTTCATTTAATCTTTCAACTAAAAATTATAATTCTGTTCCAATTCCAGAGTTATAGTGTTCGGTGTAAACATTAATATTGCATTGAGTGCTGTGATGTGTATCAGCATTCTTCCTCTAGAAAATGAGTGGACTTATTGAATTGTTGTTCTGTTATGAAACTGAATAGGGATAGATTTAGAAATTAGATGTTAATGATTCTGATTTACATTCTTTTTTTTTTAAAGGGTGATTGTGATAAAACTTATGGATCCGAATTTGTCTACAGTGATCATGCCAAAGAACTTATCGTGGGGGAGATTTTTGTTAGAGTGTATAATGAAGTCCCTACTTTTCAACTAGAGGTAAGCTTTCTACCTGTAATTTTTCCATTGCCTTTGATATTGTGTGACTGAAAACTACTAGCTTATTCACACTGTATGCATTGAAATAAAACCTTCTCTTTGCGAAATTAATTATAAATTAACCTAACTAAGTATTTGATGAGTGATCCTGGACTACTTATAAGCCTCTTTATCTGATTGTTGAAGACTTGATTTCTTATGCATAATACTCCCCACTGTGCCCAGCATGTCTGCCTCCAGCTCCCAAAGTACAATGCCAGTTTCACACTCACTCCATCATATGGAATGTTAGACCACAAGACAAGAGGCTCTCTCTGGCCAATTATTAAAAGAAAATATAGGTTAATAGCAGAAAGATCTTTTAGATGACTCATCGGGTTATCTCTTGTAATGATCTATAATTATTTCCAGAAGCAAGGGAGGATCTTTTTCTTTTTAGTGCTTGGGAATCATGTTAGAATTTTTGTTTTTGTCTTATTTGTAGGACATAGCAAGGTGGATTTTGAGATTGATTTGTAAGGAGGAAAGCAGTGAGTGACACTTTATTTTAGAATTTGCTTTTGAGAAAAAAAGAGGAATTTCCTAAACCATAATGTATATTATTTATCACAGAAATATCTCATTGTATGTGTGTATAATTAGTATTAAGCAGAATGAGTTAAGTGATTTGTGAAGTGCCCCAACTATGGTTTGAATTTATATTCTGAATATAGAATTTTTAAAAATATAAATGTTACATATCAATCAGTTATTTTGATAAAGTAAAGAAGTACTCTAAACTTAGAATTATTGTATTGAGGTACTTCTGGGAACTTACCAGATCTCTGAAAGTTAAGAAACACTCTACTGCAGTTTGCTTTGTTTCCTTCCCACCCAAATCCCCCCACCACACACACACACACACACACACACACACAAAACACACAAGTGTATAAGTATATTCATGTGTATTTATAATATAATTTTGCTTACTTTCATGGGTTGAAATTTTTTCTTTTGCTATGAAATCTTTGTAATAGTTTATTTCTGAAGACACACATATTTTTTAAATGTTCCTCTGCTTGACAGGTTCCAAAAGCATTTGCTGCAAGTCTCCTGGATTACATAGGCTCTCAGGCCCAGTATCTGCACACGTTCATGGCCATCACACATGCTGCAAAAGTGGAATCAGAACAACATGGAGACCGCCTGCCAAGAGTGGAAATGGCTTTGGAGGCTCTGAGAAATGTCATAAAATATAATCCAGGTGTGTGATTGTACCCTTAATTAATGAGAACCTTCGAATCAAAGAGTTCTAAAAATTTCCAATTCTCAATTTTATTAAAAAAAAAATTCAGGGAAAATTATACTTGATTATAATGTTATACTTGGTATAATTTTAAGAGAAATTGACCTAATAATATTTGCTACCTACAAATAGTAGACTAAGGAGAGAGATGAGGCACTATGCTTAGAAGAACTCATCTCTCTAAAGAGAAAATGAGTCTGAGTTGAAAAGGCAGAATAATTTGATAGTATGAAATTTCACATTGATGACACAAATTGGCATAGCAAGTGTAAGTGCTTAGATTTATTCAGTAATCTAAATTTTGCCTCTTTTTTAGTACTAACATAGTGCTGTGTTCCTGTGAACACTCATATTTTTGAAAACTTGCCTGAAGTTTTTAGTGTCTAAAAATTCAAATAATAAAAAGGTGAGAGTTTCCACTCTTAAACATCAATCTATAAGAGGATGCTTCCAAAAGTATTAGCACTCCAGCCTGACTCCAGAAAGATGAGTGAAAATCTAAAAGCTTTTTTCAATTCTAATTTTGATAACTTTAATGTGATAATATAGAATGTAAAACCTAAAATAATACAATACTTGAACACTCCAGATCTTTTTGGTACCAGGATTTGAACCCAGAGTCATTTAACCACTGAATCACATCCTCAGCCCTTTGTTTATGTTCTTTATTTTGAGACAAGGTCTGACTAAATCCTTAGGGCCTCTTATAATGTCTTTCTTGCCTTTAGCCTGGGGCCTAGAGGCAGGGATGGGATTTAAAACATGAAAACAAAGAAAAATTAAGAAACTATAATATTTTATTTTTTGCCTTTTAGTGCTGCTTAGAGATACTTCACTCGCTTCATGTCATAATGGTTAAAAAGGATCATCCAAGACTTATGATTAACAGTAAACAACTGTGTGTTATCAGTTTTCTAAAGGTCTGTAATTTAGAATATCTTGGAAATAAAAACCATTTTGTTTACTCCCTAGGCTCTGAAAGTGAATGCATTGGTCACTTTAAGTTAATATTTTCTCTTCTCCGGGTCCATGGAGCTGGTCAAGTGCAACAATTAGCTTTAGAGGTAAGAGTATTCTATACTAAAAGCGTGTTCCTTTTCCTATCACTTAACTAAATACAGTTTGAGCATCAACTAATTATCTGAAGTTGGATAAAAATATGCATTTTTTAAATTTTACCTATTAATGTTTTTCAAGGTGTTTCCTTTCTAGGTCCTATCTGTCATACATCAGGGCTTTGGGTACACTGTGAAATGTCCTAGTCAGAAGATTAAGGAATAGGCTTTACTGGAGAAGCTTAGAAGCCATAGATCAGCAAGAGGGGGAGGCAGGGTTTCGCTGACTTCTCTGTCTCTACAGAGAGATATAATGAAGCCAGGACACTGCTTGGCTGTGCACTGTGGGTTTTCATTCCAGAGAACTCACCTTGTACTCTCCCTTCAAATCTAGTAGCAAGGTAACCTTTTTGGTGAGAATTACAAATAGATACCTGGGTATACTGCTGTTAATAGGTGTTATCTAGGAAAGCCAGCTGCCAAAATTTGTGGGTCTTAAGGGTTCAAGAGAAGTTGGAGGTCCCTTCTTCAGGAGTTTGAAACCACTGGTCCTGTGGGATGCTACTTGGGTGCTACTTTTCCTCTGACAGAAGCAGAAAGTCCCTGGTTACAGGTGTTCTTTGTCTAGGCACCCCAGGGTAAGCTCCCAGGATCATTTTTCAGATGATCCTGTTTGTTGTAATGCACATAATTTATTACAAAGAACACCAAATTCAACCCTATAGTATCAGGTAAAGAAGTGGTTTATGAATAAATCACTTAGATTTATCTTTTGGTTTAAAACAGATTCTTAATAGACTACTAATATTGATATAATAGTAACATTATTAATCAAGACTACTTTGCTTTGATTCTGAACATGGTCCAAATTAAGTGGCATTGATCTTTAGACGTGTATTGTAAAAGTCAGAATTGAAAAATTATTCTTTGTTTTAAGTCAGCTTTTGTTTCACTCTGACCAAAATACCAGACAAGAACAACTTAAGAGGAAGGAAAGTTTATTTGGGACTCATCATTTCAGAGGTCTCAGTCTATTGAGAGCCAACTTCAGTGCTCTGGGCCCAGGATGAGGCCCCACATAATGGCAGAAGGGCCCAGAGGAGGAAAGCACCTCACTTCATGGTGGTCAAGAAGCAAAGAGAGAGAGCTCTATTCACCAGTAACAAAATAAAAACCCCAAAGTCATGCTCCAAGTTATCTTCTTCTTCCAGCCACAGCCTACTGGCTGTAGTTACTGCTCAGTTAATCCACATCAGTGGGTCAATCCCCTGATCAGATTATACCTCATAATCTAATCATTTCACCTCTTAAAAGTCTTACATTGTCTTACATATAAGCTTTTGGGAGGCACCTCATATCTAAACTATAACCTCCTCTTTTAAAGAAAAACATACCTATTTCATTATATAGAAAGAGATCTAATCTGTTGTGTCGAGTGTTAAAGACATTTACTTTCTTCCTCTATGAGCAAAAGAAAGTCCCAGAAGTGAAGATTATTATCTTTTAACTGCCTACCCCAAATCTGTGACTGGAAAACACTACACTGTATGCCATAGTCATATTTTTTCTTTGTTTTCATGTTTTAAATCCCATCCCTGCCTCTAGGCCCCAGGCTAAAGGAGCATGTTCTGTATAGGATTAAAGTTTTTCATGAACCTTAAGGTTATCAAAAGATAAGATAACTTTATCAAAAGATAAGTCTCAAAGTAATAAGACCAATCTTTTAAAATTAAAAATTTCTCTAAAAATTAAATATTTTGTGTTCCAAACATTTTGTCACTTCTGTTAAGTCTATATTACTGAATTTCATTAGGTTTGAAATTATCTCCAAACCTTTTTATGTCCTGTTGATTAATTTTCAGGTTGTGAATATAGTGACATCTAACCAAGATTGTGTCAACAATATTGCAGAATCAGTGGTTTTATCCAATTTACTGGCTCTTCTACATTCATTGCCATCAAGTAGGTATATTCACAAATGGCATTTTGGAAACCATAGAAGGACCAACCGAGGGAGGGGAACAGTTATAAAACTGTTGCAAAACCTCAGGCAAATATCATCCATCTTTAGTTTTGAAATATTTACAGTGGGATTGTTTATACTGGATTTGTCTTCCTAATTGTATTTTACATAAATTAACAAAATTATCTTGACTTTCCATCTCAAAGGTTGAAAGTTGGAGGTGAGAGAGGAAAAGCAAAGGAAAATAACCTGGGATTGATTGTCAGGTTTTTTTCATGAGTAATTGTACATGAGTAATTGAGAATTAACTAGTATTCTGTGGTTTTTTTAAAAAGACAGTCTTCGGTGCTAGAAAACATTCTTAAGATAAAGTTTACCATGTATTAAACTTAGCATTGTCTTCCCTACTTTGTGTCTATTGACAGAGATTATTACCACAAAGAATAAAAATTTACCAACCTAATTTCTTGAATACAGCCTGTGTTAATGCAGGTTGCTCAGAAACTCTACAGTTATCCAGTATAATAGTTTTGTAGTTGTGCCAGAGCCAACATTGAGATTGCTTTTCCAAAAGCAAGATGTTTAGTGTATCAGGCAACTGCAGTTTAAATCCACCCTCACCACAAACCATAGAATACATTGCACAGGTGACTTTGCTAAACCCTTGGATGTCATGTTAATCTTAATTTTATGTCTATTCACCTTGAGAGTAGGACCCTATCTCTTTGATTATCCCATTGCTTGGCATGTATTCAGTGTTTCTTTATGTTCAGTGAATTGAGTGGAGTTGAAATTTCATTGAGTAATTTTTATTTTTTAATAAATGACTTGCTTG
Source organism: Marmota monax (assembly GCF_021218885.2). Taxonomy (NCBI): domain Eukaryota; kingdom Metazoa; phylum Chordata; class Mammalia; order Rodentia; family Sciuridae; genus Marmota; species Marmota monax. Next base: position 22,679,411 of record NW_026695215.1, on the reverse strand, counting down.
AATTATCTGTTCAAAATGACAACCTGGAGAAATAATTTGCAGATTCTTTTTATTATACCTTAGTTGGTTTTTTCTTTTTCTGTTTTTATTGGTTTTCAATAATTTTGTAAGGCTTTAAACAATACAAAACTAAACTGGTTGGTAAAGAATATAAAACAGAAACCATAGTTTTAAAGTATAACTTCTACCTGATTCATTGTCAACATTTTAATCTTACAAGTAGCTGACATCTAGATATTTTCATCAATTTTGCCATCACTTACACATAATCTAGACTAAATTATCTACCTTATACAGTGTTTGCTAATGGACATTGTTATTATTGTGTTGTTTTAGACTCAGCCCAGTACTTGACAGTCTCTACCCTCTTTGATAACATTTTATTCCTTTGGCTTTTTGTCTGTCCCATTTGATTCTAAAAGAGCAAAGTTCAGTAGCCCAGTATACTTGCACATCAAAAGGCAATGAGTAGGTGAGAGATGAACTGTGTCCAGAGGAAATTATTGTGTCTTAGAGTAGAGCTCTGTCTTACAATGATTACTTCCTTATTTTCCTGAGATAGTAGTATCATGTAAAAATCTGAGATACCTGGTAGAGTGTCCTCTGGATGTGTTTGCCGTTAATATTTAGATAGGAAAACATTATGCCATAGTAGTTATGAGTGTGGACTTTGGAGTAGATGGATGTAGACAGAAAACCTAGCCATAGAGCTCACTAAGTGTGAAATAATGGACTGGGTATACCGGGCTCCTTATCATAACACAGCCTTGCTGGTTATTGTGAAGATGAGGTATGATTCCGTATCTGGAATACCTAGTTAATGTTTGGCATAGAGTCAATGTCTAGTAAATGTAAGGTCGATACATTCCTTGAAATGTCTTTTACTCTGCAGGTCGTCAGCTTGTTCTGGAAACTCTTTATGCTTTGGCATCAAGTACAAAAATAATCAAAGAAGCAATGGCAAAGGGTAATGTATAGAATCATTTTTCATCCCATCCAGTCTTGTTCAGCACTATGAAGCATATCTTGAGTTGCTTTTTGTGCAATCTGATAAATTAGAAGAATGCTTTGGAGACCCTTAAAGTTTAAAAAAACATCAAACAGCACTGAGTTGAAATAAGGTTGAAAATGAATTCTACTAATTGAAAATAATATAAGCACTGATTCTCTTTTTTCCTTCTTAGGAGCTTTGATTTATTTATTGGATATGTTCTGTAACTCAACACATCCACAGGTTCGAACCCAAACAGCAGAACTTTTTGCCAAAATGACAGCAGATAAACTGATAGGTCCAAAGGTGAGTATAAAATAAGTTCTCAGAAGGAAATTAATTAATAAAACTCTGTTACTTTGATACTGATTTCATGAAATTCACCAATCTGAGATGGTGAAGATAAGAAAATGATGTGAAAGTTGAACAAAATTCCTGAAATTGTTGCTGTATGTTACTAATTGAGAAAACTAGTCAGGGAAGCCGTAACAGAATTGAAATGTTTGAAGAGAATGTGTGGATTATGATGATAATTGTTTATCTTTCTCAAAGAGAGAACGGAAGTACATTTAGGTTATGAAAGAAGGCAGGTTAGACTTGACTCTGCAAGGATTGGCTCATAGAGGTAGCTAGTGAGGCACTGGTAATCTGTATCTTTTACATTCCACTCCTGAATTAGTAAGGTTATGCAACCCACAGGAAGTGAGGCTGTCTGGGGACAGGAGTATAATGACTCCTCTGCTTTCCTGCTGTGCAGGGAGACTTTTTAATCCAAAACTGGAGGTGACCATATGATCTCTGGAGCCATGGTTCAATTTGAAGAGAAGGAATTTACTTCTGAATAGAATTTCATTCAAACACAAGTGTAATCAAAGTTCCCTAATTCTATTATTAGATCAGTTTCACAAGAGATAGGGCTCATAGTGCCAAGCCCACTGAGCAGCACATCAGAGGCATGGGGGAGCTACAAAAAAAAACTTCTATGCCTTACTACCAGCGTCTGATTCAGGAAGTCAGGGGCAGGGCCCCAGAATTTGCTTTCTTAGTCCATTTCCCAAGTTATCCTTTTGGAACCTGTCTGGATTTGAGAATCACAGCTCCAACATATCTGCCAAGGTACCTAGGGTAAGGAGAGTCTACAGGTTACCTACTTCTATCTAAAGCCACAGTGGCCTCCCTCAGATGTATTGAGCCTCCATGAAAAGTTTAGTTTGAAAAAAAGTTGTTCAAAGCCAATGAACATTTTTACATCAGTACAACAAATTAGACTCAGTTGTCGCTGTTGTTTTCTTTCTTGATCTCTCAGTCTAGATGTTAAGAATCTGTCATGGGACCCAAAATAGTTTTACTATAGTATTAAATAATAGTCTGCCTTTAGCAAGGTTGATGAGAGGAGGGAATTACCTTTGGATGTCTACAAAAGAGTCAATAAAAAAATGAATATTGAGTCAGGCATGGTGTCTCACACCTGTAATCCCAGCAGCTTGGGAGACTGAGGCAGGAGAATTGCAAGTTTGAGGCCAGCCTCAACAACTTAGTAAGACCCTGTCTCAGAATAAAAATAAAGAGCTGGAGATGTAGCTCAGTGGTAAAACATTCCTGAGTTCAATCCCAGTACAACCGCCCCTACCCAAAAAAGAATTAATGTATAAATATTGATATTTAATATTGAGTTTTCTTAAGTCAAGAGTTGGGTAGCACATAACTACAGTGCCTACTATTAGATATTTTAAATAGTGTGTTAGATGTTTAAAATAACTATGTACTGAAATTGAGCTCTACAGTAATATTTTTGGCCTTTGACATACATGTGGGACAAATATTATCAAGGTGAATGTCTTTACATTTAAATTTTCTATATAGGGAAAATCAGCACCTTAATTCAATGATTTGCAGCAAGAGACAGCTGAGTCAGTAAACTTTTTAATTTTTATAACAGCTTTATTGAGATATGATTGACACACAATACAGTTCAATGATTTTTAGTATATTTATGGATTGAGCAACTATAATCAATTTTTTGACCATTTTTATCAACACAAAAGAAGCCTCATGCCCTTTAGCAATCACTTTCCTGTCCACTTTCTCCCAGGAACTACTATGCACTATACTTTCTCTATAAATTGTGGAATTACATATAAATGGAATCCTATAATATAGTCTTTTGTGACTGGTTCTTATCACTCAGCATAATGTTGTGAAGATTCACCTATTCCTTTTTATTGCCAAACAATATTCCACAATTAGTTTACCTATTTATCTCAATGAACATGTGAATTTTTTTGCTATCTGAATAATACTATTGTGAATACTTGTGTACAAGTTTGTGTGAGCATTGGCTTTTGTTTTGAAATGGAATTTCTGGGTCAGATAGTAATACTAGTTATAACATTTTGAAGAATCATAAGTGTTTTCAAGTGGTTGCACTGGCTTTACATACCAGCATTATAACATCTCTTTATCTTCCCTAACACATGTTATATGTTTTTTTTTATTATTATTATTATTATTATTGCCATCCTAGTAGGTGTGAAAGCACTATCTTATGGTTTTGATTTACATTTCCCTGGTTAATGATGCTGAGTATCTTTTCATGTATTTATCAGCAGTTAACACAACTTTCTTAGAGAAATGTCTCTTCATGTCCTTGACTAGTTTTTAAATTGGATTATTTTAGTTTACTGTCCTAAGCTACTCGGGAGGCTGAGGCAGGAGGATGACAGGAGAAACCCAGGAATTCAAAGTCAAATCTGGGCAACATAATAAGACCCGATCTCAAGAAGTGGGGAGGGGTAGAATAATGAAACATTCAATGTGTTTCAACTTTCTTAGAGAAATGTCTCTTCATATCCTTGACTAGTTTTTAAATTGGATTGTTTTAATTGTTGAGTTGTAATTGTTCTTTGTGTTTTTTGATACTAATTTCTATTATTTGTACATTTTTTTTTCATTCTGTTGATAATTTTTTTCATTTTCTTGATCATGTCCCTTGAAGCAGCAAAGTTTTAAATTTTGATGAAAACAGTGTTCTGTTTGGGTTGTCAATGTTGCCTAACAGTTGGGTTTCTAATTAGATATCCAGGTGTCTTTCCAGAAGACAGTTTTGTTTAAAAGTTTAGAAACAAGAAGTGATTGTGTAAGAGATGAAGTGATTGACCTGGAATAGCAAGATGGCAGCGTGGCATTGTGAGCAGAACTTGTTTTGTTTATCACAATCCTGAAGCTGCTAACTTGACTTAATGACTCTGGATGTCTTCTCTCCAAACCTAAATTTCTTTTAACTTCATAGTGAAAAATTTAAAATAAATGGCCTTTAAATCCTGCTTCAACTCTTAGTGCTTCTTTGATATATATTTCTCAGAGCTTTGTGAGAATGTGTTACTTACTGCAGTTCAGGCAGGGTTCTTACTCAGGAGACTCTTGATGAAGAGTGACATAATCACCTGCTTTTGTTCTCTGTAGAGCTGAATTGTATTTTGGCATGATGGTCTCAGCATACTTAAGAGAAAATATATAATTCTAAGCAGGAAGTGTGAATCAGGCAGTATAGCAATACCAGACTTCAAACTATACTACAGAGCTATAGTAACAAAAACAACATGGTACTGGTACCAAAACAGGTGGGTGGACCAATGGTACAGAATAGAGGACACAGACCAATCCACAAAATTACAACTATCTTATATTTGATAAAGGGACTAAAAGCATGCAATGGAGGAAGGATAGCATCTTCAACAAATGGTGCTGGGAAAACTGGAAATCCATATGCAACAAAATGAAACTGAATCCCTTTCTCTCGCCATGCACAAAAGTTAACTCAAAATGGATCAAGGAGCTTGATATCAAATCAGAGACGCACCGTCTGATAGAAGAAAAAGTTGGCTACGATCTACAGTTGGTGGGGTCGGGCTCCAAATTCCTCAACAGGACACCCATAGCACAAGAGTTAATAACTAGAATCAACAAATGGGACTTACTCAAACTAAAAAGTTTTTTCTCAGCAAGAGAAACAATAAGAGAGGTAAATAGGGGCTACATCCTGGGAACAAATTTTTACTCCTCACACTTCAGATAGAGCCCTAATATCCAGAGTATACAAAGAACTCAAAAAAATTAAACAATAAGAAAACAAACAACCCAATCAACAAATGGGCCAAGGACCTGAACAGATACTTCTCAGAGGAGGACATACAGTCAATCAACAAGTACATGAAAAAATGCTCACCATCTCTAGCAGTTAGAGAAATGCAAATAAAAACCACCCTAAGATACCATCTCACTCCAGTAAGATTGGCAGCCATTATGAAGTCAAACAACAACAAGTGCTGGCAAGGATGTGGGGAAAAGAGTAACACTTGTACATTGCTGGTGGGACTGCAAATTGGTGCGGCCAATTTGGAAAGCAGTATGGAGATTTCTTGGAAAGCTGGAAATGGAACCACCATTTGACCCAGCTATTCCCCTTCTCGGTCTATTCCCTAAAGACCTAAAAAGAGCATACTACAGGGACACTGCTACATCGATATTCATAGCAGCGCAATTCACAATAGCAAGACTGTGGAACCAACCTAGATGCCCTTCAATAGATGAATGGATAAAAAAAAATGTGGCATTTATACACAATGGAGTATTACTCTGCATTAAAAAATGACAAAATCATGGAATTTGCAGGGAAATGGATGGCATTAGAGCAGATTATGCTAAGTGAAGCTAGCCAATCCCTAAAAAACAAATGCCAAATGTCTTCTTGGATATAAGGAGAGCAACTAAGAACAGAATAGGGAGGAAGAGCATGAGAAGAAGATTAACATTAAACAGGGACTAGAGGTGGGAGGGAAAGGGAGAGAGAAGGGTAATTGCAAGGTAAATGGAAGGAGACCCTCAGGGTTATACAAAATTACATACAAGAGGAAGTGAAGGGAAAGGAAAAAAAAAAAAAACAAGGGGGAGAAATGAATTACAGTAGATGGGGTAGAGAGAGAAGAGGGGAGGGGAGGGGAGGGGATGGGGGATAGTAGAGGATAGGAAAGGCAGCAGAACACAACAGACACTAGTATGGCAATATGTAAAACAGTGGATGTGTAACTGATGTGATTCTGCAATCTGTATACGGGATAAAAATGGGAGTTCATAACCCACTTGAATCAAATGTGTGAAATACGAAATGTCAAGAACTAGTAATGTTTTGAACAACCAACAATAAAAATTTAAAAAAATAAAAAAATTTTAAAAAGAGAAAATATATATATATGAAATAAGCCTGTTAAACTGGCTGATTTCATCCTGATTATATTATTTGATATAAAACAAATGCCCTCTTGTGGGAGCCTCGAGAAATTTCTTCTCCTCCTCCAGAATACTTAGGTGTCTGTGGAGCAGCTGGCTTGATTTTATTTTGTGTATGCCCTCTATCACGTAACCAACATAGTTTACTTCCATTCCTTGGGAGCTAGAAGTTCAGAGCTAAATTTGTGGTAGATATCACTACCAGTTACTCATAGCTTCTGGTGTTTCTTTTGCATGCTAACTTCATATTGGTCTTCATTCTTTCAAATAAGTAAGCATTTGCCAAATACCAGGAGCGTAGAAAATAAGTAATGAGCAAAGCAGACCAGGTCAGAAAGGTTTCCCTAAGATGAGCACTGAGAGTAGTGTGACATGGAGTGAGAACCATGTGATGGTGAAGGAAGATAGTCTTTTCCCTTTGTCCTTTATGCCTCATTAATTTTCAATCTGTGCATAGCATTTGTTGGATGGATTTTTTTTTAAGCTACTTTTTAGAATTCTTTTTGGAAGAAGGCTCATTATAACATAAAACAGTAGCGTTAGCATGAGAAAAAGTATAGTTTCTAAGGGCAAAGGGTGTGAGGAAGAGTTGGACAAATGAGCTAAGTGCATTCTCAAAGCTTTGATAGGTAAGTAGAGCCAAGTCATAGTCTTGTTAAAGTTACCTTTGCATAAACTAAGGTTTTTCTCCCACTCCAGAATTTTTAGATAATAGTTATTTCTTATATCAGTCATAGAAAAAATTGCTGATATTCTCAGAAAATTGTAAAAAGCAAGCTGACTATTGAGATGTTTCCAACAGTTCTTGATTTCTTTCTCAAACCTCCTCCCATAGGTTCGAATTACATTAATGAAATTTCTGCCTAGCGTTTTCATGGATGCTATGAGAGACAATCCTGAAGCTGCTGTACACATTTTTGAAGGAACTCACGAAAATCCTGAATTGATTTGGAATGACAGTTCCAGAGATAAAGTATCTACAACAGTGAGAGAGATGATGCTAGAGTAAGTAAAGACAAAGATAATAACTTGAAGCCTTCAAATAAAATCCCCAGGAAGGGCAATCGTTTACCACTCTGCCTCTCTCCTAAGACTCGCTCCAAAGGTCAATGTAAGTGTTATATTGTGACTAAAGTTTGGTATTCCTTTCCTCCCTTTTTTTTTTTTTCCTCAAGGCACTTTAAAAATCAGCGGGACAACCCTGATGTTAACTGGAAGGTAACATACTTTTATCTTATAGGGGTTTTTTGTTGTTGTTATTTTGAATTACTCCTGAGTTAGTTTAAAGTCAACCTGTAGCTCTGTCATAAGACCCTGAGGTACACCCCTGGAAAAAAATAAGTCTTCAAACATAAAAGTAGGAATACTTTCTTTTGAAGTAGCTAATAAAAGCATCCTATGCTTTTAAGAGAAAATAAAACTTAAAATTGTTATAATTTGATTATATTAATGCCTATTTATCAACTAGTTCATTGTATATAGAATTCTTTAATTGGACTTGCATTTCCTGCTTCATGTATAACTAAATGATTAAGTGACCTGACTGAAATTCTTTTTCTGTTTAAAGTTGCCTGAAGATTTTGCTGTGGTGTTTGGAGAAGCAGAGGGTGAACTTGCTGTTGGAGGAGTTTTCTTGAGAATTTTTATTGCACAACCAGCATGGGTTCTCAGAAAGCCTAGAGAATTTCTGATTGCACTGTTAGAAAAATTAACTGAGCTCCTGGAGAAGAACAGTCCTCATGTAAGCTTCAGTCATCAGGAAAATATATCAGAATTTGCTAAACATGTTAATTTTTTTCTCATACAACCTTGTCTTCACTGACCATGCATTAATAGTGGGCTACCTCTTTCAACATAGTAACCACATGTAAATATAGATATGTCCATTGATTTTGTGTGTGTGTGTGTGTGATTTTTGATAGTGAAGCTCTAATACTATGGTTATTTATAGATAAAAGTTAGAGATGTCTGTATTGAATTGCTATTTCTAACAATTATAAAAACTCTAAAAGAATATTTTTGCCACACCATTTCCAGTGATTATATAACTAATCAAAAACCTAAATGTCTGGTGTTTCTCTGAAAGTGTATTCATGTTCTTTACTGCACTTTGTGTATATGGCAGGGATGACCCTAGTCACAGAAATTGACAGAATACTAAGTAACCACATGGATGAACCCTGTACCTGTGTTCAAAACCAGACTTTCTGGAAAGCAGAAGGTAGCTTTGATCTTGGTTTGACAGGTCAGAAACCCTGATAGTGTCTAACATTTTGTTATCTGAACATTTATGTTGAAATCTAGAAATAGATGGTGGTTGTTGAACTAAACACACAGCCTAAACTGGCCGGACACAGTGGTATATGCCTATAATCCCAGGGACTTGGGAGGCTGAGACAGAAGAATTGCGAGTTCAAAGCCAGCCTCAGCAAAAAAGCAAGGTGCTAAGCAACTCAGTAAGACCCTAAATAAATTAAATACAAAATAGAGCTGGACATGTGGCTCAGTGGTCAATTGTACCTGAGTTCAATCCCTGTTACCAAAAAAAAAAAAAAAAGAGTCTGAGCTGTATTAGGTGGTCCTGGATCATCCAAGCCCAGCTTCATCAGTAACTAGCTGGCCTCGTGATTCAGCCTCAGCTGCCTCATAGAATGAAGACTGCATCTGCCTTTGACTGAGGTTTTAATAAGTTAATGTGTGTGGAATGCCTAACATATCTGCCACATTTCAACTGCTTAGAAGTTGTTAGTTACTATCCTTAGTTTATCCTTAGTTTAAAAAATAGAATTAGTATGCCAAATATTTATTAGTGTCACTTTCCATAGTCATATTTCCCTTTACTAATAAATTTTAATACATACTTAGTTTTCTTATAAAATAAAATCCTCACAGATGGGGGGTTTGCTTAGAGGCCCTGGGTTCAATCCCCAGCACCAAAAAAAGCAGGGGAACACAAGAGAATTCTCAAAAAGTGAATCTTAGCAAGGAAAAGCACATAGAAATTTCATCATATGTCACCTTTCTTTTTGGGCACATCCCAATTTTTGTGTTCATTTAAAAAGTGTTTTGTTATGGATATATAAATATATATATATATATATATATATATGTATGATCTATTATCTATAGTACAAAGTTCATTATAGCCCTCAGGTAATGTTAAATGTAGGTTGAGCATTCTTCATCTGAAAATGCAAAATTTGAAATGATCCAAAATCAGAAACTTTTTGAGTACCACAGCAGTGCTAAAAGTTTTGAATTTCAGAGCATTAAACATTTTGGATTTTTTGACTAGGGACGTTCAGCTGATAAACTCTATATAAATATTCTAAAATGCAAAAAAAAAAAAAAAACCTCCAAAATCAGAAATACTTCTGGTCTGAAGCATTTCAAATAAAGGGATCTTCAACCTGTAATAAGATTTTTAATAGAACTGAGCATAGTGTTTTTACTAGTCTACATTCTCATTGATTATTGATGTTGTCTAACATTGACAGGTCTGTAACATCATCTAGAAATTTCTAGTATCATCTTTTGGGAGATGATCTATTACACCTGCAATAGAAATGAGCTACATCAGGCCTGCTGAAAGGCTATTTAGATAATAATTCTTAAGTCCTTTGTATGCATGCTTTTGTCAAAGAAAATGGAAAGTTTGTTTTCTCCAATGTTTTATGAAGCAATTTTCAGGTGTTAGCACTTAGAACTTTTGAATCCCTAGTTTTGAACACCAAATATATTGCCAGGTATATTGAGGACTTTTTCAGTATTTTAATTATTTTGATTGGCTGTTTCTTTTACACTTTCCAGGGAGAAACTCTGGAAACTTTGACAATGGCAACAGTGTGTCTCTTCAGTGCACAACCTCAGCTGGCAGATCAAGTCCCACCACTGGGCCACCTTCCCAAAGTTATCCAGGCAATGAATCACAGGAACAATGCCATTCCTAAGAGTGCCATTCGGGTTATCCATGCCCTGTCCGAAAATGAGGTATTCATGAATTTATTCTTTAGATTATAGCTCTAGAATTTTATGTGATTCCTCTTCTAGACGAATGTACACTAAAGTGTATACCCTCTTTCTAACAGGAACTGCATGGTATTTTATTAATTCCTAAGCCAAGCCAGTTAAATGGTATAATTAACAGGAGATGGAATTTGACTCAGTTTATTATTAAACTTGAAAGTAGTTGTTTTAAAAATTATTTTGTTACCTTGGTATCCACTATGCTTTATAAAAATGTTTCTTTACTACAAGTAACCTTCTCTTTTGGGGACTTAGCTGTGTGTTCGAGCCATGGCATCCTTAGAAACCATTGGCCCACTGATGAATGGAATGAAAAAGCGAGCAGATACTGTTGGTCTAGCCTGTGAAGCAATTAATCGAATGTTTCAGAAGGAGCAGGGTGAATTGGTAGCACAAGTAAGTGACTTTCTAGATTCAACACTATTTTAGGAAAACAAATGTAGTAGACAAATATTCCCTGGCTAAGGTTTGATGGAGGTAACTTATGAATTTGTGCGTGCACAAGTGTATATTTTATATTCAGTTATGTATATAAACATATACATAAAATTTTGTGCTATGAATTCATGGCATAATAAATGTAAAATAAATAAATAAATAATAAAGGCCCGTGGACTATTTAAAAAAAAAAAAAAAAAGTGGTGCTAGGTGCTAGAAGTCTTACCAACTTCAAAATTTTGGCCACTTATTGTGCATTTATCCTTAGTTTTCTTCACAAAATTTGCCTTATCTGGTCAAATGTTCTCTCTTTACGTGGAAGCTAAGTGGGGAGTAGGATAGAAGTTCAGTGGACTAGACAAAAGGGGAATGAAGGGAGGGAGACGGAACAGGAATATAAAGACAGTGGAATGAAACAGACATAACTTTCTTATGTTCATATATGAATACACCACAGTGGAACTCCATATCACAGTGGGATCCTCATTAGAACATGTGTGTATCAGAATATAGTCTTATTGTCATGTATATTTTAAAAGAACAAATAAAAAAGAAAAAAACATTGCTTTATCCTCTTTGGAAAGATTTATTCATTCCTTTGTTTCTTAAGTCATATTGTAGAATCATGCCAAGACTTTTATTGTCCTTTTCAAAAGGACTTTTTACCTAGTGAAATAGGACTTGGTAGGTTATCAGTGTTGAGTAGATAGGCACTAAAGACAGAAAAAGCATATCATAAATTTCAATAACCATTGCAAAAGTGATTTTTTAAAATCACAAAAGTATAGCTTTTTTTTTTTTTTTTTTTTTTAAAGTATAGCTCTTAAGAACACGTACTGCATAATTTCACCAATGAATGGAATCTAAAACAATCAAATTCATGGAAGGAGAGCACAGAATGGTAGTTACCAGAAGCTGGGGGGTGGGAAGAATGGGGATATGTTAAGGGATAAAGTTTCAGTTAGGAGTAATAACTTAAAGATCTATTGCACAGCATTGTGACTGTAGTTTAATGTATTTTTCAAAATTGCTAAGAGTAAATTGTTCTCACCATAAGAAATAAATTTTTGAAGCAACAGATATGCTGATTACACAATCCAAATTGTATACATATATCATAACATCACTTTGTATCCCATAAATACATATAACAAAAATTAAAAAGTAATAAAATATAACTCACTTTTTTTTAATAGTCTGTGGGCCTTTATTTATTTATTTATTTTACATTTATTATGCCATGAATTCATAGGGGATAGGTTCCAGCAGTTCAGGCTCCTTTCCATTTGTTCTCACAAAATGTGCTTCTCTGTGTGGGGCAGGCTGGCGCTTCAGCTGAACCCAGGTACTTTTCTCTTTGGCTTCCTTCTTTTTCAGATCTTTTTCCTTCACATGATTCAGGAAGCTGTCTCGGTTCTTAGAGTGCTTAATATGCTCAATACGCACATTAATTCTCTTGGCAAGAATCTTGCCCTTGCTTATTCACAGCAATGCCAACAGCATGCTGGGTAACATTGTAGACTCTCCCAGGTGTTGCCATGATAACATTTGTGAGACATTACTTTTTGAACAGTACCCATTCCCTTGATGTCTACAATATCACCCTTCTTGTAGATTCGCATATATGTGGCCAAAGGAACAACTCCATGTTTTCTAAAAGGCCTAGAGAACATATATCGGGTTCCTCTCCTCTTTCCCTTTGTGTTCATCATTTTGGAGAATTACCGGAAGATGGTGGTTCCTGCTGAAAAGAAGCTACTCTTTCATCTTTTTATTCCGCACCCCCCCCCTTTTTTTTTTCTGGTACCAGGGGGTGCTTAAACCACTGAGCTACATCCCCAGCCCTTTTAATAATATTTTTATTTAGCAACAGGGTCTCATTAAGTTGCTTAGGTCCTTACTGAGTGGCTGAGGCAGGCTTTGAATTCGTGATCCTCCTGCCTCAACCTCCCAAGCTGCTGGAATCAGCCACCACTCCCAGCTTTCACTATTCATCTTTAAAAATCTTTGGTGGGTTCCCATGACAAAGTGACATCTGGCATTCTTAGTCTGAAGACAATGACCTCCTATTCTCCTAGTCCCCTTTCTTGCTGTATCTATCCCCACCCCACAACCTCAATTCAGGCCCACCCTTTAGGCTGGTAAAGATACTGGGTAGATCTGAAGGAGATAGTGAATGCTGTGAAGTTCAAACTTAGTGTTGGCTCAGGAGTTTACAGATGAGGAAAAACATGAGCTAGTATTACCACTTGATGGCTCTGTGACCTTAGGTATGATTTTTAACCTTACACTCTGATTTCTCATCTGAAATAAAGTTATAAATTTATGACTGCCTCACAAGTTATGAAAAAAAGAGGTGCACTCACTAAATGTCAGTTATTTCCACCTCTTTTGATTTTTAATGAAGATTGATACCAGATTATTATTTTTTTAATTTTAAAAATATTTTTAGTTATAAATGAACACAATACCTTTATTTGTTTTCATGTGGTGCTGAGGATCGAACCCAGTGTCTCATGCATGCTAGTCAAGTGCTCTACCACTGAGGTACAACCCCAGCTTCTGATACCACATTATTATTTAGCTTTTATTAGACTGATAGGAACTGGTGATTGCAAAGATTGATGTTTTAAGATAATATGGGAAAATATTAAGGCATTTCAGAGATTGTTACCCATTAGTGTAGTATCATTAAGCAGGCTCCCTAGTGGCTCAAAGCTCAAGTTCTTTGCTTCTTGGGTCCAAATGCAGATTTCATTACTGCCCAGTTCTTTGATTATGAACATGCTTTTTTACCTTCTGTGCATTGATTTTTTCCATTTTTAATAATAATAGCACCTAATTCATTAGATGTTAGGAAGATTAAATAATTGATGTATAGCATTTAGAACAGTTGACAATAGAATAAAATCTTATTAAATAAGAATGTTATTAGCTACTAAAACAAGAAATTGTATCTGGTATTAAAACACTGTGAAAACAGGTTGCTGATTTATGTTTTCCAGTATGGTTATAGATATTTCATATGCCTTCTAGGCCCTGAAAGCAGATTTGGTCCCATACCTCTTAAAATTACTCGAAGGCGTAGGACTTGAAAATTTGGACAGCCCCGCTGCCACCAAGGCCCAGATTGTTAAAGCTCTCAAAGCGATGACTCGAAGCCTGCAGTATGGAGAGCAGGTGAGTCTACAAGCAGCAGTGTGATCTGCTGATTACAACAAGGTATTCTCAAAGCCAGGGTCTTGGCTGAGGGTAACCTGCACACCTGTGTTCACATCCACTCATGTTTGCAACTGCAAAAGAGCCAAAGACCAATGATGGGCTTCCATAACTGCCTCATAAACAATGAAAAAGCATAAATCATACACTCAGCAGTCTCTCAGGAGCATTCCTTTTCTGCATAGCAATGGTGTGTTTTCGGAAGAAAAATGCGAAGAATATTCAACATTTAGTATTGGTTAAAATTAACTTTTGGTTTTAGGAATTGTTGATTCCCACTGTCCACTTCCATGGGAGCGGAGGTGAAGTTATGTTACTGTCCAAAATAGGAGCTCCTCTCTCACCTTCACAGCTAATTGCTTCCTCTTTTGCTTCTTTCCAAGGTTGTACTGGTGTCCTCTCTTGGACTCACATGGTCACCATGTACATAACTACTTGAATTCATATTGCTAAACTATCTGGCACTGTCTGTACCCACTACTAGACTGTGAGCTTTCCATCTGACTTCAGAGACAGAGGCTATCTTTCTCACTGTTGTGTTCACTGTTCGTACCACATAAGAGGTATAATATTTATATTTCCACCACTTATGTGGAAAAGACTTCTAAGTAGATATTTCCTAAATATTTTTTATTTGTCGCAAAAAAACATCTTTTATCTTAGTCCAGAATATATATATATATATATATATATATATAGAGAGAGAGAGAGAGAGAGAGAGAGAGAGAGTGTGTGAGTGAGAGACACACACACACAGTTTTATTCACATCTATCTACCCATTTATTCATGATACTCTTATACTTCTCTGTATTCACCTATTTTCTCAAGTATGCTGTTTACTCCCCTTTTAACGGATTTCATTATCCCCCAACAGGTCACAACCCATAATTTAAAAGACTGCTTTAAAGTTTTAGCTCCAGTTTGCAGAATGCTCTCCTCAAACCCTTCCTCAGGAGAAGTTCATCAGCCCATACTATACTGTCTGCCATCTGTTACCATCATAAGAAAATACTTTTTTAGGAACCTTCCTGCCCAAATTATATAGAAGTCAGTAAATTTCAGGTTTAAATATGAAGACTCCAGCTGTAAAAGAGCCAATTCAGGCACTTTGAGTCTGGCTAATGAGATATGCCCAGCTGGTGTCTGGTATAAAGTGTTTCATGAGTGCTTGTTCTTGCTCCATCTTTGAGTGGTTCTCATTACCCTTCTTCTTGATTGTTTTAGAAGTTGGTTTTTCTCTTTAATTCAGTCTTTTTTTTTTTAATTCAGTCTTTGAACATGTAGTTCTTAATTCATTTATGTCAAAAGTATTTACTTCACTTCCCTAGGTGAATGAAATCCTGTCTCGCTCTTCAGTCTGGAGTGCCTTCAAAGATCAGAAACATGATTTGTTCATTTCTGACACTCAAACAGCAGGATACCTCACAGGTAAGTCATTCCTAATTGGTTATCTTAAGACACCTGGCAGAAGCCACTTGGACCATCCTTTTGCCCTGAGTAGACTTAGTGTTCACCTCTGACCTCTCTTGTGGGACATTCCTTTTTGAATAGTATATGTGTATATCTGGCAAGTGGACTCTCTTGGTGGTGCTGTGACCATGCCATAGAGCTGTGTTTCCAGCCCTGGGTGGCGTGTGCTTGGTGGTTGTTTTGAGTGTGTATTCATAACATGGACTTGGCTCAGTTTTGATCCAGTTGGATAAGTTATATTTGGAGCATGTCTGTATTAAAATGTTTATCTCAAAACTATAAAAAGAAAGGAGAAATATCTACTCAGGAATGTCAGTGTCAGAAACATGGTAGCATCATGCCATTTCTGTCAAAATAATAGAATGACACTCCAAATATATGTAACGTGTATGTAAAATATTTTTCTTCTACATTTTTCAGTGATTAGTCTATAGTTTTGCTGAATATTTAGGATTTGTTCTCCCACGTTAATATCATAAATGAAAGAATGTTTGCTTCGAGTTCAAAAGATCAGGTTTGGAGCTCAGGACATTTGTCCATTTTACACACTAATTGCCATAATAATTTTAGAATATATATTTTTCATATTGGCTCCTATTTAAGAAAAAAGTCATACTATTTACTTGCTATATGCTAAAGATGAAATAGTGTCTGGTTAAAAGTTTTCAGTTTGACATTACCTTTAAGAATATGAGGTGATTTTAGCCAAGTCTATAATCCCAACCACTTGGAAGACTGAAGCAGGGGAGATTACAAGTTTAAGGCCAACCTGAGCAATTTAGCAAGACCCTGTCTTAAGAAATAATTTTTTAAAAGGGCTGGGGATATAACTTAGTGCCTCTGGGTTCAATTCCCAGTTTAAAAAAAAAAAAAGAAAGAAAAAGAAAAGAATGTGAGGTGGTTCTTGCCATCTGCCTGAATTAGTAATATATAAAAAGATGGCAACCCTACATCCCTTAACCAGAGATGACATAGGTAAACTGAGAAAAAAAAAGTATTATACCTAATGTTTCCTACACTGGTGTAATTGTTTTAATCATCCTGTTTGCATACAGAAGTTTATTAAATCATGCAGACTGAATCTTGAATATTAAAAAACAGGGGCTTTGGAGAAATAAAAAAAGTACTCTTTCAATTTTAGAATTTGTCATGACATTACTGGTTTTTCCTTCATTATGATGACCACTTTAATATAAAGTCACTTCTAACGTTAGTTGGAGAAGAACCCTCAGTATTATAAACGTGATCTTGGGCTGTTGGCCCTGTGTGTATGTTAAAGAACAGAGCATCACAGATTTTCTTTCTCACTTTTCCAAACCCTGCCCCTGATTTTTGTCGGGAGAAATTCATAGGATATGGACTTGGTCTCTCCCACCTCTCTTTTTCAAATTAGAGGTGAAACTGAAGCTTCTAACTAGGAATATGTTTTACAGGCACTGAGAACTGCCCTTGAGGCTGCTCCCATGAGTTCACACATCCCACTTTAGTGGCATTCATTCCTTACTTTGTATAAGGATAGTGTGATTAGGAGACCCTGCCTCATTTTGTTAGCTAAGAGTAGAGTAAACTTAGAAGTTGGCTCCTGAATAGCGTAGTGTAGATTAGAAGCCTCTTTACAGGAAGTTTCTTCTAGTGCTGCTCATCCTTGTACCCAGCATTCCATTAAGTTGAAATAAAAAGCTACAGGAGTCCTTGACTTACTTGACAGCTCTAGCCAAGAGGTCTGTTATTAGAATAAAGAAGAGATACCATTTATCTTTAGAGACCTGGACTTCATTTGGTTCTTCCTCTCATTCAAATTCTATAATTATTTTGTTTCTTATCCCCTTTCCAAATTTCGGAAATTTGGAAAATTTTCCAAATTTCTTAAGACCATAAGGGAGAAAAGTACAGGGAGTAAAAATCTTTTCCCTTGGGGTCGGCCTCTGAGTGATATGAGAGAAGCAGCCATAATAAGCTGTGGAATTAGAAGAGCGTTAGGGAAAAAGAAAAGTTGAGATTTACGAATTTCTTCATATCTTTGGAATGGCTCAAGGGGTAACAAGTTCTGTACCACCCCAGCCAGGGGGGAGATAGTATAAATCCCACACTGGCAGGGGCCTGGTGTTACTGTGTCATCCTGAAGGTTATTGCTAAAACCTCAGTCATGTCAACACAGGACAGTCTAAACTAGCTGTGAGCTGCACTGGTCTCAGAGATGTCTGATTCTTGATCATCAGTCTCTGGTGTTCTTGTTGAGATGCTGGTTGCTTGACAAGGTTTTTCTACCAGCTTTAGTCTACTCCATTTGAAAGGACCAACTCTATTTCAAGAGTTAATATTCTGAGGCACACGCCTTTAATCCCAGCTGCTCAGGAGGCTGAGGCAGGAAGATCATGAGTTCAAAGCCAGCCTCAGCAATGGTGAGGCGCAATTCAGTGAGACCCCGTCTCTAAATAAAATACAAAAAAGGACTAGGGATGTGGCTCAGTGGTCCAGTGGGTCTAGTACCCCTGAGTTCAACCCCAGTACCCCCCAAAAAAAGATTGTGCGTTAAATGCCAGTTGGATGGATGGATGCATGTTCATTTTTTTAGGTTGTCAAATGGTTTTTTTGTTTGTTTGTTTTGTTTTAGCTTTTCCATTGATGTATTGTGTGTCATGAGTTTAATGAAAGGAGCAAGTACTGATACTGTAAAATCCTATTATGTGGAACTCAGTGGAATGTACTTAGTGTCATATTGATTTGAAATTCTATTTAATTAAATTGTACTCCATCCTACCTTCAGTCTTTGGAAGATAGATTATAACCTGCCTTTCTCTAATCAATTTTCAAATGAACTAAGGTGCTATGAGAATGCATGTTACCAAACCTTTCTTATAACTGATGTCTTTGGATATGTTTGGCAAGTGGGTATCGTTAAGGAGATGGGGGAAAAATGAAGGAACGTTAATTACTACTTCAAAGTAAGGTGAGAATGACCAAAGATTCACTTATGATTTTCTTCTCTGGCCACTGAGCAAATGTCATTCAGTCACATGCTTGGGATTTAAGATAAAATTTAAAAGTTCTAGGTAGAATTGCTCAGTGTTGGTAAATTACTATAAAACTGCCTATTTCCATAGATTCTCTGTCCTGACATATTGTTTTCTTATAATAAATGCTTATTTAACAATGTCTCAGTGGGGTTTTTCCTGCAATATAGACCATTATCTAGTGCCTGCAAGTACTTAGCCATCTGTTAGGTTCTAGAACAGCTTGTTGCCTGTGACTTCAGAGTCCTATAAAAATAATTTCAGCAATGATAATCCTCAAATCACTTCACCTAGAATATCAGTAGTGAAAGCAGAATCCTTGGATGGAAAAGAATCCAAGGTGAAGATGCTTTTAAGAGCTGGAATTAGGGATGAAGAATTTCACATGTATATATTTCACCATGGAAGTCAATTTCATATGTAGAATTATTAATTTTCCATCTGTTTTCATTTCTCTTAAGTCCATCATCCTTATACAGTGTTTCCACATACCTTGACACCTCTATTTTCTTCCCTCTTTTCTTTGGAGAACACAGCTATTGCATCTCATCTTGATGACCAGATAGCTCCTTTCAGTCCCGAAAGTCAGATGCATCCTCTAGGAGAGACTGGAGGCAGGGTTGGGGGAGAACAGCATCTCAGACTGTGCTTCTAGAAATACCCAGGAGTTGATTTGCCTTTCCTAAAGAGGTGGGGCTAGAATTTGATATTTTTCCTTCTAGGCCCATATTTCACAATTTAGATTTTAGCCTAGAGGTTCCCAAATTTTCTCCATTTACAGTGCTCTTAATAATAATGCTCTTAGTAATATTTTCATCCATGCCTAGGCCACAGAAGATACCTAAGAGTTGTTTATGAAGTAGTTACATCCAGACAAATGGAAAGGAGTTGTTCACATTTCTGATAGTCTGTGTTGCTGTGTTTCAAATTTAAAATACCAGCAGTCCCCTGAGAATTTATCCAGGGTGATTTACCCCAGCACACAGTTTGAGAACCATAGCATTAGTCCCCTTTCCGTAAGTACCATTCATGGTTCAGTTGCATAACCTATTGCATCTATATGAACTAAGTTGAGCCCATGGTCAGTTTCTCACAAACCACACCAGTTTGGAGTGGTTGAGGTTTTTTAATGAGACCTGTGTGATAGTTTTGCTTCTGTCTTAAGTTCAGAGAATGCTAACTTGTTGGCAAGTTCTGTAACAGTGTGGAACTGTAACTTTGAACCACATTGTTGGGGAGGCTCAATGACCTGGTGGTCTTTTCCTGAGCAGGCTTTGGCAGGCCTGGTGTCCTGATTAGTGGAAGGTGGGGGCTGATAGATGCAGACCCCCTCTGGTACACTGGAAAAAAAAATACTTTATGTAAGTGCTATAAGGCTCCAGGTACCTGGGCACTGGGGTTGGCTGAGTTACAGCTTACGCAGACTGGATCATCTCTGGCCACATAGCCACTCGCACAATGTCTATACAAGCCATTTCGCGTCCACAATGCAAATGCTTGTGAGGTGAGAAACAAGGTGAATTTGAATTGTGGCCTTTTGTCCTGCATCAGTCCTGTTATGCCTCAGCCTTCGTCAGACTGCTCTGCTGTTGCACTTCCTCACCACTTCCCTTGCTGCTTATATTTCTTTTTTCCCCCCAGGTGTCTCTCCTTCCCTTCTAACTGGCAGCAGCCCCCTTCACCTCAGGAGCGGGCTTTAGATCCGCTCTGCCAGGCAGCTTGCTAACTTCTGTGTAGCTCTCTGAAGCAGGTAGAGAAACATTTTGCTAAATGCATGCCGCTCCCATTGCCTCTCTAGTCCTAACCCTTTGATGTTCTGTAGTCATTGCCTTGTTTCCTACAATTTCAGCTAAAAATATTGCTCAGTATGCATTATTATGCTATACTTCTCTTGCAAGTACTTGTTATTTTGTGAGATGTAATTAAATGTCTGTGCAATGTTTAAAATAAACTCTAGAGGGCTAACACCATTAACATGCTCTGAGGACACGTCTGGATAAATGCTGGCAGGTATAGCATTTTCATGCAATAGAGACAGAATCAAAGAAGACATGTGAAACTAAAATATCAGTCCCTCTTCCCAGAGCATTCTTGTTTTAATCTATGATAGATAAATGTCTAGAGCCTTTCTCTTTCTCAGACTTTGGTGTAGCAACCCTTTTTCGTTTGGTGTTACTTTTTAGAATAGTATTTCTTTGCACCAAATGAAAATAGATTGACTTGAATGTTGACAGAAGTGTTTATGTTGAGAATTTTGTCACATATGACTTTTGGATGAGCTGAGTGTAGAGTTTCTTTTCTCTATTTGTTCCCATTTTCCATTTGCCATAGCTCTTTCAGTGCCCAGGATATTTTGCAAGATTGAACTTCCCAGACATGAGAAGGAAAAATGTGTCCATATTTCCACATCTGTATTACTGTCCAGCAAAAATTTCAAAATGATTTTTAACTTTGTCACATAGTAAAAGAAACCATGAAAATGATGGTAGGTTGCAGTCTGTTGAAGTACAGTTGTATATTTAGCTGATTCTCATAGATTATCAGTCTCTTATGTTGGGGCACTTGACCAGGTCTGACTTTTATGTAAAGGGCAATGTTTTTGCATGATTCTGCTCTCTGGAGTGAGTGTTTTCTTTCTCTCTTGCAGGACCTGGAGTTGCTGGCTACCTTACCGCAGGTACATCCTCATCAGTCATGTCTAACCTGCCACCTCCTGTAGACCATGAGGCAGGCGACCTTGGCTATCAGACTTGAAATACTTACAAGAGACAATAATCACTGAAAGGCCAGTGCGGAGTCCACATTCCTCCAGCTGATACGTTGAAGCAAACTCTTACTGCCTTTCTCCTGGTTTCATGACAGTGTTATTCCTTTTTCTATAAATATATTTTTATTTAGGGAAAAAAAAGTCAGTGATCATAATTGTATCACATTATGAGAAAACACTCTGGATCAACCTAAGTGGGTACACAAGAATTTTTTTTCTTGATGTATGTAAGCACATTTTTTTTCCTTTCTATCTGTTTACAAGACTGTGAATCAAAAAGACAACACTTTCTTCCTAGTTTTTATAATGTTTTTTTGAATTAGTGTGACTGTGGGGCTGAGCTCCAGTCTTCAGAAATTGGACTAAGTCACTTATTCCCAGAAAAGTGTCACGTGGCCATTCTCCTCCCGTCATCGAACACTATTAGGTTTTTGTTCCTGTACCTGTTCCCTGGTCTCCTCAATCATTAACTTCTTGAGAGCTCACAGTACACATCGATATGTATAACTGGCTTTACCAAATTGAATGAAAAGGAGCTTGTGCAAAAAAAAAGAAATTTAAAGTTTAAAATGGATGTCAAGATGTTATGTAAGAGATTAGTGTAATTGTGAAATGTTCTATACATTATCAAATATATAAAGCTTTCTATATTGAATGTACATTATACAGATCATTCATATGTGTACATAAAATTTTAAAAATAAAGGGAATTGACTGCTTTGTTAATGATATATTTGCTCCAATTCAGTTTTCCCCTTTGAAGGGTGTATTTTATTTCTAAGACATCTGTAGTAAGCACATCTTTTATGTCCAATTCACAGCTCCTCAAATAGAAAGTGTATTGATATAGATGCTCATTAATATTTCAGCCACATTGAAGTTTCCAGAAACAGACAGCATCTCACTTATTTTCCTTACAGGAATGGGCCAGGTGTTAGTACTTTAGTATATATGACATTAATTCTAATATTCTTAGAGGAGAGAAAATTAAAAGAGACAGTAGATATTTCATATAATAGATCTCAGCACATAGATCTTCTAATGTGACTACAATCTACAAAAAATATATAAACAAATATATACCAAGACTTTCTTTTAGTTTTCTTCTTCTTGGTGCTAGGGGTCGAACCCAGAGCCTTGCACTTGCCGGGCAAGCTAACACTTAGTGAAATGCCTAGCCCCAAATACTTCTTTAAAAATGAGGAATACTCTAGTCTCCAAGTTGCCTTGCAAAGCAGTGACCCAGTTTGTCCTAGTTGCTATGTAAGAACAGCTACAGTGGGGTGTGGCTGAATGGTTGAGCACTTGCTTAGCTTGCTTGAGGCCCTGTGTTTGACCCCAGCACTGCAAAAGAAAAAACAAAAGGAACCCAGCTAGAATGCAAACTTCTTTTGCAAATTGTTAATTTAAAATTTTGCATTAGATTTATCATTTCCCAAATTTAAAATTATGGAGTAATATATTCCTGTAAGTATTTTAATATGTAACTGGATTTTTGTTTCTAGACAACACCTTGTCATAAAAAAATATATGCACAAAAAGAGATGATTACAATTAAATAGGGAGGTATTTAGGAGGCAATAAATCAACACAGCAATATTTTCCCCTAAATACTAACAGAATATAAATAACTTGAATATTTATAGTATTTACAGGTCCGTTTAAATTAATCTACAAATATTGATATTTAAATGCCAATAAGAGTTAATCTGTGCTAGCATTTGCTGTAATGCCAAGTATTGTCTAACCTCAATTAATCCTAAGAGCAGACCTATGGGCTTGGTACTGATATAATTCCCATCTGTTAAACAACATGGGATTCAGAGAAGTAAGACAGCTTCCAAAACCACACAGCTAATAACAGAGTAAGAAATTGAAACTACTTTTACATGACACTAAAATCTTTTCTGAGCTACTATTAAGACAGCTGAAATCTCAAGTGGTATGTGTCTGGAAAAACTGAGTTTCAATCTTTTGGGGTGGAAACTTTATCTGAAACTTAAGCATGATATATAAAAGTGAAACAACAGGAACAGGGTAACATGGAAGTAAATAGAGAACCCCAGGATAGGTGGATGAGTGGATGTGTCTAGAAAGGTTGGCAGATAATGATTCAGAGAGGGAACCCAATCTGAGACCCTAGGACAGGTCTGTTGGACAGTGTCTGAGTGCCGGACTGGGCATCAAATCCAGGCCTGATTGTGATTCAGGAGTGTGATCCAGGTTTAAAAATAAACAATGGGTTGTGGTCAGTTTGTTGTGTTTGTTGAAGGGGAGAGTGATCAGAAGTGGCAAATGTCACAAGTCATACTAGTAGCAGTCCACCTGAAGAACAGTGCAGAGTAGGGATGCTGGAAACAGGAAAAGGACTACTCTGGAACCTCATCTGTGAACCTGAAGGTTTTCAACAGATGACCAGCTCAGGATACCTTTCAGTTCAGAAATTTGGGGATACCTCTCATGATCCTTAAATTATTCATTATATGATGAAAATTAGTAACTACAAATAACTAAGCTTCATTAGAATTTTGGGAAGAGCACTGCGAAAAAATATTGCACATAAACTTAGTCTGGAATTTAAGTTGCCTACTTTGACGTTTTGGGAATCCGTGGTCTCTCATTCTTTTTCTTATTAGAGCATTATAATTAAACATAGTGTCACCCTGACAAAATCATACATGCATGAAATCTGACTCACTCCATTTCAGTCCCTGTTCTTCCCCTTTCACATGTTCCTCTGATCATCTTCTTGCTCACCCATTATCTGTGCTCAGTTGGTACTTTCCACACACACACACACACACACACAAATGTGAAATTCCTGTGGTATATTCATATATGCATGTTCATGATTTCATTAAATTTATTCTGCATTTCCTCCCCTTTCGTATCCCTCCTGATCTCCTACTCCATGATCTTCCCTATATCTTTATATACATGACATCTATACCATCTGATCTGTGGTTTCAGTTACCCAAGGTCAACTGTGGTCCAGAAATAATGGAAATTTGCAGAGAGAAACAGTTCATCTGTTTTAAATTACATGCCATTCTGTGTCTCATGATGAAATGTCACACCCATCTGCTCCGTCCTGTCCTTTAGAATTCATCCCTTGTCCAACATATCCACATTGTATATACTACCCACTCACTAGCTTAGTAGCTATCTGGGTAAATCAAATGACCTGAAGCATCATTTGAATCACTGTGTTTGAGTTTATTTTCCTTAAGTATTTTCCTTAATGAGGACTCCAAAATGCAAGAGATGTGATGCTGGTGATTTGGATGTTAAGTGAAAAGATGAAAAGTACAGTCAGATATTTGAAAGACCACATTCACAGCTTTTATTACAATGTATTACTATATTCCATTTTATTGCTAGCTGTTGATCTTTTACTGTGCCTAATTTATAAACTATTATAGGTATATATTTGTAGTATCTGGCACTACCAAGGTTTCAAGCATCTATTGGGGCTCTAGGAATAGATCCTCTGCAGAGGAGGCAGGGTTGAGTTGGTACTATATACATATTTTATGAGAGCCTTTTATTGGCCAGAGAGGGTGTGACCCAAGAATACAAAGACTTCTTTTGAGTTCATTTCCTTATCTGCAACATAAGGTTGGTGATTCTTAACCCATTCCTCAAAGGGTTGTGATGAGGACTAAATATGGCTATGGAAGGGCCTTGGAAACTGAGACAGAACAATTGTTAGACTGGAGCCTGCTGTCTATGAATTGAGACCTTTGAAACCATGAGCCCCTAAATAAACTTTTCCTTCTAAAATCATTTTGGTCTTTTAGTCACAGCAGCAAAAAAGCTAACATGCTGCCTATTTACCAGCAGATGAGTTTCAAGAGCCAAGACCCAGAGAATGACTTAGTTTCCAGAATGAGAAAGATGCCTGGCAATTGAGTCAAATGAGGAGTTCCCTTCAGAAACTAAAAGACTACTCACAACATTAAACCAATTTATCATCATAGAGAAGATGTTAAGAGTTTGGAGTTAGTTGATATGAAAAAGCTTCTGAGAATACAGAAGTCCTTGATTTCCAGCAGGGTTAATTGAACAACAGTGGCCAACTTACCTTTTTTTATGAGGAGATTAGGGCTGAAAACTTGTCCTCTAAGGTCAGGCAGCAAAGGTGAATGGGTGAGGGGAGGGAGAGCTCATGCCTGTCAGCTCCTGCTTGGCACCACAAGGGTCCTCCTGGGTTTGCCAAATGCTGTCACGTTTAAGAGAAGCAGAAAGTTTGGATTTCCCTGTAAAATCAGATTTCTAGATTTGAGCAGCCCATTCAAAGTCTTTCAAGTAGTGAGCCATACAAAATAAACTTGTGAATTAGACTTTGCCTATGGTTTTGCTAGTTTGGGGGTAGGGAGACAAATCTGAAATTTGGTCCTCTGGAAATTTAGAATGCTATAAGGCATGTTACAAGGTGTTGGATGGATGCTTTCTTTTCTTTTTTCTTTTTTAAGAGAGAGGGGGGGGAGAGAGAATTTTTTTAATATTTATTTTTTAGTTTTCGGTGGACACAACATCTTTGTTTGTATGTGGTGCTGAGGATCAAACCCGGGCCGCACGCATGCCAGGCAAGCGCACTACCGCTTGAGCCACATCCCCAGCCCCTGGATGGATGCTTTCTATCCAGTGAGTTGCAAAGTCATTTATTAGCTGAACTCCCTTCACAATATGCAATAATTTCACAATCAGGCATGTTTATGCCACTTCTGTGAGGGGAGAGGGTACAGGACTCCAAGGAAGCTATCTGTCATGGACTGAATACTGTCAACCTGCCCACGTGCACAAAGATCATGTGAGCACATCTGGAAATGGCAGCTGCCCATCAGGCATTCGAGAAAAGGCATCCAAGTGAAAACGATCTTGCCAGTACATCAACTCATCCTCCTCAACTGTGAGAAATAAATCTCTTAGCAAGTCATCCAGTCTCTGGTATTTTGTTGTGGTGGCAAAGCTAATACTCTAGTGTTGACTGGAGGAGTGGAAGCAGAAGGGAAAAGGGAGGTTATTCAGAGATTAGGACAAAGGACTGGTCAAAACCAGAGCTACCTGGGCATTAGACTTGCTATCAGCTTAGCTCAAAGTACCTTCAGAAACTTTAACTGATACCTGTCCTCTTTTTTTTTTTTTTTTTTTTTTTTTTTGACAGTAGTGAGGATGGAACCGAGGGTCTTGCACCTGCTACCACTGAGCTACATCTCTAGCCATGATAGCCTGTCCCAAAGCTGGGGAGGCAATCTCCCAAGGCTGGTCTACAGCACATTCCAAAACTTGTAATTGTCACTGGGTAAGAGCTAGGTAAGGCTGGCTCTTGGGAGTGTTTCCAGTTTCCTAGTTTATTTTAAAGTATATGTTAAATTTGGGGTATCCAGGTTATATCAGAATCACTGCTGGACGTTCAAGATGTGGATTTTAAGTAATCTGTCCTTGTTCACAACACCCTACGTGGTTGGTGGATTTGGAGTGCCCAAAGTGTCATCTTGTATCACTCGGTCTAGCTAAATGAGGACAGGAGGAGTGAGTTGTCCTGGAACCAGTATGGGCTGCAGTTCTGGCCTTCACCACATGACCTTGGGCCTCTCTAATGGAGGTTATTAACGCCAGACTCATGGCCCTACCTAGGTCAGAGAGAATGCAGTGAATCACTAATCGCGTAGAACTGGGCTGGATGAGACTTTGTTGAAACAGAAAATTTGTTCTCTTTAGGATTCTGACCTGGTTATCAATTTCTTCTACAAAATCCCTGAGTTGGTCTGGACAGAAAATATTTGACGTTAAGAATCTGATGAAACATACATGAAACCCTCTGCAAAATTACACACAGATACTTAATTTTTTTAAAAATTTCACTCGCACACCTGTTAAAAGCCCCAGACTTAATTCACTTCTCAGAATTATGATATCATTTCCCTCAAATAATTGGGCTTACCAGGAAACAGACTCTCAGTCTCCTTTATGATAGCAGGAACATCCAGGAATCTTCTGTTCCTCACTGCTTTCCCCTTGTTGGTTTTTACTGTTTGTTGTTTAATGTGTTCATTAGCATTTAAAGCAAAGAACATCACATCTGTTCAGTCCACTAATTTAAAATTCAGGGAGAAAGGGTGGGCTAGGTCAAGTATGGGCTCCAGGACCCATGAATAGAGGAAGCAGAGAGGCCAGTTTAAAATTATAGTTTTGCCTTTAAGCTCACACACAAAAAAAGATGTTTACCCAGCCATTATTTTTATAAGTCCCCCCCACCCCCAGGGAAATAGGGAAGTCACTTTATGAAAGGCCCAGAAATCTTAGTGGAAAGTCTCAGTAATGTATACAAATAAGAATTGTTTATCCTCATTTTTAACATTGAAAATGTACATGGTTTATATCACAGGGTTATGTGGTTATTGTGTGTAATAGGAACATTAGCCTCATCCCCTGGCCCTGCCCAATGTCCATGAGTAGAAAAAGGAACCTTGTGCCCCTGGTCTTTATTTCAGGAAAAAGTTTATGAAAATGTGGCTTGAGTCACTAAAGGAATGAGTCATTTTTCTTCAAAAGGAGAGGACATATGGAAGTAATTCTATAAATATTTGGGTTTGCATCAATTCAGGAAAGTTGCTTCAGTTCGAACTTAAACTCAAACCCCAGTCTTCCTTTACATGCCTCAAGACATGGCTTGCATGTGTCTGTCAGGATCCCCCGCATTTCAAGGCAGGAAATGGAATGTACTTTCTGACCCTAAAACCTTTAAAGGGAGTTGGGATTCTCTAAGCAGCTCTAGAGTTGGGAGCATGAAACTTTTTCAGTTGATAACAGAGCTAGATGATACCACACCCTTCCTGTGACAGGGACTTTCCTGAAGCAGTTTAGCATGATGGAAAGAAAGCTTTTGAAGTCAGATCTTGGTGGGAATGCTGATGGGTGTATTCCTCCAGGCAGGAGGGTAGAAGCCTGATGAAGGCTGAACAGGAAGGAAGAAAAAACTATGTGGAGAAAACAGTGAAGGAAAAAAAAAGAACATTGAAAAAATGAAACCTATCATTAACACCTCAGAAAAAAACATTGTATCTGCAGAACAACAGGATGCCCCTTTGGAAAATCCTTTTGTTCGGAGAATTAAAAATCACAGCTTACTAAAATTTAAAAATAGAAATGTCACATGAAAAACAATAGAACGAGTTGGAAAATAAGTGGAGGAAATCTCACTAAGAGATGACAAAGTAGGTACAAATATGTTCGTCACAATGGTTCCCACTATTCTGATTAATTATTATGTACCAATACAAAGTTTTTTTAAGAAGATGGCAAAACCAGACACAAAGGTTAACCACAAACACAAAAGGTAAACAAGCTCAGTCCAGGAGGCCGATTATCCCCATCCCCCAAAAAAAATTAGATCAAAAAGGAGATAACAGGTTTGTAAAAGGGCAGGGAAGGATATACAAAGTTCAAACACTTTCCCAGAAAGGAGTGCCCGGCTTAGTGAATGACAGTAAACTGTACCAATGCATAGTCTTGTGAAATTGTACCAAATGGAAACAGATCCTGTAAGTTTCCAGGGTGTGGCAGGAGAAGGGAAGAACATTTCTGAGAAATGAAAGAGTCTGATTAGCACAGAATTGCTCTACAACACTGAAAGTCAGAGGACAAGAGGACAAAACTTCAGTTCAGAATTCTATATCCCACTAAACTGCCAATTAAATGAGGGGACAGGATTAAGACATTTTCATAACACAGAAGGTGTCAAATTTATTTCCTGCAAATGCTTTTATAAGAAGCTCCAGAAAGATGTCATGCATCAAATCAGGGTAACCAAGGAAAAAATTTAGGGCTCTCTAAATTATGGTAGAAAAAAAAAAAAAACCTTACAGAGAGCAACAACCTGTTTCTGACTTAGGAGCCAGCTGTGTAGACTGGGCAGACTCTGGAGAAAAAGTCTTGAAGAAAGTGATATTGAGGGGCTGGAGCTGGAGCTCAATGGCAGAGCGCTTCCTGGCACTTGTAGGCAGTGGGTTCAATCCTTAGCACCACATAAAAATAAACAAATAAAATAAAGGCACGCTGTCCATCTACAACTACAAAAGAAAATGAAATTGATAGGCAACCTATGTGTTTGAATGTACTGAGAGAAAAAAGTCTCGTTCATTTTTTCTATAACTTTTCTGAAGAAGTTTTTCAGGATAAAAAAGTTTGGAGGTGACTAACCTTATAATTAATTGTTCGCACAAATGGACTGGACTGAACACAAATTTCACAGTTCATTTCAGCCTTTTATTCAGGAACAAAGTTTCCTACAGGAATGGAGTGACGCCACTGGATCTACTTTCCTGGTTGAAAATGAACCATAGAACAAAGGAAGGGATTCGGCTTCTGTAGGTTATACTGAGAGGTGACTTAATTAATGAGCATGTCAACTTGGGCACTCAGGAATTTGGAGTCTGTTTTATTGGGCAAAACGGGAGGGGTGTCTGGGGTCACTAGTCAATATCTGGAATTTATCTTACTGGACTGGATTGAGGGCCTGGGGTCAGTAGTTGGTATCTGGGAAAGGATTTATTTAGGGAAGGATCAATGCTTTAGTCTCTTCCCAGAGACTGTCATTTCAGACTTGATGGCTATCTCCTCCCAGGAGCCTGTCCTGTCACTGAGAATGAATGAATTGGGAAAGGATCAATGCTGTCGATGTAGGGCTTCCTTTTTCACTCCATTTTTCTAGGCCCCACTATTTTGGGATTTATCATTTTCAATATCTAATAATAATTGCATGTATTAGAGGCAGGGAAGTAGGTAGCCATGCTTATCAAAATTAGCTTAATTTTGTTGTTGTTGTTGTTGTTCTTGTTATTTGAGGTGCTGTGTATTGAACCCAGGGCCTCATGCATGCCAGGAAAGTATTCTACCCCTGAGCTACACCTCCAGCCCAGCTTAAAATCAAAACATTAGCATGTGGGGAAGGCAGGAGGGACATCACTGATGTTTTTCATCACTAGCTTTGGTTGGTGATTTGACAGTTCAACAAACAAATAAAGATTTGATTAAAAATAAAAACTAAAATTTGAAATCATACCAGTTTGCCAGATATGGTGACACACACTTACTGTCCTAAGCTAGTGGGGAGGCTGAGGCAGGAGGATGGCGGGAGAAACCCTGGAATTCAAAGTCAATCTGGACCCCATCTCAAAAGGAGGGGAGGGGTGGAACAATGAAACATTCAATGTGGTTATATCTTATTATGGTTTTGACTTGTGTTTGTCTAGCGATTAGTGAGACTGAGCATTTTTGTATATACTTGCTGGCCAAGTATATGCAAAAGTTCTTTAAATATTCTGGATATTATTTCCTCGTCAGATGAATATTTTCTTGAGAAAATACTTTATGATGTCTCTTAACTCTAGATTATTTCTTTTGTTGGGCTGAAGTTTCTTCATGTAATGTAACCTATTTGTCAATTTTATATCCAATTTCACTAGCCCATTATTGAAGAGACTATCCTCTCTCTTCTTTGTATTCTTGGCTCCTACGTCAAAACTCAGTTGGCTGCACACTCTTGTTATCCCAGCTACTTGGGAGACTAAAGCAAGAGGATCACAAGTTCTAGGCCATTTTTAGCAACTTAGCAAGACCCTGTTTCAAAAATTGTTTGAATATTTTAAAGGGTTGGGGATATATTTCAGCGGTAGATAGCATATGTAAGGGCCTGGGTTAAATTCTGAGTCACACACATGTTGGCTGTATTAACATGGATTAATTTCTGAGTTCTGTATTCTGTTATCTAACGGTCAATTTTTTAAAAAAAAGAGAGAGAATTTTTTAATATTTATTTTTTAGTTTTTGGCAGACCCAACATCTTTGTTTGTATGTGATGCTGAGGATCGAACCCAGGTCGCACGCATGCCAGGCGAGCGCGCTACCGCTTGAGCCATATCCCCAGCCTGAAACTAACTGTCAATTTTTATGCCAGTACTTGGCTGTTCTGGTTACCACGGTTTGTAGTATGTTTTGAAGGAAGTTTTTGTGATGCCTTTGACATTTTTTATTTTTATATCTTTTTGATCAGAATTGCTTTGGCTATTCTTGATCTTCTATGCATGGTTCCGTATGACTTTTAGGATTTTCTACTTCTGAGAAGAAAGCCATTTTTTTCCCATAGATATCACATGGAATGTGTAGATTGCTTTGGCTAATATGATCATTTTAATTCTATTAATTCTTTGGATCCATAAACTCAGCAT
Source organism: Marmota monax (assembly GCF_021218885.2). Lineage (NCBI taxonomy): Eukaryota > Metazoa > Chordata > Mammalia > Rodentia > Sciuridae > Marmota > Marmota monax. Next base: position 22,647,967 of record NW_026695215.1, on the reverse strand, counting down.
TAACTAGCCAATTTTTTTTGCGTGTCCTCTATAATTTCTTTCATCCGTGTTTTATAATTTTCTTTGTAGAGAATTTCACTTCTTTCATTAAATTCATTCCTAAATATTGTATCTTTTCATAAATGGAATTGCTTTCTTCATTTGTTTTTCACCAAGTTCATGATAAAACTGCTACTGATTTTTTTGTAGGTTGGTTTTGTATTCTGCAACTTTACTAAATTCATTTTTCAGTTCTAAAAGCTTTTTGGTGGATTATTTAGGTTTTTATTTGTTTAAAATCATGATGTGGGGCTGGGATGGTGGCTCAGCGGTAGAGCACTCGCTTCGCACAGGCGGGACCTGGGTTCCATCCTCAGCACCACATAAAAATAAAGGCATTGGGGCTGGGGATGTGGCTCAAGTGGTAGCGCGCTCTCCTGGCATGTGCGGGGCGCTGGGTTCGATCCTCAGCACCACATAAAAATAAAAAGTAAAGATGTTGTGTCCACCGAAAACTAAAAAATAAATATTAAAAAAATTCTCTCTCTCTCTAAAAAAAAATAATAATAATAAAAATAAAGGCATTGTTTTGTGTCCATTTACACCAAATAAATAAATAAATAAATAAAAATCATGGTATGAACATGGATAACTTAACTTCTTCCCTTCCCCTCCCTTCCCCCACTCTCCTCCACTCCCCTCTCCTCTGCATCCCTTGTCTAATTGCCCTTGCTACGACTTCCAGTACTGTATTAAAGAAGTGTCTTGTTCCTGAGTTTAGAGAAAGTACTTTCATCTTTTCCCCATCAACTGTGGGTTTTCCATATATAGCCCTTACGAGATTGAGGTATGTTCCTTCTACACCTAGTTTGTTGAGAATTTTTCTCTATCCAGATGATAACATGTTTTTTCTGTATCACATTTATTGATTTGCATGCATTGAACCATTCTTGTATCCCTGGGATACATCCCACTTAATGATGGTGTTGAATTCAGTTTGCTAGGTTTTTTTTTTTTTTTTTTTTTTTTTTAGTACCAGGGATTGAACTCAGGGGCACTGGACCACTGAACCACATCCCCAGCTTTATTTTGTATTTTATTTAAGGACACAGTCTCACTGAGTTGCTTAGCACCTCACCATTGCTAAGGCTGGCTTTGAACTCTCAATCCTCCTACCTCACCCTCCTGGATTACAGGTATGCGCCATCGCTAGTATTTTATTGAGAATTTTTGCATCTATGTTCATCGGGGGATATGAGTATGTAGTTTTCTTTTTTAAATGCCTAGTTTTGATATCAGGGTAATTCTGGCCCCATTGAATGAGTTTGATAGAGCTCTGCCATTTTGATTTTTTTTTAAATTGTTTAAAAAGAATGGGAGCCAGGTGTAGTGGCACGCCTCTAATCCCAGCGACTCAGGAGGCCTGAGGCTGGAGGATCATGAGTTCAAACCCTGCCTCAGCAATTTAGCAAGGCCCTAAGCAACTCAGTGAAATATTAAAAGAGGCAGGGAGTCAAGCACGGCAGCACATGAGACAGGAGGATCGCGAGTTCAAAGCCAGCCCCAGCAAAAGCGAGGTGCTAAGCAACTCAGTGAGACCCTGTCTCTAAATAGAATACAAAATAAGGCTGGGGATACGGCTCAGTGTTCAAATGCCTCTGAGTTCAATCCCTGATTGAAACCAAAATAAATATGTAATTAGTTCATTTTTCAAATATTTTGTAGAATTCAACAGTAAAGCCATCAGGTCCTGGACTTTTTTTTTTCTTTTTTTATGGAAGTTCATTATCATTTATTGGTCTTTTTAGATTTCTATTCTTTTTTTAAAATTTTTTCTTTTTTTTATAGTTGTTGATGGACAGCATGCCTTTATTTGTTTATTTTTTATGTGTTGCTAAGGTTTGAACTCAGTGCCTCACACATGCTAGGCAAGTGCTCTGCCACAGAGCTACAGTCCCAACCCTCTATTTCTTCTTGATTCAGTTTTGGTTGATTGTATGTGTTCAGGAATATGTGTTCATTTCTTCTAGGTTTTATAGTTTTTTAGCATGTAGTTGCTTACAATAATCTCTTATGAATCATTGTACTTTTATGGTACCAAGTGTAATGTCTCCTTTCCATCTCTAACTTATATAGGACTTCTCTTTTTTTCTTGTTAGACTAATTAAAGCTTTGTCAATTTTGCTTATCCTTTTGAAAGACTGACTTTTATTTATCTCTTGTGTTGTTGTTTTTACTTATTTGTTTCAGTTTTATTTATTTCTCCTCTGATCCTTATTTTTCCTTCCCTTCTATTCATTTTGGGTTTGGTTTATTCTTTTCTAAGTCCTTGAGATACTTGTTAGTTTGTTTAATTGAGATCTTTCTGTTTGGTTTTTTTTAAAATCATGCATTTTTTGCCATAAACCTCCCTCTCAGTACTGTTTTTGTTTTTATCCCACAGATTTTGATATGTTGTGCTGTTATTTTTATTTATTTCTAGAAATTTTTTTTCTTTATTTTATTTTATTATTATTTTTTTAATTTTTATTGTTGGTTGTTCAAAACATTACATAGTTCTTGATATATCATATTTCACACTTTGATTCAAGTGGGTTATGAGCTCCCATTTTTACCCCGTATACAGATTGCAGAATCATATCAGTTACACATCCATTGATTTACATACTGCCATACTAGTGTCTGTTGTATTCTGCTGCCTTTCCTATCCTCTACTATCCCCCCTCCCCTCCCCTCCCCTCCCCTCCCCTCCCCTCCCCTCCCCTCTTCTCTCTCTACCCCCTCTACTGTCATTCATTTCTCCCCCTTGTATTATTTTTCCCTTTCCCCTCACTTCCTCTTGTATGTAATTTTTTCAATTACCAATCGGTCATTTAGGAACATATTATTCCAGGTTCATGTACTTATATAATATTCATTCTTCTTGTTGATTTATAGTTTCATTCTATTGTGGTCTGAAATGATAGATGTATGGGATGATTTCAATTTTTTTAATGTATTGAGATTTAGTTTGTGGCCTAACATTTGATCTACCCTGAAGAATGTCCCATGTGCTAATTAAAAGACAATATCCTTCTGCTGTTGGATGAAATATTTTGTAAAGGTCTGTTAGGTCCATTTGCTCTATACTATGGTTCATTCAGATGTGTTTTTGTTGATTTTCTGTTTGGATGATCTGTCCATTGAGGAAAGGGGGATGTTGATAATAACAACTATTATTGTTATGGAGTCTATCTCTCCCTTTAGATCTAACAGTATTTACTGTAGACATTTGGATGGCCCGTTGTTAGGTGCATATACTACAATTGTTTTGTGTTCTTACTGAATTGCTCCTTTATCAATATATAAATAATCTTCTTTGTCTCTATTTACTGTCTTTTTTTAATTCAATGTCTGCTTTATCATATATGAGTATCACTATTCTTGCCCATTTCTGGTTTTGATTTGTATGATATATCTTTTTCCAACTCTTCACTTTTAGTCTAGGTGTATTCTTATCAATGAAGTTGAGTTTCTTATAGATAGCATGTTGTTGGGTCTTGATTTTTTATATCCATTCAGCCTGACTGTATTTTGATTTATGGATTTACTCCATTTACATTCATGGCTGTTATTTTTGGTATAAACTCCTCCTGTCATTTTTTTTAATTGTAGTCTGCTTGTTTCCTATATTCTCGGTTCCTTTTCATCTCAGTGTTTATTCTTGTAATCTGGTAGCTTTCTATCATGTTAAGATTGGGTTCTTTTTCTAGTTGGTATATTTGTTCTCCTAGTTTTGTACATTTGTGCATTTTTACAATGGTGGCTGTCATTCTTCTGTTTATAGTATAGGATTCCCTCAGGTATTTTTTATAAGATTGGTCTAGTGGTGATGATTTTCCTTGGTTTCTCATCTGAGGAAAAACTTTATTTATCTTCACTTCTGAAGGATAGTTTTACTGAGTATAGTACTCTTGATTGGCACTTTCCCCTTGTCTTCTGGCTTGTAAGGTTTCTGCTGAGAAATCTGCTATAAATGTAATGGACATCCACGTATATGTGATGTGACACTTTGCTGGCCTCAGAATTCATTTTGTCTTGTGTTTTTTACCTTTTTTACTATAATGTGCCTTGTGAAAGTCTGTTTTTGGTTGAATTTACATGGGGTCCTTTGGGTTTCTTATATAGTGTGAACATTTGTTTGCTTAACTGTGATCCATAGGTCTTATAGTCTTTTTCCATTATTCTTAATAATTTTCTATTTTTTTTTTTTTTGTCTAATTAGGTTAATTCAGAAGTCCTTGCCAGGCAGGTAGCTGAGACAGGAGCATCACAATTTCAAGGCCAGCCTCAGCAACTTAGCAACAATCTAAGCAACTTAGTGAGACTCTGTCTCAAATTTTTTGAAAAGGCTGCAGATGTAGCTCAGTGCCCCTGGGTTCAATCCCAAATACCAAAAACAAACAAGCAAACAAACCCAAGTCCCCATGTTCAGAAATTGTTTCCTCTGCTTTTCTAGTCTGCTGTGGAAGTTCTCCAATTTTAGCCCCAAGATTTCAGATTGGTTGTTTTTGATGACAACCCATCTCTTTGGTGAATTTCTCTTTTATATTGAATTGTTTCCCTCATTTCTTTGTATTTCTCTGAGTTTCACTGGGATCATTATTTTGAATTCTTTTTCAGGCATTTTATAGATTTTATTTAATTGAGATCTACTTCTGGAGAATTATTATTTGATTAGTTGATGGCGTCTTGTCTCCTTCCATACCTCTTGAGGAAAGTGGGTGTCATCATGTTGGCATCTGTACATCTGATATCTGATATGAACACTTGCCTCTTCCGATTTTATGGAATAACTTTGGTAAAAAAAAAAAAAAAAAAGATCTTTTCATTTACAGGGGATCTTTTCATTTAGGAGGGATATAGGGATAAGGGTTTTGGCTTTGGTTATAGGAGAACTCAAAAGCCTAGTCTCTGATTTCTTTGGCTTTGATGGATGCTGGTGCTGTCTATGAGTGCCTCAGTAGTCTAAATCACAATAGTCTGTGAAGGTAGCTATACAAATTTGCAGTGAATGTTGGTTTTTCAAACATGCGTGTTGCCAGCCTTCACAGAGATGAGCCTTGATGTTAGAGTCTGTAAACAAGTCAAAATAACACCTGGCATTTAGCCAGGGGAATGTTAGAGTTCATAAACAAGTCTGGATGGTGCCTGGCAAAATGCCAGAGGGAGTGGTTTGAGAAGTAACAAAAGCGAGCCATTAAATGTAGAGATTCCTTATTGGTTGACTGATGTATCTAGTTTATGCTAATTAGATAAGCTGTGTGGAATGTATAAATACTGCTCCTGTCCTGCAATAAATGGCTCCTACTCCTGCTGTATCAACGTTCACAAGTTGTTCGTGTCCCCCCCCCCCCCCCCCCCGTTATTTTGCTGCAGCCGGACTGCGGCACCTTGATGGTATTGGGGCTTGTGGCAGGAGCTGCTACAGTCAACATGGTGCAGGAAGTGGAGAGGACTGTCCCAGGTCCTGGGGCAAATACAGATGACACCAACCATGTACATTTTCAATTGTAGAACCCCAGTATCCATGGTTTCCAAGTCACAGAATGCAAAGGAGACTTTCCCCAGGATTCTAAGAATTAATGTGGGAGGTGACTGGGTCTATGGCACCAGTAGCCACAGTTTTGCAGATACAGGATGGGATGTGACTTTTCTCAGGCCCCATGGGATGAGCACAAATAATGCTGAGGTCTGTTGCACTAGTAACCATCAACTCAAGGTAGCAAGATACAAATGGGGACCTTTTTTAGGCCTCATGGGACAATTTTAGATAGTACTAGGGCTTGTAGTGCTGGTAGTTGCTTTTTTGGGGGAAGTGGAACCAGATGGTACTATCTCCAGGTCCCAAGAGACAAATGCAAGCTATACTTGTTTTTTTGTTTTTTTGTTTTTTTTGCACCAGAAGCTGTAGTCCCATGTTTATGGGCTCTGGAGGAGAACTTTGCTACATCCCCTAGTGCTTGTGAAACTGGACTTTTGAGACGAAACTCAATTCACTGCTTCTGCTGGCTGCCGAGAAGTGTTACAGTTCTTAATAGTGGGCCATGCCCCTCTGCATTGCCGTAGACCCCAGCATCTCATCTTCAATTTCTTCTTCCAGGGTTCTTGTGAATTCAAAGAATGAAATCCATAAACCAGATGAGTGAGTCCAAGAGTAGGATTTATTGAAGAACAGGAATGGAACTCTTTCAGTGCAGGTTTTCTCTGCCCGAGGGTGCTAGTCTATGGCTTAATATAGCATTTGGTCGGCTGTTACTGGTCCAAACTTATGCTAATTGGGATTTGAAAGCTATTAGTCCAATTTTATGCTAATTAGGGCTTGAAAATTACTAATGCTATTGGTCAATTCTTGAGTTCCAACTTTCATTCAAGTCTACCCCACTTCCATTTTCTCCTGTCAGGTCAGAAACTGGGAGACTGAGGTTGATGGATGGGGCTGCAGCACTTCATGGAGTGGATTTCTGAAGCCTCCTAGTACTATCTAAAGGAGGACACAGATGAGACCTCCTGGTCCCAAAGGACAAGTTCCGTGATGATGCATGGTTGGTTTGTTTTTTGTTTTGTTTTTGCATCAGCAGCTACAGTTCCAAGGCCATGGCTAGAAAGGAGACCTTCCCTGCTTCCTGTGAGGTGAGTGCAATCGGTGCTGGGTTTGGGGAGATGTTAGCCACTATCATGGAATTTGCAGGGCACAGATAGAAACTTCTCCAAGACCCACAGGATAGAAGTGGGTGGTGCCAGACTCTTGGCAGCAGTAGTGGTAGTGCCAAGGCTGTGGGTTCAGGGGAAGACTTTCTTTAATTCCCACGAATTAAGTGCAAGTGGTGCTGGGGGATTAGGTCTATCACATTCCTGGAAATACAGGACATAGCTGGTACTTTTCCCAACTCCTGATGGACAAGCGTGAGTGATCTGGGGCTTTGCTCCAGGAGCTGCAGTCCCAAGGCCATGCGCTGGGGAGAAGACCTTATCCCATGGGGCCAATGTAGGTGGGACTTGAGCTTGTGCTCTCAGTGGTAAAGCATCTCTGTACTAAAGGGGTGGGGGGTGGGAGAGACCTTCCTAGATGGACACCTGGATCTGTGAGCATGACTGGTCATGCTTGTCTCTTTGGTTGGAGGAACAAAACCTTCAGTGTATGCTTGTACCAGATCAACTTGAATAAAAACATAACTGACTTAAATTTCACCAAATTTGAATATCTGCCTGTTATGGAATGGATACGTGGTGTCCCCAGGAGCTCATATGTGAGACAATGCAAGAAACTTCAGAGGTCAAATGATTAGATTATGAGAGTTGCAACCTGATCAGTGGATCCGTCTGCTGATGTGGTTTAACTGGGTGTGACTAGAGGAGGTCAGTCTCTAAGGGAAGTGCCTTTGGGGTATATATTTTGTCCCTGATGAACAGAGTTCTCTCTCTCTGCTTCCTGATTGCCAAGTCCTGAGCTGCTTTCTCCCACCACTCCCTTCCACCACGATTTTCTGCCTCACCTTGGACCCAGAGCTATGGAGTCAGCCATCTAGAGACTGAATCTCTGAAAACATGAGCCAAAGTAAGCATTTCCTCCTTTAAGTTGTTCTTCTTGGGTCTTTTGGTCATAGCAATGTAAAAGCTGACTGCAACAGTGCCCACAACTGTTTTATGGCTAGACTGCTTGATCAAGAAGAAATATTCTGAACCCTAAATATCAAATGATTGACGCGGGACTTGATTACTTAAAAAGCTTACCTGGGAACCTGTGCTTTTCCTCCGAGGAAAATCATATATGTAGCCAGAGAGCTCAACCCTGGGTGTGTTACTCATATTCTCTGAGAGACAAAGGGTGTACAGAATCTTGCTGACCTTTAATAAATCTGAATTTTTTTCAGTGGCATTAAGGGGCAATCTCTTCTCTCAGCTTCCTTGGAGTCCCCCAGACCAGAGGGGGCAGCCCTCCAGCCTTTACTCTCAGGAGAATCAACACAGGATGCAGGAAAACAAGTTATCTGGAAGCTGCCCTCCATTTCAGAAAGGCCCTTAATTTCGGTCTGTTTGATTTTTCTCTGCCATCATCCCAACAATGGTTAGCCTTTCGGTTTCTAGACTTTTCTAACCCTCCACTTTCACATGTATTGGCTCTACTTGGAACATTTTTCTCTACTCATATCCCTCGTTTCTTCAGGTGTGGAAGATTTCCTTGACTCCCTGATATTGTGGATTCTTCTTATGGAGGCCCAGGGGGAGGAAAAGACAGTCAGCGTAGGCAATAAATAATTGGGTCCCATCCAGAAGATGGGGGCTGGTTGGAAAGGAAATGAAATGCTGATATCTGCAGTGACCTTCCCCCTCCTCCTCCACCTGTTGCCAAGGTAACCTGCCTCCAGGGATCCATCTTCCCTGCCTGTAGGAGTTGTTAATTAATGCCTCCTGGGCTGCTCTCTTCTTACCCTGGATCATTCCAGTTTTGGTCCACCTTTTGGTCACTTAGGCAGGGTAGGGGGAGGAGAGAGGTAGGATAGGGGGAGGAGAGGCCATATGAACCAAGGAACTCTAAAAAGTATAAAAGGGACAGGGTACCCCCACTTTTTCAGATTATACCCAGCTCTGGGACCCCTTCTCTGTGGAGAAGTCTATCTCTGTTCTATCCTTTAAATAAATCTTGCTTTCTACGCTTGCCTCAGTGTTTCTGAGGTGTTCAGTCTTCACATCTGGGGAAACAGAACTGGGCCCTGATTGATTCTCATGGCGGGTGGTATCATTAATAGTGCTCTTGGTTTAACAGACCATCCCCTGTAGGAAGACTATAAGTTCTGGGCTGGGGATGTGGCTCAAGCGGTAGCGCGCTCGCCTGGCATGCGTGCGGCCCAGGTTCGATCCTCAGCACCACATACAAACGAAGATGTTGTGTCCACCAAAAACTAAAAAATAAATATTAAAATTTTCTCTCTCTCTCTAAAAAAAAGAATATAAGTTCTCCTGGTTCACCTTTAGCTCTCCTGGAACTCAACTAAATATTTGGTGAATTAGTTAAACTGTGCTTGTATAAATCAGTTCTTTGTGGTTAAAAAATACGTATAGTCCAAATTCACACAATACCAACTGAACTCAAACAGGAAACAGTAACCTTTATCAGTTGACATTAAGAGTCATGGGTTGGGTCTGCGGCAGGCCTGTGTGGGCTAGTTTTGAACAACACAAATTCCTGCCCAGGACAGTTGTCAATGCCTGAGCTATGCCATTAACATAGACCAGACATATTTGTGTTTCTCCTCAATGTCAGAATTTATTGAATAGCAATAAACCCACAAGCTACATCACTTCCATTAGCTTTAATTCTTTGAAAACTCATGGTTCGCTTGGTATCGGGATCCTAGCAACCGCAGGTTCTTTTATTCCATTCCAATCTTGATTACTAATATCTGTAACATTCAAATCACACAACACACTTTACACAAGGATGCACAGGTTAGAGAACAGCTAAGAGAGGGTTCACAGTGGCCACAGAGTTTAAAAGAGACAGAACTGAAAGCAAAGATTTTGAGTTGATACAAATGCAAAGGAGTCACGGCTGGTGGCCAGATAAGCTACAACCTAGTGGGAAAATCTGAAGGCATGAAACTAGTTCAAGGTGTATAGCTTTTCAGGGAGGGCAGCTGTTCAAGGTGAGATACAGAGCAGTTCAAGGCGAAGTGAGGGTCTGGATGGCAGGCAGTTTCAAAGTGGGCTGCATGTGGCAGAGAGATGGAGTTGAGCTGAATCCCCTGGGGACAAAGTCTAGTGCTGATCTCCTGTTGGCCTCCTGGCCTCCTGGTCTGAGAAGATGATGGTCTGATGGGACAATGACTCCATGTGTGCCCCCGCACCCCGGTCTTTCTCCTTTTATGTCTTTTAGGTGAAGAGTTACATCATATGGTGGTTTGTTGTGTTTGATCATCTCACCAGCCTGGTTTCTCTGATCTGGTTTGATATGCCCATGCATCCATGGGCTTCTGAGTTAATTTGGTAAGTTCACAAGTGACCATTTTTTTTATTAGCATGATTGATTTCTCAGTTTGAGCCTTATGATTGTGCTGTGCAGCTGGGGGTTATTCTTTCTGATGAGTTCTGTGTGTCCAACATCTGGTGGTTATCTATTTGCCCAGACAAGTTACCAGGTCATTCTGCTTTAGCACTTGCACTCAAAATAGAGCAACCCAGGGCAAACTGATGCTTTATAAATGGAGTAACTCAGGGCCCAGCCCAGCCTGCTCTCCACACTGGTCTTCTCTGACTTTGAAATGTTTTCAATAATGCCAACTACTCAGCCATTTGAGGCTGGGATTGGAGTTCTGAAATGTGCAGAAATGCCACTTGTTGTCTTTTTCTGCGTCTCACTTCCTGGATCTTCAGTTTAAATGGCTTACATACTGTATTCAAGCTTCTACAGTGACACAGGATCTTAGAAGAGAAATTTGAACATGTTTTTGCTTTGTTTTCTAGGGAGAACCCAGTTATTTTCCCAAGGTTATATGATTGTGGAAAATCCTGTCCTATCTAGTACGGATGGGTAGGGTTATTAGATTAAGGGAGTTGTCAACAGGATGAATTAACTCCTGAGGACAAGTCCAAGGACAATAGGGACTTGGTCATTCCTGTATCCCCCCCCCCCCCACTCAGCCCATCCCTCAAGCCTTAGCAAGGGTTTATCAAAATGCCTAGGATCCAGGTCTTCCTTAGTGCACTAAAGTTAATCTCATGCTCTCTGAATTCTACTTAGTTTAGTGTTGTTTAGCTAGAAATAAGAAATTCATCTGTCGTGAGCCAACAAAGATACCACTGAATACAGGAAGGAAATATTTCAATCCCCTCGCATTCCTGCTTCACATCTGGCAAAATGCTTAAAGCCTCTGCGAATATTGTCTCTTCTCTTCTGAGAGCTGTCTCAAACTTGGACAGCAAAAGAAAGGTTAAAAAGAGAACAAAGAAAATCATTGCCTTAGCTCACGAAGATCACAATATACTGTGGATTTGCCTGTCAAGTTACTTACTCCTATGGAATTAGAATTCTTGCTGAAAAGTTTCAACTGTGTTACTTACTGTCAGTCAAGCCAGGGAACCTACCTGGATCCCAGCTGGCTGGATCCAGTCACCTGTCCACAGAACAAATAAGCCAATGATATAAAAAGGAAAAATGAACTTAATGCAGTTTGATCAAACTGGGGAGAAATAGCTAGACTGTTTCTCCATAGGTCCAGTGCAAGTAGTTAAAATTTATAGAAACAAAAGTCAGGAAATAAACACATGTAGATTTAGCTAGGCTGTGCAAACCAGAGACTATATCAGACAGTTTCAGCTTCCTTGAGCCTACAGGTAGGTTTTCAGTTTCCATTCTCAGCTTGAGGAAGTTTGGGACTTTTAATTTCAAAGGGGAAGCGTTTCAAATGAATTTAGAATTCAAACTCTGATCTCAACCAGAGGAAGGTAGACTTCCCAGGAGGACAGATCCAGGTTGACCCAGCCTGAGAACTGAAGCTATGCCAAGCAGGAAGTTCCTGGTCCTCGTCCACACCCGTGTAAAGGGAGCTTGCTCTTCTGCAGGGGGATTACCTATATGGGATGGGTGGGCCATCCCTCCAGTCTTATATCAAACTTAGTCCATTAATACCAGAACATTCGGTTAGCATCTTGGAGACCTAGACAGGAGTGAGGGTGACCCAAACTGAAAGAAATGAAGCAAGGAAGGCTTTTGAGGATAATTTCCCCTGAAGCCAAAAACCTCATTAAAAGCCATTTTCCAGAAGGTGGATCTGGAAAGAATAATGATTACACTTTTGACTTTTATTAAAATGTTTTCTCCATTTCCATGACAAGGTCATTATTAATTCCCACTGAGCCAGGAGGACTGTGGCTTGTAAGTCCAGAGGAATCTTAAGATACTGAGTTCATACACTTGAGTTTCTACGTGTTGGAGCCAATGTCTTGTTCCAGCCAGAAATCTTCATCACCAAGAACAAATACTAGTTTTCCTCCAATGATCTGGAGGAATGTCTACACCACAGGATCGTTGGTAAACAAGATGTGCTCAGTGATTCCTGTCCAGCTGAGTTTTGTTTTCTTAAATATAGTAGATGGACTGTAGTTATTATTATTTTTTCCTCACCAGACGATATCATAAAAGATAAAATTTGCCAGGAATGGTGGCCTGTAATCCCAGTGGCTCAGGAGGCTGAGGCAGGAGGATCACAAGTTCAAAGCCAGCCTCAGCAAAATCAAGGCTCTAAGCAACTCAGAGAGCTTGTCTCTAAATAAAATAGAAAATAGGGCTGGGGATGTGGTTTAGTGGTTCAGTGCCCCTGAGTTTAATCCCTGTTACCAAAAAAAGAAAAAGGATGAAATTCACTCTTTTTCCCTTAGTTACACTAGTGGACAATTTTTGTTATGTGGCACTAGATAATTTTACTTTATTTTCTAACTATAGTCATTACTTATTTCTGCTCAAAAGTTTGTTATTTTTTCCTCCTACCAGTTTTGGATTTGGCTTGTTCTTGTTTTTTGAAGTCCTAGAGATGTGTCTTTAAGATGTAGATTTGGGTACATCATGTTGCCATTTTCATTTGCTTAAAGACGTTTTTAACTTTCCTTCTGATTTCCTCAGGGATCCACTGTTCATTCAGAATTGTGTTTTTCAGACTTCATGAATTGGTATTATTTCTAAAATTTATTTTGCTGTTGACTGCTAGTTGTGTTTTATCATAATCAGAAAACATACAAGGTATGATTTCAATTTTTTAAAATTTATTGGCCTAATGTATCTTTAAATTTTGCAGCTTATTATATGGTCTATTCTGGAAAGAGTTCCATGTGCTGATGAAAACATTCATCATCTGTTGGATGGAATGTTCTCTATACATCTGTTAAGTCCCTTTGGGCTATAGCATAATTTAACCCTTGTGTTTCTCTATTGATTTTTTTTTTTGTCTGTATAATCTGTTCCCTGATGAAGTAGGGTGTTGGAGTCCCCTACTACTAAAGTATTAAAGTCTATTTCTCCTTTTAGGTCTAATATTGTTTCTTTAATAAAACATTGCCTGCATATTGATTTTATAATTGTTGTTTCTTCTTGTTGAATTGATCCCTTGGACATTATATAGTTACCTTCTTGATCTTTTCTTTTTTTTGGGGGGGGGGTGCCTGGGATTGAACTCAGGGGCACTCAACCACTGAACCACATCTCCAGCCCTATTTTATATTTTATTTAGAGACAAGGTCTCACTGAGTTGCTTAGTGCCTTGCTTTTGCTGAGGCTGGCTTTGAACTTTTGATCCACCCTTTGAGGGTGCAGCCTCCAAAGCCCCTGGGATTTTAGGCATGCACCACCACACCCAGCTCTCATCTTTGTGTTTATTTTAAAGTTCATTTTTCCAGATGTAAATCCTACTCACTCTAGGTTTTATCATTTTCCCTCCTTTTATTTTTAGTTTGTGTATGTATTTACTGGTGAAGTGAATTTCTTATAGACAGCATGTTGTTGTTTTTTGTTTGGTTGGGGTTTTTTAAATTGTTTTTTAATTAATTCAGTCAGTCTGTATCTTTCAGGTGGAGAATTTAGTCTCTACATCCGGGTTATCATTGATAGGTCAAGACTCATTCCTGTCATTTTGTTGAATTTCTTCTATTGTTTTGAATATTCTTTGTTCTTCCTCTCTTGTTCATGTTGGGGGTTGGATGGTTTACCACATTCATATTGGGTTGTTTTTATCTTTTTGTGTATTTTCTACTGGGATTTAGACTTCCATGATTTTTTTTTTTCACTTCTGCATGTCTGACTTCCTTCAATGTCTCATGTATTTTCCCACTTGGGGCTTATCTTGGAAAGCCTTTATGTTTTCTTCATTTCTGAAGGATAACCTTGCTGGATGTGGAAACCTTGGTCGATGATTATTTTCTTTCAGGATGTGCCATGACATTCCTTTTCTTCCTGACCTGTGGGGTTTCTACTGAGAAATCTGCTTAGTCTAATTGGGATGCCTTTAAATGTGACATGGAACTTTTCTCTTGCAGATTTTAAAATTTTTTCTTTGTCTTACATTTTTGAGAGTTTGACTATAATATCCTGTGGTAAATGTGTTTTTGGTTATGTCTATTTGTGATCCTATTAGCTTTCTGTGCATGGATATCCCTATCTTTCTCAAGGTTAGGGAATTTTGCTGCTATTATTTATTCTGATGCGTTTTCTACATTCTTAACTTTTTTTGTCATTGCCTTTTGGTATTCTGAAAAAGTGACTGTTTGTTTAATTGATGGTGTCCCAAAGGTCTCAAATGTTCTCTTCATTCTTTTTTTTTTTTTTTTTTTTTGGTCTGACTGTGATATTAAAAAATAAATAAATAAAAATAAATAAATAAATAAAAACCTAGCCTTTAAGGTCAGATTCTTGTCAAAGCGTTCAAATGTATTTTTAATTTTACTTATTAGACTTGTTATTTCCAAGATTTCTGTTTGGTTCTGTTTTAGATCTCTCTGTTGAATTTCTCACTCAAGTGCTACATCATCTTCCTGGTTTCAATGAACTGTTTATGTATTCTCTTGGATCTCATGAACTTTTGAAAATAATCACCCTTTTCAATTCTTTTTTTTTTTTTTCGGTACTGAGGATTGAACCCAGGGGTGCTTAACCACTGAGCCACATCCTCAGCCTTATATATATATTATTTAGAGACAGAGTCTCATTGAGTTGCTAAGTACCTTGTTAAATTGCTGAGGCTGGCGTTGAACTCACAATCCTCCTGCCTCAGCCTCCCAAACTGCTGGGATTACAGGCATGCACCACCATGCCTGGCCCTTTTCAATTCTTTATCAGGTATTCCAGCCATTTCAATTTCTTTGGTAACTGTTGCTAGAGAACTATTGTTTTCGTCGGGAGGTGTCATTTTACCTTGTTGTTTTCATATTCCTTGTGCTCCTGCATTAAGATCAGGTATATCTGATTTATCAGATCAGGTAGATCAAGTATATCTATCACTTTTATGGGGTGGCCTTCTTAGTAAGCACTTTTGCCGGCAGATGTGTCCTTGGGTGTTGGTTTGTTGTGCAATGTTGACTTTGATTGTATCTGTGCACCATAGTGTAGTCTCCCTGTTGATAATTTGGCTTTGATTCTTGACTTTGCCCATAGTGCATAACATGTTGAAGTCGTCAGAGAGACTCGCTGTGTGGTCTATACAAGAATGGGTGCGCTATAGCAGTTCAGGCAGGTAGGGTACAAATGGCAGTGTGTGTGAGGTGCTCACCGTGGGGCTACTCCTGTAATGCGATTGGAGGTTCCTGGGGTAACGAGGGTGTCCACAGGCACTGTTGATGTTAGGAAGGGTCTCTGGCACTGGCTACCCCAGTGGTGTTGAGGGTCTGAAGCACTAGTCCTTGACTAGTCAGTGATATTGGTCCAGAGGCTGCACAGAAGAGGCTGTGGCTGGAATCACAGTAACCATTTGGTTTTGTGGCACTCACACCCGGTCCTGACAGCAGTGTGAGGTTAGAGTAAGTGGGTGGGGGGCAGGACTGTGGCAGAAATGGGGTAGGTGGGTCAGCAGCAGGGACCTTGGTGTTCATCTCTCTCCTGTTTCAGTGGCAGTGCCCACCTGAGAGTAAGACTTCTGCCAACGTGGGGCAAAGATCCTCCTGGGGCTCTCTTTGGCTGTGTGCACCCATTGGCAGGAAGATGTCCGGAGCTGTGGGATTACTGTCAGCCCCCTCACAATGCCCCTTTTGGGGTGCAGCTTTGGGAGCCACCCTGTAGCCTCCCTGCCCCGTCAGCAACAGATTCCTAGGGTGGCACAGGAAACAGAGGCTTCAGCACCTGTGTGGGCATTTGTCTTCAGTCGTTGCTGAAGCATGAATCTCCCAGCAGCTGGACACACCCTTGGTCTCAGACGGCAAGGGCCTCTAGCCTCTAGTTCTCAAGGGCACCAACCTCTACTCTCCCCCATTTTGCAACACCAGTCCCCAACAGAGCAGGGCAGCTAGTGGACTTTGTCAGTGTCACTCTGCTGCACCAAGCAGCTACCTTCTGAGCCAGTGCAGTGGAATGTCTGTAGAGTCCCAGAGTGGGAATGGGTAGGGGTTGCTGAGCCCTAGATGAGGAGTTTGAATTCAGACCACAGCTCCCATCTCAAGATGGCTCCTGGCCACAGCACCCTGTGGCCTCACTAGGAGATGACGTGAAACCCTTTTCCAAAGCAAGGCCACTGTGCAGATTTCAGCTTACCTTCCTAAGTGGGCTACAAGTCTGTGAGGTTATGAGCCTTTCTAGTAGCTAGGATTTCCAGCCTCTCACTGATAGTGTGCTGGGATTCTTTCACCCTGACCCCTGCAAAGGTCCTCCTCCCCTGGCTGTGGAGCCAGGTTGGTAGATACTGGGTATTTTGTTTTTCTGCCTATTCTGTTGTCCCAGGTCTCCAAATCTTCCAAGTTTCCATTCTTTGTCTCTTGCCAATTTCCTGTGTTCTCCTATGATCACTCACCTCAAAATGCACCAATTAGCCTGTTGTTTTGGTTCTTTGTGGAGGAGCCAGTGAGTACTGGCCACCTCGATTCAGCCATCTTGGAGTCCCTTGTTTTCTCTGCTCTCCACCCATCTTGTCCTCTCCTAGAGTCTTAAATTACACATGTGGCTTGCATTATATTTCTATTCATAGTACTGGAAGAGCTTTTTTTTTTTCTTGGACAACATGGGACAGGCCCGTAAACCCAGTTTGGCCAACTACACATTCCTCAGAGTTGAGCAAGTCAGGCAAGGAAGGAGAGAACTGGTGGGCAAGGCCAGATGGAGGTCACCACTGTAGGTTGGCTGTCCCATCAGCCTGCTCGGGTTGCTCTCTGGTCCAGCTGCTACCTGATCTGGGTGAGACCCTCCAGACTTCCTCAGTCTCCCCCTCCCACTCCCAGTTCCACACAGGCGATTCCTTTGGCTCCCATTGGCCTTTTTCTGATGATTTCAGCCATGCACCTACCTGAAACGAAGATCAAGATTTGTCAGGAAGCAAGTCTCTACCCTCAGCCCCCAGGTCACTTTGAATCTTGTTATCACTGAAGTCACCATCACAAAAGCTGGGGCAGGAGCAGCTGAGGCTATGTTGACCTTCTGATGCTGAGCCAGGACAAAAACTCTGTTTTAGGACCCAGGTGCGCTTGCTAGTGTGCCCTTCTGCCAGAAGTCTGTAAGGCCCATGAGTAAGCCTGAGGCTGTGTGACCACACATTAGACGTAGAGATTAATCAGCCATCTTGGACCCCGGTCCTCCTGCAGCTGGGTGCACGACTGCGTTCAGGAAATATAGAGGAACTATTATGGATATGGCAGGCATTGTTCCAGCTACTAGTGTTGTGATCAAAACAGACAAAATCCCCTCTCCGCTAAAGTATACGTTTTCCTAGGAGAGGAGGGAATACTAAGCAAAAGAAAAATACATAGTATGTCACATGGTGGAAAATTTTGAGTAGACAACCAAAGTAGAGGAGGAGGGTTAGAGGTCTATGTGTGGGTGTTAAGAGGGTTTGAAATTTAGCTGGTGGATGGTCACAGAAGGAATCCCTAGAGAGTTACATTGGCAGGAAAGGAGTAAGCCTTAAAGATAGGGAAGGGGGTGCAGAGAGCTTCCTAGGTAAACTAACGCCTCTGCAAAGACCCCAAGGTAACAAATATGAGAAATAGAAAAGCTGATGGTCCGTTTTCAGAATATAGTATTTAGCTCTCATTGGATCCAATTGTAGCCTTCGCCTTTTGCCCACGCTAATTCTAAAATCAGCTGATTGCATCGATTGTAACCCCAAACTCCTCCAGTCAGAATGAAGGACAGCGCTGAGTTAAGGTAGAGGTTTAAGCAGGTGGGCTGCCTGCCCAGGTGCGCTTGCTATGTGCCCTTCTGCCAGAAGTAAAGATTTGCTTTGCCCACCCACTTTTCTTAATATTTATATTTTAGTTGTAGTTGGACACAATACCTTTATTTCACTTATTTATTTTTTTATGTGGTGCTGATGATCCAACCCAGGGTCCCGCACTTGCAAGACTGGTGCTCTACCGCTGAGCCACAACCCCAGCCCCACTTTTTTTTTTTTTTTATTTACTTTCTTTTTTAATGTGGTGCTGAGGATCCTACCCAGTGCTTTACACATGCTAGGCGAGTGCTCTGCCACTGAGCCAGCACCACCCAGCCCTTGTCCACCCATGTTCAAACAGGTGTGTGATTTCTTGTGGCACCTCCTTATTTCCAACAAGAAAAACACCTGGGATATTGGAGGACTAGCTGGACAGTCAGCTGGTGTGGAGTAAGGAAAAAGAGCAGCAGAGATTAAAGGCAGAGGGAGAAGGCTGGTGGAGGGAGGGGTGTCTGCAGTCTCCTCTTTCACCATTTTTAAAACGTGAAAGAGAAGAATCATCCAGGGTGAGTCATCAACCCAAGGGTGCAGGAGGCTGGGCAGCACTGCCTGCCTGTGTAGCTGTTCTCCATTTGGCCAGTGCTCATTTAGGGCGTCCCCCAAGTGAGGCATTTTCTCCAGGATAAACACACACACACATGGTTGTGTGAGAAAGTGGTGCTGAAAAAAAGGAACAAATAAAAATATTATGGTAGGATCATAAATCCTAAATGCTTTTTGTCCACCCTGAATTAAGGGAGGACACTTCCCAGAATTCTGCTTATTAGGAAAATTGGAAAATTCTAACAATCACCAGAAGTGGTTCTGTTTCTCTTAGGTGTCCTGACTTCCCTCTGTGCCTAGAGCGGATCACAGCCCTCTGGCTGATTAGACATCAGGATAAAATATTTAATATTTTAAATATTAAATATTTTAATATTTTATATCAAACATTAATTAAATACAATATTTTAATATTTAATATTCAATGAGTATTTAACAATCCATATTCTCCTGGATTGTTAAATACTCATTGAACTTCTATTTCACCGGTAGACTTGCTCAAACTGCTGGGCACCCCCACTCTAGGCACTGATGCTCCTCCTTAGACTTAGTTTTCCTCCAGCGGCTGATCCATTCCAGGTCTGCTGCCCAACCTGTGTTCACATGCCAGGGATCAAGCTTTGGCTCTTCGGGGGTTTATAAATGGATGCTTTGCCTCTCACCATTGCTGTGCTACAAACCAGGGACCAGCAGAGCATGCATGACCACTCTTTCACACATTCCTTCATTCTTTTTTTAAATGCCTCAGCCAGCTCTGTGAAACAGACTTTTCTCTGCATATCTTCACCCCCCCAAAACGAGCATGAGTAAAGGGTGAAGATGTCAGGCACGGTTTCAGGGATCAAGGAGACATTAGTGCACAGAAAAGTGACGGAAATGAAATTTGGAAGGGCCTTACGCTCTGGTGAGAAGAGAGACCATGAGTAGATAGATATGTGCAAGGTAGTGTGTGCTGTGAGAACAGAAAGGCAGGTAAGGAGGCGGAGAATGACAGCATGTGAAATATGATCAGAACAGTGGTCAAGAAAGGACACTCTGAGGTGGCTTTTGAGCAGGCGTCTGGAAACCTTCAGGAGAGGAGAGTCAGAACGAGGCTCCAGGCCTGGCTATGTTTGTGTGCTAGAACAGCAGCCAGGAGACCATGATGGAGTGGGCCATGTTGGGGAGATCAAAGAACTGTCAGGGGATAAGCTCAGATGGAACCAAAGCAAGGACTGTTAATTTATTTTGAGATAAAAGCTGCGGAAACACAAGAGGCTTGTTGCAGCTGGCAGTTCTGCTGTGAAAACAGACCAGAAGTCCAGTTAGACCTACTGCTGTAGTGCAGACCAAAGACCGAAAAAAAAAAAAAGAAGAAGGCTGGAGAAATAGGACATTTTTTCATGGTAGACGTTTTCACGAATACATTTCTTTTGATAATATTCTTTAAGAATTCCGTAGGAAGTCTGAGTAAAAAAAAAAAGTGCCTTTCCTCTGACCTTTTCAGAGACTGTTAAATCTTGATTCAAGAACAAGGAGAAAAGTGGGTTTTGGCAAGCCTTGTGCCACTTACTGGATTCTATTTGCATGCAGTATCATCCTCCACTCTTCTCCCTTTCAATCTGCGTGTGACATTGCTGGTGAGAGGTGAGTTTACAACTTCTCTGTTCAAAGACCTACCTGCCACTTTGGACTTGGCTGCTTGTCCCCCACTGTCATTCTCTTCAACAATGTGTGAGCATCCTTGTAGTGTGGACCACAGCTGTATGGGAACAGCTGGGATGATGGAGGCCTTTATAGATAGCCACAGGTGGATGAGGAAACCGCTTCCTCCATAGTTGTGCCTTCTCAAAGTTAAAAACTTCAAATATTGGAGATCCCTTGCTGGCTACTCCCCTGCACAATCACCCTCTCCCTTCGTGCATCCTAACTGTTTTGCCGAAGCCTTTTTGTGTGGTGCCTCTTGTGTCTTCCCTGTCTGGTAGTCTGGAGGCTCCTCCTCTCCTGCAACCAGCCACAAGGGAAATCTTGGAGGGATCTTGATGGGGGAAGCCCTGACTGGGAAGCCCATTCTCCCTCCTCTCTTCCTGCAAAAACTTCTCATTTTAAAACCATGTGGTTCCTAACACATGGCAAAGCCAGCACACTACCCTAAGAGGACTGTTGCTCAGTGACTCCTGGCAACAGCCTGCAGAGACAGAGCCCTAGAAATGGCCTGAGGCTCACAAGATTCTAGTCAGTACACTCTCCCCACCATGACCAGGGCAAAGGGACCCTTGTTCTCTTTGTTTTTATAATTTGGAGACTTTTTTCCCCTTTCAAAAACAAAACAAAACAAAACATACTGTTCTTTTTAACATGATTTTATCTAAATAAATAAAGGTAGGGAAAGAGGTAAGTACTGATGACACAAAGTGATCTGCCTTAGAGTGTGGTACGTACAGGACAGTCGATAACTGAAACAAATAACTAATTTAGCCAGCTTTCTTTAAAGAGAGAAAAATCACAAGATTACTAGTATTGGGCATAATCTTTAAAGCCAATTATTCAAAAAAATCCTGATTTCTTCTAAATTACAACTTTGCAAATTAGTAATAAGGTTACAGGATTTGCTCCACATCAAATAAGGAGACCTTATAAAGTAGTATTATGTTAACTAATTTCCAGATGTTCTATATGGCTTCAGTGTTTCTCACAATAGGCCCTTGATAGGTGAGGGTCCTCTAGGATTAAAAACTTCATCTCAATGTGGAGAAAGAAAATGAGCTATACAGAGGGTAACAGGGCAGATGTTGCAGAGGACCTCACCACACACAGGGGACCCCAGCCCAGGGCTGGTCAAATTCCTGCACCTCCACACTCACCCAAGGAGAAATTTAAATCATGATGGAAAGCATCTAAGGACATCATTAAATTCATGGGATGTATATGTGTTCTGATAAAACAAACTTAAAAGGTTTTAGGGGAAAAACCTTTTATTTGAAAATTTAAAACTTGATCAGTTACTATTGCAATGATATTCACACAAAAATGTAATAAGAAACAGGTGAAATAATTTTTAATAATATATTTTATTTAACTCAATATTTCCAAGTTATTATTTTGATATGTAATCAATATAAAAAGGTATTGAGATTTTTTCATGCTAAGTTTTCAAAATCTGGTGTACATTTCACACTTACTCTGTTTTCTTCTTTGGATGCCAAATTTTGATTCAACATACTTTCTCTGTATTAAGATTTCATTAAATTTACAGTTGAAAAAGTAGATTCACATAATCAAGTCATTCTAAGCATACTTAAAAGTTTTCCCCTAATAACTAAATTTAATTTTTTTTAAATTAACAATTCAGTTCCTCAGTTTCTTTTTCCTTTTGGTACCAGGTATTGAACTCAGGGGCACTCAGCCACTGAGCCACATCCCCAGCCCTATTTTGTGTTTTATTTAGAGACAGGGTCTCACTGAGTTGCTTGGGGCCTTACCATGGCTGAAGCTGGCTTTGAACTTGCAATCCTCCTGCCGCAGCCTCCTGAACAGCTGGGATTATAGGTGTGCACCACTGTGCCTGGGGGTTCCTCAGTTTCATTAGCTACATTTAGGGTGCTCAGAAGTCACACATGGCCGACAACTATACTGTGTGTGACAGCTGACGTAACTGCCACAAGGATGTCTGCACAGGCTGCTGCTGCTCCTGGGCCACTCAGAGCAGACTGTCTTTAACCTCTTAACAAAACAGAAGAACTTTCTTGCAGCTCAATCTGTCCACTGTTCTCATTAACATTTTATAAGCAAGTAAAATGGTTCTTAGTTATATTTTCTCAAAATTTGCCATGTTTTCTTGTAAACTATCAGCTGCATTCAGATGGAAGACAAGTGCTCCAGGCTGTATTATGAAGAAGTTAGAATTGCATGGATTCTAAACATCCCATATAGCCATGTGCAAACTTTATGGCACGATTTCAAACTAACCCCTCTAAAAATAGTGTTTAAAAGAGATCCAACTATATGTTTTTAAAAGCAGGATGAAATATTATTGAAGTTATTTACTTATATTAATTCCTAAAATTCAAAACATCAAACCATTTTTATGCCACACAGGAAATGTTTTAGAAATAATTCTCCATTATTTTATGATCTCATTATAAGTTGCACTTAAAAGCAAATACTAAACCACTTAGTTACTAGACCTAAGAACAGCTACAGATTTTCCAACTTATATCTGTGTGACCCTTGAAATTATAAAACTCACTGATCAAAATAGAGGCTAAAATCTTTACCGTAAGTGAAAACTAACCCTGTTCTCAATCTGTTACAAAAATGTGAGACTCAAACGTTGGAGCTGATTAAGGAATGCGTCTACCCTGGGGATGGAGTGGTGTTGCCTTCCTCACATCTTGGCTCTCTGCGCTTTGGCTTGGTCCTGTAGCTCCATCTTGGCAATTGCTGAGAGGTGCACTTCATCGGGTCCATCTGCTAGGCGCAGAGTTCGTGTTAATGCATACCTGATAAAAACAAAAGAGCAGGGATTTGTGGGAGGTGTCAAAGAGGAACATGATAATTTAATGAAATAATAATTCTAAACCAAGATTAATTCCAATACAGCAGGAATAAGAAAAGGAATGCAATTAAAATGAAGGGAGTAAGCCAAAGGACTTCCAAGATGCTATTTTAAAGTTCCTAACTTGGGAGGATTCAAGATGGCTAAATAGAGGTGGCAGTACTCACTCCTCTACAGAGAACTCTAGCAACAGGTGAACAAGTGCATTTTGAGGTGAGTGATTTTGAGAGACCACTAGAGATTGGCAAAGAGGAAATGGAACCTTGGGAAATGTAGAGACCTGGGATAAAAGCAAAAAAACCCAGTATCAACCATCATGACTCTGCAGGGTCAGGGTGAAAGGAAGAATTCCAGCACACTCTATTAATGAGGATGCTGGCAATCCTAGCTACTAGAAAGGCTCATAACCTCACAGGCTTGAAGCCCACTTAGATAGGTAAGCTGAAATCTGCACAGTGGCCTTGCTTTGGAAAGGATTTCACATCGTCTCCTAGTGAACTCACGGTGCTGTGGCCAGGAGCCATCTTGAGAAGGGAGCTGTGGTCTGAATTTGGACTGATCTAGGATTCAGAAACCTACACATGCCCACCCTGGGAGCCCACAGACGTTCCACTGCACTGGCTCAGAAGGTAGTCGCTTCATTAACCCCCAGCTTGGTGCAGCAGAGTGACAGTGACAAAGCCTGAGAGCTGCCCTGCTCTGCAGGGGACTGGTGTTGCAAAATGGGGAGAGTGGAGGTTGGTGCCCTTGAGAACTACAGGCTGGAGGCACTTGCCCTCTGAGTCCAAGGGTATGGCCAGCTGCTGGGAGACTCACACCATTCCAGGACTTAAGGCAGATGCCCGTGCAGTTTGCTGATGCCGTCTACCTGGGCCAGTTTCACCTACTACTGATAGAGCAAGGAGGGAAAACTATAGTTCCTGCGACTGCTCAGACCACAGGGATGAGCTGAGGGGCCTTGGGCAAGAGTGGGTCCAGCCATTGCCTCGCCCTCACATGTGCACTGTAGATAAAGGACTTGTGAAAAAGTCATGGATCCAGCAGCCACTGTAAACCCAGGTGTGCACGGCAAAAAGGGACCAAGAGGAATTTTACCTGACTTCAGCCACCACTGCACCAAAATGGCAAAGAGGAACACTGTGATTGGTTCCTGTTGCTACCCTGCCATCTGGCTATGCACTGCTGTCAGAACTGGATGTAAGGAACACAGAGAGGGTGCTGTAGTTCCTGCCACCTCCTTTCCCCATGCAGATTCTGGGCTTGAACCAGTGGGGTTAATCTCATTCTTGGTTTGCCACATGTTACCAGAACTTGGAAGAGCTAAGAGGTGTCTTAAGTAAGATACAGGTAGCAAATGGTATTACAGCATATGTTTTGTTCTTTCTTAAGGCTAAAAATCCATGGAAGGTGAGACCCTACTTCCAGTGCGATAGACCAGGTGCACTGTGGCCATGTGTGGGGACAGATAGTGGATGGAGAATGCTTCTTCTAACCTCCCTGTAATGAGAATCTGGCTATTTCATGGCCACTGGCATTCTCTGCTGCAAGTGCAGCTGCTGGTTCCCTGTGTGGCTGGTGACTTGTCCCATACACATAGAGTTGGCTCTCAGCTGTTTGGCTCTCTCTGGTACTCCCCACCTTCGTATTTCTGGGTAGATCTCCATGCTATGTCTTGGTGTGAAATTTAACATGTCAGAATGAGCTGATGATTGTAATTATGAGTCAAATATCTCTTGGTGCTGAGGTCTATATTAAAAGTCCCAGTATCACTTCATTAAGCCTTCAATTATGCTGTAAAGTAAGTATCTTTATTTTCTTCCTAAACAATCAGTGTCAAGGTTTTGATATATTTTTAATTAAATATTCTATATCCACTCACATGTTAGCCAGAGGGAAATCCTGAGAGACGCCTGCACCTCCACACACTTGGATGGCTCGGTCAATGATCCTGCAGACGGCCCGTGGGGCAGCCACTTTGATCATTGCAATCTACAATAGCAAGATATGCAAGAATGCTTTTTTAGACCATACACACAGAGCCAGAATTTGATAAAATCTGTATTTTCCTCTGTGAATTGAAATAAGGAAAATTTCCCACAGCAAATCACCACTAAAACAAGATCTTTGGTGAAAGCCAACAATGAGATTTGTTATAATGTAGTTAGTGGCCATATTTCAGTCAATGCAGACCTTCTGGAAAGAGCTATCTCTTCCAAGTCATGTTTTATTCATTTATTTATAACTTGCCTCATTTCCAAAAGGATTTCAGGCAGCTCATAAATTACACTCATCATGATTGGGGTCATAAAAAGAGTTCAAGGGTCATCACTCCACTACTCAGTTTTCTCTTAGTGATTTTATGGGCTTTTAGAAATAAATGACATGTCCTTATCCCATATAAGCCAGAAGGAAGGCAGTGGCAAGAGGTGCCTTTGTGAAACATTACTATGTGGCAGAATTGTCCTGTGTATTCTATATGTATCACCTTGGTTACTCTCCTCAAGAACCCTGGGCCAAAGCAGAAAGATCAGTTACTTTGCCCATGGTCACAGGCTAGCAGAAAGTGGCATAGTGAGTACTGTTAATTCCAGGTCTATATAAAGCCTAGAATTTCCCCATTCCTTGTTACTGCATATCAAGAAAGCTGAAGATATTCTGCATCCCTCAAAATCATCCCTTAAAGCAGCCCTATGAAAACTAGCAAATAATAGATATTTATAATCTTTAAACCATAATTACTGAAGGCTTCCAATATTTTGAGAGCCACTGAAGTGTCTTAAAACCTGAAATGCACAACGGATGGGAGAAAATGAAAAAGTCTCTGCAGTTAGTGGTCCAGGGAGCCTCACCTCCTTTCTGGCACCAGTGCTGCCCAGAGTATCTATGCTGTGGGCGGCTTTCAAGGTCAACAAGCGGATCTCCTCGATGGCAATTCGGCTCTCAGCAATCCAGTGAGCCACAACTTCCTGTAGGGGAGCAAAAGGAAGGAGAAGATAAGCTGGTATCTGAAGATCACATGTGACACAGCTTTATAGTTTGAAGAAAACAATTTCTAGGCCAATGATGTTTCTATATATTTCAAAATGAAAGAGTTCATTCGCTTGATATACACCACCTAGCCACTTACCTGTGGACTACTAGTTAAAATTGAAAATTTAAAAATAAACTTTATTGGTTCCGAAAAATCTTTTATTTTGGATATCTTTATGCTTAAGATGTCTGAACTGGGCAGTTTATTGCCAAACTACTCCTGAATGGCCCTCCTGAATGCAAATTACATGTTCTCATGGAAACCTGACTAGATATTTGGTGGTGGAGTTGGCCATGGTCAAAGTAGATAATTCCCAGCAAGGGGATAATTCAGCAGCACTCTTTTTTTAATTTCATAATTTTATTTATTTATTTATTTATTATTTTTTTGTATTGTGGATTGTACCCAGGAGCACTTAGCCACTGAACCATATCACCAGACCTTTTTTGAATCTACCAGTTCTGCCTGTCCTCAAAACTCCCAAGCAATCTACAAAAAAATTTTCTAGAATTTATGTTATTTCAAGATCATAGGATACAAGATAGACATACATAAATCAACTGCATATATATAATATATATGTGTATGTGTGTATATTAAAAATATAGAGACACAAAAATTAAAAATACAACACCATTTGCAATTGCTCAAAAGCCAAAATACTTATGTGTAAATAGAGTTAAGTACTGCTCTATATGTAAGTAAAGTTAGGCATAGTTGTGGCATACATTCTAGGAAATGTGTTCTTAGGTGATTTTTTTAATTGTGTAAACATCATAGAGTGTACCTACAAATATGAAAACAGCTATGACATCACTAGGTGATACATCTTATGGGACCACCATGTATATGCAATCCATCATTGACTAAAACATTGTTCTGTGAAGTATGACTTTGTAAAAGGACATGCATAGGATCTGTATGCTGAAAGCTACACAGAGATGATAAAAGAGACCAAAGAAAAGCTAAATAAATGGAGAGACACACCATGTTCATGGAATAAAAATACAACATAGTAAAGTATCTGATAAGCCCAGCCTAATTCCCTCTTAAGTCAGGAGCCATCTTGTCAAAAGTTATAAAAGATTCATTTCTGTTTTCTGTAAAATATTAGGATTTCTATTTGGCCTGGCTGTATTTTGATGTTTTAAACTTGTTTGGAATGCCTGCCCGTGCCTTGAACTCATCCATGCCTGGCTTTCCCTAACCAGATAACAACCCTCTCTGAAACCTTAGTGGCGCCTCATAAATTCTGGCTTTCCATGACCAGATAACAACCCTCTCTGAAACCCTAATGGTGCCTCCTAAATTCTGATGTTGGGATCTAAATTTACTCCCTAAGTACTGAACCATTTAGACCATTAACCTACTACCTGCCTTTGTATTATGCTTGACAAAATCCTGTTATCGGAAGTTCTCAAGACACCTCCCTTTTTGCAACTTTCTGTGCTATAAAGCTGCACTCCTAGAGAGCTGGAGTACTGTCTTCTATCCCACGGATTTTCGGAGAGGGACAGTTCCAGCTAGTCAGAATTACAAGCTTGCTTTAATTTGATTTAAAATTGGAGTTGGTGGTATTTTCTTTGCATCGTGGTTTAACATATTAATTCTTTCTAAACTGATGTATACATTTAACATAATTCTTATCAAAATCCCAGAAGGACTCTTTGTATAGATATGAACACGATTATTCTAAGAATTACATGGAAAGGGAAATGAATGAGAACAGCTAAAACACTTTTGAAGAGAAGTCAGTTACTAAATGACTTTTGAGAAGAGTCAGTCTAGTTTATTTCAAGAAAAGTTTTATTACTACAGTAAGCAAGATTGTGTGGTGTTTGTTGGCAGAGAGACAAACATAGATAATGAGGATATAAGACAACCAAAAATAGGCCCACATAAATAAGCCTGATAGATTTTTGAAAAAGGTACAAAAGCAATTCAGTAGAGGAAAGACATCCTTTACAACAAATTTTGCTGAAGCAATTGGACATCTGTAGGGGAAACAACCAACCAACCACCACAACAAAAAACAAACCAAACCAAACAAAAATCAAACTTAAGTCTTATATGTTATTAAAAAAATTAACTCAAGGGGCTAGGGCTTTACTTCAGTGGCAGAGTGCTTGCCTAGCATGTGTGAGGCACAGGGTTTGATCCTCAGCACCACATAAAAAAATACAGAAATTTTAAAAAAATCAACTCAAAATGTATTGCATATTCAAATTAAAAATTTTAAGGAAAAAAATCATAGGGGAAAATCTTTAGGACATAGAGTGAGACAAAGAGACAAAGAATTCTTAGAGTTGATACCAAAACCATGACCCATAAAAGCAAAAAATGACAAGTTAGGATTCATTAAAATTAAATTTGCTCTGTGAAAGACCTTGTTAAGGATGAAAAGAGGGGGAAATATTTGCCAATTACATATCTGACAAAGGAGATTTTCTGGAATATGTATAGAACTCTCAAAATGCAACAGTAAAAAAATAAACAATTAGAACATGGGCATAATACATAAACTTAAGAGGATATAAAATGGCAAATAAGCACACAAAAGGCTCATTTATGATTAGCTATTTGGGTGATGTAATTAAGGCCACTTGAGATAGCGCCATTAGTCTATCAGAATGACTGAAATTTAATAAGTTTCAAACCATAATATGCTGGTGGGAGTGAGGACAAACTGGGTCATTTATACAAAGTGAGAATGAAAAACAGAAGAGAGTCTGGCAGCTTCTTTAAAAATTAAACATGGTAGGCTGGGGGTGTAGCTCAGCAATAAAGTGCTTACCTAGCATTTGTGAGGCCCTAAGTTTGATCCCTAGTACCTCAGAAAACAATAGAAAATTAAGCATGCAACTGTATATGATCTGTTGTAAGTACTTAAGCAAACTTGTCATACAACCATACAAGTAAATGCTACCACAAGAAAAGTGATACATGCAACCTAGATAAATCTCTAAAAGATAGTGCTTGAGTAAAGAAACCAATCACAAAGGTTTACATACTGTATAATTCCATTCCTGGAATCATAGAAGTATAAAAATGAACACCTAGTTGGTTGCTAGGAGTTAATTGTAGGCCATGAAAGGGTGGTGTGAAGGACCTGGTAGGGATGGAAATGTTCTGTAGCCTAACTTTATCCATAACAACATTGTGGTTCTGATACAAGATGTTACCATTAGGGGATGTAGGGGATCTCTCTGTATTATTTCTTATACCTGTATGTCTATTTATAATTATCTCACAACAAAAAGTTTTAAAAAATTGGTAATTGCTTCTCATTTATCTTAGTGAACATCTCTTGAGATTGTCCCCTTTTGTCAAGCCTCACCATAAACCCCAGGAGCAAATGTATATTTAGAATTCAGCACAGAAGCTCAGGCAACATACTGAATGTTTCCTGTTAGCTGAAATCCGTTCTTGTTTCCCAATTGTAAACATAGAATTGGTTTTTACATTGGAGAACAATGTTTGTTAAGAAAGTTAGACTGGCAGTGCTTTCACCCAAGCCACACTCACCTGCCACAGCCATGGTTATGCACCATCATGTTTGCTTTGGGAAATTTCTTTAGCCATAGGATGTTTGGTTAGAGATTCTCTGGAGCACTTATGTTCAGAATGACAGCCACTAATCAAATGTGGCTACTAAGCATTTAAAATATGCTCAGTCTGAATTGAAATGTAATGAAAGTGTAATAGAGATGCCCAATTGTAAAGAATCAGTATTTTTGAATAATTTAAAATATCTCCTTAATAATATTTTTATATTGATTTCAAGTTGAAATGATCATGTATTGGGTATCTTGGGAAAAATAAAATATTTTTTAAAATTAATTTCATTTATTTGTTTTTACTGTTTAAAGATGTTGCTAAAGTACTAGAAGATTTAAAATTATATTTGTGCTGGTGGCATATGTCTGTAATAACAGCTACTCAGGAGCAGAAAGACTAAATTTTGAGGCCAGCCAGTGCATCTCTGTCTCAAAAAATAAAAAAGACTCAAGGAAATACCTTAATGGTAGAGTGCTCTGGGTTTACTCTCCCATACCACAAAAAATAAAATTTGTGGCTCATACTGCATTTCTATTGGATGGCACTATCTTAGAGGTTGAAACATATAGTTCTGAATTCATGATTTTAAACAAGCTGCTGGCAGTCAACAGAATTTTTTTTATGGTTGCAAAACCAAGTAATTGTAACTTCATGAACAGAATCAAAATGCATTTACTTTTTTAGCTTCAGAATAAAAGAATGTGTTCTCAACTGGGTCATTTCAGACCCTAGATTTGCTAAAAAGCATTAAATGAATAGAACTGAGTGCTCTAGGAAACTGACAAATTTATTTACTAAGACTGAATTTTGCTTTAGAAACTGGAATTGTTTGAAGAGAGCTGGAAGGAGTCTCCAAATTCAGGGATATGGAATGTTAAACTTTCACAAATTGGGCGGCGGGTGGTGAGTAAGCTGGCCTGAATTTTTGTTTATGACATACATTTCTCTTTTTTGCCTCAGCTAGATCATCTTATTTGTACCAGATGTGAGAAGTTTCCAATAAAGAAGCATATTTTTAAAAAGCAGAAACTTCTATCTAGAGTAGCCAGGTACAGTGGCATATGCCTGTGATCCTAGCAACACTGGAAGCTGAGGTAGGAGGATCTCAAGTTCAAGATCAGTTTCAGCAATTTAGCAAGACCTTGTCTCAGAATAAAAAATGCAAATGTCTGGGGATATAGCATAGGGGTGAAATGCCCAACGCATGTTTGAACAATGTATCAATTTTACTCTGTCCTCCCTTCACCCTGCTCAATGGATTGTGTGGCAAAAACTGAAAAGAGAAAAGGGGAAGAGGCCATAGTTGATGCTAGGAGCAACTCTTTCATCCCTAAATAGCAGCAGCAGGGCTGTATCCATGACCCCAAAACCTCCTCCAACAGTGCCCATCAATAGCTGAACACTTCCCCTGCTGTGTACTCTGTACTCTGAGGTTCACCACAAACTATTCTCAGTTTTGATATCATAAAGCGAGCTCTATTTTCTTCATGAGAATAGTGTTGCAACTAAGCCATGTGTAGGCTGAATGAGCATAAAGACTACAAGATATTGATCTCAGTAACCATTGCTATTCTTTTTGTGGCTCTCTCCTTCCTGCCCCTCCCCCTCGCACTACTGATGTTATTAATATTAGCATTAGTAATACTGCCATTATTACTAATATTAAACATGTTATACTTCATGGAAAGCAAACACAGTCTAAGAATTTGGATAAAAAATATACTGCAAAAATTTAAAAAAAGATCACAAGTGTACTTTACAAGGGGATTGATGTCCTAAAATATACTTGTCCAGTAAACACAAATACAGTTCTATGAATACAAATTTTACCTAATATTAGCTTGTTAGTAATAGTACATGTTAAATATTTAATAATACTTTTTCTTGATTTCTTAAAAATTAGAAAGTTTTTTGGGGGGATGATTTCATTATCCCACTTTCTGTAGAAAGTTTTTCAAGGGAGACCGCCGCCCATGCCTGCAAGGTAGGCAGACCTGTGACTGACCGGGAGAACAGGCCCAGCCGCCCACCGGTGTGGTAGACAGATCACCCCAATTGGAGGAAGGGCCCAGCCGCTGCCTGCAAGGTAGGCAGACCACGCGACCCGGAGAAGGGGCCCAGCGGCCCGCCGGCCTAGTTGACAGATCACCCCAATTGGAGGAGGGGCACAGCCGCCGCCTGCGCCTACAAGGTAGGCAGACCTGCAACCTGGAGAACAGGCCCAGCGACACGCCTGAGCGGTAGACAGACCTCCCCAGTTGGAGGAGCCCAACCTCCCGCCGGTGAGGTAGACAGACCACTCCAACTGGAAGAGGGGCCCTGCCGCCCGCCCGTGCGGTCACCTGACCGAGCTCTTGACAAACATAAGGTTTCCCCAACACCCCCACCTCATCAAACACCTTATGAGAAAAACTGATGGAACTCATCTTGGAAAATCCCACTAACCCTTAAAACCCACCAACCGGTTGACTGGCGTGGCTACCAGTGCGGTTCTGCAGCGGATCAGGCACTGGTTTACATCTCAGAGAATAAGAGTAGAGAGGCCACAGGTGGAAGCTCAAGTCCTCTCACACTGACTACCACCACCATCCTGAACCTAGAGAATCAAGCTAGGAACAGACAACGCCACCAACTGGAAGAAATGAAAACAGAGTTCTGAGAGACATCTTTTTTTCTTTTTTTGTCTCTCTTCTCTCTCTCTTTTCAGCCATTCACCTAGTCTTCTCTACCCTTCTCCCTCAGGTCTTCGCAACCTCAACATATGTGAAACCAAAAATTGTACACAAAAAAAGGTCTTTAACAACTGAATCACCAGAATAATATACTATAGAGGAATTGCATATGCCCCTTCTCCCTTCCCCCTTTTTATTCCTTTTCTTTTTTTCTCGTATTTTTTTCCCGCTCTCTTTTTTCTCTCCCTTTCCTTGTTATCTGTTTTCCTCCCTCTTACTCCCTCTGTCCCACTTGCAACCCCCTAAATTTTACTATTCATAAGTAGGGTAATCTTATAAATACAGATAGGAATTTGAATCTATACATTCTTCCATAAATTACCCATCTATTGGTTAGAGCTCTCCAAAGTTACTGTTAGATTAACCCCATACCCTCACTCCTTTCCCCATAAACATAACATCCTACACCTGAAATCCAGTTTTCTTCAAGCTACCAGAAATGGTATGCCTTTCATGAAACTAATGACTATATTTGTAAACGATAATCAAAACCAACATTTGTAGTCATAGAGTCTAGCTATAAATGTAGTAATAAGGAAAACTTGTGCTTAGATGATGTACTATTGATATTGAGAACTGTTAAAATTGTCTTTCTCCACAAAAGGGAGACTTTGCAACTATACAAGAGCAATATAAATATATAGGGGGAAAATTCAATAACACAACAGTTTCACCAAGCAGAAAGAAACACGAGCAGTATGAAAAGACAAGGAAAGAAAGGACCACAAGCATTGCAGGTCAACTCAACTTTAGAAGAGGTAATAGCTGCAGCAGATGGAATGTCAGATAAAGAATTCAGGATATACATGCTTCAGATGATCTGGAGTCTCAAGGAAGACTTAGACAGCAAAATCAGACAATGAAAGATCACTTCGACAACGAATTACATAAACAAATCCAAGAAGCAAAAGATCAACTATACAGGGAGATAGAGGTTATAAAAAACAAACAAACAGAAATCCTAGAAATTCAGGAAGCAATAAACCAAATTAAAAACTCAAATGAGAATACTACCAGCAGAGTAGAACACTTAGAAGATAGAACATCAGACAATGAAGACAAAGTATTTCAACTTGAAAAGAACATAGACAGCTCAGCAAGACTGTTAAGAAACCATGAGCAGAACATCCAAGAAATATGGGATAACATAAAGAGACCAAACTTAAGAGTCATTGGGATACAGGAAGGTATAGAGGTCCAAACCAAAGGAATGAGCAATCTGTTCAACAAAATAATATGAGAAAACTTCCCAGACTTGAAGAATGAGACAGAATCCCAAATCCTAGAAGCCTACAGGACACCGAATGTGCAAAATCATAAGAGATCCACACCTAGACACATTATAATGAAGATGCCCAACATACAGAATAAGGAGAGAATTTTTAAAGCTATAAGAGAAAGGAAGCAGATTACATTTAGGGGTAAACCAATCAGGATAACAGCTGATATTTCAACACAGACTCTGAAAGCTAGAAGATCCTGGAACAACATATTTCAAACGCTGAAAGAAAATGGGTTCCAACCAAGAATTGTGTATCCAGCGAAATTAAGCTTTAGGATGGAAGATGAAATCAAAACCTTCCACGATAAACAAAAGTTAAAAGAATTTGCAGCTAGAAAACCATCCTCAGCAAAACATTACAGGAAGAGGAAATGGAAAATAACAATGAAAACCAACAGTGGGAGGCAGTACAGTAAAGGGAAAAAATAACCAAAGAGGAAAAACAAACCATGTTAAGTAACATAAATAAACAAATATGGCTGGAAGAACAATCCATATCTCAATAATAACCCTAAATGTTAATGGCTTAAACTCACCAATTAAGAGACACAGGCTAGTAGAATGAATCAAAAAAAAAAAAGATCCAACAATATGCTGCCTACAGGAGACGCATTTGATAGGAAAAGACATACATAGGCTGAAGGTGAAAGGTTGGGAAAAATCATATTACTCATATGGACTTCGGAAACAAGCAGGAGTGTCCATACTCATATCAAATACAATAAATTTCAAGCCAAAGTTAATCAAAAGGGATAAAGAGGGACACTACATACTGCTCAAGGGAACCATACACCAGTAAGACATAACAACCATAAATATATATGCCCCAAACAACGGTGCAGCTATGTTCATCAAACAAACTCTTCTCAAGTTCAAGAGTCTAATAGACCACCAAACAATAATTATGGGAGACTTCAACACACCTCTCTCATCACTGAACAGATCTTCCAAACAAAAGTTGAATAAAGAAACTATAGAACTCAATAATACAATTAATAACCTAGACTTAATTGACATATATAGAATGTACCACCCAACATCAAGCAGTTACACTTTTTTCTCAGCAGCACATGGATCCTTCTCAAAAATAGATCATATATTATGTCACAGGGCAACTCTTAGACAATATAAAGGAGTAGAGATAATACCATGCATCTTATCTAATCATAATGGAATGAAACTGGAAATCAATGATAAAAGAAGGAAGGAAAAATCATGCATCCCTTGGAGAATGAACAATAGGTTACTGAATGATCAATGGGTTATACAAGACAGCAAGGAGGAAATTAAAAAAATTCTTAGAGATAATTGAAAACACAGACACAACTTATTGGAATCTATGGGACACAATGAAAGCAGTTCTAAGAGGAAAATTCATTGCTTGGAGTTCATTCCTTAAAAAAAGAAAAAACCAACAAATAAATGATCTCACACTTCATCTCAAAATCCTAGAAAAAGAAGAGCAAAACAACAGCAAAAGAAGTAGAAGGCAAGAAATAATTAAAATCAGAGCTGAAATCAATGAAATCGAAACAAAAGAAACAATTGAAAAAATTGACAAAACTAAAAGTTGGTTCTTTGAAAAAATAAATAAGATCGACAGACCCTTAGGCATGCTAACGAAGAGAAGAAGAGAGAGAACTCAAATTACTAGCATATGGGATGAAAAAGGCAATATCACAACAGACACTTCAGAAATACAGAAGATAATTAGAAATTATTTTGAATCCTTATATTCCAATAAAATAGAAGGTAGTGAAGGCATCGATAAATTTCTTAAGTCATATGATCTGCCCAGATTGAGTCAGGAGGATATAGACAACCTAAACAGACCAATATCAATTGAGGAAATAGAAGAAGCCATAAAAAGACTACCAACTAAGAAAAGCCGAGGACCGGATGGGTATACAGCAGAGTTTTACAAAACCTTTAAAGAAGAACTAATACCAATACTTTTCAAGCTATTTCAGGAAACAGAAAAAGAGGGAAAACTTCCAAATTCATTCTACAAGGCCAACATCACCTTGATTCCTAAACCAGACAAAGACACTTCAAAGAAAGAAAACTACAGACCAATATCTCTAATGAACCTAGATGCAAAAATCCTCAATAAAATTCTGCGAATCGGATACAAAAGCATATCAAAAAAATTGTGCACCATGATCAAGTAGGATTCATCCCTGGGATGCAAGGCTGGTTCAATACACGGAAATCAATAAATGTTATTCACCACATCAATAGACTTAAAGATAAGAACCATATGATCATCTCGATAGATGCGGAAAAAGCATTCGACAAAGTACAGCATCCCTTTATGTTCAAAACTCTAGAAAAACTAGGGATAACAGGAACATACCTCAATATTGTAAAAGCTATCTATGCTAAGCCTCAGGCTAGCATCATTCTGAATGGAGAAAAATTGAAGGCATTCCCTCTAAAATCTGGAACAAGACAGGGATGCCCTCTCTCACCACTTCTGTTCAACATAGTTCTCGAAACACTGGCCAGAGCAATTAGATGAAAGAAATGAAAGGCATAAAAATAGGAAAAGAAGAACTTAAACTATCACTATTTGCAGGTGACATGACTCTATACCTAGCAGACCCAAAAGGGTCTACAAAGAAACTATTAGAGCTAATAAATGAATTCAGCAAAGTGGCAGGATATAAAATCAACACGCATAAATCAAAGGCATTCCTGTATATCAGCGACAAATCTTCTGAAATGGAAATGAGGACAACCACTCCATTCACAATATCCTCAAAAAAAATAAAATACTTGGGAATCAACCTAACAAAAGAGGTGAAAGAATTATACAATGAAAACTACAGAACCCTAAAGAGAGAAATAGAAGAAGATCTTAGAAGATGGAAAAATATACCCTGTTCATGGATAGGCAGAACTAACATCATCAAAATGGCGATATTACCCAAAGTTCTCTATAGGTTTAATGCAATGGCAATCAAAATCCCAATGGCATTTCTTGTAGAAATAGATAAAGCAATCATGAAATTCATATGGAAAAATAAAAGACCCAGAATAGCAAAAACAACTCTAAGCAGGAAGTGTGAATCAGGCGGTATAGCGATACCAGACTTCAAACTATACTACAGAGCAATAGTATCAAAAACAGCATGGTACTGGTACCAAAACAGGCGGGTGGACCAATGGTACAGAATAGAGGACACAGAGACCAATCCACAAAGTTACAACTATCTTATATTTGATAAAGGGGCTAAAAGCATGCAATGGAGGAAGGATAGCATCTTCAACAAATGGTGCTGGGAAAACTGGAAATCCATATGCAACAAAATGAAACTGAATCCCTTTCTCTCGCCATGCACAAAAGTTAACTCAAAATGGATCAAGGAGCTTGATATCAAATCAGAGACACTGCGTCTGATAGAAGAAAAAGTTGGCTTCGATCTATATACTGTGGGGTCAGGCTCCAAATTCCTCAACAGGACACCCATAGCACAAGAGTTAA
Source organism: Marmota monax (assembly GCF_021218885.2). Classification (NCBI taxonomy): domain Eukaryota; kingdom Metazoa; phylum Chordata; class Mammalia; order Rodentia; family Sciuridae; genus Marmota; species Marmota monax. The sequence goes on along the minus strand of NW_026695215.1, from coordinate 22,610,882 downwards.
TAACTAGAATCAACAAATGGGACTTACTCAAACTAAAAAGTTTTTTCTCAGCAAGAGAAACAATAAGAGAGGTAAATAGGGAGTCTACATCCTGGGAACAAATTTTTACTCCTCACACTTCAGATAGAGCCCTAATATCTAGAGTATACAAAGAACTCAAAAAATTAAACAATAAGAAAACAAATAACCCAATCAACAAATGGGCCAAGGACCTGAACAGAAAATTCTCAGAGGAGGACATACAATCAATCAACAAGTACATGAAAAAATGCTCACCATCTCTAGCAGTCAGAGAAATGCAAATCAAAACCACCCTAAGATACCATCTCACTCCAGTAAGATTGGCAGCCATTATGAAGTCAAACAACAACAAGTGCTGGCGAGGATGTGGGGAAAAGGGTACACTTGTACATTGCTGGTGGGACTGCAAATTGGTGCGGCCAATTTGGAAAGCAGTATGGAGATTCCTAGGAAATCTGGGAATGGAACCACCATTTGACCCAGCTATTCCCCTTCTCGGTCTATTCCCTAAAGACCTAAAAAGAGCATACTACAGGGACACTGCTACATCGATGTTCATAGCAGCACAATTCACAATAGGTAGACTGTGGAACTAACATAGATGTCCTTCAATAGATGAATGGATAAAAAAAAATATGGCATTTATACACAATGGAGTATTACTCTGCATTAAAAAATGACAAAATCTTGGAATTTGCAGGGAAATGGATGGCATTAGAGCAGATTATGCTAAGTGAAGCTAGCCAATCCTTAAAAAACAAATGCCAAATATCTTCTTTGATATAAGGAGAGCAACTAAGAACAGAGTAGGGAGGAAGAGCATGAGAAGAAGATTAACATTAAACAGGGACTAGAGGTGGGAGGGAAAGGGAGAGAGAAGGGAAATTGCATGGAAATGGAAGGAGACCCTCATGGTTATACAAAATTACATACAAGAGGAAGTGAGGGGAAAGGGAAAAAAAACAAGGGGGAGAAATGAATTACAGTAGATGGGTTAGAGAGAGAAGATGGGAGGGGAGGGGAGGGGGGATAGTAGAGGATAGGAAAGGTAGCAGAATACAACAGACACTAGTATGGCAATATGTAAAACAGTGGATGTGTAACCAATGTGATTCTGCAATCTGTATACGGGGTAAAAATGGGAGTTCATAACCCACTTGAATCAAAGTGTGAAAAATATGATATGCCAAGAACTATGTAATGTTTAGAACAACCAACAATAAAAATTTAAAAAAAAGAAAGTTTTTCAAGGAAATCTGCAATGAGGCTTTCTATTCCCTCTCAATACTTTTTGCTGATTTTTATTATATTGCTCACATGTAACTATGTTTATAGTGCTTTGTAAATAAAAGACTCAATAGAATCTAATTTGCAGATGAAAATTCAAAATATCATGAATGGTCCACCGGATATTGGTCCCATTTTGACATACTTTCTCCACTGATAGGGAACTCACTTCCTCCTGGGAGTCCATTCACTATTCAATCTATCAGAATATTCCTCTTTTTGGGCTGGGGATGTAGCTCAGTTGGTAGAGTGCTGCCCTTGCATGCACAAGGCCCTGGTTCAATCCTCAGCACTACACACACATAAAAAGAATGTTCCTCTTTTCACTAAGTTTTGGGCTGTTTTCCATCTTTACACTAATCTGTCCTGATTTCTTCCACAAAACCAAAGATCAAGGCAGGTCCCTCTTCCAGTACAACCTCTTCATATCCACAGAGAGCTCTAATGACCAGGTTCTTTAGAAGAGTCTGAGAAATTTGAAGCCGTTGTCCACACTATGTGCTGAGGTGATGAAGCACTGAAGGAGCTCAACTTTCAAAAGATAAATATTTTTTCATCAAACTATATTTAAATAAAGAATAAATATGCTTTATGGGAAAGAATCACCTTGTTCATATAAAGTAAATTTCTCTAGCCAAGGAATGTTGTTTTTGTTCATGATTAGTGTAGTATACTGGGGTACCATAAATTCAGGGATGTAATCGTCCTTACATGTTCATACAGTTTCTTCTTAAAGGCTTTCCTTTGTGCTGCCCGTTCACACATGATTTGCAAAGCACGTTCTGCTAAACCTATTGTTCTCATACAATGGTGGATTCTGCCAGGTCCAAGGCGGCCTTGGGAAATTTCGAATCCCCGCCCTTCACCTACAAGTGAAAAAGGAAAACATGAAAATGTTCCTTTTGTTATTCACAGAAATTCTAGAAAAATGATGAGCTTCCCTCAATAAAAATTACCTCTGGTGAGGAAAAATAAAAAGGAATGTTCATTATGCATTTAAGGGAATTTTGAGATCTGTTTTTTTTAAACCAACATCATTAAAGATTTCAATCAAACTTAAGCTGTGTCTTTTGAGCACTTACTATACATAAGGTAGTTTATTAGTGCTGCAGTAGTTACAAAGGTGGATTAGACAATTCCCTACCCTAGGGATTTAGAATCCAGAAGAACAGGAGAAGATAAGGGCTACAGAGAGGGCCAAAGAAAGGGAAAGGAGGGCGAGGTTGTTATCATTGTTACCATAGTAACTTTAGAGCCTGGCAAGGGTTTGTTGAGTAGATGGGGTGAGAAATACAAAAATATTCCTGAAAGGAATAACACTTGAGATATTCTTTGAAGGCTGAGTAGGATTCCAATAAGCAAGAGTCTTTCCAGGCATACAGCATACAAAACTGTTTATTCGTCTGTCTTATATATAAGACGTGAATTCAGAAAATACTAAGGTCTTCTTAAAACAAGGAGAGACCCAGAGATCATGTCTTGGGAAAAAGGGTGTTGCTTTACATTGGATATTGAATGATTTTTGTATTTAGCTATGTTTTCAAATCATATGAAATACACAAACACATCTAACATTTAAATAAAACTTTATCATTCTACATAAGTCAAGTCACAAAATGGAAAATTTATCTTTGATAAATGGAGTAAATAAGATAGAAAAGCACCTAAATAAAGGATGACTGGATGTGTTCTACAGATTTAGGTATGAAAATATTAATATACAATACTGGAGAATAATCTTTCCAAACTTATCTCACCTAGTATTAAATTTGTAGCAGGAACTCGCACTTGGTGGAAATGGATCTCAAAATGTCCTCCATGTAAGTTATCTGTAAAATAGAAAATACAAGTTTAAAGAGAAAAATTTTTTAGAAGAAAAAGAGAAAAATGAGTTGACTAAAATAAAATTATACATAATGAATCTGCTGAAGTATGATTACTCAAAAAAAGTAGGGTTTAAAAGATCCATGTGTAATAGACATTCCTAAGTAAAATCATCCCTGAACCCCCAGCACCCAGCAGTTCAGAAAACTCATCATCTCTTCAAGTGAGAAGAGACTTTAGAAATCATTTGATCCAGAGGTTTCTCTGAGCTATGGAAAAAGAAGACTGGGCTCCATGGTGCTGGTAAGACTACATTATTATTATTTTAGTATTGTTTTTTCTTTTAATTTTTCTACATTAGGAATCCTGAAGAAAAGATCTGGTGTTTCAAAAATAGAAAATAAGTAATGTAATTCAAGATTCTATTTTGTCATTGTGGAAACCAATGCCTGAAGATACAAAGGGCCTGCTTGAGAGGACAGAGCAGGCTCAGCATTAGTGATGAAGCAGAGACCTGACCTTCATTTAGGCATGTCACTCCTGATTTGCACTTGTTCCACTATGTGTTTGCTTCTTGAAAAGGCTGGCATTAGAGCCACTGAGATTGGCAACACAATCACTCCTCCTCCCCATCAAATTATAGAAATTATCTCTAGCTAACTCCACACCCTTTTCTTGTCAGAATAGATATTAAAAATCAACATTCTGTACACTGTTTCTTTTGGCCTTGGACACAGGGAATTGGAAAGATGCTAGTGAATATTTCACAGTAAAAATTCAAAAGCAGGCTCTGCAGTCGACTGCCTTTGTACCCAACCTGTATTTAAAATTCATTTTTGGTGTCTTCATGCTGTTGCTCTGCAACCCAAATGTGCAATTTGCTCCAGTGATCTTGTGTGCCCCATCTTGTCCCTAGACTTCACTTGTGGGTACATCCTATAGCTGCATCTACAGAAGGCTCTGATGTCAAACTTCTGTAAAACCAAGCCTTGTGTCTGCTATTCAAACATATTCGTCAGTCATCTTCAATAACAGAAAGTTAGACTCACCATAAAGCCTGAATTTCAACCAATTTTGCATGGCATTTATCCCCTGCTAACATGCTATATAACATATTTACTTATGTTTGTCATTATCGCCTGCTTCCTTCCACCAGTGTGCACGCTCCAGGGGGCAAGGATCTTAGTCTCTCGTGTTCCTTTGTGTATTATAAGCACTTCGAACTGTACTCAGCACTCAATAAGCACTTGCTCAGTGGATGACCTGAGCAGCATGGACACAATGAACATATGCTCAGGATGGGTGGCAGGAAACAAAAGCAGTCTTGCTTCTTAGAAGTTTGTCCCATGAGCAGAAGGCAAAGCTTTGCACTCAAAGTCAACACTCAACTCACTGCTTATTGACAGTTGTAGTAGGTTGATTGACTAAGAAAAGTAAACTTGGAAGCAAAAAAAAATTAATTTTGGTGTAGATTATCTCAATTTATCTGTTTGTCTGAATCTACTTCATTAATCCATTCTCATGAATGACAGAGAAAAGACTGGTGGTTTAGAGTTGCTTTTCCTTGAACACATTCTGCATTTTCCGAAGCAGTAAATGAAATGTGGCCAAATGCTGCACTGCCTCACCTGCTGCACCTGAGTTCCACATTGCCAGGGCCAAAGGCATTTCCAAGAATACCTGTCATATGTTAAGATGCTCTCTATTTTTGCCAGCGTCACTGCAGATTCAGGTCTGCATTAGCAAGCAGGGACATATGTACTGAGTACTTACCCGAGTACCCAAAAACTGACAAAGGCCTTATTATTTTTATTCCAGGTGTGTTGATAGGAACAAGAATCATGCTGTGCTGTTTGTGCCTAGTCAAAAGAAAAATAATGTTAGGAAAAGCTTGCTAAGAGGAGAAATGAAATAGACATTAGGCAGAGTTGAAACTGTCTTGTTATCACAATCACATAAGCAAGCAATAGTGATTGGAATGGGAACTGTGTAAAAGACACACCAGCACAGTCTGTTGCAGGCTATGATCTGGAACAACAACTACAAAAAAAGATTCGAAAATAGTGAAATTTGTTTGATTGAGGGTTGTTATGATTTGGATCTTAAATGTTCCTCAAAATTCATGTATTAAAGGCTTGATCTCCAGATGATGGAGTTATGGGAGCTGATTGAAAATTTCAGAAAGGGGCCTAGTTGGAGGAAGTAGGTCATGGGGGTGTGCCCTTCAAAGATATATTGGGATTCTGGATGTTCCTCTCTTTCTCTTCTTTCTGCCTACCATGAGATGAATGGTTTTGCTCTACCATGCATACTTACCACCATGATGTTCTGCCTCACTGCAGCCCAAAGTGTTGAGCCAATGACCTTGGACTGAAACCTTTGAAACTATGAGCTAATATAAACCTTTCCTCCTTTAAGTTGATTTATCTGAGATATTTTGTTACAGCCATAGAAATCTAATTAATATACAGTTTTATGTTGTTGTTCAACAATTGTAACTGGGAAACTGATATGAAAAATTAAACATTTCAAGACTACAGCCTTTGATTACGACATCTGATCACTTCAATAATACAGACAGTTCTGAAAAATTCTATCTCTAATCATCTGATCCTAACAGCTTTCATGACTAAGTAACACTCTTGAATACCAGAAATTCCACAGTGAAGAATGTACAACAACACTCCCCAAAATATTTTTCAAATATGTCTTTTGGCAAAGTACTTGTGAAATACAAACAATGAAATTTAATCTCATAATATATTTTATATTATTATGATTTGTAAGTCCAGTGTTATATTTTAAGTAAAATAAATGAATAGCAAGATTGACTTTTATTCCTATACATATTTTTCATTCAGTATTATTTTATTACCTGGACTGTGAAGTAGCTTTACTTCTTCCCAAAAGAATTAAAATTTTACACCTGGGATTCCCAGCTCCTAAAACCAGGGAGGAAATGATCAGAACTCTTTATAAAAGAAAATTTCTTATTTGGCGTTTTATCCTAAAGGTTCTAATACTCCTAAAGTTTATTTCTGGCAAAAACAAAAGGGAGAAAATCTTTTATTCATTAAAATAATAATGCTTTACACAACCCTGTTTGTCACCCAAGAGAAACAACTGAGCAAGTACTAGACTGGACTCCATCAATGAATGCTGCTGCACTAAACTAACTGAGAGTCAAAAAAGCAAGCAACAGCTGCCACCCTTGAGGCAGCCCTCCTATTCCCACCACTTCAGACACAAGCATGCTACAAAGGTGTGAAATGTCATGCCTGATATAACTGTATGTCATATATAATACAAATTTTATATCTAACATAATATTTTATATGTTCATATATAAGAGACTCTGATCCAACCTTCAGAAAGCCTGGGTTCTCATTTATTAATTTGTTAAGGGTCAAAATTTGGCAATGTAAAATTATTCCTATTTTAATACTTAATATTATTTTATCACATATTTCAGGGGGTTTGAGAATTCCCCACTGGTCTTGCAAAAAGCATATTTCATGTTTACCAGTAAATCTAAGCACCTGGTTCCTCAGGGAAACTACTGAACTGGCCTTCCAGCTACCATGCCACACACACACACACACACACACACACAAAAGAAAAAAAAAACTGGATCCAGACTAAGTTAAACATGTCTATACAAAGTCTCAAACAAATTATCAGATTCTATTTTCTAATTTTTTATAAAAAGAGGTTTTGACATATTTGAAATCATATAAAGATATGGTGAGAAATGGAATTATGTCAAACAATTGAATAATACCGTATAATTTCAGGAGAGATGCAAGGGTGGCTTATAGATTAATAGACTTAAAGGCACTATCAACCAACTGCAATTTTTAGACTTTACAGGGATCCCAACTGGATCAAATAAAATAAAAAAGTATTAATGGCACTCATGAAACAATAAAAATTTGAACACTTATTGGATGTAATAGTATCAAGAAATTTAGGTTAGTAATAATATTGTTATATCATAAAGGAGCTCTTATTGAGATATGTACTAAAATATTCGTGAAAGAAATGATGTGATATGTGGGATTTATTTCAAAATAATATGGGGAGAGGAAGAAATGGGAGCAGGAATAAAGAAAGATTGGCCATGAGTTGAAAATTATTGAATCTCAAAACTGTTCAGAGAATTCCTAGGGAACTTCAATGTGCAGTAGGGACAGGAAGGAGAAACACGGGTGGTATACTGAAATGTCTGGAAATGACTCACATACCAGCAGGAGCAGTAAGGAAGGTGGCACCCAGAGGAAAATGCTGCTTTGCCCCTGAAGATCCAGAAGAGGTTGGGAGGAGGACAGAGTGCAGCAAAACAGTACTAGGAGAAAGATAACGAGGCGAGAAACAGACACCAAGGCAAGCAGAGGGAAAGAAAGAGTATAAACTGAAGAGTATAGTTAGAGTGAAGCCCACTGCAGACTTTAGCATTTACAATAGACATTTGAAACTTCCTGCAATTTAGTCTCTGGATCTGTGGAAGACACAGATGAATCCAATTCACAACAATTGCTCATACAGAGTTTTCAGTCCAAGGGATGCTAAATAAACAGAGAAAATTACACAATGGAAGCAATGTAAAATTCCCTGAAGTTCAGAATGGTAACTGAGCTGATGGCTTTCTGAAACAAAAAGAGATTTAAGAGAGTAGAAACATGTGTTTGCCTCCCACTGTTCCCAAGATCCCATTGAAAGAAAAATACAAAAGTACAATGAAGACATAACTGACAGAAAAGGAAGAGGAGTCTGTAAAAGCACATGATTGGGGGTGTTGGTGGCTGATGGATAAAGGATTTATTTCAGTCAATGTCTGAGAAATAGGTGGAGGCAAGTGGAAAAATGAAATTTGCAGAGAAGTTAATGTCTAGAAAATAATAATAAGAGGCTGAATATAGAGAATGTTCTTTCTGGCCTCAGGGTCAGAAAGTGTGACTCAGAAGTGAGGCTACAAAAGAGTAATAATGAGAGATTCTTAAGAGAGAAACATAGCAGCTGGTGCTTTCATAGGCAGGTATCTGACACTTAGACTGATGGGGAGAAGTATAAATCATGTTACAAGGAAGCTGAATGGAATGACTCTGATCCTGGGTGTTGAGCCCCAAAGCTGGCTTCCCGTCAGTTAGCCCTGATGGAATCATGGCCCTACGCAGCAGTTCTTACAGAATTCTTACTCAGGAAAGATGCAGGGCTGGAAAAGAGTTCTCTGTTCATAACAAATTAAACTTTAACCAATTACTTTTCCATTCCTTCTAAGTATTAATGGAAAACCAAGGATCTGTTGTATATGTAGAGAACCTGTAGCATTCAAGAAAATGACTGGCCAAAATAAGCTGGAAAACTGACCACAAAGGAATGAAATAAAACAAGAAACAGAGAGAACCTAAGGAGCAAACACAAAACAACAAAACTGAGCTAAACCAAACACAAAACTTCTGGTTAAAGTAACATGAGAGAGCCAAATGTTTTACAGCCATAAAACCAGAAAAACATGCTTCCTGAGAAGAATAACACAAAAATGTTTAAAGATTAGCATATTATTGCTAAACATAAAGTTTCATAGAAGCATTAAAAAAATAAATCAAGAAAAATTTCCATAAGTAGAAGAAAAAGCAAGAGACTGAAAATAAGAGAAAAAAGAGATAGCCAAAACATGAAGTACAGCATCAGGGTAAAAATGATGAATGAGAAAGCAAAAACTTTAAAGAGAAAGAACTTTCTGGGAGAAAAATTTCTAAAATTGAAAAAAATGAAGAGTTTTCAAATGGAAAAAGCCATTGATGAACAAGAAATAATCTATCAGATATGTGCTAAGGACATTTCAAAACATAAATGATAAACTAAAAGGTTTCAAAGAGACTAAAACAAGTCACTTGGTATCAGACTTTTCATTAGCCACAAAGGATGCTAGATGAAAGTGAATAATTCAATTTAGAATTCTATACCTATCCAAACTATCAATTTTGATGAAGGCAGAATAAAAACACATTTACTCATGCAAGAGCTGAGAATTATTTTTCCTAGAGTTAAGAACTAACTCAGGCAAAATGAGGGAGTAAATCAAGAAGAAAAAAAAAAGAAGCCCTAATACCCTAACAGTCCAGTAAAGTAATTCATGAAAACCCCAGGATTACTGCCCTAAACTATGTCTAAAGAACAGTCAGTCCAGGATGGAAAAGACTAACATCTACAAAAGAGAGCTTCCAGAAAAGAAAGTTCAAAGAATTAGTGTGGTTGAAATATAAAATGAACTGTAAATGTGAGGAATTTAAGTAATACACAAAATATAAGAAAAGCTAATTTAATTGTCCTTAATGCTAGAATCACTCCCTAGACTGGCCAGGTAATTTATAATATATCAGTTATGGAAAGACACAAAACTCTAACACAATACTTGCATAGCCTTATAAGTTAAGCATTATGTATTGGTTTTTAAAGTTTAGAGTCATCCTGTGGTCAACCATGATTTGTTACAAGACAGAATATAAATATTAGTCATCTTAACACTGTAAAAGTAGAAGCTGTAGCTGATATACAAAAAGGAAGGAAGGGATAAAATGTAGAGAAAGGGGTAAAAGAATCATATCCTTATATTACAAAGTGGAGCATGAAGAGATTCTGTCAAATGAGAATGCAGAAAGAGATTTAAAGATTAAAATCTAAAAACAATTTAAATCCTAATAAATATCTACATTAGTAAAAGGAAGACAGTTACAATACAAATGATCTAAAATTGTCACTATTCAAATTGAAGTGCCAATTATAATGTTTAAAATGAATATATTAGGAGTGAGAAAAGAGCATTTTACCTAGAATTATAGTGGAAATGAGAAAACTAATATTAATGTTCTCCAGGGCATAATACAGGTATGTGGAAGCACAGGAAATAGCATGCTCTTAGTCTCATTTGTTACCATTTCTAATTGGATAATAATAATTCTTTAAATATATTAAAGAAAAAAACTAGCGTACTATTTTGCAAATTAATCAGCAGATCCCAATTAGGAGAAGGAGAGGCTTGCTGAGTGAACTACAATGTTTTCTTTTCCTAATTTTCTTTTAATCCGAACATTTCACGTACTGGTTAAAGAGGAGTAATTTTCTGCAAACAGTGGGGTATTTCCCCACTTCTCTGTGATTAAACACAATTTCAGAAATCCTATGGGCATTTTGTGCTTGATAAAACATTTAAATTGATCTAAAAAAAACCCCACTTAAAATAGATTTCACTTGGGCTGGGGCTGGGGCTCAGTGGCAGTGCACTTGCCTGGCATGTGTGAGGCACTGGGTTTGATTCTCAGCACCACATATAAACAAATACAATAAAGGTTTATCAACAACTAAGAAAGTTTAAAAAAAAAAGAATTTCACTTGGGAAAGGGAGGGAAGGGCAAGAAGGCGGTATGCCTTAAATGGGTGACTCTGCTCACCCCCAGGCTATTGATAGAATAAGGAGACACCTAAACTGATTTTAAGCTTGAATGACAAGATTGCTTTCCTTACAGGCATAGCCATCAGAATTGTATGAACATGAAATCATATGTACATATATGTGATTTTTATCTATTACTAGAAAGGGAGAGGTCTTAATTTACTGAAAAAGGAAATGTAAAAAATAAAATTAGTCAGGCTGGGGTTGTGGCTCAGAGGTAGAGGGCTCGCCTAGCACGTGCAAGGCCCTGGGTTCAATCCTCAACACCACATAAAAATAAATAAAGATATTGTGTCCAACTACAACTAAAAAAATAAATAAACATTAAAAAAATTAGTCAAAATATGTCACACTGTAATCAGATAACAAATGAGCTAGGCAAATTTGTCTTATTTTTTCATAAATACTTGACTTATAGTACAGTTTTGTTCACAGTATACGTGAGAAAGAGGGAAAAAAATTCTACACTTCTGGGCATTTGTGATATAATCTTATTATTAAATCCAATAATTAGTAAATTAAGTGAAGTAAAATACAAAATTATCATAATGAAAAGGAATATTTTTTTATTAAAAGAAATTTGCAAGCATTTTCATAAATACAAGTAAGAAAATTATAATAGTCAAATAGAAGACTTTGCTTCAAAAAGTGTGCAAGCAGGTGCACTGACATTAGACAACAAAGGCCCTTCATTCAGGTTAAACACACTTTATATTAATCAGTATTGTAGTTTGCATGTTGAATGTCCCTGAAAGGCCCATGTGTTATAAGCTTTGTCCCTTGGTGGCACTACTGAGTGGTGATAGACCCTTTAAGAGATAAGGCCTAGGAGAAGGTCCTTATTTCATTGGGAGTGTGTCCTCAAAGAGTCTGTGGTACCAAAGTCCCATTTTCTTCCTCTTTTGCTCCCTGGCCATGAGGTGAGCATTGGCTCCATCACACACCTCCCACCATTGCTATCAAGTTCCTGCACCAAGGACTTAAAAGCAATAGGTCCACCTGATCATGGAATGGAACTTCTAAAACCATGAGCAAAAAGAAATCTTTCCTCTTTGTAAGTTAATTGTCTCCGGTATTTTGTTATAGTGATAGAAAACTAACCGACAGAGATAATAGGAAATAACAGTTTTAGAATTTCTAGAATTTGTTCTTCTTTATAATGGCAACCTGCCCCTCTCTTTCATTGTTGATTTTAGCTAAGACTCATTATCTGAAAATGCTCAGTTGGGGGAAATTTATCTTACCCATAATTGGCTCTAGTTGCATAATAATATATAATTAAGCTTTAGAGAGGAAAAATCTTTTATAGAGTGGCTTACTTTTAATTTTGCAAATATATATATATATATATATATATATATAATTTAATATATATAAATTTAAATTTATATAAATTATATAATTATGTATAATTACATATATATTACAAAATTATATATAAATTTAATATATATAATTTTGCAAATATATATAATTTTTTTTTTTTTACTTGGGGCTGACTTTGAGGTTTTACTTGTAGGAACCCATGGCCAGTAGCTGAAGGGTTGAGTCCCACATAATGCACTGTCTCCTTGCTGGGCATACTTCTGAAAATCAGATTAGGACATGATGACATGACTTTGGGTTAATTTTCATTTGCGATCTTTTCTTTTTCTACTTTTCAAACTGGCAATCAAGGACATTTTGGATAAATCTTTTAAGGTCTCATTAATTCTAGATAACCAGAAGCTGAAACACAGAAGTAAAATCTGTATAATTCTTTTGAACTCTTGTCCAAAGCCCTCTTTTTCTATACTCAGAATATATAATTTCCTGATATTTCCTAATGTTATTATTGCCTTGTTCTTTCTATTTTGAAGAACTTCTTGTCACATCTTTGTATAAGCCCAACAGATTTCAAATAGTATGTAAAGTCTGAAGAAACTTAAAAAACAAGGCAAATGATTCTTTAATTGTTGGCTTGCTTAAACATGAAGAATGATTCAGATTCTAAAAAATTAAACATCCAACCTGGTTCTCTTTTTTGCAAACATTAAGTAGAGGAAGTAAGGATGAATGCATGGTTTATAAAATTAAAAATATTTTTATTTAATTGTGTCAGAATATAAATATATCATCTCCTCTTAGCTACAAGCAGAATTTGGCAGGTACAGCAACTGAAACATCCTTCTATTGAAGATAATGATTACTTTAGTTAACAAGCAGGATTCAAAAAATCAGAAACAAAATATATTAGGGGAAATATGAATAATCCAGAGAACATTTCAACATATTTGCTGTTACAGGCCTTCATGAATGAAAACAGATGGCATAGATAAAATATTTTTGTTTTTAATCCAGACTCTCTGGTATTTCAAGACTGTTCAAGTGCCAGGATTAAGTCAAGTTGAAAATTATATCTCCCTGATATTTACTGATGTTTTTTTTAACTTCTTAGGCACTTAAAAATCATTTTCTAACAAAAGGAAAGATGAAAAGTGGAGGGGAAAAAAACCCATAAGTGTCATGTGTAGTGTGGTCTGAAATAATTAATAAATAATATTAAAATTACATAATATAAAATTAGTCATCCACAGTCTCAGGGCTATTTCTTCTACAAACATTGAATTTCTGAGGTTAAAAAAAATTGATTTAGGTCTAGGTCTAATAATAACAATTCACTGTAAAATAAGCAAACATTTTTACAATAAAATCACTTGAAAGCAATCCCAAGGTTAAGGAAAAAATATCTCATTTGTTGGGGAAATACCCTTTGACATTCACTGAATCCATCTAAATATTAAGTATTCAATGTTACATGCTGCTGCTCTTACTGCTAAATTACAAATTATGGTTAGAGGAAAAAAAATTCCCAAGAGAGTTGAAACTTTTAAAAATTTTAAAAAGGGACTGGGGATGTGGCTCAAGCGGTAGCACGCTCGCCTGGCATGCATGCAGCCCGGGTTCGATCCTCAGCACCACATACAAACAAAGATGTTGTGTTCGCCGAAAACTGAAAAATAAATATTAAAAAATTCTGTCTCTCTCTCTCTCAAAAAATAAAAATTTTAAATAATTTAAGCCATAAAAATTGGTAGAAAAAATCTAATATTTATATCTCTAGATGGGAAAGAAGTTTAAGCTTTAAAACTATAAATGAAAACAAAAGGAAAAGATCAATTGGTTTGCCTATATAAAATTGTTGTACATTAAAAAACAAGGAGATTCAAGATGGCAGACTAGAGAAGACGACATTCCTAGTTGCTCGATGGCTCAGGATTCAAGCAGCAGGAGTACTACTTCTCTGCAAGGTGGGTGAAAGAGGGGCTCAATTAGTGAAATCAATACTGGACAGTTAGACTGTCTTAGAGACTCAGAAATTTGGGTACTTTGAACAAAGAAGAAAGACTGTTGGAGCCAAGCTGGTAGTGGCAGCTGTGGTAGCAGTAGTGGTTCAGAACACAACAGACAGATTTTGTATGGAAAAACCTGAGATCAGAAAAGTGGGCTGCCCTTAGCCATCCAGAGGCTGCACTGGTGCTTGAAAAGTGCCTTAGGTTTCCCAACTGGCTGTGGAGAGTTGAGGTGGGAGTGGCCACACTGCAGCTACTGCTGTGGGAGCCAGAAGATCTGAGCAAACACAGCTACACTGTCATGGAAAGCTCCTTCCATGTAGCCTAGGATATACCTAGAAGAACTGGAGTGAAACAGGCACAGAGAGTATTTTACCCAGGAGGATTCAAGTCGGAAAACCAAAGGAGAGCCTAACTCGCTTCCTACTTTGAGTCTGGTGGCTCACCTAACCAGCTGAAGTGGGTTGTGAATCTGAACAGTGTGAACACACTTAAGAACTAAGCTGGGGAGCCTAGAAAAAGTGTGTTTGTGGGCAGCAGAGGGGTGAAGGATTGGCTTCCCTGCTCCCCAAGTGGAATCCTTGGGAGGCTTCTAGATCTAGATTCTCAGCAGAGATCAGCAACTGCCAGACCCTAGGGGTGTATTGATCTAATCTTTCCAGAGCAGAAGCCACTCAGCAAAGGCCTAATTAGACCTAAGCCTCACCTGCTGGAACTTGACTCATAAAAGTCCGCAGCAGCCCAAACCTGGGAGTGCATCCATCTGAGTCTGTATAGACAAAACTTCAACTGACAGTACTTCCCATTCCATTCCTTCTCAGAGAAGCTGACAATAATTTGAACCAGCTTCAGTTTTAGGCATTCCAACTGCCATCTTGGTGAGCAACACTAAAAAAGGAAAGGGTTAACAACCCTCAGCCTTTGATCTTGCTATCAGTACACAGCCCAAGAAGAAATGGAAAGATAGTCACAAGATCCTGGGTTTGGTCCCTAGCATGGCATGAAAGAAAGAAATGTGGGTGATGACATCCTTTGGGCCTTGGCTGGGCTAAGAGTGCACAGCACATGAAGAACCCTGGATAAATAAATTTTTTTTTTTAAAAAAAGGAAAGAAAATCTAAACAGACCAATGGCTTGTAATGATATACAAGCAGTAGTAAAAAGCCTTTCAACAAAGAAAAGCCCAGGACCAGATGGATTTTCAGCTGAATTCTACCAAACCTTTAAAAAAGAACTAATGCCAATTCTCCTCAAATTATTCCATGAACTAGAAAGGGATAGAACACTTCCAAATTCACTCTATGAAGCCAGTATCACACTCATATCAAAACCAGGACACATCAAGGAAAGAAAACTACAAACCAATATCCCTGATGAACGTAGATGAGAAAGAATATAGTATTAGTAAATTATATTTAAAAACATATATAAAAGATTATATACCAGGATCAAGTTGGATTTAGCCCAGAGATGCAAGGATGATTTAATATATAAAAATTAATAAATAAAATTTATCGAATTAACAGAATTAAGGACAAAAATCACTCAGTAATCTCAACAGATGTACAGAAGACCTTTGACAAAATTTAGCACCCATTCATGATAAAAACACTGAAGAAACTAGGGATAGAAGGAACCTCCCTCAACAACATAAAGGCTACATATGAAAAACCCAAAGCCAACCTCATAGCAAATGGGGAAAATCTGAAAGCATTTCCTTTAAAATCTGGCACAAGTCAAGGATGTCCATTCTTATCACTCCTATTTAATTCAGTAGAAAGTCTAGCCAGGGCTATTAGGCAAGAAGGAAATAAAAGAGGTAAAAAAGGAAAGGAAGACAAATTATCACTGTTTGCAGATGATACAATTCTATATCTAGAAGATCCAAGAAAAAAAAAAAAAACCTCTACCAAAGACTGTTAGAGCTAATAATAAACACATTCGGAAAAGTAGAAGGTTACAAAATCAACATATAAAAATCAATAGTTTTCCTATATAACAATAATTAATTTGCTGAAAAAGAAATCAGGAAAAATAATTCCATACACAATAGCCTCAAACAACAACAAAATATAACCTAGGAATAAATTTAACCAAGGAGGTGCAAGAGCTCTAAAATAAAAATGATTTGGTCATTAAGGAAAGAAATTGGAAAGACCCCAGAAGATGGAAAGACCTCCCATGTTCCTGGAAAGGCAGAACTAATACTGTTAAAATGGCCATACTACCAAAAGGAATATATAGATGTGTCGTACTCCCCATCAAAATACAAATGACATTCTTCACAGAACTAGAAAAAACATCTAGAATAAAGAGTTCAAAAACTTTTCACCAAACAAATAAAATTAATAAATGGGCAAATGAATTAAACAGACACTTCTCAAAAGAAGAAATACAAATGGCCAACAAATACAAGGAAAAATGTTCAACGTCATTAGCAATTATGGAAGTGCAAATAAAAACTACATTGAGATTTTATCTCATACCAGTCAGAATGGCAGTCATCAAGAATACAAATAATTATAAATGCTGGAAAGGATTATAATGTGGGGAAACAGGAAGCTTTTCCACTGTTGGTGAGACTGTAAATTAGTACAACCACCCTAGAAATCAGCATGGAGGCTCTTCAAAAGACGAGGCATGGAACTACCATATGACCCAACTATACCACTTCTCAATATTTACCCTGAAGAATTAAAGTAATCTTACTGCAGTGATACATGCATATCCATCTTTATAGCAGTACAATTCATAATAATCAAACTATGGAACCAGCCTAGGTGTCTATCAATGGATGAATGGATAAAGAAAATGTGATATATGTACACATATATCAGCCATAAAGAAAAATGAAATTATGTCATTTGGAGGAATATGTATGGAACTAGAGACCATCATGTTTAGCAAAATAAGTCAAACTCAGAAGGTTAAGGATCATATGTTTTCTCTCATATGTAGAAGCTATAGAAGAAAAACGAAAACAAAGTTGGGGGTGGGTCTCCTAAAAATCAAAGGGAAATCAATAGAGGAACTGGATCAAGGAAGATGGAGAGGAAGAAAGGAAGTGCTGGAGAATTATATTGTTATATTGTCATATTGTGTGCATCATGAGTATGTAACAACAAATCCCATCAGTATGTATAAGTATAATGCATCAATAAAAATGTGAAAAATAAATAAATAAATTTACCTTTGGTTATAAAAAATCAAAAAAGGAAAAATATTTCACATTTATGACAAAATATTTATAATAGCTAATACTATGATATTATATCCTTGGAATATAAATAACAACTGAAAATCAGTGTAAAGGTGAACAAAGAATAGATCTTCAAAAGGAGGAAATAAAATGTAAACAGATTATTAATTTATCATTAATTAAATAAATGCAGAAGAATGCATTAATGGAATACTATTTATCTATTAACTGGCAAAGTTAATATTCAACAGCTGTTTACTTCACACATGGCTGGTAAGGGAATGGTAAAGTGTACTGAATTTGTTGTGAGTTATTTAGAAAGCAGAAGGTAAAATACATTCTGTAGGCTATATTTTAGGGAAATTATTGTTGGGAGACCAAAGTAATACATTCATATGAAGTACAATTTAGAAATATTCTTCAAAATTTTAGACTGAGTCAGTCTTTAGCCCATCATTCCAACTTTTATGATTTATCCTGTAAGCATGTGAAGCAGCAGATGCAGATTACTCATTGCAGTGGTATTGTTAATATTTGCACAGAACTAGGCATTAGCTAGTGCCCACGAGTAGGAGACTGTTGAAATATACTGTGGTATGTCCACATAATGGAACTCTTCTAAGAATAATAAACAAACTTTCTTTGCACAAATATGAAAGAACTCCAGGATTATTATTTAGTGTAAACAGTATGAACACTACCTTGGTACGGGGGAAAAGAGGATAATTATATGCATTTATTACATTCCTTAAAATTCCAGAGTGAGATTAGGTTTAAGTTCTTTCCATACAATATCCACAAATATGCTCTCCACATCATTTAGATTAACAACACACTGGAAACAATCTAGAAGTCCTATAATATGAAATGGTAAAGCAAATTATAATAATCTATACAATAAAATATTAAGCTACTGATTTGTCATTTATAGTTAATTTGCAATAACACATTTTGCTCAAGCAAAAATATGATGTAAGAAACTCATACAATATAAATTGAATATATAATAGGATACTACAGAGAAATCATAAGGTTATACTTAGTATATCTCCCAATATTGGTGATATTCTCAGTGATAATGTAGTATATAGTTTAGCCAAATGTCTATTACTGAGCAAAATAACACCACAAAAAAAGAGAGCGGAAATAGATGTGGGGAGACATTCTTCAGGGGCAAGGCAGGAGATCATTTTTATATTTCATTCATAGAAAATTGGAATCATAATGACTCAGTTCTTAGGGATATAATTAAAAACTGTAAGAAAGTTATAGGAAAAAATAACAATTAAGAAACATTAAGTTCTTGGAAAACCTATCTAAGGTGAATGATGCCTTTCCTTATCTTCTAAGCTATATGATTACCTTTTACATTCTGTCAAATCTCTCTTCTTCCCACCAACCTCTTAGTTCTCTCCGAAGAATAGGAAAATACAGGAAAAAGCCAGTGGGTTGGTTTTACTACAATCCACACAACTCACTATATGATACCAGAGTTGCAGCTCAATCCTGACATCCTTTATGCCCCTAGGATTTTGTTTGAGTTCACAAAAATGATGTGCAAATTCAAAAGATGTAAAGATTAATAACATTATAACTAATTTACAAGATGGGAATGCAATTTACAAGAAAATGTGGTTGTCTGGGGTGGGGAAAACAAGGGAAAGGAAGAGAAACTTTCAAATATCTATAAAATAGTATCAAGAGTTTCTAATAGCATAATGGAATATTAAAAAAATTTTTTTGTAGTTGTAGATGGACAGAATGCCTTTGTTTGTTTATTTTTATGTGATGCTAAAGATCAAACCCAGTGCCTTACACATGCTAGGCAAGTGCTCTGTCACTGAGCTACAGCCTCAGCCCAGCATAATGGAATATTTAAAATGTGTTCAGATAGCATGATAAAGTGGATAAAACTGAAGACGTGAAATCAAAATTTCAGCTCAAGTGTTAAACTTATACGTTTGTGGAGGATACTATTTAAACATTGGTTGATTGATGTATGTATTTATTATTTGGTCAGTGCGTACCATAAGTAAGACACCAAGATAAATGTTGAGAATGCAGCAGGGCACAGAACATCTATAAAAGACAGGAAATTTTAATAAGTACTAACAACAGAGTAAGATGGTACTACAGGCATAAGAGCAGCTATATCTGACCTAATCTGGAAGAGTCATGGAAGGCTTCTTGGATTATTTAATGTTGTGGTCAGACTGGAATCTGAATTCTAAATAGAAATTTGAGATCTAAAATGGAGCAGGAGGGAGCTCCTCTAGGCAGGAGCAACAGAATATGCAAAGGCCCCCAATTCCTGATTGCAAAATCTATAGCTGGGGTGAAGAGACTATCTAATTGATACCCAAGGAGGCTGCGGTTATTGATCAGTCATTATAGAAGTATAACATCAAGGACAAGTAAAATGGGATAATAATCACAAGGAACAGTAGGACTGCTATTAACCCAAAATATTTATTGAATACCTATTATGTGTCTAGAATATCTCAGGGAATAAAGCAAATAAAGAGTTTCTGTTCTGATGAAGCTTATATTCTAACACAGGGTGAGGGATGGTAGGAAGCAAACAATATGAATGATATGGTTCACCAGAACATGATAAATGATATAGGAAGTAGACTGGGAGAAGGGGAAGGGTGTTTTGAGTACAGTAGTCAGGGACTGCCTCAGTGAGTGGGTGGTGAGTGGACAAAGACTTGCAGGGGATGAGGAAGTGAGCATTGTAAATATTAAGATAAAGCACATTCCAAACTGACAGCAGAGTCAGCACAAAAGCCATGATGAGGACTTACCTGGTATGTTCTAATCAGCAGGGACACTGATGTGGCAGGCAAAGTGGTGAGTGGTATGAAATGAGGTCAAAGAGGCAACGAGGGGTGGGAAAGGCAGACTTTTGGGATCTTGTAGGTCACTATAAGAATTTAGTGGAGGGTTGTTTGTTCATTTCCTCCAGCCAGGGTAAAAGAAGGGAAAGACCAGATAGTCTAGCCAAGGCAGAGATAACATTAAGAGCAGTATCCTTTAGAAGGCAGCAAGAGATTAGAAAATGATCAGTCACAAGAAGAAATGATGCTGCTCTTGGAAAAACTGCTAGAGCCTGCTCAGTCCGCTAATTATGCCCATCTCTTTAGTGACTTTGTTAGTTCGAAATTGACCAAGGTGGGATATTAACACCATGGAAAGTAGCAAATGCCACAAATCTAGGTAGTGAGCCAGTTTAGCTGCATGCAGATATTTCTTCAGGGTGATGCAAAAATAAGAGAAGTTGGCTATCCCCTGTGATGTATATTAAGGGAAGGTACAGGAAAATGAAGGCAGGCCCCAATGAGCTGGTTTTGTGTGACTCAACAAGAAGGCTAGACTAAAGGCTTGAAGAAAAAAATGACTGGGGTCTAAAATAACTTCTGCAGGTGGGGACTGAGGCTGGCCTTGCATGAGAAAATAAATAAGGCAGCTGCCATGCAAATGTGAGGAGAGTTGAGTTGAAATAGACCAGAAAGGGCCACATCTGCATATACTTTTCTTCTTTCTTTAATTTTCATTTCTTTGAAAGTATGGAAAAATAAGCAGCCTCCTAAGACAGAAGGATTTTGAAGGTTTATAGTCTTTGAAGGAAAATGTTACAAGCAGGCAGGACAGTTTATAGTCTGGGGAAAGATGCACTTTGGGGCATGGAGAAATAAAGAGTATGGGGAAGCCAGGACTCTTATAGATTAAATAAATTGCTCAATGATGTGGCATAAAAGTATTAAGTACTACTGTAAATGTATAATGATTACTCATTATTTAGTCTTCGATAATTTAGTCTTCAAAATGATAATTTTTCTGGGTCAAAATCATTTTTGTTTTCTTTCTTAAACAAAATAACTTCAGAGAGTATTTCTCCAGATGCGTCTAAAAGGAGAAGGTTGCTGCTTCTGGTGAATCTCCTGCTTTAGCATTCAGTTGCTAAGCTGCAGGCACTTTCTTGTTCTCTTCAGCGAAGTGGAAACTTTGAAGAGTCTGTAGTTTTGGAAACAAGATGGAATTCTTCCAAATTTGTATTCTGGGACATTTAAGAACTTGGATTTGACTTTACAGAATGGTTTTACATAAAAGACAAAACCAAGTCCTCATGAGTTTAAAATTTCAGGAAACTTTCGTAGATCCAAGATAAAGGCGGGGTGTAAAAACGAAAACAAAAGTAGCCAGAGTCAGAGAAGCCCTGTGATTTTTATCCTCTGCACTCAAGACTGCTCCTCTTTGCTGGCTGAAACAGGTTGGTTCATTCTTTCTTTTCTCATTCTAACTTGGATATAATTTTTTTAAAGTCCAAGGATTCTGTATTTTTACCTATGTAGAGGAAGGTTAGATAGATGCATAGCAGTTTAATATTTAAATGAACAAAAAGAACTACTTAAAACTATACTTTAACCTTAAAATGAGAATCTGAATATAGCAAAAATATTTTCAGTACCAGTAGTTCTATGTAAAACATTGATGATAAAATAGGTTTTGCTGTGCTATTTTCTTTTGCTTTCTTTTACAAGCACTGGTTTTTTGTTCTTATAATAGTTACAAAAACATTTAAAGACTTTCTATATGTCTGCCATAAGGATAATTTCTACAAATAACTTCCATTCCTATTGCTCACCTTTTTAATAAGATTAATCATTACTTTAAAATGCCCTGCCTTAATATCTTATATTATTTGGACATATTATTCTTTAATCATCAGGCTTAAGAACTCTGTGATAAAAGAGAAGAACGAAGTTCATGTTATGTTAATAATTAATTCATTAAAAAAAGACCACAGTGGTCTTCCAGACTGGAACTTTTCAAATAATCTTAGTGATAAAAAATAGTAGTTTTAAATTTTGGTACTTGGTTTTTGCATAATGAAAACAATTCTTCCATGTGGTATCTTTCCCCAGGGGCCAGCTTCACTTTGCTCTACTCATTCAAAAAGGGTTAGCCAGTTTCAGATTGTTCTTTTGAGAATGTAGCATGGTTGGCAAAATGCTTTGTAAATACGATCTTTATTATTGTTTCTATATAATTACTTGGGATTCTTCAAAGGATAAAAATAACCAAAAGAAGATAAAAAGCCTAAAAAAAAGCAAAAGAATGCTAAGCACTATAATAAAAACATTGAAAGTCATAAAATGCATTTTTAAAATTTGTGAATACTGTGTGAGCTTATCTTAGTACTATCAAGTATTATTAACCAACATAGTACAACAGCTTCATGTTGAAACAGGAGATTCCTGGCATATCCTCTATCCATTATAGAGTAACAGCTTTATACATGCCGGCAAAGCTTCAGTCTGACAAATACTCACTGAGCAGCTACAGTGTGTGCCAGGTACACTAACAAGACTTCAATTACAATCACAAATCAAACAGGTCCAACTTTGGGGATCATAGAGCCTAAAGGGATAAGGCAGTCCAGGACATGTTTTCCTTGGGGTGGGATCAGTTCTTTGGGAGGTATGTCTTAGATCAGGAAAGTCTTCTGAGGTGGTAACATCTGATTTGATTGAGTAGGAATTGGCTCTTAAGGGAAGGGCGGGAAATAATGCTGGATAAAGGATTAGAATGAGCAATGATGCAGACGTGCGTGAGATGCAGCATGTTGCGTGTCCACCAAATTCTGGCAAAGCAGCATATTCCTATTGAAGCATGAGGATGGAGCTGGGAGTAGCACCACATTACAGTGAGAGCTTATCACGCTAGGAAGCTTGGATGTGACTTTGAGGGAAAGCAATGTGTCCTTCAGGAAAGAAGATAGCAGGGAAGTGGCAGACTGGCAATTTAGAAATATAGTACTCAAATAACAATCAGAAAAATGTTTTTGACAAGATGAGGAGGAGGTATCCAGAAGGATCCCAGCTAAGATGATACTGTAGTAGGCCAGGTGAGAGTCACATTGCTCAGATCATGCAGGTGTGTGGAAAAGCGTGGTCTAGATGGAAGAGACAGATTCAAGACAAAATTGGAAGATAAAACCAGAACATGTGGGCTGCTTGGAGATAAGGGATGAAGAGAGAAATCAAGGATTGTTGAGGCTTATAGCCTAAAGGATTAGGGGCTATAGGAGGGATGATAATGCTAACAAATAATAGTATACCTAAGCAAGTAGTGACTGGTTTGGGAGGGAAGTTGACTAAAGGAGTCTTGTTTTATAAAAGCCAACTATGAATCTTCAGCACAGATGCTGAGATAATTTATTTAACTTCAATTTATAAATGACATAAAAATGAGAAATGAATTTATTATTTCTTAAAATTTGTCATAGATATACATCACAAGATTGTTATATATGCAAAAATCATAACTTTTTTATTCTCTTATGTTGAAATCTGACTTAAATTTTCATGTTTTAAAAACTGTATTTATATAAAAGTCTTCAATTTTATTTTAAGATTTAATGATTAAGAACATTTCTGAAGGTATTGTTTTTCATCCCAGTGTCAATCCCAGTTCCTGCACACAGACCCATACATTAAAAGGATGGGTAACTAATTTGGGGGATATACTCCAATGTGGCTCCCATTAAAGCTTTTTAAAGGGTGGCAGATTCAGGCTCACATGTTATAGCAACAATCTATTCTCTAGGAAAGAATAGAACATATGCTGGTCAAAAGCTTGTTTCCTTTTAAGCAATATTAAAATTAGTATCTTGTGTTCTTTTTGCCATCTAGATTGCAGTCATGGCTTTGGAGCAGAACCAGTCAACAGATTACTACTATGAGGAAAATGAGATGAATGGCACTTATGACTACAGCCAGTATGAAATGATCTGTATAAAAGAGGAGGTCAGAAATTTTGCAAAAGTTTTCCTCCCTGCCTTTTTCACAATAGCTTTCATCCTTGGACTTGCAGGCAATTCCATAGTTGTGGCAATTTATGCCTATTACAAGAAACAGAGAACCAAAACAGATGTATATATCCTGAATTTGGCTGTGGCAGATCTACTCCTCTTATTCACTCTACCTTTTTGGGCAGTTAATGCAGTTCATGGGTGGATATTAGGGAAAATGATGTGTAAAGCAACATCAGCCTTATACACAGTAAACTTTGTCTCAGGAATGCAATTTCTGGCTTGTATCAGCATAGATAGATATTGGGCAGTAACTAAGGCTCCCAGCCAATCAGGAGTGGGAAAACCTTGCTGGATCATTTGTTTCTGTGTCTGGACAGCTGCCATCTTGCTGAGTATACCCCACCTGGTTTTTTATACAGTAAATGACAACATGAGGTGCATTACCATCTTTCCCCACCACCTAGGAAAATACATGAAAGCATCAATTCAAATACTGGAAATCTGCATTGGATTTGTCATTCCCTTTCTTATTATGGGAGTATGTTACTCTCTAACAGCAAGGACTCTCATCAAGATGCCAAACATTAAAAAAGCCCGACCCCTCAAAGTTCTGCTCACAGTTGTCATAGTTTTCATTGTAACTCAGCTGCCCTATAACATTGTCAAGTTATGCCAAGCCATAGACACCATCTTCTTTCTGATCACTGACTGTGACATGAGCAAACGCATGGATGTTGCCATCCAAATCACAGAGAGCATCGCACTCTTTCACAGCTGCCTCAACCCAATCCTGTATGTTTTTATGGGAGCCTCTTTTAAAAATTATATTATGAAAGTTGCCAAGAAATATGGATCCTGGAGAAGACAGAGACAAAATGTAGAGGAGATTCCTTTTGATTCTGAGGGTCCTACAGAGCCAACCAGTTCTTTTACCATTTAAATGTAAAACTGTTCTACCTTTTGCTTGGATACATAAGAATGATGCTTTTCCTTTTGATAAAAAAAAAATATTGCAGGGAATCTGAAATTCATATCTCAAACACTGTTGCTGCAACTTATAACAAAGAAGGAGTTGGGGTCATGGTGGAGGTAGAAGCCAAAAAGAAGAGGGGACAATAAATACACAAAATATGAAAATTAAAATTGATGATATAGGAAATAGTAGTAATAGGCATAAATCAAAGCACTAACAAGAAGATCCTTATGTGATGGAATGGTTTTTATATCTTGATTATACTATTGGTTACACAAATCTATAATGTTATATATTGAAAAAGATTTCTATACGCATTGTAACAATTTCAACTTCCTGATTTTGATTTTCTACTATAATTATTATTATTGGGTTCATCTATGGGTGATGGCTACCCAAGATCACTCTGTACTATCTTTGTAACTTCTTGTGGATTTCTAATAATTTCAAAATACAAAAGGTTTAAAAAGAAAAACACACTATACTAGAAGTTTAGAAATCTAAAACTGATTAATACAAAGGCTTATGTTAAAAAGGCATTTGTAATTATTTTTATTTATCTAAATTTTAACACAAGAACAATTTCCTCACATAACTTTAGTACCTAAATAATTGTGTAGCAAAACAATCTTTTTTGTCGTTGTTGTTTCTTAACTTATAAGTAATTTTATAAAATTCCAGAAAGAATAACAATTAATAACTGAAACATCCAAAAACAACCAAAAAAACTCATAAGATTGTCTAGCCCTTTCATATACTCCTGGTAAATTCTTAAAAACACATGTTTTGCTTCCATAATGTCAACTTTCTTTAGTAATACCTGGTTATCCTAATAAATGTTGGTTTATTGTGTAGGTTTTAGAAGAATCCTCAAATTATAGTCATCTATCTTCCAATTTTTATAACTTCCTAAAGAATTCATTTGTTTATGTGAGTCTGAGAGTTGAGTAACTCTATGCATAAAGTTTCTTTATAATGTATAGTTTCTCATTTTTCATTTAAACACTTGTATTTTTAAGCAATAAAAATATGTACCATAATAAATTTTTATTAGTATTACTGGTTTTTGTGCTAGGGATTGAGCCCAGGGCTTTGTGCATACTATACATGAGTTCTACCACCGAGCTATACTCCCATAATAAATTTTTTTAATAACATGCACAGATTATCTTTTATAAATTACTTTTTCTCTATCTACTATTTCTAAATTTGAAAATGCTTTCAAAGGCAGAATTTAAAGAATTTTGATCATGAAATTAGTATCTGTGAGTCATAGCATTATTATAACACAAAGGACCAATCTTTTGAGTGAAAAAATTATGCGGAACACTCACCACTGCTCCACCATTTCTTGCCATTAATTATATAGCTATCTCCATCTTGCTCGATGCTACAATCAATATTTGTGGCATCACTTGAAGCTACATCAGGCTCTGTAAACAAACAAAGATTGGATTTACAGGCAGGCAGATATCATTAGTTTGCAAAAGAGGCTTAGATAAGGGAATGCAAACTCTGAAGAACAGAAGCATCCTTGTCTCTTTCATTTTCCATTCTTCCTCAATTCCACCCTGGTCCTCCCCTCTCCTATACATTGTAGGTACTTAATAAATATGCATTGGAAACCCTGAATGAATGAAGTATTCTATTTCTAAAGCGTGAGACTCAGATTTTTGAGAGAGGGACTGTACATATTCTGTAACCCCCTGTTAGTGCATTGTAAACACTATATCATTCTGTGGGTGTTAAATAAATGCCTCTTACTCATTTAGGTGAAAATCAGTTTTGTTATTACAAATAGTTATAGAAAACAATAAAATCTGGCCTTTATTGAAAGTACTTAATTATAGACAACTGAAATTAAGTTTAACTCAATCATGAAACAATGTTTTGTCTTTTAAAGTGTTCTTAATTATTGTTTCCTATGTATAAACAGTATACAAAGTATTTTTATTAACATTTTCCTAGTTTTAGTTTCTTGTATGATTATAATTTGAGTCATATGTCCATTTTTCTAGGTTTACAGGAGAATTGAGTACTTTGTATCAATATAAAATTATCACAAAGACAAATATTTCACACATAAGGACAAAAAAAATCTTAAATTAGAGAGCAATTTTAGAAATGAAAGTTAAAAGGTTATGAGACTAGATTTACTCTGCTACTAATGCTAAAGCAGGATGCCAAAAAATATCATCCGGTGTTCTCCCAAAGGTGAGGATAACTTTATTCTGCATATTAAAAACTGCAAAATTTAAAAGCAGGCTCAAAACAAACATATTCACATTTCTGGCCATTGGTAAATTTGACTGAAACACACAGCCACATTCCATGCTTCTTCAACTCACCCATAACAACTCCAGGATGACTGAGGACACAGGGGAGAGTGGAGATTTGCCTTTACCTGTCATACAGAAGGCAGAGGTAATGTCCCCTCGAAGAAGAGGCTCCAGCCACTGCTGCTTCTGTTCCTCACTTCCATAAAGGTGCAGTACCTCCATGTTCCCTGTGTCTACAAATAGGAATAAAAAACATTTATTTTACGTTTAAAATTTTACTAGTATGAAATTCACAACTTTATGTAGAAAATATAGGCATGCATCTTTTAAAAGCTAATATTTTCTAACAAAAACATTTGGAAACACACAATAAGTACAATTTGCAATGATGGCATGCCACTATTGTAAGTATGTGGCATTCAGTGCACATTTATTTAATTTCTTCTGAGTCAGACTCTTGCCCAGTTCATCCCAGCAACACATGGCTCCAATAAAGTCTAAATCAAGTAAGACTGAAGAAAACAATTCACTGGAATAGATCGTGCCTGCTACAATTGCAAATCATGTATGCCCTGCAGGGAGTGAATGCAATGTTTCAAGAGAACAATTAACATTACATGTCTGACTGATGTCCCAGTTCTTAAGTCTTCATACTATTCTTCAAACATGCCCTGGGCTTTCTATCTTCCACATGTTTGCTTGGACAAGCTCTTTTCTCTGAAAGTCTATCAGTCATCCGTAAATAAATTCCTGCTTATGATCTCTTTTCTCTGCGAGAACCTCCAATTACCCATTCGAAACATCTCTTTCCTCTGAACTCATATAGCAATTATTTTTATCTCTAACATCGCTTTACAGAAAAGTACTAAGTCTTCTCTCAAGCATGTGAAAGACAGAATCCCTGCCCTGGTTAAAAAGCAGCAGCAGATAACTTTCCCAACTCTTGGATGATAGTATTTGGTACATGATACACTGTGGTATCTCCCTCAGCCAAAAAAGCAATGCTTCATGTTTTCCATGAATAGAATGCTCTAAGACACCTTTGTGGATTTTCACTCCGATCAGATTTCTAAACATACTATGTAAAACATCTCCCTTTTGTGCAAATTACTCAAGATTTTGAAGAACAATTTTTCAGTATCAAGTCTTAGAACAACTTTAAGGATAATTACTTCAATGCCTATGAAAACTAAGTTAAATCTAAGTTAAGTCCTTCTAGATATGTTCGTATTCTGTTCAGATATTCCTCATATAACCAAGACGCACAAAATTCCTAGTAGATTAATTGAAGCTTCACATTAAATAAGACAGAAAATTAGTCTTGAGTTACATTAGATGAAACTCATTGTTTGCATTCTTTGCTTGTTTTAAATTCAGTGTTACTTTTTATAATTCAACTAAGATAAATATTGAATAAATATTCCAAAATTATCAGTTATTCTGAGAAGCTGTCAAAATTATCATTTATAAATTGTGAAAGTAAGCTCCATTATTTCTACAAAAAAATGTTTTCCCATTAAAAAATCATCCCAACAGCCCCCAAATCCAGCAGTAGATTTGGGATTAAAACTGCTATTTCCAACATTCCAATATACAATATTGTATGATTTATTTAAGGGTAAATATACAAATTGGAAAAACACATGTTATAATCATGGTATCTGGGAAATGATTTAGGTAACTTGGATAGAAACTGATCTTTTGTAGTTAAGAAAGTTCATAACGTATTTAACAGCATCACTTACATTCCTTTCTTCATCTGCTTTGGAAATGCTCTAAAACACAATGTTCAAGGCTTTCATGAAGATATCTCTACCACAAAAGAAAACACCTAGTTTTCTACTTCCAGTTTTATATATCTTACTTGCTGAGTAGAGTTGCTAATCATTCCTTGATCAAATAACATATATTTTCCTGCCCAATTTGAAAATTTCAACAGTTTTCTGATATCATTTAAATAATACAAGTGATAGACTTATGAAATTTTAATATGAGGAAAAAATCCATGACCATCTAGTAACAAGTGAGTTCGCAGGTCAAATGGAAAATAATGGGAGAGCTGCATCTGCAAGAATGTCTCCTAGAGACTTATTTGTCATATTATGGCCATTTGTGTATCATGGAATCAGTCTGATTAAATATGGCTAGCATGCCTTAAAAAATAAAACAGAATACATTAGATTAGATTTAGTGGGAAATATCTGAATGCACTACATGTAGTAATCGAAAGTACTGTTTTATGAAACTTTTGTTTCTTGTAACATGTAGGAATATTTATCCATCCATCCATCCATCTGCCCATGCAAATGCTACATATTGGGTCACAATATAATGTATATTTCTTACCATGAATAGCAATAAAAACGTTTCAAGTTAGAAGATCACTAATTAATTTCCCTTTCTACAAACTCATGCTACCTATTGTAGTATATTGTAATAGCTTTATTCAATTGGTATAACTCTTCAGAAACTTTGCAGAAAGATTCCTTTTCATTTACAATGTATCATTATTAGATTACAATGCAGTAGAGTGATTTTTGGATCAGTATTTTGAAAAGGGAAGTCATCTCAGGGCCAAGCTCTGTCATCATCAGACATCTATGAACTGTCTTAGTAATGCCAAAAGAGAGAGAGAGAGAGGGGGGGGGGAGAGAGAGAGAGAGAGAGAGAGAGAGAGAGAGAGAGTCTGGAATGAAGCCACTTTGCTAAATCCAGAATATGTTTTCTCCCAGAAGTCAAATATAATTGCATATCTCTCTCTCTCTCTCTCTTTTTTTTTTTTTTTGGCAGCTTAATACTGCTTTAACTCTTGGGGAAAGCCTTAGCCACAAGGCCATACAATGAGCATGAAACTTGTGTGGGGATACTATCATCCTATTACAAATCAAGTGAAAGTCCTTGACTAATAGCATCAGAATAACCAGAGTAACTGGGGACAGGAGAAGGGGGAGACATTCCATTCCTACTTTAGATATACTAAATTAGAATCTGTAGAGATGGAGCTTGGGGGGGAAGATGGTGGCGAGGGGAGTGCATTGCCCCCGTGTGCCGCGTCACAGTGTGGGAGAATGACGAGTCAGGACGGCTAAAGGCTATCTTGTTAGGAATTTCCAGCAATAGTGGGGTGCTCCGAGATGGAGCTTGGGAATATGAATTTCCCTAAAGCTTCTTAAGCAGTTCTACAAATTCAGGTCTGAAAATACCTCCAACAGACTACATTCTAGGTTTACCTCTCCTTCCTTCATTTGATTTTTCACAAATATCCTCAGAGGCATCCTTGACTCCTCCATTAACAACCCATATCTAATCAGGAAATTCTCTTGGTTCCCTCTTCAAAATATCCTTAGAATCTTTCCACTCACCACTCCCTCCACAACTACCCTCGTCTGAACCATCATCATCTCTCACCAGGATCACTGAAGTAGACTTCCTGCTTCCCACCTTCCCTCCTTTCATCAGTTCTCACATAGCAGCCAAAGTGATTCTTCTAGATCTGAAGTTAATCTTATCATTGCTTTGCTCCAAATTCCCAAAGGTTCCTCTTCTTCCTGAAGGTATAACCCCTTACCTGCCCAATAAGGCCCAACACATGAGGCCTTTTCCTTTCTGAACCCTTCTCCTGCTCTTCTTCCTCTAGCCACATTGGCCTCCTTAGTTATTCCTGGAATACACCAATAACACTTTTGCTTTCAGGTCTTTGAATTTTATGTTCCTTCTGCTATGAAAACTTCCCCTCCCCACCAAGTATCAGTAGAGCTAAGTCACTCAATCACCTTCTACCTCTTTATCAAATGTCATTTTCTCATAATTGTAACCTACCCCTATCCTGCTATTTATTTTTGTTACAAAGTACTTTTCATCCTCAGATTTACTGCTTAATTTACTTATTTCTTATCATTATTATTTATTTTTGTTTCCCTTTATTAGAATTAGACCCTTAAAGGCAAGGTTCACTGACTATTTTATTCCCTATCATAAAGACCTGTGGTTGGCACATAGTAGATAATCAATAATTGGCAAATGAATGGAGAGATAGTGAGGCTAACCAAAAGATTTGGAACTCTATTCAATCTCATGAGCCGTAGAAATACCAAATCTCCAATTAGGAAATCAGGATCCTCTATAACCAATCCCTTTTGTAGCTACTTTTCTTCACCATTTCCCTTACTGTAATGATGTTTAACAAAAGAGTAGTTCAATGAGAACCTCAAGACATCAAGTCCATTTTTATATTTAAATCAAAGCATATGAAAAATAAAAGTTATAGTGAAATTTACAAATCAGTGACTATGTAGAAAAACTTTATCAATGAAAGGTAGAAATTTTGAATAATGCTCAACAGTATCCGAGAAAATTCTGTTTTGAATTAATTAGTAACCTGGTGCTTGGCAGTTAAAGACATCTGGAGCAAAAAAGCATTTTCCTGTTTCTTCAGCTATCAAGGCATAGTCCACCTGGCTCAGACCGCTCACAGCTGGCAAAAACAAGTTCCAGAGGCCCTGTGCTTTGGCCATTTCCTGTCAAGGTGAAGAAAAAGCCAAAGTGAACAGAATTCATTAGGACCTAAATGATCTTATTTTAAAAAGATATTGGTGTTTATGCTTTCTGAATTAAAAATACAAAGTTTTTTTTAATAAAACCAAGCAGTTATTAATTCCTTATAAATCAAGAGTTTCTTAACTATTCAAGAAATGTCTTTTCCTCCAGTTTTCCTTAGATTTGGCAAAACAAAAACAAAAACACTAAATTTGCTTACTTTAGAGCTTATTAAATCTCCCATACTTGAGCATATTAAGCCAAATACACTATTTTACCTGTTTGAATTTCTTACACATGTTGCTAGTAAGACTTGAAAATGAGAAAGGTGGATTAAGCCCACGTGGGACAATGTCCTATTTTATTATTTTCCTTCCAGTTCTGGGGATTGAACCCAGAGTTTTACTCATGCTGAGAAAACTCTCTACAATGAAGCTACACCCTACACTTTAAGCTCCCAAGTGCCTGCTTTGACTTTGATCTTAGGTAAGTGATAGGTGATCATGAAGTTTTAATCTCATTTTTATTTGAATAGCTAAAATCACATACCATATATAGAACAATATATAGCCCAATTTATTGTTTATAGATTCTACTTTTGAGCTTTCTTCTAAAAATTACTGATGATTATCTTCTAAGTAAATAACAACAAAAACTAAGATCTCCAAAAACACTTGCATTTGCATTTTCTAATATTAAAGATTCTCTCATTTTCTTACCTTTAGTTTATCAATCACTAAAGGTTGTTTCCACTTCTCTATGGAATTTTCATTTTGAACATAGTATTCAAATACCTCCTTAAGGTAATAAAAAAAATATTGGCTTAAGTTAACCAAAGTAGATAATGTCACAAGTGGATAATATCAAAAGTAAACATTTTTGAGTGAAGAAACTTTTTCAGCTTCTATTAAATCAGTAATCTTTTTAAAACCAGAAACAGAATAACAAAAATTCTAAAGGTTTGCTGCTCACAAAATTATTCTGCCTCAATATTAGATAGTAAAAATCTAATAACCAAGATTTGAGTGTTTCATTTCCAGCAATACGCTAGATGGGCATAGAAATCCCTCAACTAAAAAGGTTAGGTAAAATATTAAAAACAATTTTGAAATACATTTAGTAATGCAAGGATGTGCTGGAAGGAAAATAAGAAATCCCTCAGGGCCAAGAAAAAACAGGCCTGATTTTTAAGATGTGAGAGAGTCCTAGAGCCAAGTTTGTCTGGGCCATAGAGGCTGATCTATGCTCACTTAGGCCTTGGGTGTTAATGGGCCACATAGGCAGGTGTCCAGACAAAAAGCAAGAGGGAGGATCTGAGATCACCTCTTTCCTCCACCAAA
Source organism: Marmota monax (assembly GCF_021218885.2). Lineage (NCBI taxonomy): Eukaryota > Metazoa > Chordata > Mammalia > Rodentia > Sciuridae > Marmota > Marmota monax. Next base: position 22,577,818 of record NW_026695215.1, on the reverse strand, counting down.
GTCAGAGTTCTTGATGGATAAAACTTAAAAAAACAAACATTAAAGAATACATTAAAAAAAACACACAACACACACCCCTAGACTGGTGTGGTGGTACACACCTGTAATCTCAGCAACTTGGGAGGTAGAGACAGGAGGACTGCAAGTTTGAAGCCAACCTCAGCAATTTAGCAAGACCCTGTCTCAAGATAAAAAATAAATAAATAAAAAGGGGTACAGGTATAGCTCAGTGGTAGAGCACACATGGATTTAATCTTCAGTACTTAAAAAAAATAAAATCCCACCCCTCTGAGGTAGTCCATAGAAGTAGAGAATCATATGTAGGTCTTAGTTCTGAGTGGAATAGAAAAAAGAGATTCTTCTAACTTAGTCTGCCTTCAACCAAGTTTGGGATCTGAATTCAAGTCCTGTGTGGTTTTAGGGAGAAAACCTCAAACCAAAAAATAAGTTTACAACATTCTTGGTGACAGTGTCCACGAGCACTTGGCAGAAACAAAAGTAAATCTTCTCTGAAAGAAAGGGCTTTAAAATAAAGGCCTTAAATAATTCCCTCAGATAAAATTACATTCCAAGGAACATGAGTATACCATGAAAAATTACTAATCACTCAAGCAAACAAGCCACCATAAACAGGAACTAGCAAAAACAATAATTCAACAAAACAAGCTCATACTTCCCAAAGACTACAGATACAGATAGAGTAACAGTGAGGCACATGATATAAAATATTTGTATTCAATAGATTTCAAAAGCAAAAACATTAAAAGTCTGTCAAAGAACTATCAAAATCAACAAGGCAAATTTAAAAATAATGAATGCAACTTGAGAAAAACATAACCTCAATAATTAATCTTAAGAACTCTGTGGCAGAGCTGGGTGTGTGGTGCACATCCATAATCCAAGTGGCTCAGGAGGCTGAGGCAGGAGGATTGCAAGTTCAAAGTCAGACTTAGCAAGACCCTCAGCAACTTGGCAAGACCCTGACTCAAAAAAAAAAAAAAGTGTGGGGATGTGCTCAATGGTTAGGTACTCCTGGGTTCAAACCCTGGTGCAAAAAAAAAAAAAAAAAAAATCTTCCCCAAACATAAAACCTCTGTGGCAGGGATTCTCAAACTTTGGTGTTATCAGTATCACTCGGTGAACTTGGTGAAAAAACAGGGGCACAGGCCTTAACCTACTTCAATGAGCCTGGGCTTCTGTGTTCTTTAGAGGTCTCCAGGCAATTCTGACATACTCCAAAATTCGAGAACTGCTATTATATGGATGAAAAATAGACTACATACAGCTTAAAAAAAAAAAACGGAAGAAAGATCTGAAGAAATTACTCAGGATGAAGAAGAGAAATTCAAGAGAAGAAAAATATGAGTGGTTAAGGGATATAATGGATTTAGAGAGAAGTTCTAACATTATTATTATTATTATTATTATTATTATTATTATTATTATTTTGGTACCGGGGATTGAACTCAGGGGCACTCGACCATTCTGCCACATCCTCAGCTCTATTTTGTATTTTATTTAGAGACAGGCTCTCATTGAGTTGCTTAGTGCCTCACTTTTGGTGAGGCTGGCTTTGAACTTGTGATCCTCCTGCCTCAGCCTCCTGAGCAGCTGGGATTATAGGCGTGCACAATTAAGTCCAGCTCTAACATAAGTTTTACTGGAGCCTTAGATGAAAAGAATGTTTCCATCTTTTTTGTAGTTCCCTAAACTGCAAAAAATTTGGAAACATTTTTGGAAATTTGGAAAAATTATTCCAAGAAGTTTTCAGAACTGATAAGTCAATTCTCAAATTCAGAAAATAAAATGAAGATAAAGCATAGTAAAACTACATAACATCAAAGAAAAAGAAAATCTCTTAAAGGGAAAAAGAGATTATTGATAATTAAAAAATTAAAATTGAAAGATGATATCCATAGTAACACATGAAGCCAAAAATCAGTGGGAAAATATCTTCAACTGCTGAGTGAAAATAACTATTGACCTATAATTCTATATAAAAAATAAAACTACCTTTCAAGTAGTAGGGCAAAATAAAGGTATTACCAATAAAAAAGTCATTACCCACTCAGCATCCCCCACCCCTCAAAAAATAGGGAAAGACAAATAAGAGTTTAGCAAGCAGATTCTCCCTAACAAACTTGATTCTAGAAGAAACACTTGAGTTGCAAGAAAGAATAATAAATCAATAAAGTAACAAATATGTGAGTAAATCTAAATATAAACCTAGTAAAATAAAACAGTAATAACTTCTAGTATGTGCAACTAAAAGAAGTTAAAACATAACGAAAATATTGGACTATATAAGCATTGTGCAATGTACTGCTATTATTGTATCTCTACCTGTTTTTATTTTTTTCCACAGATAAAATTACATTCCAAGGAACATGAGCATACCATGAAAAATTACTAATCACTCAAGCAAACAAGCCACCATAAACAAGAACTAGCAAAAACAATAATTCAACAAAACAAGCTCATACTTCCCAGGCTAGTAGAATTAACTGGGTTAAAGGCTATAAACATTGTCAAAACTCTTTATCCTTATTATCAAATTATTTCCAAAATTGTTCAGACCAAAAGACACTCATATAAGCAATGTATTGAAATGTTCTTTTCATTGAAGGATGGCTACCTTGGAGTCCTGCTTTATTTGGTGATAACTTCAACAAGGCAAAGATCTGTCCTTTCAAAAGTACGAGAATAAATAGCTGTTGTCATTTCTGTCAGGAAATCAGTTAAACTGGAAGATTTCCTGTTTAAGGTTGTTTATTTTTTCTATTCCTCATGTTGCTACAGAAATAGTCAGTGCTATTGTGTTTGGTAATAAACATATTATAATTTCCTTATTTCTGACTACCTCTCTATAATACTAAAGTTCTAAGAAATTAAATCACAGCAATACTAAAGTTCGAAAGAATTAAATTATGCCAGTGTTTACTTGCATTATTTAATACTTTATATTCTAAAGTCATTTAGGGAACTGCAAAATCTATTTGTGATTCAGAATTAAATAAAATACCTCATTGTCAGGGGGCTGCCCTGAACAGGAGCTATACACACATCTTTAAGTCCTGAGTAAAGAGGTATTGGACTGGTATTGCACCCTGCAATGAAAGTGGACTTTACCTCAGCTTGGATAAGAAAGGTGCAGCTCTGGAAGTGGGTGTCACCTGATGGGGCTGAATTACACCCACTTGTTTGTTGTAATTCTACCCTTCTGCCCTTTTTTGGATAGAATGTTCCATGGATTAGTCCCCTCATTAATAAAACCCGGGTTCAAGGCGTGCTTCCTCTCTTTCTTGCCTGCTTTGCCTCCTTTTGTGGGAACTGGGTCAGAGGAGTCATAGAAACCAAAGAAAGATATTTTTCTGTCTGGGTGTCTTTAAATAGTGCCAGCCTAGTTCTTCTGCAGTGACCATGACTTAGTTGTGTGTCGCAACACCTCATTACAAAAAAAAGTCCTTCTCAGTTCTTAAAGTATGAAAAATAATTTAATAAGCTAGGTGCTGCAGGTGCTGTAATATACCTGTGTAATATACCTCTGTAGCCCCAGCTACTTGAGAGGCTAAGACAAGAGGATAGCTTGACCTCAAAGTTTGAGGCCAGCATGACAATAAAGCAAGACTCCAGCTCAAAAGGAAAAAAAAAAAAAAAAAAAAAACCAAACTGTTGGTAAAAGACAAAAGCAAAAAATATATTTTGAGCCTGGTTAATATTCTCGAAATATCAACCTTAATTTGGTACTTCTTCATCTACTAACTGAGGAATATATTAGTTTAGAATCTTAAATCTGAGCATACAAATAATTTCACAGTATATGATTTTTACTTTAAACTTAAGTCTACTAGAAAGAATCAACAGTTCCATGGTTTATGTTTTACATGCTATTTTTAGGATTCTTTATCAATTTTAAATGGGAAGAACTGACTTTTACTATTTTCACAGATAATGGATTATGTTCTCAGTTTATGCTATTCAAAGAATATAAAAAGGTCATTGCCATAGTTTTGTGAAGCTTATTTTTTCATATCATAAAAACTTGAAAACTATGTAAAAATATAAAGTCATTGAGAGTCTTAGTAGCTAAAGGTAATGCTAAAATGTTGCTGTTTTATGACACAAACTTAACTTATAAATGTGACTGTTTTGGGTTTTGTAAAACTCAGTTATATACTACTGGATAGATTTTATATAGGATTTCTCCCCTTCCATTTTGAAAAACCTATTTATTTTTCTCCAATATAATTTCAAATGTGTATGTCTCACCATCAGGGATTGGCATCATTGAGAATCATTCTACCCAATAAAACAGATGTTGGTACAAGTTTTTAAAAGAAGAAAAAGTGCACATTGTCAGTTATGGCACATTCCAGATTTCAAAGATTTGTAAAGACAAAATGACTGTGGGTTTCCTTATCACATAAAACATGGAAAATCTTCTTAAAGATACAGGCTAGGGGATGTGGCTCAAGCGGTACCGCGCTTGCCTGGCATGCGCGGGGCACTGGGTTAGATCCTCAGCACCACATAAAAATAAAGATGTTATGTCCACTGAAAACTGAAAAATAAATACTAAAAAATTCTCTCTCTCTCTCTCTCTCTCAAAAAAAAAAAAAGATAAAGGCTGCCTTTTTAAAGAACTTATACAACATTTTATTTTATTGCAGATTCTTTGCAATATTTTAACTGCTGCATGATAATAATGTCAGTGGAGTATCACTGACTCTTCAGTGCTGCAGTGTCCACTGAATGCCTATTCACATTTATAAGTGAAAGAGACAACTCACAGACTGCATTTTAGGGTGAGCAGATAGGAATGAGGGAGGCTGACAGACACTAGAATCTCTATTCAAGCCCTACCCACCCCCACTAAAAGCAACAAAAGCAAAACAGAAAAACAGTACATGGAGGGCCCTGCTTAATCCACTAATCCTCAGTTAAAAACCTGACTTCTTTGAAGCCCATGGTTACTTTTTTTTTTTTTTTTTTTTTTAAGAATACTATTGCAGTCTGCTGTTTGGGGCAAATACCACTGCTATGCAGGGTTATGATAGACCAACCCAAGCAACCCATCTGCTAATTTCTTCAATCAATCATCGCTCTTTCTCTTCCCCTTGGCATTCTTGCTCTCCTTCTTAGCCATTCACAGAGAACTCCATTTCGGATAAATGGTTACCACCTGTGCTATAACCAGCTCTTTTTTTTTTTTTTTTTTTTTTAATTTTTTTTATTGGTTGTTCAAAACATTATAAAGCTCTTGACATATCATATTTCATACATTAGATTCAAGTTGGTTATGAACTCCCAATTTTACCCCAAATACAGATTGCAGAATCACATCGGTAACCAGCTCTTATTTCCAAATTCTTTTGAAATGTGGCTCATACTGTAATGATTTCTTCTTGGCTATGATCTACTCTGTTTTCCAAATCTAATGTTCATTCTCTTCAAAACCTTTAGGCATCCTGCTTTCATGCTTTTATCAATATATTCCATTTTCTAGGAAAAAAAGTTTTTTGATTCTAGGGATTAAATCCAGGGGCACTTTACCACTGAGCTAGAGCCCTTCTTATTTTTTTATTTTGAGAGGGTCTCAGTAGTTTAAAGTCTAGTTGCTGAGGTTGGCCTCAAACTTGCCAACATTCTGCCTCAGCCTCCCAAACTGCTGGGATTACAGATATGTACCACCGTGTATGGCTTCCAAAAACTTCTTATTATTGTTAATTCAATAGTCTTCTGATTACGGGAAGGGAAGAAAATGTTAAATGCAGACCACCACCTGAAAAGAAAAGTGTTGTATTTTCTTTTTAAAAACCAAAAGTTCAGAACTTTAAAACTCATAATTGGGGCTGGGGATGTGGCTCAAGTGGTAGCGCGCTCGCCTGGCATGCGTGCGGCCCGGGTTCGATCCTCAGCACACATACAAACAAAAATGTTGTGTCTGCCGAAAACTAAAAAATAAATACTAAAAAATTCTCTCTCTCTCTCTCTCTCTCTTAAAAAAAACCTCATAATTGAACAAATACTAACTAAAGCAGAATATATTCAGTGATAATCTCTGGACATGAGAAATGACTATTTTTAGAAAGAAATTTCCTCATATTTAAGCATTTTTAAATAAACTATATCTCACTCTATGAGAAATGTTCATCTCAAGCTAGATATTTACTTTAAAATATGAAATTTATATAATTCAAACAGCACTACTGACTGCCCTACAAACACATACCAGCTCTGAACATTTTTGTTGAAAGAATGTTGGTCTTTTTTGTCCCTATTTGATTTGCCAGTCTAGCTCTAGACCTCTCAGAATCACAGGCAAGTAGAATAGGAATTTACCATATATCTGGTAAGACCTATTCACACTGTAGATGAGGAAACTGAGGCCACACAAGACCAACTAACACAACACCACCTAACCGTGGAAGGGAGGGATTAGAATCAAGCACTTACATTCCTACACCAGGGTTCTACCCACACACATCCCCATCTCCTTCCATAATTTCATAAGAGGTTTTATCTTTTTTCACAGCTCTTGTCAACTCTTATTTAATGTCTGTCTTTCTTGTAAAAGTATTTAAGTGCCATAGGAGCATAAGCCCTATCTTGTTCTTCATAACTTGTTGTTATGTACTCAATCATTATTTGTTAACTGAATGAGTGAATGCATCATACCGCCTCCCTATTTACTCTCCATGAACTTAGTGTAACTTAACATCTTCACAGAGTAGCATATCGGGGGAGAGACCGGGTAATACCTGTGAACAGCTTGAAATGATAGGTGAAATTTTCTGGGCATTACCCTCTTGTGAAGTCTGCAGTTCTCATTAAATTCTTAAAGAGAGTCATGTTTTTTTTTTTTAAAGCTGAATGTTACTGCTGTAGGAAAAGGTACCCAAAGGAGAGTTTTACTCCAACATATTTAGGCTCCCAACTGTTAATTCTGTGTGACTTACTTTCTATTCTACAGACTTACCTGTACAGCCCTCTGGCATGTGTGTTTGTGAGACAGTGAGTGTGAGATATACTGGGAACTGAACCTAGAGGGTCTCTACCATTGAGCCACACTCTGGTCCTTTTTATTTTATTTTGAACAGGGTCTGCTAAATTGCCCAGGCTGGCCTTGAACTTGCCGTGCTCATGCCTCAAACAATAGAGTCCCTGGGATTACAGACATGCACTACCATACCCTGCTTCTCCCACTGTCATATTTTAGAAGCTTGGAATTTCTTAGGTTCTGTGTAAGACGAGGAGGGGAATCTGGGTAAGAATTGACTGCAAATAAAATAACACCATGGTTCTCCTACAAGCAGAAATAACAAAAGTATTCAATAGTCTTTTTAGCACATAACATTGTTTATAAAATACCTTTTCAGCAGGAAGAATGTGTTTTTTCATGAAATGCTTCACCTCCATAAGAACTTCCTGGCCTTTCTTAGTCTGTAGGAACAACTGTCCTGTAGTATCAACCTGTGGCAACACATTACTGAAAGTTCTTGACCAGAAAAGAAAAGAAAAAAAAAAGTTATCAATATGTTCAAAATCAAAATTATCTATTTCTGAAGATAATGTGAAGTCTGCCTTCCAGCTCCCCCGAATATCCCTCAAAGAGAGTTGCCATACTTTAATTTTTGTTGTCTTTCGTATTATGGAGTAAATATAGAATCACCTTATCTTGAACATTAAACTTTAATGCTTAAAGCACTATTTGGGAAAAAATATAAGCCTAGCATGACCTCAATCAATGCTAGTTTTGAATCTTTGTTGAAGTCATCTGTCAAAGTCACTAAAAAGAAGGAAACTGAACACAAATTTAATACTTATACTAAAAGAAACACAAGTATGACTTCAAGGTTATTCTAAAGAAGACCTTTAAAGGTAAACACAAAGAACAACAGTTGGTTATCATGTTGTTACAGATCACAAGTATCCATCTATATGAAGAAATGTGGAAAACCAACTATTGTAATGCTATTCTGCAGGTACTTGTGGCTTAGGCAAAAATTTCCAGGGACAACATTATACACATATTCAGTAACAGGAGTATAACTAGAACAGGGTGTTAGATGCCTCAAAAAGCACTCTAATGATGGAGACATGGATTTCAAATACACTTATGAAGGGGAGTTGTACGGAAGATGGAAGGAGACCCTCATTGTTATACAGAATACATGTATGATGTTGTGAGGAGAAAAAGAAAAAAAAGTGTGTCATATTAGATTGGATAGAGAGAAGTGATGGGAGGGGGAGGGGGATAGGAAGGGCAGCAGAATAGAATAGACATTATGATTGCTGTATGTATATAGGGGACTGTATGACCAATGTGATTCTGCAATCTGTACAATCAGAAAAATGAGAAATTATACCCCAATTGATTCAAATGTATGAATTGCCAAGATCATTGTAATGTCATGTGTAGCTAATAAAAAAATACACTTATGAAGTGTATGAATAAAATACTGTGGGAGAAAGTAATAAATAAGCTTATATACTACATAATTTTAAAGAGGTATAATTAAAATATTAGAAGGAACTATTAGTCAAATATTAGAAGGAAACATTTGAGTTGTACCTATATCTTTAAAAGGTTATACATTCAAATTGATAAAAATATGGTAATTTTTAAGTCATAAATATGGGAATTTTCTTTTCATTTTGGGTCAATTTATTTTTATGCATATAAGAGATTTTACCAAAATACTATCATAACTAGCAACAGAAATCCTGGCACCATCAACAAAAATAATGCCTATCTCATTAAGTTCATAACCTTCACATACCTAATTATTTCTTAATGAATGAATAGACTGTTTTTCCTCCCTACTCTCTGTGAACTTATTCAAACAGACCTAATTAAGGCTCTAATTTGAGTTACTGAAGGACTCTGTTTTCCTTACCTTTTTGAGAGTTGTAATCCAGTTTCTGCCAGAGGTTGCACAATATTGGCAAACAGAAAGCTATCCTCAGATGAATTATTTCCTAAAAGATATCTACTATATACTCCCTATAAATAAATTAACATAGGGCAATTAAAATTTATTGAAAACTGTCCTTCAGCTATCCAATCAGTCTTTCCAAAGTTTCTCAGCTATGTGGGGAATTAAATTCAAAATACAAAGATGTAAATTAGTCTACCAATGCCATAAATTCACATGTAGGAGTAATAATTATACTCCACTAAATTAAAAGGTCATACTGGTATCATGTAGTTAAAACACTCTCATCCAGGGGAAATTGTAACTGATAATCAAAACAAACTTGAAAAGGATCCTAGCAATTACCAAAGACATCAAACCTGCAATTAACATCTCTAACAATCACTACCTTCTCTTCACAGTGAGGGTAAATCTAAAGAAATCAAAATCTGTAAAGGCAAAGAGAAGGCAATGAGATGACCTCTAATATTTAATCTCATTTGTGGACCCTTAATTTAGTAATTTACTATTTACTATTACAGTAATTTACTAATACAGCTTCCTTTGAACTGTGTTAGTTGAATATTAATCAGTTTTAAAAAATAATTCTCCATTTCTGTACTTCCAATATAATAAACACCCCTTTCCATCTCTCTAAATACAAGTGACTGGATTTCATTACTATTTTCTTTATGTAATTCTTTATGCAATAAACAATGTAATGATTTTTCTATCTTTCCAATTTTACATTTCCAGTTAGAATGGAAAGTTTGTGATCACGTCTAAGGCTATTACTATGTAGTTTACAATGAATATTTTAATTTCAATTATAACTCATGTCAAATTTTTATTTGAAATGAAAATCATTTTAAATTTAAAGTCTATTTGGTATCTGATTTATAGAAACTGACAGATACTGAACACATTTCAAGAAATCCATTCATTCAACATGATCAGCTGTTAGAATATAGGATGAGACGTAATATACTATTTCCTGGAGGAGATTTCAGTTGTTCATGTATAGCATAAATTCTGAGGACAAAGAAAATTAAATGTAATTTTCTTTATTCCTTCTTTTCTCATTTAAAAATTTTCTGAAATCTCTTATTTACTGTTCTTTTTCTAAATCCTACTTTTGATGAAGCATCTCAATTTCTTAAAACCTTTAAAATTCAAGGTAGCTGGAAACTGGATAAGAAAAAAGAAGGCATTTGTTTATGTTAAAATTGGAGAAAACCTGAATTTATGCTCTATATCCTCTCAAAATTTATTACATTAAATATGACTGTTAGAAAATGCAAAATTTTTGTCATTTATTCACTCAAAAACATAATAAGCAGCTACCATATATAAGGTACTGGGATTCTTCCCTTGTCATCAGTTCTGGTTAGCTAATGACTTTTTAGTCTGAAGCAGGGAGGCTCAAAAGAGTGTAGCTTGTTTTCACATTGGATATTCAGGAAATGGCCAGTTTCTACCTACTTTTTGCTGTCATTATGTCTTTCTCTCTCTCTCACCCTCCTTCTCCTATGTTTATTATACAAAAAAGTGGCAAAACATTTTTCTACTCAAAATTTCCCTTACTAAAGGTCCTATTCTGTAGATTTACATTTTCTCCATAACTGATAGCTGGTCTTTAAGAAAAGCAAGATAGTCTAAGGATTAAAAAATATCAAATCCTGAAGACCAAAAAATACTGTTAACAGTACATTAGTAAATAATGTCGAAACATATTCAAAACAAATAATTACCTGTGCTATTCCAGCCAGTTTAAAATATGAAAATGCAAGAAAGAAATTCCAGTTAGGAAGAATAGGATTAATTCCCCTGTAGCGGCAATATACTGAAACCAGTTCTTCCATTGATGGTATTCCTGTACAAAAAGTACACAATATAAACTTAAATAAAAAGAGAGGGTAAATATTTCAAAATGTTACAATATGACATATATATGTAAAATAATATAATAACCATTAATCCACACATCAAACATGCTCTAAATATTGATTCTCAAAAGAACATTATATACAAAGGATTATATTTTATCACAAACTACTAACATAAAATACCATATTTATAAAAATTGATAAATAAAATTAATGAGAAACATTTGGAAGAAACAAAAACTAAAATTACAATATAATTAGTTATGATAATAATAAAGATAATTCTGTGTTAATAGCAACTTAGACAACATTATGTTTTGTACCTATGCTTTCTTGAATTTGAGAACTTTGATGCAGCATTGGAATGGTCCTTGGCCAAAAGTAGAACAGAGAAAGATAAGCTAAATCTGACAGAGGATGACCAGTGGTTGAAAGTTCCCAATCCAAAACTGCCAAAACTCGAGTCTGTAATTAAAAAATTTAAAAAAAGGTCTTTTAACATATTAAAATTCAAATCAATGAAAATAAGAAAATAGATGAAATAGAATATACTTAAAATCATGTTTTCCATCAAAAGCCAATATAGAGCTATAGTTTGCCAGTTTTTACCCCCAGTGGCACATCTATCCCATTTATGAAGTAATGAAATGAATTAGCCTTCATTAGGTAGAGCCAAGTCCTCTGGTTTCATTACTGGCCTTCAGTCCTTCTGCATTTTACTTTACTTATTTTACTAATAAGCAACACAAAAGCAGATGAAACTTCTCAACCAGGAGTAGTTGTGATAAAGAAGAAATTTCAATAGTTAATTGTATTTCAAGAAATCATGTATAATTAAGCATTAGCTCTGGTGATTAAATCTAGCTACATAACAAATCTTACACCAGTATGGCAATACTTTTTACAGAGGATCATTTCATGTTGTAGATATAAAACCACAATTTCTATAAAAGATGCTTTTTATGAATACAAAATCTACTATTATACAATAACATAATAAAAAGATCATTATGTAATTTGGAGCCTATAGAACAGAAAGTTTTTTTATTCTATTATGTAACATGTATGAAGGGAAAATGTCTTTTAAGAACACAGAACAATGTAAATACAAGGGAAAAAAGCAACTTATAGATTAATATGTGTAATATGGTTCTATTTTTGTTTAAAGAAAAAAGTTACAATGAATACTCCAAGTTGAAATGATATGCACTAACTGATTGCAAGGGACTGAGGCAGGAGGGAAGAGGTACAGGGAGGCATAGCAACATCTGAGCAATGTGAGCTACTAGGCTTCACGGCTCTGTATAACAGTGCATGCTTGCACCCTCTCACTTCTCAGTGGCTCTGGGGAAAACTGTGGGCTTTGCATCAGATCTATTTTCAAATCCTAGTTCCATCATTCACTAACTGGTCAAGTTAACCTTTCAGACCTCAGTTTTCTCTCAGCTATAAAATCTACCTCTTACATGAGGTTAGTATAAAGAGGCACTAGATAAGGGCAGGTAGCATATCTGTTCTGTTTCCCAGTTCCTAACAAAGTACATATGTACCTGGCACTCAGTAGGTGGGCTACATGTATTTATTCAATGAATAAGTACAGAGTCTGACATATGGCAGGCAATCAAAAATTTGTAGTTATTGCTATAGGAAACATTGATTATTCCCTTCTCCATGACTACTAGATTTCATAATATTTTTTATTGTTGTGATTATATTGTATTATAAGAGGATCATTTCATGTTACTATTCTACCTAGTAATTTATAAGTAATTTTAACTGTATTAAAATGATTTGGATTCCAGAGAGATTAACTAAAGCGATTTCTACAGACCAAAAAGAAGATGACTTGGCTCAAATCCATAACAGCTGATATCCTTACATCTGCGACAGTGATTCTCCCACACCTGGAGGCTAATGAATAATGAACACCATTAAGGCCTATTTCAAATGTAAGAAACCTTGGGGCTTACTTGTGGGAATACCTTCAGACTCATATGCAAGTTACAGGAAGAAGGATGGGATATCATAAGAAGAGTCAAACCCAGGTGGTAACCAGGATGCCTTTTTCAATATCCATTTTATTATTGCCTTTTCCCATATCATGAAGTTTTATTTTATTTTTTGAGCTCATACAGACCTAGGTTAATGTTTTTCTGATCAGTTCTATTTTTTGACTGTGGAGTTTTTAAACATTGCAATGGAGATTTCACCTGTGAAAAGCTACAAGGCATTTACTATTATGTTATGTGTTGTATGTATTGTGTTATGTGTGCACACTTCTGTTTTGTGTTGTATGAATGTATGTGCGTATGTCCATATATCATATATGAGGAGCGCTCATGAAAAAATGGATCCAAATATTTTTTTTTATTCATGTGATTTAAATGGTTTAATTTAAATTGGGTAAACAGCTGTTGAGGATTGTTTTAATATGTGAACAAAAAAGAAGGTTAACAGATCTGTTTGTTTACTTTTACCTTTCCTTTTCATTATATTTAATAATTCTGTTCAGGATAATGTAAATTGTTTAGAAAATTGCTTTCTTTTAGTGCCTGCTAGAATGTTACATAATTATGTAAATTGTTTAGAAAATTGCTTTCTTTTAGTGCCTGCTGGAATGTTACATAATTTTTCTTAGCCATCATTGCCAGAATTCCTATCTTCATCCCAGTGCCGGTGAAGACAAAGATAAAACCAAACTACAGCTTCTGCGATAGCTATCACCACAAACTGTATAAACTGATGCATCAATGAATAATAACTCAGCAAGTGATGCTCAATCAAGGAGTCGATTTACTTTGGGAGGAAATGGACATATTAATAGATTCCTCTGCTTTGAACTGTTTGCAGAACTTGCCTGGACTATGTATCACTTGCATGCATTGTGAACTATCTGTTGGTGCAGCGAATTGTGGTAGTGCTGGGGTATCTTTACTGATGGTGTCATTGGTGGTACAATTTTTTCAAAAAGAGCCATCATTTGGCTTGGTGCCGTGGCATTTTGCATCCTCCTCCCTTCTGCTTGTGATGGTCTAAAATTTGGGGGGCAACAGAGGTAAGGCAAAGAAACTCACCCCCCCCCATTGGCACCAAGGCCAAATTTGGGGCCAACAGAGGTGAGGCAAAGAACCTCACCCCCCCAATGGTGCAAAGGCCTATCCACAAGTATGGCTGTATGCTGGACTGGTAGCCAATGACGGGTAAGATCCAATTACAATGGTACCAACCTAAGACAGGAGGCTGAAGCCTTGAGGTCAGTTCATCCGATGACGGGTAAGGACCATATGTAGTATTGGACAACCTAAGACAGGCACGGTCCCTAAGCCACATGCTTGTTGTTTAATTAAACAGAAGGGGGGAGTTGTTGAGAGCCACAGTTTAGTCGGAATGATGCCTGGCATTTTGCTAGAGGGAATGGTTGAAAGGTGACCCTGCTTCGGGAATAGGGCGGCTCTGGGATTAGGGCGGATCCTGCTGCCTCAGGGCGCCCGCCCACTACTTTGGAGTTCCCGTTGAGTTCTCAGTGGGGGTTCAGTGAGAATTGTCAGGCGGAGCCTGGTGGAGGGAGTGTGTTCCCGGGAAGTGTGTGTAGAGTGCCGGTAGAGTTCGGGAATAAAGAGTTGCTGTTTGAACCTACAAGGCTTTGTGGTGGCTCAGTTATTTGGTGCCCAGCCAAACTGCGGCAAGTATGTAATAAGTTTCATTATCTCTGTACATTTCACTACAAGCAAAACCTGCCACAGCCCGGCTGGCTGGGCAAAATAGCGGGGGGGGGGTGGGGGGGGGTGGGGGGGGGTGACAAGCAACCTGTGAAGGTTGATACAGCGGGGAGCCGCTTTATTGTAGGAGAGTAGAGGTATATATACCCTTAACTGATTATACACAGCTTGTTTCAATTAACATCATCCAGATACAGCAATCCTCATCATCTTAACAATTATACACAGCTTAACTCAGTTATCATGTAGATACAGCAATTACCCAAAAAGGAATCTCTATCATCTTAATGGCTCACTGGCATTACTTCATCTTAATAATTACACACAGCTTAACTTAATTAACATCATCTTAATGGCTCACTGACGTTACTTCTCAAACCACTCCTCCTAGCATACTGCCAGGCGCCATCTTGACCTGTTTGTGGCTCTCAGCAAAAACCAATTCTTTCAACATAGATTCATTCAGAATCATGTGAGCACCTGCTCTATAAATATAAAAAGACCTGTAGGTATATTCATATTCTCTCTCTCTCTCTCTCTCACTCACTCACTCTCTCTTCATCTATTATGTAGATTCCAGAGACAAAGATAAGAAAAAAATAAAGACATAATCCTTAACCTGAATAGAAAAAAAAGCTTTCTATCATATTTCTGTACATATATATAGGGGAGCACATGCATATACATATCTGTCATGTAATCCAGAGGATGATTTTGCAATTTGTGATCTTATGGGGAATAAAAAGTCTAATTCTCTACTGTGAGAATTTTAAAAAGAAGGAGAAAGATAAACTATTAACTGAAATGACATTTTAAATTTTTAAAGCTCTTAGTGTTAGTCCATAGTGAGTATCTTTTCTTCTTCAATTATTCTCATAGTTTGCCTTGTGTGATGTGTAGGCACATAGGTATATATTGTTCTTTTGCTAATTCCTGGGTATCTTTTCTCTACATCTCTATTTTGAGCTCATTAGGAGATACATTTCCTTTCCATCCCATGTTTCAGAGCACACAGTTAGTAATGAATAAATGCTAATTGACTTGGATTCATGGATTACATCCATGAAGAGTTAGCTACAATAGTTATTGGAGGCAGAAGCTATTTAAGTTTGACTTAACTAGTAATTCTGAGATTGCTGAGTATAAAGTAGAAGATATTTTCCTAACTACTAAAAAATTAAAAGGTGATGATATATATTAACAAATTAGAATTGCAGCTAAATAACTAAAATCTATGTCTTTATTGGTTGTTTCCTTTTAAGAAGAAATGTCTCTCCCAGCAATTGGATACCTTGCTTATCTGAAAATAGATGATACCTGTTCAGCTACTTTAATCCCATAAAAGATGGATTTAAAATGTGAGATTAAAGATAAAAGGGAAAAATAATTGGATATTTATAATGGTTTACCATTATGTTCAGCATATTAAAATTAAACTTTAAATATCTTAGTAAAGAACATATAATCTTTTGGGAGACCTAGGTTTGTATTTTTCCTTTCTTAAGTACAGAATAGAAAGCAACTATAGTTACATAACATATTAAGGGCTCTATTAAGAGTAGTCAAAGATAAGCTCCAAGATATTAATGAATCAAGTAATATTGACCAAGACAAGGCAGATCCTGATGTTTTAATGAGTAAGATTTTGTAATTTTCCAGGTTATAAATTGGCACTATTTAATTTTCCTAATCTTAATATAGATAGCTTAGAATCTGGAATTCATCAATGCTATTAAACAAAAGTTTATGCACACACACTTGAAGCGGTCCCCTACTTATGACTGTTAGACTTAGAATTTTCTGTCTTTATGAAATGGTGCAATGACCATATGAATTTCGATCTTTTCCTGGGCTAGCGATGTGAAGGATAGTACCCTTTTATGGTTCTAGACAGTGGCAGTGAACCACAGCTCTCCATCAGCCATGTCATCATAAAGGTAAACAACCAATACTTCCGAGCATACTGTGTAGGTAGGTCATGACATTCAGTAGGTTAGGCATGTTAAACACATATTCAATTTTTGATATTTTCAAATTACAATTAGTTTATCAGAATCTAATCCCATTACAAATTGAGAAGCATCTGTATATAATTATATATACATAATTCTAATATCCGGACTAACTTTCCTATGAAAAATTTCCTGTCCTGCTGGTAAATATGCTCACATATCCTTATAAGGATACTTTGAATAATGAAAACTATGCAATGCAACTTATGTATTTTTTCCCTGTACTCTTTTTGTAAGGAAGGAATATAAAACCCAAAAGTGTAGCATATAAGTTTACAGCAGCTTTTCCTGTTCTAAAAAAAATTTAGCATTGTGAGAAAATTAATGGACCCAGAAAATAAGAAGCAGGATTGGGGAACTGTAAATCTTTGATTTGTCTGTACCCTTTACAAAGAGTACACTGTGTACATTTACACAGGGCAAGGTTACATTAATCTCATGCAATTCTCTGAGGCCTCAAAAGAGGCTTCTGGAATTCTGCCTTCTCTGAGCTTATAATAAACAAATTAAAAATTCTTAATAGCATAGAAAAAAAGAATCCAAAGAAATGTAATGAACCAGAAGAAAGAGCAAGAACATGGATGAGCCAAATATTTTAAATAATAAATGAAAAATGTCTTTGGTAACAGTGATGTACATATAAAAATTCCAAATCCGTTTTAAGTAGTAAATTAGATACCATTTAAGATTAGAACCAGCCTTAAAGGTAGGCATCTACCTGTGCTAGAAATAATTTTTTCAAGTTTTAAGTGTGTATACATCCTGAGTTGTAGGGAAGGAGGGGAAAGCAGGGCTCCATGGGGATGTCCAGGGGGCATCTACTTGCTTTTCAATTGAGACCTACTTTAGTTATTATAAATATGGCTTACAATACCTCCTTAGGGTGGAAAATGATGTTATCTAGCTTGAAATCTCCATGAATCAAATTGCTCTCATTGTCATTATCTGGCAGGTTTTTCATTAGCCACTCAGATAGCTGTTTCATGGCAGGGATGTCCTGATGAGCTGCAGCTTGATACTGCGATGTCCAGGTTGAAACCTAAAGATATAAATATGAAAAATGATAGAGCTGAAAGTGGAATGGAAGGTTGAGCCATTCTAAAATTAAAACAAATTCATTTATCTCAAATTTTATTTTACTCTGAAAAGCTTGAGATAATGCCTATAAATGAAAAATCACATAAGTTAAAACATTCATATCAGCCTCAAATTTTAAACACTCAGGTATTGCCTATCTTCCTTCATTTTACTCTCCTAGCATTTTGTCAAAGACAAAAACAAAACAAAACAAAACAAAAAAAACCCTGGCCTAGCTGGGCTTGGTGGCTCATGCCTGTAATCACAGTGGCTTGAGAGGCTGAGGCAGGAGGATTGCAAGTTCAAAGCCAGCCTCAGCAAAAGTGAGGCACTACTTGACCCAGTGAGATCTTGACTCTAAAAAAATACAAAACATAGTCCTCCAAAAAGTGGGACTATATTAGGTATCTGCATTTATCTTTCCATTTCCAAGTATAAGGTCCTTGCTTAGCATCTGGAAGGCTCAGTGGTCGAGTGCCCCTGAGTTCAATCCTCAGTACCAAAAAAAAAAAAACCCAAAACAACAACAACAACAACAACAAAAACTGTCCTACTCATCATAGGTGTGATATAGTCTTTATCCAGGAACAACTTTGTGGAAAAAAAAGAATGTACACAAACACTCATACAAATAAATAGGCATAGACCATTTCTTAAAAGGGCACAAGAAATAAGTAGCCCCTGAAAAAGGAAATATGGAGGCTAGAAGAAAAAAGGAGATTTTGACTTTCAATTTTAATTGCCTTTCTTAAACTCCCAGAGTCTTCTAAATATACTTCAGGTATGAATAGTGCAAATACTTTCTATCATTCTTAGAATTAAAAACAAATCCACTTTTTCAGACTCCTCCAACAAGTGGGACTATATTATGTATCTGCATTTATCTTTCCATTTCCAAGTAGTCCTTGCTTAGCATCTGGAAGGCCATCTTAAGTGAAAGCCACCATTGTAAGGAAAAAGTTTCACTTTCCCACCCAAGGGCGTTTCTGAGAAAGGCTCACCACTCCTTTACACTAACCAAACTCCTCTGATTCCTGAGCTTCCCCCATAAAAGTCCCCAGAACTCAAGCCTGTTTGCCTCTCTCTCTCCTATAGAGAAGATGCCTTTATTTGTCAGCTCTGACAAATAAACTCTTGTGTGTATCTCTGCCTGGTCTCCGTCTTTTATTTCTTACTTACCCATCTGTGGTTCCTTGCTTTCCCTTCACCAAGTGTATCTCTACTCAATTTAATGCAATAGAACAGAGATCTTTATCTTTAGAGTTTTACTAATCCAGGTTTAAATTATGTTCATGCCGCTTACTTGTGTATTACTTTGTCAGTGTAAGCCTTAGTTTCCTCATCTGCAAAATGGAAGTGAAAATACCTATGTCTTAGGGTTGTCACAAAGATAAGAAAGAGAAGGTCAATAACTCATCTGGTACAGGACCTGACACAGACTAAGTACTCTCCAAAACCTAATTCTCCCTCTCTTCAGCTTTCTCCCACCCAAATTGACATGTTTACAAAGGGAAACAGCCTCCTATATATCTGGTCTTGCTTTCCCTTGATTGAAAGGCTCACTATGTCCCCTATCACTCCAAATTTCGTCTTTCTTAAAAAACTTACTGCAAAATATCTTTCCCAGAAAGTTTTTCCCATCTAAGCAATCTCAGTGCTCTGAATGACAGTGCTCTTGTGATAAGCACCAAACAATTTACTACTAGGTTATACACTCTTTTATATAATTTTCTAGTTTCATGTATTTGAGATGTACAGGTTCATGTACAGTTCTCTCAAAAATGACAAGTTTCTTTAGAAGAACCTATTTCTCTTGTTATTTTTCACAATACTCAGAAAGAATTAAACACACAGTAAAGCTTAACAAATGCCTGCTGGCACAACTTAGAAAGGGAAAACTGTTTTCCCAGTGTGGTGCACACTTGATCCTGTAATGGGTAAACTAACCCAAGCCTGGATGCAAAATAAAACCAAGAACACTGTCCTGAGAATTAGTGCCTGGGAAAGGGAGAGTTCTCCCCTTTCTAGTCAGCTCCTCTTCTGGGAACTTGATTAGCACCATGCCCTCCTACTTTTTGGATTATAAATGACTTCTGCTAGAATATAACTACTTTCCTTTGAAGTATAAAAGTCCCTGTACCAGTGGAGGCACTGGGCCCAAGGCCTCATAAAAGGAGCCAGTTCTTCCCCTTATCATTCTCTGCTTTGTAAACAAGCTTAAAATCTTGTACACAACTATGTATTGTTTGAACTAGAAAATTTATGACACTACATAGCTTATAAATGTTGTGACAAACTGGTAATGCATGCTGAGAATTTGGAGTTTGATCTCCTCTGGGCCTGCTGGTTTAAAATAAAGTTTGAGCTCTCCACTCTTTTAGAGTGCCATTTGCCATTTCTTGCCTGATTCCCACAATAATCCCAGTGATTCAGGAGACAAGACAGAATGATTACAAGTTCAAGGTCAGCCGGAGGAACTAAGCAAGACCTGTCTTCAAATAAAAAATGTTAAAAAGTGGGCTGGGAATTATTAGCTCAGTGATAGAGTGCTTTTGTAGCCTGAGCAAAGCCTTGGGTACAATCCCCATAAAATCCCCAGAGAGAAAGAGAGTAAGGGGGTAGGGGGCAGAGAGAGAGGCCGAGAGGGAGAGGGAGGGAGGAGGGACTAGGCAGAAAATATATTGTAAGTTAAAAGAAGAATCTGAAAACAGTAGCCTAAAAATAAGTCAATCTAAAGAATTATGTAAAAATAACAAATAGCAAAGTTTCAGAAAACCATATAATGATTGGTTTTTATTTTAACAAATGAACAATATTTATTTCGAGGAACTTTAAAAAGTAGGCTTTTTATACTGACACATTACCTGTCTTTTGCAGTACCCAGCACCTGGACCATATCCCTCCAATTGCATTGTCTGTAAATTCAAAGAATGCAGTCGAGCCAGTGTCTCTACCATGGCCACATATATGGCTGAGCGTTCTGCTGGGCTAACTCTGGGAAGTGTGAAGTCACGAAAGATTCGGCCCTATGGATGTGATTATAATGGGTAATTTAAATACTTGAAACCAAAACTAATACTTTGTAGAATATGTCAGAAATACATTCATTTGTGAAACATTTACTATTGTAATAGTGGTCCACTTCCAACTTATTTTTAAAATGGACATGTTTCTTTCTCTTCCTCTCGACTACTCCCTAATCTCAGGGGAAACAGTATTACCTTTCTTCCCCATTTCAGGAAGATTCATCTGTCCTAGAGTACACATCCATTTTAGGAATGAAGTAATCCAGACTTGGGGGTGGCACCAGAAGATCTCAGAAATGACTATCTCCCAAATTAACAAGTGAATTACAACTCCAACAGAGAACACAGGGAAAGTAGCTTTGAATCACCTCCTTAAAAGACCCCTGTTCCTGCTGATGGGCAGAATCACAGCTTCTGGAACAGGGGTCTCCTGTATTTTTCCTTTGCTAGCAAAGTAATAAACCTTCTTTTTTCTTTTTCCCAAACTCGCATCCTTGTTATTGAATTGGCATCAGGGACAAGGACTGAGCTTTTGGCAACAATATAAGAGTATACGTTCAGAGGGAAAATATGAAGGTGTACTAAGATGAACACAAAAGTCAAACTACTCCCAACTTGAATTTTACCAGAAACAAACTAAAAAATAATTTGAATTTATTTTATTAATGGTTTGATCTTTTCTTTGGGAAATGTGCTATCCCCCCATACCTTACAGGACAATTTGCCATTTATAGATAGCTCTTTTCTGACACCTAGAGGAAGACTTAAAAATAAGTCAATATTCTCTAATTATTAAATTAGTTCTTAGTTTATTTCATCTCTCCCTCATTGTATATGCTTAAATTAAAACAAAAATTTAAGCCTTTACAAAGCAAACCGATTAACTGATTAACAGTTGAATAAACTGTCATTTATAAATATCATAATAAAATTTCATCTAATAAATCATACTTAACTTCAAAATTAAAAATAAGAACAAATGAAATAAGATTATTAACTTACCTGCACATGTTCCATCACATAAAATTCTGTTCCAATGACAGAAGGATCATTGCAGTACAGTAAAACCTTGGGAACAGGGAAGCCAACGGAAAACAAGGCTTTCTGGACTTTATATTCTCTATCAATCTAAATACCATGATAGATTATTAAAAATTAGAAACATAGAAATTTAATAACTACTTGTAAGATAACCTTAAGGAAAGAAATCAATTATAAAACAGTGTCAACAAATAATACAGAGGATAATAGTAATAATTTACTTAACAGTAGTCTTAATATAATCATTATAATTATAAACTAAATCAGCTCTAAAAAATTATAACTTAATTAGGATAAAAGGATGGGCACAGGGTCTAATCCTGGATCTGTTATTGTGAAGGCAATAGTTTTTCACAGGTTATATCATAAAATATTCCTTTGTTCTCAGCAGTTCCCTGCTCACTGGCTTTCTCATTCTTTCATATCTCCCAAGGGAGCTTAGGTGAATGTCCCTTCTAGTGTGCAACCATAGTCTTCTAGTGTGAAGGGACCAAGAAAGTTACAATCTGCAGTTTTTCATTACCCAGCTCACAGTGGTCTTTACCCAGTAAGCTAAGCCTGGGAAGCACCTATTAAACAAGATCATATTAACATCCTAAATATGCATAGTGTTTTCACTCTTCTCCAGTATTGTGATTTATGTCCTGGCTTATTTTCTAAATATCCATAGACAATATGTATTTATGCAAAAAGGAAAACTTAGTTGTTTTTAAAAAAATTGATTGAACATAATATTTGTACATATTTCTGAGATATAATGTGATGACTCGATTCACATATACATTGAAATGATCAACTCAGGGTAATTAGAAAAACTTAGTTTTTAACAAAAATCTTTTATAATTCTCACTGCTAAGTCTAATATTTAGAGAATACATTAAAATTCTATTCAACTCTTATTTTTTGTTTTTACTTGTTGATGGACCTTTATTTAACTTATTTATTTATATGTGGTTCTAAGAATCAAACCCGCATGCTAGGTGCACTCTAATACTGAGCCACAACCCCAGCCCTCAAGTCTTTTTATCACCAAAAGATTAAAGCCTTGTAGCAAGTATACTAAAATAATTCAGCAAATAGATAGTGTTATTAGATATAATATTTAAGTATATAACAAAAACAAAACATCTAAAAAATGAGCAATACTGAAAATATTCATGGGCTCATTATATTTCTTGCCAAGTATACAGGGAGGAACCAAATTCCACAAGATGATTGTTTATCAAGATGAATGGCCTGAGATAGTCTTATATTTCAATCCCAAATTCTTTTCTAAAACAAAAGGGATAAAATTCAAGTATAATTTAATTAGAAATAAATTCATTTTTCTATTACTTATTACCCAGAAGATAACTTTTAAAAAGCAATTTAGATTATTTTTGTGTATAAAAGGCATTTACTTGTCACCAAAAAATATACCATTACATTTATGTGCCATACCTTATGTGCTTTAGGAAGAAGTGAACCTGGTGGCTTTTTCCTGAGTACATATGCTTTAAAGCCCTTCTTGAGATGAAAGGTTGGATTGGACTGCCCTGATCTAGATAAAAGCAAAGAAAAGGTGAGTTACAGGATATGTTTTCCTTCTTCAAATCCTGCGGAAATGTCAGAAGAGACAGGAAATGAAAAGGAATCCACCTGAATGTTGGAAAGGCAACAGTAGTGCTATCAGCATTTCACAGTATGTAATATACTAGTAGCTGAGAATCTATGACCCACACTAGTAGAAGAGTGGACCTCACCACCTGACTATAAATCATGTTCTGTCAGAAGTAACCCACGGCAATGTATAGATCTAAGTAAATAAAGGCTGGGAGAAGAAATTTCAGGTAATCAGTCAGAAAAGCACTAAAGGATGCTGGAACAGCTGGGTTAGTACCCTTTATTTGCCCTTGGAGAGAGAACCCCATATGTCACTAAGGCTAGCAATTAAATTCAGCTCTCTACAAAAGGAGAGATAAATGAGATCCCAGAGTGAGCAGCATCTGGGCCAGGAAAGTACAAAAGTGCCACTGGTAACTAATGGACACCAGTGCACTGGCTTTCCTCTCCAGGTGTACAATAATTCTCACATTTACTAAGGATATACACTCCAATTAACAAAACTATCCAATCTACACCTTCATTTATAACATGAGCAGTTAAGCATCACCTAACTTTTGAAGAATTTAATAGTATAAAAGAGAGACCCTGAACCAAATAAGCAAAGGAATAAATCCCAGAGGCATTAGGTAATATGAGAAATGAGGAAAAAAAATCTAAAATTTCTCCCTAGGACTCCACCCTCAATCAGGAAAGAACAATAGTGAGCCCAGACTGAATGCAGCAGCAGCTCCATCTCCTATAAGCCAGAAACATTGTTCCCAGACTCGTATTAAAGAGCAATGATCTTGGCACCATCTAATTCTATGATTATACTAGTGGCTGCTAATAGATGGGGGAGGAGGGAATTAGGCATGAGGTTTCTTTCTGAGGTGACACAAAAATGTTCTAGATTAGTTAATGGTGATTGTGAATATACTGAATCATATACTTCAAAATTGTTAAAACTGTGAACTTTATATTATATGAATTTTATCCCCAAAACATCAATTAAAAAACTGAAAACTTTTCTTCTGAGGAAATACTTACTGTGGTTCTAACAAAGGCAAAAAAAAAAAAAAATGCAGAAGCTCACCTGCACTGGAGGATTATCACTGACACTGTCAAGATAGCATGGGCTAAGTTTAACCACTGCAACCATCAGGCCTTCAGAGAATCTGGATCAGAGGTAGCCTCAATGTAAGAATGATCATCACTGAGCCAATGTTTAAGATTTGGATAAGATATCCATGCTAAAAGAAACATGTTGATCTACAACCTATAAGCACTTTTGGCTTGTCCAATTTCTATTAACAAAAATGCAATCATTACATTTAGATGTGTAGCTAGAGACCTCACTGGGTTGGAGAAGATTTTGACTAGATATCAAACTAGATTCAAAAGCTCAGAAATTACTGTAGGACTTCTTCAATAGAAGAGCTGGAAAAAGGAAAGAACCAACCCTATAAGTGTTAGTTATGTTTGCAGCTACCTAGGTGGCCATCTTGTCCCATTAAATCTTATCCCTTGTCCAGAAATAAATTTGAAAATATTCAGGATTTGCAGTTTCTCTGTGTTACTCCTTATCCATTGGCATGGAAACCACTGTTGAGCCATGATATTCTGACCAAGTACAATACGGCTGTTCACACCAAGCAGCCTCAGACCTTCACCATCTACTCTCCACAATCAATTGGTTTGTTCAGTTTTATGTGATTGAGCAATGATAAAGAATAAGAACCAACTTTGCAAACTTGAACTCTTAGGCTTCCTCCTGTATCCTCTGGATTTCCATGGATTCCAGTAACTTGATACAGTTTCCAACAGCATCTGAGACATGTTTGCTGAAGATAAAAGATCAGGAAACATGAAGATAAAAAGACCACTGACATGGTGTTTGAGAATGGACAACATTAAGTATATATGGTCATTAAGACTTAAAAGTAAAAAATGTGAATATGAGAAACAAAGAGTCAAAATATTCACCAAGAAGTTGCTCAGATCTTAGATATTTAATAGGCCCCAGTGGAAGATGAATTCAAACAGAAGATTCTTGACAAGTGCAATGGAATTATCAAATGGCTGGACAAGAATCAGATTACTGAGTAGAAAGAATTTAACATCAGCAGAAAGATCTGGAGAAGGTCCCAAACCCCACCATGTCTCAGTGACCAGAGAGCAGGCACCATGCTAGGTGCTCTACGAGCAATTTCCCTGGGAGTAGTTGCTTATTCTTCCAGAGGTGCTTCTTTTGGAACCATGATTGCAGATACAAATTAAGCCAACCAAATCACAACGAAGTTTGAACACAGTCTTGACATTTAAAGAACACTGATTTGTAAATAGTTACTTTGATGGCATTTAAAAATCATATTTAAGGTACTATGTAACATTTCCTTAGACATTTTGAATAAATATACACCATGAAAAAATTACAGTTGCATTTTATCCTTGTGGTAAATAAAAGGAAAGTGCAATTCATGTTGGATAACAAAATATTTTTAAATTGGCATCATAAAAACAAAAAAGTAAACCCAGAGCACTTAGCTTTAGACTGCTACTCCCAAGCTCCAACAACCTACGGAGATAGTCACGGAGCACTATGAAAAACAGGACCCCTTAGGATTAAGAGATAAACACCTGTTGGGGGAAATAAGAGCCAAGCTAGCTCTCTGTCTTATGGGGTTAACAGTCATACCAGAAAATTAGGAATTTAAAAGTGCATCCATCTTCAAGGCTATGGGAGTGAGATAACACACCAGGAGATGGGAAGCTGAGGAGTTAGCTCAGCCTTCTGAGATTATGTGGTCAGCAGAAATGTCAAGAAACTGGAGCCAAAGCAAAATCACTGGAAACAGTTCACTGAAACAGTACAATAGTTGGCTTCATTCTGAAAATGCTGTCAGACTTTCCCAGATGATAAGGGGCAAACCAGGGTAAAGGACAAATGCATGCACATGTGGATATCAGTCACTAAAGTAACCCACAGGAAACCTTCAACTCATTAGCATAGTAAAACAGA
The DNA here is from genome assembly GCF_021218885.2 of Marmota monax. Lineage (NCBI taxonomy): Eukaryota > Metazoa > Chordata > Mammalia > Rodentia > Sciuridae > Marmota > Marmota monax. The sequence goes on along the minus strand of NW_026695215.1, from coordinate 22,551,536 downwards.
ACCCCCAGGTGGAGACCTAAGGAGACATGATGTATGAAGAGGAGTACGGGTGCAACTAAAATCCCAACACTACATGTGACGACGTCAAGAGATCAGGTTCCTTCCTACTATGTAGATGCCATAAATGCTTACATATTCCTTTGTCCTTTGTTTGAGCCAGCTTGACACTGTTGGTCAGTGCTGTCTCCCTTCTGTCTTGAGCAGAAGCCCGTAATAAAATCTTGCCTGTGCTTAAATTCTTCTGGGTCCAGTTTTCATTTCAACCAGTTCTGGACACAAGAACCTGAGTGTAGTAATACTACCCTATCTCATTTCTTAACATAGTGCCATGGCATTGAGACCACCATGGTGGTCTTCCTCCCTGTTTTTATTCTGCAGACTTCCCAAGGGGCAGATTTTTTTTTCCAATCAGTCATCCCCTGGGTCTGGAGATGTAGTCTGCATCCTTCTTCATTATCATTCCAGACTCTTTGCTCTCTCCAGTTTCATGTCATGAGATTCCGCTCCCACATTGGGCACTAGGACTCTGAAAAGGGGCGGGTCTCCCTACTTCACCCCTTCTCAGCAGGAAGCAGCCAGACTTGGTATTGACACCTCAATTCATTATCCTCTTTCAGAGTCTGGAATGAAGGATATGGAAAACAACAACCCCCAAGGAGAAAGGAGGACAATGGGCTCTGGACTCTGGACTTTCATCCTTTCCCAGCAACAAATGGGCTTTGAACTTTTGCAATTGTTTTCCTGATTTAGGCTTTTAACTTGCACAACTGTTCCCTCTGACTGCCCAAATGATGCACTCTGCAAATGATTCAAACCTCACTTGGTTCCGCCGGGAGTGATATCTCAATAAAGCCTGTTCAGCGGCCCTTTTAAATCTGCCAACTTTGGTTGCTGCCTGCCCAGCCTGATCTGACAGTAAGCATTTCTCTCATCTATTTTTCTACTCACTTTGGCTTGTACCTCAATCCATTGATCCTACTTCTTTTCACTCACTTCCCCCCACCACATCCTTCCTTAACTAGCCTACATTTAATGGTAAATCACATAACCATTACCTTGATGCACCTTCAATACACTTGCCCTTTTCTTACTTCATGGTATTTGCTTGTAAAAATCCCCATCCTAATTAAATCCAATTATCTGCTTATACTTATAGAATTGAAAGTAGCTAGAGAAAGAAACATATGGTCATAATTATTGATTTAGGCTAAGCTTGTGAGAAGCAGACCCTGAGTAAAAACATGTGTGGCCAAATGACTTAAGGAAGGGCTTGATAAACTAATAAAGAATTGGGAGAAACTGGTCAGGGAAGGGAAGAAAGACAAGCCAGGGTATGCTCTAAGACAAAGTTCCTAAGAGGGTAGCTTCAGCCTTAACTCCTGGGAGTGTAGGCAGGTATTGGGGCAAGAGGAGAACTCTGCAGTGTCTAATACCCTGAGAGCTGTCTTACCTTTGAAGCAAAGATGATGGAGATTTCAGACTCCTGAATCACTTGTGGTTAAGGGCCATCTTAGGCATTATAACATTCAGGACAAAGGAGGCTCAGATAGCAGAAGGACAGTTCTCCAAAAAAAGAGCCACAGCTGCTAGCTATTAAAAACCCAACAAAGCTGGTGTATACAGAAACAATAATAAAAAGAGTACCTGGGCAAAACAATAATGTCTACCAAAATAACTACTTGTCCTTCAAATTCATCACCATGAACCTCAAGGTTACCCTAATTGGCAATCATTTTTTATTAGCTCATTTATTCTCCTATGCTCTTGAATTTCATAATTTCCTCTTCCTCAAACCTCTAGCCCCTTCTCCTCCATATTCACTCTCAGCTAATTACCTAGGTGCCTAATTCAGTGAGAAACAACAATTGGATCAGAATTTCCACAAATTTACCCTACTATACCTACTGCATACAATTATCCACACTCATATTATTGTCATCTCTCCAGAGTCTATAGAAGAATGTTCACACATATGCCTAAGGATAACCCCACCTTTTATGAATTGGACTATTTTGGTCTTCATGGTCCTTGTTCCAGATATCCCTCTTGCACAATTACAAATCTCTGCCATCAGCACACAAACATGCTGTGTGTGTGTGTATGTGTGTGTGTGTTTTAAAAAGACTTTTCTTAAACCCCACTTCTCCCTCCACTTAAAACATTTCTATTTCCCTTTGTGGAAATGCTCCTTGCTCCGATTTTCTTTCTTTTGTTCTTTCTTAAACCCATTTCAATCAAACTTTCATTCCCGTATTTGCACTAGAACTACTTTTTCAAGGTCACTGATACAAACCATGATTCTCCTCTCCTCTCTGGCCTCCTCCTTCTCAGATTCCTTTGTAGGTTCCTCTTAATTCTCCAACTTCTTCATATTGGGGTGCTGTGGACTCAATTTCTAAACCTTAGCTTTACAACTCATTTTCTCTGTAATTCTTCAATCTCATGGCTTAAACACCTTCTCTATGTCAATAACTCCCAAAATTATGTCTAATTCAGACCCAAACCCTGACCTCTAGACTCATAACCAGCTGCTATACATATTCACTTGAATGTCTAAAAGCCATCTTGAAACTTAACATTCCCAAACTGAGTTCCTGACAGTCCTCCTCTAATCCATTTTTTATTACAGTCACCTCTAATTCAGTTCATGATAACCCCATACTTATAGCTACCATGATAAAAATAGAATAATTCTGTCTCTATCTTTCTCTTTCCTATGCCATATCTAATCAGTAAATTCTTCAAGATATACCTTCACCACGACCACTCTTCACATATTCTACACTCCCATGCTAGTCCACGCCACTAATCTCTCTCTACTGTAACACTGTAATACAGCTGTCTTGTGTTCACCCTTGCCTCAGTCAACTCTCAATACAACAAACAGAAATTCTGTTAAAAAAAATAATCACGGAAGCTTCCAAAGGAGGACTTGCCAGTGGTATCAAGAACACACCAGAGGCTTTCTGAATAAACTACCACATTCTCCATCACCTCAGTTTAAAACACCAAATAATGTCATTTAAAATGTCACCAGCATTTATTGAGACTTTTAATGTTGAAAAGAAGCAAGACTTAAGTGAAGATTAGGAAAGAGAGAAACCAAGATCAGATGAAGGGATTGAATCAGTATCTAAATGACAAAATGAAGAAGCTAATAACACAGAAACAATGGGAAGAACAATGAGAATTTCTCAAACAAAAGTGGAAAGAAACAAAACTCAATAGAAAGAAATTAGAGAAAATCAATAGAAAGAAATTAGAGAAACAGTGTCAACTGACATCAAACTCAGATGGAAATGACAGAAAACGTGTTGGAAGACATGCTGTTCATAGTACACTCCGCCTTATCATCAACTGTAGTTCAGAACTACAGTTCTGATTTGATGGCATGAAAGGACATTAAGAAACTTCATGAGCATATCCAACAATGCTATGCAGAAAACCAATGAGCACTGCATCCTGTGCAGTTTTACCTGACAAGCCATGAAGGCCAACTGAAAAAGAACATGGATGTAAATGACAAAGGACAGCTCAACTGGAAGGATATCTACATCAACCAGAGCATTATAATGAACTCATAATAAAAAGAACCCAATTTTCAGATTCACCCAATATACTAAAGGAATTAAATAAATCAAAGACATAGGTGATTGGAGCATTAGTGGATCACAATCATCATAAGGGATTCACATATAAACAAGCATCAGAATTTGGAAGTGATCAGGTATGGCTCCCCCTTCAAAATTTTGTGAAGAAAAGTTTTGGCAGTTAATCATGCATTTGAGATTATTCTGGGATACCTGGAAACAAGAAACTGGCAAGAAGCATTTTTCACTCTCTCACCCCAAAGGAAAGGAGCTTTTCCCATAGACAAGCAGTCTGCAATGGTTGAAGGTGGATCAGACAGTGATTCCAGTGAGGGAAATATAGCAAGAATGAACCAGAGTCACCACATAAAGACAAACAGCAGGATAAGGTACATAGCACTGAATGTACAATGCAATCCGAACCACACTAGCATTACCCATAATAAGGAATAATACCACAAACACCAATGTTCTCACTACCTTGAGAAAATTATCATGTCTTTGAAACCCTCTGTAAATCCTTCCTCTTTAGAATAACTACTGTCCTGAATTTTATATTTACCCTTCTTTTGAAGTTTATTTAATTAAACAATATGCTAAATGTACTTTTATTTGTCCATGACTTTTATTCAGTGTTGTGTACAGCTACAGCTGACTCATTTTCACTGCTGTATGGTATTCCATTATATCATTATAGTACAATGTATCCATCTATTTTACTACCAATAAACTTCTTGGGTCCTGGATTTTTGCTATTACAAACTGTGTAGTGAATGGAGTATAATTTCTCATTCTTTTGGTTGTACATGATGTGGGATCTCACCGGTCATATAGTTTTATATATACAAAGGGTAATAAAATCTGATTCATTCTTCTATCCTTCCTATCCTTATGCCCCCTCCCTTCCTTCACTCCCCTCTACCTAATCTAAAGCAACTCTATTCTTCCCTAGCCTCCCCACTTATTGTGAATTAGCCATTCACATATCAGAGAAAACGTTCAATCTTTGTTTTTTGAGATTGGCTTATTTTGCTTAGTATGATATTCTCCAACTCCATCCATTTATTGCAATAATTTCATTCTTCTTTAAGGTTGAGTAATTTTCCATCATATATATATATATGTATATATATATATATATGTATGTAATAATGATATATATATATATATATATATCACATTTTATTTACCTATTCATCTGTGGAAAGGTACCTAGGTTGGCTCCATAGTTCAGCTGTTGTGTTTTGAGCTGCTATAAACATTGATATGGCTGTTTCACTGTAATATGTTGATTTTAAGTCTTTGGGGTACAAATGGAGAAGTGGTATAGCTGGGTCAAATGGTGGTCCCATTCCAAGTTTTCTGAGGAAGCTCCATACTGTTTTCCATAATGGTTACACCAATTTGTAATTCCCACCAGCACTGTATGGGTGTACCTTTTTCCTCACATTCTCGCTCCCCTATGTTGTTTTTTTTAAAGAATTTCTTCTCTAATTCAAAGGTTTAAAAGGTCATGTATTCTAAATATTTAGTTTTGTCTTTAACAACCAAGTACACTGTCCACTTGGAGTGTGTGAAGTAGAATAAGGAGTCTAGTTTTAACTTTTTCATATGGATAATAACTATAATTGTCCCAGTATAATTTCGTTAAAAAGTCTCCCTCCACACTAGTTCTCAATGCCAGCACTGTCATATATCAAAGTTCTATAAATATTAAGTATTTTTGTGAAATCTCAAATTCATTGGTCTGTTTATCCAGCTCCATTAATACCATGCTATCTTATTCAAATTTCTGTTTTGTTGTTCTTTAGAAGTGTTTCTGTGATTGTTGACCTTATGCTCTTGCACACAAAATTTAGGATCAATCTTTCAACTTAGAGAAAAAAATTAGAATTTTAAAAAAGAAAAGTTTACAGTATTATATTTTTCTAATCATGTACAGACATCTCTTAATTTTAAAAATTCTTTTTACACATTAAAAAATCCCAATAAACATTTTCTCAACAAAGGTACTGCACAGTTTTACTAGGATGAATATTAATACATTAGTATTAATATTAATATATAACCCAATATTAAAATTCATACATTAACACACACACTCAAGATTGAATCCCATGTGGTTTGCCACTTAGTTACAACCCTAGATATTTATGTGTGTGTGTGGTGATGGGGATTGAACCCATGGAAAGGCAAGCACTCCACCAATTGAGCTATATCCCCAACCCTCCCCAGTCCTTTTTTATTTTTGAGATAAGGCCTAAATTATTGAGGCTGGCCTTAAACTTATAATCCTCCTGCCTTAGCCTTCCAAATAGCAGGGGTTACAGGAGTATGCCACAATGCCTGGCTGGTAATTTATATTTTTGATGCTCTTATTAATCATAGCTTTTTGACAATTCCTTTTTAACTCTTGGTAAAGTACAGAAACACAATGCATTTGTTTACTGAACTTTCATAACTATTATCTGTGTAGATTATTACTTCTTTAATCCATGAATGTTTCTAAATGTGTATTTGTTAGCTGTTTTTTTTTTTTTCCGTTAAAGTTTTGGCACTTATTTTCTAAAAATGTGTTTTGTTTTTTTTTTTCAAAAAAAGATACTTCAGAATTATTGAGGTTTCCATTGTGGCTTAATGTGTCTTTAACTGTTATAAAATTTTTCATGTGTTCATCTGGTGTGGGATCCAGTTCCATTCGTATGTATAAAATCAAGTTCCAAAGTAATTTCTATACCACAATTAATTTTAGTTAATAAGTATGATTATGGTTTAAGATTCAATTTAATTCAGAATTAGTACTCTACAATCCTAGGTGAATATTATTATTCCTTTTTGTCAAAACAGGACTTGGTGTTCAAAGGGCAATTGATTCAAATTCTTGTGACCAATAGTAATTGAACTTTGACCCACTTTAGTTTGTTTACATCATAAATCTTCTAGGCCAGAGACTACAGCTATTCTTTATTCCACCTCTCCTTTATTTCCCAATGTCTATTAAGACATGGGGGTTTTAAGTTTTTATACCCCAGACTCTCTCTGATTCATCTCCTTTATTTCCATTTTTACTGAAATCAGTAGTCAAAGAATATAAACACCAATGATAAAATGCTAGTGTTATTGCAAAGTTTACACCCTTTCACCCACATTACTTCATTGTATTACCAAGGCTAACTAGAACAGGCAAATGTCACAAAAGAAAACTTGTTCTCAAGGTTATGTAATATATTTAAAATTCCCACGTAGTAAGTGGCAGATCAAGTTTTTTTGGAACTTAGGAGTCTTTCTACAGTGCCCTGTTTATAAAAATGCAATTAAAAAAAATTTTTTTTAGTTGTAGATGAACACAATACCTTTATTTTGTTTAGTTTTTTTATGTGGTGCTGGGGATCAAACCCAATACCTCACGCATGCTAGGCTAGCACTCTACCACTGAGCCACAACCCCAGCCCTAAAAGTACAATTTTAAAATAAAGTTTTAAAAAGTTTAAAACGGTATTCTCTGGATCAGCTCTTCAAGTTTTATTTCCTGGGTTCAGAAACTAAGGCCCAAAGCGGCGCTATAACTTGCCAAGTGAAGACATTAGTAGCTGTTGTAGCCTCCAGGTGGTACCCCTAACTCTGCCCCCAAGAAATATGGCCAATTAAACGTAATTACACCGGCTTCTCAAAAAAAAAAAAAAAAAAAAAAAAAAGTCTTATGGTTGTGGCACAAAAGGCCAGAGAAAGTAACTAAATTTCTCACTGTACTTCCAGCCTCTACTACTTCAGTGAGTAAATCCTTGAGTCACATAATTTCAATCTTGAACAAAATTTCCAGTGGGCAATGTTATGGCAAATGTTACGATGCTTCCGGTACTGCCCTCGAATTGGGACCAGCCCGAATTGGAATTCTGGAACAGACAATAAGCAGTCCCTGCCTGCAGGATGCGTCACTGCAGAAAAAGAAATCGGGATGGGGTAAATTGGAAGGGCCAAAGGAAAGAAAGCACAATGCACAGATCTGTTCCTGCTGCATCAGATACCTGTACTGAGTAATGGTCAACGTAGCTCCGGGCTGTGCCCCGAAGCCAGGCAAATGACGGTTTAGGTAAGCATCCAAGGACTTGCAGTCTAACTGGTGCTGGGGCAGCACTTCTGCGGTCTCGGGCTCGTGGGCAGCATCCGTCCCCATGACTGTCGCCGAGCTGCAAGCCACAGACTAGGCCCGGACAGGTTCTGGAGTGCCAAGGTTCCCCACAGGTTGCAGCAACTACACTTCAGGACTTGGGGGCGAGGCCGGGTGGGGCCTGGCTCTAGCCAATCACACACCTTAGGGCTCCATTACGGCGCTAGGCCGGCCCGCTGAATCTGGCGACTTGAGAAATACCGAAAGCACCCATGTGTGCTCGAATTTTAAAATTCCTGTCAGTGCCAGCGTTGGAAGGGCTCGGTTTTAAAGAAAGTAAAACCGTAGTTACAGGTGCGAGCGAACAAGGATGTAGGAGTCCCTCCCAGCCGATTTACTGCACCTGCGTGCGGAAGACCTCTAGGGTCCGGTTCAGAAAAGAGACCGTCCGTCAGGTCCTCGAGCCCAGAAATAAAAGATCCGGGTGTTTTCTCCTAGCCACTTAGTTAAAAGGCAACGTCGCCGTCCTCTTGCTCTAGGTACTTATTACCCCAGTCCTGCGGCAGCTTGTTACAGCAGATGTAGCAAAGAAAGAACTCAAAAGAGGCGAGTTTTTTGCTGAGGGGAGCGATGAGAGCGACGCACCGGAAGCGGTACCTTGGAAGGTCTTCGGGAGCCGCAGAGACGTGTCGGTCTTGGAAGCGCTGGGGGCCCCGCTCTAGGTCTGTGGGCGTGGAAGGTGACTGCAAGTTGCCCAGCCGAGCAGCGTGGGGCGGCGGCGGCGAAGAAGGCCGGGGCTGGGAGGTTTGGCCGCGGGGGTCCCAGCCATGGCCGAGTCCGTGGAGCGGCTGCAGCAGCGGGTACTGGAACTGGAGCGGGAACTTGCCCAGGAGAGAAGTCGGCGGGCCCTGGGTGACGGCGACGGAGCGGGCGGCCGGGCCCGCATTGAGAAGATGAGCTCAGAGGTGGTGGATTCCAATCCCTACAGGTGACTGCGTCGCGAGTCGGAGGAGGGCGAGGTCCCCAGCTCGGTGGGGTGAGAAGGGCGCCCCATCCCGCTAGCTCGGCCTCCCGCCACCCTTTTCCTGGTCTGGGGTCCCGTTCCCAAACACGCAAGGGCACTGTTTAGGGATGGTCGGAAGACGTTGTTTCTCGGTTTTAAAAACCCAAGCGAGCCTTCCATATGGTACTGCTCCTGCTCTCGCGGCGGGCGTGCATTCGGCTTCCTGTAGCTCTTGCCTCTAATTACTCCTCCTCACCTTGCTTAGGATTAAGAACATTCAGAAGACATCAAGCGTAAAGCCCGCCTAGCCTAAACTTGGAGATTCATAAAGGCTTTGCAATGAAATTTAGATGGAGAAGGGCGAAGGAGTTACAAGGGTATCTCAGGCCTTTCTGCTTTACAAGACCTGCTGTTCCTCTCGCTGCCTTGGGAAGCTTGTCAGTTCAGTGCAGTGGTTAAGGGTAAGAACTATACAGCAGCGCTAATGGGTTTTACCCCCATTTAATAAATGAGAGAATCGAGGCTTAGAGGGCTCTCAAGTTTTTATATATAGTATAAGGCCTGAACTGGGGCTGGGGCTGTAACCTCAGTGGTATAGCACATTCCTGAAGCCCGCCCCCCCCCCAAAAAAAATAATAATGCCCAAAGCCTGAACTGGCATTAGGTTTCACTTAATCCAAAATTCACATGAAACTATCTTCCCTGTAAAAATAAATAAGCCATTAAGTAGTGTGGCTAAAAACTGGGTCGTCTTAACGTGAAATAGAGAAGAGCTCTTATTATTTTTTTTTTTCCTTTAAAGAACATGAGGGTTTTTGTTGTTGTTGTTTGTGACATTATAAAGCCTCAGTGGCAGTTTTAAGGTGCACTGTTTTAACTGTATTGGTAAATATTAAGGGTTAATGTTCCAAAATCTTTAGAGATTGAATAAGCATGAAACTGTTATCTCTAATCAGAATGAGTGCAAACTATTCCATTTGTCATATTTCAGTAAGTTTGAATTTTACAAATGAACACTTGGAAATTTTCCCTCGAAGATAAAATGCAAAGAAATGTGTGTCTTTTTTTTTTTTTTTTTTTTTTTTTTTGTGGTGCTGGGGATTTAATCCAAGGCCTTGTGTATGTGAGGGAGGCGGGCACTCTACCAACTGAGCTATATCCCCATATGGTATAGAATATGATTATAAGCACATGGAGAAACTGGAGAGGCAAGCAGAAGTGTTGATTAGAACACCTAGTTTCAAACTCAAGTTCAGAAACTCAGCTCTAAATATTGTTTGCCAGTTAGCTGACTGTGGGCAATAAATTATTCTAATTTTTTTTTTTGGTCTTAATTATCCTGATTTTTTTCCTGGTCTGGGGTCCAGATCAGGGAGGTGCAATGCATTTTTCTCAGAGATTATTTGTAAAATTAAAGAGAGCATGAAGATAAAGATGGCAGACCACAGGAACTGACGTTCACTTCTGCCCACTCCCACTAAACAAACAGTAAAAAATTAAAAAAAAAAAGGTAATCCCACATTCAGAAAATAGAAGTTTTCCATTAATAATTGGGGAGAGAGGAGTGGGTTCTTATACTTGAAGATTATAGTGACATAATTTTGGAAACTTTGATGGATGAAGGATGACTGATTTAACAGATTCTAAGAAGTTGAATCTTAAATCTGCATCCCAACTTACACCGCACAATCGCCCCAAGAGGCTCAGAAATGGGTACAGGTATTTCTAGAAAGTCTTTTGAAAAAACAGAACCCAAGGACCCTTACTCCACTGGGGGTAGCTGAGCTAATGCCCCTTCCCCACCAGGAGAAGAGATTGGAGATTTATTTATTGAAGAGAGTAAAATAGAGGATTTCTACTAATAACTGGGCAGGTATTGATCTCGGCTGCACATTAGAACAGAGAAGTAGCTTTTAAATACATATATATTATTTCACAGGCTACACCAGGAGAAGGGTACATGAGTGTATTTAAAGCTACTAGGTAATTTAGTTCCACCTGGGAAAAAGCAACTGAAAGATTCCTCTTATTTTAAAAGAGGAGTAATGATTGAATTTCAGTGTTTATTTTATGTAATGATGTATGCCTGTTTATATCACTGTTAACTTATCAATTGTAGCTCTAAAACATTTTCTTTTCTTTGTTTAAGCCGCCTGATGGCCTTGAAGCGAATGGGAATTGTAAGCGACTATGAGGTATGATAACCCTTTCCAAGTTTTTGAAGACAATTTCAGGAAATGAAAATAATTTCTGGTGACAAATTAAATGAAGAACTATTAACCAGAACATATGTAATTTTGCATTTCACAGAAAATCCGTACCTTTGCTGTAGCAATAGTAGGTGTTGGTGGAGTTGGTAGTGTGACGGCTGAAATGCTGACAAGATGTGGCATTGGTAAGGTAAAAATATTTCTCTTTGCCTGTCTCATAGGGAATTCCTCATTCTTGGAGCAAATCAGGTACAAGTTAGGACTTTTTTCCTTGCTACTAATGGTCTACTCATTTGTTGTGTATTTATTCAGATTGTTCTTTCCATCCAAAATATTGAGATATATCCCTGTCCAAACAAAAACTGATATTATTGATAATTACACAAGGACGGTTACAGGAACTTTTTTGTTTGGGGTATTACATAAACAATTTGGATTTAGGTGTTTTAGATATAGATATTTAGGAAAGGAGACTATTAAATTGATAAAGTATGAGTGAAACACTGAAACATATATAAATTATTTTATTAAACATAATTTAAATGACAAATAGGCTCTCTATTCTGTGTATTTCTTACTCTTGAATTTGTACTAGAAAATGTTCAGATTTTTTTTAATCCATATTTTTAAAATTTTGTTTTAAATATTTATTTGGATTATGTGTAGGAAAGAAAAGTAAACTTATACCAGAATTCAGTCCATCAGTCTTTGATTTATAAAACCAAGGTCTATGATGTTAGATACATAGTAATTGAATAGATAAGCTTTCCACAGTTATATAATTGTGGAAAACCGTTTAGTTTTTCATTTTGATAAGGCAAACATTTTCCCATATAGTTTATCAATACTTTGTAATGTGTTGGTGTACCTCAAATTCTTAAAGCGGTTTCAGATTTGGTACTCATTCATCAATACAAAAACACCATCAAAATTTTGATATCTTTTAAGAGGTTTACAAAGGCAGGCCAAAAATTTCTTATAGCCGACTTAAAACATGTTTGGTGAAGATATTAGAGATCAATGGGAGAGATCCGTGGTTCACAAGTTTGTTATCAGAAGCACTTGAAAAGCTTATGAAAACACAGACTGCCAGACCCTGTATCAGTGGTTCTGATTCTGTTGGTATGAGGTACATTGTCATTTTAACACCTTCTCAGGTGATCCTAATGATGTTCAAGGGACTAACTAAACTTTGAGAATTGCTGGAGTCTTGCTAGTACTCTAAGTCTGGTCCTAAGTAGTAGCCTCAGCATCACCTGGGAGCTTGTTAGAAATGAAGATTTTCAGCCTTTGGGCAAATGCTCTAGTTGCCTCATCTTTAAGATGAGGATAATAGTACCTGTGTATTTAGCTCACATAAGTGTTCAGTGAATTCACATATGGCACCTAATGTCTTAGTTAACTAATGTCATCATCAGACTCTTAAAGCAATCAAATGTAGGTCCACTAGTTTGCTATTTGTTAATTTTAGTTTTTTGGAATGTTTTTCATTGGAATCAATTTTTATTTTAGTTACTCCTCTTTGACTATGACAAAGTAGAACTGGCCAATATGAACAGACTTTTCTTCCAGCCTCATCAAGCAGGACTGAGTAAAGTTCAAGCAGCAGAACATACTTTAAGGTAAATGGAATTACAGTTAAGGACTATATTCAGTGAAATCTTATTTTATAAATTTGGTATATGAGTTAACCTAATACATAGTCCTAAATTATTCTCTATACAAATGCAGATTTTTACTTACTCGTGGACTTGGGTTGACGAATTTTTTCTATATGTGGATAGATGGTACATATTTTAGTCTTTGAGGTCCTTATGGTCTCTGCAACTGCTGAACTATGGAGTTGTAGTCTGATAAAAGCCACAGATAACACAAAAGTGAATAGGCATATCTGTGCTCCAATAAAACTTCATTTTTGGACTCTGGACTTTGAATTTCATCATTTTCATCTCATTAGGTATTATTCCTTTGACTTTTTTCTCAAATGTTTAAAAATTGTTCTTAACTTGAAGGCTGTACAAAAACAGGTGGTACAACAGATTTGACCAATGGGACATAGTGTGTGAACCCCTATACCAAATTGAATATGTGACAAATAAGCTGTTTTGTTAGGCTGAGCTGTAGCTACCAGAAGTAGTAAAGATATAATTCCCAGCACATAGATTGATCCAGGTTGGGGTGAGAATTAAAAAAAAAAAAAGGTAGAAGAGGACTTTGGATTTTCTCTGAATAGCTTGAATTCCAATTTTCTAACTTACTCTTTAGCTCTTTCTGTGTTTTCTTAGTGTAGCTACTAATAGTCTTTATAATCATTCCCTTTTTTCCTCTTAGGAACATTAATCCTGATGTTCTTTTTGAAGTACATAACTATAATATAACCACAATGGAAAACTTTCAACATTTCATGGATAGAATAAGGTAACATTTTATTTATGAGTGTTTTGTAAAAAATGCCCAGCCCAGTTAAGCAAGTATTAGACAAATCCATTGATTAATTTAGAAAATTGGCAGATTAATATGTTTTTGTGTTTATTAAAATAGTAATTTTTATATATTAAATGGCAGGAGGATTGCAAGTTTGAGGCCAGCCTCAGCAATGTAGTGTGACCCTAAGCAACTTAGCGAGACCCTGTCTCAAAATAAAAAATAAAAAGTGGTGGGGGTGTGGCTCCAGGATTAAGTACTCCTGGATTCAATCCCTGGTACCAAAAATAAACAAATAAATAAATAAACAAAATACTCTGATATTTACAATGATTTAATAAAGGACCCTCAATTTAAATTTTGTGTTCTAGAAATAGTTTTCTTCAGAGACTGTCAGAATACCTCCAAAATAATGAATTGTATTCAATTAGTTTTTATTACATTGATATTTTAGTGAAGCATGAACAAGATTTTAAAAGCTAATATGGAAACAGTTGTGAACAGATTTCATATTTCCTTCATCCTTTTACCACAATGGTATCATTGATTTTATATTCAAATAGTTATTTAATGTTTCATATATACAGGATATTTAATATTAAATACTTATTGATGTTATACTCAAAAATTTAATGAAAGAAGAAAACTGAACAATAAAGTCTAATTAGAATATATTTTCTATCTTGATATTTTTTCAAATAAAATTTGTTTTCCTTGACTAGTAATGGTGGGTTAGAAGAAGGAAATCCTGTTGATCTAGTTCTTAGCTGTGTGGACAATTTTGAAGCTCGGATGGCAATAAATACAGTGAGTTTTTCTATTATCTAAGATGTAATACTCATGGATTTATCTATATTCTTTTATGATCCCTAGTGTATGATTAGTATACCATCCCCATCTCAAAAATAATTGTGATTTTGAGCCCTTTTTTGTGCTTATTTGTAATGTTCTCTTTGTCTACTTTTGAAATTTATAATAGTTGTGGGAAGTGTCTCGCTTTGTTGGGCATGACAGACATTTCAAGCATCCCACTCTCTCATGCTTATCAGAAGCAAGGACTTTTAACTTTTCAATTAATATTTTAGATATTTTATTTTTGAAATTAATATAAATTTTTATATTAACCTGGCAAGATACCTAATAAACTGTGGTTTCAGTTAATAAATAGGTATTTATCAATTCTTTAATACTGATAGTTTATTCTTTAAATAAAAATGGTAATTGCCAAGGAATTCAATTATTTGCAGCTTCACTCCTTTTTTTCTTGAAAATTAATTTTTAGAAACCCTTGGTGATTCATTGAGTAAGCTATAACATTTCACAACAAGAATTTATAGTAAACTACTTGCTTCTTTGTTTTCTTCCTTGTTTTCATTTATTTCTATTTAAGGCCTGTAATGAACTTGGACAAACATGGATGGAATCTGGGGTCAGTGAAAATGCAGTTTCGGGGCATATACAGCTTATAATTCCTGGAGAATCTGCTTGTTTTGCGGTATGCATTATTTGTCTTAGATCTTTTTACATTGTTAGGCACTAGAGTCCTTAGGGGAATTGAAAATGTGTTATAATTCAAAGAAAAAACAAACTTGAATGTAATGGAATGCTGTTTGAAACATTCATATTTTTCCTTCTTTCTTTTAAAATTGTTTGCCTTTTTTCCATTTTCATGCAGTGTGCACCACCACTTGTAGTTGCTGCAAATATTGATGAAAAGACTCTTAAACGAGAAGGCGTTTGTGCAGCCAGTCTTCCTACCACTATGGGAGTGGTGGCGGGGATCTTGGTACAAAATGTGTTAAAGTAAGTGAGGGCTAATTTTTTTGAATAGTTTTATATGCTTTTGATAAGTATATTTTGTTAAGATTTCAAAAATTGAAATTATCAGCCAAGTATTTAATTTTTAAAAATTTAATTTTAAATATATTTTTATTTTATATATGTATATGTGTACTTTTAATCCATGTATATTTACATTAATTTGAATACATTAACATAACATTAATGTGTGTGTGTATGAATGTCCATTACTCTGATAAGCAAAAAATGCATATTTCATTTTAATTTTCATTCATTTGTTTAAAAAAGGGTTAGGCACATACGTTTCTGTGAGTTATCTTTAATATCCTTTACCCTGTTTTTTGTTTTGTTGTATATTGAAAATATGCATTTGCAAATATTTTTCCTTTTGTTTTATACATGATTTTTCTTCTATACAGAAGATTTTAAAGGGAATCACATTTGATGGGCAGGGGAACAGAAAAGAACTTTATGGGTTATTGGAAATATTCTGTATCTTGATCTGGTAGTATTTACATGAAGATATAAAATATTTTATTTACTATACATTCACAATTGTGTACTTCACAGTAAACTATATACAAATTTTAACTAATTATATTTAATACCATGTCTCAAGATTTTAAAAAACACTTCTCTCACATTTTACTATCTCTGAAATCAGTATGTGTCTTAAAGTTTAAAAACTATATAAAATGCCAGCATTTTTGCTGGGTTTCTGTTCTCGCGACTAAAAGGCTCAGGGGTCACTCCAGTTAAACTGGGCTAACTGGGCTTCACAAAATAACCACACAAGAGACACAAATACCTTTTTCTTCGGGGTCGCTGTGACGGCTCCTCTGACCTTAAGGGTCCGCAGAAAGAGAGAGAGAGAGGAGAAGCTATTCAAATGAGGCAAGGGGTCAGGTTTCAGGGGGCTGAGTCTATCTTCATGATGTCCACTGTCAGCAGGTTGACTGACACCTGGGTAGGCCACACTCAAGGGCACAGTAAGAGAAGGGGACACACACAGGCACTTCCATGGAAGATTCTATCCTAAACAAGGCAAGGGGTTATATTACAAAGGAACAGGTGAGCATAGCTTCACCCATGGGGCTGTAGCAAGACACACCCATGCACGAGACACTGACCCTCGCACCCAAGAAGGGTGCCACATTTCTGTGACTGAGAGCCTCAGCACCCAGCCGGGGAGTGTAACTCAGTCACGAGTAAGGTTGGCCTCGCACACATTTTATTTTTAGTAGAGGTTCAAAAACTAATAATGCATTCTTTAGGTGATGAAATGGAGTAATCTTTTCTTTCCTTCATTAATTCAGCAAATATTCAAGCATCTACTTACGAAGTAGGCTCTGTCAACAAGATAGAAAATTTCTGTTTCTGAGTTGCATGTTGGAAAAATCATTACGAACTCCAAAATAATTTCTAAAAAATTCACTTACTTTCTTTTAGTACTTTTTATGGGTTTTTCTTCCTTTAAGTCTATTTTTGTTTTTCTAGGTTTCTATTAAATTTTGGTACTGTTAGTTTTTACCTTGGATACAATGCAATGCAAGATTTTTTTCCTACTATGTCCATGAAGCCAAATCCTCAATGTGATGATAAAAATTGCAGGAAGCAGCAGGAAGAATACAAGGTATATGTCAAATCTGTCAGAATGTCTGAGGGATCTTATTGCATAGAATAGTAACTTAAACAGTCAAACAAAAGGAACAGATTTGGATTCTGGAGTTTTATAGTTTTAATTTTATAATTTTAACTTATTCATCATATTTATTAAAAATAAAGATCCTTTCTTGTTTGTGATACCATAAAACCCTGTCTGAATTCTTGATTAATGCTTCAGAGAGCTGATAATGATTGAAAACACTGGTATTATTTGATTTCTACAGAAAAAGGTAGCATTATTGCCCAAACCGGAGACTGTTCAAGAAGAGGAAGAGATAATACATGAGGATAATGAGTGGGGTAGGAATTCTTTTATAAATTGAAGACATACATCCAACAAAATCTTCTGTGGTAGAGAATACAAGGTTACACACATTTTGAATAATTATTGCTCATGAAGTTTCTTCAGAACTGTTGCAGAATCTATTTTAATTCAACAGGTATTGAGCTGGTATCTGAGGTTTCAGAAGAGGAATTGAAAAATTCTTCAGGTCCAGTTCCTCACTTACCTGAAGGAATTACAGTGGCATATACAATTCCAAAAAAGGTACTTTTAAAATCTGATTTATCCATAAGTAAATATAAGATAAAATGTATACATATCTTCTTTTATCTTTATTCTATTTAGTAATGCCAATATACTAATTCCTGTTTTGGGTATTTTACACCATAGGCATTAAGATGTGAGAAAGAAGTATTCAGTGTTAAAATGGAGTTGTGTACAGTCTATGTTAAACTTTGAAAACACTGACATAAAATGGTTTCGTTCACTCATTAATAGGTCATGCATAATAGATTTTGATTAAATGAAAATATGATTTTTGTATATTTAGAGCTTTAGCCACAATACCATTTAAAAATACTTCAGTAGACAGTCTAAGTACATTTCTCTAAAGAAGACATTCAGGGGCTGGGGATGTGGCTCAAGCAGTAGCGCGCTTGCCTGGCATGCGTGCGGCCCGGGTTCGATCCTCAACACCACATACAAACAAAGATGTTGTGTCCGCCAAAAACTAAAATAAATAAATAAATATTTTTTTTTAAAAAAAGAAGACATTCAAATGGCCAATATAAATATGAAAAACTGCTCAACATCATTAAACATCAGGGTAATGCAAATCAAAACCACAATGAGGTTATCACCTCATTCCAGTTAGAATGGCTGTTATCAAAAAGATAACACATGCTCAAAAGGATGTGCAGAAAATAGAACCTTTACTATTGGTGGAGATATAAATTAGTAGATGCATTATGGAAAATGGCATGAAGTTCCTCAAAAATTAAAAGTAGAACAGTTTTAAAAATTGAATGTTTGTGGAACAGCTGTTTCACTACTGGGTGTATATCTAAAGAAATGTAATCTTATGTTGAAGAGACATCTATACCTCCGTATTTATTGCAGCATTGTTGACAGTAGTTAAGAAATGAACTCCAGTTAAGTGTTTATTGACTGATTAATGGATAAAGAAAAGTAAGGGGTATATGTACTGTGGAACACTATTCAGTCATAAAAGGATATTTTGTTATTTGTGACAACATGGATAGAACTAGGGGTCATTATGTTTAGAGAAATAAACCAGGCACAGAATGACAGCTGTGTCACTCATGTAGAATCTTAAAAACTTGATCATGTATATATTGAAAATTAAATAGTGCTTATCAGAGGCTGGGGAAAAAATAGGGGAAGTTGGTTAATAGCTACTGAGTTATTGTTAGAGAGTAGAAATAAGTTCTGGTATCCTGTTTCACAGTAGCATGACTTAGATAATGTACTGAACTCTGTATTTCAGAAAGCTAAAAGAAATGATTTTTTAAATGTTTTTACCACAAAGAAATGATAAGTGTTTGATAAGATAAGCGAACCCTGATATATAGTATATACAAGTATCAAAACATCAAATGGTACTCCATAAATAAATATAATTTTTAGGTCAATTAAAATATATGCTTGAGATATCAAGAATATGAAAATTACTGCCTCATAAATCAAATGCTGGTGGGGAAAGTAAAGGACTGTCCTAAAAATTGCAAGGCATCGGTTGGAGCTATAACTCAGTGACAGAGCGCCTGCCTAGCATGTGTGAGGCACTGGGCTTGATCTTTAGCATCAGATAAAAATAAAAGCATTCTATCTAAACTACAAAAAAAAAAAAAAAAAAAAAAAAAAGGTTTTTTAAAATTACAAGCCATATTTATTAGAGGAACTTAATAAACTTGTTGAGCAGGGTTAAAGCTTACTGATTCCTAAGCATAAAGAATTCAGTAAGGCTATTTTTTCACTATATTTTCCTCATTTGTTGACAGCAAGACGACTGTGTATCTGAAGTTACAGTAGAAGATTCTGGAGAAAGCTTGGAAGACCTCATGGCCAAGATGAAGAATATATAGATTATGGACTGGCATATATTTTACTTTTTCTGTGTATAAGCCTATTCTCTTGAAATTAAAAAAATTCAAAACTGATAAAACTTAGGGCAAGATTAACTGATGTTGTAATCTTCACTAAATTGTTATACTTTATTAAAATACTGTAGCTGTTGCTCTTTGCTCCTCTTTCCAACTAAATCTAATAGCTGTCCTAAAAGATTTGCCTTCAGAGTACTATTGTAGCATAGCCACCAAAATATCTTGGCCTTTTGAAGGTTGGGGAAGGACCAATCTGATTCTATAGTCTTTATTTCTTTCTAGTAATCCCTTGTGGTCTGTGAAAAGGACATAGACAATAAAGTAGTACAAACAAAAGGAGGACAGGTGCAGCCTATTGATCAGAGCTGGCAAGTGTCTGTCACTGTGTTTGGTTCAAGAAACAAAGAAACAAGAAAATTGCCCAAAATTACTATCTTGTCCAACTGTGATTTTTAAATACTTAACCCATAAAATGAAATTATCCTCTCCAGTGTTTTTGGATTTAATACAAGCTGCAATGTAATCATTGGAGAAGTTTAAAAGTTGTGAATTATATACTCAAAACAAGACAAAGGCAAGTAAGTGGAACCTGTCTTCATGGGTAAGTAGATAAAGGTACTTTCAGGAAAGTCAAATTTTATTTTATTCTGCACTGACCATGGAAAAGAAATCATTGTTATCTGTGGCATATATATCTGGAGTTTCTGCACTTTACTGGAAAACAAGGCATAAATTTAGACTGACATCCACATTACACCTACCAAATAGGCTACTTCCAAATATTTCATTTAAATTTGATACTTAAGGTAGTGAGATATTGACAAGGGTTGTCCTGGCCAGTAAATATGAAAGAAGAGTTTTAAATTACCTCCACAATGACTAATATATACTTCTTCCTTGGAGGAGACTCATTTCCTGATTGTGACTACTAAATCGTAAATTGATATAAACTGGTTTTCTCTGGAGTTACATACAAATAGCAAAGTTTTAGCATTGGTTGGAGTAAATTCTCAATGGTTTGGAGACCAATAAACAACATGCAGGTATAACCATTGCCAGTAGGCTGTTACTATGCTAATATCTTATTTTGATAGTTGTTCTTTTGAAGATATGAATGTCCAGGTTGTATCTACAGGGGGAAAATGTTAGTAAAAAGTTAAAAGTACATTCCCTACTTGTAAAATAAAGTTCTAAAAACTGATTTCAGAAATATATTCAGTATATTAGTTTTGCGATTCTGGAATTACACTGTGATTTTCATGTTTATAGTAAAATGAGGAAATAGGAGGATAGTTTTTTAAAAAAATATTTTTTAGTTATAGATGGATGCAATATCTATTTCGTTTATTCATTTTTTTTTTTTTTTTTAATGTGGTGCTGAGGATCGAACCCAGTGCCTCACATGTGGGAGGCAAGCGCTCTGCCACTGAGCCACTACCCAGCCCCAGGAGGATGATTTTTCTAGCCTTAAAACTTTCTTATGTTGCCTTGGTGAGTCTTTTACCGTTAAAAAAAAAAAAAAAAAATTAGTGCATTGAGTTATAGAATAGCTCTTCTAGTTACTAAAGATATTTTGGATTTTTAAAATGAAATGTGGTCTTTCTACAATAATTCTGCTTCAGAAACTGGTATACAAATTTGGTAAGGTCTTACTTATAAATTACTAAATTTGATTTGATAAAGTATATAGACCATCTGAAGACCTTTATCTGGTCTTATACTGGTACAGCATCACGGCTGATGTCTTGACTACACCAAATTTTATTTATCTTATTTTAATTTTTTTGGGAGGGTTCTAATATCTTTCATAAACTATTGGATTATTTTATCAGAAAAAATATGGTAATAGGTATCTTGCAACTTGGAATGAATGCTCTCTTGACAGTCTGTGTGCCATGAAAACTTGGGTTAGTAGGCAGCCAATTATGAGGAACTGATCATGACATAATTTTGCATTAAATAAACTCATAGTATTTGGTTAGACTTGAAGACACTAGAGATTCTAATGCGAAAGAGAGAAAAGAAGTACCAAAACTGCTTTAGCAGACTCTAACAATCACTTTTTAATTTTTTATTATCATCATTAATGGAAAATTAATTTATGGTCTGCTCAGATTTTTTTATGTAGTTGAGAATGTATGTATTATGGTTTTCTTATAAATACTTCCTGGATACTTAGCCCATCCAATACAGAAAGGTCTGCACTTTTTAAGAATATATTTAAGGAAGCTTTGACTCCTCAGATCACGTTTTTTGTTTTGTTTTGTTTTGTTTTTCATATTTCATTATCATTGATGAATGAAAATGAGAAAATGAATTATGAATAGCAAAATTTGGTTCCTACCTATTCAGTTTTATGATTGAGTTGTTTGAAAGCTATCTTTTCTGCTGTCAAAGTATATGTTAATGTGAATATAGTATTCCTATTGGAGAACCTCAAATACACATATACACACACACACAAGATCTCTGTTACAGCTGTGTTTATCTTAGACATTCTCATGAAAATATATGCTTGTTAGTAATACAATAAATAGATCAAAATAGTTTTTACATTTAAACTTAATTATTTTTGAAATACATAAAGTGATCATTCTCAGCCAAAATTATAATTTTTACCATAAAGTCACTGAATAATAATAGACATTTCTAATATTTTTTTGTATGTTTTTCAAGTTCAAATTTTGGAGAAGCAAAGAATAAATATATATTAAGTTTTTTTCAAGGTTTTTCCAGAGTACTGGTCTCATTATTTCCTAAAGCAATTTTTTTTAGGCTGGTAATATAATACTTATAATGCATTACTTATAGTACTAAATCAGATTTTAAGCTCCAGTAGCTTAATTTTAAAATTAATTTCTGACATATTTGTGAATTCAATTATTTGTACCTTTCACAGCAAGGTGAATGATATGTTACAGTCATATTTTATTTTCTTTTCCCTCTGTACCTCTTCCAAAAAGGGAAATAAGGATGCTTATTACGATCCTGCCTAATTTATTCAAATGACCACTCTAAGGCCTCAGAGTTTTACCAATGCTTCTCACACTTAAATGCATGTAAATTACCTGGGGATCAAGCTGAAATGCAGATTATGACTTAGAAGGCAGCAGAGTCTGAATACTTAATAGGATCCCAGCATAAGCAGCAAGGCCTTAGAGAACATTAACCAAGACCCTTGTAGAATCACTGAAGTTCTTCAAGTTGACCAAACTACTAAACATTCAAGTCTTTTTATTAGCAAATTTTCAATGTATTAATCTTAAGTATACAAAATGTAGCCCTCTTATATAAACTAGAGTGGGAAAGTAAATTGCACTTTTATTTTAAACAGTGAAGTATGGTTTTTACATTTTTCCTTTACAACTAATACATATTAGAATCTCACAAATTGATGAAGATTTTACTGAGTATAAATACATAAGTGGTATAAATAACATCCAAATGTGGCAATATATACAAAATCTATAAAAATATTTAATTTTTAGTATAAAAATGAATTTGAGTATGAGGTAAATGTGACAGGTTCAGCTGTTCAAGAAAGATGACAGAATGCTAGGTCCACTTTGGGGCAAGATCAAAGAATACTAAAGAGTTAGCCTGTTATTATTGCACAGAGGACTCCAGACACTACAGATGTATACAACACAGTCATGAAAAATGCATAAAGTGGAGAACACAGAAAGCAGGGTGATTGGCCTGTCAAGGGAAAAAGCAGAATAAAAAAGAAAAACACAGCAATCAAGAATTCCTATAATTAATTTGAAGGCAATTCAAACATTTCATAAACATGATCCCTTTATTCGTTTTCTTTGAGGTAGAGGATTAGGCCAGACCACTACTGAAAAACGAGGAATGGCTGGAAAGGCTCAGGTGGCTCTTGAGAGATGAAAAGAATCTTGGAGTTCTTGACTCCCCCACCAGCTCTCGGTGAACAGAGACACATCTACTCACAATCCAGTCCTCACGTAGGCTTAGAATGGATCCCATACATTAGGAAAAGTAATTATTTTAATCAACTTAAACAGACAAAATCACAACTCAAATATAGTCCAATTCCAGACAAATACCAGTTAAATCATAAGAGTAGTAAAAATAAATTTTCTTACCAACATTTTTAAAAAGTTTTAAATTCTTATGTTCCAAATGATAATTATTTTATCCTAAGGTATGTAACTATAATTGCTGCTGTCACCTTTGTCCTTGAGGAAGGAAAACATTAGGAGAATGAGTGGTTTTTAAGCTGAACGTGTCTCCACTTGATGAATGTCTTGAAGGAGCTTTTCCCCCCAAAAGTGATGTTTCTGCTTCTTTTATCTCCATGGCCCTTTTGTACAGTTCAGCAGCTTTTTCAAAATCTCCTTCTTCGTAGCTTTGAGAGAGAAAAAAAAATGAGAACATAAGCTCTTAACAATTCTAAGTGACCTTGAGATAGAGAACAAGCTGTGAACATTTGCTTCTTTTCCCCTTTTGCAGTGTTCATGACCAGTATTCTCTCTCTTCTGTGGACTATTTGCTTCGGTGTCTCATTCACACCATTAAGACCATATTGTAGTACATTCAGTGAAAGTGCTCAAGGAAGTTCCTATCTGCATTCGGAGATAACACAATGAGCAAGCAAAACTCAGTGTGCTTAACAGTGAATGAGCTCCAGGGATAGCAATTTTTTTGTTTTTTCCCCATTGCCAATTAGTAGCAAATGTAAACCATCCAGTTTGCTCTGATACACTCTCATTTCTGGATATGACTTTAGTTTCTCGTGAGATAGACCAGCAAAAATCACCCCTCTTGTCTCCAAGGAAGAACATTCAGCAATAAATATTTTGTGCTGTTCTGTGATGAGTCAAAGCTATTCTAAAAGAATGGGTATACCTGAGGAAAGTGAAGAAGATTCTTACCTAAGCACAGCTAAGTTTTTTAATGTTTCTCCAACTCGAGGATGCATCCGACCCAGGCTATCTTCATAAATCTTTAATGCTCTTTCATATAATGGCAAAGCTTCAATGTGTTTTTTCTTATTAAAAAAAAAAAAAAAGTAACGTACACATAAACACACTGGGTTTCTGAAATTACTCTTAATGCTTTTTACACTAAGTTGATCTATTTTGGTAAGCACTTTAAAATGAAATTATCCTTCAAAAGATATGAGTAAAAAGATTAACTTATTAATATCATAAAGGGAGATGCAGTATAACAGAAAGTCATATATATAAGTTTTCAACCTGGTCTGGTAACCATTTGACCTTAACCTAACAATATAAATGCAAACCTGTTTCTTTATTACCTAGTGGTAGATACTATAAGCTTAAAGATAATATTCTACAGACAACTGTAGGAATCTCCAGAATTTAAAAAATAAGCCTATACTAACTCTACACTCAGGGTTTTACACTCTGAAGGGCACCATCTTACAACTCCAACTTCAATAATTTCTCAAGTATTAAAAATGGAAGCATTAAGTAGAAAAATATGACCTTAAATTTTCTTTACTTTTACTGTGCCATTAGTTCATGCTTATATTTTAAACCTCATTCATTAATAGAGTTGAAATGTAGGAACTTACCATTTGGCAATAAAGAACTGCTAAGTTCACCAAGGCCGTTGCTACGCTAGGGTGCTTTGGGCCAAAGGATTTCTGCCGAATTTCAACAGCCAACTCATACAAAGGTACGGCTTTGTCAAGTTTCCCCTAAAAAACAAGAGTATCATCTAACAAAAATATTAAGGCAATAATACTATCTGATCAGGACTTTCTCCTCAAATACAACTGTGTTTTAAACAGTAATCCTGAGGAAAAAAGTCCCAGAAGAATTTTTCTCTGATTTTAATGGTCAAGTTTGTAGATAAGTGAAAAATCTAATAGAATATATAAGTAAAGTTAGACTGAATATAAAACCACTGACAATTTGGAAAGCCCTTTAGGCTCATTTATTATTATTCATTGTTTATAGTGAAGAAAATATTCTAAGTAGACCTTCTTACTGAACTTATTTAGAAATGGTTTCAGAATAAAAGCTCACTTCTAACCAAATCACTTCCAGATTTTTCTAATTATTTCCTTCTACTGGAAAGTTGGGCAGATATAGCAACAGTGTACCCTTATTACTAACCATCTAGTCAGTGCTACCAGCACCAGCCAGGGTGCCACAAAGTCTAAAGTTTACGTAACTCTGCCTGTACTCATTAGAAGCAGACTTCTCTGGTGGTATTTTGGAGAACAGATATAAAAATTTCAAACTTTGCTCCTATGGCAAAGAATGGCTATGGATGTAGGTAAAGTCAAGAAAGAGTGAAATAAAATGTTTATTTAGTCAACTATCAAGATATTTCCTGCATCCTGACAGCTGGGTGATTTGCTATGTTTATGGTGTTTTATACAACAAAGATAGTAATGGTGAGATGAGATTTTAGAACTTCTGAAATGTAATCTAAGCTTCATTTAGAATAATGAATGGATCTGTATTTGGAATATGTTTTCACAAAATCAAATCAGTACCTTAATTAAGTATTAAATAATATTTTTAAATGTATAAAACAGTTCTATAGATTAAAAATTATAATTAAAAAAACTCATATAAAATAGTCTATCTGCCAAAAGACAAAATGATTTGCTGATAGTAATTGTGGCTTCATTAGTGTATTATAAAACATGTAAGAATGGCAAGGATTACTTACTGTTTTCTTATACAAGATTGCAAGGTGCTTCACTGTATACGCCAAAGAAGGGTGATCGGGAGCCAAGGCTCGTTTCCGAATATCTAAAGCTCTTTCATAAAGCTCTTCTGCTTTTTCATACTGTTTCTTTTCATTGCACAGAGCTGCCAGATTATTCAGAGACTGGGCACAGTCTGGGTGATCTGGTCCTAGAACTCGTTCCCTCATTTCTAAGGAACGCTTCAGAAACTGGTCAGCGGTTCTATGAACAAAATCCCAAAGTGGTTTAAACAGCTTATTCTCTGGAAGTCAGAGTCCTGAGCCCTAGTGAGGTGGAAAATTGGATCATTTTTTTTTTTTTAAATTAGATCCAAGTTAAGGCGGAGGATTTATCTCAAAAATCCTTCCTCTCCACTCTTACTCCCCATCCCTTCCAGTCCTTTGCTTCCTGATAGTTTAAGTTCATAAAATATCTGGATGATTGCCCCGTCACTTCTGCTGAAAGACAAACTCACAAATAATTTCCATAACAATTTCTTACATCTGTACAATTATTAGACCTACATCAAATAAAATATTTTGGCATTCATTCTTTCTTTTTGGAGATTATCCTAAATATTTGTTAATAGAAGAA
The DNA here is from genome assembly GCF_021218885.2 of Marmota monax. Taxonomy (NCBI): domain Eukaryota; kingdom Metazoa; phylum Chordata; class Mammalia; order Rodentia; family Sciuridae; genus Marmota; species Marmota monax. The sequence goes on along the minus strand of NW_026695215.1, from coordinate 22,525,042 downwards.
ACTTCTATGAGATGGGTTGAATATTTGTTGCATTTTTTTTGGCATCCGAAGTTTTAAATTTGTTAGATGTCTGTATCATATAAAGAAGTAAAAAAAAAAAACTTTTTTTCAGAAATTATAAATATAAATGCCATTCAACTTTTTTATGTCCAAATAAACTAATGAATAAAACTAGCAGCTATCTACCTTCTTTGATTTGTTCTTCATTAGTTCCAAGTTTATTCTGTAAGTTCTAATGACAAATATTAAACAAACTCACTTTTCATAAATATATAAAATGCACTAAGGAAGCTACAGAATCTTTAGTTTGGAAGCAATGTGACACAGTAAAGAAAATTCAGCTTTAAGTGTGTGTATGTTCATAACCTAACATCATAAAAGAAATCTGTCATGGTTTTATCAATTTTGCCTAGCTTTGGACTTGACAGACAAAACAGCTTTGAATCAAAGAGACAAAATATTTTTAATATTAATACCATGGTACTTACTCCAGGTTATTTTGAAGATAGTAGAGAACACCCAGTTCATTGAGGGTCCGGGCATTATCAGGTGTGTCCTTACCTAAGGTAAGCTCTTCTAACTGTAGGGCCCGTCTGCGTAGAAGGGCAAATCCATACTGGGGCAAACACAAAAAATTAAGACACAATCACTAAGTGCCATCTTTGATTCTGAAACCACACACTGGGGTCCTAAAAAGTCCTTTCTCCTCCTTGTCTCTTTAATCTATCTGGCAATTATTTTAAATAGCACATAGAAGTAGTCTAGTGGTTATTGAGAATACATGTATTTCCACAGGGCATTACGGGTCTCAAATTCATTAAAAACTATTTTGTGAAAATGATTATGAGATATTTTGGGAAAGTATATCTCAAAATGCTCCAGAAAAGATCAGAAAACAGAGCTAACCTGCAGATATTTACCAACCCCTCTGCTAAACAGTCGAATATCAAGTTCTTAAAAAGGCACATAGCTTTTTACAACAAATGAACCATATTTAGATTTTATTAGCAACTCAAACAATAAAATTTTTTGTGTGCTCAAGGAGAAGAATTCCTTTGCATTTGAATCTAATATGTTAATTAAATTTCTTTAATCATGCAAAAGAATCAAAGTAGCTTTAAATTTCAACTTCCAAAGTCTAGCCTTCAATTGAAGCTTCCACTTTAAAAATCTACTGAGCTGTAATATTTAAATAAATTTAAAAAATTTAAGAGCTTTTCTGGAAATCCCTTTAAAAATCTAAAACTCTTAAAATGTGAGGTTTATGCACTTATGATATTCAGAGATCTTTTCCTTTGGTTCAAAATACAACGTAAAGAAATATCTCATTACCAAGTTGCCTTTCCTCCTTGTAGCTTTCTGACGAATCTTAAAGGATTTTTTCCTAAAATGTTCAGCTTGTTCATATCTTTAAAAAGAAAAAAGTATGGTAAGTCCAAAGACGTATACTCAAAGTATTCTATTTCAGTGAAACGAAAGCACTCCTTAGATAGTGTGAGACCTTTTTGGGAGATTAAATATAACAACATTCTAGTGATAGTCATATTTAGTTAGGGAAACGTAACTAAATAAAAAGCCCAAATAACACCTTTTTTGGCACAGGCTATTTTTTGGTTAAATATAAATAAAATTCACATAGATTTGTGTGAATATTACTTGTAGAAGTGAAAAGAAAAACTTCCAATATGTTTCACATATCATGGAGCAACAGAAGTAATTTCTGATAGAGGAAGAGATGTCACTCTGGGTGCCTAATTGATAGGAAAGTTTTTGTTTGTTTGTTTTTTGTCAGTTCTGGGAATTGCACCCTGGGATGCCCTACCACTGAACTACATTCCAGCCCTTTTTATTTATTATTTAAATTTTGAGACAGGGTCTTGCTAAGCTGCTGAGGCTGGCCTTGAACTTGCCATCCTCCTGCCTTACCCTTTAGAGTTGCTGAAATAACAAGCTTGTGCCACTGCACCTGACGGAAAGCTTTTAAAAATCTTTGTTTTGTTTTCCCAGTGCTGGGGATGGAATGATGGTCCTCACATAGCCTAGGCAAGCACTTTACCACTGAGCTCTACCCCAAGCCCTGAAACCTCTTTATCATACCAGGGATTGCAAACTTTTTCTATAAAGGGTTTGATAGTGTTTTAGGCTTTGTGGGTCCCTGGTCTCTGTTGCAAATAAGGAATTCTGCCACTGAGGAATGAAAAACACACGTAAATGAAAAATGTGGCTGCATTCCAATTCCAATAAACCTTATTCACAAAACTGGACTTGGGCTGTGGTCAACAGTTTCTGCCCTTGAGTTAGTAATGCACTCAAAGAGCCTAAATCCAGGATTTGAACCCAAGATCATGACTCCAAAACCCATGCTTTATTCTTCATACATCTTCAATTAGAGATGAACCTGTAGTCTAAGCTTCTCTGTCTACCCCATGATGTTCCAGACCAAGAAATATTATTTGACATGACGCACACAGGGTAAGGAAATGTACACAGCAAAGCAGACCACGTAAGTACATTAAAACACTGTAGTTCTCTTTATGACATCAGAGAACTACATCTTACTTGTTTTGCTTCTGGTACAAAGTTGCAAGTGCCTCCAGTTCACGAGCAGTGTGAGGATGATCTGCACCATAAGCATTTTCTGAGATTTCCAAAGCCTGTTTATACAGTTGCTCTGCATTGCCGAACTTCTTCCATTGCACGTACACACTTGCCAGTTGGTGGAGGGACTGGGCTACTCTTGGGTGATCCGGGTCTAAAGCTGTCTCTCGAATTTCCAGAGACCTCTGCAAAGGCACCACAGCCTGGGGAGAAAGGTGAGAGGCTCATGTTGGTGAGGGAAAGGCTGCCAGACAGAGCTGTCACCTGATTCAACATTAAAGAGCTCAGCCCCACAGGGAAAACTGCTTCACCTCCTCGGAAGGAGAGAGTGAACATGAAAACTGCCCACGTCTGACTTCCTGGGGAGGTTACCTGACTGAGAAGGCCAAGATCCTTGAGAAATCGCCCCAGGGTTTCATAGAGATCTGCAAGGCAAATCATGTTCTCCTCTCCTTCGCAGTTTTTCTCATATTGCTTTAAGGAGTCAAAGTATTCTGTTGCCATTGCGCTTTTGTCTTTGCCAACAAACTGCCAGTAACTCAGCAACTCAGCAAAATGTCCTCTGTTCCAACAAATAACAGGGATTTAATGAAAAAGCAACCTTAAAAGTCCCCTCTAGAGTGAAAATACCAGAATTCATGCCACACTTCTGACAATTCAGAAGCACAGTGTAGTGAGGTCAGATCTGTCTGCAGGTGTGTGCTCTTGAGCAGGCTGGCTGACCTCTCACATCCCATTCTCTCATTACCTGCCCTGGCTGTTGCCCTAAGGACATGACTGGCACTCTATGGTGTTGGCTGTCATCATGAATTCATCATGGTTACTCACAAGGGAAATTCATTTGGATTTCTTTTAGACGTTTTATGTTATGCAGTCAACTGAATTCACTCCAAAAATTATTTTAAATGATGAAAATTGGAACAGAAGAAACTAACAAAACCATTAAGCAAACTGCCACAGAGTATCCACTTTGTATTTTTGACAAGCTACTGAGTAATAAATACAATCTTATTCATTTGCAGATTGCCGCAGTCCAGCTGCGGCAAAATAATGGGGGGGGGGGCGCGGGACGAACAACTTGTGTACATTGATACAGCAGGAGTGGGAGCCCTTTATTGTAGGACAGGAGGGGTATATATACATTACACACAGCTTATCTTAATTAACATAAACTAGATACAGCAGTCAACCAATAAGGAATCTCCACACTTAATGGCTCGCTGGCGTTACTTCACAAACCACTCCCTCTGGCAAAATGCCAGGCGCCATCTTGACTCGTTTACAGACCCTAACAGCAGATATTCAGAAGAATGGAAGAGCTGGAGAGCTAAGGAACGAATCTGATTTCAAGGGAACTATGAGAAGTGGGCATGCAGATCAACAAAGCAATTTAAGAGAGCTCACTCAGGAGCAAAACAAATTATGCTATTTTGTGAAAATGTTTACATTTCTAAGTGAGGTAGAAAAACCTTCCTGAGGCTTATAAGTCAGAACTCTGGCTCATAAAAAGGTAGTTATGCCACTGACCAACTCAAACATATCAAAAGAAACAAGCAGGATACACTTATGAATACATTCAACACAAGTTAGATGTGAGTTGGGGCCAGGTCTGGTTTGAAGGCCACACCTTTGAGATACCTGAAGGGCCTGAGAAGGACACATCTTGATTGACTTCTCTGGGTGATGTAAATAATATTAAGAATAAGATACAAAATTGTCCCATGATCCTTCCAGATCTGATTTTCCAAAGCAGCCATACTAAAGTGTTTCCCTCCCAAAGAAAGCAGATCTCACAACAATCTGCAAACTGTCTCAAATTTTCTCCCACGCTATTTGTTTTTCAGGTACCACTGAAACTGGACTGATTTTTATTGACTGATTTGTGGTGCTAGGGATGGAATCCAGAGCCTTGTGCATGCCAGGCAAGCACTCTACCGCTGAGCCACCTCCCCAGTCCACAGACTGATTTTTAAATTAAAAATGCCTTTTTTTTCTTTTTTTAAATGGAAGGACTGTTTAAATCTGTCCTTCTGGGAGAGATGTTCTAGAAGCTTCTCACCTTTTGTAAAGGTTCTGAGACACAAAGAGGTTGAGGAGGCAACCATGCAGCTTCTGTTTACTTCCTTGCTGCTGCAAAAGCCAAGGGAGCTCATCTGCACTCCTCCAGGTCACTCTGTCCTGGCTGTCGGGAGAGAGGAGACAAGGCTGGACAACAGCTTTCACAAGGAGAGTGCTTCAAAAGGCTTCGGGCAAATGTTCAAGGAAGAAAAATACATTAAACATCTATCTCTAAGTATGGCCTAATCCTGAGACTGGTCAAATTCAGAAACTTCACCAACATAATTATGCAAACAAACATGAGGTATTCAGGACCATCCACCAAATTCTTCCTTGGACCTCTGGGGGGAAGGAGATAAAACATCATTGAAAGGCATTAAGAGAAGTCAAAACCCCAAGTCTATAAAACCCTATATTCTAAAGGTATTTTCCTAAAACTGAACTATTTTTAAAAACCTTCAATAGACCCAAATATACACAGAGAGATACATACACATGTATTTTAAATAATGAATGTGAACAAAATTAAATAAAATGACCCTGCACTGATTTTACTTAAGTTGAAACCTTTAGCATGATATTAAAAGATCTCCTTACAAGATCATCTTTTATTCTTTTTGTAATAACTACATTTTTATACTTGAAGTTATATGCTAAGAAAGAGAAATAAGGAGACAAAGAAAGAGTGTGTTGCCAAAGTTACAAAAAAACAATATGGACATTCACAATACCTTAGCTGTGAGGTGAAAAAGCTAATTAGCTTTTGCCTATATGAAGAAATGGTAGCAGGACCGTCCATGTACTCCAGTCTCACTGTTTCCCAGGCCTAGGCAGAAAATGCTGCATTTTAAGTTAAGTAACTATATATCTAATAATTAATTTGTAAAAGGAATATACTTTTATCATTGTATGATAGAAATGGCATTAGAATATTTTTAAATTCAGGGTATATTTATGTGACAAATTTAGAGTAAAAATTCCTATACAACTATTTAAGAACTCCAAACATGGGCTGGGGATGTGGCTCAAGCAGTAATGTGCTCGCCTGGCATGCGTGGGGCTCTGGGTTTGATCCTCAGCACCACATAAAAATAAAATAAAGATGTTGTGTCCACTGAAAACTAAAAAATAAATATTAAAGAATTCTCTCTCTCTCCACCCTGTCTTAAAAAAATAAAAAAAGAACTCCAAAAAATCTAGTTCAAACTTTTAGTTAATATCTTAAAAATCCCAAAAAAGTGGATAGAAAGTTACTAAAAAGAGTTAAATTATATTCAAGGGATACATAATAAAGGAGAAAGGCTCTGAAATTACAAACATTTCACATCTATAAATATAGTACACTCAGAAGAAAGACTTCATTTGCATTTGCACACATATACAAATCAGGCGTGGCGCTGCATATTGATAAGAATATGAATCCATAGTTCCTAAAGATTTACTATGATGTGCTAGACATCAAATCTACCACCTCACAAGGACCAAGGACCATCTACTTCTCCTTATAACTCTGTGATAAAGTGGAAGTCTCCCAAGGGCTTAGGATTTGCCCAGAGTCAGACAGCCACTAAGCCTTGAAGAGCTGGGTTAGGAAGGGAGTCTGACTCCAAGCCCCAGCTCGTGACGCATATATAACCATACCAGCAATTCAACAAAATACAAAATTGAAAAAAAAAAAAACAAACCTTTTTTCATTTCCAGAAAGAAACCTCCTTTTTGTTTTGTTTTGATTTTTGGTCTTTTGTGACTTGTTTTCTTTCTTTCTAGTTTAAAAATTTTTATTTTTATCATGGTAAAAACACTTAACATGAGATCTATCTTCTTAATAAATTTTAAGTATATAATACAGTGTCATTAACTTTATGGACAATATTGTACAGTGAATCTCTAGAAATTAATGCATCTTGAGATATGACCCTTCAAAATATGAGTTGCCTCATAATATTAGATAATTTTTAACCTAAAGTTATTGTAAAAAATAATTTTATTTTATAACTGAAACATCAAACTAACCCAGTATAATATAAAATAGAGCGACATATTGACATCTGTGTGTAAAAAAATACTATTAAAAGATGTTTGAAATAACACTTACTTGGAGATGTTGAAACCTGAGCAAGCCACAACCATATGTCAACAAACACATTTTGTGTAAACTGTGAATAACGGAGGTCAAGACAGCCCAGGACATCTCAGGATAGAGTTCCATCAATTCTGATTCACTCACGCCATTGTGACTAACATTGACAAGGCAGAGAATCTAGATAGAAAAACAAACAATAATCACTTTATAAGTAACTAACAGTCATATTTTCTCTAATTCCTCTAAGCTTATTAACATTTCACCCATACTTACAAATGATTTAATAAATCAAGAAGCAGAGTTCTTACAATAAAACATGCTGCCCAAAAGGCATTAATTAAGGACAGGGTAATATATGTATATAAAGGTGTATAAAATCTGGCATCCAAAGATCACACATATATAGAAAAAAGTCAGTGAAAACTGGAAGTGCATGAAATAGATTATTAAAACTAATGACAGAATTCTAATTTGAGAAGACAGCAGGAAAAATAACCCTGCTCCTACAAATGCCTATGAACATCAGACAATATATAATAGGAAACCAAATCAGAAGGGCAGGTGCTGAGATGCTGCCCTGGAGGAAGGGGAGACAGAAGCAGCAGTCTCAGTGACTTAGAGCTTGGGGGTCACACCACCCTGGGGTGTGACAAGGAATGGGAACTAGAATGCCTTTCAATTCTAGGACCTACTCTCTGTGTGAAAGGGTACAAGAGGAAAATATGAGACATGGAAAGAATACAAGGAAGCTCAATGGTAAAATGAGAAGTCAAAACCCCAGGAGCCACCAGGCTGGGAAATTCACACACACAAAAATGGATCCAGGTTTGAATTATAAGAGCTCAGCAAGGTGGTTAGATATAAAATAAATTTCCAAAAAATCAAAATTGAATGTATTAACAAACAGTAAAATACTATTTTAATTATAAAGTATTTATAAACAAATCTTAATAGATTTGTAGGATCTTTATGCAGAGGAAGATAAAACATTGAAAGGCATTAAAGAAGATGACTAAATAATGGAGAGTCATCTTTCCATGCAAGGGAAGACTTTTATAATCATATTCCCCAAGGTAGTCTCTACATTCAATGCCATTCTAGTTAACATCTCAAAATGAGTTTCCATGGAGTCAATTCTAAAAATATATAACAGCAAATTAGCTAAGACCATTGTAAAGAAGAATAACAAAAGGGGATTTACCCAACTAAGTATCAAAGCTTAAAGTTCTAATAATTAAGACAGTGCCATAACGGCAAAGAATAGGCAAATATGGCCCAGAAGAGCCTAGAAACAGATTGACATTCATACATGAGCTTGATTTTTGTCAGGGAGTATTCCAAATCAGCAGAAAAGATGTACTAGTTAGCCATCTCTATGACAAAAGATTAAAAAATAAACAAAAATAAACCCACATGAGATAAGGATTTACACAAGAACTATAAAACCTTTTCAAGGAAATTACACACACACACATGCTTTAATAACAGCAAAGCATTTTTTTTAAAAAGATACAAAAAGCCTAAATAAACCATAATGGAAACTGTTGGTAAATTTGATTTTATCAAAATAAAACTTTCAATGAATAACATCCTAAAGTTGAAAGACAAAAGACACTAACAGGAAAAAAGCATTTATTTAGAACTCCTACAGACCAATAAGAGAATGACAAAAAAAAAAAAAAAAAAAAAAAACAACTAAAACATTGGTAAAGTACAGGAACTGGAAATTCATATAAGAAGAAAGAAGGATAATAAATAAATGTGAAAAGATGAGAAACCCCAAAGATAATCGGGGAAATGGAAATTTCGGCAAGCCTGCATGGCTGCCAGCATTTCTGGATATGCTTCAAACATATGTAAGTACAAATTAGAAAAGAATTATCTACTTCAGTTCGATTATAAATAAGACCAACTAGCCTTCTTTTTTCCAAGCTGACCACACTCTACCTGTCTCATTAGCTCTTTGTCCGTGTCATCTGTCATGGACTCCTTGATGGAGCGCAGAACCAGCCTGTACAATGAAACAGTGTCCTGGCACTGGAGACACTCATGAAGGATCTTATCTACACCACCTGCTCTCCCAGCACTGTTGGAATGGAGAAGAGATTTTATTCCTTACAGACAGCCAACATCTGTGAAAAATCTGGGGTGAAGACAATGGGATCTCTCTCTTTTTTTTTTTTTGTATTGTAACTGATAAGAGGAACTGAATAAAATACAATACAGAAAATGCTAATTTTATGAAGCTACTAGAATCACCAAGTTTATTTCAGCATACCACTTAATTCAGTCCAGTAGACATAGGTTGAGACTCCCTACATTTCAAGAAATTTCTATGCGCTGTGCAATATAAAACTGAATAAGACAGATTCTTATTGTCCAGGAGCTACCTACATACAAGATGCAGGGAAGGAACCAAAAGTACTGTTAGTAAGTTAGCCATGCAAATGAAATTTATGTAGATCCAGAATTTTTAAGACATCAGGCTAATAAACTGAGGAAAATCAGTAAAGAGAGGGGTTTGTTTTAAAATACCAATAATTCTTTTTCAGAAAGGAAGATGTATGAAGGAAAGAAAAACATGGTCCCTAGTTCCTATTGAAGTATATTCTAATAAATACCATGAGATCTGTGTGAGAAGACTTATACTCTGAACTGCACTCACTGTACTGCTGATGTTCATGGAAGCAGATTTCCTGCTGTACTTGAACCATGGGAAGGACGGTGGAAATGTCATGCAAGATTTAAAGCTTCAGAAGATTTTTTTTTTTCATTCAAATTTGGTGCTTAAGATGAGAATGTGGAATTAAGAGACAAGAGTACTAGATTCAGTGTTTGAAAATAAGAGTTGTACTAGAATTATGATATATTGTGATGAATGCCAAAAAAGTTATTTTTTAAAAAAATCTCTGGCTGAGGACAGACAAGGTAGAGGCTATCCTGAAGAAGAAACAAAAGTAGTAAAATGTTGTAATGGTTACCTACAGCTAGATTCCTAATAGACACTAGAACAGAAGAACTACTGTATGACAACATGTTTATCAGGATTTGAGAACCAAGACAATAAAAATTCCTGCCTGCATACTGACCTCCTAATATTCCAGGAAACCTGAAACAATTCTTATACCTCAGATGTCTGTGCCACTTTCCCAAAGCTAGGGGCCTCTGCAGGTGGCACAGAGCACTGATGGCTCTAAATGAGGGTGAAGAGGGCCTCATTTTTAAAACCCAGTGGGGAAAGGGTTAGGATGATAAAAATTAGATAAATCTATCATTGAGTTCTGATAATTCACAGGCTACTCAATCTTTAGCAGTCAGCCACATTGTCACAGAGTGTTAGTGTCACCATTAGAATAAGCAGAAATCTGGCCCAGGAAATTGTTTAAGGAGCAGCCATCAGTTCACAGGGTGAGGAAATGCTCTGCAGCAAACACAAAACACACAGACTGGGACACGGCCACCACTTACCGTGCCATCATTTTGCCAAAAAGGGTGATGTAAAGGGCATTGCAAGTTGTAGCAGAACGACAATGTCGTTCTAGTTTCTTCTCCTGCACCAGTTTCCCCAAAAAAACAAAACAAAAATACAATAATCACCCTGGAATTCATCGGTCATCACTACTGAGCAGGTATCCCAGCAGAAATAGCACTTTTCTGCCATCTCCTTGGGGACATCACTGCAGGCAGCAGAAGATCCCTGGCTATGGTCAGGATGCAGCCAATGTGAAAACATGTTTTTGCTTTTCAAATACTTGCTTAATATTATACAGTACTCCTTAAGACCAGAATCTTTTCATCACTTCTTCTCTGTCACTAAAGAATCAGTGCATTTACCAAAGTAATTACTAGATTTCAATTCTCTATAACAGTGAGCCCAATATTGAATTTTTTTTCTAAATTTTTCTTCTTAGTTGTAGATGGACACAATATCTTTTGTTTTATTTATTTATTTTTATGTGGTGCTGAGGATCAAATCCAGGGTCTCACACTTCTAGGCAAGTGCTGTACCACTGTGGTGGACACAACATCTTTATTTTTTTATTTTTATGTGGTGCTGAGGATGGAACCCAGCGCCCTGTGCATGCCAGGTGAGCACGCTACCGCTTGAGCCACATCCCCAGCCCCCCATATTGAATTTTAAGTCTCATATAAGATATTTTATAGGAAGGCTGACACAGAGTGAAAACAGTATCAAAATTAAAAATACATACCTGCTCTTTGCTCAGTTTAATGTCTACAGAGTGGCATTCTGCAATTATAATAGATTTTGCATCTTTTGGATTTAAAGGATCAAGATGAAGTGTAGGCCACAACCTTTGGTTTGAAGAAAAGTAAAATTCAAATCATTCAACAAGAACAGTAATCTATCCACAGCACAATTAAAAACCATGAAGGAAATTGATTTTTTTATTCTGCTTTTATAAAATAAGTGAAGTTAATCTCTGTTAATCACATCAAGGAAAACTATCACTTTGATTTATTCTAACATGTATATCATTACAGCAATTAATCACCACAGAATGCTATAAATAGTATATATATTAGACAACTAAGTGGTAAAACATCTCTAGTTCTATGTTCTGTACCTTTGGTAAAACTAAGCAGAGGCATTGGTACTTATGGGAGCAGTACAAGACACAGTCTTTGTCCACAAGTACTTATAAAGTGACTGGAATTTAACTGCTACAATATTCATTTTCAATATGATAGCAAAAATTGTTTTTTGGGTGTGAGAAAAATCTCATTGTTTTGTACAAAGCACAAATACATATACATATCTGCTTATATATAAAAACAGATAGTGTATGTGTAATACACAGTATTTTCTTAGGGAGCAGAGATTAGAAAAAAAATTTCTATGAGATTTCTTAGGGGGGAAAATAGGTTGAGAAACACTACTCCACAAAATTCAATTTCTGTGTCATTTGTTTTTTATTTTTTATTTTTTAGGGCTGCTAAAGCCAGCTTGCATTTCCAGATAACAGGAGTCTAGACTACTATTGCTGGTATGCTGCCCATTTTTCCTTTCCCATAAATTAAACTGCCTACTAGACATCATTACTTGGATCTACAAGTGGTAACTCAAACTAGCTGTGTCTAAAAACTGAATTCAATGCTTTTCCCCCACAAACTTGCCTGTACTTTGTGTTTTCTGTTTTAGTTCATAAAATCACCATCAATTGATATGCGTGCTTGTGTGTGTGTATGTGTGTATGTGTGTGTGCAGTACTGGGGATTAAACCCAGGTGTACCATACAACTGAGCTACATCCTCAGCCCTTTTTGATTTTTGAGACAGTGTCTCTCTAAATTGCTGAGGCTGGCCTTAAACACCTCCTGACTCAGCCTCCGGAGTCATTGGGATTATAATTGAACCACCAGGTTCAGCTGTTTAATTTCTTGAATACGAAATTTAGAGTCACCAAGTTTTCTCCTTTCCCTTTACATCCCAAATCTCACCTCCCTCCAAACCCTATAAATAGGATCTTTGTCTTTTTCCTGAACTCATCCTGCTATTTACATAAAAATCATGAAAAACACAAATACATATTAAAAATCATTCCTTGTTTGCCCTTAAAACATTTCATGTAATCTGAAAAACTAAAGATAGCATCATACCTCCATGCTGCAGGGCAAGTTTCCACGTTCACGGAAACTATGACTCTTACGTTCACTGGCAGCGGGTCTATCAGCCATTTCATGTGTTTCTCAACTTGCTTAAAAATACAAAAACAAGATTCAATCTATTAACCAAGATATTTCAAACAATCCAATAACTCCCCAATATAGTGAAATTCTCATTAAATTTCTCTTATGATTAAGGACAAAAGTCTTATATTTGGATGATTTAAGATTTTTTTAAAGAACAAGTGGCAGAATACTATTATCACTGATCTGAATTTTGGACACTTAAGAAAATGTCAAGGCCCTGAAAATATGGTAAAACAAACAGTTTTTGCTAATTATTTAAATTCAGTTGGTCCTTCCCAATAAGATAGTAGTGTCTATTGGCACTCATACTTTTATTTATTTATTTTTAAATTCAAGTGCTTTCTTCCTAGAAATGAAGCAGGAATAAAAGGAACAGCATTATTTTCATATCACAAACACAGAATTTAAACACTGGCTCGAGCCATCACTGGTATTTTTGTCTTTAAGCTCATATAACTAGGTAACAAAGTGAAAACAGTACCTGAACTTGATCTATGGAATCAATAACGATGATGATGCTGCCCTGATGACGAGCGGAGAGTTTCTCTAGCCAACGTGGAAATTCTTCCAGGAGCTTAGCGGGATCCAAAGTTAGTGCTGACACAGACCAAGAGTGCTGCATCAACTACAGGGCGAAGACAGGTACAAACAAGGTGTTTACACCGATCGCAGCTGGTGGAAATGTTCCTGTGCCTACTTTTCATATCACAACTGAGTCACCAAGAAGACCTGATTAAATACTATTTTTAACCTTGGACAAAACCAAAACTGGCTCCAGGTTGCCTATCCCTTATCAGAAGTACTTGGTATCAGAAGTGCTTCAGATTTCAGTTTTTTTCAGATTTTGGAACATTTACATAGGCACAGTGACATTTACATATCTTAGGAATGGGACCCATGTCTAAAGACAAATGTGTTTCTGTTTTATATACACTTTCTACACACAGCCCGAAGGGGGTTCTGTACAAATTTTTAGTGCATCTGTTTTGTGACTGTGACCATTGGTCACATGAGGTCAGGTTTGGAATTTTCCATTGACGGTGTCATGTTGGTGCTCAAAAAGTGTCCAATTTTGGTGTTTCAGATTTCAGATTAGGAATGCTCATATTGTAATGCTAAAAAGTTATTCATCATCATCTCCTTAGTCCTGACGATTTCTGAATCTAAATAATATTCTGAGAATTCCAAAGGTGGCACGCTATACCTTTAGCGTCAGGCGTTTAACGATCAAAGAGGACTCTGAACTGGTGGACATGGGCCTCCCCACAAAATGAGAAAGGATCAGTGTGTTCGGGGAATTCTTCTGCTGCAACTGAATCCTGAAAGAAAAACAGGACTGTTAAAAAACTGACCAGTGCCTCTGCTTCAACAAAAGAAGAATTCACAGCAAACTAGACAGTAAATGATGACTATCAGCAATCGCATAGTTAGTCAATTGTACATAAATACATAGCATTCTGATTTTACCTCATTTTTACAAAATTTTAAATATACTTGAAAAAATTATTGGTTAATTTTAGTCACAAATTGATATTTACATTAGAGGTTAAGGTATTAGTAAAGGAAGCATTAAAATAGTTTAATTTGAAGTTAGAAAAGTAACATTTTTTAATTTGAAATATGCTATTTGAGGAAAATTTATTCTGTACAAAAATACTATATTTCAAAGATAACTTTAAATAATAGAGCAATAAACAAGAATCAACCATATGCTAACTCTTCAATATAAATAATAATTATGCATAAAAGAAAATATTCTTAATACTTGTTTAAAAATAATACAATGAAATTTAGAAGCTTATTAGTTTATATGAACCTTCGTCTATAATTTGAAGACTAAACTGCATTCACAGTAAAGATTATCCTTAGTTTTGATGCTTTTTAGAATTCATCTTGCTTTTAATAATCTATCTTCAAAAGACTGGAGATTTATCCCAGGGGTACTTTACCACTGAGCTCCATTTCCAGCCCTTTTTAAAGAAATTTTGTGATGGGGTTTCACCTAGTTGTACAGGGCCTTGCTAAGTTGCCAAAGCTGGTCTTGAACTTGAGATCCTCTTGCATTAGCCTTCTGAGCTGCTAGAATTACTGGCATGACCCACTGCACCTGGCTATAGTCTTAGTCTTCACTCAAATATTTTCAAGTCCTGTGGAACTTTTAAGATGAAGTCAATAACTGAAAAATAAAGATGCATCCCTCTTTAATTTACCTAGTTCCCCGCCATACTGACACACCTTACTCCTGTACTTCTTTATCTCTCACCAATGTAATTTGTGTTCATAATCACGAATGCTCACACTTCCTACTTGTTTTTCCTTCTGTATTTTCTCTCTGACATCCAAATTCTCTACACTGCATAAAGCTATCATTTCACTCCTCTGTGCTTTGTTAGTGGTTAGTATTGGCCATGCAGCAAGGCAAGACATGCAGTGCGTTCTGTTGAAGGACCTCCGTAATTCAAGTGATGAGGATAAGTACGATTTAACTGGACCGTATCATACCACTTTGATAAAAGAAGGGACTTTCCAGAACCTGGTCCTCCAGACACCAGAAGGGGTGGAATCGGGGCTGGTGCTGCCACCAGATCATTGAGGCGTTGATAATACTAGAAACAATAATGAATTTAAATTGTGAGGAAGTGCATGCCTCTGAGAATTCTAGTCAACTTCTGATTATCAATGAAAATACTGGAACAAGCTGCATCAGAAAACTCCACTGTCAGTTGAGGCACCCTCACAATGGCTTATTTTTATTCCCAAAATACACTTAAAGTAGCAAACTAAGAATGGGCCCCAATTTCTCCTCCCATAATGTTGCTGTCAATTGATGAGTGAAGGACAAAAACAAACAAACAAACAAACAAACAAAAAACATTTCAATCCATGTGGGTTTTGCAATTCAGATGCTTTGCAGAACACTGCAGGGAGGTCACTCTGTCACACTGGATCCCTGAACCATACAAGGTGCCACAGAAGGCCTTGAAGGCCCGTCAGGCAGGCATGTTGGATCTCTTCATCATAAAAATCAACACCTGCTTTACAGGATGACTATCCCTTATCTTAAATAGTTGGCACCAGCAATGCGCTGGAGACTTTCTTAGTTTCCAGGGACTGGTGAGAATAGCTCTATACAAGAGCAGGTTTATTCTGGGGCCTTTTTGGGTCTCCTAATTTGCCCCAGGGAATCAGGTTAGCGTAGGATGCTGCAGAGCTTTCTGAAATTGAGTTTGTCTCAGACACTCAAAACTGGTACAGAGCTTAAAGGATGCACTCAGCAAACCAAATTATTACAGTACTTATCAAAGTGCTTGGGTAGTTTCCAAAGTTATCTTGGGGTTTGGATTTTCATTAAGTGGCCTAAATGATAGCTGATGAAATTTTTTAAAATCTGCAATAAGAGCATATGGCTTTAGGCTACAAAGTTTCTCTAGGAACTACAAGAAAGGATTACTTGGAATAGCTTTACAATTAATTTTTCTGCTTGTCTATCTAGATATAGAATACATTGAATCAAATAATTCTGCTAGTAATGATGCATCTGAAGGAAGGAAGAAAGGAAGGACTTCATAGATTTACTATCTCATAAATCCTAACCACTTAGCTAAGGTTCCACAGAAAGCTCAATTATAGAGCCATGGTTCTCAAGTTAAGATCCCTTGTTGTAGAAGAAAAAACAAAGGATTTGGAGCCAGAAGACCCAGGTTCAAATCCCAGATCTGCAATCTACTCCCTGTGCACTCTTGGTCAAACCATAATCAGAACCTCAGTTCGTATATAATTAACAACAGCAGTACCTGTCTTATAAAATACTAATTTAACATTTGTCTTATGCCTGGTATTATGCTAAGTGCTTTATGGGCATCATCTGGCTTAATAACTTTACAACTGCCCAATGAAGTAGATACTAGTAGTTATTCTCATTGTACAGACAAATCATGTCTAGTGCGGTCAGGTGATTGACCAAATAAATTCCAGTTAGGAAATGATGGAACAGGACATAAATACAGATAGTACAAATTTAAAGAAGATAATGCTAAGTGAAGTTAGCCAATCCTCCCTAAAACAAATGCCGAATGTTTTCTCTGATATAAGGAGGCTGATTCATCATGGGGTAGGGAGGGGATGCATGGGAGGAATAGACGAACTCTAGATAGGGCAGAGGGGTAGGAGGGGAAGGGAGGGGACATGGGGTTAGAAATGATGGTGGAATGTGATGGACATTATTATCCAAAGTACTGTATAAAGACATGAATTGGTGTGAATATACTTTGTATACAACCAGAGATATGAAAAATTGTGCTCTATATGTGTAATAAGAATTGTAATGCATTCCACTGTCATATATAAATAAAAAATAATAAAAAATACTGATGTTAATATTAGCTTCCATCATATTCTTTAACATATTATTCTAACATTAATTTTAAATATTAAGTATTTTTTTAACTTAGACACCTTTGTTTGTACACATGAAATTCTATTAATTTTTTAGATATTTAGGATGCTGATTAGATCACTAAAGGACTGATCTACCTATTGCATGAACAACTGCACTCTGCTTTCTGAATGTCTGATACTCTCATTCCTTTAAATTGGAAGAAGAGCCTTACTATTCTAATCAAGTTTCCTAGCTATGCTACACCCAGCCCAGGTGAGTTGTAGATGGTGATACCATGAATTCATAAATTCTAATATATAACCAGAATTGCTTGGTGCTTATAAGTTTACTTGAATCTCACACATCTTTCATAATCACGCTATGACGGCAGACTACTAACCAATCACAAACCTTGATTATATTTAGATGAAATACAATGATAACACAGCCTTTTAGTGGTGACTAATCTTTGCTGGAACAATACTCCAAATGCTTACTTTTTCAAATCCTAACTCATGGGCTGAATTAGAAGCCTGCTGAAAGGTTTCCATTTGCTCTTGTTCATCATGTATGTCCCACAGAACATCCCCAAAATCATCTTCTTCTGGAAGGGAATCATCACTTCCCAAATCCTTAGTCTCCAGGTCTGTGTTCTCAAAGCCCAGTATATCCTGAACACAAGGAACAAGCACACAGAAAAAAAGGAGAAAATGAATGAGAGGCAAAGACCTTGCAGCAGGAGTGAGCACACAGGCCCCAAGTGGTCTTAAGCTGCTGAGGAGGGATGTCCAAACTTACGGCTTTAATATAATACCTGCGAGCATAAAGTTATAACCATAAATGATAATTTAAAAATAAGGAAGACAAATAAAAATATTAAAATAACAAACACAAAGATCTCTTCTTCCTAAAAATAAAGCTAGAGGGATATTGGACTCTGATGAAATTTGCTTTCTGAAAAATGCTACATGGGATCTGTGGTTATATCTGCTAGTGAACAATTTTAAAGGTTGTGCTATCACTTAAGAAATATGCCATAAACATTTAATTACTGCCAGCTGCGGTAGTGCACACCTGTAATTTCAGTGGCTTGGGAGGCTGAGGCAGGAGGATTGGGAGATCAAAGCCAGCCTCAGCAAAGGCGAGGTACTAAGCAACTCAGTGAGATCCTGTCTCTAAATAAAATACAAAATAGGTCTGGGGATATGGCTCAGTGGTTGAGTGTCCCTGAGTACCTCTCTCCCCCAAATTTAATTACCTAGTACCTCTCTCCCCCAAATTTAATTACCTAGATGGAGTTTTTTGATATCAAGTATCTGTGCTGTCATATCTTTATATTAGATCACTGAAAACATATTGTTCTTCAATCATTAAAGATAGTAAATATGGCCAGGTTCATTTTGCTCAATTCATTTTTTCATCTGTCCTAAAATTTGCAAGATTGTTGAAAATATAAAAATTTATAATGACAATCTTTATATTAGATGACATCATGCAAAATAGGTTTGAGCTCACTCTTTCTCTGATAATAAATTTTCATATCTGTAATGCAAATTAATTAGAAAAGGTATTCTAACCCCTTACTTCTCAAATAGACTCTAGTTCCCTAGAGATGTCTAGAGGGATGGGTAACTACACACTAAACATGGTACATCTTCCTCTTGTGTTCATTTTACTTGCATCTTTTATTATATAGTTATTGGTATTTTGTTAATAAGTAATTTTGACAATATTTTTAATATTAAAAATAAACAGGTATACTATCAGACATATTTTTAAGATGATACATGAAATTTCATGAAAACCTTAAGCTCCAGACACCTCTCTGGTCCATGTTCTCAGCTTCCTTAAGGGATACTTGAACCTCTCCAGGCTGTTAGGGATAATGTGGTGGGAAAATTTGAGGACTTTTCTAATATGTAAAAATCCAAAGTGCACACAGAATCTAAGGAGCCTCTCTATTGAGTAAATTGCACATTTTACTTCAAACACCTATTTTATTTATTTTTTTTGGTACTGGGGATCTAACTAAAGGGTGCTTTACCACTAAGCTACATCCCCAGCCCTTTTATTTATTTATTTCTTAAATTTTGAGACAGGGTCTCAGTAAGTTACTGAGGCTGACTTCGAACTTACAATCTTCCTATTTCAGCCTCCCGAATCTCTGGGATTACAGGTTTGTGCCACCATGCCCATCTCAAGTATCTACCTTTTAACTTGCACTTTTGTAATATGTTTTCTACTTAACAGGTATGAACTGTCAATCATCTGTGAGACCGATGAGTGGTAAGAGCATCTGGTCCTAAGTAACGCCATGATCACACCACAGGATGTATTCCCAACAAAACAACAGTGCTTTCCTCGGGGACTGTTCTCAGAAGAACAAACAGGTGGTTTTCTCTGGAAAACTCAACTTTATGGAAAACAGTCTTAAAATATTTTAGGTGAAATCTTACAGGAGATGCATATTTACCTGTTTAATGATCTTTTCCACACAAATATAAGTTTTATATACTCCCTCTGCAGGATCTCCTGAGTGATCAATGAACTGAGAAAAAGAAAAAAGTTCACAGTAACAACAAACACAGCAACAGCAGGAAGAGGTGGTGGTGCTGTGTCAGGAAGTATTCTAGGCCTTAACATATCTGTCCTCACTTATCCTCAATAACATTATAAGGGACAAACTATTATTATCCTCATTTTACAGATGAGGAAACTAAGGCATTTAAAAAAAAAAAAACTTGTCTAAAGTCACACAAGGGATTTAGTGTGACCAGTGGTGTGATAAAACCCAAAGTACACACAGGTTTGCCCGCCTCATCACCTCTCTAACACCACTCTGGTCTGAGCCACTAGCACCTCTCACCTGGATGGTACCACAGCTCTCAGACTCTGCCCACTATGCTCCAAACTACTGTCTATTTTCCACAAAGTGGCCAAAGAGATTACTTGTCCAGGATCGCATCAGGCCCTGATATTCTTCTTCTTAAAATCTTCCAGTGGCTCCCCATCTTATTTCAAGGGAACAAAACCAATCTCTTAAAATGGTGGTCAGGACTCTTGAGGATCAACTGGGCCATCTCTCCTGCTCCCCGCCCCCTTACTCTGCTCTGGCCTAGCTGGCTTCCTCCTTGTCTTCAGACACTCCAGGCTCACGTCCACCTCATGACCTTTGCTCTGGCTCTTCCCTCTGCCAAGCATTTTCTGAAAAAGAAACCCTGTGACTTTTACCTTGGCTTTGTTGGCCTGGTTGAGGTTAGAAACTTGGTCCATCAATCGCTGGACAGAGTCGGAACTGACTTTTCCGTCCTCCAGACGGTGATAAATTAACCGTGGTTTTCCTTCAGGGTTTTTCAGAAAGGCTTCTTCACAGTCTTCCAATAAAAGGCTAGATGGGAAATTGGCATTTCTGGTGCTACACTGCATGGTGGCAGCAAACAGTAAAACAAGCTACTCCAGTGACAAGTGGCCAGAGAAGCTGCAGCTCAGTGAAGCTTCTAAAAGCTACTCTAAGTCCTTAATTCTCTGATGAAACTCTGTTATAGCTTGTTCTTAAAATACAATGTGTTCCTTAGCCAACAATTAGAGTCAGTATGATAGATTATGAATTAAATTGCAAAGCTTAAGCAACTTTATTTTTTAAACCTCACAAAATTCTCAAAAATTCTGTTAAACATGGCTCAAAATGGTGGAACCAGACTCATGAGACTTTGCAAATACATGGAAAACAAAATTCCATTGACTAATTTATATTTTCTAAGTTTAAACACATATATTATCATCTCTAAAGGCTCAAGATATTTTTTCTTCTCCAGTCCTTTAGCCTTTTCTCATTTAATAAGTGGCCTCAATATGTCCAATACCTACTATGAGAAAGACCTAGGGGTAGATGGGTGAGGAAAAATGACTAGCAAAAACCTTGACTATGGGAAAGTTGTTTTATTTTTTTAAAATAAACTTTGCTACAGGGAACCATAATTATATTGTTTACAAAAGTTACTAAAAAATTCTAGAACTAATGAAACAACTAGTGTTTTATACGCCACAGGAACATTGCAGCGAATTTCCCTTTCTAAAAGTTTTAAAGTTGTCTAGAGAGGCATATTGGTGTGTGTATGTGTGTGTGTGTGTGTGTGTGTGTGTGTGTGCATGTAGGGCATGGGAGCTAGTAAAAGATTCAGAATTTGCAAATGCAGAAACTAGTCTCAAAGATAAAACAGAAAAAAATAATATCCTGCTAGATGTTTCTGGGCCAACCCAATGTACCAATCCACAGAAATTTTCATTGTTGAAATCATTCTGGCCATGTTTTACAGAAGTTTGGAATTTAAATGGCCCATTTCTTTTTGTTTTTGGTTAAAAAAAAAATCTGTGGCCCAGATGAATGCCAAAGAGTGGGCCTTCTGTTCAGATGCATGTTTGTATTTGAAAAGCAGGCTCCACAAAATTGATACAGGGGTTTAGGTAAAATGCTATGGTCTCTGGGATTTGGTGGCATCTGGTGGACGGGAAGCAGATGGTACAGATGAAAATAAACAGATCATGTGCTGAAGTCAGAGAGTATGGAAGGCCAGCTGACATGCTGATAATCTTCATTGCAGGATCCAGTAAGAAAGTGGGTTGTACAGACAGACGCAGAGGGAAGGAGCTGAGAGAGGAGATGCCACTACGTGAGGCCATTAGGAGTTGGAAGTGGGGACCACGAGGAATGAAGACAGCTCAATCACAAGAGTGGAGCTCCCACCTCACTAAATTCTATAAGAAAAACTCTACAGGCAAATTGTTACTAAGAACTGAGTGAAACCAAGAGTAGAGCCTAAGAAGTCGTGAAAGGTGATGTGATTACCCTGAAGGCTCCCAAGAGGGAGCTCCTCTCCCTTGAGGGATAATGATGCACTGAAGAAAACCAGGTGCAGTAGTCCCTCTGTGCCATCAGGACCAGAGGCTGCTTCCAAAAGGAAAAGCGGCCTTCTCTTCCACTTATGATCAAGAATTCTTCATTAGCCTAGCTGCCCAACAAGGGTTTTGCCACAATGAAGGAGGGCAAAGAATCAAGAGCAAAGAATATCCTAGACCTTTATCTAAAATATTCCTATTGGCCAGTCCCTCCTGGAGTCTCCCTTGTTCAGTTCACATCCTTCACGTTAGGAGATTTCTCCTATGATTCTGCCACAGAGGAAAGCAGGTCAAATTAATGAAAGAAGAAACACATGGATCAGCAGTGTCAGAAGTCTGACCATTTCCCTTCTCTGGAGAGGGACAATGGAAAGGCACGGCTCCTGTGTTCCTCACTAGACAGGCTTTTATTTATTTATTTTTTTAATGATGACTGAATGTTGTGAGAAGCCACTGAACAGTATCTTTAAGTAACTCTGTGGGTACCATCTGGACACAAGATATAATTATTGGTTAGAAAAGCATTTCTCCATCAAGATTCCAAGTGGTTCAGGAGTAGTATTTCTAGATTCACCTTTTGGGAAGGAGGAAGGATCCATAGGGAGAGGTGAATGAGCAATCTGAGAGAAATGAAGGCCTCAAGAGTCCCTGCTTGTGGTGTGAATCTCATCTTGACTGCCACACTTGGTGACAGCCTTGGAAGAAACAAATGATGAAATAAAATAATAAACAAACAGAGTAAGAAAAAAATCTAAGTAAAATAAAGGTGAAGCAGAGGCTAAGAAAAGACTAAGAAATTAAAAATTCTTGTTCTTTGACAAGAATAACGTTTTAAAATGTAAATAAATGTAATTTTAGTTAAAGGAGATATATGAATCTGCCAAGCAGAAATAATAAAATATGAAAGATATGGGGGACATTAAGAAGAGTTTAAGATTAGAAAGATAAAGATAAATGTTAAAAGTATCAAAATAATGTACAATATTCTATTAACAAATTCCTTTAGGTAAAGAAAAAACAATATATACAAAGATATGAAATATTGTGCTCTATATGTGTAATAAGAATTGTAATGCATTCCGCTGTCATGTATTTTAAAAAATAGTATCAATTTTTAAAAAATCTCTAAAAAAAGAAAAGAAAAATAAGATGGTTTCAAGGATTAAAGATAGGAATTAAAGAAAAATAATGTAAAACAAATGACACAGCACCAATAAGATAAAATATTACTCAATATTAAGTAAGGAAACATGATAGAACCTTAGTAAATTTGAAAACAGGGAAGAAAAGGGAAAGGGGTAGATAGTAATAAAACTCACTGAAGGCAATCAAGTGGAAGGACTCCTAACATACTCCAGGTGAAGGCTCATTGATCAGCCAGCTGCCACCTGCCTGGCCACTAAGCAGGCAGTCTTTTTTTTGTTTTTTTTTTTTTTTTTTTTGGTACTAGGGATTAAATCCAGAGGTGCTCAACCACTGAGCCACATCCCCAGCCCATTTTTTTTTTTAAACTTTTTATTTTGAGACAGGGTCTGACTAAATTTCTTAGGGCCTTGCTAAGTTGCTGAGGCTGGCCTGGAACTTGTGATCCTCCTGCTTCAGACTCCCAAGTCATTGAGATTACAGGCATGTGCCACCACCCTTGACCCACTTAACAGAGTCTTAGGACTAATGATGAGTTAGTTATACAGCAGGGAAACTCTCGTCAAACTTTAGATCCCACATATTTCTGTACACAGTAAAAAAAGTCAGAGTTTGTCCTCAGTCAAAAAAGAGAAATCCTTTGAAGGGTTAAATTCAATCAGACAACAAATCTAGAAATAAAAATTATTAATCTCTCAGTAAGCTTATTTGTCTTTTATCTACATATCTAACTGATAAAAAAATCTTTATTTGCAGGCAAGATTCATTAGCATGCTTACATTCACATTATAAGGAGACTGCTCACTTTGCTGGATTTATTCAAGTAATAAAGCTCCTCAATGCATTTCAATTATCATTCAACAAGTACACCATTGTTCAAGGTGTGTGTATCATATAAAATCCATAAACTTCTGAAATAGTATCCAAAGAAAGAAAGGTTAATAATGATTACTGAAATCACAGATCACCAACTTTTTCTGTAAAAGGCCATAAAGTCAACATGTCATGCTTTGTAGGACATAAATTTTCTGTTACAACTACTGAACTTTCCTGTTACAGTAGAAAAGCAGCCACAGAAAGTATATAGTGAAAAAAACATGGCTGTGTTCCAATAAAACTTTGTTTTCAAGGGCAGGCACCCAGCTGAATTTGGCCACCAGGATGTAACTTACTAAGTCCTGATTAAAATGATCTTTATATTAAAGATGTTGTTCATACAACCTATTAGAAAAGTCTAATAGTCTAAAAATTTTAATTCTTTATTTTAGGTAAGTGTGAAACAGTTTTGGAACTTATTAAATTTCATATATTATTTTTGATTTTAAAGAATGTAATTACAACCTATCTTTGAAGTTCATTTGCAATTTCAATCCTATATACAACTAATGCATATAGTAAATTACAGATTTTTCCATCTTACCTTGGTAAAGTTGAGTGAATGAATAAAATAACTAAGGAACTCTTCTCAATTTCCCATTTTCTTATAGTGAGGTATTGATTTTCAACGTCTATTGGAAAATAAACAGCATGGAAAAAATATCCCATTGTCTCGCACATTCTTTTAAGTTTAGGTGAATAGTCCTAAAAACAAATTATGATATATATAAAATCATAATGTATTTAACTTAAAATATAGTAAGAGTCATATGGCTTTAAATATAATGCTCTGTAACAGGTTATGGCAGGTATTTTCTATCACAAAATTCTAGGAGTAATAATGAATCACATTTAAAAAAAAATCCTAAAGAGAAAAAGCCAATTTCTCTCTAAAACATAAATAATAATAGCTTAACCACCAAGCTATTCTCTAGCTTAGAAAATGATTTATTTCATGATCATAACAGGAGAAAGCATTAGGCTATTTTGCGTCGGTGCTTCTTTCTTTTTGTGATTATTATCGTGAACAATTTTGGTTTTATTGTTCTAAAGAATACAAAATATTGATCAACAGATCTATATAACACAAAGTCTCAAGCTTGATATATTAGAACACCAAAGCAAACAGAAATATGCTAGAAACATGTTGGTCTTTAATAAATTAGGTTACTAAGTAAAGATGATTATCATGGAAAAAATCAGTAACACCCTCAGAAACGTCCTTGGGAATAACCTATATGCAATTTACTGAATGGAAACTCTGAGCTTTAAAATATTTTTACCAAAATTGAGTAATACTACAAAGGAAAGCTAAATGTATTTATTAACGAACAATCTGGGGGATGTAAATAAATACAGTAGGTTTGGTCTGTGGATTTACTTAAAATTCACTTGGAATAGTGGCAGACAAAACTTTTTCTACAGAGTCACGATGGCAAACAGTTTTACAAAAATAATTATAGCTTGACAACTTGGCATTTTAGCAGGGATCTTTGCAGCCTATTTGGTTCTTGTCACAATTTGCTCTGCCATTGAAATGTCCTTGTAGTGCAGCTAGAGATGGCATATATATGAATAAGTCTCGTAATGTACAATAAAACTTTATTTATAGACATTAAAATTTGGATTTCATATAACTTTCAAGTCATGAAATATTACTCTTCCTATGATTTTTTTAAAGCAATTTAAAAATGTGAAAACCAATCTTAGCTCTGGATTATGTGAAAACAGGCAGAAGGCCAGATTTGGCCTACAGGGTACAGTTTGCAGATCCCTGTCTTAGAAAAACTCCAAGGGCTGCCTTGAAAAATTAAAAACGATGTCAAGAATTAAATTTGTTACTACCTGCAAGAGATTCAAAAGATAGAGCTGGCAGATGTAACTAAAGTAGGTGTGATCTATGAAGGTCTTAAACATTGTGGAGAATAGCAAGGATGGTGGAATGTGATGGACATCATTGTCCAAAATACATGTATGAAGACACAAATTGGGTGTCAATCTACTTTATATACAGAGATATAAAAAATTGTGGTATATATGTGTAATAAGAATTATAATGCAAAAAAGTACATGTATTGGCGTGAACACACTTTATTACAAAGATATGAAAAATTGTGCTCTATATGTGTAATAAGAATTGTAATGCATTCTGCTGTTGTGTATTTAAAAAAAATAAAATCAATTAAGTAAAAAAAAAGAGAAAATACACAATAAAATGTAGAACAACATAAAGCTCCAACACCTTAACATGGTATTCAAAACTAATTATAGCTAATTATAATCCTCCTTTCCTGTCTTAGTTCCTTCCCTAAGAAAGTCACTCCCGGAAGGCTAAAAATCAAAACCCTTAATTCAACAGCTATCTTTCTTTGCATCTAATATAGAACAATGTTTTCTCTGAAGAAAAGTCCAAGAGGCTTCCAGTTCTTTAAGACATACTATCTAATATCCAGCAAGGCATGTGGTTCAGAGGCAACAGTATCCTAAATAGGGTATAATATCAACGTGTGTTTTAAAGCAGTGTATACAGAGTTTTTATAGGTATCCTCACCTTCAGGAAAAGATCCATTTCAGGCTGGGTTTCTTCTGTGTAAATGAGGTAACATCTGACAGTGTTACTCCATAGAGAATGTGAAAATAAGGGAGTCACCTGTAATAAACTAGCTACAGCGATATCCCAGTCATCTGAAAAGAAAATTTCCACAAGTTCAAGCAAAAATTAACAGAAGGCATAACAGGCACATAGAATGGAATCTGATCTCACAAGTTGAGACTGAGATGGCTTGTAGAATGACATAAAAGGCAATTAGTTCTGGAACTTCAAATTCCTTCCTGGGACTTGAAGCAATAAATGTCACTAGTGGTCTTCCCTGGTGTACGGGGATTCTAGTCAGATTTTCCAGAACTTCCTTACGGAGCTGTCTGATTACTCCACTACTTGAGGGGAGCCTGCACTCCCAGGATGACCTATCATTGGACTTTCTTATTCTCATTCTATTGAGTCATAAAGAACATTTAAGAATAATATAAAATGAAAAGTAATTTATGTTATTGAGTGAGAATGAAAATTTTGAGACATATTTGGATAATTCAAAAAGCACAATTTAAAAAAATGATTTTCATTTTGCAAATAGAGAAAAAAATTTATAGTTTTTAGAAAAAAAGAGTGGAGCTACTTACAAACCTTCTTAAGTCTGCTCTGATACTGAAATTGTAAACAGACCTTATAGACTTTGGACATTAGATTATATGAAAACAATAAGCACGTTCTCCTGACTAAGAATACTATATGACCTAGTAGGGCTTTGTGTATTTTGTTCCAGACTCTAACTTTCTACATCATCAAAGAAACAGAGGGAAAGATTAAATCCTATTGTTTCTCAGTTAATAAGCATCAGACTCTTGCTATTAAACAAATCACCTGAGCATTCAGACCAGAAGCATAGTAACTAGAAGCTGGTTAGCCTGGCTGGCTGCAGCATCATCTGATCCCAATATGAATTATGTAACCTCATCACCCTGGTTAGGTACAGTGTCAATGGAAGGTACTCAGAACACAAATTTCATGCTCTGTTGGTGGCAGTGGTCTTAGCACAAGATTACAGAATATGAAATCAACGCCACTAGGCAAGAAATTGGCAAGCGGTGTGTGTTACCTCTGTTGACGTTTGCAAAGGGTCCCTCCACATCTATGGAACTGTGGGCGAACTCTGGCCCTCTGAAGGACTGTTGAAGCTGGATCAGGCTCCCTATAGAGGGCTCACTGCCCAAGGCCCCACCACTCCAGTATTCACACTGGGTTCCAGCAGCTGTCATGGCAAGAGATCTTTAGGTTGTACAGTCCAAGTTACCTACTGTTCAAAAACTCAGCACATACATTCAACAGGATTTGTAACTTTAAATACACTACAAAATTCCATATACAATAAATATTCAAATGATTTTGAATATTTTGCTACCAACTTTTGACATAGTCCTAAGGTTCTGGTTATCATCTCAAATTCAAGGAGGAGATTAGAAAGGAAAGAAGAAATAAGAATACAATAAACAAAGGAATTTTAATAAAAGGGCAGTTAACTCCATACAAAATTCTATAAATCATTCTTTTAACTGTACATCATAGATATGAGCTAAAATGTAAAAGAAAGAACTGCAGAGGCAGGCTGCTATTTGTGCACTAATAACTAATCTTTGTGATTTTTTTAGGACATACATTCTAACCTCCAAGAACAACAGAATTAATGTCTGAGTCAACAGTTACTTGTGAACATGTGGATGATTTTCTAATAAACCACGTGGCCAGAATATCTACATAGCATCCTTGACTAACTGTAAATAAATTGATGTTTGGCCTAAATCTCTAGGCTGGGTGTGGTGACACACACCACAATCCCAGTGACTCCTGAGTTTGAGGCAGGAGTATCTCAAGTTTGAAGCCAGCCTCAGCAATTTAGCAGGACTCTGTCTAAAAATAAAAAGGGTTGGGGATGTAGCTCAGTGGTAGAGTGCCCCTGGGTTCAACCCCTAGAACCCCGCCCCCCCAAAAAAGACCTAAAATAAATATTACATTGTTTTTGTTAACTTCCCAAGACAATTATAAGAGTTTTGAAATGCTGTGCATTTGAACATGCTGATACTGAAACAGTCACTCAACTAATGTGACAGCAAAAGTTATTTTCTCAGTTGTTCTTGGCCAGTTAGAATCACTTCATCTTTTTCTCAAAAGTTAATAATAAAAGTCCCAGGGTGCTGGTCAGATTGGAATTATCAGCCGGGTGCAGTGGCACATGCCTGTAATCCCAGCAGCTCTGGAGGCTGAGGCAGGAGTTCAAAGCCAGCCTCAGCTAAAGCAAGGCACTAAGCAATTCAGTGAGACCCTACCTCTAAATAAAATACAAAAAATAAAACTGGGGCTATGGCTTAGGTTGAGTGCCCCTGAGTTCAATCCCTGATAGTACCCCCTTCAAAAAAATAAAAAATAAAAAGGAATTGTTGGTTACTATATTTTACTCCAAAATGCATCAGTTTGTAAGAATACAATTTTATAGTCCTTTATAAGTGGGAGAGTGACTACATTTAAAATAGAATCTTTCCCTTTTTTCATATTAGTCAAAATTTATTAATATTTGCTTGGAACATGGTGCACTCTTTCATTCTGTGATTTTAGGCCTTATTGCCAGAAATATATATTTTATATGTTTAATTATAAAACAAAAACTTTTTAATAGCTTCCCACCTAGGGACATATAATACAGGTATTCTAAATGATAATTGTGAAGAATATATCGTCATATGGGAAAATAATGTTTCAGAGAATACTAGTTCCAATAGCCACTCTCCTCTTCTGCCTTTAGTAACAGAGCCTCACACTTGAGTGGGACACGTCTGCCTGGCTGTCAATTACATTTTCCAATCCTTCTAGGTGTAGCTCTGCCCAATGGGACTTGAGCAGAAGTGATGTGTGCATCTTTCAGATTGTCTTCAAAAAAATAGGAATGTGTTCTCCCTTTCCTTCATTCCTTGGCTAAAACACAGATGTGATGGAGGACATGCAGCAGCTATCTCAGACCAGAAAAGAAACAGGTATGGGGTAGAGCTGGCAAAGCAGCATGGCAGAAGGAACTCGGCCCCTGACTTCATGTATTTCAAGAAGGGGAGAGAGACACATTGACGCAGGAAAAAGTGCAACTCTATTTGTAACAGTGATCTAAGCTAATATAGACAAATAAAAGGAATATAGCAGAATTCAAAGTTTGCTCTATAATACCACTCTAGCTATGATGAACGCTCAACATATTATTAATAGGAATTGAATTTACCAGTAATATCTGTACAGTTGTCATCTGAATCAGACTCCCCAGGATCAAATACTTGGATCCCCTGAGCCTGTAGCCTCTGAAGTTTGCTCTCCAGCTCTCGCTTGGCCCTCAATAAGTCCTGAATTTCATTTTCTTTGGTCTCTCTAAAAATCTTTAAAAAGGAGAATTTTAATTTTGAAATCTTTTTCATAATCCAAAGGTTGTACCATCAACTTTTAAGGGGAAAAAAAAGGTTTCATTCATAAAATCAATATTCACTTGGTCCCCCATCTCCTGTTTTAGGGTAAATGCCCCAGGAGCTTGCCCTGTTTCACAACTGGAGCCCACTGAAATTCTGGAAGAAAGGATGTGTGTGGTGTGGGCCTTTCATGTACCCTGCATGATGTTCAGCAAATCTGTCTTCCTGCCACTAAATACCAGTAATGTCTTCCTACACACAACATCCCCCTAATTTTCCTTTCTCCAAAAAGAAATGCTTTCCTTTTAAAAACTCTATTACAATGTTCATTTTTATACCTTTTCTTTGTTATACCACGTGCAACTCAAAAATGAAAAAGTGCTCAACACTAGTTCTTATGAAAATTCTACATAATTTATTTCTGTTTATTCATTGCAGTATTCTAGAAACTTTTAAAAATACATTGTTTTTATTCTGTGTCATTCTGAGATTAAAAATGTAGGGAATTTACCTTGAATTGCCGCTTAACTTTATCTCTGTCATGTTCAAATGTAGCTGCTCTCTCCATTGCTTGGTATTTTGCTTCTAAAGCACTTTCTTTTTCCCGAAGTATCTTCTGATAAGTTTTCTGCAGTGCCTGGAATAATTTACCTTGTTATTTCTTCTCAAAAATAATCTCTCTCCCAAATTTTATATTTGTACCTTTATATTACATAGCTTAAAGTTTAATAATTTACTATTTTTTCAGTTATCAAGAATTTCATGTTGCCATTTTATTCAAATACATAATTAACAAATGCAAACATGCCTGAACTATAATAAGACACTTCAACAACGGAAATTAATACTTAAAAAAAATACTGCTCTGGCTCTTAAATTCCCTATCGCTCAGTTTTTCTATCTTTAAAAAAAATACACCTTGTAAGGCTTAACTTGAACGACAGTTAATTCTGGGAGTCTATGCACTCCTTGGCACTATATCTTAGTCATTATTATACCCTGAGCCCTTCATAGTGCCTCATATACTGCAGGCTCCCAGTAAAAATGTCCGACTGACTGACTGACTAAAATAAATATGAAAGAGTTTTTCATGCCTACATAGGTGAGAAAGGAACCAAATGGGTTACACAAGGAATCAGGATTGCTAACAGGAGTAATCTGGAACTGTGACATTTGTCAACCCTCTCCACACTCTGCCCTGTTTAGTTTGGCCTTCTTTTCTACCTGTCAACTCACAGTGATTTTCAACATGCAGTATCCACTGGGCAGTGGCCTGGACACATGAAATCAGATATCTGAAATAAACAAGTTCACTTTATGTACTCAAGTGCATTAAATCCATCCAGTGGGAAACTGATACAGACTAATGCCAAGTATATCTTCACAGATAACATGCTAACTCTATAACATATAATGGCTAATGAAGGGGTGAAATAAGAAAACCCAATGAAGAATACCCAGACTAGAAAAGGGGCTTCCTTCTTTTACATAAATGAATCTGAGGTATTTATTTAATTCCTGCTGTGATAAGCTCAGGATCTCTGTAGCTGCCTAGAAGTCTCAATCACAGTAGAGTAAATAAACAACACAATAACCTTCAGAGGAGTCCAGAAGAGATGGCATAATGTCTCAGAATTCTGCTCAGGCAATAATCTCTTGCTTTATATACTATCAATGAATTAAAATGTATCTGTTTCAAAGGAGGCTGCAAAAACTGCACTGAGCAAATTAATAATCATATGGACTAAGGGGCTCCAATTACATTCAGGTAAGATTTGCAACCACAGCAGTTGGATGGTGAAAATCAGGAGGCGTCCAGAATAATTCACGTCAAGATCATTAAAACCCAGCAGCTCTGGAACTTCACAAATGGGCCATGAGCCCACCTTGGCAGTATGTAAAACTGGCGGCAGGGTAGCACGACCAGGAGGAATGTGTACTTTCTCCAACATATGCCACCAGTCTTGGTGTGCACGCTTCAGAGCCTACTTCCTGGGGATCGGCATTTGAGGCTTCAGGGCACTCCCTAGCTAATTACTTTAAGGTGTCTGAATGAATGAACCACAAATCGAAAGGGGGGAAGCACAACTGAAAAGAAATCATTTTGGACTCACGAAAAGAATGCCCCCTCGAAATGAAGGAAAGTTTCTGTTCCACTTTTTAAATAATTTCATTCGGAGAGGGGACACGGTGGACAAGGGACGGGTCAGGCGTCCAGGGTGCAACCTAGCAGTGCCATCAATCTGCTGCACAGCGTGGGCAGGTCGCTCTGGGTCTCAGTTTCCCCAGCGTCACTGCCGCCTCGGGTGCGCGCCCGCGTTACCTGCAGCTCGGCCCGCAGCCGCTTGTTCTCGGTGTCCAGCTTGGCCTCGCGGCGGCCCATGGACAACAACTCCTGGTTCTTGCTGACCCGGAAGATCTCGTACTCTTTCTTGAGCCGCTCGTACTCGGCCGCTGAGTACTCCAGCTCCGGCACCGACGAGCCGGTGGACTTGAAGCTGGCGCCCAGTAGCCCGCCGCTGCCCGCCGCGCGGGGCAGCGACCCTGGCCCGGCCGCCGCCGCCACCCCCGCGCCCCGGCGGAACGAGTTGCGCAGCAGGCGGGCCTTGGGCTTCACCTCTACCGGGATCTCGCAGGCCTCGCCGCCGCCCGCCCCGTAAGTGTCCTCGATCACTTCTCCGCCAGCGGGACTCACAAGGGACGAGGCTGTCCCCATGGCGCCAGGGTCCACCGCAGCGCGTCTGCTGGGTATCAGGAGGGGGCGGGACAGGAGGAGCGGGGCGGGGCGGGGCGGGGCTGGACAGTAGGGCGGGAGGGACAGGAGGAGCGGGGCGGAGCGGGGCAGGGCGGGGCGGGGCTGGACAGCGGGGCGGGGCTGGACAGCGGGGCGGGGCTGGACAGCGGGGCGGGGCGGGGCGGGGCAGCGGGGCGGGGCTGGACAGCAGGGCGGGGCGGGGCGGGACAGGAGGAGCCGGGCGGGGCTGGACAGCGGGGCGGGGCGGGGCAGCGGGGCGGGGCTGGACAGCGGGGCGGAGCGGGACAGGAGGAGCGGGGCGGGGCAGGGCGGGGCGGGGCTGGACAGCGGGGCGGGGCTGGACAGTGGGGCGGGGCTGGACAGTGGGGCGGGGTTGGACAGCGGGGCTGGGCAGCAGGGCGGGGCGGGGCTGGACAGTGGGGCGGGGCGGGGCAGGACAGTGGGGCGGGGCTGGACAGCGGGGAGGGCTGGACAACAGGACGGGGCGGGGCATCCGCAAGGGCGGGGCAGCGGGGCGGGGTCAGCAGGAAACCAGGCTGTTCCGCAGGAGACGCGAGGGGCTAAGGCAGCAGGGCGTGGCAGCAGGATTGCGCCCAGAAGGGAATGATTTTTCGGAGAGTGGTATCAGGCGGTGGCGGGACAGGGAGAAGGACAGGGCGAGCAGCGGCGAACAGCTAGCTTCTTGGCTGCCAAATCTGACCAGTACTGTTACAGGGCCCAGCTGGACCGGCCAGCAGGACGTCTGGGCTGCTCTCTGATTCCTGTGCCCAAATTGAGGCTCCGTGGCAGGCGGACCCGCACAGTGAGCACCGACCTGGATCTAGCTGCTTCACATCCGATGTTACTATTTCTGTCGCTGCCGTTGTCCCTCCTGACCATGGACTCCTTTCTGCAGGCATTTGGGAAATCTGAGAAATGGACTGAGCATCTATTATGTACCTCTTGTGATGCCACCCCCCCCCCCACACACACACCTTTTTTTTTTTTTTTAAATTAGGGATTGAACCAAAGGTGCTTTACCATTGAGCCACATCACGATGTGTGTGTCTCAGGATGCATGTGGATAGAATGCCCAGGAAGACAGAGTACCAGCCAAGAAATAACTTTTAGGTTTTAAAACCGGAGACCATTGGGGACAACCTTAGAGAAGGCCAGATTTTATAACTGTGGCAAAAAGACATTGGGGACCGTACACCAAAGGAACTGTGAGGCAACTCACCAATTAAAGAGATAAGAGTATCATAGAATTTGCAGGAAGGGTTGGATTTAAGGAGAGAGAGAGAGAGAGAGAGAGAGAGAGAGAGAGAGAGAGAGAGAGAGAGAGACTGCATAAGGTTGCTCAGAGAGAGGTTTGATCCTATCTTCCTTGTTATTCTGTTTTGTGATTTTGCCCCTCTTCCTGCTAAACTCTGCAGATTGGAACTTAGGATACAAGGGACCAGATGAGGGCAGGAAAGGTGGTATTTTTCACTTGTGAGCTGGATGTTGCTTTTTGGACTGGGTAACAAAGCTGGCTCTTTCTTTCTTAGGCAATTTTGTAAATTCTTCAAAATACCAGCCCCGCTCCCCAGCCTGCCACCTCTCTCCCATTGCTTGAAGTCTTTAATTTTTTATTCCGTTGACCAGGGCTGATGCAATTTTGTTCCAGCCATAAGGAATCCAGTAATATTTTAAGCATCCTCTCCATTAATGTCTGATCATTGGTTTTGGGTCCTCCTTGAACAATTTTTAAGATAATCCATGCTGGTTCAACTATGGTACCCACCTGTGATCCACAGGTGTTGTGGGTCTGGTTTTCTGAAAAGCAGATTCTGAGATGGAGACAATTGTGCAAGGTGTTTGTTAGGGTGTGCCCTTGGGATCAATGCTTGTGGAATGGAAAAGAAAGAAGCAAGACTGGTCAGAAGGAAAAGTCGAAGCTGTCCTATGGTCTCAATGGGGACCTCAGCCAATCCTGTAGAAAGTTTTGAAGCTGGGCTGGCCATGCAGAATTGTCCTAATTTAGGGGAGGAGGTCTGGAACTTTTTATCTCCAAATAGGCCAGTCTTCACTCTCTGTAGCTGATGAACATTGACAGCTGAGAGCTGTCTGATGGCAGGACTTCCAGTGGCTAGAGGTCAAATCCTTCAGACATCACATCTACCCCAAAGTAAATAACAGCCTTTTCCTCAAAGGATTCTGGGAATGCAGACCAATTCTAATTCCCAAACAACCTCTTCTTCACTCCCTCCTTCAAAGTAGTTGGTCCTCCTGTCTTTGGCCGTTTAGATTTTCTTCAGGCCATTGTGTTCTTCAAAATTCAAGGAAAACATAGTAATTTCTTCAGGTAGTCTCCTGAAAGAAAGGGAAATTTTCCATCATCATAGAACCTTAAGAACCTTCTACCTTTTCAAATCCTTTCTGATCTCTAACTTCCAATGTGTGTACCCTCAATGTGGATCAGAGATTTAAGGACCATCCTGTAGGTTTCTGACCAATTCCTTTAAAATTTCTTGCATCTTAGTACTGCACCGCCTTTGGAAAGTGTCTCAGCTGAAGACTTCTATAATTACTTTTGCATAATAAAATAGGGTTCACCTGTTTCCCCTAACAAAAAGGGATAAACTGCACCAACTACCCACAGATTGTGGGGTAAATTCAGATTTTGCAGTGGGACTGAGTGCTCTGAAGCAATCATCTCTTCTTTCCTCACCTCTTATCAATCTAGTAACATCTCTCTACACATGTTTCTTCACCTCTGTCAGGCTAATTTTCTAATTTTCCATTCCAATGTGGTTGGTTTCTATTTCAGTTCTCTCTGCCAACCCTCCTCCATTCTTTCTCTAAAAAAGTTTCCTTAATAATCAGACTATTTGAAAGTTTATCACATCAATAGTTGCAATTCAATAACCATTGCATACTCTGTGCTCAGCACTGTACTTGTTTCCTGATTCCGTTTTCCATTCATTGCACCTACCTTCTACGAATTTGGGGTTTGGGGTAGCTACCGTTATTGTTGTTATGCCATTTGTTGCTTTTGAGTATTTTTTGAGTACAAAATGTAGATCAAATGACTGATGTGTCTAAAGAGAGCAGTGTGGCCCCCATTGTCAAACAAAAAAGAAAAAAAGAAAAACACATATGAACTGGTTGTCACAGACGTCTTTAATTTTTAAATGGCTTGGCAGATGCCCCAAAGCACAAATCTAGGTTTATCAAGAACCTGGAGATGTACCCCTATATAGTGATTACTGGTCATCTTTCTTATCAGGTACCCTATGTATGATCCTGGATAACCACTGGTCAATGTTGAAGTGATCAAATCTGTGAGTGAGCTCAAAGGTTTTAGCTAACTGAAACTGCCAGCTAGTAAACTCTTTAATAGGATGGTTGGTTTTCAGTGTGTTTTGTAATCCTGAAACATGACAGAGTTTAGTCTAATTTTAATTTCATTATGTTTTCCTTCTTTATGATGAATTTAACCCACCTCCTTCACTTAGCTTTTTGAAAGGGTAACTTTGAACACAGAGATATAGTAAGGAATAAAATCTCTGGCAGGTGGTTTGTGACTGATTAAAAATGACCATAATTTTTTTTAACATTCCTCCAATTGAAAGGTGAAGTTTATGTCTAGGACAGGCTACAATTTTGGGGACATGGTGCCAAATGAAAATGTAATGGCCCAAGTGTGGGACCCTATGAGGTTGCATGTGGCATTCTTCCTAGGATTACATGCCCACAAAACCAGTTTGTTTATTATTCCTTCTTAAATCTGAGCTTGTAGTGGCTTTGACCATAGACTATGGCAAAAGTGACACTGTTTCTGAGGCCAGATCCTGGGAGAATGGCAGCTTCATTTCTAGTACCTTGGAACACTGGGAGCCTTGAGCCACCATGTAAAGAAACCTGTAATCCTGAGCCTACCAGATTGGAGGGGTCATGTATGGGCATCCCCTAGTGACAGTCTCAGATGAGCCCAATCTTCCAGACACACTTACCAAGACACATGAAAGAAAGCCATCTTGGACTCTTTAGACTGGCCCATTCACTAGCTGGATGATGAATGACATCAGTATACACCACAGGGAACAGAATCATTTAGCCAACCTCTACCTGAACACCTGATCCACAACATCTTGAGATATCATAAAATTGCCATTGGTCTAAGCCACTGTACTTTGGAGTAATATTTTCTCATACCTGGAACAAGAAAAAACTTTTCCTACATTTAATCTGGGTAGCTTGTAAAATTAATGAACAGTGCTGTTGCGGAAGAAGTTTCACTTGTGTGTTTGGTCCTCGGGCTATGAATATCAAAATTATTCGGGACACTCATTAAAAATTGAAATACAGTGAATTTTAATTTCTGAGACCGGAGCTTTCAAGTTTGCTTTCAAGTGATACTTATGTATTTTCAGATCTCAGAACCACTGGAATTGCATCAAAATTGTGGCCAGGAATGATCTAATTCTTTGCTAATGAAAGTGTGGTCCACAAAGGCATGATCAAGCATCATCTTGATGCTTGTTAGGCATCAGATTCTCAGATGCCATCCCAGACCTACTCAATTACCACTTGCAGATTAAAATGGTGCCCCCCCCATCCAGTGATTTGAATAGATATTAAAATTTGAGAGACACTGCTGGAGAATGATTCTTAACCTTGGTTGCACACAACAGTCACCTGGAGTACTTAAGAAAATGAAGACACCTGCCTGGGCCTCATCCCAGGTCATTTAGATCAGAATCTCCAGGGGCTGGGGTCTGGCTATCATTTTTTGTTTTTGTTTGTTTTAAAGCTCCACAGAAAATTTTAATCAGTAATCAAGGTTGCAAACCAATGATCTCATCTCTGTCATCTGTCTCCTTACCAACGTGTGTGTGGTCCCCCTTGGTAAGTATCCGGGAGTGGGTTTTTTTTTGTGCACCCAGATTCCTGTTTAACTTTTTTCATTTCATTATAGTTCACCTTAGGAAAGGTATGTGTGATTTTGACCTTATCAAGAGCATTGCATTTCAACTTTAGAAATAGAAATGGCATCACAAATGATCATCATTTCCACTGAAAATCAAGCACCTTGAAATAAATGATTTAATTGGAAATGCTATGTTGGGTAATAGTCTTCAAAGATAAAGGAGCTCAGCAGAGGGTGGGATCCTAGACCCCTTAAAACTGCTGACCTTCTTACAGGTCATTTAGTCCTTGTTACTTCTATGAATTGAACTTTCACTTCTAGAGTTCCTTACTACAAAGTCCATAAGTATGACTCTAATTTCAAGAGTCAATTAACAATAGAGGACTGTAGATTAGTGGATTAGGACAAATTAGTTTAAGCACCTGTGATTTAACACTTCTACCAGTAGGTGTCAGTATAACTCAGGAAAATTTAATTTGACCGGTAATTTGTATAAAATGATGGTAGAAATGAATTCAGCACAGGTGTTATTTTCATTAATGATTATATACATTCTCTTAGTTCCCATCACAAATAATAACAAGACTCTAAAAATTAGTCATAAACAGAAAAGAGTAGGGTTCTGCAAGCTTTCTCTAAGGAAATAAATATTTTAGTCATTGTGGCCCATAGGGTCTCTGCCATAATTATTCAACTCTGCCATTATAGCACCAAGTCAGCCCTACATAATACACAATAACATGTCTGAATTCCAAAAAACTTTATTTACAAAAATAGGTGGTGAGCCAGATTTGGCTTGGGGGCATAGACCCCTGAACTAGAAGGTTAGTCCTTAAACCTGGACCATTTTCAGAATTACCTGTGAAGTCTGTTAAACATGTAGAGTTTTATAACACACATCAAATCCACTGAATCAAAATATTTGTGAGTGGGGTTCATGCATCTGAATTTTTTAAAATCCCCATCTGATTCTGAAGTGATTGCTAATTAAGAATCATTAGGTCAAAATGATTTAGGGAACCATTAAAAAAGGTCTTCCTTGGCATATTTTCAATGTTTGAATAACTATTCATGGTGTAAAAAATACAAATGTAAGGCATAGGCTCAGATCATCTCTATAGATACTCTCAAAGTTTGTCAATGAAGGGCTCTTTCCTCTATAAATGTTTGTATTAAATCATGTTGTTGGGACTGTTTTGTATTGCAGCACAACCTACCCTATACTGACTGATAGAGGGGCATATTGAATTAGTTTGCTTAGGGAAGGGGAGAACATCAAAGAAAGCAGTAAAGGAGAAGTAAAAGGGAACAGGTACTGTTTTACAGTACCTTCCCCCAAAGCTCTCAAATCTTCAATAAATTTACAAACTCAGAAAAGCTTGCTGTGATTGGATATATATTTGCATAAATTGGAGAAGAAAAGCAATTTAGTGTCCAGGTGGGTGGGAGGATAAAACAAAGATGTCCTGGGCCAAGAAGTGGAGTGAGAATATTTTTTAATTGGTTCTTTGTAGTTACACATAACAATAGAATTCATTTTGACATAATTATAAAAGCATAGAATATCATTAGCTCTTATTCAGTCCTCAGTACTTCCCCTTTCCCTCCCCTCCTTCTTCTCTCTGTTTTTTTCCCTCTACTGATCTTTCTTTCTTTCTTCTTCTTCTTCTTTTTTTAAATTAGTGTGTTGTGTGTGTACACAATGGTGAGATTCACTGTGCTATATTCACATACATACATAAGAAAGTTAGGTCAGATTCATTCCACTGTCTTTCCCTATCCCATCTCCTCCTTTCCCTTCACTCCCCTTTGTCTACTCCACTGATCTTTCTTCTATCTTTTTTATTCCCCCTGCCTAATTTTGGATTAGGTTTTTCATAGCAGAGAAAACTTTTAACTTTTGACTTTTGGGGGTTGGCTTATTTCACTTAGCATGATAGTCTTCAATTCTACTTACTGGCAAATGCCATAATTTCATCCTTTTTTTAAAAAAAAAGACTGAGTAATATTCCATTGTGTATATATACCACATTTTCTTCATCCATTCATCTGTTGAAGGGCACATAGGCTGGCTGCACAGCCTGGCTTTTGTGAATTGAGCTGCTACAAACATTGATGTGGCTGTGTCACTGTAGTATGCTGATTTAAAATCCTCTGGATAGGATTGGCATTGGGATAGCTGGGTCATATGGTAGTTCCATTCCTGATTTTCTAAGGAATCTCCATACTGCTTTTTAAAGTGGTTGCACCAATTTGCAGTCCCACCAGCAATGTATGAATGTACCTTTTCCCTATATCCTCACCAATATTTATTGTTACTTGCATTCTCGATTATTACCATTCTGACTGGAGTGAGATGAAATCTCAATGTAGTTTTGATCTGCATTTCTCTAATTGCTAGAGATGTTGAGTATTTTAAAAATATATTGGCTGAACATTTGTATTTCATCTTTTGAGAAGTGTCTGTTTAGTTCCTTTGCCCATTTGTTGATTGGGTTATTTGTTTGTTTGATTTTTGGTGTTTTTTTTTTTTTTTTGAGTTCTTTGAATATCCTGGATATTAATGCCTTATCTGAGGAGCAGGTGGCAAAGATTTTCTCCCATTCTGTAGATTCTCTCTTCATGCTCTTGGTTGTTTCTTTTGCTGTGAAGAACCTTTTTAGTTTGATGCCATCCCATTTATTGCTTTCTGATTTTACTTCTTGCTCTTGAGGAGTCTTGTTAAGGAAGTCAGTTCCTGAGCTGATATGTTGGAGTGCTAGGCTTACATTTTATTCTATAGGCGCAGGGGTTCTGGTCTAATTTCTAGGTCTTTGATCCACTTTCAGTTGACTTTTGTGCAGGGTAGAAATAGGGGTTCAACTGCTCTCTACTACATATGGATTTCTAGTTTTCCCACCACTATTTGTTAAGAAGACTATCTTTTCTCCAACATTTGTTTTGGCACCTTTGTCTAGTGTCAGATAACTCTATTTATGTGGGTTTGTCTCTGTCTCCTAAAGAGTATTTTAATTATGGAGTGTCCATGCCTCATGAAGTATGTTCTCTAAAGCTAGGATTGTCCTACACTGTTTCACCTTGGGTTATGTAAATGTGTAGACTAAGCTTTAAAAAGGGTTTTGTTAAGAATATGACAGTAAATATATTCACCCATGGTTGCATATAAAGCATACTGAATATATAGGATATCTGTTGCATATAAAGTATACTGAATATATAGGATATCTGTTTGACAAATGAAGCAATTCTGTCTTTCTGGAGCAGAATCAGCCCTCAGCTGCAAGAAACTATTTCTTCCCTGTTGAAGAGTTTTCCTTGGTTTCTCAAATTCAGGACTGTTATCTCACCTCCCTCGACCTCCGCCCTGTGTTCAGCTATGAAGTTGAATATAAGTTTAATTTCTTCTGTGGAACCACCCATCCTGAATCTGGTAACCAGTACCCACTTCAGGGTTCCATGAGTGACCGGTCATTCTTCTTATCTGCACTGAATGCCCATATGCCAGGAAGCAGGTGAGGAGCTGGACTTACTCAGTTCCTACACAGGATG
Source organism: Marmota monax (assembly GCF_021218885.2). NCBI lineage: Eukaryota > Metazoa > Chordata > Mammalia > Rodentia > Sciuridae > Marmota > Marmota monax. Next base: position 22,484,104 of record NW_026695215.1, on the reverse strand, counting down.
ATGAAGTTCTCTTTGATACTGTATACACTGGAGAAAGAATGAGCCTTTTTCTGACTTAAATCAGCCAGAGAAGAGAATCAGCTGACATCTGCAGTTGGGGGCGGGAGGAGCATACCTCCTCACAAGTCATGCATGGGCTAATGTGGGGTTGGATTTAACTTTAAAAACAGGACAGTTTCTCTTTTAGATCAGATTTATTCATGCCTACAAAATTTAATGATTCTTTTAACATAGATAGGACTTTTTAAAAGATGAGTTTTAGCCCCAATTTATGAATGAGTTATGTTCCAGCAGTAGATTTAAGAAACTTTTATTTAGGATTTGAAGCATAGTTTCCCAAGCAACAAGATTAAAGCAACTTTGGTTGTTGGTCCAAATTCACAAATGACTGATTACTATTTTTTGATAAGTGCTGAATAAAAACTACCAAAACACCCTTTTATTGTGTATTCTAGGGGGACATACTGCCAGCATATTAACTCAGATTATCCAGCAACACATCCATCCTTGGTTATAAGATCTTAGCTGTCACCCCTGCCTGGGTCTGTGCCTGCTAGGCACTGTGAAGAGTAAATCTATAGCCAAATCTACAGGTCAAAGGAGGCGTATCCCATTGGTCTGGTATAGCAGGGTGGGGATCTAGAGAATCTAGAGGATCTAGAGGCGTTAAGTTGTCATATAGTTTCCATTGCTTGGATTCTAGCAAAATCTTTGTAAGTTCTTTGACGTCTTGAACTTTAGTTTCCTAATCTGAAAAGGGAGATAATAGTAGTTCACTTCAAAGCAATTGTGGACAACCAAGTCAGTAAACTGGAATTGATTGATTTGTTCCTTGGGGATTCAAAAACACACTATTTCAGTTAGCTAAATTCTCTTCTTTAAGGAACCTAGTAGGTTGACTCCAAAGAAAATTTGTCAAACCTCAGAAGTCTGAAAGGTGGTTTGATTGACTATCCAGCAAGATGGCCCTCTCTCACCCTCTCTGTGTCATAGAAATCTCTGGGATATCTGCATCCTTAAGTACATGCCATTGTCCTAAAAATAGCGTCACTTCACCGGTTTTCTGGCTATTCCATTTTGAACCAGAGCCAAACCACTTCACAGAGATGGTAGATGATCTGTTAGATTCTAAGATCAGAGGCAAGAAATGCCAAACATTTTTTTAAGTAAAAAATTAATTATTTAGCTGACAAAAATTGTGTATCTTTATGGTGTTGGTTCAATATATGTATGAATTGCACAACGGCTAAGTCAATATAATTAACACATGTATTATTTTGTATACTTACATTTGTGTGTGTGTGTGTTTGTGTGTGTGTATGGGTGTGTTGTATGAAGACTAAAAAACCCTTAGCAATTTTCTAGACTGTAATACGTTGTTATTAACTATAAGTACCATGCTCTACAATAGGTCCCTTGGACTTATTCCTCCTGTTTAACTGAAATTTGTGTTCTTTGACCAACATCTCTCTACTTCTCCCACATCCTTGCCTCTAGCCCTAATGACCACTGTTCTACTCTCTGCTTCTGTGACTTCTTTTTTTAGATCCCAATTTAAGTGAGATGTTGTGTTTATCTTTCTGCATTTACCTTATTTCACTTAGCATAATGACCTCTAGTTTCATCCATGTTGTCACAAATGACAGAATTTCCCTCTTTTTAAAAACTGAGTAGTGTGTGTGTGGGCACGCGCACATGTGTGTATATGTGTAACTATAAGTAGTATGTGTGAGTCAATATAAAGGTGATCATATACACATTTGTATCCATTCATCGTCGATGGACATTTTGATTCCATTTCATAGCTTTGGTGAATAATGCTGCAGATGTCTTAAGATACTGATTTTCATTTCCTTTGGCTGTATACCCTGTAGTGGCATTTCTGGATCATAGGGTAGTTCTGTTTTTAATTTTTGGAGGAGCCTCCACACTGCTTTCCCTACGGGCTATACTAATTTACATCCCCGTCAATTGTATGCTAGGATTCCCTTTTCTTCACATCCTTACCAACCCCTACCTTTCATCTCTTTAATAACAGCAGTCTAACAAGCGCAAAGTGGTATCTCATTGTGATTTTTTTTTATTTTTTATTGTTGGTTGTTCAAAACATTACATAGTTCTTGACATATCATATTTCACACTTTGATTCAAGAGGGTTATGAACATTGTGATTTTGACTGGCGTTTTCCTGATGAATAGTGACATTGAACTCCCCCAGCCCTGTACTTGTTGACTATTTATGTGTCTTCTCTTGAGAAATGTCTATTCAGGTAGGCTGCCCATTTTACAAATCACGTTCTTTGTTATCTTGCTATTGAGTTGTCTGAGTTTCTTATATATTTGGGACATTAACCCCTTTTCAGATACTCATTTGTAAATGTACCCCCTTCTATTAGGTTGTCACTTCACTCTATTGGTTTGTTTCTTTCTCTATTGCAGAAGCTTTGTAGTTTGATGTAATCCCATTATTGCCTGTGCTTTGGCCCCCACCACCCCAAATCATTACCCAGACCAGTGTTCGGGAGCTTCTCCTCTATGTTTCCTTCTAGTAGTTCTATAGTTTCAGGTTTTATATTTAAGCATTTAATCCATTTTGAGTTGATTTTTGTATATGGGATGAGATCAGATCCCGTTTTATTCTTTCTGCAGGTGGATACTCAGTTTTCCCAGCACCATTTATTCCCTATCTGTTCTGGGGCATCTTTGTGAAAAGCCAGTTGGCTGTAAACCTGTGGATTTATTTCTGGTCTCTCCATTCTTTCCCATTGGTCTCTGCTGCTGTTTTTATACAGTGCCATTCTGTCTCGATTACTATAGCTTCGTAACAGATTTTGAAATAGGTTAGTTTTGTCCTTTTTAAGATGACCATAGCTATTCCAGGTCTTTTGGAGTCCTGTGCAGATCTTAATATTGTTTTCTTCTATTTCTGTGAGAAATGTCATTGGAATTTTGATAGGGATTGCACTGTATATATAGATAGCTTTGGGTAGTATGGATATTTTGACAATATCAATTCCCGTGAAAAAAGGAGAACTTTCCTTTTATTTGTGTCTTCTTCAGTTTATTTTTAGCAACATCTGATTGTTTCCTACACATCAGTTTATTAGATGATAACAGACTCACTAACCAAATTGAGTCAAAACAAAAGCCACAAAAATCCCACAACCTCAAAAGTGAAAGGAAGGGTTATTTTTCATGATGGAGGGGAAAAAAAAGAAAACCACACTAGAGAACTATTGTAGTCTTGACAAAGCATTAACTGGTAGCACAAAATAACAGGGTATAGCACATAGGGACTAGTTTTCTTAATCACTTTTTATTCCCTATAATTAATGTTTTCTCCACTCCTGTGGGACTCAGGAGTCACCCCACAAACCACGTCCTCTGCTTTTCTTCCAGTGTTTCTGGGTTTTGAGTGGCTCTATCCTTAGCCCTGAGGTCTGTGCACAAGTGATATTTGAATTCATTGTCCCACCTTGAACCTCACCCCTCTGCCTATTTTATGTTGCCCTTTGTCCAATGCTACTGGACATTCTTTTTTTTTTTTATTGGTTGTTCAAAACATTACAAAGCTCTTGACATATCATATTTCATACATTAGATTCAAGTTATGGACATTCTTTTATAGCTCAAATTATACCTAGTGAAAGCCCTTCTTCGCATTTTCCCAGAGGAGGATAGCTGTGGTCTTTTTCCTTATACTCTCCAGGTCAGATAATGAAGTCACCCTGCGACTTACCAATAAGGTCTCATCAGCGCCACCAAACCAGCTTATGCAAATTACTTGATTCCCAGTCAGTAGAAAGTTTCCAGAGACTCAAGTCCCCTGCCTCTGCTTCACCCTGTGTCTCACACAGGATAATTTTGATCCTTGACAGTTACCCACCATTTCCCTTTAGGGAAGTTTAAAAATATCACCTAGGTAGAAACTTCAGATTCATCTAAAAAAATTTTTCTTCTTGCTCTGTCTCTTATATATGCCATCTATCACTGAGGATGGTTCACTCTTTCTTTGGGGAATTTTAAGTCTTTATGCCTCCGTTTGGAGCTGTCTCCACCACAGCTATATGGGATGAGATCAGATCCCATTTTATTCTTTCTGCAGGTGATATTCAGTTTTAACTGAATACCACTGGTTTGACACAGTGGGAGGAAATAAGGAGACACACCAGGGTTTGTCTGCTATTTTTTCTAGTGTGACTTTTGACAAGTTTCTTGCACTTCTCTGCTTTCTCTGGATTTCTTCTGTCAGTCTTCTCCTCCTTAGCTGTAAAATGGAGTTGACATTGTGCCCCTTGGACCAGCTCTGAGAATTTAAATGAGGTGGCACAGCAGTGACTCCACTTTATCCAGCTGGATCCTCAAGAGTGGCTCAGCCAGTGGTTGCTCCTTTCTGCCTCTATCCCCACCCGATCCCAGTTGCATCTGAGAATGAAATCGGACTAATATCCTGATAGAGTGGAAGTGTCAGGGTTCTGACAGAAGTAGGTTCTGAGATGTGCCTTGGCGCATGCCTGTAATCCCCGCAGCTCTGGAGGCTGAGGCAGGAGGATCACGAGTTCAAAGCCAGCCTCAGCAATGGTGAGGGTCTAGGCAACTCAGTGAGACCCCGTCTCTAAATAAAACACAAAATAGGGCTGGGGATGTGGCTCAGTGGTTGAGTGCCCCTGAGTTCAATCCCTGGTACAAAAAAAAAAAAAAAAGAAGAAGGAGGAGGAGGAGGAGGAGGAGGAGGAGGTTCTGATATTACATGCATCCGGACTAAAAACCAGCAAGCATGGTTCCACTGCCCTGCAGTTCACTTATAAGGAAACTTCAGCTGTGTTAAGTACCACCCGAAGAAGAAGGAGAGAAGTGATTTCATGAATAGTTCAAGCACTTTGTGTGGCCAACATTCACCTAAGAGTCAAAGGTCTCCCTGAAGATGACAGGCACTGTGTGTTGCCTGTTGGCTTCTGATTAGAAAAGGCTGCACAGGGCGAAGCACTGGCAGGAGGGACAGCGGCAGCTGTGGCCTGCACCTGAGGGAGGGGGAACAGGCAAGCTATAAAAATCAGACAGGAAAATTAAATATAATAATAATAATAATAATAATAATAATGATGATGATGATGATGATGTAGTAGCCCAGCCCCTTCTGTATGCCTGATGTCCCGGAGAACATGCAAGACAGTGTAACAATCCATGCGATACTGATTCCTTGGTTGTCAGCAAATGTAGAAACGATGCTGTCTGTAGTTGGTTTAAGTATATGGAGAACTATACTGATCTTTAAAACTTCACATCCAAAAATGTTAGTATGTTTTCTTAAAAAAATATATTAGTGGCTCTTGATCAGACAAATTTCGATTACCTTGAATTTCAATAGGTGAGGTATTTAGTGATTAGTTGGTTACTCCCACTCCTGACAGTGGTGTGTGTGTGTGTGTGTGTGTGTGTGTGTGTACATACAGACAGCCAAACCTCTTTAAGACATTTTGCTGTAGTTATATTCAGGTACATACCTCCCTTTGAACTTCCCATGGGCAATTTGGTTAATAAAGGTATCAAAATTCTTGATTCCAGTGTGGTTTTACAGAGCATTGGTAGGTTGAGGCCTGAGAGGATAAAACCACATCTATCAAATACGACTTCCCTGTGTAGGAACAAACATCCTTTGAGTACATAAGATCCTTCTTCACCTCGAGACATAAAACTTCAGGCTTCCTATCATCTCCTAAAAAGCAATTTTGTCTTTTTCCCTCTGCTTTAAATTATCCTGAATGTTTCAGCTTCTTACAGCCAATTGGCTTGCCGAGCACTAGCTATGTTTTTGAAATTACTTTTCTTTCCTTAGAAATAATTTCCATGTATTATTGAACTCTATCACTGGGTAATTTTTCCTCTGTGACTTCATGAATTTAAATACAATAGTTACATGAGCTACGTAAGTTCCTTATTATCAATACTTTTGTCTTATAGCCAAACAGATGTTGGAGTTCTGCTTCCATTTAAAAGGAAGACAGAAAAAAAAAATATGTATCTGACCTTCATTTAGATTAATCAAGAATTTAAAAATATCATTTCACCTCTCCATGTGAGCTTGTTACACATTTATGTTTTAATCCTTCCATAGTTCCTCTAAGTCATTCCACCTATGTCCTTGGTTTACTAACATTTAGCATGAATTAAGACTTTTAGCACTTCTCAGATAATATATTTAAAACCAAACTTTGTTTACCCTAACCCTTCAACTTTTGTTACACATTTCTATACTGTAAGGTCCTTGCTTACCATCTGGATGGCCATCTTAAGCGACGGCTGCCATTTTAAGAAAAATTTCACTTTCCCATCCAAGGGCCTTTCTGAGAAAGGCTCACCACTCCCTCATACCAACCCCACCCTTAACTGCCTGCATGCTGACTCGCCCAGCTCTAATTCCTGAGCCTGCCCCGTAAAAGTCCCAAACCCCAAGCCTGCATTGCCTCTCTTTATCTAAGGAGAGATGGCCTTTATTTGTTAGCTCTGACAAATCAACTCTCGTGTGTGTCTCTGCCTGGTCTCCGTCTTTCATTTCTCGCTCCTCTGTCTCCCAGTTCCTTGCTTTCCTTTCAAATACTATCCTTGTTTTCTAACCCTTTAAGACATGATTATCTTAATATAATCAATATTCTATTGATGCCCATTTCACCCTTTCTGTGGCTGTTTCATTCCTTGCTGGATTTCCCTGGTCCCATGGGGTCATTCTTATTTACCCGAAAATTTCCCTATAGCATTTTCTTTCAGTAGAAGTCGACTTGCCCATTTTTTTTAAAAAAAATTGTCTGAATTTAAAAAAAAAAAAAAATATATATATATATATATATATGTGTGTGTGTGTGTGTGTGTGTGTGTGTGTGTGTGTGTGTGTATTCCTGAAAGGTATTTTTGCTGACTGTGGGATTCTGGTCTGGCAGTTTTTTCTTTCAACATTACAAACTTGCCACGCCATTGATTCTATTGCTTTTATTGCTCCTGTTTAATAGTCAACTATCGGTCCCGTTGCCCAGTGTTGGAAGATAATGTTGCACTTGGTCTTTTGGCTGCTGTTTGATTTGCCCTTTATCTTTCACCTTAAGCAGTTTGACTATGATATTTTCATCCTTTGCTTGAGATTTTAGAATTTCTTCAGCCTAAGGCTTGGGTGGATCATTTTTGCAAGTTCTTAGCCATCCCCTCTTCAAATATTGTTTTGGCCCAATTTATAAAATCTCTTCCTGATCTGGTTCTTTAATTAAAAGTATGTTTGACATTTTCCCTTTATTATATACATCTCATCTGTTTTCTGCATTTTCTATTCTCACTGTACTTTGGTATATGAATATTTTATTACGAAATATCTTCACTTTCACTGATACGTATTTGAGTTTGCCTTTAGCATCATTTATTGACTTCTCATATTGAATTTGTTCATTTGGTAATATTTGCCTATTTATACTGGAATTTTAATTTAGCTCCTTGAAATACAGCTCTTTCTTTTCATAAACTTTTCCATATTGCCATCTATTTTCTTAAACATGTTAATCTTTTAGAAGTCTCAGTAGTCAAAAGACTTTAGTAGAAAATAAATTTGCTGAAAAACGATACTGCCTGACCTGTTGAACTTTTTCTCCACGATTAGGGACAACAAATCCCAGATATAGAGGTAAAAAGTCATGACCATTGTATATAGCAAAAGATAAGGTGACCTGTGTTGATGACCTAAAACTGATAATAGAGTTTGCATGCTAAATAGGACTTTGGTGATCATGTAAGCTAAACCCACCATGGTGCCTAGCATCTTGTACCTGAAGAGCACTTCATATATGTATCTACATAATGAATACATTCCCTAGATGAGTCTATTTGTCAGTTTTCTGTCACTATGACTGAATACCTGAGAAAAACAACTTAAGGCAGAAAAGATTTACTTTGGCTCATGATTTCAGAGGTTTCAGTGCATGGCTGTCTGGCCCCATCACTGTGGGTTTGTGGTAAGGCAGAGCATCATGGTGGGCAGCACATGGTCGAACAAAACTTCTTATCTCCTGGTGGCCAGGAAGCAGAAAGAGGAAAAGGGAGAGGGAGAGGAGAGAGTATGCCCCTAATGATCTATTTCCTTCCACTGGCCTTTACTTCCTATAATTTCTACCAGTTCCTAGTGGTACCACAGGCTGGTGACCTACTCATTACCACAAGGCCTTGGAGGGGCATTTCAGATCCAGATCATAACCATGAGTAAATTAAGCCCAGAATGTGACCCACTTAAGACACACAATACAAACAGTTCTGAGACAGAGTTCAATTCTGAAGAATGCCACACAGACTTTTTAATGTGTACAAGTATTGTTCAGTGACACATGCCATTTTTCTTTGATTAACAGACATTTCATTATGTAAAAAAACTTTCAGACATTTACAAAGTAAATAGAATGACTTACATACACAAAGGTAGTTAGAATAATGAATCTGCATGTACATATCACCCAAGTTCAAAATCATTCAATACTGCAATGATTATTTCAACTGATTACTATTTATGCCTCTACCATTCTCTAATCATCAACTTATTATCTTTCAACAGAAATTTCAAGGTAAAATTTATAAACCTTGAAAAGACAAATCTTAACTACACCATGTCGGCAAATGGACCTACTTATATAACCATGTTATTATGGACTAAACTGTGTCTCTCCCAAACTCACATACTGAAACTTTAATTCCCAGCATGACTGTCTTTGGAGACAGAGCCTACAGGGAGGTAATTAAGTCTAAGTGAGGTCATAAGGACAGAGCCTTAATCTGATATTGAATAAGAAGAGATAGTAAAATGGTCAGGCAGTCAGGGTAATGGACCCCAATTAAGGTTTTTTTTTTTTTCCTCCAAATGTAAAAACCACTCCATGAGGGCTAACCTATACAAACTTTCCAAACATTTCGGTCAATTCCTTTGTTCCAGAGCTTTGGGAAAATGGAAATGAGTGCAGACTGGAATAGACCAGGGAAGTTTGAACTCAAGGGCTAAAGGGCACAGCAGTTAGAAGGTTGCAGACTATGCCAATAGCGTTGGTACTTTTTCAATACCTGTTTAACATAGGGTGTTTTTTTCTTTTTTTTCGTTTTTCTTTGGAGTTTATTAAAATTGAGCAATAACTATCGTAATTATCAAAAATCACATAGGAATGGTTTTCTGCACATAGATTGTCAAACTGTACATAAATTGCCCTTAACAAAAATTTATAGCCCTGTACAGTAGTTCCCTGATAGAGCTATGCTAATGAGGATAAGGTCACGAGTTTGCTCCCAGGGAGCCTGCTGTCCCATTATGCTCCAAGGCTACTGACAGATAACAGGCTTTTAACCAGCAGCCTTAACATTTTCCCAATACTTGTCTAGCATGGGTTTTGATCAATGCCTCTACCCAGAAAGCTGTATAAGCCCTTAGACTAGTACATTTAAGTGGGAAAGTCTGCTGTCACATCCCCTCTCACATTGCAGGAGTTCTAGCTCTTTCCTTTTTTTTCTTACTTAAATAATTCCTATTCTATTTACTCTTGCCTTTCATTATTGTTTGGGGATTTCATTCTTTGAATTTGCTAGACAGAAACCTAGAATTGGGTGAGGACTGCAATTTACACAAACTCCACCCACCAGCAGAAGCGGAAAATCTAGTTCCACCTCAGACTCTGGTTTCAATCTAGTCCGTGTCCTTGTAAGAGGAGGACAAGAACCAGACGTTTCTCTCTCTCTGTCTGTGCATGCACAAAAAAAAAAAAAAAAGCGTTATGTGTGCACAGATGGCAGCCACCTATAAGCTAAGAGAAGAGACCTTAGAGTGAAACCTGCCTTCCCAGCATCTTCATCTTGAACTTTTAGCTTCCAACACTATGAGAAATGAATTTCTGTTGCTTAAGCCACCTGGCCTGTGGTATTTTGTTATGGCAGCTCCAGAGTCTAATCCACGCACACCGTTATGAGAGGGAACATTTTAATCTAATCAGAAAATTCTTGCCTCTTCTCAGATATCCTAATCCTCTTCTTCCCACCTTTGAGGCAACCACCTGTTGTTTTATTTATTTATTTATTTACATTATGTTAATGTTGTCTGTTTTAGAAACTCATGTAAATGAAAAAATTCAGCATGTCTGTTTTGTTTCTTTCACTCCACATCATATCTTCGAGTCCTTTGCATATTGTTATGTGGGTAAGTAGTCCCTTCCTTTTCAGTGCTCGGTAGTATTCCAGGGTATGAATAGATCATAATTTGTTCATTCTCATGATGAATTTATTCCAGTTTTTGGCTGTTGTGACTCGTAGTGCTATGAACGTTCTTGTGCAATCTTTTTTTTTTTTTTTTTTTTAGAAATAGTTTTGATTTCTCTTGGGCAAATGTCTAGGAGTGAAGTTGCTGGGTCAAAGAGTTCTTGTATGTTTTAGCCATTCTTGTGGTTGTGTCCTATCTCATTTGGAATTTTAGCTGACATTTCTCTGATGACTAATGATATGGATCATTTTAAAAATGTACTTATTAGTCATTTATATATCTTCCTCTGTGAAGGTGTCTGCTGCATCTTTGTCTATTTTCAATTGATTATTATTTTTATTGTTAGGTTGTAGCAATTCGTTATGTGTTCTGGATATAAGTTCTTTGTCAGATTTATGATTTATGACATTTTCCATATGTCTGTGGCTTGCCTATTCTTTTTCATAATGCTTTCTCTTGATGAGCACAAATTTTACGTTTTGACAATGTCTAATTTATCCAAATTTTCTTCTATGATAATCATTGTCTACGTTCTGCCTATGGAATCTCTGACCATGTAGGTCTCTTGTGAAAATGCTCCCCTATGTCTTCTTTGAAAAGATTTATGGCTTTAGTTTTTATGTTTAGATCTATGATCTATTTTCATATTGACCTACTTAAAATCAGATTGTGTACACAGCTTTGTAACTTGCTCCCATCTCTAGTACTACTGCATCAATCTTTTCATGTGTCTTTGAAAACACTTCATAAATAATGTTGGCGACTGGGTGACTTTCAGGGCTATGGATGTGCCATCATTTATTTATTTAATTATTCTTTTGTTTTTTTGGACCTTTAAGCTTCCCCCCTCCCTCTGCTGCTATAAATCATATTTGTAATGAAAACGTTTGCGCATATATATATATATATATATATATATATATATATACACACATACATTTTGGATGCATTCCTAAAATGGGAATTACTGGGCCAAAGAATATGAAACATATTTTAAGACACTTAAGACACATCATATCCCCAAATGCTTTCCAGAAAAGAATTTAATCACTTTAATTCCCTCCATCTTGGGCTGGGGGTGCAGCTCAGTGGGAGAGTATGTGCTTAGCATATGTAAGGAACTGGGTTCAATCCCTGGTAAAAGAAAGACAGACAGATAGAGAGAGGAAGAGATAAAGAATGAGAGTTCCCTCCAGCAGAATATGATGATGACTATCTCATTATGTCCTCCCATTGGGTTCCATCCTTCTATAAAGTCTTTTCTTCTTTGACATGTTAAGGAAGGTGTCTGTCACAGTGTCAGTTTGTATTTCTTTTACTATTCATGGGTTTGAGCTATTAAAATGGATTTATGAGGGTTGTTTTCCTCATCTTTGAACAGATCATTAATAAGCTCTGTTACTTATCCTTTACTGATCTGTAGGGGTCCTCCCTTTATTTCCTTTGAATTTCTTCCAGAAATGTTATATGAAGGATATTATAATATGCCACATGTCTTATTTTATACCCATGTTATTCTCAGGTTTTGCTTGCAATGTTCGACTATCATATTTTAATGTTCAGTGTTTCTAGTCAAGATTGTTGTTACTGTTATTGAGGTAGGATAGAATGAATAAGAAATGGAAAGAGGATATACAGGAAGCACAGTGGGAAAAAAAAAGGATTTTAATCAAAAAATTCTGCATACTTTTCCAGGTCTATTACTCTCTAACCCTGTCTCCTTCCAAGGCCTACTATTTCCAAATGAATGGGAAATCTGTAAACCTACCTGTGCACTGTTATCCCCCCAATAAATAGATGAAGAGAGATGTGCTATCTTGAGGAACCTATAATTTCAGGGTCTTTCCTGTACTATCTACTGAGCAGGTAATGAAGATGTCAGTCTGAGGATCCTGAGTTTGATTAGATCATCAGAAACTGTTGGGAGTCACCCCGGCTCCAAAGACTAACTTCCCCATCTCCCCAAAAGAGCCGTCCAATGGTGAGCCCTGCTGGCTCACATGATCCTGCCATCCAATCAGACTAGCCCTGCTGGCTCACCTGATCCTTACCCACCAATCAAAAAGCACCCCATGCCAACTGTCAAACCACCCCAGGCTCTATAAATATGCAGAGCTGTTCCTCAATAAACAGGCATTTTTCTCCAAAGGCAAGCCTTGATCGTTCTCTCAGAAACCATCTTGAGATCCTAGGACTGGTATTCCTACATACCTTTCCATTCCTGCCCCTCACCAAGTTTCCTTTCAAACAAGAGTTGGGAGTTCTCAAAATGGCATCTCTCACTCCTGCATTCTCCCTTGAGTGCAAGTTTCTTGCTTTACCTACAAAGGAGTCTGTGTCTTGAGTTTGCCCTTATTCTCCCTTGAATATGCATCTACTTTCTTATATAAACCTCTGTTAATGTCTGACTGGCATGTGCCAGAATTCTTTTTGTTACACAAGCCAGCAACCCCAAGAACTTGGTCCCGAGTCAAGTTCCCGCTTCTCTCTGGGAATTCCTCAGACCTTTCTTCTTACACTCCTCTTCTCCTGTGACACTAACAATGTTTAGAAGTATAGCATAGTAAAATTTTAAGAGATAGGGAAGGTAGTAGTAGTGGTGGGCTTTCACTAAAAAGTAGAGGAAGGAATTTCATCTTTGATCTGCTCATCAATGACTGCGTATTCATAAGTTGATCCTGTGGTTATTCTATGCCTGATTCCCTATGCCTAGAAACAAACATTAAAATTTTTGAGACTCCTGAATGATAGTATAATTAAATGCAAAGTATTATGCCTATAAGTGATTTTAGCGTACATATTGGTGGTAGGTAGAGACCCATGTGTTTTCATTTCACAAAAGTTTTAGGAGATAAAATGTAATAAAAATGCAATAAAAATGCAAGTATCATTTTACATTTTTTTTTTAGTAAAAGTAACTTTATTGTATTTAAGAACAAAAACAGTTCCCAAAGAGAAAGGATATATCATTGAAAATAAATTCAATTGCCATTGTATGTAATACCCTGGGGAAATTAAGGAAGAAAGATAAGTCTTAATTAATGAAGACATATTCTAAAGACATCCTTTACCGTTAGGTGCAGCAATGCTTTCTTAGACTGTATCATGAGCAGTCATTCCTCCTGGTGGTTAGTAATAACTCTAGAATATTTCTTATGAATTGAAACCATCTTAGCATATCAGGTTATTTCCTTTGAATTATGAAATCATAGATTCATTGTAGACTTAGAAGATTTGAAGACTATCTTATCTAGTTTTATAGTTGTGAGAATTGGGACCAAAAGAGTTTAAATATTTTCTCAAAAACTAGTTATTTCTTAGAAATTAATGATAGAGTCCAGACCAGAAACTAGTGTCTCTTGATGTTATAGGGCTGGGGTCTTCCAGAAAACTGAGGCAGCATGAAGCCCCCCCCCCCCCACTCTTCAAACCCTGATTCTTGGGAAAGATTTCAGACATGTTGCCCAGAGTAACAGCAGGAGTTTTTAGGAGGGATAGGACAGGGGAAGGGGACACTCTCAGGGGAGAGAGTGCATCCTCTCAGAGAGAAGAGGGACCATGCACTTTTCCTGCCCTCCAGTTTTATTAGGGTTGCCAGGGAAGTTTCCAGAGAGTTCCACCCAGGTCCACCTCTTGACTTTTGACTGACAGCAGGATGATATCACTTTTGAATCCCCACTGCCTTAGCAACTCTAGTTCACTTTGGCCCATGCTGATGTTCTAAGTGGAACTTGTCTTACAGATTTATCCTTATCTCCCTGAGGTTTTGGGATCTGGTCACAAAAATTGTCCCTTTCAGGGTAACCTGTGTTCTTTTTTTTTGGCGGGGGGGAGGGATACCAGGGATTGAACTCAGGGGCACTAAACCACTAAGCCACATCCCCAGCCCTATTTTTTTTTTTTTGTATTTTATTTAGAGACAGGATCTCACTTGAGTTGCTTAGTGCCTTGCTTTTGCTGAGTCTGGCTTTGAACTCGAGATCATCCTGCCTCAGCCTCCCAAGCAGCTGGGGGATTAGAGGTGTGCACTAGCCTGGCTACTTGTATGCTTCTTGTCAGCATTTTGGAGCCTGCATTTCTGCTGCAGATAACAGGAAGTTTGCAGAGGAATGTAACATATCCTGTGAACTTAAGCCAGGCAGGGTTGCAGGTAAATTGCTTTTCCAAAGAGAAAACCTTTGGCGGTCAGCACAGTGGGCCCAGTTTATAGAATCATTCCCTTAACCTCCTGTTCCCACCATTCATGTCTATCTGACCTCCCCTACTGCCATCTATTTGGTAGTTCTTCTGAGTTGGTAAGTAAATTCCAAATACAGTTAAGTCAAAATTAAAAGTAGGCCACTTCAAAATTAGTACCTTTAGCATAAAATTCATCAGTTCAAAAGCTAACATGCTTTCTAGTTTTAAAACAATGACTTGATTGTTCTTTCAATGGGACAGGAAAGAAGTCCCCAAATCCTAACATCTGAAAAATTATACACGTAGAAAAGGATATAAATTATGACTTTCAGAGAGTTTGTCCATTGCATATGGAATAGATCTGATCTTTCTACTAGATGTCAGAAGGTAAAACTTTGAGGGATATTTTACTTTTGTTACTTAAGAAAAAATATACCAGTAGCTCCGGAGGCTGAGGCAAGAGGATTTCAAGTTCAAAGCCACCCCCAGCAACTTAGTAAGGCCCTCAGCAAATTAATGAGACCCTGTCTCAAACTGAAAAAATGAAAAAGGGCTGGGAATGTGGCTCAGTGGTTATGTGCCCCTGGATGCCATCCCTGGTACCAAAGAAAAAGTATATCTACACCTCAAACATCTTTTAAAATTTACTTCAAAGGAAAAAAAAAACATATTTGCTGCAAAGACTCCTTAGTCTATCTATGAAAAATGAATTGTTGTTTCATTTTAGAACAAGGTAAACAAAGCCATAAAAAGCATTGCTCAAAAATTGACAGAGATGCATACAGCTTTTAAATCAGAAGGGAGAGCCAGTGCTGCATTTTGTTATGCCAAACTAAGTAAGTAGTTGAAATGATGGATGAAGAAAGCAACATTCTAGCATTTGCCGTGATGAACACACGATCTACCCTCTTGTTAACTCCTACAGGGCATGACTGATGGAACCCATCCACTGACCTTTTTGGAATAAACTGCTTTCTGTAAACTGCGTGAAAAGCTTGTTATTATCTAGATTTATTTTAAATTAGATGAACTGTTGTTTGGATAAAATATAGTTCTAGTAGCTATCAATAAAATAAAAGGACACAACTAAATGCTATGAATTTAATAACAGCATGTTTCACCCACACGGAAGAAGTACCTGTGTAGACATGTCGGAAGGTGAGGGAGTCTAAAGCCTTTTGTTTTTCTTTCTGAAAATGAATCAGGAAGTCAGATATTAAATGAAAGATTTAAAAAATACCGCCACTATATTTAACTCAGAAAGCCCAGCTTTGCAAAGCTGCCCATTTTTTTCTGTTATGTTTCTCTTACTGAACATTTAAGTATTCCAATTAGATTCTCATGAAATGAACTCTAGAGTCACTACTGAAAGCTTCTTTTTTTCCATCTTATTAAATTAAGTGTCTATTTGTTTTTAAACTTGGACCAATGACTATTTGTGCAGATGATATAAACGAGTTGGTATAGGCTTTCTACTCTGAGCCCATTTGAAAGGTAAATAAGCTCAGAACCAGTTCCATCTATGGAAGCACTAGGCAAGGTATAAGACTGGATGTTTTCATTTTACCACATTTTTCTCAATGAAAATGGAAATACAGATGTTGTTAAATAATTAAATTTACCAGAGAGTTCTTTTTGGGGGAAGCGAATTCATCAGGAAACCTATTATCGTTTTCTCTTTCTGGGTCAAGAGAAAAATATTCCAATAGCACTCAGGGGATTTTAAAGTACTCGCAGAGGAGAATTATAAAAGCAGGGATATGATTGCTTAACTGATGATTAAAGAAATGCAGACTGCAATCTAGCTTCTAGCACATTGGGAGTCTAGCTTTGATTTCAGCTGCGTCAGTTGGAGTTGATCCTGTTGCCCAGTATACTGCCTGTGCCAACAAGCAGGATTTCCACTGGGCCCTAATCCTGCTCATCCTTGAAGACAGGATGCTGGAAGGAAGGTCAGAAGTTCCTCACCAGGTGGATTAACCCAAATTGGCTGGGTCTAGGATGGTTACTGACCTTTGGGCCACCTCTAACCATATAGGGACCTAAATTCTATACAAGTGACACATCTATCAGCCCCATGACCAGAAGCACCAGACCACATATAAGGAGTGAAAAGGGGTTGTGCCTGAGTTGGGGGAGGCACCTCCAACTATTCCAGGAGAAGACATGTATATTCCTCCCTCTATTAGCTACACCCCCCCCCCGCCCACACACACTGCCTTTACCCTCTGTCTAAAACCTCCCAACCCCCAACAGGATGAGAGGCTGACTTGAGAGCTGGGCTCCCACTTCTCCATTCTTTGGCCGTTGAATAAACTTGTCTCCGACAAATATTGAAATCATGCACCCACTCTACGGTAATTACCTTGCAAACTCTGACCCTAAAGGGAGAGGCTTGTTAAATTGGGAAAGACAGATCTATTTAAACACAAGACCATTTAAGAATTTAATTAAAACTTCAGCAGGGAATAGAAATAACATAGAGGATAACTGGCCATCCAGAATGGAGACTCATGCCCAATGGCCTGATGATTTACATCTATACATGTTGAACTTGAGATTTTCATACCTTGAAATTCAGCATCTGGGGAAAAAAATCATTCCACTGGAATTAATTCAAGTGTTTCCAGAATTAATATTCAGTGACCAAGTCAGAATTTATTCATAGAAAACTATTAATTAATATTTTCTTTTTTTGAGCTTTTAAATTGTATGAGTGATATAAAATATTATGGTTTACTTCTGGAGTGTCCCCAAAGCTCAATTATTGAAAGCATGGTCCCCTATACAGCATGGTTCAGAGTAAGGCTTTTAGGCAATGATTAGATTTTGAGGGCCTCTGACCTCATCAGTTCATTAATCCAAATCCATGTGGATTAATCCATTATTAGCTTAATGGACTACTAGGAGGTGGGACCCAGGTGGAGGAAGTAGGTCACTGAGGAAAATGCCCTTGAAGGCCCACCGCCATGGATTTGAGCAACTTTCTTCACTCATGCCCTTCCCCCGTGACATTCCTGTCTTGGAGCTAGCTGACCACAGACTAAATCCTCTGAAACCATGAGCCAAAATAGATCTTTCCTTCTCTAAGTTGTTCTTGTCAGGTATTTTGGTCTCAGCGACAAAAAGCTGACTAACACATAAATGGAAATCTTTATTTGGGAAGGAAAGGATGATGTGTTAATCAGCATCTTGTTTGTTCTGTGGTTATTTCCTTCTCCCAGTCCTTGGTATTTTAGGTCACCATGCATATGTGTGGATGGTAAAGCCAAGCCCTCAGCAACTCCGCAAAAATCAATTGACAAGCAATGATTTAGTTTGTTCACGTACTAATTGTTGCATTTCAGACTGTTTTCTTTAACCAAGGCTATTAACCTTAGTGGATATGACCTTGAATAATTTAACACTTTTAAGCCTTAATATTTTGTTGGAATTATAAAAAGGATGATAAAATGGGAACAGAAATAGAATCTGCTTCACAAAGTTGTAGTTGGTAGTAGGATATTCATGAAGTCACTGTCCAACACAGGCTGGCACATAGTAAGCACTCAATAAATGAGTTCTCTTAGGATGATTAATGATATATTAAAGCTGTGAGGATGAGTGTGTGTTTTCACTATAAAAGCTTGTCTTTTGTGTGCTCTTTCGGAATTTCTAAAAACACCTAGCAAGAGCAGACTGCATTAGCTGGGCACAGTGGCACATGCCTGTAATCATTGTGGCTTGGGAGGCAGAGGCAGGAGGATTGTGAGTTCAAAGTCAGCCTCAGCAAATGTGAGACCCTAAGCAACTCAGTGAGACCCTGTCTCCAAATAGAATACAAAATTGGGCTGGGGATGTGGCTCAGTGGCTGAGTGCCTCTGAGTTCTATCCCTGGTATCAAAATACAACAACAACAAAAAGACCCAGACTGCATTATAACAAACAAATATTGGCTTTAGAAGCAAAGTAGTGTGAATGGATATTATAAATATTTATTGTGGATTATTTAAAAATTATGTATTAGATCTGAGAACTTTGGTAGAAATAGAGAGTTTTAGTCTGATACATTAGAAGAGAGGTGAATTAGAGCAATCAGACACAATTCCTCACTTTATCTTTTATGAGTTGTTAATATGGAAACTTTAAAAAGAGAGTTTCTACTCCTGCAGAAAATTAAACATTTCCTTTTTTTTAATAATGACTCTTCTAGATTATCTCATTAAGATCTTTAAAATAATCTTTTTTTAAAAAAAAAATTTTATTGTTGGTTGTTCAAAACATTACAAATTTCTTGACATATCATATTCCACACTTTGATTCAAGTGGGTTATGAACTCCCACCTTCACCCCATACACAGATTGCAGAATCACATCAGTTACACATCCATTGATTTACATATTGCCATACTAGTGTCTGTTGTGCTCCGCTGCCTTTCCCATCCTCCACCATCCCCCCTCATAAAATAATCTTTTTATTTTCCATTTCTAGCCTAAAATGAAAAAAAATCATAAGAATTTTTCTCCATTATATTAGATTTCAAAATGTTTATACTCTCTGTATCTCAAAAATGACCTGTCGTTAAAATTGCACTTATATTACAAAGAGGAAAAAAAGGTCCTCATTTCATTGATGAGACCTAAGGATCCTGGACAGCCAGTACCCAAACCTCATTTACTGATTGGCTGATAACCAGGAACCTGACCCAAATCTTAGGTCGTTCACCAAGCAGCTCATAGGCTAGGAAGACAGTTCATGACAAAATAATTCACATTATTTTTTTATTCATTTCTAGTCCTATAGAAGAGAGACCAGAAACAGGAAGATGGGGGCTCCCTGCCCATCTTTTTGGCTTCTACCTCATTCATGCGACTATCGCCCCATGAATTACATAAGAAATAAGGTGTGATATTTCCCATTAGATATATGAGGAAACTGAGTCATAGAGCAGTGAAATGTATATCAAAGATCAGCCTAATGGCAGTGGCTACAGAAACTAATAAATTCTTAGGGAGGAAATAAAATAGTGCAAATGAATGCATCTGCCTCCGATGCATTCATTTGAGTTTCCTTTACACACTAAAACATAGTCATTCTCATATTGATTATTTTTAGTTCATTTTTTTGCAGTACTGGGGATTGAACCTAGGGGTTCAATCACTGAGCTATCTCCCCAGCAACCTCCCCCCCTCTTTTTTTTTTAATTTTGAGACAGTCTCGCTAAATTGCTGAAGCTGGCTTTCAACTTGGGATCCTCTTGCCTCCGCCTCCCTAGTAGCCAGGATTACAGGCTTGAACCACTATGCCTGGCATACTGTATGATTTACATAAAGTCTTAAAAATGCAAATTAATTTCTAGTGGCAGGTAGCACTGTGTGTGGGTGCCTGGGGTCCAGAGTGGAGGGAGTGATAGAACTGTTGTATATATTGTTTGTGTCAGTAGTTTCTCAGGTGTGTACATGTGTCCAAATGCATCAAATTGTAACCCTTTGAAGGGATTCAGTTTGTTTTTCATAAATTATAGCTCCATGAAGTTGATGAAAATTAATGTGTATATAAATTAAGTATACTCAAGGTCTTGGGCTTGACCAGTAAAGCCTAGAAAGCAACTAGTTAGATAAACTTCCAGTTTCTTCCTAGGACTCCACATCCCAAGTAAAAATTAAGGTTAACCAGAGCAGGATGTATCAGTGGGAAAGAGGGTCCTACTCACTCTGCCTTGGTCTTGGAGGACATGGGCAGGAGCCAAATGGGTGGTACAGGAAGGACATGTGAGTCAGGGTCTAAGAACAGACACTACACCAGTTATTTGTCTTTATTATTTGTTCTTTTTAGTTGTACCTGACAATAGAGTATATTTTGACATATTTACAAAAACTTGGAGTATATATTATTCTAATTAGGATCCCATTCTTGTGGTTGTACATGATGTGAGTTTCATCGGTCGTATATTCATACATGAACATAGGAAAGAGATGTCCAATTCATTCTACTGTCTTTCCTATTCCTGTACCCCTTCCCTTCCCTTCATTCCCCTTTGTCTAATCCAATGAACTTCTATTCTTCCCTCCCCACCATGTGTGTTAGCATCCACATGTCGGAGAGAACATTGGGCCTCTGTACACCAGTTAATTGAACTGGGGGGATTTAATGTAAAAACTTGTTCACTACATATTGAAAAAACTGAAAAGAGAACAACGAGGTATCAGGGAGGTAGCAATTGTTGATGCAGCTTCCATCCTCAGGGTAGCAGGGACAGGTGGAAGAGGTTAGAATTATTAAAATATTCAGTCACTCAAGTCTAATCCTGGGTGCTGGGACCTAGACCTCTAGGGAGGAGGTCCAGGTTGGCTGGAGCTGGTGTCTCTGAGTGGGCATGAGGCTAGCTTTACAAATGTTGGAGAAACTGCACATGAATTCCCCAGAGCTGGGTTGAAGAGCCCTTGCTAAGGTGAGGCTCACAGGAAGAGGAAACAAATAGGAAAAAGCACATCTTTTTCCTTCCATCAGATCCTGATCTTCCTCTAGTGGCCAGAGCCCAACAGCTGGAAGAAACAAGGTGTTTTGTAGTGACTCACTCCAGCATCATGAAGCATAATATGGAAAGATGTGAGAGGCAGTTTGAAGTCAGGAATTGGACCTCAAACTGTTTTGTGTTTAAATCTGGGTTTGGCTTCTCACTCATTTTCAGAACTCAGGAATACTTCTTCACCTCTGAGCCTCAGATCCACCACAGTAAAATAAAGGTTATATTCCCTTATAAGCTTGTGTTCATGAGCTTGCAATCAAAGGGCTCTAATATTCATTGCTTTGCTCAGGTAGTACTGGTTTTCCCCTCCTTTGTTTCTCTGAATCACTGCCAGCATCAGGGCCCCTGGGATGGCTCTGCTTAGAGGTGCTTTCCAGTCCCCCCATGAGAGCCCCCAGTGACTGGATATTCAGCCTGGCATGGTGGGGTTGAATGGTGGCCCACAACGAGTTTCAATCCTGAGAGGCTAGGATGAGCAGCTAGGGGTGATCCATTTCTCCCCTTTCACTGGGACACTCCTGGGGAAAAAAAGAAACCAGTATTTTACTGTAATTTCCTTATAAACTTGTGATAATTAATCTCCTGGTAAACAAACTAATGAGATTTTCTAGAGGAGAATCTTCACCTATGGAAAGCTTTTAGCAGGAATAACCCTGAGTTAGGATTGCTTTTGCAAAATTAACCAGTAGAATCTATGGATTTGTGACGCAGGGTCCCCTGGAGAATTTTAAGTCCTATAATAATCTGGATAGAAAATGGAAATGAGTCATAATCTAAAATCAGAATTCTCTAACTGATCCTGATACCTAAAATTCCCCAATTCATTTATTTTTAAAATACATTTTTATTTAAGAATTCACTCTATTTTATAAAACCACAGTCTAAACTCATTTGACATATGCACAACACCTGTGTAACCCAAAGGTGTATCAAGATAAGGAACACTTCTGTCACCCCAGAAGGATCCCATGTGCCACCTGCTAGTGCATCATACCTTTCAGAAATAACCATTTTCTCCTGATATTATTGATGCATATTAGTTTGGCCTGTTCTAGAACTTCATATTCTCTTGTGTTTGGCTTCTTTCACTCACTATAACATTTTTGAAATTTAACCCTATTGCTGTGGATAAATTAATAATTAGCAACTTTTTAAACATTTATGTTTCTTTGGTGCATTGTAATTTTACATAACTGTAGGGCTCAGTAAATAGCACTTTTAGCATTTTTTTCCTCTACAAGATTTCAGTTTGTGAATGTATCACCATACTTGTATGTGTACACATACATATATGCTTCTGATGGTGGACATTTGGGTCATTTTGAGTTTTTGGCTGTCAAGAAAACGGTTCAGGGTCATCTTATATAAGTCTTTGTTAAACATATGTTTTTATTCTTTTGCATCAATGCCTAGGAATGAAATCAATGACTCATAATATAGATGATATATGTTTAACTTTTTAAGAAACTAAGCAGTTTCCTAGAGTATATGAAAGTTCTGTTTTTTTCTATATCCTTGCCAGTATTTGGTATTGTCAGAATTTTTTCATTTTAGCCTGGTATGTCCTGATATATCTGGCTCTTTAAAAAAGTTTTCTTGGATTCTTAACCTGGTATCTATAGAATCCCCTTAGGATATGATCATGAAGTTCTATGCAAGAACTATTTCCTACTTACATTTTTATGAGGATAGAGTCTATAAATTTTTGCTTCTCAAAGCAGTCCCTCATCACTTCAAATATTAAAATTATGCAAAGAACAGTCTCTAAAGATGTGATTTCTGGTCAATCTCATATGGTAGGCCATAATAAACTAGCAGGAATCAGCTATTTATGTTCTCACTTCTTAAAAAATTTATTTTACTGTAACATGCAGTTAAATATAATACAAATTCTTACTAGCTCTTGATGTCTTAAAATACTATTTGGCCTAGATTTATAGAATGTTCTCATGCATCCACAGTCTTTTCTCTAATGAAAATCATATCCTCTGGCCTTGTGCTATTAGGGAAGGAAATTTGCATTTCTGATTTGATTAAGGAAAAATTAGTCATGGGGCCTTTCACAATAAATGTCTTTGGTCTACCTGAAGCTTGAGCAAATAAAACAGGTAGGGATGATTGTTGCAGACATCCGACATGCTCTTTAAGGCCCAATTTATAATTGTAATTAGCCTCATCATTGTAATCTTTTAGAAATTTGCTCCAAGATTATTGTTTATTTTCATGTGCATAATTTAGCAAAAAATTTCAAAGCATTATATATATATATGTGTGTGTGTGTGTGTGTGTGTGTGTAATTTTAAAAAACAATGAGCCTCAGAAGAGATGAAGGGGTTTTTTTTGGTTGATTTTCCTTTCTTTCTTTCTTGCTTTTTTTTCAAAGCTTTACATTCACTTTTAGAATTCATACTGAATAAATTCAAGGATTAAAGAAAGAATTGAAAGATATTTTCTCATTCTGTGGATATATCTGTTTATGCTTAATCCATAGGGGACAATTAAATGGAAATGGTCATTTTTTAGCATAAGCTTTAAAAAAAAGTCAACTTAGTAATTGTCCTTTGTTAGGAGTTTGGGTTTGACTTAAAAAAAAAACCATAGAATTTTATGTGTTGGCCAATCTACATGGCATCCAAATTGCTTGAGTCATATAATAATGAATGAGATGCAGGAGGATAACTGTATCATCCTAGACTACAGGCAATTCTACAGCCTTTCCAGTCCTAGATAACCATGAGCCTATTTTCTGTCTCTATGAATTTTTATGGATTTACCTATTCTGGACATTTTGTATACATGGGATCATATACTATGTAGTCTTTTCAGACTACATATTAAAGTTAGCATAATAGTTTGGAGGTTCTTCCATATTATAGCATGTGTCTGTATTTCATCCTTTTTTATTATTATTTCTTCCTTTTTATTCTTCAATATTCCAATTTTTGGAATATTCCACATATCACATTTTGTTTATTTTAATTGTTTCAACTTTTTGGTTACTGTGAACAATGCTGCTATGAATATTTGAATAGAACCTTTTGTGACATGTTTTTGACACTCTTGGGTAAATGCCTAGGAGAATTGTTAGGTTAAATGGAAAGTTTGTACTTAACTGTTAAACAATTTGCCAAACTGTTTTCCAAAGAGCTGGACCATTTTGCATTTCTACCAGCTGTATACCAGGGTTCTGATTTCTGTGCATCCTTGCCAATCCTTGCTACTGTCCAGCTTTTTCTACTTCAGTCATTAGAATGGGTGTGAAGTAGTATTGTGGTTTTGAATTGCTTGATGTCTAAGGCTGTTGAACGTCTTTTATAGGCTTATTGTTCACTAGTATTTTTTTTTTTTGAGAAATGTCTACTCAGATCCTTTGCTCAATTTTTAATTGCACTGTCTTATTGAGTCAAAAGAGATTCTTGTTATGCTTTTGAATAATAATACAGAATAAAAAAGAAATATTGACATAAGCACCTCAAGATGATGATACATATGAATTGACATGCTTGGAATCCTAGAACTTAAGAGGTAGAAGTCATCATAGAAATCACCAAGGCAAAACCTTCCTTTCACAGGAAACAAATGCTCATGAAGATTAAGTGACTTTGCAAGAAGCTGCAGCTGGAAGGCCAAAGAGCAGGCCTAAAGGCAGTAAGTTCTTTATGCAGAATTTGCTACTCTGGCCGAGTTGTTTATTGCCTGAAAATTGAGCAAGATGCTCTGTGCTGTTGAGAATTCTTAGATTTTTGACTCTTGTTCTTTAAAGGTAAGTACGGCATTTCCATTTATTGCTATGAATTAGACCAGGTTTCTGTTTTAGAGCAGGACTAATGCAAAATGAGTTAGAGCAGTGCTTCTCAAATCTGAGAGTGCTTCAGAATCACCTAATGAGCTTGTGAAAATGCAGTTGTGCCTAACATACATAATATGTTATATCATGCAAGTTTATTCTTTTAAATGACTATATGTGATGCACAAGTGCCATTGGCAAAGTTTGAATAATGTGCAGCACTTACCACATGACTCTAAGTAAATATTTACTGAATGAAAATTGAAAAACATAGTTTAGTATGTAATCATGGTGCTGAAACTTGAGCATGCATCAAAATTACCTGGAGGGCTTGCTAACACACATCTTGCTGTGCCCCCAACCCCTGTGTTTCTCAGTAAATCTAGAAAGAGACCCAATAATTTGCATTTCTAACAAGTTCCCAGGTGATGTTGATGCCCGCTAGTGTGGGGACCACACCCTGAGAACCACAGAACTAGCGGACATTTTAGTGTCTGGGGAAGGAATAATGTGGTGGATGCCAGACAGAATAATATAATGCCATACACAGTGATAAATTTTTCCAGATGTTCTTAAATAATTTCAGTCTTTTTCAGTGTATACTTAGGAATATACAACTTGCCTTTTCTTATGATAACTTGAAAAGGAAAAGGTAACAAAAACAATAATATTTTTGATTTAAATATAAATCTCTACACATAACTGGCAGAATATTATACCATCCCAAACTTTGATATTAATTTTATATACACAAAAATATTTGACTAGAATACTTGGCTTCACAAGTGATGCAGAATGGTTGCTTGCTTATTTTAGAAATAAGGCAGCAAGAGGATTCTATTATAATGCAACTAGAAAGATCACCAAATTTCTCTGCAAGATTTAAGTCGTGGCTGGGTGGTATTTACAAAACATAACACTGGTCCTTGCACCCCACGGGTCCTCTGTAATATTTGCTGACTAGGTAAATACTCTGCCACAGGTCTTACTTTGGCTTAGTCATGACAATTTTCCAGTTGAATTACAAGGCTGACAGATTTTTAGCTCCACTTTTCAGACTTCCATATCAAGATGTGGGGCATATACATTTCACTAAGGCTTTCTGGGTTTAATTCCTGCACTTCTTTTTCTTTTGGGGTTCCAAACCAACACCTATTTTTAACCAGTAGGCTGTAGGTGATCAAAAATATTTAAACATGAGTACCACACGTCTGACAAAAGTTATGTTACTCAATTGTTCCTGATTTCTAAAATGAAGCATCTGGAAGCTAGCTAATGAAGAATATATTTTAAGTCTCAGGATGCTAATCTTTCTGATTTGAATCTAGTTTTAGAAATAAGGATATTTTTGTGGGTAACCTTACAAAAAGTATACATTACTTTTTTAAAAAATGGATAATAGATTCAAAGTTGAATTAGCTACATAAAATTGGAAAAGCCTCCTGATGTCAAGATACCAGGCTCGATTTCCAGAACCAGCATGCAAACTATTTTTCATTTTTACCATTTTCTAAAATTGTTAAATATATAGTCACCCAATTTCCTGGTTGCCTCCTGGAGCAAAGTGAGTAGAAATGAACTGTACTTTATCATATATATGGCTATACCTATTATAAGTTCAAGTAGGTTGCATTATGAAGTCCATATGGGTTTTGGTGTCAGGACTGTGTTTATAATCCAAATTAGTTATTCCCAAGCTGGTTGACTATGACAAAGTCATAGTGTGTTGCTCTGATACTTATTCAGGATTGAATAACTTATTTTATCCAGCTGCTGCAACTGCTGTAGACTGCTTCCCACTCATTGACATGGAAGTATAAAATTCTGGCCCCCTCATCCCAACTTGGGACAGCCTTGAATGGCCATGACAGCTCTGGAGCTCCCGGTCAGAGCATCTGAGGCCTTACTGAGACTACAGTGAAGGCCAACTTCTCCCTTTGCCCACTCCATTTCCTGACCTTCCCTTCCAGATACTGATCCTTAAAATACTTCCTAAGAAATTTTCTGAACACAGAAACCCGGATTCTGCATCTAAGAAATCCAATGTGCAACAGTGATCTTTTATAATTAATTTCACATCTTTGACCCTAAAAAAAATTCTATGATAATGTTTACCTTGCTTAAGGTTATTATCAGAACTAAATTAGATAATGTCTTTGGCTGGAGCACAATATGAGACACAGAATAGATGCCCAACAATGTTAGAATCCTTTGTAGTTCCCAACTGGAGTCTCTTCCTGTTTCTGAATAAGCCTCTTTTCCCCAGACTACCCACCTCATGCAGGCACAAATAACATAGAGAATCTGGAATTTGAGAGACTGTGAATCTTTTCAGTTGGTTTTCCCAATCTCAGGCAAAAACAGATCGATTCTGGGACAAGTTATAAAGAAAGATGGATTACAAAATATTACCGCATATCTGGGTAGGCCCAGCTATGGTTCCCAATGGCTGCTTTTGCATGAGATTTCCTCTGGCTGCCAAGGAAATGGATGATAAACATTTTTTTAGTTAATGGCCTCATGTTTGATTTAAATTTTCAGCTTGGGAGAACATTACCCTGCATCGAGAGCTAATTTTTGAAAAGACATTACTCTTTTTTTCTTAAAAAAAATACCATATTAAGAACATGTGGATTTCATTATGCAACCTACTGGAACTTATAATAGGTATAGCCATAGATATGATAAAGTGCAGTTCATTAAAATATGGAAAGTCTACAATCTGCATATTCCTAAAGGAGTTTAACCCAGTCAAGGGCTCTAGGAGTGACCATAATTGTTCATTTTGACCAAGATTGACTAAAAATAATTTTGTTTTAGCTTCTGGAGATTTATGGATGAATAAGATATGGTCCTTTGTCCTCAAAGATTTAATCTAGTCCTTGAAGTTGCTGCCTATGTGACTTCTAGGCCTATAGGAAAGGGGATATCAGAAATAAAATGTCAAGTATTTTTTTTGGCAGTAATGTTAATTTATGTAATAGTGAGAGAGTAGCTAATGTAAATTGCTCATTATTCCCAAATAGTAATTTTCTCTTTCTTTGTTTTAGTAATAGACCACTTCTCTTACAATTTTATCTGGTCATTTGGAAATGTAGTCTCCATATAGAGACTACATTTCCCAGCCTGCCTTGCTGCTAGATGTTGTGCAACCACATTCTGGCCAATGGGACATAGGCAAGATGATCGTGTGGTTTCCAGATCCTGTTTTAAAAAAGGAAGGTATTTACCCCCATTGTCACTTTCTTCCATGCTGCTGGCTCAAAGATAATCCATCTTCAAATGAAAGCCACAGTTTAGGAATGTACAGGCACCCATCATTCCACAATTGCTGACTGCTTCTAAAATATTACACAAGTAATAGACTTTTATCTTCCTTAAGACATTTTTTAGGTTGTTTTTGTTATAGTTACTTTTTTCTTGATATTGCCATTTATATATGAAGAAACTGATTTAAATTTACCCAATGTCATTAAGCTAGCAAGTGAGAAGCTAGAATTCAAGTGCAGATAATCTGTATTCAAGTCTAATTCTTTTTTCCAAATGAATTTTTTTTTCCAGGAGAAAACTAAAACATTTCCAAGTCTATATAGTAAAAGGCCATGGAGACATGACCAAAAGTTCATAAAATCAAAGGCGGATAATTTGAACAATTTTTAAATCAAAGCTTGACTATTAGAACTGGGGATCTTCTGTGAAAGTCAAAACTGGAATAACAGAAATAGAAAGAAAAATTGTCCTATTGTGTATAGAAAGTCAACTAAGAGAAATCACTGTCCCAAGAAGTGAAGGTGAAGTATAAATTGGCTAAAGGTGATTTAGTCTGTTTAATCAATGTAGACTCAGGGAAGTTTTGTGGGTGTTTGGGTACATCCTTTATTTAAAGTTTTAAAGATCTCTGCCATCTCCACAAAATTCCCCTTGAGACTTCTCCCAGCCAGAAATCTCAGATGGACTGACTGGCACCACATGACATTCCTTAAATTCTCCTGCTATTGCTAACACGGCACACCAAGCTGTGAGCAGCTATGTTGCCAACAATTTCAATGAGGAAGAAGCAGACCATATGCTAAGATGTGACCTCTATAAATGTCCATAAATTCACAGTGAGGAACAGGCCAGTGTTTAATAATCTTGTTTTTCAATTATGTCACGGTTTGGGTTTTGGAAGAGCATCAACTCATCTTGTACCCATCACCAGAAGGCTACAGAATTGTGTTTGAGTTGTTTGCTCTTGATAGTTGCTTTTGGATCCTCAGAATGAAAGGTGACACAAGTCAGGTGACACAGGTCTTTGAGAGGAGCGCTGTCCTCCCTTATGGGTGCTCTCCAGTTCTCTGGCCCCTTGTCTTTTTTCCTTGCTTCTTTCTATTTATGCTAGAGCAAGGAAGTTTTATTAAACCAGTGGTTTCTAAACATGAATGAATGCCAGAATCACATGGAGAGTGATTGATTAGGCTCTGCCCACAATTTCTGACTCAGTTTCTGACTAAGTAAGCGTTGGGTAAGGACTGAGAATTTACATTTCAAACAAGTTTCCAGCAGATGCTGATGCTATTGGTTTAGGTTTCACGACTTTGAGAATATGCACATTCCACACACACACAAATTTCATTTTGCTCACTGTAGGAGTTGCTATATAAAATTTCCTCTCTTCTTCTTAGACTATCAATCCTCTTAGGTCTCATACTTTTTATATGCACAGAGTTTGGCAATGTGCCTAACCAAGTAGATAGCTTGTGAGTGTTTGTCAATTCCCTGCTGATATTGACTGAATATTTATGTCCCCCTAAAATTTATACATTGAAATCCAACCGGTGATGTAATGGTTTTTGGAAGTGGGACTTTTGGGAGGTAATTAGGTCACGAGGGTGGAGCCCTTAAGAGTAGGGATTCTTGCCCTCTTTTTGACATGTGGTGATACAAGGAGAAGTTGGCAGTCTGCAACTTGGAGAAAGGCCGTCCTTACCAGATACCCTGATTTTAGACTTCCAGCTTCCAGAACTGCAAGACGTAAATGTTTGTTGCAGAAGCCATCCAGTCTATGGCATTTGATTATAAAATCCCAAATTGATGAAGACACCTGTGTAGTCCTGCCCCACTTCCCTTTTCTAACAGAACTCATCTCCTTTCAGCAAAAAATTCTATTGCACAAAGCTTTCTTTAAGATGCAGAATTGTTCCTAACCTTAGCAAATTTCATTGGCATAGGAGCAGTTGGATACTATTTCCAATGACTTGCACATAGTACACTCTCTCATGTGTCTGGAAGACTAAGCTAATTATGTTTTGGTTGCTGGCAACTTTCCAATAAGAGATCTGTCAAGTGTAATATCACAAGACATTTGGCAACATAAAGAAGAGTAAACTATATACACAGAATAAACATTTTCCCCCAGTAGGGTAAGGAAGGGAAGTGAAGAGAAGATTATCATGTTAGTAGTTTAAAGTACTCTTTTCTCATGAGAACATTCCGGAACCACAATATTGGTTTATACTAGTTAACATTGCGTTCCTAGAGGTTGTGCAATTCTGTATCTATGCACCCTCTTCCTGATAGCTCAAAGCTTGGCTGAGGCTCAGAACCATTTTCCAGCCCAATGCGATTCCCCCATAGAGCTCTGAAGGGAAGAGCCTTTCAAAGAAGGTTTTGAATCTTTCATGATGTTTTTAGAACTTTTGT
Source organism: Marmota monax (assembly GCF_021218885.2). Taxonomy (NCBI): domain Eukaryota; kingdom Metazoa; phylum Chordata; class Mammalia; order Rodentia; family Sciuridae; genus Marmota; species Marmota monax. The sequence goes on along the minus strand of NW_026695215.1, from coordinate 22,453,686 downwards.
GTTAAGGTGTCTAGAGGCTCTCGAACACCATATTCTTTAAATAATATTCTTTCTAGTTAATTGGCCTGAAAAATATAGCCAGTCATTAGAATGTGAAAATGATATCTTAGTCTGTTTGGGTTTCTATCACAAAGTTCCACAGACTGAGTGGCTTACAAACAAAAATGAATTTCACACAGTTCTGGAAGTGACTCCAATCAAGGCATTAGTCCAAAAGACCTCTTTGAATCCTAATTACCTTCCAAAGTCCCCATGTCTTAATACTTTCACACTGTGGGCAGGGTTCCCACTTGTGAATTTGGGCTATACAGAAACATTTAGCCCATAAAAATATCCTATAAAGTTATAAAACACAATTATAAATTCCTTTTTTTTTCTAAATTTGATGCAATCCATAGCAATTTCTCATTTAAAAGCAAGGCATCAGGATTCTAAGGCACTCACTTTACAGTAAGGCAGCTAGTAAGAACACCTACTTTCATTTAAACAGGATCTATATATTTTGGACGCATCCTCTACTGGTACAGAGGTGGCAAGTTTATGTCTTGCCAGACCGCACCTGACTTTGCCCGGATGAGGCCAAGTGCCTCTTTAGAATGACTGATTTCTAAGCTTTAGTAAAGAGGGGTGATAATCGTACCTATCTCACAGAGCTCTAATAAGCTTAAATGAGAATGCACACCCATTCCTTAGCACAGAGCCCGGCCCAGGCTCTCCATCCTGTTTCCTATTCTTCTTGTTATTAATTATAACTAATAAAAATTGGCCAAGGGTGAAATTGTTTGAGCACCACCTCTTTCCCATAGTTCTTAGATCAGGACTGGGGAAGCCCTTATTTGTTAGGTTTCAAAGTTGCTTCACTTATCCTACTCTACTCTCTCTGGCATGACAGTGCATTGGTGCAAGCAGTCGCTTATCCAGTCGGGTTACACTTTAGTCACCTTTTGAGTCACTGTGGCCAAAATACCCAACAGGAACAACTTAGAGGAGGAAAAGTTTATGTGGGGCTCACAGTTTCAGAGGTCTCAGTCCATAGATCGCTGATTGCACTGCTCTGGGCCCAGGATGAGGCAGCACATCATGAGGGAAGAGCCCATGGAGGAAAGCTGCTCAGGTCACAGCAAGGTCAGAAACAGAGCATGTGTGAAAGACAGAGAGAGACAGAGGAGGAAGAGGAGTGTCCGGGGCACACCCCCAGTGACCCTTCCCTCTGCCATACCCCCACCTGCCTACATACCCAGTCCTAGTTTGGACAGACTGATTAAGTTACAGCTGTCACAATCCAATCACTTTATGCCTGAATATTCCTGCACTAATAGAAGCTTTTGGGGGACCCTTCATATGCAAACCATAAGTCCAGCTTCCCTGCAACCTCAAATCTTCGCCAAATCTTTCTGTTCAAATGGTGGTTATTGTGACCTAAGTGTCAGTGCCATTACTATTATGTGCCACGTCCTTTCAACCCTTAGTGGGCCCAGCCTAGAACAGAGTCCCATACAACTTCTCACTTGCTCCCCTCTCTTAGTAGAATTTAGAGATGTTGAACATGAGAGCTGGGATTCCATTCGACTCCTCAAGCTATCTTAAACCCATGCATTCTTCCCCTGTGTGCTGTTGCCACACCCCTAATTCAATCAGAATGTATTGTGGTATATTCATACATACACCTAGTATAATGTGGTCACATTCATTCCCCAGTTATTCTCCTTTCCCTCCCTTCATCCCCTCTCCCACTTGGTCCTTCACTTCTATACTGATATTCCTTTTATTTTCATGAAATCCCCCTTTTATTCTGTTTTTTTTTTCCTCTGTAGTTTCCATGTATGAAAGAAAATATTCAGCCCTTGACTTCCTGAATCTGGCTTATTTCACTTAGAACAATCTTCTCCAGTTCCATATAACAAATAACATAATTTCCAAATAACATAATTTCATTATTCTTTGTGACTGAGTAGAACTCCGTTGTGTATATATATATCACATTTCCTTTATCCATTCTTCTGTTGATGGACATCTAAGCTGGCTTTATAACTTAGCTATTGTGGATTGTGCTGTTGTAAATATTAGTTTTCATGTATCACTGTATGTTTTAGTCAGCTTTTCTACTGCTGTGACCAAAAAAAAACCCAACAAGAACAATTGTAGAGAGGGAAAAGTTTATTTGGCACTCAGTTTCAGAAGTCTTGGTCCATGGACTACCAGCTCCCTTGTTCTGGGCCCAAGATAAGGCAGAATGTCATGACTGAGTAGTGTGGTGGAAGAAAGCAACTCAGGACATGGCCCCCAGGAAAGACAGAGGGAGAGGGAGGGAGAGAATGCCACACACCGAGGAGGACAAAATACATAATGCAAAGGTACACTCCCAGTGACTACTTCCTCCAACCACACTGTACCTTCCTACAGTTACTCCCTAGTCAATCCCTATCAAGGGATCAATGCACGGATTAGGTTAAGATTCTCATAACCCAATCACTTCACCTCTAAATTTTCTTACATTGAAATTTTGGGGGACCCCTCATATCAAAACCATAACATTCTACCCTTGGCTCCCAAAAGCTCATGCTCATATCATAATGAAAAATACATTTAGTCCATACTCAAGAGTCTCCATAGTCTTAATATTTCAGCATTATGCAAAAGTCCAAGTTTAAAATCTCATCCGAGACTCAAGGCAAATTGTGAACCCCTATAAAAATCAAAAGTAAATTACATGCATCCAATATATAAAGGCACAGAGTATACATTTCCATTCCAAAAAGAAAGAATAGGGGCATATAAAGAAGGGATTGTATCAAAGCAAGACCAAAATCCAGCTGGGCAAACAAGTCCTGTAGCTCCATGAATAGCATGTGAGGCACGTGTCACTGCGATGTTCTGTCCAAAGGGTTTATGAAACTCTGTTCGTATGGCCTTGCTGCTTGCACTCACAGGTTCTCTCTCTGGCCTTTCTTGTGCTCAATTCCTGAAGCTTTCCTTGACAGATGTTCCATGGTACTGGCATTTGTTAATTTCAGGGGTCTCCACTGCAGCTTCGGCTTCCTCCTCACATCTCCATGCATCCACCTCTCAGGGGCAGCCTTCAGGATAAGAGCCACCAGCAACGTCCATGCTACTGCCCGAATTCTATGCTGCCTTGAATTTTTCTATCAGATTAATTAGTCCTTCACCTTTAAATTCAGCCTTACAAAAAATCTCAGGACATGAGAAAAATGTATATAACTTCTTAGCCAGAATGCAACATGATGGTCTCTAGTTCAGTTTCCAATGGAGTCCTGCTTTTCCTCTGAAACCTCATGAGCCCAGTCTTTGCTATCTGCAGTCCTATTACAATTATTATTTTCTGAGCTCCCACTGGATTTTCCCATTAAGCTGTATTTATAACAATCTAAGCTTTCCCAGCTTGCATCTCTAAACACCTAAAAATTTCTTGTGTAATTCTCAAAAGCTCCCAAAACTCTTGAACCACAAGGTCAGGTTAGTCACATCAGTGACCCCACTCCTGGTACCAATTTCTGTTTTTGACATATTTTTTTTGCTTCTATGACCAAAAGACCTGACAAGAACAATTTAAAAAAATGAAATGTTATTTGGCACTCATGGTTTCAGAGATCTCAGTCTGTAGCCAGCTTCATTGCTGTGAGCCTGAGGAGTGGCAGAACATCATGGTGGAAGAGTATGTTTCAGGAAAGCAGTTCAGGATATGGACAAGAGGAAGCAGAGAGAAAGAGAAAGTCACTCACCAGGGGAAAAAATGTATACCCCAAAGGAAAACCCCTAATGACTTACTTCCTTTAGCCATACCCTACCTATATATAGTTACCACCCAGGTAATCCCTATCAGAGAATTAATGTACTGATTATGTTAAGACTTTCATAATCCAATAATTTCACCTCTAAATTTTCTTGCATTGTCTCACATGTGAGTTTTTTTGGGGATGCCTCATACCTAAATCATAACACTAAGTCTTAATACTACAGCTGATTTTATTCTTTTGGATAAACACCAAGGAATTGGGTAGCTGGGTGATATGGTAGTTCCATTCCTAGTTTGGTTTTTTTTGAGGGATCTCCATGCTGTTTTCCAAAGTGGTTGTACTAATTTTCAGTGCCATAAGCAATGCATGAGTGTATCTTTCCCTCCACATCCTTACCAGCAATTATAATTATTTTATTCTTGATAATTGATATTCTAAATGGGCTGAGATCTAATTTCTGTATGTTTGTTGGCCATTAGTATTTCTTCATTTGAGAAATGTCTCTTTAGATCTTTTGCCCATTTATTGAGTGGGTTATTTGGTTTTTGGTGTTTCGATCAGTTCTTTATATAAGATATTAATTCTCTGTTGGAAGAGCAGCCGGCAAATATTTTCTCCCATTCTGTAGGTTATCTCTTTACACTCATTTCCTTTATTGCATAGAAACCTTTTACTTTTATGTTACAATGCTCTTTCCTTCCTTCCTTCCTTCCTTCCTTCCTTCCTTCCTTCCTTCCTTCCTTCCTTCCTTCCTTCCTTCCTTCCTTTTGGAAAGGTGGGGTGTATTGTGTATTGGGGATTAAACCCAGGGGCACTTGACCACTAAGCCTTATCCCCAGCCCTATTTTGTATTTTATTTAGAAACAGGGTCTCATAAATTGCTTAGTGCCTCGCTTTTGCTGAGGCTGGCTTTGAAGTCGTGATCCTCCTGTTTCAGCACCCCCACCCCTAACACACTCTCAGCTGCTGGGGTTACAGGTATGCACCACTGTTCCTGGTGATTTTATGTCTTGAGGTTTAGAAATCTCATCAAGGAAGTTGGTGCCTGTGCCAATATGTTGTTGTGTTGCTCCTATGTTTTCTTCTAACAGTTTCACTCTTTCTGGTATAATTCCTAGGTTTTTGATCCATTTTTAGTTGATTTTTTTGAAGGATGAGAGGTAAGGATCTAGTTTCATTCTTCTACTTATGTTTATCCATTTTTTCCAGCAACATTTGTCAAAAGGCTCTCTTATCTCCAATAAATACTTTGGGCACCTTTTCAAGGATCAGATGACTGTATTTATGTGCATTTGTCATTGTATCATCTAGTCTATTCCATTGGTGTTTTTTTATGCCAATACTATGCAATTTTTGTTACTGTAGTTCTGCAGTGTAATTTGAAATCAGGAATTGTGATGCCTCCAGCCTTGCTCTTATTGATAAGGATTAGTTTGGTTATTCTGGATCTTTTATTCCTCTATATAAATTTCAGGATGTTTTTTTCTAGTTCTTTAAGGAATGCTAATGGTATGTTAATTGGGATTGCATTGAATCTGTAAATTACCTTTGGTACTATGGTCATTTTGATGGTATTAATTCTACTCTTTCATGAACATGGTCTTTCATATTCTAAGGTATTCTTCAATTTTTTTCTTCAGTGTTTTATAATTTTAGTTGTAGATGTCTTTTACCCTCTTAATAATATTTATTCCTATGGGTCTTTTTTTAGATTGTTGTGAATGAATAGTTTTCTTGATTTCTTTCTTGGTAGATTAGTTATTGGAATATAAGAAAGGTATTGATTTTGTGTGTTGATCTTGCATCCTGCTACTTTGCTGAAATTTTTAATCAGATCTAGAAATTTTATGGTTGAGTTTCTTGGGTGCTGTAGGTATAGAATCATGTCATCAGTAAATAGAAATAGTTGGACTTCATCTTTTCCTATTTGTATCCTTTTAGTTTCCTTCTCTTTCCTGATTGCTCTGCCTAGAGTTTCAAGAACTAATTGAATAGGAGTAGTGAGAGTGGACATTATTGTCTAGTTTCTGATTTTAGAAGAAATGCTCTCAGTTTTTCTCTGCTCAGTATGATGTTGAATTTGGATTTGTTACATATAACTTTTATTATATTGAGGTAAGTTCCTTCTAGCCAGTTTCTCCACTATCTTTAGCATAGATAGTTGCTGAATTTTGTCAAGGGCTTTTTCTGCATATATGGAGGTAATCTTGTGATTTTTTTGTCCTTGATTAAATGATGAATTATATCTATTGATTTACATATATTAAACTAACCTTGCATCCCTGGGATGAATTCAACTTGATTATGGCATAAAATCTTCTTAATATGTTTTTGGATTTGGATTGTTCGTATTTTATTAAGAATTTTTTTGCATCTATATCTATCAGGGTTATTGGTCTTCTGTTTTCTTTCCTTGATATGTCTTGATCTGTTCTTTTTTTGGTCAGGGTGATGCTGGCTTCAGGGTGATACCTGAAAGAGTTTAGGAGTGTTCCCTCCCTTTCAATTTCATGAAATAATTTGAGAAGGATTGGTGTTAGTTCTTTAAAGGCCTCGTAGAACTCAGCTGAGAATCCATCTGGTCTTGGGTTTTTCTTTGTTGGAAAGCTTTTTATTATTGCTTCAATCTCATTTCTTGATATTGGTCTGTTTAGGTTTTCTATATCCTCTTGGTTCAATTTGGATAGATCATATATTTCTACACATTTGTCAATATCTTCTAGATTTTCTAGTTTTCTGGAATATGTCTTCAAATTAGTCCCCAATGGTCCTCTGGATTTCACTAATGTCTGTGGTAATATCCTTTTCAACCCTAATTTTGTTGTTTTGGGGCTTCTGTCTCATTCTTTTGGTTAGTTTGGCTAGGAATTTATCAAGCATGTTTATCTTTTCAAAAACTAACAATTTGTTGCATTGTTCCTTTTTTAATTCTCATTCATTAATTTTAACTCTGATCTTAAATATTTTCTGTCTTCTATTGGTTTTGGAATTATTTTGTTCCTGCTTTGTAAGGGCTTTGAGATGTAGATTGGATTTTTTATTTGGGACATTTCTTTCCTTGTTTGTTTTTAATGTGAGCACTTAATGCTATGAATTTTCCTCTTAAAACCACCTTCATAATTTCACAAATATTTTAGTATATTATCATTTCATACCTCTCATTTCTTCAATGATCCATTCCCATTTAAAGCAATATTTTTCAATTCCTATGTGTTTATGTGATTTCTATAAGTTTTCTTTATAGAGGTTTCTAATTTCAGTCCATTATGATCTGATAAGATGCCAGGATAATAGAAATTTTTTTTTTGTAGTTTTAAGATTCACTTTGTGTCCTAAAATATGGTCTATTTGGGAAAAGATTCTACGAGCTGCTGAGAAGAAAATGTATTAAAATAAGTTTTTTTTTTGTGTGTGTGTAAAATATACTATAAATGTGGGTTAGGTCCATTTGATTTATAGTATCATTTAGGTTAAAAGTGTTTATTGATTTTATGTCTGGTTGACTTATCTCTTATTCAAAGGGGTATTTTTAAATTATAAGCTATTATTGTATTGGGGTCTATGTGGAACTTAAACTCAAGAAGCATTTGTTTTGTTTAATTAAGTGCACCAACATGTGGGGCATATAATTTTATTATATCTTTGTGTTAGATGTTCCCTTTAACAGTATGTAGTAGCCTTCCTTGTCTCTTCTGTTTATTTTTTCCTTCAAATTTGCTTTGTAAGATATGAGAATAGCTAGTTCTGCTTATTTTCAGACTCCATTTGCATGGAATATCTTTTTGCATCCTTTTACTTTCCGTTTGTGTATATCATTGCCTGTAAGATTCGTCTCTTGCAAACAGCCTATGGTTAGGTCTTTTTAAAAAAATCCATTCTGCCAGTCTGTGTCTTTTAATTGAAGAGTTGAGACCATTTACATTCAGACTTATTATGAAGAGATGTTTATTATTCCCAGTCATTTTGGTTTGTTTCATAGGTTTAATTCATTCATAATTTTCATTTACTTAATTTCTCTTCTGGGGATCTTCATCCATTTGAGAGCTCTGGGGTTTGTTTTGACTTCTTGTTTGTGTAAATATTTTCTGTAATGTATGTTTAATGGTCAGGAATTCTTTTAGTTTATCCTTTTCATGGAAAATTTTTCTTTCTGATTCAGTTCTAAATGATAGCTTTGATGGATATACAAACCTTGGTGGACAATTGTTTTCTTTCAGAGCTTGGATTATCTCATTCAAGAGATAATTTAGAGTCTTAGTTGAGAATGTGAAATGCATTTCATTGGTCTATTTTTAAATGTGACCTGACATTTTTCTCTTGTGACTTTCAATATCCTATCCTTTTTCTCTGTGTCAGGAATTTTGATGATGGTGCATCTTAGAGGGGTTATTTTACGATTTTTTTTCTCTTTTATCTTCATTATGCCTCTGTAGATACCCATCTTGTTCCTAAGGGTTGGAAAATTTTCTGTTATTTTTATCAAAAAGTTTCTTAATGCCATTAGCCTGTATTTCTATATCCTTTATTATCCTAGTGACTATTGAGTTTGTTCTCCTAATGCCATTCCAGAGTTCTTGTATATTATGATCATTTTCTGTTATTTTTTTCCTTTTAGTCTACTGAGTGTTTAGCTCTGATACCTTGTCTTTGAGTCCTGATTTTCTGTTTTCTACATAATGTAGTCTGTTGATGATACTCTGAAGTGAATTTTTTATTTGATTTATTGTGTCTTTCATTTCTGGAAATTCTAATTGGTTTCTTTTCAGAATCTCTATTTCTTTATTGAAATGGTCTTTTACATCTTGTAATTGCACTCTTAGTTCATCTTAGTTCATTCCTTAATTAGTTTCTTAGATCTTCTTTTAGTTGATTAATCATTTTAATGATAAATATTTTAAAATCATTCTCTGGAATTTTACCCCTTTCCATGTCTGTGTGTTCCTTTCTTGGGGAATTATAACTTTTGGGGGGAGACATTTTTTTTTCTTTATTTTCAGAGGACTTTTGCATCTGTTGACAAGCATTCCTCGTCCTCTTTTGTGAAATGTCCCTTGGTATATATTTTCCTCTTTTGTAATAAGTCCTGTGTTGTTGGTATCTCTTGGCTTCAACATGTAGGCTCAGTGTAATCCAAGCATTAGTTTCAATCACCAATGCCTCTCAGTTTACCACTGTAGAGTTGCTAAATTAATTCACTTGGAGAGAGAGCTGCTGTAACACTGTGGATTTTCCTGCACTTCCTTTTGGGAATTGTTCTCTGATTTTGCTGTAGGAGTAGATGTCCAAGAGTGGGACCTGATATCTCCCTCTAGTCATTCCTACTTGGGGTTTGGCTGTTGGTTTGGGGGTTTTGTCTCCTGTATTCTAAGTGTAAAATATTGTTAGAGCTTGAGCAGGATTGGTTTGTGTGGATGTAGGTTTGCTGTTAGTTTGCTGTGTGCATTGTGGGTGTAGTTCAGCCTTAGAACTCTACCCTATGAATTTGTAGTGTACCAATCACTTCCTAGCCCCTCTCAGAAAAGGGGGAAACAAGCAATAGCAGCAATCATAGCGATCATTATATAACATTAGAATAAATGACTGGTGCCTACAAAGGCATGTATACCTTAATTACCCACAAAATATGAATTATATACCACAACAGCAACAAAAATGTACATCTATGAACGAGATCTAGCATCAAAGTAAATAGCATATTCAACTATGCCCTCCTTAGTACTAATAACCACAACAGCATGAATGGTGGGAGAAGTAATTTATAAACTAAATTTTTCTTTGAGGCTGTAAAATTGCCACACATTAAAAGGAAAGACAGGCACTGTGGCACATGCCATAATTCCAGAAACTAGGGAGGCTGAGGCAGGATGATTGCAAGTTCAAAGCCAGCCTCAGCAACTTAGCAAGGCCCTAAGCAACTCAGCAAGATCCTGTCTCTTAATAAAATATTAAAAAGGGCTGTGGATGTGGCTGGGTGGTTAAGCGCCCCTGGGTTCAATCCCTGGTACCCCACCCCCCAAAAAAAATAGAGGAAAGAAAATGGGGTAGGAAGGTTAAAAAAAAGTAACATATTCAAAAGTCAAACAGAGAGAGGTAGCAAGTGATGTCTATGAAGAAGGAGGAGTAAAAATTAACTAAAAGAAATAAAATTTAAAAAATGAGAGAGTAAGCATGTGATGTTAGCTACCGAAGGAGGAAGAGAGGTGAGAAGGAGTAATAAGAGACACAAAAACAAGGGCTCAAACAAAAGTCAAGCCAAAACATAAACAGAAAACTTTGCCCTTCTAAGGTCAAAACAAGGTGAAATAACAAATGGTTGAGGGGAGAAAAAAAGAAGAAAACAGAAAGTGATAAAAGTGAAGAGAAAAAGTGAATGTATAATATGTCTCCATGAGCCAGTCAATACCCCTGAACACACCCACATCCACACCCATAAGCCCATTCACACTTACGCTCCATTGATTAAGGAGAAAAGAAAAACTATAACCTTAATGAGAAATGAAGGGTCATCTTTGCTGTGGTTCTTAATATTTTTTTTTTGGGGGGGGGGCGTGTCTCTGTACCCTTAGATAGGGTAAGGGGTGCAGGCTGCTAAGCCTGTTGTTTGAATCTCTCACTAGGCTGTCAGCTGGAGGGGAACTGAAGTTGGTTGTATTGTCTCTCAGCTTTTGTTCTCACCTGTTTAATTGAGTGACAATTGGAGCTTTGTCCATTCAAACTAGGTAAATGGCCTTCCAGGGCTAGGCAGATGCAGAGTTGTATAAATATGAACTTAAGGAGGCTTGTGTTTAGTTCTGACTGACCATTCAAGCTTTGTGGTGAGGCGTCTGCTCTAGAGAGAACAGCCCCACCCACCCTATTGCCGGGAAGATGCTGAATTTCTGCTGGGCATAGGGTCTGGGAGAGGGTCCCTGAGAGCTCCACTCTTGGTTCAAAGTGACCAACTTTCCCATTATACACTCCACTGCCCCCAAATATGGTCTTCCCAGGATCAGGGTCCAAATGCACATGTACCTGCCTGTTCAGCTTCTGGGATACGTCCAGCTAATCCCACAAGCCCCCAAACTTCAAGGGAGAGCAATAAGCACCCAGCTCCATATCCCTGGCCTGAGTTCCCCTGGGGAAATCCCCTCTGTGTCCCTCAGTCGCAGCTCACCAGGAGGACTCTAGATCTCATGGCAGGTACACGCAGGGACGGTCAGCTAATGCTTGTTATGAACTCCCTGGCTCCTGCAGTAGAAAGCCATATCAGAAATCTGCTGCGATTCTACCCCTGAGGGTGCCCACCATCAGCTCTCCACTCTCCAGCCAAGGAAGGCGTAGCAGCTCTCACACACAGGCTCACCACGCCCCCTATGAGCCACTCCAGTTGGGATCACCTCTATCTGTTCCATGGCTCCACCCCGCCAGATTTACCTCAGAAATCTAGTCTTTCATTTTGCTTGGAGCAAAGCCCCCAACCCCACCCCTCACACCCTCCCACACACAATGGACCAGTGCTGTGGGCTTATTGCCTGGATTCCAGAAGTCTTCTTCCCTGTTCTAGGTTCAAAGAGCCCAAGTTTCCGTCTCTGTGATTCTGATGTTGAGATTCAGTGTCGCCCACGTCAGTAGGAAGCAGTATCCCCACTGCTTGACTCCACATCATGGAACAGCTAGAACTTACACCCTAGCTCTACTCCTGCATCTTTAGACCTACCTTTTGCTGGGATTTTGGATAGACCCCTCCCAGATGGGCTTTCTTCTCCCACTTCTGCCTCTCTCCCACCAATCTCCTTCTTGGCTGTTTTTGATCTTTTAAAAATGCAATCCTTAAAAAAAAATGCAATCCTGATCAAAATGCTTGCTTAAAAATCTTCAATGATTTCCCAAGTTTTTGTAATAAAGTATAAAATCAAGAACAAGGCCTGGCTGGCCTTGTAGGAATATGCCTCTGTCAAGTTTCTTTCATAGCCATCATCTTATCCTTCTCTGCCTCATAGTTATACTTGCATCCTTTGTCCTCAAGTGACCCATCTCTTGGCTTTTTTCAGGGCCTTTGCACATGCTGTTTCATTTTCCTTGAATGCCTTTTCCCATCTCTTAACTTGTTTGACTCTGATTCCCCTTTTAGGAACCGTTGCTTCCTCAGAAAATTCTTTACCCACTCCCTTCCACTAATATGATTTATATTCCTCCTGTTTTTAGACTGTTTTTACCGTTCTCCATAGAGCTTAGCATGATTGGCAATTCTATGCATAAGCCTATGTTTATTTGTTTAATGTTTCTCTCCCCCTTTTATACTTTTGATGCTAGTTTAATCACCCTCTCAGCCTGGAAAAAATTTAAACTGGTTCTGTTTAGTTTCACAAGCATAAAAGCAGAACCTTTCTCTTTCTCATCATCACAACACCATGGTGATTGTGAAGACCCCATGTAATGGTTAATTTGAAGCGTCAACTTGATTGGATTAAGAGATGTCCAAGCCTCCTAAGGCTTCTGGGTATGTCAATGAGGTATGTCTAGGAATGACTGGCATGTGGGATAGCCAACTGAAGTGGAGACCCTCCCTAAGCATGGGCAGCACCATCCAATAAGCTGGAGGCTTGGATGGAATCAAAGTTGGAAGAACAAGGAAGCAGCAGCAGATGCAAGCTCCATTCTACTTGAACAAGTTCTTTGATTGCTACTGCGATCACCTGAGGATGTCACACTCTCGCTCCTTCACTTCCAAAGCACACTCTGCCAGTGGTTCTCCAGGGAGTTTCCAGAATCCTTCAGTCTCAGATTGCAGTAGCATCATTGTTCCCTCTTGTTCTAAGGCATCAGCCTTGGATTAAACAGCTACTGGTTCCTCCAGCTCTCCAGCCTGCAGACAGCCACTGAGGACTCTCCAGCTTCTGTCGAAGCCAATCTAATAAATCCTTTCTTTCATAACCATACTTCCTATTGATTCGGTTCCTCCAGAGAGCCATAACTAATACACCTCATTTGCCTTTTTGTTTTTTTTCTCTTGGTGGGGGCTGCTTACTATGACCTCATATTTTGCAAAATTAGCTTCCTATCCTCATGGGGTAAGTTGCATAAGACATGAAATAAGTAAAGTATAGAGACCGAAAAGTGTTACTTGAGCTTCGTGGTTGTTGAGAATATTTGTCAGGGTAGGCCAAAATTTCTGTAACAAACTTCAACATTATAGTGGCTTAACACAATACATTTTTTTTTCCTACTTACATTAGAGTCCAATGCAGATCTTTATGGTCAGAGGGGGTACCTTAAGCCACGTCTTCCAAGCAGGGATTCAGGGACACAGTCTCCTTCCACCTCTTGTTCCTGTCATCCCCTAAAGCCTTTGAGCCCACCATTTATACCTGGTAAAACAGAAAACAGGGAGCAGGGAAGACTGCATGGGATTACGGAATGGACAGGAAGAAGTGTATATCGCTTTTCCACACATTCCAGTGGCCAAAACTGACCATGATATTTCTTCATCTAATGGCAAAGGAGATGTAGTCTAACTGTGTGCCTGGGAAGAAGAGGCAATCCTGGATTTTGGATGCTCAGGGAAAGCATGATTGGTATATGCCCTGGTGAGGGTGATGGATGCCGCTCACTCCATGTCGGCAAATCTACCCTTGGCCCCTCTTAGGTTTCTGGTGCTCACCAGTTTTCTGGCAGATACATCTTTTTTAGTCAGCTTTTTTGCTGCTGTGACTAAAGGATCCAACCAGAACAACTATAGAGGAGGAATAGTGTATTTGAGGGCTCATGGTTTCAGAGGTCTTAGACCATAGAAGGCAGCCTCCATTCCTTGGGGCTCAAGGTGAGGCTGAACATTATGACGGGACAGAGTGGCAGAGGGAAGCAGCTCACATCACGGTGGTCAGGAAGCAGAGAGAGAGGAAGATTCTACTCGCTAGACACAAATATCTATCCATAGCCACGTCCCCAATGAGCTACTTCCTCCAGCTCACTCACATGTCTCCAGTTACCACTCAGTTAATCCCATCAGGAATTACTTCCCTAGTTGGGTTAAGACTCCTACAACCCAATCATGTCTCCTCTGAACCTTCTTGCATTGGCTCAATTGTGAGCTTTTGGGGGACACCTCACATCCAAGCCATAAGAATAGCTCAGACTCGTCCACCGGCCACCTACTCAGGTCTGCATTGCTTCCCCTACCTCACTGGTCTCTCTGAGGCAATTCCCCTGTGTCTGCTGCTCAGCTGAGGGGAATCTGTTCTATCTAGTGGGGTATCTGGGTGAGGTAAAGCCCTGTTCATGTTGACATTTTGCTTATGCCTGATGCCATTTCTATTCCCCTAAAGTATCCCTGCTTTCTTCTTATTACACCTCACCCCTCAGGAGGTGTGCACAGCCTAGCTGTGTAACTGCAAACGGGGGTGGGGGTAGGGATTGAAGCATTAGGAGAAAATAACATAACTTCAAAAACATTGTCCCCCAACAAATGCCCAGTGAAGGCACAGGCTACATCTGTATGTTCACTGCAGTTTCCCTGGGATATAGCAGATGTGCTCGGTAACTATTCATTAAATAAATAAATAAATGCATGAATAAGCACACGAATGTGGTAAAAAGCAGCACTCCTCACAGGTACCTCTCACCTCCTGATCATTCCGTACCTTTGCAGACCTACATTTTCACAGGGTGGTGAGCTAGGTTCTTCATGGCCCTGGAGGGAGGCTCTGAAGAGTTGTATTTCTGGTGCCCTTGACTCTGCAGGCTTGATGTATTCTCCTACACATTCGCACACACACAAATTTCCATATGCACTTGGGGAGAGAAATGATCCAAGAAAATAGGACAGGGAACAATAATAGAGGGAAGAGAAATGCCCCTCACCCTGTGTCTGGCACACAGGAATTCTAAAAAGTGTTAACTGAATTAGAGAAAACAAGGCATGCCAACTTTCCCCCATCGAGACTGAAATGGGCAATTCACAGACATGCATCGAATTCCAGCATTCATCCTTGGAAAATCTAAAGAGAGATGCTGGATGCTGATACAATGTGACTCTCATCCTCTAGAAATAGACTAGGTTAATTCTTCTGGTTTGATCAACTTTCTTTTAAAGACTGGGGAAGCGCTGCAGAAAGCAGGAGAAGAATTAAGTCTCCCAGAAGGAGGAGGCTGAATCAGTAGGCACAGAGATGGTTCCCATCCAATGTGAAGATAGAAAGTACTGTGGCTTAAGACAGGATCTTTATCACTGGTCCCTCTGCTAATGTTTTTTAGGGAAGGCAAAATTCAATGAAAAGACTTTTTTCTCCCTGTTACCTCTCATAAATAAATCTTTGTGGAGATGCTACCGGTTGGCACTCCTGACTCTCATATCAACCCTCCTTTCTGGCTTAAGTCTATAATACAGGCTGAAAAACAGACTCATTTCCAGCCTCTTTTGCAGCCCAATGAGGTCATTTGATACAATTCTTGATACAGAGACATGGTACCCATCCCTCACTTTTCCTTGTTTTGTACCTTGCCTGGATAAGATGGCAGCAGCTGTAATTTTGTGACCATGAGGGAGAAGCCAAAAGACCCACAGAAAAGTTAACCCTGACATCATTGAACTTCTGAAACAATGCTACAGAAACCCGTCTTCAGACCTCTTATGTGAAGAAACACAAACCCCTATTTATTTAACGCACATTGAACTTCAGGATTCCATAACTTGCAGCCCAAAGTTTGTCTTACCTATGATTGTTATTTTTTAAAAAATTTTCTTTTTTCCAGATAAAAGTAAAGGAACCAGCTGTTATGTTTTAGATATGAGGTGTCCCCCCAAAGCTCCTGTGTGAGACAATTCAAGAAAGTTTAGAGGTGAAATGATTGATGAGAGTCTTAACTTAATTAGGACATTAATCCCTGGATAGAGATTAACTGGGCGGTAACTGTGGGCAGGTTGGTTGTGGCTGGAGGAGCCGGTCAGTTGGGGGTGTGCCCTTGGGGGTTTATATTTTGTTCTTTGTGAGGAGAGTCTCTCTCTCTCTCTCTCTCTCTCTCTCTCTCGCTCGCTCGCTCTGTCTCTCTCTCTCCTTCCTGGGTGCATGTCCTGAGCTGCTTTCCTCCACCACAGCCTTTGCCATGATGTTCTGCCACACCGTGGGCCCAGTGCGACTGAGACCTCTGAAACTGTGAGCACCAAATAAACTTTTCCTCCTTGAAAATTGTTCTTGTCAGGTCTTTTGATCAGCAGCTAACAGCTAACTAAACAACCCTCCAAAGTGGGGTCATTGCTGTGACTAACCTAACCATGTGGTTTAGAAGCCTTTGGAGCTCTTTGGAATTTGTGGAAGGAATTTTGAAAAGTTTAGAGATGTAAGCTGGAAAAGTTTTAGATTGTTGTAAGTGGAGCTTAATTAGTGATTTTGGTGGGAGCTCAAAAGACCAAAATGCCCATAGGACTGTGGACAGTAAAATTCAGGCTCATGAAGTTTCAGAAGAAAAGGAGGACTCTATTGGAAATTGGACTACAGGCCATTCATGTTATATTCTGGCTAAGAAGTTGTCTACATTTTGCCCGTGTCCTGAGATTTTTGTGAGGTTGGATTTAAGGGTGACAGACTTGTTAGTCTGGAGGAAGAAATATGTAGGCAGAATAGCATTCAGACAGTGCCGTGAGCTTTGCTGGGGGCTTTTAATCAGATATACTATGATAATCAGGAGCAGAAAACAAAGCAGGAAGATCTGAAAAATTTGCAGTTTGGCCAGAGAAGTTTGAGTAAAAGTGGGGCTAAGAAGGTGTGGTTGTTAAAAACTTTACAGCCACCAAAGAGACAATGTTAAGTGCTTTACCTAGAAACAACAGGAAAGACGGCTTGAGGGCACGTCAGGGATTGACAAAACCACACTCATCTCATGCTCAAGGGTGCAAAAGTAAAAAAGTTGTTTGAGAAGAGACCCTGTGTTCTCCCTGCTTGCACAGGAAGGCCTAAGAAGTTTTTTCACCATGCTCAACCACTCAGAGGCTGCTGCAGACAGAGCCCCAAGAGGCTTGGCTCCTGCTCAAGAAGTAGCAGACCTTGGCGTCAATCACATGGTGCTGGCTGTGCAGGATTGTAGGAAGTTGGAGTTAGGGGGTCATGGAAGCTTCGACTTAGGTTTCAAAGGAAAATCTGGGAGACTGGGCAAAGTGCAGCAGGGTTGGAGACCCTGCAGGCTGCCCCTGAAAGGGTGATGCATGGGATGTGAGGAGGAAGCTGAAGCTACAGTGGAGATCCATGAGATTAAGAATTGCCAGTAACATGGGATATCTGCTAAGGAAGGCTGGAGGAATCAAGCAGGCACAAATCAAGAGAGAGACCATGTCAGCTGCAACCAGCAAAACCATAGGCACAGAGCTACACAGCCCTTTGGAAAGAACATCACGATGCCAGTGGTCCAGATGTTAGACACAGAGCTACAGGACTTGTTTGCCCAGCTGGATTTCGGTCTTGCTTTGGTCCCATCCCTTCTTTTTATGCTCATATTTCTCCACATGGAAATGTTTACTCTACTCCTTTGATTTTTGTGGTGGCTCACACTAAGAGTTTGCCCTGAGTCTCAGAGGAGACTTTGGACTTGGACTTTTGGGCAATGCTAAAACGTAAGACTATGGGAACTCTTGGAAATGTATGAAATATATTTTGTGTTGTGAGATGGGCATGAGCTTTTGGGGGCTAAGGGTGAAATGTTATCATTGAGATAGTAAGTGTTCCCCCCAAAACTTATGTGTGAGACAATGCAAGAAAGATTAGAGGTGACATGATTGGGCTAAGAGAGTCTTAACCTAATTAGTGCATTAATTCTGATAGGGATTAATTGGGTAGTAACTATGGACAGATAGGGCATGCCTGGAGGAGCTAGGTCAATGGGGGCATGCCCTTGGGTTTGTATTTTGTCCTTGGTGAGGACAGTCTCTACCTCTCTGCTTCCTGGTTCCATGACCTGAGCCACATTCCTCTACCACACTCTTCTACCACGATGTCCTGCCTTACCTTTGGCCTGGAGAATGGAGCCAGCCATCTATGCATTGAGACTTCTGAAAACATGAGTGCCAAATAAACTTTTTCTCCTCTAAAACTGTTCTTATCTGGTCTTTCAGTTATAGTGTCCAAAAAGCTGACTAAAAGTAAGTATTTTTAAAATTTCATAAAATACTAAAATAAGACTTAGAAGATAGAGATTTGTAAAATGTATGACTTGTAGGATAGAGAAAACAATTTTGAAAAAGAACAAAATTGGAAGACATGCACTGCCTGATTTAGAAACTTATTTATAAAGTCTTTATAAGTCAAGAGAGCATTATTGGGCTGGGGTTGTGTCTCAGTGGTAGAGCACTTGCTTGGTATGTGTGAGGCACTGGATTCAATCCTCAACACCACGTAAAAATAAAAAAAATAAATAAAGGTATTGTGTCCAACTACAATTAAAAGAGAGAGAGAGAGAGAGAGAGAGAGAGAGAGAGAGAGAGCATTATTGGCAAAAGGATAAATACATAGGTGAATGGAACTCAATATAGAGCCTAGAAGAGATGGAATTGCAAAGCAGTCATTGCTCCGGAGCATTTCTGCAAGGAGGAAATCTCTAGCAACCAATATGCCTCTTCCACTAACAGAGTTAAGTCAGTTTCCTTCCTCGGGAGCTTTACTTGGCAAAAGATAAATTTTAATCATAATGACTATGTTTGACAGTAAATTCTATAGTAGCTTCTCCTTGACTAGACTACATTTCTCTAATTTCAGCTCATTCTTCCCTTTGATCTCCCTGGCCCACGTGAGCAGATCCTGGCAATCATTGTCCACTCTTGGTACCACCTCTACCCCCTCTACCCTGGAGCAAGCCCAAGGATCCTTCTTTCCAGGGTGTCTACTTCCCTTTTCCTGCCTTTACTAATATGTTCCCTCTAAGACACATCATCCCTCTGTCTTCCTTAATTGACTTTGTCTCCATAGTCTCCTTTCTTCTGATTCCTCTTCTTAAACTGCAAATTAGATCATATCATCCCCTTGCTTAAAATCTCCAATGGATTCATCCTTTCATGGGTCTGTTTCTTCAATACAGCAAAGACCCGATGACCTTTTCCTTACTGATCCTCTATCAGGACCATTCTGTTTCCATAGCTTGGTGTCCCTGAGGACACTGAAGTCTCCAGCCAAATGTCATCCCCTCAAGCAGGACTTTAGGACTGCTCTTCCTCAACATCCTGCATCATTTCACCCAGTTTTTACATTATCCTCAAAAAATTCTTGGTCTTTAATTTCATGTCCATGCGTTTGTTTACTTTCTTACTTTTCATCACTAATTGCCATCATCTGCCAAAAGAGGACATTTGTCTTGGACCTAAGAGAAAATGAGTTCACTGGAGGTGAATGATCCATAAGTAGGATATCTTTATTTTCCAAGAATAGCCCAGGTTGTTTCATGTAGTTATTAACAGCATTCATTTTCATTCTCAAAGGTGTGTCAGGAGAATGATGAGTTACATGGTCACTCCACCTATGAGGCAGGGGACCCTATGCATGACTTAAAACCTGGTCAGAAATCCCAATGGCATTTCTTGTAGAAATAGATAAAGCAATCATGAAATTCATATGGAAAAATAAACGACCCAGAATAGCAAAAACAATGCTAAGCAGGAAGTGTGAATCAGGCGGTATAGCGATACCAGACTTCAAACTATACTACAGAGCAATAGTAACAAAAACAGCATGGTACTGGTACCAAAACAGGCGGGTGGACCAATGGTACAGAATAGAGGACACAGAGACTAATCCACAAAGCTACAACTATCTTATATTTGATAAAGGAGCTAAAAGCATGCAATGGAGGAAGGATAGCATCTTCAACAAATGGTGTTGGGAAAACTGGAAATCCATATGCAACAAAATGAAACTGAATCCCCTCGTCTCGCCATGCACAAAAGTTAACTCAAAGTGGATCAAGGAGCTAGATATCAAATCAGAGACTCTGCGTCTGATAGAAGAAAAAGTTGGCTCCGATCTACATATTGTGGGGTCGGGCTCCAAATTCCTTAATAGGACACCCATAGCACAAAAGTTAATAACAAGAATCAAAAAATGGGACTTACTTAAACTGAAAAGTTTTTTCTCAGCAAGAGAAACAATAAGAGAGGTAAATAGGGAGCCTACATCATGGGAACAAATTTTTACTCCTCACACTTCAGATAGAGCCCTAATATCCAGAGTATACAAAGAACTCAAAAAATTAAGCAATAAGAAAACAAATAACCCAATCAACAAATGGGCCAAAGACCTGAACAGACACTTCTCAGAGGAGGACATACAGTCAATCAACAAGTACATGAAAAAATGCTCACCATCACTAGCAGTCAGAGAAATGCAAATCAAAACCACCCTAAGATACCATCTCACTCCAGTAAGATTGGCAGCCATTATGAAGTCAAACAACAACAAGTGCTGGAGAGGATGCGGGGAAAAGGGTACACTTCTACATTGCTGGTGGGACTGCAAACTGGTGCGGCCAATTTGGAAAGCAGTATGGAGATTCCTGGGAAAGCTGGGAATGGAACCACCATTTGACCCAGCTATTGCCCTTCTCGGACTATTCCCTGAAGACCTTAAAAGAGCGTACTACAGGGATACTGCTACATCGATGTTCATAGCAGCACAATTCACAATTGCTAGACTGTGGAACCAACCCAGATGCCCTTCAATAGATGAATGGATAAAAAAATGTGGCATTTATACACCATGGAGTATAAGGCAGCACTAAAAAATGACAAAATCATGGAATTTGCAGGGAAATGGATGGCACTAGAGCAGATTATGCTTAGTGAAGCTAGCCAATCCCTAAAAAACAAATGCCAAATGTCTTCTTTGATATAATGAGAGCAACTAAGAACAAAGCAGGGAGGAAGAGCAGGAAGAAAAGATTAACATTAAACAGATACATGAGGTGGGAGGGAAAGGGAGAGAAAAGGGAAATTGCATGGTAATGGAGGGAGACCCGCATGGTTATACAAAATTACATATAAGAGGTTGTGAGGGGAATGGGAAAATAAACAAGGAGAGAAATGAATTACAGTAGATGGGGTAGAGAGAGAAGATGGGAGGGGAGGGGAGGGGAGATAGTAGAGGATAGGAAAGGTAGCAGAATACAACAGTTACTAATATGGCATTATGTAAAAATGTGGATGTGTAACCAATGTGATTCTGCAATCTGTATTTGGGGTAAAATTGGGAGTTCATAACCCACTTGAATCAAATGTATGAAATATGATATGTCAAGAACTTTGTAATGTTTTGAACAACCAATAAAAAAAAACCTGGTCAGGTGAGAGACTGGTACCAATCAAGGGATGCTGAAGAATCCTTTCGGGTGAAACAGTGGGTATCCTGGGGTGGTGAAATTAGAAAGCCTGACTTGGGCTAACTTACTAAAGGTCTTGTGTGTGCTGTCATGCAGAATTACTACTTTGATGAAGTGTCCTCCTTGCACGCTTCTGAAAGAACTGTTTACGGTGCTTTGCTTTTTAAAGAGATTTAGGGATGAGAATTTCTCAGCCCGCAATATTTTCTTTTTGCATGTTAAAACAGTAAGACTATTTAAGTTTACATTAAAGTTAACAACCACAATTTGAAACTTCAGTTTCCCTATTGCACTAACCACATCTAAAGTTGTGGTTAGTGCAATAGGGAAAGTCCACATTCCAGTTCTGCTACTGCCGTGGGATAGGTTGCTGAGAGACCAAAGAAGGCACTTGGGAGATGGAATGTGAGACATAAGATTTAGAGAAAAATGCTTATGGGCAAGGTCTGGTAGCAACAGATTGGACAAGTAGTACCTCTGTTTCTTGTGCACCTCCAGTGCTGTATCAGAAAGTCCATGGTGACAGACTGGACAAGTAGCACGTCTGTGTCTCACTATGCCTCTGGTGCTTCAGTAAGAAGTCGCTCCTCCATCCCTCATGCTTGTCCAGTGGCACTGGCTGGATGAGCGCTTACCCTCTCTGTGATGCTCTGCTGTGCACTGGTTACCACAGGGAGGGCGCTTTTATAGGACAGGACAGCTTTGTCCTATTGTATGACCAGTATTCCAGGGAACCTGTGTACATGCAACAAAGCAGTTTCTCCAGTGAACACTAGTTTCCAGTGTATGTTGAGGGTCCACGTTCTTCAAGATGCTGCTCATCCGGTTGCTCTTGTCCAGGTCTGGTTTCATTGTCCCCTTTACTTGGCTAAGTTCTTGGGAATGGAGAGGGGCATTTCAGGGACATCATTTGACTGTCCTTTTTTTTTTTCAGTGATGACACACAAGAGTTCAATGCCCATGTGTGGTTAGTGTCTACTACATTGGACAGTACGGTTTAAAAATATTTCCACCATCACAGGAAGTTCTATTGCACCACACTGCTCTAGATTGCTTTAAATTAACGGAGACTAAGTTGGCATGAAAGCTAAAGGAAATGTATGGTCCTGAGTTTGGTCTTGGACCAAACACACACACACACAAAAAAAGGACCTCAGTAGAGGGGCTGGGATTGTGGCTCAGCGGTAGAGCGCTCGCCTAGCATCGCAGAGTCCTGGGTTCAATTCTCAGCACTACATAAAAATAAATGAATGGAATAAAAATATTATGTCCAACTACAACTAAAAAATAAATTAAGAAATATATTTTTAAAAAGGACATCAATAGAACATTTTGTGAAATTTGAATAAGGTCTATAATATTAGTATTGAATCAATTCTGATTTGGAGAATTCTAATATGGCTATATATGATGTAAGTATCTTTGGTCAAACTTTATATATTATCTTATACCTTTTGCATAAGTCTGAAGATGTTTCAAAATGAAAAGTTAAAAATTTGTGTGTGCCCGTGCACACACACACACTTCTCTAAAAGCAGGGCCATGACCTGTTAGGTAGGACAATGAGAATAGTTAAACCAGTGCTTCTCAGATTTGAGTGACCCCACAAATTAAATCTTTGTAAGTGCCTGCTTCCATAGGTCTGAGGTTGTTCCTGAGATTCTACATTTCTAATAAACATTATGTCGAGTCCCAAAGAACATTCCTTGAGTAGTAAGGACTTGAAGAACTGTGAAAATTGTGGCTCCTCTATATATAAACCCAGTAGTCAGGCTGTTGACATTGGAATGTTAGTCATAAAGGTGGCCATTGACCTCCTTGGATCATGTTCCAGGAATAGAGTAGAAATGTGATTGCTGATGTTCTGAAATATCTCTACATTAACCATCAGATCCTAGTGACTATGTTTTTTTTTCTGTTTAGTTTTGGTTTTGTGAACTCATAAGAGAAGGAAAAAGTCAAGAAATCTCATGCTCCATTTCCAGAACACATCAACTGATTTTTTTTTACTTATGTAAATTCAACTGTAATATAAAACATTTCAATGTACATAGGTGTTGAAGGTTCTGAGTAGCTTTCATGTATATGTTGGGTCTAACTCTTCTTGTAAAAGGGGAGACAAGTGGGAGGACTAATTAATGAATATATATTATACAAACCCTTATGCGCTTTCAGTTATTCAAGTTTTTTTTCCCTTTCTCCTTGGGGGATTCAACTGTGGATGAGGACAGGGTAAATATGGCCCTCCTCAGAGCAGTGTCAGATCTGCTTTTTCTCTCCTATCTACAAATCTTTCTTTTGTCCTTGAAATATATTTTTCAAACTTAGAGAATGATTCTAACTTTGCAAGTTTTGAATGGGCTTCATTTTTGCTACAGGTTAAAACCAGTAGCAAAATAAATTTTTTGCTCTCTTATTGGTGTCTTGTTCCCTTGTATGTCCTCTTTTGTTTAACTCTGACTTGTTCGTCTTCCTTGAAACTTAGTATATGGAAAAAGTTGAAAACTAGGACAAAGAGGAATTCCTCCAGGGTGAGTGTTTATTGGTACCCATTAGATCTCTTGGCCATTACTACTCCTCTGGGACTATTGTGAATCATCAGCTTGTATTTTTTGGAATTTGATTTCAAATTCCTGTGAGGTTTGATTCTTGATGATGAATTCTCATGTCAGATATCTTTCTCCTTCCTCTTATCCTCAAGGTTTGAGAAATTTTCTTTAATGTCTCTTTAGAAAAGAACTGAGGGTGGTATTATTTCTATTTTACCCTTGTATTAAGAGCAAAGCCCTTCAGAGACCCAGGTCCATGTAGAAATGGGATGGGGTGGGGGTTAAAGAGGGTTTTGTTAGACTTCCTCCCCTGTGAAGAACTAGGCTTTGTCATCTATTTGTAGACCTGAGAGGTGTGATGTTCAAGCTCAATTAGTGTAGCCATTATCTTCAGGGCAAAATCACTTTTCAGTAGTCTCATTACTCTCTATGATCACTTATTTAAATTTTTGCCCAAGTAAGATCATGGATTAATCAAATATAATGACTTTACCTTTATCACTCAGACTTCCAAAGTCTATTCTTTTGGGCCCAATCTTTGTCTTTTGGTTTTCCAAGCTAGGAAAACCAAAAGATGAAGAGTGGCGTTATTTGGGTGTCTTCTTGATATACTTTGGGTCTGAAATGTCCCCTAGTGGCTCATGTGTTGAAGCCTTGGTTCTCAATGTAGTAATGTTCAAAGGTGGGCCTTCAGGGAAGTGATTGGATCACGAGGGCTCTGACCTCATCAGTGGGTTAATTCATTGAGAAATTAGTACCTGTACAGACTATTGGGAGGTGGTGGAAATTGTAGAAGGTGGAACCTATTTGAAGGTAGTGGGTCTTCAGGAGTGTGCCTTTGGGGACTCAATCTTGTCCCTAGACACTTATGCTCTCTCCCCTGTCTCATCTGCTCGGTTTCCTGGCCACTATGAGGTGAGCAGCTCTGTCCCACCATACCCACTCTGCCATGATACTCTGCCTTACCACAGTCTCATATACCATGGAGCCACCAACCATGGACTGAAACCTCAAACCGTGAGTCAAAAATATATCCTCCTTTAAACTGTTTTTCTCAGTTATTTTGTTACAGTGACCAAAATCCAACTAACACATCTATTCTCAATTTCTTAATGCAAAATGCTAATAATGTTTTTTAAATCAGTGCGTTTTGAAACAAAAAAAAAAAGTACCTTTATGAAACAAAGAAGAAGACCTTGGCTTCAATATACATTTGACTTAAGGCAGGTAGTAGATATGAAGTAAACAAACAAATTGTGAATAACAGCTGTATCATTTAATGGCTATCCAAATTTGGCTAGGTTGTAGATAGCAATATTTTCTCATGCCGCTCATTCTCATCTATAAAGATATATTTGATTGTTTTTAGTAAATATAGAGTATTCCATCATATTGATGGTTGATAATTTATTTAATCCCTTATCTATGAGTATTTCAGTTGTTTCCAATTTCCCCCTGCTATCCATGTTATAACAATGAATATTCTAATACACTTACTTTTGTATAAAAGTAAAATTTGTGCAAATTTTGTAAGTGCAAAATTTCAGCAGAATAAATTTCCACATATAAATTTAGTTGCTCAAGTAGTATATCCATTTATAATGCTGAAGGTTGTTGTTTAGGACAATTTTTAAACAGAAAATTAATATAATGGTCATCTGTCACAAAGCAAGCGTGTAGTTTTAGTTTCAATTTCAGAGTATTTGACTTTTACACATATATACAAATATGCCTTCTATAAGGAAGGCTTTTCAGATCCAAACTATATAATTATCTTTTGCCATCCCCAGCTTTTGTTTTAATGATCTCTTATGGATGCATATGAAATGAATCTATGGGTCATTAGCAGTGGCATGCTTTCTGTATTAATTTTTAAGTAATTTATTTAATGGTCACAGATGGATCCCTAGTTTACATATTTCTCTCCTGGCCCTTTCTTTCCTTAGACAGGAGTCCCCAGATCTGTAAAATTAAGGATAGAGTTGTGTGCTCAACTCTAAAGCAAGGTCAGTCTTTGTGTTTTGTTTTGAATCAGTACCCTCAAATCACAACACATTAGAACTCTAACCTTACACTTCTTCATTTAAGAACTTCAGTTTATCGCCTGGGACTGAAGAGCAGGTGGAGACCAAAGTTGAACATGTGAACAGTCTCATGCCTATGGTAGGAAATAATACTCTTTTCCAGGGCTTCTTCCCCTAATATGCCAGGGCCAGTCCTTGTCACTTTCGTTTCAACTCTTGGAATTTCAATTCAGATGTGCTCCCTCAATACCAGAAGACTCTGCTGTCCTGCAAAAGGGTGGGAGCTCCAGATGCTGCTGGTATAGACCCTGGCTTTGGCCTCTGCTCTTTTAGAAGGGCCCAGGGGGAAGATCCCCAGTCCTCGGGGGTAATTTCAGCCAGAGATGAGATTTGGGAAAACCTAGACTCCCATCATTGTAGCTCCTCATATTCACTCACACCGACCCTTCTCCAGAACTCAGATCTGCTCCCCAGTTCCTGGGTTGGTTCTAATCCTGGTATGCACTGCTTTTCAGCCCCCAAACATATTCCATTTGAATTGTGCAGAGGCTGGCTGGTGGTTCTATCTTTTTGCTTTGGTGTGGGGGCTTATATGAGGGGTCTCATGGGCCTTTCTTGACTCCACGCCTTGTTCAGGTCTGACCTCAATCCACCCTGACTAGGTTTAATTTTTGTGGCCAAGTGTGATGGTCTTAATCTCTTACCATAGGAGTGGTCTTGGGCTCCAAATGAAAATTTGGCTATCCAAATTTGCCTAGGTTCTAGATAGCAATATTTTCTCTTTTGTTCCCAGAAGACATCGTATTACATTTTACTCATCCGTCATACTGCAAATTATTTAACTCAACTCCCCTCATTTTAAAAGTGAAGAAATTGAGGCAGAGGCAAGTTGTACGCACAGGGTGACACACTTGGTCTTGAAAGATCAGAGACAAGAATTCTTGCCTGGACACCTTTACTATTTACATAGTAGTAACTTCTAGAATCAAGCCAATAAGCTATTGTTTTGGAAAAAGCACTTCATTGTTCCACTTATTTAAGAAGATCATCAAGGGCCAGAGCTGAGTACAGGTGTTGTCCTACAATGTACTTTGCTGTCTCTCTGGGGCCCAATGACTTTAGAAAATACTTACGTTGCAGCTCAGAGTTTGCTGCATGCTTCATTTTCAACACTTCCTCTGGACTCTCCATTGGGTCTAATCTTTTCTAAGTGCTTCTGATTCTATTTCATCTTAAATATTTGTCGTTTGATCATCCACATTTCAATATCTGTGAGTGGTGTAAGACAATCTCTTTCTAGAATCCAAAAAGGAAGTGAGTGGAATCCTTTCCTTCAGAGATGGGCACACTTGTCTTAGCCCCTGTCTTCCCATCTCTCATCCACCTTCCACAGTTCAGAGGAGGAGTACTGGAAAGACTCAGGGGCTCCATCTCTTAGTTACCAATGTTCTTTCTCTCCCCACTGGACATAAAGTAATGTTTTATGTTCTCATCTTCCAAGCCAGCTTCTTATGTTTAAGAAGATTAAAAGGAATCTAGAAAACCCCTTTCTATTTTAAACATTTATTCATTTATTTGTTCTAATTTGATATACATGACAGCAGAATGCATTTCAATTTATAGTACACATATGGAGCACAATTTTTCATTTCTCTGGTGGTACACAAAGCAGAGTCACACCATTAATGTCTTCATACACGTACGTAGGGTAATGATGTCCATCTCATTCCATCATCTTTCCTACCCCCAGGCCCCTTTCCCCTCCCTCCCCTTTGCCCTATCCAAAGTTCTCCACTCCTCCCATGTTCCCGCAACCCCAATTATGGATCAGCATCCACTTATTAGAGAAAACATTTGGCATTTTCTTCAACTGTTTTTTGACTCCATGAGTCAGAGTGTAGATTACAGAAGTCAACCTACACTTAAGGGAGGCTGAATAGGAGGCTGTCAGATCCTCGGAAGCCTTGTAAATTGTGTTGTGAAATTAAAATTTCACCCAAATGTCAAAGAGAAGCCCCTGAAAATTCACACTGAGCTACCCTCAATTAACATGGCTATGGAAGAAAGAGAAAAATTGCATGTAGGGGAGAAATTATGGAGACCAATTGATGTTGCAAAAAAGTCAGTAAGCAGACAGAGAGCGAATAAAGACCATGCCTTTAATTTTGCCATCATTGAAACTTATTCCATTGATTATAACTCATAACTAATATCACTATACTAAAAATCAACATTTTACAGGGAATTTAATTAGAAAAATGACAACAAGTTCTGTTAATATGCTTGCAATAGTTATTTTGCATTATAATAAAATCAATATCTTAAAAAATTCTAAATTACCTTTTTGAGCAACTCTTGTAGAGCACAAATAGTTAGATTTAGAATGAACACATCGCTACCAAACACTATTCCACTCAGTTATTTAAATGTGAGACTCAGTGTTTTTCATTTTGAGAATATAAATTTAGAGACTCTAACTGACATTGGAAATGATCCTTTCCTTGCAGGAAAAAAAATATTTTTAGTAAAAAATTTCTTGGTGCTTTAGTGATTAATTTTGGAAGTTAGGGCATCTATAGCTTAACTATTGTGAATTATGCTGCTATAAATATTGATGTGGCTGTGTCACTGTAGTATGCTAATTTAACTTTGTATATATACTGAGGAGTGGGACAACTAGGTCAAAGAGTGGTTCTAGTGGTTTCTAGTTTTTTGAGGAATCTCCATACTGCTTTCCATAGTGGTTGCACCAATTTGCAGTCCCACCAGCAATGTACGAGTGTGCCTTTCCCCTACACCCTTGCCAACATTTATTGTTGCTTGTATTCTTAATAACTGTCATTCTGACTGGGGTAAAATGGAATCTTACCATAGTTTTGATTTGCATTTCTCTAACTGCTAGAGATACTGAACATTTTTTTTTTCATGTATTTGTTGATCAATTGTATTTCTTCTTCTGAGAAATATCTGGTCAGTTCCTTAGCCCATCTATTGATTGGGTTGTTTGTTTTTCTGGTGTTAAGATTTTTGAGTTCTTTACATAGCCTGATGATTAGAAAACCCCTTTCTTTAAAAAAATAAGCTTATTTTCAAGATTTAGTTCCTGTGCATGCTCAAAAACATTCTAATTTAGCTGCCAGAATCTGAATATTAATTGCTTTTGTTACGGTTTAGGTGTGAGTTGTCCCCTGAAAGCTCATGTGTGCGACAGTGAAGAATGTTGAGAGGTGAAATGATTAGATCATGAGATATAACCTTATTGTTGGATGGCCTCAGTGGAATGGGTTATCTGGGTGGTGACAGTAGGCAGGTAGGGTTTGTCTAGAGGAAGTAGGTCACTAGGGGCATGCCTTTGGGGTTTATATTCTGGCCCTGGTGAGCGGAGCATCCTCTCTGCTTCCTGGTTGTCATGTTCTGAGTTACTTCCCGCAACACATTCTTCTACCATGAGGCTCTGCCTTTCCTCAGGCCCAAAGCCATGGAGTTGGCCAACTGAGAGTTCTCTGAAACCTTGAGCCAAAACAAACTTTTCCTCCTCCAAGTTGTTCTTGTCGGGTCTTTTAGCACAGCAATGAAAAAGCTGAATAAAGCATATTTCTTCATGTTCCTGCAACAATGCTTCTAATTATTTTCCCTTCCCACTACATCTCTCTCTATCTACCCTCCCCCAGATTAATGTTCTCTATTGGCTAAGGAGATACTTCATATGAAAATACAAAGAAATGCACATTTATATGTTTTAATGTATTATCCTGGCTATACTTATAATAGTTATTCACAGTGGGCTCAGGCCATGGGCTGAGTACTTCCTACATATTGTTTCATTTAATTTTCATAAAGCTCATCTTACAGATGAAGAAGCTGAGACATAAAGCAGTTGAAGAAAGTGCCCCAGAAATCATTCTTAGTTAGCTGGTCATGGTTGCTCATGCCTGTCATCCCAGCAGCCCTGGAGGCTGAGGCACAGGGGTCACAGGTTCAAAGTCAACCTCTGCAACTTAGCAAGGCCCTAAGCAACTTACTATGTCTCAAAATTAAAAATAAATAAATAAAAAGGTCTGGAGATGTGGCTTGGTGGTTAAGTACCCCCTAGGTTCAATCCCTGGTAACAACAACCAAACAAACAAACAACAACAACAACAACAACAAAACATTCTTAGGATCAGAGTTTGAACTTAGTGATGCCTAATGTCACTGCCCCGCTTCTACCCTTGCGCTTTCTGTTTCCCTGTAAGATCAATCATATGGAAGTTTCCCTTTATAGAATTCTAAAATTCCTTGGTGCTACCCTATTGGTTTGAAGCCCATTTGCTACTCTAAAAGGCATATGAGTGCAAAGTTCAGGGATACAACTTAAAAAGAAGGTAGGAAAAAACAAGAACAAAAACCACTAAGAGCTATTGTAACAGCAACAAAACAAAAATTGTAAAAGAATAATAGGATAATCTCCATACAGAAAGCTTTTTTCTAACCCAGAGAAGCAACAATGACATTTCATTATGAGGAACAATGTGGCAAGAATGGACCACCAGTTTGAACTATATTTTGACTGTTTTATCTTCGTGTTGGGCACATAAGCAAGAGTACATATACATGCATTATTATTTTTTACTGTGGTTAGGGCATGCCACAGTAAATTTCGCTTGTTGTATAGTATTCTAGTTAAACTTCTCCCAAAAAGGGTCCTAGGAGTTCTAAATTTAACATCATTTAAACAGATGCTTTTTCATAGCTGCTAAATTGCTTGTTCTTAATCCTAAACTATTAATAGTTTTAATTTATTCTAGAAGCTTCTTTTACTACTTTATAATTATTTAGAGGAAGATTTGAGTGATAAAAATAACATTTTTTTCTTACACTATGCTATTAAAAAATAAAGATAAATGTATTATACTCCTTAGACCAGCAGCCTGGACATTACCTGAGAAACTTTTTCAAAATTCAAGTTCTTGGGCCCAACCTCAGACCAGATGTGGTCTCCCAGAAGTGGTTGCATTTGGGTTTAGAATTCATCTACTGTCAATTATTTGTCCATATACTTATTCAGTTATACCACTTTGAATTACCTTGGCTCCTTGGCCCAAAATCAATTAAATATAAATATGTGTTCTATTTCTGCACTTCTCTGTCTGTTTCATTAATCTAGTTCTTTACCCACTAATACCACATTGTCTGGATTACCCTTATAATAAGTTTTGAAATCAGGCAGGATAAGTCTTCAGCATTGTTTTATTTTGTTTATTTCTCCATTTATTTAGGTCTTTTTCAATTTTAGCAAAATTTTATAGATTTTGATATAAATGTCTTCGATACATTTCTATCTAAAATTTATAGATGTATTATCTGTGTGTATGTGTGTATATATAACACACACACACACATATATATATAGTACACACACTCACATATATACATACATACACACGTTTTAGTGCTACTATAAATGGTATTTTTTCTTTGTGGTAAAAGATAGATAGCATAACATTTACCATTTTAACCATTTTTAAGGGTACAGTTCAATGAGCTAAGGACATGCACACTCTTGTTCGGCTCTTACTCTAGGCAAAGGCCCTTACTCAAGCATATGGCACTTACTCCTAAATTATCAGGGATTTTGATGAGCTCCCTGAAATCTCTCCATTCCAGCTGAGCTGCTACTCTATTTGGCAACATTGCATAACCTTAACTGTCTGCCTCCAACCACAGCCACGCAGTAGCCCGCTGTTGCACCTCCTGGGCTCTTTTCCTGAGCACGTGTACCCTGGTTTTCAGTTAACATCCCAGGGGAGACCCCCACACACTTTTGCCTACCTTCTTCACAACCAGGCCATTTTATCCTCTCTGATGGCCTGCCCTGCAAATCCAGCTCCCTCAGCAACCCTAAAATCTGGTTTGTGTCTTCCCAGTGTAAGAAGACACTGCCTCTGTTCACATTTCATGTCTTTGCCTTGTGGTCAGGAAAATGCTACCAAGCAAAGAGCCATAGTAAATATGGGTCAACGCCAGGTGTTCACTTTCTCTTGAGGATTATGATCTTGCGCTGCATGTGATAAATGTCTGAAAACTGTTGCCTCGTAAGTTTTTTCTAGTTTAATACCTTTTTATTGTAGGAAGATAAATCCAATAACTCTCCTTGCAGAATGTTTTGAATCTTTCTCTCTGTGTATACATACACACATGTACATATATACTTTAAAAATTTTTTTTTTAGTTTTGATGGGCCTTTTTAAAAAAATTTCCTTATTTATATGTAGTGCTGGGAATCGAACCCAGTGCACTTTACCACTGAGCTACAACTCCAGCCTCTGTACATATATACTTTATATACATATTCACAAACATTTATTCCAGAGAATATATATGTGTATGTGAAACATTTCACTTAGAAAGCTTAGAACATTGCAACATTGTTGCAACATTGCTGTAACATTAATGTAACATGGCAACAGCTTAATCTTTACAAACATTTAATCATGTCATACAATAGTAACCTCATAAGTTACTATGTTATTAAGGAGATATTTTATAACAGGAATTTTACCCAGGGATGCTCTACCACTGAGCTACATCCCCAGTCCTTTTAATTTTTTATTTTGATTTTTTATTTTGAGACAGGTCTTGCTAAATTGCTGAGGGCCTCACTAAGTTGCTGAGACTGGCCTTGAACTTGAGATCCTCCTGCCTCAGCATCCTGAGTTGCTGGGATTATAGGTGTGTGCCACCATACTCTGTCAAGGACCTATATTTTTGCTCTCTTTCCCCCTCTACCATTTCTGTATTTTTTTTCCAATCTTTTTTTGTCATCTCATGTTTGTAGGATCGCTGCCTCTACTCCAGGCTAACCATCTTCACATTGCTATTTTCTGGGTAATAATATATGTGCCATATGAATATATGAATTTTTTTTCCTTCAGTGCTGGGGATAGGCCATATATGTTTTTATTTGGGGGAAAAACACTTAAAATACCCCAAAATTTTCCAACAGACTTCATATTTCTTTGGCCAGAACTGGGACATACCCAAATAAATCATAATGAAAGGCAGTGAATTTTATGGGCAAATAATGAACCAACTAGTGAGGTAAGGGAAAAGGCCGGACTTCCTTGTTCATTTTGCTGCCTGAACAATATCAATATTTTAAAAACTAATGTAGAGAAAATGGTTGTTGGGATAGCAACCAATAGCAATGGCAATCATAAGGCCTCCCAATTCAATTTGGGGAACTTGTAAAATTCACATTACAAATAATAGAACAACCTGTTACATTTGACATCTTGTTTCACTTACTTATCCTACTCATGGTGATCAAAATTATCTACCAGAAATAGAGATCTAATTTTATTACTACTTTGCTCAATTTTTTTTTTTTTTTTTTTTTTTGCTGGCTACCTATTGCTACAAAACAGATTCCAAAACATGGCACCCAAATGCTTTGAATACCCAATTCGCTCCAAGTGTCTTCCCCTGCACCCCCGTGCCCCACCCCCCTCCCCCCCCACCAGAAAGCAGGGCTTTATTCTGCAATATGGAGGAAACATGCTTTGCCCACCTGCTCCAGATGTAAATAGTTACCACTCAGAAACTGGCCAGCAATGCCCCTTGCAGACCCCTTGCAGCATTCTAAAGACAAAACAGAGCCCCAAAATTCATTCTTCCCTTAAATACACTCAGCAAGTATCATCTTTTCATGTCCTTCCTTCTGCGTTTGTCATTGTAGCATTGGTGGTAAAACCTTTGTCCTCCCTGTTTGCTCTCCAGTTCACTCATTTTTGAAGACCTGCTTAAATGCCACCTCTTCTATGGTACCATCCACAACATTTACAGTTGCAATTGATTCTATCATCTCTATGCTCCTATTGTAGCTATCATGCTCCCTTGTAGGATATTTAAGTGCAAATATGTTTGTATTATGGTTTACTCAGTTGTTTAACCTTGTGTTGCCTCGATTGTTTATCCTTGGGTAGCATTGGCATATACACTGCACTGAAGCCACAAATCCCCATTCGTGAGCTCGAGGAGCACATAACTAAATTATTACAACATGGTTTTCCACTAAGCCAAAATGTACTTCAAGTCATCTCGGGACATTATTAATTTATTATTAATAACTGCTCCAGGCAGTTATCACCAGTCAACTAAGTGAAATCTGCATTCCTTTTCTAGCCAAATGTATGACCTTATTCATAAACCAAAGGTCAATACTTTGATGGACTGAAGTGAATTTCATTGTACAGATTCTAAAGGTGGTTTCTAAATTTATTCAGGAGAGGGTAGACAGATTATAGAGGATTATAAAGCTAGGACACTTAAGCATGGAGAGAGGCTGCCCACATTGGAGAAATCTGTTAGTAAGAGCAGCAAGCTCTTGCCAAAGGGAGCCCAGCCTGTCAAACCTATTTTATTTTCTACTCAAGAAACCCACCAGGAAACCTTGTTATTTCTGTGGTTTAGAATCTAAGAATCAGATAAAGGTCTGTATCAACTATGTGTAAGGCCATGCTCTGGGAATCTCTTGGGTCAGAGGAAGGAGTGAGAGTGTTTCCAAATGTCACAATCCATTTCATTACTGTGGAACAAATCTCATCTGACATGGCTTTAAGTCCCCCCCTGGGAACAGCAGGTGTCTATAAGAAATAGGAATCTTTAAACCATATAGACATAAGTCTCATGCTCAAAAGTCCATTTGGGAAATGACAGAGACATCCAGGGTTTCTTTGAAGATGAGGTCAGTTTTGAATGTTTATTTCTTGGCAACCATTCTAAGGCTGCACCATCTAATACAATAGCCATTAGTCCTATGCAGTTATTTAAATTAAAATGAATTAAAATTAAATAAAGTTTAAAATTCAGTCCTTCAATCACACTAGTCCCATTCCAAGTACTCAGTTAGTCACACATGTGGTTAGCGGCTACTATGTTGGACAGAGCTGACATAGAACACTTCCATCATTGCAGAAAGCTCTGATGGACAGCCCTGTTCTGAGGCCTTCTGGAAGACTTGGGTGTCTCAGCATTCTAGTTAATTTTGTTTTGCAGAAGATTTGGCTTCTGTGCACCAATTACATTCTTAGGTATTATCATTATTTATATCACACAACATTTACTTATGTTTCTTTTGTCCCCCCAAAATGCTTTTTCTCTTTAAAGGCTTTTCGGCTTAATGACCCATTCAAAAAATATATAAAGGCAGTATTTATCTGTTATAGTTAGAGGCCTGTATGGTAAGCAAAATTCTATTATTTATATCCTATTGTTTCCTTATAGCAGTTAATATCTTGTCTGATCCATATGAGTTCCATTTTGTATCTCACTGCAAGCTAAGTCTGCTAAGTTCCGCATGGTTGTGTGAATTTAAATTGCCTAGCTTTTTGCCTCACTAAGGAAGATGTAGAGCATTCAATCATCAGAATGAGGGACTATCGGGAAATAATGCCCCATAAGGCTCCTCACCATTCTGTGACATTTTTATTCTCCCTTCTTCTCCCACCATAAATAAAAGCTACGGTGTATAGGGAGGTGCATTAAAATCAGGCCCCACGATACAATGTGAGAAAAGCTCCCACAGTAGTTTTAAATGGGGTTCATTTGAAACATCTTAATCCAGGTTATGTTGCCTACTCCATGTGAAGTTTACCCTTTGTAACAATTCAAAGCCATGGGTTTACTTCATTTATGCCATATATTTACTTCATTTATTCCAATGAAGATGTGATTAAATGTTTTTTTAATATTAAGGAAAATATGAATAAACAGAATAAAGTGCATTATGTCATAGAAGAGCAAAACCTCATTATTTTTTTCCTATCCCTGTGGTTCCATAGATTATTTTCTGTCTTGTAATATCCTGCTAAAGCATCCTTTTGAATAAAGTGTGGACTGACTACTTAGCATTCACATTATCTCTTTATCCACATGATCCTGAGGCTAAAAACCTGGTATATATTTGGAACAAATTAACCCAAATCTTCCCTTTCCTCCTTGTCACCACCCCAAGCTCTCTTCAGAGACAGCTGCAGAGGGGCAGTTACTCACAGGGCTGGGATTCAAAGCCAGGTTGTGTGGACCCCAGAGTTACTTAGCATTGTTTCCTGTAGCTTCTTCATCTCAAAGATGAGTTTGATTTCCAAACCTACACCATCGGATTTTTCTGAGGTTTAGTAAAAACCCTCAAAACAGTGGTTTTATATTTCAGTTTGAGACTAAAATTCACTTTTCCCTGTGACTTTAAACATTTTTATGTATGTGCGGTACTGGGGATTGAACCCAGGGGGTGGTCTATCACTGAGCCACATCCCCAGCCCTTTTAATTTTTAATTTTGAGACAAGATCTTGCTAAATTGACAAGACTGGTCTTGAACTTGGGATCTTCCTGCTTTAGCCTCCCAAGTGACTGGGATTATAGGCCTATCGGCCTTACAGATTATGACTTTAAACATTTAAAATGGAAATGTTCATATCACAAACTCTCTGACCCTCACTCATCACTTTAAAATGAATGACTGTTTTAGTATTTATCTGAAAAAATTTTTGTTATAGGACAAAATAAAATAATGCATAGAAAGTAATCACTAATGTAGTGTGAAATGCAGATTTTCAGTATATAGTTGGATGAATTTTAACAAATGCATACATGATGTCACTTTCTCTCAAGATGTAGATTTCTATTTTTTTAGTAAGACTTCTTTGCCCCTTCTCAACCCACCCTTGTTCCCCAAAACAAGACTATCACTATTGTGATTTTATCACTATAGCTGGTTTTTGTTTTGCCTGTTCAAGAATTGCATATAAATATAATCACACCACATATATTGTTTGAATCAGGCTGTTGTCATTTTTCTATGAATTTTAATTTAATGTTTCATTTTTTACTGCAATGTCCCTTCCATCTACATTTTATAAGGAAAACTTATCTTTAAAACATTGAAAAAATCATGGGTAGAGAGGTTAATTTAAAAAGTCTAAGAAAATGGCTTGGTGTTTGGGAAATGGTTTTCTAATTTCTAGTCACAAGACATTGTATATTTTAGCAAGTTTTTAAAACTCTCTGGCCCTCATTCATCACTTTAAAATGACTGTTGTATTATTTACCTCACAAAAAGTTTCATTAGGATAAAATAAAATAATGCATGTAAAGTAACAACCCTCTGTGGGCACTAAAAAATGATCAATGCCCTCCCTTTTTTAGGTCTCTAAGTTTTGCAGTAGTTACCAACCTGTCATTTTGGCATTTTTTGTGACCAATCACATATCCATTAATTGTAATGAATACCTGACTCTGTCAATTGTCAAGAAGGCTCAAACCAAGGGTTGTTCTCCTGAAAAATCACAACTTAAACATTTTACCTCTTGTTTTTGTATGTTAGAAAGTCAGTCTTTATTGTGTCTCTCATGAAAAATAGCTGACATTATTTCATAGATAAGGAAATTGACACTGGATGTGGACTTGAAAATAAGACTTCTGGCATGAAAGTTTGCACCTCTACTGGGCAATGCTGTGTGCCCTGAGGTGGAGATGAGGGAGACCCAAGACCTTCAGGTCTTTCTGTCATTGCTTTGCAGCCAGGAGTTTCCAGCACAATTGGGGGAGCTGGGCTAACAGATGTGCCTATTCACCAAAATTCTCCATATGTCTTCTGCCTCATGTTCAGGTGGTACTTGGCTGTGAAAGAACCATGGTCCAATGGCTCCTTTGTGAGTTCATTCATTCATGAACAGGTGTATGCTATTCTGGCCATTTATGTAACTGTGCCAGAAGTTATTCTGGGCCCTGGAAATCCATCAACATGTAAAATAGGACAAGAAAAATAATCCCGACCAAAACGGAACTT
The DNA here is from genome assembly GCF_021218885.2 of Marmota monax. Lineage (NCBI taxonomy): Eukaryota > Metazoa > Chordata > Mammalia > Rodentia > Sciuridae > Marmota > Marmota monax. The sequence continues at coordinate 22,416,202 of NW_026695215.1, read as the reverse complement.
ATATTCCAGATAGGGAATCTGGACAGTAAGTTCATTTACTTATTTATTTATCGGTGGTGGCAATAAGTCCTTTGGAGAAAAAATAAAACGAAGAAGAGGAACCTTATAGGGTGAAGGATTTACCACCATATTTATTTGGGGAATTGATAAGATGAAGGAGGTGAGGAAGGAAACACAGATATGGGACAGGTCAAGGGAGTGGTTCCAGGCAGAGAGAAGAGCATGTTCAAAAGCGTCAGGGCAGCAGGGTGCTTGGTATCTTCCAGAACAGTCAGGAAACTAGGGGAGCAGGATAGAGAGGAGTCACATCAGGGAGGGCCTTATTTACCATTTTAGGGATTTTTGGCTTTTATTGTATGTGTGTGTTGCAAAGCCAGTAGAGGATTCTGAGCAGAGAAAGCAACATGGTCTGTCTCATGTTCTTTTTTTTTTTTTAAGTTTTATAAACTGCTTTGTAAAGGTAAATATTTAAGATGATTGTCTCGTGTTCTTAAGGGATTATTGTGACTTTCAGCATGAGCACAGACCATAAATGAGCAAGGGTGGAAAGAGGCCAGAAGGAGGCTGTTGCAGCCATCTAGGGAAAGAGGTGACGTTGGCTTGATGGGGTCAGTAGTGGTGCAGGTTATGAGAAGAGGTTGGGTTTTGCATATGATTTGGGGCTAGAGTTGTAGGATTTGCTGATGGATGGGTTGTGGTTTGTGAAAGAGAAGTCAGGAAGATGTCAGGGGTTTTCCCCTGAGCCAGTGGAAGGATACAATCACCATCACCTGAAACAGAGAAGGCAGGGAGAAGACTAGGGTTGGGAAAGCAACTTTAGGAGTTCACTTTTAGGCAAGCTGAGTTTGAGATGCCTGTAGGACATCAAGTGGGGATGTTGGGTAGACAGAGGGGTATGAGTCTGAAGTTTAGGGACAGGTCTGAGCTAAAGATGCAAATGTAGGAGTTGTCAAGAAAGAGGACAATTTTAAAACAAAGGCTAGATGAGAACACCCAGTTGTGAAGACAGAAGAGGGGAGCCCAGGGAGAGCCCCTGGAATTGATGAAATGGAAGTTAAATTCCATTTTCATACTGCCTCATTATTACAGAAAGGCTATGGAGAGCTCTTCTTCTCATTACTATTTAGCATTTCCATGACATTTCTAGCTCACTCTTTCTACCCCCCCCCCCTTTTTCTTTGCTAAAGAGGTTCTTGCTGGCTTTATCTTAGGATGAAAACCAGCCCTGCAGGTCACTTGCTCTGGACCCCTCACAGGTTAGTGGGTACTGAAGTTACAACTGGCCTCTTTTTGAAACTGTTCTCTGTTCCTTTCAGCCCTTTAGAAGTTAAGAGGAAGCCAAGGAGACATAAAAACAAATGCACCTTTTGTGAGTTCTAGGACTTTGTCAATGTGAGGAACAGAGTTTTATTTCGAAGAAGTTCTGCTCTCCTGTGAGAAGTAGAGATAAGAAACACCCCAACTGCTTTGTTTTAATTGTGACCTTGAGAACTGCCTTCATTTCACAATCAGAGACAAAATTCTACTTTGTTGAAACGTGAGCAGACAGAAATGATCCACGCCCCCCATTGCCTTAGATGCAATCATATAATCTTCAGGTTGCTTGAAAAAGTCACATTTGTGAGTTATATAAATATAAAGTAAGGGATAACATGCTTGGAAATATTGTATTACCATTATTATGGGTGCCTAACAAATCACCCTAAAATTTAGTGGAATACAATGGACATTTATTATGCTCTCGAATCCTGTGGAGAGTGAATTGGGTTAGACACAGCAGGTATGGCTTTTTTTTCCCCCTTCATGATGTCTGGGGCATCAGATAGAAGACAAGAATGTTGGGAGTAGGAATCATGTAAATGGTTCATCACTCACTCTAAATGGTTTGTCACTCAACTAGTGTGGGTGCTTCTAGGCAACCAATTGGGGCCACAGTTGCTCTCTGTAGGGGCTTTTCTATGTAGTCTTTCTATGTGGGCTAGTTTGGGCTCACTTGCAGCATGGTAGCTGGGTTCCAAGGACGACTGTCCTGAAAGAGAAAGCCAGGTGGATATTGTACCCTTTGTGTGATCTAACCTCAGAAGTCTCACTGATCACTTTGGTTATACTGCATTGGCAGGGACAGTCTCAAACTCACCCAGATTCAGTGGAGGGAATATAAGTGCCATATTTCAGTGGCAGGAGGGTCAACCACATTCTCAGGGCAGCATGTGGGATGGCATATATAAAATGGTGTGGCCATCATTGGAAAAATATGCTAAAGATTTAGTAACCATAAGGAGCATAAGGTATTAGATTTGTGGAGTATTTGGCGTAGGAAGTGAGAGGAGATAAATGATAAAAACATCTGGGAAGAGATAAAGGGTAATCATCACTGATTTTAGAAATGTCCCCCCTACCACCTTTTTCTTTTTCTTTTTTTTGTTTTCTACTCTGCAGACCATGGAAGTATTATTCTGGCAAAAGATCCGTCTGTATCTTAGGATCACTGTCTCATTAGGACAGCACTTGTACAGAGTGCTGTTGGATGAGGAGCTTCTCAAAAAGGCTCAGGGAAGTGACACAGGGTGGAGTTTTAAATAATCACTGAAGGTAATTACAGAAAGTTTGCAGGCATCACCCATGGGAGAGAAGTTTTCCTATGAAGCTGTCCCCAAACCTGACCAGAGACCTGTGAATTCCCCTATCCCACCTTATGCTTAACTTCTACCAGCTTCCCTCTAGACATGTACAGGATCACAGGCTAAGTGATACCCTTTCCCCTCTGTGGGTTTGGATATGGGGAATCAAGAGCATCTTTCTCCACATATAGAGTTAGTACCGTGGACTCATATTTAAAAATGATTGGTGGCAAGATTCAGGTTAGAGGACAAATTAAGAAGATTTAGAACCTCTAGACAAAGTGAACTCAAATATATGGACCAAATTTGACATGATTTCAAATTCCTTATGGGAATTCTATGGGGATATGGGTATGGGGATGTTTTAGTCAGTTTGTTTTTGCTGCTGGGACTAAAAGACCTGTCAAGAACAATTTTAGAAGAGGAAAAGTTTATATGGGTCTCAGTTTCAGAGGTCCCAGTTCATAGACAGTGGGCTCCATTCTTCAGGGCTTGAGGTGGGGCAGAACATCATGGCAGAAGAGAGTGGTAGAGGAAAGTGGCTCACATGATGATCAGGAAGCAGAGAGAATGATTGCTATGGCCAGATATAAAATACAAGCCCCAAAGGAATGCCCCCAGAGATCCACCTCCTCCAGCCATACCCTACCCGCCTTCAATTACCACTCAGTTAAACCCATCAGGGAATTAATTCACTGATTTTGTTAAGGCTCTCATAACCCAATCATTTCACCTCTAAGTCTTCTTGCATTGTCTCACACATGAACTTTTGGGGAGCACCTCCCATCTAAGCCATCACAGGGAGTAGACATGAGGGTGATGTTTTCTGACTTTGTTTCACCAGAAGTTCTAGGCTCCCTATCAACCCTCCTAAGCAATATGACACAAAGGAGAAGGAAAGGTTTTTTTTTTTTTTTTTTTTTTAAATAAAGAGTGCTGGGTCATAAAATAGTAATATTCATGTCACCTCTTAATAGAATCTGAATGGACCAGATTTTTGCAATTTTCAAAATATAACACAGCTAAGGTTAAACTTTATTAATGAACTTTTTAAAAATCAGCCTTTGAATATTAGAACCTTAGAACGTGTGACTATCAAGTTCCCACAGTGTTGGGGTTTGGCTCTATGGGTGGCTGCAGAAGCATAGGCAACCAGGGAATGGTGGGAACTAAGAGAGCATTGTGGGTCCAGGCTGACTTGGCAAACACTGGGAAGTAGGTTTTGGTCAAGGGAAAAGTGAAGGAGCCAAGGATAGAGAAGTCAGTTTTCCTAGGAATGGGTAATCTTATGGAAGCAAGGATATGGATATAAGACGGCAGTGGGAGGTTGGGTTAGGGATGAAGTCCAAACCATTTCTGATAGAAGTTTAGGAACAATGGCCTGTCTATGTGAGGGACTTACATTTTGTGTTCTGACAGATAATGCAAAATTTCAGTAATCCAAGCTTTCAAACAGAATGATAATAGTTTATAGAGTTGAGTAAGCGTATGCCTCATGGGGTAGAGAATTCTAATGTTCACTATATCCTCTTCACCTCTCTTCCTGGCTCATACAAGGTTACCGTTATCCCTATGTCTTCTGTCTGGATGGGACCACGTAACTAGTCTGGAATGTGGGCTGTGGGCAGACCTGACATGTAGACCAAAGTATTTAATTACTCATGTGTAATGCTCTGATTCCTTTTCCTCTACTATCAGGACCTGAGATGTTTTGCCAGTAGAGAAACCTGCTTAGTAGAACCTCCAATAGTCTGGGTGCTGGAGTGAGGACTACGTGGAGCAGAGAGTCTTCACCCATACCCTTGCTAATGTATAATGGACATGTTTCATGGGCAGGAAATAACTGGTTTATTAAGCTATGGAGATTTTAGGTTATTTCATTACCTCAGCATAACACAACACCCTGAATGACCCTACTCAGATGTGCAGATACTATGCTATGTTTTTCTAAAACTTATTTCATTTTGCTACGAAGTCTGCACTTTGTTGGAGGCTGACGAGGGAAATTAAAATGTGCCAACCAATGGTAACAGTCTCTCTCTACCTCTCCCCACATGTAGCTTTTGGGATTTCTTTACCAGTCAACGTGGTATCTAGGTGTAGAGGGTAGATCATTTGTCCTAGTGGCAGAAGGGAGAAGGGGACCTTACATCCTTTCTGATCCCTGGATGTCCTGTGGACTTTAAATTCAGTACTTTGGGAGAAGACGGCTGCTAACTCTAACCCTCTCCAGGATCCTCTAGGTCCTCAGGTCTCAGGTCTTGACTAAGTCCCATCCACCATCCTTGCCTGGCATGCCCACCCTGTGGTCCCAACTCTGCTGTGGAGTTACCTTTCCATGGCAACCTCACACAGGCTTGCTAGCCTTGACCCTCAGCCATGATTTTTCTCCCCGCTCCCCACCACTGGCCTATATGTCTGTCTGAACCACCTTTTCATTGTGTCCTATCTTATTTTCATCTTTTTACTGTCTATTCCCACAGTTTGATTTGAGGATCAGAGAAGGGGGAGTTCTGGGCTCCTATGCCATCAACCAAACCCTTTCTCTTACATTCTTTCCTCCTCAATCCCTCCCCACTCCATCCATTAGGAGATGGCCTCCATTTCTGCTGATGGGGATCTCCTCTAAGTCATTCCCTTCCTTTTTTTTTTAAGAGAGAGAGAGAGAGAGAGAGAGAGAGAGAGAGAGAGAGAGAGAGAATTTGTTAATATTTATTTTTAGTTTTCGGTGACACAACATCTTTATTTTATTTGTATGTGGTGCTGAGGATCGAACCCAGCGCCCGGTGCATGCCAGGCGAGTGCACTACCGCTTGAGCCACATCCCCAGCCCCCACTCTCTTCTTTTTAACCATCGCTAGACATCTTTGTTCTAGGTGGCCCTGCTTCCTGTTTTTCAGGCATTAAGCCTCAGGGCTTAGACTGAATGAATGGTGGACATGATTAATGGAGAGAATGAATTTTTTAAAAACTCAGGGTAACATTTTCAAGATAATTACATTAGCATGTATAAAGTATTTTCTTCCTGGAAATTCTGTCTACTAGCCTGACATTATTGACATTTTATGGCCCCCTCGGAGAATCTAGTGGCTTCTAGTGTGTGGTAAGGCCACTGGGGAGTGAGGATACCCTGGCATAGACCCTCTTAATTCAAGTTGATGAGTCAACTGGGAGAGCTCCTTCCAGTCTGTGGATCACTATTTATAAAGTATTCATCTGTAGCCAACTGAATTCAGTATTTGACTTCAAATTTCCAGGGAAACCCTATGGGAAATATAATTCTTTCTTTTGGGTTCATCAGCTGCCTTATTTCCCAAATACCATAGCCTAATATCCTCTGGAGTCTCACTTATATAATCATTTTAAGACTAGCAAGGATCAAATAAATAAATGCTAGAACCTTACTTTCTTTTTATTACCTCTTTGGTCTATACATTGAGGCTTCTATTTTGTCTTGGTTGTATTTTGTCTTATTAAGAGAAATTCTCTGCTTTCACATAGAGTACATTGTCTGATTCTTTACCTCTCTTATGGGCTATCCACATTAATATGATGTTCACAAATCATTTTAAGCCAAATCCCAGGGAGTCTTTTTGCTTTTTAAGCCTTGAGAATGGTTTCATCTGGAGATTCTTAGTTGCTTTTTATGAAAAATAATGATTACTTCAGTTCTTTTTAATTCTTCTCTTAGTTTGATGCTGATATTTTTAGCCATGTATGATCTTATATTTGTTGAACCTAAGATACTGTCTTTAAACTCCTCACCGAACAATCAAATCCTACCTCAGGAATATGCCATCTATCTCCTTTACTCTCAGATACTGAAAGTTTGTGCTAGAAGAAAATTGCTACAATTTTTTCTGGTGGCAGAAACAAGGCATAGGAAGCTTTCTACTCCTTTTTATAAAGTTAGCACCGGGATGATGGAAACTGTTTGTGGGCGCATGTACAGCATATTAAACAAAGGAGGTGCTTCTGAAAGTTGCTTTGAAAGCAAATCTCTTTATTGATATTGGACAAGTTTGTGTATGACTTCAAAAATTTCTCAGACTCACCTCTTATTCAAGGTACTCTTGTGGCCACTAGTTCTTGCAGACATTAATAAGCTTTATTGCAGGTGCAATTAGACTGAAACTTGCTATGGACTCAGGCCGTGGACATATGCCTCAAGTTTTGTACCTTATGGCTTCTCTGATGTCACAGCCTTGGATTTAACTCTATAATTATGGATATCCAATTTCTGGAAATTTAGGGGCATAAATCTCCACTTGAGCCATCCTTGACCAATGAAAGAAGCAGATGGATAACTGCTTCCCTAGTTTGTTCCCAGGACAGATACTTTCTGAAGTACAGTTTATAATACTCCTTGGAATAGCCTGGTAAATCAAGCGATGGTTGCTCATAGGAGTGATCAACTCAGTAACACCTTTATATTGCTTTGCCTTCTCCCTGGTCCTGTACTCTTGCTCCCTGGGAACCATATTTTAAAATAAATACAAAGTTTTTGCCTCAGTTTCTGATCTGCAGACAACACAAGCTAAGATATAACTTCTCCTATATAAAATAGAAGCTAGCATTTTCTCGTTTCTTACCCTTTCCCATGGAAGTGTACCAAATATAAAGACAAGCATTTATGATGATGATGGTGTGTGTGTGTGTGTGTGTGTGTGTATGTATATGTTTGAGGGTGTTTATAAGTGTATGAGAAAACCAGTGTTATGGTTTGGATATGAAACATCTCCCAAGACTTATATATTGAATGATTATTCCCCATTGCAGCAGGGTTCAGAGGTGGGGCTTTTGGGAAATGGTTGGATCATGAGGGCACCAGCCTCATCAAAGGGTTAATCCATCATGGCTGAATGGACCATGGGGAGGTGGTGGAAACTGTAGAAGGTGGTGCCTGGTTGGAGCAAAGTTGATCACTGGGGGCATGCCCTAGAAGGGTTTATCTTGTTTCTGGTCACTTTGTCTCCTCTCCTCCTCTTTTCTCTCTTCAACTCTGCCCCCACCTCTGCTTTCTAGCTGCCATAAGCTGAGCAGCTTTCCTGTGCCACTCCCTCACACCATGATATTCTGCCTCGCCTCTGGCCCAAAGCAATGGACCATGGACTAAAACTTATGAAATTATGAATGAAAATAAACTCTTCCTCCTTTAAGTTGTTTATGTTAGATATTTTGGTCACAGTGATGAGGAGTTGACTAATACAACTAGTTTTAGCTATTATTTGGTTACCTACAAAGACAAATTATAAAAAATCATATCAAGGTATACCAGTTCTCACATTTATTGGCAGTTAAAACTCATCTTTCTTTTTCTAATGCTAGCTCAAGTTCCTTCCAACTTGACACTTCTTTTATAACCTGGGCTCCTGTGTATGACGGTGGGGAAGCCATCTTGCAGAATCTACAAAGCAAACAAACTGGTTTAACTCTAAAAGTTAAGTTGGAATTATGTGCTTCTTGGGATAATTTTTATTTTATTCCCACCAGTTAATACAAATGATTTAGAATTGATTATTAATGATAATTTAATATGATTTTTTAAAATTTAAAATGGGGAAACCTGTCCAATTAGCAGTTCCTTATAGACACATTGTCAAAATGGCCATCCGGACGGTGGTGTGCATAATTTAGGGGATTAAAAGGGATGGGGTTTTGAAGACCCCTTTCTTAGGTGACACTGGTTCCCCCTCCAAACCTAGAGCTTCACAGTTGTGAAGGGAGAATCCTGATGAACATTTCCATAATCAGTTCTTGAGAAGGAACTTATTTTCCTGCCTAGGAAGATAAATCCCATCAAAATCTCAAAGGTTACAGAAAGCTTTGGAGGAAGGGGTTCCTAAAATCATGCCATCTACCAGGGATACTAATATTGGGTTTCTACTCATTCAATGGCATGCTTCAAATGATTTTTATCCTATTATTGCTCATTTCTGAGTAACCAGCAGCTACCATATGGATTCTGATTTCTTTATGCTTTTGCCAGTACAGGCAAAAATTAGACAAAACCCTGAATTACCTCTTTTCTTGTGGTTGTATTATGTGGGTGATAATCCATCATGGAATTCCTTCAAGCTTCTGTTCAATTTTGATCACTTTATTTCCTTTGGTGAGTCATAAGGGCTGTGATTGCACACATATTCCTTTTTGAAATCTTTCAATAATGTACCATTTGGATAAAGAATTTTACAAGTTGGTTGTATTAATCACAAAGATTTTGGTTGCAGTGATTCAAAGCCAACTCACAGTGAATGAAACAATGACGTTAAGTCTCTCACAGATCTCAAGGGCAGGAGTGGAGGTGGGCCATGTCCTATAGGCTTGTCCCCCAACCCTTTACCTCTCTGTGTCTTTATTTTTCTACTTCATTTCTCTCTTACTCTGTCAATCGACTTGCCCTGTTTATATGAGATAGAAACATGGCTATTGATAAGACCTACATGGATATTTCATTTATAATTTCAGTCACCTGGATAAAGGAGGACCCACCTTGCTTTCAGATACCAAATCCCTGGTGAAAGACTCTAAGCAGCCATCTTGGATCAGATGCTCATTCTGGAATGAATCTTTGGTTAGGAAAAGCTGTAAGAGGTGATTGGCCCAAATACCTTCCCTAAACCAATTGACTGAAATCAGGCACATTTTGTGCAAGATGATTGGTCTAGATGTTAGGAATGGGGCAGAGGATAGGAAGAGGTGATTTCCACAAGGAAGTAGGGGAGGGTTGGAAGTGATACTATGTAATTAGAACAATAATTAATTGTTCATTTCATTGATCTGATGGAACCAGACCCCTATTATAAATATGGTATATTTCACATAAAATAACCAAATACACTGGGTGTTGGGAATATCAAATAGTTCCTTTAGGAAAATTGGGCAATCTTTCGGTACCTCAGATTACTTATCTGTAAAGTGGGAGTAATAACTGTAGCTCGTTGTTGTGATTACAAAATTGATTAATACAAGCAAAATGCTTAGAACAGTGTCTGACCTGTAGTCAGCATTTAATAAGTGTTAGCTATTATTATCACGATTCTTTGGCCATTATGACTTTCTTCAAGATTATGAATAAATGGTAAAAAGTGGACTCTCTTGCCTAACTTTTCATTTAATTTCATCGCAGTGATCACTTAAAATGTGTTCCCTGCAAAATGTTCCTGAGCAGGATTATGGGAAAAGATGGTGGAGCAGAGGAAGGGTATAATTTCTAGATGCTCTGTGACTGGGGAATTCAAGCTGTGGGAATATTGCTTGCTAGGGAGGTGGGTGATTCACCAAATCTCAGTATCATAGAGACGGAAATTTGGGCACTTGGTACATAGAACAGGAAATCCAGCTGATAATTATGTGGTGCTGGTCCACCTCAGAGGAGAGGGAAAACCCAAGCAGAAAGAAAGACTGAATTTGTGAAGAAAATTTGGCACAAGGCACCTAAGGAACAAAGGGCCATCTGGTGTTTGAGGGGTGTGTCACTCTTCTCTGTTGGAGAGTGGACAGCTGATGTAGGACACCATCTTGTGGCAGCTGAATGGCAAAGTCAGGGAATTTATATCAAGTATGAGCCAACTGTCCCTGCGTGCACCGCCATGAAATCTAGAGTCCTCCTGGGGAAAGGATGCAACTGAATTGAACAAAGAGGAGATTGCATGCAGGGGCACCCAGACTGGCGGGTAGAGCATAGTGCTTCTTTCTCTCCCTTTGGATTTGACAGCTTGCAGGATTAGCCAGAGAAACCCCAGGAAATGGACAAGCAGGCATATCTGTGCTTGTGGTCTGATCCTGAGAAGACCACATCTATCAGCCGTGGAGGGTGTAGTTTGGAAAGTTGGTCTCTTTGCTCCAAGTGTGGAGCTCTCAAGACCCCTACTAGATCCAAGTGCACAGCAGAGACAAGCCTCTTCCCAGCAATGGGGTGGGCAGGGCTATTGTCTCTAGAGCAGAAATCTCACCCACCATGAACCTTGAAAGGTTGGTCAGAACCCATCACAAGCAGCTGGAACTTCATATTTAGAACTCTGGATCAGCCCTGCCCTGGGAGTGCCTCTGCCTAGTTTGAAAAAAAAAAAAAAAACTCCAATTGTCACTGCTTTTCATTCTGTTCTAACTTAAATTGGTGAGAAAAGAAGCTGAGAGTCAATACAACTAGCTGGGTTCCAAGGCCACTCCAGGTGACAGCTTAGTGATCAATTTAAGCAAGAGAGGTTTAACAATCCCCACCCCCTGCTCCTTAGATAAAGGAGCCACAACCCATGAAAAATAGAAAGAACAAAGACAACCCCTTCATTGTTCATTAGGTTCTTTTTCTTTTTCTCTCTTCTCATTTTTCCATTAAATGTGGATGTGAATATGTATATGTGTATATGTAGGGGTGTGTTCTAGCTGTATTGATGGGTTCATGGAGATAGGTATCTCCATGACTTTTTGTTTTAGCTCCTGTTTTTGTTTATCTTATTACCCCTTCTCATCCTTCTTTCCCCTTCAATAGCCAAATTCACTCGTTCACTTTCTCATTATTTATTTTATTATTTAATATTTACTCCTCCTTCTTCATAGCCATCTCTTGCTACCTCTGTCCTGCTGTATCTGTTTGCTTTTTGAGTATTTTAAACTTTCTTTTACCTTCCTACCCTGTTTCCTCTTCATGAGTGCCAATTTTCTCTATCTTTAAGAACAATTTAGTTTATACAATTACTTCCCCACTATCCATGTTGTTATGGTTATTAGTACTGGGGAGAGCATAGTTGCCACATGCTCTTTACTTTGATGCTAGGTCTAGATCATGGCTATATATTATTGTTTTTCTTGTCAGATTCTGACCATACCATTCATCTTTTTGTGGTAATTAAGGGTGTGCATGCCATACTAGGCATGAGACATTTATTCTTATGCTGTATATTGATCACTATGATTGTTGCTATTGCTTGTTTCCCCCCTTTCTGATAGAGGCTGGGAAGTGACTGGTACACTACAAATTCATGGGATAGAGTTACAAGGCTGAACTATACCTATGTCTCATAAATAGCAAACCTACATCCACACATAAACCAATCCTGCTCAAGCTTCAATAATACTTTAATAATAAGAATATGGGAGATAAAACCCCCAAACCAACAATGAGGCCCCCAAGTATAAATGACTAGAGGGAGACTAAAGGAAGATCTAAGAAACTCATTAAGGAATGAAGTAAGAGTGCAATTACAGGATGTGAAAGACCATTTCAATAAAGAAATAGAGTTCTGAAAAGAAACCAATTAGAACTCCCAGAAATGAAAGACACAATAAATCAAATAAAAAATTCACTTAAGAGTATCATCAACAGACTAGATTATGTGTAAAACAGAACATCAGGCTTCAAAGACAGGGTAAATGAGCTGGAACACCAGTAGATATAAAAGAAAAATAAACAACAGACCAAGATCAGAATATACAAGAACTCTGTGACAGCGTTCAGAGAACCAACATAATAGTCATTGGGATAGTTAAGGGACATAGAAATACAGCTAATGGCATTAAGAAACTTCTCAGTGAAATAAATAATAGCAGAAAATTTTCTAAATCTTGGGAATAAGGGATTGGATTTACACTTGGGGGCATGAGTACAGAAGTATCTGTCTGATTGGGTCCCCCACTTGTGTACGTGAGCATTTTGATCAAGCAGGAGATTGACCTCATCAGAAGGCCATCTCCCTGCTCTTTTGTTGTGGCCCCCTGCCCCTGACCTCCTCACTTGCCATCTTGCCCTGGCTGCCTAAGCTCTTCTACATCTCCCTCAACTGGGAATAATAAACATCTCCATAATATGTTTGAATGTAAATGACCTTGACTCTTCAATTAAAAGACAAAGACTGGCAGAATGGATTTTTTTTTAAAAAGACCCAACCATAGGCTATTTGCAAAAAAATATCAATCTTATAGGCAAAGATATACACAGACTAAAAGTAAAAGGATGGAAAGTGATATTTCATGCAAATGGAGTCTGAAAATGATCAGGAGTAGCTACTCTCATATCTGACAATGCAGATTTCAAGCAAAAATTAATCAGAAGAGGCAAGGAAGTGCACTATGTATAGTGTTGGAGGGAACAATCTAACAGAAAGATATAACAAATTTTATGTCTCAAATGTTGGTGCCCTTAGTTACACAAAACAAACCTTTCTTGACTCTAAGTCCCAGATAGACCCCAAGACAATAACTGATGTAATCTAAGCTGAAGTGTACTAGATCTTCAAAGAAAAGCTAACACCAATCCTCCTCAAATTGTTCCATGAAATACAAAGGGAGGAAACACTCTCAAATTCATTCTGTGAAGCCAATATTACCCTGATGTCAAAACCAGATAAGACACATCAAGAAAGGAAATTACAGGCCAATATCCCTATTGAACATAGATATAAAAATACTCAATAACATATTAGCAAACTACATTCAAAAACACATTAAGAAGATTACCATAATCAAATTGGATTTATCCCAGGGATGAAAGGTTGGTTCAACATATGTACATGAGTAAATGTCGTTCATCACATGAATAGAATCAAGGACAAAACTCACATGGTCATCTCCATAGATTAGAAAAAGCTTTGACAAAATTCAGCCACCATTTATACTAAAAACAGTGAAGAAACTGGGGATAGAATGAACTTATCTCAACATCATAAAAGCTATATATGACAAACCAAAAGTCAACATCATACTGTACAAAGAAAAACTGAAAGCATTTTCTCTAAAACTGGGAACTAGATAAGGTTGTCCACTCTAACCACTCCTATTCAATATAGTTTTTGAAACTCTAAGCAGAGCAATCAGGCAAGAGAAGGAAATTAAAGGGATATGAATAGGAAAAAAAAAGTGAAAATATTTCTGCTTTTTGATGACATGATTCTATACCTAGAGCACCCAAGAAACTTCATGAGAAAACTTCTAACTCTGATTAAAAATTTCAGCAAAGCAGCAGGATACAAGATCAACATACAAAATCAGTACCTTTACTACATTCCAATAGCAAATCTACCAAGAAAGAAATCAAGAAAACTACTCCATTCAAAATAACCTCAAAAAAAAGATCCTTTAGGAATAATTGTTACTAAAGAGGTGAAAGGTCTCTACAATAAAAATTATGAAACAGTGAAGAAAGAAATTGGAGAAGGCCTTAGAAGATTTTCCATTTTCTTTCCGACTTGCCAATGTTCATGGATAGTCAGAATATATATATATATATCACAAAAATGGCCATATTACCAAAAGCAATTTATAGATTCAATGCAATCTCTATCAAAATACTAGTGAAAATTTTCACAGAAGGAGAAAAAAAAGTCCTAAAATTTATATGAAATAATAAAAGACCCAGAATAACCAACACACTTGGGCAATAAGATCAAGGCTGGAGATATTACTTTACCTGATCTGAAACTGTACTACAAAGCTGTGGTAACAGAAACAGCATGGTTTTGGTTTTAAAACAGAAAGGAAGACTAGTGGAACAGACTAGAAGACACAGTGGCAAATCCACATCAATATAGTCATCTGATCCTTGATAAAGGTGCCAAAAGCATAGGTTGAAGAAATGATAGGCTGTTTAACAAATGGTGCTGGGAAAATTGGTGTCTATATGTAGAAGAAGGAAAACAGATCCATATCTCTTATCCTGCAAAAAAATTAACTCAAAGTGGATCAAAGACCTGAAAATTAGGCCAGAAACAGTGAAACTGTTAGAAGAAAGCATGGGGTCAACACTTCAACACATTGGCATAGGCACTGATTTCCTTTGTAAGAGTCCTAAACCTCCAGAAATAAAACCAAGAATTAACAGGCCTTATAGTATTAAATTAAAAAGCCTCTACATGGGAAAGGAAACAAGAGTATGACTATAATGCACCAATTTAAAAAATAAATAGAAGGAAGACCAATAGAGTAGAGAAAAGGGATTAGGAGAAGGGAGGAGGAGAGGGAAGGTGGTAGTAGTTGGGATTGAAATGGAGAAAACTTTGTTGCATACATAGGTTTATATGCATAAAACTACATTATATTGCAAAATGAACCCCACTATTGTGTGTAACTGTAGTGCGCTAAAAAGAGCTTATGAGCTGCATATCATTTACAGACATAAAATAGAGATTACTGTCTAGGCACTGGAAATCTCAGATCAACGACTTTCTATCTTCTTGGATAGAAACTGTAAGAATCAGGATAGGTTTTTAACACACTCTTTTTCCCTCCATCATGACAACTGGCAACTTGAAGTCTTCTCCAGTGGCCTAGATCCCTACTGACAGTTCACAATGGATATGTAGCATGAACAACAAAGAAGTTTTGTCATTTTAATTACTGAGAGTTTGCTTTTTAATTCCAGTGGAATTTTTTAAAATAAGCCCTCTGGAAAGGAGGGTATCCTCAAACACTGGATGTGGCTGAATTGGTATTTCTTTGGCTACAGTTCATCCAGAAATGAACATCTGCATAATTAGGATATATCGATTTCAGAGAACATCACATTACCAAGAGTAAACGTATTCTGGCATCAGTTGAAAGTTTACATTCAATCAATACATTTCTAACCCAGCCTCACAAAAGCAAAGAGCTCATTTTTAAGGTTGTCATCTCTGTTGGCTTGGTAAGGCCCATATACTCATCCTTCCAACACTTCCAAAGGCTGATATTGATGAACTCTCTTTCATTGTTCTGTCTAGTGTTTACCAGCCATCTTTCTTCACTCTAATTCATGAATGCTTTCTGAGCTACATGCCCAGCCCTTTCAAGTTTTTATTTTGAGACAGGGTCTCACTAAGTTGCTTAGGTTGGCCTCAGACTTGCTGTCCTCCTGCCTCAGCCTCTCCCCAGTCTCAGACTACAGGCATATTGCCAGTACGCTCAACTTGTTTGGTATAGTTTAAATATATCTTGAAACTTCAGCACAGTTTCTGAGGTCTTTTAAACAGCATTTCTGTCATTTCTGGGCAAGGAATAGGTATACAGTTAAGTTGGGGAGCATATTCAAACATGGGGATGGGTTTTATTGCAGACACAGATTTTGGTTCTACGATTTCCTCCACATCCAATGGGTCAATAAAATCCTTTTAATTTTTTTCCCCTAAGAAATGTCTTTTCAATTCATTCACCCTTTGTATCCCTTGGGTAATACCATAACATGATCCAGTTCTCCTTATCTCTTGCTTATAAATGTCAAGATGTTCTCTCACTTACCATTAGATTCACCATTCAAGAAACCAAATTTTAGGAGTTCGTTCTCTGCCCAGGGAATAAAATGAATGTTTTAGCATTTACAGATCCTCTTCATCTTAACTTTTCTTCCCCCTACCTCATAACTTCCAATTCTCCAGTGACACATCTTCATTCACTATTTGCTACAAAAATAATAACTTCTCATGTCCCCTGAGGCTTTGGCCATGTTGATTTCCCTGATCCAAAAATGTCATCCTGTTCTACCCTGTATTAGTCTACCAAGGCTCCAATAACAAATCCACAGACAGAAGAAATTTAAACAATAGAGATTTATTTTCTCACAGGTCTGGAGGCTGAAAGTCTAATATCAAGATGCCAGCAGGGTTGGTTTTCTCTGATCCTGTCTTTGGCTTACAGGTGACTACCTTCTGGCTGCCTATTCACGTGGTTGTCCCAGTAAGCATGTACTCTCTGGTGTCTCTCTGTATGTCCCACTCTCCTCTTCTTATAATGATACCCTATTAGCCTTATTTAACTTAATCTCTTCCCTATTGGTCCTATCTCCAAACACAGTCATTTTGAAGTCCAGGGGTTAGAGCTTCAACATAGGAATTTGGCAAGGGCATACAATTCTGCCTATAACCTACCTTTATCTCCAACTATTTATTCTTCAATATCTACTTTTCTGAGAAACTTTGCTTAGCTTCTAGTTACTAACTCTTTAATGCTGGAGTCCTTGGTGCTTACCTCAACTGTCTGTTGCAGTGATGGATGTCACAGATTATGAACTTAAAGGGCCAACTAGTAAATATTTTAGGCTCTGTAAGTCAAATGGTCACTGTCACTATACTCAACTCTTCCACTGGAACAAAGGGAATGTAGAAAACTCTATACCCAGGTGCCAGTTGTTGGAGCATCACAAGCTTCCGTAGGAAATTTTTTCTTTAAATTTTATTCTAATGTATGGGAACATTATTTTTATTCATTCACTTCTTAGAAAAATCCAATGATTAAGAAGCAAAAGCACTTTGCCTTTAACTGTATTTGGCTTCCCATGCTATGGTCCAGGGAATTGCGTTTTAGTAGCAATTCTGTTAGCTATGGGATCCAGCATGGATCTACAAATCTCCTGGGAAAGATTCCTAATTTTTAGAATAAACAGTTGAACAAAATGTATTGTCTATGGAGGAATAATTTTCATGGAGTTAGGATAATTCCTCCATGTACAAGATAATCCTGTATACTGCAGGACATTTAAAATGTCTGGCCTCTGACCAGTAATGCCTTCTGGCCTTTATGACAACCTAAAATATCTCCAGATAGTTCTGAACAATCAGAGTTTAGTGTACCCTGCATAACCTCTAAAGTCTCTTCAATTCTAGAATTCTATGACTCAGGTCGTTTGTTTGAAAGTTAAGTATATGGAAAATTCCTTTTTATCTGAAGTTTATGGTAATCAGAAAGCTTAGATAACTAATTTTGTCTTGTATATGCTGGAGACATGGATGTTACATAATCTGACTTCACTTTTCTTTTTTGAAAATACAACCAATAAATTACGTAAGTCTTGATTCTAAAATGTTGCATGCAAGGGACCATGGGGTTACCTCATATTTAAGCCAATCTTGGATCATTCAGCAACTTACCAAATGGTAGCCACTAGCCACCTATGACTATTTAAATTTAAATGCAAAGTAAATGAACTTAAATAAAATTTTGAATTTAGCATCTCCGTCATACTAGCTATATTTTGCTATACCTATGGCTGGTGGCTACCATATTGAATGGAGCAGA
Organism: Marmota monax; assembly: GCF_021218885.2. NCBI lineage: Eukaryota > Metazoa > Chordata > Mammalia > Rodentia > Sciuridae > Marmota > Marmota monax. The sequence goes on along the minus strand of NW_026695215.1, from coordinate 22,398,602 downwards.
TGTGGGATATCACCTTTGACACAGAAAGTTCTACCAGCGTGGTTCCCACCCTCCTAGTTCAAGCAGTTTTAACTGATCCAAGCTATGTCAAGCAACATTTTGTTTTTCTCTGTTCATTTTTAATACTGGGAATGTCATTACATTCTAATTATCTAACACCCCAGCCTCTCTATCTTGTTTCTCCCTCCTAGATCCTCACCCGTCTGCATCCTCCCCGGGAGGCAGTACTAGAGCTTGCAATCTCAGAGTGGATGAGGAAAGTGTAAGATCCCAGGTGGGTTCATCAGTCCCTCATGACCACATGTGCTATGTTTTAATTAGTAGAGTTTTTTTCTTATCTGCGTGGCTGCATTTTAATTACCCAGGGGGCAGAAGCTAGATGAAGCCTCACACAGCCCACCAGAAGTCCAACAATGATTTATTGCTATTTATCCAAATCTTCTGAGTGGTTTTCTGCTTCTCCACTTTAACTCAGCTCACAGTTATAGGGAAGAAGCCCAAGCAAAGAGACAATCTGATTGTCAGGCCCTTTTCCCAGCCTCTGATTGTGCAAATCCATTTTTCTCCAGAGAACACTTGAAATGGTGAAATAATCTCTTGGAATTGTGCAGTCATGATAGCTAGCACTGATCATTGCATCAGGCACTGGGCTTAGATTTTTTTACATATATATTTCACTTACTGCTCCCAACTTGATGGGGAGACTATTTTATTACAGCCTTGGGCTAAGTGATATTAAGTAACCTACTAAAAGCCACACAGCAAGTAAAGTACAGGGCTGAGATTTGAAACCAGGCATTCTGACTCCACAGCATGAGTTTTTGTGAGTGACATATGGCATACTTTTCTACTTCTTCTTCTTTACAGTCTATGATGTAGAAAAGGCCCCACTCATCTATTGAAGGGCATTTAGGTTGGTTCTACAATTTAGCTACTGTGAATTGTGCTGCTATAAACATTGTTGTGGCTGTGTCCCTATAGTACTGTTTTTGAGTCCTTTGGGTATAGACCGAGGAAAGAGAGAGCTGGGTCAAATGGTGGTTGCATTCCCAGTTTTCCAAGGAATCTCCATACTGCTTTCCATATTGGCTGCACCAATTTGCAATCCAACCAGTAAGGTATGAGTGTGTCTTTTTCCCCACATCCTCGCCAACACTTATTATTGTTTGTATGCATAATAGCTGCCATTCTGACTGGACTGAGATGAAATCAGAGTGGTTTTGATTTGGATTTCTCTAATTGCTAATGATGATTAACATTTTTTCATGTGTTTGTTGATTGATTGTATATCATCTTCTGAGAAGTGTCTCTTCAGGTCTTTGGCCCATTTATTGATTGGGTTATTTGGTTTTTTGGTGTCTAGCTTTCTGAGTTCTTTATATACCCTAGAGATTAGTGCTCTTTCTGATGTGTGAGGGGTAAAGCTGTGGCATATATATACAATGGAATATTACTCAGCAATAAAAGAGTATAAAATCATGGCATTTGCAGGTAAATGGATGGAGTTAGAGAAGATAATGCTAAGTGAAGTTAGCCAATCCAAAAAAACAAATACTGAATGTTTTCTCTGATATAAGGAAGCTGATTAATAGTGGGATAGGGGGAGGGAGCATGGGAGAAATAGATGAACTCAGGGCAGAGGGTTGGGAGGGGAAGGGAGGGGTCATGGGGTAATTAATGATGGTTGAATGTGATGATCATTATTATCCAAAGTACATGCATGAAGACACGAATTCATGTGAATATACTATGTATACAAGCAAACATATGAAGAATTGAGCTCTATATATGTAATAAGAATTGTAATGTATTCTGCTGTCATATATATATAAAAGGCCCCACCATAAGGCTAAAGAGGCAACGACCTCCAACATTAGACAAGTTAAATTTCAAAACTCCTCAACAAATTAACTTTCTTGTCCTCAGAAAAGATCATGCCCATGACATCACATGACACGACAGCTCCACAAATGTAGGAGAAGACAGAACTGGAAGGAAATCAAGAATCTCACAGTATGACAGATGCCTGCCAATTAGCCAACTCTTTTGGTCAAGAGTGTCAGAGATTTGGGTAACTTCAGAAGAAGGATGCTTATTCTAAAGCAAAGAAGGCAAAGAAGGGTGAGGAATTTCATGGAAATACAACCAGTGGGTTTGGACCTTCCCAACCTAGAAGGTGGAGACCAGTAAGGATGGGAGAAGTTCAAGATGTTTCAGGAATCCACCTTCTGAGTTCCTACATGGTCAGAATAAGATTATTATGCATCCCCTTCTTTGCAGTACATCCACATCGGCTCCACACCACCAATTACCTTATTCTTCTCCAATTTCCAGTTCCAATAATGAAAGAGATCTGATTGGCTCAGCAGACAGCATGATCCCCAGCCCAAACCTCCTCGCTACCACAGGCAGATGACTGTCTTTGTGTCAGGTGCGTGCCCCAGGGCCCATCACCTGGAGCTGGAGGGTCAGAGCAGGGTAAGAACCGATGGGGCCATATTAAATAAAAAAATTCTTGGCTTTCTAGACAGAACCATCTGCAGAGCTATTTCCCGTAGAATGGGTCAGGGATTACAGGTTATATCATTTCCAGAGGGAAACTGTAATTTTACGGAAATAAGATTGGAATTCACTGCTCTCTAGTGGGTGTTTACATCTCGGAGGGTGATTTCTCATTTTTCTCCCCATTACGCAATTCTACAGTGAATCAACCCAAAGTACTGTTAAGTAATACTTTGTGGGAGGTGGTGGAGTTGGATTGGGTATGTGCAGTGGGCCCAACAGACTAACTCAAGGTAGAGTTTAATCACAGTCACCGAGCTTTGTTTGGTTGCCAAGCAACTGATTAAGCTGCGAACAACAAGTTAAGCTGTAACCCATTGACTGGTTGACTGGGGTAGAGCCAGTTAAATTGTTTCCTAGGCTTACCTTCAATTTTCTATAAATGCTGTCAGATCGCCAGTGTTGGCTGTAGTTCTTAGAAGCTTCCCTGGCTCTGGGAGATTTTCCAATTCTCAAATCAGTTTTTATTTTTTTGTTTGGCTTTACTAAAATTTTACTTTTAATCATACTCTTTGCTTTCCCTTGAAAATCAGATTTAGGTAAATTTTTTTTCCTATTCTACATGCTAAAAATGTTTTCCTGGAACCTTTAGGGACTCAAAGTTACCTCAAAATATGACACTATTTTGGAAAGCCCTATGTGGGATTTTGGTTGAGGCTGTTTGGAAGAACTTGGTCCTAGGTAATGAGGACCTGCCCCCAAGTTGCCATGAGAGGTAGACAGGTCTGGGTTGTATAGAGTGCGAGTTACTGGGGGGGGGGGGGGCTACAGAAACATGGTTCAGGGGAGCAGCAGACCAGCTAGATCCCCACAATTCAGGTCAGAAAGAGGGGCTTATATGTGGATTAGGGCAAAGGTGACTTCATCCTGGTTGGAAAGTACCTGATTTATCTTCAGATAATATCAGAGCCAGGCACATCCCTGGCACCAGGGTCCAGTCGTAAAGCTTCACATACACGCTAATGGTTTTGTCCATTTATAGTTGACTGGAAACTGTGCAGAAATTAAACGAGGGTTATTTTAGAGAATCCTGGAGGTTATGATTCAAGATGGCTGCAGTCCTGTCAAACTGAATCCATACAAGGCTTTTGGAACTTAAGTTCTATTCTTCTTTTTTTATATGTAAATTCTGTTGTTTCTTATCATCTCCACCACATGGTCAGTTTTACTTGAATTCTGAGCGTTGCTGCTGTTTTGTTTTTTTTTTTTTTTTTTGCTGACATATACTCTTATCTAGTGGTTCCCATTCTAACTACCCGGTAGAATCATCCAGGGAATGTTTAGAAAGCACCACCACCCATGACACAGCTCCGGAAATTCCGATTTAATGATTCTGGGGAGGTCTGGGTATTTTAATAAAAGCTTCTCAGTTGAGGATCATGTAAATCCAGGGTCCACAACTATAGCTCTCAAAGTATGGTTCCTGACCAGCAGCATCAGAATTCTATGAAAATTACTAGAAATGTAAGTTTGGGGGCCTCATCCCAGACTTGCTGATTTAGAGGCTTTGTGGGTGGACCCTGCAATCTGTGTGAGATTCTGATTCTCATTTAAAACTCAGAACCTCTGGTCCACATTGAGCTGTTTAATGTGTTATAACGCTTCACGGAGCCGTACCTCAAACTTTGAACTAAGCCCTTTGGAGGTGGCCTCCCCAGTCACATTTGTCACATTGCTTGACTCATTTCCTAAGAGTTACAATGGCTGTCTTATCGCTTGGCAGAAGGTTAACTGTTTTGACAATGTTGGCATCTTCAGCTCATTTGTTTATGATTATTAATTTCCAGAATAAAACAGAATCTCCTCCCACTTGGCAGGCTCCCTTTATTATTTCTTGTTTGTTTTTTTTTAAACATGATTGTTTTACTAATTGTTTCAGACAATCATTTTTTCTCTCCACACCTGTTCCATGACATGATAAATTGGTTGGGTATTAAGAGGCTGGTAATTCTGTCTTCAATTGCCAGAAAATTGAGGGCTTTTTTTTTTTTTTGGAAGACCCCACATTTTTTAAAATCAATACTTCTGATAACAAATATTGTTACAAGCACATACATAAAGTATAATGTGCTTGCCATGAAAGCAAATGCATATCCTAATCTATTTCAGTAGAAGCTCAGTACCTGGTATCAGATGGGATCTAAAATTCAGGATGCAATGCAGTCATTGTTCCTGTATTATGAGTCCATTCCTTATGAATGCTGAGCTTTTGGGATGGTGGGGTGGCTCATGTTCTTTTCTGGCTGCCAGAGTGCCTAGTATACAGCTAGCACTCACTATGTTTGATAAATGAATGAATGAATGAATGATATCATCGTGCAACACTAGCCAGTCACATCGGGCATCAGGTTTATTTGGTCTGGGCTCACCGTATTGGTGACCCAATCCAAAGGTAAAAGTCAGAATTGGGACATTAGGATCCTTTGGGTAACATTGGGAGATCTAGGAGAAGAAAGGGGAATATGGCATGGGCTTGGAGTCGCTCTTGTGGAGATGGAGCAAGATCTCCTCCTCCCCCGTGGAAGATCTGGAAGGCTCAATGCTCTGCAGTGAGGGAGGTGGAGAGCAGAGCTTGGTGCTTCAGGCAAGTGAAATTATTATAGCAATTAAGAGGGAATTTTTTAAAAAAAGAACACTGGTGGGAAGGCAAAGTCCTTACATCCCTGGGGACTGAGATCTTTATGGTGGGACAGTGGGGAGAGTGTGGTATTGGTCACCCATTTTAAGCATATTCCCCAAAGAGGCATCATGACAATAGATTTTTGTGAAGCTGTCTGTTTAAGACTTTGACGAAAAGGCAACTGGAACAGGTGAACTACAAAGGAATTCTCAAAGGTGGCACCATGTCAGCCCCTCACGTGAGCCCCTAACCTCAGGTGACTAAAAGGAAGCCAGGAGGAAGGTTCAGAAAGGAAGCTGTCTGAAAACAAAGTCACCTCTGGAGGCAGGATGTCCCCCACTACAGGTCAAGCCAAACTGGGGAAGGGGCTGGGGTGCAGCTTCTGATTGTGGATGCACATGGCTGCCCTTCTGAATGCTCTCCACCCTCACAGAAGGTGGGAGAGTCCAGGAAGCAGTGTGCATTAGCAAAGAACATTAAGCTTACAAAGGTCTTAGAGCAGGGCTTCCTCTGTAGCCAGCCCTGGGCACTACTGGGCAAGGTGGTATGTGAAAGGCAGGGGGCCTGAGCTGAGGGAACCATTTTTGCCCTTTGCTAGAAGAGCAATAGCCCTTTTTCTATGATGACTGATTTGGGTTTGGGGGTCCCCTGATCACAGTAGTCAATTTTCCATCACCTTCTCCTCCATTACTTCCTCTACCTATAGCAGCCTCCAAACCATTTTCTTCTGTTTCAGTTTCTCCTCTCCATCCAAATTCTACTGTGATGGATGTTTTCCATTTTTGGTCCACTTGCACTCGGATGGACCTGGTATCTACAATGAAAATACGGTTTTGTTATCTACCCACACCAGGCCTCCCAGTGCATGCAGGCACTCTGTTCAGAGGCCCAGATGAAGTCTTTCTGGTTATTATGAACCCATATAGAACAACTGGCCATTAGAAGCCTCCCTCCAGCTCCACCTGTGGGCCATGGCAGCTCTTGCCTCAGAGTCTTGGCTATTCCCCTATCTAGAATATTCTTCTCCTCCCTTTTACCAAGCTTATGCCTATTCATCCTCTGGTTTTCAGTTCAAATGCTGTAATCACACTATTAGATCAAAATAACAATGCAGATATTTCAGTGCTTATTTCAAGTTTCAACACTACTATTTTATTTTTTAAAAAGCGCCATGGGCTCTGCAGCCAGGAAGCCTAGCTTTTCATCTTAGCCCTGCCATTTACTAATGCGTGACTTTGGGATCCTTTCTTAAACTCTCTGAGCTTCTCCCCACCTGTAACTGGGGACAATACTAGTGCCTTGCCTTTGCTGTGAGCATCCAATGAGTGATGGTTACTTTAATCATTCATTCGATTAAGAAATAGAAATGATATTTAGTACACTTAAAATGCAAACATATGTAAGCCTATTACTAAAATAAAATGAAAAATACAAAAAGTCATTCAGCATTTTTTCATTCTTCTATAAATCACTTGAGGCTACAATAAATAGGAAAAAGCATCATAACAATAAATCGATGTTAGATAAAAATGACTAAAGCTGGGTTAAAAATAACAAGTTGAATGTGAGAAATATTTTTTGATCTCTTAAAAAAAAAGCCATGGTCTTAAGTCAAAAATGACAACGGTGTTATTACTGAAACTCCAGAGTACTTCTTTGCAGAAATATCCAGCTGTTAGCAGCTTTGGTCCATGGCAACCAGGGATTTAAAACTAATACCACATCCTTCTTTCTGATTTTTCAAACTTGAAATAATCCCATCTTCTTGATTGATCATATTGAGAAGATAGTTTGCACATCTTCTCCCACAGGAGCTACAGAATTCCAAACCCCAAGAAAAATTTTAAAAACATGATATCTAGAGGTTAGGGGTGTAGCTCATTGGTAGGATGTTTGTGTGGCGTGCACAAAGTGCTGGGTTCAATTACCAGCACTGCAAAAAGAAAAAAAAAATTCCCAAAGACGACAGCTAGAGCTTCGGTTTGAGTCTTTATGGCTCACTGCCATTGTTATTAGGTTTCTCAAATATAGGTGAAGATTCTAGTGCAGTTATCCCAAATTGTAGTATCTGCTGTCTTCTTCTTTTCGAATTTTTAATCATAACTGGATAAAAACCTTTATTTATTTATTTATTTCTATGGGATGCTGAGGATTGAACCCAGTACCTCACACATGCTAGGCAAGCACTCTACCACTAAGCCACAACCCCAGACCTCTGCTACCTTCTTATTCCACTCTTTTCAGACAGTGTTTGCTCATTGACATTTCTATGGGTCAAATCCAGCCAGTTGCCTGTTTCTCTGAATAAAGTTTTATTGGAATCCAGCTATATCTATTTATTTATGTACAGCCTATGACTGCTTTTGCAAATTTGGTCCACTTATATTAGGATGAAGCTGGCAGTAGCAACAACCAACAGAGACTATGTTATATGGCCCACAAGGCTTTGTGTAAAAATATTGACTCTTTGACCCTTTACAGAAGAAATTTGCCAATTATTAGCTCTTTATAGTATTTTTCTTCAAAGTACTGATGTAATATATAATGATCTATCATGTGATTGTTTTATTAATATTAATCTCTCATATCATTAAGTTCCATGAAGGCAAAACCACATCTACTATTCTATTCCCAGAACCTGGAGCAATACTGTAACATATTAGGTGCTCACTAAATGATTGTTAATTGGATAATGAGATCAACTATAATGATAATGGGGGAGCAAATGGTGCCCCTGGGGTAAATCTCCTTTTCTGTTTGAATGTTTGGGATACAATCGGGAAGTCCAGATGAAATCATATACAAAGTGCTGAGTATTTGTCTAGAACCTAGAATGCTAAATAAATGGCAGGTATTATTATGTGAACTCTTCAAATCTTCTTTTAAAAATCCTACAGGGGGCTGGGGATGTGGCTCAAGCGGTAGTGCGCTTGCCTGGCATGCGTGGGACACTGGGTTCGATCCTCAGCACCACATAAAAATAAAATAAAGAAGTTGTGTCCACCGAAAACTAAAAAATAAATATTAAAAAATTCTCTCTCTCTTAAAATAAAAATCTTACAGAGCCATTTTCTTAAAAGAACAGCCCTGTAAATGCACAAATTGGTAGGAAGTATGCTCATTCTAACACACATTTAATAAGTGCCTACCTAATGCTAGTGAAGACACTTACCTTATTTCAAGGCGTCTCTGTCTCACCTAATTTAGTACATCTAATTTTTATAAACCTTTGTCAACCTTGTGTGTTCGAGAGAGGATGAATGGAGAGGTCAGCAGTATTACCAAAGAATATGTTCATTCTTCATTGGTTTGCTCGCTAATCAGGACTTTGCCTTGGAATTGACTGGAAAATTGTTTAAAAAACCACTGAGCTCTGTGCTCTGTCCCCAGAGATTCTGGTTTAATTGGTTCAGGGTGGTGCTTTTAAAGCATCCCAGGTGATTTTCACAAGCAGCCTGGGTGAGACTGTTCATTTTATTGGTTAGAAGGTACTCAATGAATATGTGTTCTGAGAGACTAAACCTACACGCTGGATAATGGCCAGACCACGTGTGACAATAGAACTCTGACCCACCATCTTGGCAGCAACCAGCCGAGGAGTATCAGTCTCAAGTCAATAACTTCCAACGTCTCTATTCCCCCATGCCTCAAGTCAGGACCAACCAGAAAAAGTTAAATATGCTGCCTAAAGAAATCATATAAGGTTCCCTGCTTCCAGTTAGCCTGCCTCTAGCACCTCCCTGCTAACAACCTTCAACCATGGGTTGCCATCCCTGAAGGCTTCCCTTGGTTCCACATAAAGCTCTCCTATTCCCCTGCCTGCCTTTGAGACTCAGCCAAACAGAAGTGATGATGGCGGGCTCCCTTGCTATAACAAATTCTGAACAAAAAAAGCCTTCTGATTATTTTCGTTGGGGTGGTCTTAGTTTATTTCTACAGTGCTCTGTTCTTGTTACCATAACTGGTACTATAAGCATTGCATACATAAATAACATGCTTTTGCATATCTGACAGCAACGAGAATTGTGTAACAGACTCACTGGGATTGGGATTACCCTAGGTAAAAACTGGAATGAACCTAAGGATTCTTCAGTGTGTTTCAGCATGGCACATTTGGGTCTCAGGAACCCAGAGGTGAAAGATTGAAGGAAACTAGAACATTTTCTCTTGTTTCATGCCTCCATTTTTCTTTGTGCATCAGCTTTACTTTTTCTTCTTGATTTTAGAGCAATTTTTTTTTCTATTCTACAATCCATGTGGCAGAATAACCATCTCCAGCAACTGCCAGGTTTGCATCTCTTCCATTAGAGACGAAGACCTTGTCCAATGGGGATCTCTTAGTTCTGATTCTGGATCCCCAATTGTATGGAGCATCTGCCATAGACAGACATGCTGGGACTCACTAAGTTGCTGGCCATAAGGAACAGCAGCCATTGAACTGCTTAGTCATGTCTGCTTGTAATTGATAAGGAGCTGTAAGGGGCATTAGCCATAGACATGTTTAGCAATGACTAGTTACAATTGATAGGGAGCACAGCTCCGTGAACATGTGCAAAGAACATGCCCAGGTGATTTTCACAAGCAGCCTGGTTTTATTGGTTAGAAGGTACTCAATGAATATGTGTTCTGAGAGACTCAACCTACAAACTGGATAATGGCAGACCATGTGTGACAATAGAACTCTGACCCACAATCTTGGCAGCAATCAGCTGAGGAGTGTCAGACTCCTCACTGGACATAACCAATGGACATTGACTGTCACTGGGTGTAACCAATTACCAACATACACCACCAACTTGGAACTGTATTTAGATTGCTGGTCCTGCCACATTGAAGAGTTTTGCTCCAAGGACATCAATGAGACGGGCCACCTTGCTGTCCATCCTTGGACTGACTCCACCCTTCCCTGACATTCTCCCAGCTGGAGAGAACCATCAGACAAGGACAATGTCTGCTCTTTGGCTAAGAGACGTCACGTGGCATCAGAGGTATTTTGGGGATCAACGTGGTTGCCCTAGGATTGCATAATGTGCTCATAGTGTTCAATTAGTGTGCACTGAATGCTAGTTGGGGTGCTCCTGCACACCCAACACTTTATGCAGTCATTGTTTATATTTGATGGTTGGTGTGATGGAATATACTCTTGCATTTAAAGACAATCCGACTCCGAGTAATTATTAATAGCACTGCTCACGACACAAATAAAGATCTCATTGGCAAATATTAGGGAGTTTCTTTTCCTACTGCCCCAGTGCCACCAAATGGGTTAGTAGGAGGGGGTCAGTTCCCACAGGTGACAGGAAGGGTGGCTGAGGAACCCACTTTTACAAAACTTTAGTAAAACTCTAATTTAAAAAAGGAGCTTAATTTAAATTCTAAACCTGTACCTAGTTAGCCATTTTCTGCTCCCTGGCTGTATTGTTTTTTCCCCGGTAAAACATTGTCTAACTTATACCTGCTGCTCCCCTTAGAGATAGATTCATGGAGTGAGTTTAGAGCCATCCTCTCCTAATCAACTCAGACCCTAAATTCTGGGAAAAGCAGGAGGCAATTAAGCATAAGTGTATGCCATTTTTGTGTGTGTGTGTGTGTGTGTCGGGGTGGGGGGTGCCTATAAGTTGCAGAGACAGAGTTTTGGGACGCTGTGCCTTAGCCCAAATTAGGGCATACTGTGCTTCTCCCAGCAATCACATGCCATAAGTACAGAGGAGCCCACAGGATTAAGTCCAGAATTGATACTTTCAAAGGAAGCTTGGAGAAAATCACTGCTTCCAATGTTCCAGCCACTATAACCATGGAGCCCTCTGCTGAGTCTTGATACCAAAGATTTACTGGAGACATGGAACATCTCCCGTTATGCAAATAGCATATTCTTACTTTTTTTCAACTGTGAAGTTCTATTAATGTTTTATTATGTGAAGTCAAACAGCCGCCTACTCCTTAAACTTCTAGCTTTAAACAAGTAGCAATACTGTCAGTCTGCTTTGATGTCTGCTTATCTCTGAGCAGAGAGAGCCTGAACACAGCTCTCTGGGAGTTTTGCGTGGGTTATGTAATTGCAGAGTTCATAGCCTCTTTGTCCTTTTCAAGGTCTTCCGGACTATCTGATCTGACATTTCCCAAGCCAGATATTTGAAGACAGCTTCTGAAAGACTGTTGCTCCCTTTCATGTTTTCCCCCTCCTGATCAGTGCTCCTGATCTTTCAGTGGGGAGGATTCATTAGGTCCTTACGAATCCAGAGGGACAGAGGGACAGAGGGCACCTGACTTCCCTGGGATCTGCTTTGAGTGCCCATGCTTGCTAATCATAGAGTGTTAAGGTTGGATCTGGAATGTCCCCCAAAGCCTCGAGTGTTAAAGACGTGGTCCCCAGTGCAGCAATGTTCGGAGGTGGAGCTATGGGGAAGTGGAGTCCTGAGGGCTTTGACCTCATCAGTGGATTGATTCACTGATGAATTCATAATCTGAATGGACCATTGGGAAGTGGTGGCAACTGTGGGCAGTGAAACCTAATTGGAGGGAGCGGGTCCTTGTTGGGGGGGCATACCCTTGGGGATTGCATGTTGTCACCAGATCCTTCCTTTTTCAGCTTTCTGTCTGCCATGAGCTAACAGCTTTGCCCTTCCACCCTGACATACTGCCTCATCTCAGCCCCACAGAAATGGAGCCACCAACCATGAACTGAAACTTCTGAAACCATGAGCCAAGATATATCTTTCCTCCTTTCAGCTGCTTTTTTCAGGGTATTTTGTCACAGCAATGAAAAGCTGACACACACAGGTTGTAGCAAGACACAGGTAATTTTCATCATCTGTCCAATGGAAGTGATGAGGAAAGTGACCAATGTTCTATGCACCTCATGGTGAGTCAAATTGATAATCAATAGAGATTCTAATATGAAATCCCTGATTATTGAGCACCTACTATATATCCCCATATACTCATCCAGGGCTTAAGGATGCAATGATAGAGTAAAGACAGCATTTCTTTTCATATGGGTTCATTTGAATGTACTGGGAAAATTAGACATTAAGTTTTAAAAGTCATACAACCAACGTAAACTTTAAGTAGGCTAATGCCCCAAGGCAGAGGTATGTGGTGCTCTGAGAGGCCATATTCGGGGATCTGATCTAGGTTGTAGGTCAGAGAAGGCTTCCCTGCTGCAGTGACAGTAAACTATAATCTTAAGGAGAAATCAAAGTTGACTAGGGGACAAGAGAGCAGGGAGCTTGTCAGGTGCGGTGGCACACAACTGTAAACCCAGGGTTTAGGAGGCTGAGGCAGGAGGATTGTGAATTCAAAGCCAACCTCAGCAACTTAGGGAGGCCCTAAGCAACTTAGCAAGACCCTGTTTCTAATATAAAACATAAAAATTGGCTGGGGATGTGGTTCAGTGGTTAAGTGCCCCTGGGTTCAATTCCTGGTACCAAAAAATAAATAAAAGAGAGCAGGGAGCATTCCATATACGGGAATGAGATGTACAAGAACCTGAGTAAAGAAAAGACACAGAATGAATACAAGGGCCAGAGAGATAAGAGGAAAGGAGCACTAACTCCTTATCCTGCACCATTATAACTAAGTGTGCACAGATCATATCTAGAGGGGAAAATAAAAGTAACTTTGTATCTTGAGATAACTAGAAAAATCAGAAATACCCTGTCTACTCCTTGTCCCCCAATTGGATAAAGCCTGGAGCTCTTTCCTGAAGGTTACAAACTTAGCCCTGACTTTTGTGACTTTTGATGTCTTCAGGTATATGAAGATCCTTGCAGATAGATGTGTCAATCAACCAAGGAACTTGTTTTCTGAGCATGAAAATAACAACTGCAGCTGTTATAAAACTGTGGTTTTTTCTTTAAGTACATGCATTATCCCTTTTGCAGGGTGCCTCATTTTTCTGAAGGAGGGACTCTCTTGCAAACACAGCAAGGAACATCTCTTACTGTGGAGAGCTCCCTCTGAGAGCTGGTGCTGCTGGAATTGTCTGGAGTGAAGCTAGCAGCGTGTAGTGGGGGCTTACAGAAAGAGCTTCAGGCCGTGTTCAAGAAATCTTGGCTTTGTTTTAATAGCATGGGGGAACACATCGAGGGTGATAAGGGACATGATCTCTTACTTTTTGAGACCTCACTGTCTGCAGAGGTAAAGTGCCTTACAGAGGGTCAAGTAAGCACAAGTCAGCCAGTTAGGAGGCCACTGCAGTAACCCAGTTAGAAGGAGCTGGAGATCAATGCTGGGGTGGCGATGGTGGTGGTGGCAGAACAGAGAGGAGAAAGCAGAATTGAAACATATTGAGGCAGTAAAATGAACAAGACCTGATTCTGGCCTGGGAACAAGTTGGATGGTGAAGCTATGTCCTGGGCTGGGAAGTGCTGGAAGAAGGCGGGTTGGGGATCTTGTCAAGTCCTGGATCCATCTAAACATTGGTGCTCCTTACCTAGGGATTGAGGAATCCGCAGGGCTGCAGGTGCTGTCTTAACTCCATTCCAAACCTTATGGTACCTGCCCAGCATCCTCACCTCTCCAGGTGTCCTCCATTAAATACTCAGGTGAAATGCAAAGAATTCATTTCACTATCAAAGCCACTGTGGTGTCTCCCTAGAGAACTCATTTACATGTACATATCCCAGGGACAGAGAGGCATTGATTGGACCACAATCCTCCTCTATTAGTAACCCTTTGCTTTACACTGCACTTTAAAATTCACAACGTTCCCAGAACACTTCTCAAATTGTGGTGACCAAAGCAGATCAGCATCACGGGGAGCTCCTTAGGAATGCAGATGCTCAGGCCTCCCTGCAGACCTAATGAGTCAGAAACTCGGTGTTCTGGGGCAGGATGCATCTGAAATCCATGTAGTGACAAACTCACTGGTGATGTTTATGCACCCTCCAGCATGAGAAGCATTGCTCTGGGTCATATCTTCTCGACGCTTACCAACAGTTCGATGGGTAGACATTATTATCATTCCTATTTCACTAAGAACTGAGGTTCTGAGAGGTTAAGTCATTTGCTTAGTTACTTGGTATTGGTGTCATAGGAGTAGAGATGACTCTGAAGATGGGTCTGAGGAGTTTCCAGAGAGAAGGGCAAACTTGACTCAGGACAAGCAGGTTTCTTGGTCTAATGGAAAAGAATTTCAGCATGTGCCAAAGGCAAAGACAGAGGTGTCTTTAGGAAAGGGGATACATATTCAAGTGAGAATGGGGACCATCTAGAGAGAAATGTCTTTGGGCAGGGCATGGAATACAAGGAAGCATGTGAGCCATCTCAAGATGGAGAGGCAGTTACCTGTTGACGTGGTGTGCTAATATTTAAGGGGGGATGGTTGGTAGAGATTGGACTAGAATGGAGCCAGGGTAGAGCTACACAGTTTGGTCCCAGTTTTTCCTGCACTTGTGTGTTGCCCTCAGGTCATTTTTGCAGAAAGGGTCCTGTCATTCAGGAGTTGTAGCTGTCCATGGATGCTTTAGGCATTCCAGTGGTTCATGGGCACTTCCTCCGAGACTCAGCTTCTCTCCCTTCATTCCCCAAATCCTGTCTCAGTGGCAGAAGTGTAAATCCAATCCCAGAATCCAAGATCTCCGGGATCTGCTTTGAGTGCCCATCACAGTCTTCTCAGTTGAAATGAATGCAAGGACACAGGTGTGCATGTTTTGATGGGGACCCAGGGTAAGATGATGGGTTTGGAAGATGGAAGAAAATCCTCACTTAGACCAAATAATAAGAGGACAGATTATATTCTTCTGCCCTGGGTGGAACTCACAGGTGGTAATGGCGGTATCCTAGTGTGTGTGGTAATGACTCATGAGAGCCAATAAGATAAGAAAGATTGAGAGGAGGGGGTAGGACACAATCAAGATGAAGTGATACTGATTATAATTATGAACTAGATGTTTCTTCCATGGACTAAGATAACTGGCTCAAATCAGTCTTAAATTGCATCCTTCTAGCCGAGTTAACCAAGTCAAGATGGAAACATTACTAAATACAGTTCAGTTTGAAACAAAAATTTTTAAAAGTTTTAAAACAGAAGTTTCTAGTTTACTCTAAATATAAAGAGCAACATGGATAGGATTTTTTTTGTAATAAAAAGCATATCTGTAGCCCTTTTCCTGGGCTTGGAGTTGCTCTTAAGAACTCTTGAATAAAATGGTTACAGGGGCCATCAGTAACACCTAAGGACTTAAGAAAGAAAAGAACTTTACCAAGATCAAGTTTTGTGTTGTACTTCAGTGAAGAGTTCAAGTTGGATAAAATTCTGTGGATTTTTCTAAAAACCCAAGAAAGAGAAAGTAATTGTGTTGAAACATGGGTATATCCTGGGAGGCTGGCTTAAAATAGAATATATCTGATCTAAAATTTCAATATATTTTGTTTTAGAAACTAGGAATAAAGACTCAGACCTCTGGGGTGTTTGGCACCCGACATCACAGACCTTAACTACTGGAATAATTCTGGGAATCACTTGGGGTACCCCTAACCTAGTGCTTCTCAACCTTTGCTACCTGTAAAATCATCTGGGGAGCTTTTAAAAAATCCTGATACCTAGGCTGTATCCTCAACCACTTAAATCAAATTCTCTGGGAATGGGAGGCATGCCAGGTGATTCCAATGTATAGGATTCCAATTCCAGCTAAGGTCAAGAACCCCAGTTCTGGAGTGATTATAGAAATCCTGCTTTTATTTTTATTTATTTTTATTTTTTTTGCACATGAGGACATTAAAACCCAAAGAGCCTTGATTGCTGGCCCAGAACCACTCAGTTAGTTGCTGGCTGTATTATCATCAATCAGTTAACAATTATAGAGCACTTACTGTTTGCCCAGTACTGGGTTTGGGTGCCACTCAGCGCTCTCCCCCTAGGCATTGTCCGTCCTTCTCCTTAGCATTATTTTAACAGCACTATGTAACTTGCTTTCACAGCCTGCATCACAGTTTGTAGTTGTATATTTATGAAATTATTAATCCCTCTGGTCTGTAAGCTCCATGAGAACACCGATTGTGTCTGGGTTTTGCTCACTATCCACTCCTGTCCTCAATTCATGGGAATACCCACCCTGCCTCAGGTTCTAGGAACTGGTATAGTGTCTGGCACATAGTAACCACCGAATATCACTGTCAGTCACAAAACAGCAGGAAGAGAAGGAGTATAAGTAAAGATGAGGCAGACCTTTTCCAAAGGGCTATGGCTTGCTTGCTTTCTCGTCCCCCGCTCCTTTTTTTCCCCCTTTCTTTTATCTTTTTGCACTACTGCTGATTGAACCTACATCCACAGCCCATTTATTTTTTATTTGTAACAGGGGCCTCACTAAGTTGCCCAGGCTGGCCCAGAACTTGCCATCCTCCTGCCTCAGCCTCCTGAGTAGCTGGGATTATAGGTGTGAACCACTGTGCCCACCCCACAAGGACTACAGTTTGCAAAGTGGTCCCAGAGGAGCAACACCAGCTTCACGTGGGAACGTGTTAGAAATGCAAATGCTCTGTCCCAACCCCTAACCTACTGAACTGGGATCTCTCGGGGTGGGGTCTCCTGATGGTTGACCTGAGCACCCCTGGTGACTCTGATGAATGCAAACTTTTCAGCAGGTCTGCAGTGAGGGTGCAGGGATGGAGAGCTGATTACATGCTTCAGATGTTATTCGGGCATCAGGTAACAAATGCCACCTTTGATCTTCCCACCAGCTGCCTCTGCCTAGCCCTCTTCGGAGGTCCCCCTACTTGCCTCCAGAAAGCCAAATGGCTTGAAGTGACCGCTCAGATCTTGATCTCCAAGGATAGCTCTTGCATCAAGCTGTGGTTTGAACCTTCAAGGAAGAGGAGAATGCCAGGTACATACTGCTGAAACAGACGGCTTCCCTTGGCACTATTTGATAAAACTTGGGAGAACATCCTTTCTAAACGAGCGGGCTGCGTGAGGCGTCCAACACTGACAGCTCATAAATCAGGGATGGAGTGTTGGCAGATCATGAAGTCTCGTGCGTTGGGTCCTGCTGTACACACCTTGCCAGCTCCAGTCCTCAGCAGCTCCCACTTATTTTTGTTTGTCTCTCACTGAAACTGCCAAGAATTTCTGAAGGAAGTCCCGAAGTCTCACTGGTTTGGTCCACCCCCCAAGTTGCACTGTCCATCTTGGCTGGGGTCTTCCCTGGGACTGTAGCTCATCACCCTTTTCACTGTTCCTCACTCCTGACCAGCCGTGTTCCCCTTTCCTCACCGTGATCCCCACTCTGATCTCTCTCACGCTCAGCAGTGACCTTGACACTCCTTAGTGGCGCAAGGAGTCCAACGCACTACCTTCAGCTGCTTCGTCTCCATCTTATTTTTTTGACATCTCCGTTTTCCTTCTTTCCTCTTTTCCCATTTCATTTGCAAGTGATTTGTTAAGAACCTTTCATGGGCCAGGCACATTGTAGTCCAGAACCTGCCTTCAGGGTCCATTCGGGGAAGGCTGATAATAAACATGAAAGCCAGCACATACAGAACAAATAGACCATGGAACAGGGTAATTATAAACGGCATCAAGAGCCACAAATAACACTAAGAAGAGAGAGAGAGAGAGGCGGGGGGCGGGGAGGGAGAGATGGGGGGTGGGGGGAGAGGGGGGAGGCAGGGGGCTTTGTTTCTTCCTCCGGATTTCCTCCTCCTTTGTGCACATTGAATTTACCCTCATTTCCTTCCACTGATTTAATTATTACCATTTCTCTCTTCCTCACTCCAAATCTTTTCCTTCTGCCTATAAGTAGAATTGACTCTTGACTCTTCTCCATTGTAAAATGTGTATGTAAGTTTCTGAGATTGGTTTTCTGTTTTTTTTTTTTATTTGTTTGTTTCCACCTCTATATTGAAACTATACCTTCCATTAAATTGGTCACTAAAGTCCAAATCCAGAGGCCTGGTACTCATCATTCTTGACCTGTTTTCAGGATTGTCTGGGTGGCTTTGGATTTAAATCTATTCCTTCCCTGACTTCTGTGACGTGAAGCCAATTCGTTCTTGAAACTTTCAAGTGTTTCTCTCTTCTACATCAATATGCCCACCTCCTTTGTGAAGTCATTTTTTATTTTCCCAGCTAGAATTGACCAGGCTCTCCTCACATCTCACAGCTCTTCTCCTTAACAACTGACAGCACTTACTGCTCCTGTTGGCTCTCATTTTCCTTCATGGGGTTGCAAAATGCCTAAGGGCAAGAGATTGAAATGAAACATTTTTTATTCTACCACAGGGCTTTGCCACTGGGGGCACTCAGTAACTACTTGGAGTGGATTGCTGTAACTGCTTAACCATGGTAGTAGGTATTATTAGGTGTTGTCTTAAAATATTTCTTAATTGGATTCAGGTGTTACTCAGTGTTTCATTGCTGTAATAAAACACCTGAGAAAAACAACTTAAAGGAAGAAAGATTTATTTGGGATCACAGTTTCAGAGCTTTGAGTTTATAGTCATTTGGCCCCATCACTTTAGGCTTTTTGAAAGTCAACATTATGGCAGGAGGGTGTGGCAGAGCAAAGCTGATCATAGTGTGACAGCTAGGGAGGAGGGAGGGAGGGAGGGAGGGAGAGAGAGGGGGGGCAGGGAAGGGACTAGGATCAAGATATATTCCTTTAGGGCATGCCCCCAATGACCTAGTTCATCAACAAGGCCCCACCTACGTTTTCACCACCTCCCAATAATGCCATCAAGCCATGAATCCATTGAGGATTTATGCACTGATGATGCTATAGCTCTCATGATCCAGTCACTTCACCAAAGGTCCCAACTCTGAACACTGCTGCACTGGGGACCAAGTCTTCCATATGTGAACATTTGGGGAACATTCCAGATCCAAACGATAACAATGCATTTGTACACTTTGTGAATGTCAGGCCCTAGAAGCTGAAAATTAGGTATTTCAACTGGGGAGGAAAAAAGATTCTTAACTCCAAAACTAAAAACCTGTCCTACCTGTAGCCCGGATGCCCATGAGAAGGACCTCAGTAAAGCCTGCCGTGGCAACACACAGCATTGCTTTGTTAGTCAGTATGAATTTACCTTTTAAAGTTTAGGACTGTAAAGGGATACATTATCTTCATTATGTATACAATTGCCTTTTGCTCTGTAATATTCCCCAATCCTACCATTATGACTTTCTGGAATATGTTCTATGCCCTCTCCATGGCTTATGCCCAATAAGCAGAAATGACAAGTTGGACCACCTCCAACATGTTAACAGAGGTATCTTTGCCCAGTTATATGCTAAGTGATATCTATGGATGCATGGGTACCATCGGGGTTTGAAGGAAGAGACAACTTGAGAATTTGTTTGGAAAGTTCTTATGGCAATAAAATGAGAGGGAAATCTCTAGGGAAGGTTAGACTCACTCAGACCAAGAGTGAGATGAGCAGACCCACCAGGAGAGACACGGGGCTTGGCCCCAGAAGTTGATAGGTAAGCATCGCAAGTGTAGATGCCCCAAACTGCTGGTACCAGGTTTTTAACACATTGTAACTTTTTAATATATTTGTGTATATCTTATGGTAGTGAGTGAGAACGTAGATTATTATCCACATATATTTTTGCATTCATGACAGACCTGACTTTTTCTTAATATTTTGGATACTTCTAGCCTGCATGGTTGAACTGCACATTTTTCCAAATTGTCACAAATCCCTAAAAAAAAAAAAGGAAAAGAAACCCCAAACAACTTACCTATAAGTAGAAGTGCACAGTTCAAGAAAATGCCTATTTTCTTCAAGGGTCAACTCTAAGCAGTTTTGAAATGTATAATACATTGCAGGGTACAAAGTCTCAATTAGAAGGACTAATTTTTTTTCCTTTGCAATATATTATACAGAATGGTGAATAAGAATGTATTATATATTTCAAGGAGGTCTTTATTTCATTTTTCAGTATTTCAAAATAGGCTGTTATCATACATCCAAAAGTCCCAAATTCTGCATGTTAGCTACTCAGTAAAAGACAATAGATATTCTTCACCTTTCCTATGATTACCTGTGTTAATGAAGGTCTACTATTTGAGAACCTATTTATTTAACAGTCATTCAGACTCAGTGAGTTGGAGAGGGCAATTACAGCAATCCCTTCAAGTAAATACTGGTAATGCATAATCATTCTCCCTGAGAGCAAATAGACAAAGTGTAGCTGATCTGAAGTTCTCTGAAGTCATTTCTAATGCTTTACTAATATTAGACCTCAGTGTGATTAATAATATAAACCATCAGTTGTAGCTACTTGATAATTATGCTCATTAGGCTCATACATAACTCCATTTTTTTCCTCCTATGAGAAACCTAAGTCATTTTACAAATTCTCACTTGCCAAGTGGACAATCGTTCTCACACTCTCTGAGCAAGACAAACGCAAATTGCATTTAAATAAGTCTAGAAAAGGCAGATGTTCTTTTCCATTTAATATTTTTAGTTCCTACCTGTTCTCAGATGTATTTTTATTTTGCTCTTAGTCTCCCTTGCTAAATGCCATTTCCCATCCAATTCTCTTGGGTTTCTGGTTGGAGGAGCTGTCTACAGTTCTTCAAGTTTAAACTGAACATTCATCTGGTCTAACATCTACAGTAGTAGGATCTGGTAACCATCCTTGGCTCTGTCACCAGTCTCATGACATCCAACCTGTAAACACCTCAAGGACTGGGATGGAAGGTGATCTGTGTTTACATCGCTGGGGTTGAGCTCAAAGCCTGGCAGTTGGGAATAGAAAGTGCAGTTTGAACCAAAGAACAAATACACGGATGACCATTGCATTCTAGTCCACCTCAGTAGCCACTTATGATGTTGATGGAGAAGGTAGAGAGATTGGGATGCTGGTGGGTGTTACTAGAGGAAGGCAGGGAAGATAGTTATAAAGATATTAGCAATGAAAGTCCTTGATTATGCTTATGGTGGAAAATGGGAATAATGTATCACATAGACTGACTTTATGCAATGTATTTATTTGTTAGGAGCACATCTCAGGACCACCCTTTGAAACATTGTGTGATGTACCAATTTCTCTTTAAAACATTTGTCTCTCTATTCTTAGCATTAGTTTATTCCATTCCCTAAAAGTTAGAAGACTTAAGAGTTGAGACATACCAACAGATTGGATAAAACAAAACAGTGGACACAACTGAGCATCCTTCTTATGTGCCAGAATATTTACATTATTTTTCATTTAATTTCATTTAATTTAGTAAAGTTAATATTATCCTGACTTCGAAGTTAGGAGAGGGAGCCTCAGAGAGATTAAATGTTTCAGGATAAGAACATTCACGAGAAAAAGAGATGCTCTTGAGAATTCTACCCAAGTGGTAGAAAATAAGAATTTCCTGAGAGATGGTACCATTTGATATTTCCACCAGCAACATGTGAGAGTTCCAGTTGCTCTTCATCCTTAGCAAGCAGTATCAGGATTACTTAGTGTTTGTATAGTGGTTTTAGTTTGCATTTCTCTAGTGATGTTTTTGCATTGTGAATGCGAGTCTTTTGTTAGACATGTGAATGTCTTTGGCATTTTTGTTAAGAAGCAAATGGCCACGTTTTTATGGTCTACTTCTGAAATCTCTCCTCAGCCCAATTCATTGATGTTTCTGTCACTTTGTCAAACTATAAGGTATTGACTACTGTAGCTGTCTAGGAATTTTTGAAATTACACAAGGCAATTAATTCTTCCAAATCTATTCTCGTTTATCAATATGTTTTAGCTATTCTACTTCCTTTGCCTTTCCATATAACATCGAAAAATCTATTTGTGTGTGTGTGTGTGTGTGTGTGTGTATAAACAAAAAATCCTGCTGGAATTTTGATTGGTATTTGTTAGATTTATATCTCATTTTGTAGAGAATTGATATCTTTACTCTCTTACTTTCACTTCTCATTTACTAATATCTTTTAGTTTTTGTGTCAACATTTTTTAGTTTTAGCATAAAGATTTTGTACCTATCTTGTTGTAGTCCCCTTTTTTAGTTATTGCAAATGATATTGTAGTTTTTTAATTTTAAATAGTTAGTATATAGAAATACAACTGAATTTTTATGTGTGTGTTGACTTTGTACACTGTAACCTTGCAAAACTCACTTATTAGTTCTGGGGGCTTTCTGTGGATTTCTTGAGATTTTCTGCACAGAAAAACATGTTTTCTGTGAGTGGAGAAAATTCTAGTTCTTTCAAATTGTGTGCCTTTTATTTCTTCTTCTTGCCTTATTGCATTGGTGGAAATTTCTAGTACAATGGTGAATAAACATGGAATTCTTATCATGATTAGAATATTAGAGGGAAAGCATGTTTTCACCTTTAAGTATAATGTTAGTTGTAGGGTTGTAGATGACTTCTATTGAATTGAAGAAGTACCACTTTATTTCTAGTTTGCTGGTATTTTTGTCATGAATGCTTGTTATGCCCTTTTGAAATGTTTTCTGCATCTGTTGATATGATTGTGTCATTTTGTATACTCTGAATATGACAGATTACATCAAATATTGAATCAATCCTGCATTTGTGAGATAGACCCCATTTGGTCTTTGTATTCTTTTTCATGTTGCTGGATTCAATTTGCTGATATTTTGTTGAGGATTTTTGTGTCTATGTTCTTTGGGGGTTTTGATCTGCAGTTTCTTTCTGTCTCTGTCTCTATGTCTCTGTCTGTCTCTGTGTGTCAATCTCTCTGTTTTAGTGTCTTTGTCTTGGTTTCTGAATCCGGTGATGCTGCCCTTATGAAATGATTTGGGAATTATACTCTCCTTTACTATTTTCTGGATAAGCATATATAGAATTGCTCTTGTATCTTTATAAGGTGTTTGATAGAATTTACCAGTGAAATGATCTGGGCCTGGAGATTTTTCCAGTGTTTCAAAAAACTTTTTTCAAAATTTCATATAATAAAATTCATGTATTTTCTTTTGGTGTACAGTTCATGAACTTTAAAAACAGAAACTGATTTGTTCCTTTTAGAGATATTTTTAAATATTAGTTTAATTTCTTTAGTAGCAGCAGGGCTCTTAAGGTTATGTCATTTGGGGTGAGTTTTGATAGTGAGTTTTGAGGAATCAGTCCATTTCATTTAAGTCGCTGAATTTTTGTGCATGTGTTATTTATAGGTATTCTCTTATAATCCTTTTAATATTTGTGAGATCTATAATGATATCCCCTCTTCTTAAATTCTCTCAGTTTTCCTTAAACTGAGAATATCTTCACTTTATGTTTATTCCTGCAGCTCTGTGACAGTTCTTTTCTTTTAGCTCTTTAAAATGGTTGTATTTCTTCCTCCCAGTTTCCATGGTTTATTTTTTTAATTGATTTTATTATTATTATTTTTTCAATATACAACAACAGTGGAATGCATTATAATTCTTATTTCACATATAGAGCACACTTTTTCATATCTCTGTATGTAAAGTATGTTCACACCAACTTATACCATCGTACATGTACTTTTTTTTTGCATTACAATTCTTAATACACATACGTACCACAAGTTTTCATATTCCATGGTTTCTGATACAACAAGTATGCTGTCCTTTGAATCATTGTATTCCTGTTAGTAAAGTGTGTTTGTGTGTGTGTGTGTGTGCGTGTGTGTGTGAGAGAGAGAGAGAGAGAGAGAGAGAGAGAAACTCGGTGGTCATTTTGGGATCTAGGCTAGAGTCTATTAACTCAGTTCTGAATGTTTTTGCTATGCTAATAAAGTTTGGATCCAGAACACAGGTCAGGGTGAGTCCAGGAGTTCCTAGTAGATTTGTGAGGTTGCTTTTCCTGAATTTGTCGCCTGGATACTTTTTGGTTCCTTAGGGATTCCATTTTCAGTCCTTTGGCCAGAAATGGCTATTTATGTGGGTAGAGGGCTGTGTTGGAGGAATGTGGGAGGAGGAAAGTCACTGGGATTTGACCAACTGTCTTGGAAATGCAGTTTCATGGAAGTGAGAGGAAGGTTATCTTTCCTAATTTTTTCTCTTGTAGTTTTCCTTTATTGTCCTGCACCTGCCACTGTATTTCCTGGGAATCAGGAAGAGAGAGATCAAATGGAGAATAAATAACATGGATTTACCCTACTCTTTCTGTGCTTGGGATCTCTTTTCTCCTTATCCCCCAGTTAGGAAGATTCTCATGGATTTCTCTCTGTTTGCCTCACCGTGGCCACATTTATACCTCAGGCTGCATTGTGCTCAGGTTAGAGGCTACCAAAGAGGGAAAATGGTAAACTCACTACCAGTTGGCATTATTTTGAAAGCTGCCATATTCTTTCTTAATCCAACTATGGATATTTTCTTTTCAGAGACATTATGTAGCTGTGCTGTGCAGTCTGTCTGGATTTACTGTTAGTGGGAAAGGAAAGGTGACATATGTCTACTTCACCTTACCTGGAACTACAACTCTGGACATCTGTTCTTATCATCCAGGATCTTTTGTGTCCCCTGGTAACAGCCTCTCAATTTCCTTTTCAGCAACAATCTCCTTCCCACTTTCATCCCAGATACTTTCTAGAGGACTTATGACTCAGAGTAGAGAAAGTAAATCAGGCCTTAAGAAAACCCATTCAATGCATTTTGATTGAGTGGCCGAATTTATTGGTTCAGTACTGAACATAAGTCTCGCTCATAGCCAATCAGATGCAAGAAAATTTGAGCAATGACTCTGTTTCTTCCCCTTTTTGTATTTAAATCTGGAATAACTCCTTGATCCTCAGGGGTTATTGTTAGCTATATTGGGACCACAGAGGAGAGGGTTTCCTGGAATGTACCTAGACCAAGAATGAAGAGCAGGGGAAAGGAGGGAGAGAAACCACATTCTAGTATCTATCATTTGAGCATTGAGACCAGATAGATCTTTCCTTAAACTGTCCATTAAGTTGAGCCAATGTATTCCATTTTACTGCTAACTGCATTGTGAGCTATTTTCCAATACTTGCAGTGGAAATATTCCTCACATTATTAGTCTTATTGATAGGAAACAGACAGACATGAGTGATGGGAACATGCAGTTAAGGAATAATTCTATAAACTGGGCCCACTGTGCTAACCCCATATGTTTTCATTTTTAAAAAAGTAATTTACCTGCAGCCTCGGTGTTGCAATGTGCAAAAGGTGCAACTTAGTCAGTTGGGGGGGAGAAATAAAGAATGTCCACACGCCTCTGCCCTTTTCAATGTTGTATTCACTCAAATTACTCAATACAATTTCACTCTATAGGTTCTTAATCATGAAAACGACAATCCTTAATACTAGGTACTATAATAGACATAATCAATTCACAGCAAACAATTCTAGATTAATTAATTCTAAGCACTGCAAACACACTTAATCATGACAGGCTAATGACAGACATTCCCTCTGCGTGCTAAGTTCAAGTGTCGGATCAAAAGTCTCAAGCCTTAGGCTTTAAGTCCAGCAGATGGACACTCACTCAGACCACCGTGATCAGGTCCAGAACCTAGGCAGGCTTCTCCTAGGATGGGGCTGACAGCCAGCTGAGGAGGTGGTCCTAGGGAGAAGTTGTGGCTCTCACCAGGGTCTAGATGTGGCTGTAGAGTTTGAGAGTGGTGAGGAAGATGCAGAGGATCAGCAAATGATAACAAGTGATGGGATGTCAGTCCAGGTCCTCATCAGGCTCTCCAGCTTGTGTGCATCAGTATCAGCTGGCTGAATATCTGTTCATTCGCTCTATTATTTATACTAAATTTTGGGGCTTTTGACTCCCTTTTCAATTCTTAACAGCTACCACCGGACTTCTCAGTGACGTCATTTACCCTGGGGTTAAAACATCTGGTCTGGTGGTCCCCACCCAGATCTTTTCACCTTTCCCTCTTATCAGGCAAGGACAGCCTGCCAGAGGCTTCACTCTGAGTTTATCAAGGTGGGGAGAAGTGACTTGTGTGTGTCTGAGAGCCAATAGTGGAGGGCTCTGTTAGGTGTGCCTGGTGAGACTGCAGGTTTCAAACTGCAGTTTTTAAAATAGAGTTGCTTAGGCTCAGGCCTAAGGATATCCCCACACTCACCTGGCTTAAGTCATTATGATATGTTATATTTCCAAGTAAACAATCTGTTATCTTCAGAAGAAAAGCAGACCCAAAATGACTACAAGAAGAATACAAGTTACCTGCGGGTAGCAAGGGGCTGTGGTTTGTGACTTTTTCACAGACCAGATCCAAGAACCCGCAGAGATAAAGATAATTCCCCCAAACTCATAGATCTTTAAAAACAGATTCCAATTAGAACGAGTCAGCCTAGGCCAAGTTGTCATGCTCAATGGGGATTTGAAAATCTGATGTCATCTTGCTGTTTGTCAAAAGTCAAGAGGTGGAGCTAGGTAGAACTCTCTGGAGGTTTCCTAGGGACCCCCCAATAAAACTGGAGGGCAGGAGGATGCACTGATCCTCTCTTCTCTGAGAGAACCCACTCTCTTTCTTTTCTCTTTTTCCCATCCCTTCTAATAAACTCATGTCTTTTATTCCGAGTGACATGACTTGAAACCTTTCTGGCATGTTTGCAAGAATCAGGGTGAAGTGAGGGGCTTGCAAGCCTCTAGGCCTCTCCCTATAATATTATCATTCTGAATTTTCTCACATATTAAGAAATGCTAAGTAGTTAAGATATGTATTTACTCTTAAAATACTTGGCTTTTACCTTTTTCTTTTGAATCTAGGCAATCTTATAATCCATCCGTCCATTTAATGTGATGGAATGTCAATAAACCCAGACTTTCTGATTGCCAACAGGTGTTAGGCATTATCAAATGCCAAGGGCTAACAAAAATATATTTCATCTAATGATTTCACCATTATGTAATATGGGTTGTAATGAAATGGAAAGTGAGAAGATATTAAAACAGAGATGATTATATAAAGTTGCAATATCCTACAAACTTTGATTAAACTGTACCCATTTGAGGTAGCTCAGAGACTTATCACATTTTTTTGCATGAAGAGGTAGTCCTCAGGGCATCAATAAAATCTCCTAGGATTTGGCAAAACTATGGACAGCTCTCCTCTATATGTTATCCTGGATCTCAAGGGACATTGGATCTTCTTCATGAGAAACTGCGCTAATCTGCCTAACAAAGCTCTTAAAGTGACTCAACTAGTCAGTGAAAGACTTTCTTGCTTCCAGGGCCTTCATTTCAACTACAAGCTGCATGATCATTTAAAAAACTTAGAGGCATCCAACTGAGCAAGACTTTTCTTGACTTACCATGAGAAAACAATCACGTGGTTAGTGCTAACGTCCCGTACAGATTATTGCATGAACATCATGGAGACCGCAGCAGTCTCTGCTGTGGTCATAGAGACCACAGAAAGTTAAACATGGCTGCATATTCTATCATGTTCCTCCCATTAAGAAGTAGAGTCTAAGTCTCATCCCATGTTCATATGTGATGAGCTTAGTGACTTTCTCAACCAATAGAATTCAATAGAAGTAAATGTTCCGGGACTTTTGAGACTAAGTCATAAAAGGACATGTAGCTTCTGCTTCAAAATCTCTCCCTCCACATGAACATTCATGTAAGCAGCTCCACTACACTAAGACTACCTTGCTGTAGAGGTAAAGGTAGATGACCCAGTTGGACTAAGGCACCAAAGTACCAGGAATATGAATGAATGAAGCCAATTTTGACCATCCCCAAAAGTCCATGTGCCAGCTGCCAAGGCATCTGATAGCAGAGAATTCTATCAATGACCTTATAGAACAGAAAGGTTATCCAATCTAGCCTGCCCTGATTCCTGACCCACAGCATTGTGAGATGTAATAAAATTGGTCTTGTTTTAAGCCACTAGTTAGGGAGTAGTTTATTATAGAGCCATAGACAACAAGACACAATATTCATTATGTCCCTGAGAGTTGGTAGTGTGTCTCATTACCATCATCTCTGCTTTTGGGATCTTTCCCTTTCCCTAGACTCTTAACTTCTTCCCTCAACCTGTTTTTCATAGTTAATTGCCAAATTTTATTTTTTAAAAACTTACACATCTTGAAAAAAAAATGATAGTTATTATAATCCATTTAAAATAGTCAGTTCTTATAATTGATTTAAAATAGTTTCTATTAGCTCTTGGGAAAGTGACTTTGGCCCCCAGAAGTGGTTTGGAAAGAAAAGGCCATTTGGGGTCTTTCTCTTTCAAATTTCAAAAAGTTGGCTAATTATTCTTTCAGTCAGTGTCGGTAGGTCTGGAAATATCCAATCTTGGAAAGAAGGTCAGAAATACTATATTTTAAGGTTTGGAGTCTGTGATTACAGAGCCCTGACCCACAGGCCTGATGGCAGTTCTTTGTGCATACTTCACCATGGGTAAATGGCATATACATTATATAGTGGGAATGAATCTTATCAGAATGAAATTATAAACTTAGACTAGGAAATTTCTCCAAAGAAGACAAGCAAACTGTCTTGGGAAATGGATAAACTATCAATAACATTTCAATATTGCCTAAAATTTCAGTATTTGGCTTCTAAGCCATAAGTTCAGGGACATTTTTTCAGATATAAATGGACATAATACCTTATTTTATTTGTTTATTTTTATGTGATGCTGGGGATCAAACCCAGTGCCTCATGCATGCTAGGCAAGCACTCTACCACTGAGCCACAGCCCCGGCTCCCTCAGGGACATCTTCATACCAGGACTGCCCACAGAAGTCTCCTCTCACTATGGGATCTACCTAGAAAATCAATTTGCTACTGCAGGCTCTGGATTGTGCCTACATTTTTCCCTATTGAAGTGTGTCTCCTTTGTGTACCAGTCCTCTCAGCTAGTTGATCCACTAGCAAAGTCTTTTGATACATGAATTTCTTCTAAGAGTGTACTGGGACGACTCTTGAATATATGAAATTAAACCAAGTGATTAAATATAATGCAACTAGTAAACTCAATTATTCCAAAATCCTATTATAAGCCTTGATTAGGTTTTTAACAAATCTTGATGATAAGCAGGTGTATGGTCATGAAAAAATAAAACCAAACCAGATTCCCATACTTTTGTGACATCCAGTAGGAAATGAGATAGTAAAATTGTGTCTTTGAGGGATGATGGATTCTAATCTGGGCACATATCTGTGAGTTATCACCATTTCTCTTAGAACTGAGCAGGAGTATTTAAAATATTTACCTTTAACCAGATTATAAAAATTAACACATTTTTACCATATAAAAATGTGATATACAGGAAGAAATAAAAAAGAAAATAAAGTAGGCATATTTCTACTACCTGTGTATAATCACTGTTTAATATTTTGTTTTTCATTTCAGCTAATTAAAGTAAAATTTTATTTTACAAAAATGTGGATAATTTTATGTGCATATGTGGATATGTACTTGTTTGTATATGTTCATGTATATAATTTTACTTCCAAGTGGAAAGTTTCACAGAATTAGTTAAACTTCTGTCCTACTTCTTATGCATCACAACAAATGAGAAGATTAAATTCTGCCTAATCTGTCTTGCCTTTCCGTTGGAGAGAGTTATTTTTAAACTAGAAAGTGACATGAAGAATTGGATAATGGTAACAGCAACAAATAAAGAAAGTCAATCTTCAGACCTTTATATAAGCTCCAGCATATCTCTGGATGCATAAAAATTAACCAAGCATTGTAGTCACATTTAAAAATAATATAAGCAACAATTTATTCCATGGAATAACTTAAAAGTTGTTGGGAAGAATGATTAGCACATGTGGAACAATTTGAGAGAGGTTGGCCTATGTTTAGATACTTAAGAGATGTGGACCTCAGCAGCTACAAGCATTTAAAGGGTTCTGGAAAAAAGTAGATGTTTGAGATATAGATGTTTGGGTTGTAGATTATAAGAAAAAGGGAGAGTCTTTTCCCGCTTCTTCAAGTGCAATACAGATGAGTACTTAGAAGCAGGAATAAGTTTGACACACACACACACAAAACAAGGCTATAAGGGTGTGGGCTTGATTCAGGCAGACCTAATATGAGTCTGTCACTGGTACTTAGTAGGTTGATGGCCATGACACATCTCTACCCTTTTCCAAGCCTCTAATTCATCATCTCAAAGTGGGGAAAAAGTAGCATCTACCTCAATGGATTGTTTTAAATACTGAGTGAGAAATGTATTTAGAGTTCTTAGCATAGTACTGGACACATAAGGGCCATTCAATGCTAGCTAGCCAATAATAGAAATAACTAATACTCAAAAATTGCAACTGGTAAATGAGATTTTCTAGAACAGTGACATGACAGAAAAACAGATTCCATGTTCAGGTAAAAGCTTGTGGAATTTAAAACCAGGAAGTACTAAAGATTTAGGGGAAAGACTATACCTCATAAACATCCAGTGTTAAATCACAGAGGTCTTCCTCAGAGGTCTTCAGATCTGCCCACCTGTTCAAGCAGGCTCCCAAGAGTTCTGATGATGGGCAGCTGTCCAGTGGATTTCAGAAAATTCTTCTTACAGATTGGAGGCTTTGTCATATCTCTTCTCACATTAGACACTTAGTGTTCTGGACCCAAAGGCATCCTCAGCCATCCTCCATCTGAGCTATTGGGTTTGTCTGTCATTTGCAGAAGTCCCCTAAGCTACCCCTTCTATTCTTGAAGAAGCTCCTCTGGTGGGTCTGCCACTCCTTCCATCTCACCTAACTCAGGGCACCAGGCTCCAACCATTCTCCTCAGGGACAAGGCAGCTTTACTTTCCTCATAAGAAGTGTCTACTTCCCATCAGGCAAGATTGGACATGATGACGATGGTGGCGGCCATGTGATAAGAAAAGCTCATTTCTTCTTAGAAATACAACAGTTTGGTAGAATGGTTAAAGGGCTGTTTTTTTCTCCCCTAATGAACAAGAAACAAAAGCAAAACAACACAGTTAGGGTTTTCTCTTGTCTCCCAGTGCTTGGGAGAGGTGTCTCACTGTGGTTTACAAGTTCTGACAACATCCACAATTGGATTATATGCCAAAGCACATGCCATAGAAGCCCTCAGAAAACTGTCAGTCTTGTTGGAGAGAGGAGGCTCAAAGACAAACAGAAGTGTTTCAGAGAAAGGCGCTGGTAGACGGATTAATAAGACATAGTCTAGATTCTCAAGGAACTTACTTAAAACAAGACACTCAGACAGTACAGTTCAGTGCGCATGTGACTAAGTGGGGAAGGACAGCCATGTAGGAGAGCTGTTCTGAACACCACCTTAGAAGGGAAATATCATTCCTACAGCTGTTCTCAAATTACCACTTTGCCCAAATGACCTCTTTATGGTCTGGAGACAATCTGTCTGAGAGACTTTGAGTGTACTTTTTTCACTGAGTAATGTGACAGGTGCTCCCATAGTCTGAGAGGACACATGAGCAGCTGACAAAAGAGAAAGGAATTCATGGTTTGGCCTGCCTTTGCCTATTAAATCATGTTAGTTATTTTTTTTTAAAGGGAGAAAGTTGAGGAGATGTTGACAAAGGATTCCAAGGTCCAGTTAGACAGGAGGAATAAGTTCAACAGATCTGTTATACAGCACGGTGACTAAGCGGGATAAACAATATATTCTTGAAAATCTCTAAAACAGGAAATTTTTAGTGTTCTCCTCCCCCCCCACACACACACAAATGATAAATGTATCAGGAGAGACATGTTAATTATGATTTAACCATTCCACAATGCATACATATTTCAAAACAACTTGTTGCACATGGTTAATATGTAACAATTTTCTTTGTCAAGTAAATATAAATTAATTCATTTTCTTAAAAGAGAAAAATATGTAATTTTGTTTTATCCTAGCAAGTCTGCTGAGGTGCCTATAAGCCAAAGTTAAAAAAAAAAATCAAAACAAACAAACCAAAAACACAAGACAAAAACCTCAGGAGACCTGCCAATAGGACATCTCATCTCTTTTGAGAGCTTGAGCTAGTATGCTACTCCACTCATTAGGTGTGTGATCTAGGGCAACATTATTAATATTGCTCACTGTGCCTACTTTACAAAACAAAATACTGAAAGGTCGCCTCCTCGAAGGGTTGCTTGTTGATTAAATTAGTCACTACATACAAAATGCACTTGGAATATTGCCTAGCACATGGATTGCCAAATGCCAACTATTATCATTCTGGCCTATTTCTCTTTGAGGACATCTCTGAAAAATGACCAGTTGGTGATAGGACTGCGTGCCAGCATCTAACAAGTGAAACATGAATGAACAGATGAGGCAACTCTTGGAAGCATACAGGAATTCTAAGACATATTGAAAATCCCTGTTGTATACAGCAGGTGTGAAGGATATGAAACTCACTAACCCAGGAGGCTTAAAAACCCCAAATGTAAATAGATACCAGGAGAAGTGGACAGAAATAGAATTATTTCTGTCTCATCATCATCATCTGACAGTTTGGTCATAATGACAAATTCCCTTTCTCTGCAGGCTAGGATGCCTTGTCTGTCATGGCAGCATGTCAAGCAGAAGATGAGCCATAAAAGGGATAAGAACATCTCCTCTGCTCATTGTTTACTTTTCTTGTGTCGTAAAACTAGGACACAAAATGCTTAGTGCTTCTGAGAATAGAGAAAGTAATTGGTATTTCTGTATCATCCCGTGGTACCACCATGAGAGAAAGCAGATTGGCTGAAACATGCACTGGTCTTAAGGAGAAATCTGTTTGGGTAGAGCTTACATGGGTGGGTAGTTCAATGGCTGAAGCCTTCCAGAGCTCATGACTAGAAGCCATTGACCTTGGTGTTGCAGATAACCCCTCCATGTCCAGAGGGTATGCTAACCAAGTTTTTGTTGAATAAGACATCTTCAAACTCTGGGACCTATCTTGGCCCCAAGTCAGTGAAAGGTACCTTTTCTCAGAGTGTAGGTCATGGTGGTAATGTTTTTGATTGTCTACACCCAGCCATCCCAATCTTCCTTGCTGACATGGCCCTGAGTTTGTTCAGATATCAGGGTAAATATACCCAGGGCTTGTATCATGATTGGTCTAAGCAATTGTGTTCTCATTCCTCTTTCCAGGGATTGGTTTAACTGCAGTCACATGACCCGGTTCTGACTAACACGATAGGAGGGATTCAGGTGGGAAAAAAATCCATGCAAGGAGAAGTAGTTTTATTTCTTCTTATTTTCAACTTGATCATATAAAGAGGTGATTTGTGGAGTACTACAGCCTTCTTGTAAACATGAGGGAAATTGAAGGCAAGTCCTGAGTCCTGACATTGGTGACCTACAGAAGCAAAGTCAAATAGTATGTGAGATTATCAACTGACCACTCTCAGTTAAGCCAGTTTTAATTGGGTATTCTGTTACTTGCAGCCCAAAGCCAGACCAGGAGAGGCTAGGTGTTAGGAATAAATCACTCTTGGAAGGAGTTGCAGTGCTTGAATTCCTAGACAAGATATGAGCCACAGGGGTAGGAATGTGTTCCAAGCAAATAGCTGAAATACAGTCTCCAGGCCTATGAGGATAGAAAAAAAAAAAAAAACTCAGTAAAAATGATTTTATCCTAATTGATGAAATTACTAGGCATGTTTTATTCACCATTATCACCTAGTGCTTGGCATATGGCTAGAAGCTCAATAATTGCTTAATGAATTAGTGAGTGACAGCTCTATTTAAAGCTACTGCTGAGTCTGCTCTGACTGCTCTGATTCAGATAGCAAGGTTCCAGGTAGGCCTGTCTGAGCTTTTTCCTAGATAATCTGCCTGGTGGCCCTGTACTTGTCCACTGGACATGTTTCTTGCTCTCTCTTACTGTTGGTTTCAGGGTTGGAGTTATGCCTACAGCCAGCAGTGCCTCCAGTTCTCCCTGAGACCAACCTCTGCCCAGATGTGAAACAGATGATCTTCTGTTGCCAGAGGAACTACATGTACCTCTGCTGAGCTGCCCAGCATGAAACGCCTGCCTGGATTGCAAGGTTTCTTCTATGCCTATATCTCTGGAGACTATATTTTACCTGTCTGCCTGGAGCATGTTCCTCCTCAGCATCTCTTGTATCTTGTTCAGGATTCAAAGCACTCCTGCTCCTGGTAAGTCTGACTTCCTCCTAGCACCCAGCCCCACTCCTGGTCTGGGTTGGCTTATCACAGACATCCTGGGCTCTGGCAGGAAGATTTTCCTCTTTGTATACTCAGAAGGCATTTCTGTCTCATCATCATCATCTGACAGTTTGGTCATAAAGACAAATTCCCCTTCTCTGCAGGCTAGGAAGCCTTGTCTATCATAGCAGCATGTCAAGCAGAAGATGAGCCATAAAAGGAATAAGAACATCTCCTCTGCTCATTGTTCACTTTTTGGATTAAGGAAAGAGTTCAAGGCTTTTTGAAATCCCTGTCCAAGGGCATTTCAACTTCACCATTTATGAAATCAAAGAAAGTAAACTGAGGTAAATAGGTGAAATACAGTCTCCGACCTATGAGGATGGAAAAATAATAAAATTCTTGAGAATCAGGAGTAGTAAAAATTTTTTAGTAAAATTATTACCCAAATGAAACCTACCCAGTGTTCATCAGTGGTAGAATGGCAACAACCAATTTCTACAACCAAACACTGTTATTAATGAGAGTGAATTACAAACAAAGGGATAAATGTGAAAAGCATAAACAGAATTCTGGAAGTCAGGTGTATAATATTGTATGATTCAATGTATTTAAAGTTCAGAAATAAGCAGGTTAAATATGTTATTAAAAGTAAGTTTAGTGATCACCCTGTGGGAGTCAGGGCCTGTGGCCATATGGGAGCATGAGAAAGGCTTTTGAGATTCTAGTCATTTTCTAGTTTTTAATCTTGGTGCTGGTTACATGTGTTCAGTTTGTAAGAAAGTAATACCCTGTACACATCTGCTATGAGCACTTTTCTGCATGCATATTATACTTTGAGAAAAAGATTTTAAAAATTACAAGACACAGAAACAAGCCCTGGGACCAGAAAGTAAGCAAAGATTCATAGAATCTTGACACCAAAACCGAGGTCCCGCATTTTACAGAGGGGAAAACTGAGTAGTCATGAACTCCAGTTAATCATCCAAAGTCATACCAATGAGTCATGCCAGACATAGCCCCCGTGTCTGATTCCAGCTCAGGGCTCTTTCATTGAGTAGGCACAAAGGAACTCAGATTCTGATCAAAAGTTTAGTGATCTGTGCCCTTTGGTGCATCTCCATTAAATATTGTTGAATTTTCTTGGAATAGAGTATTTGGAGTAAAATAATTAGACATATTTTCTTCTAATAGACACTTTGTTGGTTAACTGGGGTACATGGAGAGCAGCATGGATAAACAGGGCTGGCAGTTACACAGGCCACTCTCTTAGAAGAGCCCCATCTTTGGTTGCTCTATTGCAAAAATCTAGAAATTCTTGCTAATTTTTTGAAACAAGTTCCCAATATTTTTATTTAGTACTGAGTCCCACAGGTTAGGTGGTAAGTCCTGCTAATAAATGATCCTTTGTGTAATCAAGGTGGTATGAAGTCAATTATTTATAATCAAAATCTACTTCAAATGAGTCAGGGAAATTGATTTAAAGGTCAATTGTATATATCGTCAACAAGAAATCAGTTTATAAAAAGAATAATACCTTTATTTATTTTGTCACTAAATTTCAGAACTGCTGATTGATTTAAAATAACATATCAAATGGAAAGTAAAATAATAATTAAGGATTCTGGAATAGTAATATTCAAGAGCTGGAACAAAATCATTAAATCTACTCCTTTTATTTAGTAATGGAAAAATAAGGTCTAGAGTAGGGGGTAATTTGCAAAGGAATTGAGCCAATGAAAATTGATCAATGTGGTTCAATATTTGAAGGTTCAGTGATATTTTTCTGGCAAGGTTTCTGGAGCATTTCTTTTTGACATCCCAGAAAAAGCCTCCTACTCAAGCCAGAACA
Source organism: Marmota monax (assembly GCF_021218885.2). Classification (NCBI taxonomy): domain Eukaryota; kingdom Metazoa; phylum Chordata; class Mammalia; order Rodentia; family Sciuridae; genus Marmota; species Marmota monax. Next base: position 22,362,608 of record NW_026695215.1, on the reverse strand, counting down.
TTCACATTTGCTTTTATTTAACTAGCATCATTTGCTGGAAAGAAAGCATACAGGGAAATTGATTATATTTTGTGTAAAATAATTACCCTAATGTAGCATCTGCCATATGCAGTGTTCACTTGGAAACAGAAGTGGCTGTCAGAATGGCTCTGCCTCCAGTGTAGTTTGTTAGCCTCAACTTGGACTCAGTATCTGCCACATGAAGCACCAGTGATCTGGCATGTGTCTGGGGCACTGGGCTTGCATCTCAACCCACTTCCATTTTCTCCATCCTAAATAGATTTAAGTGGCTTGGTTAAGGCTGTGAAATGCTCTAGATCCATGGCATTTCTGGAGCCAGAGAGATCATAAAGGAATTGAAATTTTAAGTGGCTAGTACGGGTCAAGAGTTTGGCTAGGTAATAGACATGCAAGAACACACCCCTGTTCTCAGAGACTTCACAACCTGACTAGGGGGACACAGTTCAAGACAGTGAGAGTTATGGTACAGTGTGCACAGGGTGGTGGATAGTGGAGTGAGCCAGTGGAGCTTGGCAGGAAAGTGGGGAGCAAAGGTGTGCTTTGTGTAGGAAGTGAGCCTCACATGTGTAGAAGTTAACCTAATGAGGGATTCGGGGAAAAGATGACATGGCAGGTGGCACAAAGAACTCCAGGGAAGAGTGTGAACAAAGCCAGCAGAGAAGGGTTTTGAGCAAGAAGTGATTGGTGAAGCCAGGTGCATTGGTGCATGTCTGTAATCTCAATTGTTCAAGAGGCTGAGGCAAGAGGAACATGGGTTCAAGGCCAGCCTAGGCAACATAGGCGGATCCTGATCCCATCTCAAACAAAACAAAACAAAACAAAACAACAAAAAAGTGACTGGTGCTTCAGAAAGATTACTGCAGACAATGGATGGTGAAGGGCCAGGCGATAGGTAGGGGTCCAGATAAGCAAAGATGAGAGTCTAAGTTATGAGTGCCCTTCCCCTCTTCTAGAAAAGGAGTCTGAAAACAGTGAGGAGGTTAGGTTATAAGGTCTTAACCCTCTCTGTGTGTGGAGGCTTACAGAAAAGGCCAAGAGGCTCTGTCCAAGATGATGTGGATGCAGTGGTCCACCTGCTAGAAGGCATTGAAGGAGATGGATTAGATATAAAACAAAGGATGATGAGTATTTGGGGATGCTAACATTGAAGAGCCTTTGAAGCATCTGGATGGGCAACTTCCACCATTTTAAGCATAAACATTCCAACCTGTTCTTAAGATTGTCTGAATATGTGTTTTGGTAGTCGAATAAATGAGTCCAAAGCTCATGTGGGTATATAACATACAATATCATGCATCTTCATTTGATGAGGTGTTCATGTTTAGACAATGTCTCAAGAGAAGAGAGTAGGGAGGTCAGAATACTACAACTGTGGCTGAAAGGAGCCATGATCTTCACATTTCACACAAAGCAGTGTGAGCTCAGGGAGACCCAGTGACTGTCCCAGGGTCTCCCACCTATGAAGTGGGAACCTGTGCTTGGTTCCCCACCTCTTGCTGTTTTGTCAAGGCTGTGTAAAGCATGGTGTGTTTCCCACTGTAACCCCTCATTTCAAAGGTAGAGATAAGAGCTTTAAGAAAATTTTCTTCTGTTCTTCACTTTGATCTGCCACCTAATTATGGTTTTCTTTCTTTCCTCAACCTCGGGTCTCAACTTTATCCTTGGCTTCTCTTCTGCTTACTTTAAAGTTTTTGTTGTTGTTTTTTTGTTTTGTTTTGTTTTTTTGTTTTTGAGGAGAGGCTTTAAGAAAGACCTTAGGACCTGGTGGTTGATTCCATGGTTTCCAAAAGAGTGAGAAGCCTGTTGGGCACCATCATTTATGGAGCAGTCTGTCTGCCTTTGTTTGCTTTCAGGACAAGTAGGGTCTTGAATAGTTGGAGGCACAGGGGAAGACAAATACAGAAAATATTGGACCAGCTTTTCCTTCCAATAGTAATTTTCAGAGAGAGAAACACTATGATTGGAATCCAAGTTAAGCAGGTGCTCAGCATTTACTAGAAGGGCTTTTGAAGCAACTTTAAGGAATAGTTTTTGAATAATTCTACCCGGGCCTTTGAAATCACACTCCATCCTCAATTATAAGAAGTGAAATTATTATGTTTCATCTCATGTTTGATGATTATTAGAGACCAAACTGCATTTCACATTAAATTCGGGCATATCAAGGGCCCCTTATGTCATCTTTGGGTACAGCAAATTTGTGCTTAAATTGCAAATATGGATACAAAAAGGAAACTGTTAAAATTTTTCTTCCATTCTCTGCATTCTGAGTGTGTTCCAGATTTTTCTTAAGTAAGACTGGGCACTTCCTGGTGAAGGACTAGGCTTGCACACCTCACCGTGCAATGCAGCAGGGTTCCATTGGCTTTTATGGCATGTTGGTAACATACCATATGTTGCTTTTATGGCCATGACGTATGAAGCCTTGAGTCCTTGGTCAGGAATGCATAATAATGACGAGAATTACACACTATCATGTATTACATTATCATTTACTACTACATACATAGCAGATAGGATGTATCTACTGTGCAATGTAACTTGACCAACATCTCAAAGCCAGGACAGTGATATCCAGAGCAGAACCCAGTTCTCGGGGCTGCTGTTTCAGAGTGATTTTTCCACTGTTTTCTGTTGCCTTCTGTTTGTAACCAAGTATGGAGTTGTCGCATGCATGGAGATGAAAAAGCTAGCAAGACCTCCAAGAATGAATCTTGGATGGTGGACTTTCAGGCTAAGAGGGGGCTTATCATGCTTTCTGCAAATAGTGCCAGAGAGGAAGGTCACCCTGCCCAGGTTAAGGATGTGCTGTAGAGTGTGGCTGATGGGAAAGTCCCAAGACAACAAATGGTAAGGAACCTGGCGCAGGGCCTGGCATACATTGGTGATTAACAAATGAAATATATGTGCTGTAGAGGGCCACGTACTGCATATCTGAAGGCCCTCCCCCTTGAGAGACCCTAAGCATAGTACTGACTGCCTAGTGGTAGACTTTAGGGAGCTCATCTTCCTTGGGAATCCTGGGGTTCCCTAGTTTGGGAAGGGTGGACTTATGGCTGGTTCTTCCAGGCCTGTAGGTAGGTCTTCGGTAATGCTGTGTGGTCCTAATGTTCTTTTTTTCTCTAGCCATGTTTCTACTCAGGGTCGGAGGCAGATGCCAATTTTGAGTCCCAGATCATGCAGGAGCAGGGTTTCTCTGACCTGTGGCCTTGTGCAGAGACCCCTTCTGGCTGCCAGCCTGCGTCTCTCACTCTGCTTCCTGCTTAGGCATTAAGACCTCAGCATTTAACCAGTACCTAAGCCTCATATCGGGGGGCTTCACAGCTTCAACTCCTACCCACTTTGTTGTATGAAGCCTTCATCCTTGTTTCTACTTCCTGTGAAATTTCCTTTTTCATTTGTATGTGTTTTAAAGAGAAAATTTGCTAAACTTTGCGTGTTCAGGCCATCTACTAATTACCCCAGGCCCACATGGAAGTTCAGACAACCAATTATGGACTTGCTGGAAACCAGATCTCCCTATATCACAGGTGTGGAAAGAAGGAATTTACATTCTGCCTCATGGGACAACCAGAGACCTGAACTCAGACTCTTTCCTTATCAGTGTCATAACCAAGTTCTTTCAATTTCCTCTTAAAAGAGACCTGGTAAACTCTCACGACTGTGGAGTGAGGCAATGTGACCCTCTCATGCCAGGTAAGGAAAAAAAATCCAGCTCTACTTCAAACCATATTCATTGGTCTTTGTTTCATATTGTCCAACATATATCAATTTTTAATTCAAAATGTGAACATACATGATATATAACATACACAGGTGTTATATAACATATATGTGTATGTTATATATGATAACATGTTTTATATATTTTTATTTATTAAGAGCAAAATTTTTTTGCTTTTTATTTATTAAGAGCAAAATTTGGGATGAGGTTGGTTTCCACATCTGCTAAGCCTGCCTTCTTGTCTAGAAGTCTGGATGACTTGTGCATTTACGATGATGATTCATTCTGTAATATCTCCCCCAAAGTCCTCAAGGTCAAGGGAGTATGGACAAAAGTAAAGGAACAAGCGGAGAGTGCCAAGATGGTTTTCCCCATGACATAGAAAGGCTCTCTCTCAGCTGCCCAGGCCAAGGGCACAGCTTTGCTCTTCAACCCAAAGTTGCAGAGGCAGGAGGGCCACTTTCTGTGTAGTCAGGAATCTGGGCTCGCCATCCGTGGCCAAATGGGTTTGGGAACATTCGTCAGCTAGAGAACCTGCTGATCTGGTAAAAAGAGACTTTTCACAGGACAGCCCAAAATACTTCTTCAAACTTATGGAAAACTGGTGGTGTCTCTCTCCAGGAGCCAACTGCTGACATGAATTTTTGTTTAAAGATAAACCAGGTGGGGAAAGAGGGGAATGTTTCAAGAGAACATTTTAGTGGATGCACATGGGTTATTCCAGGAGTCACTTAAAAGAAAGTCTCCCTCAGTGTAATGAAATAACTCAGAGGTTGCTTAGAGCAGGTGGACAGTGTTCTAACTGAATTCACTCCCTGGGTAATTTTGACCATTCTGTACCTTGGTTTTCATATCTGTGAAACAAATGTTTAAAACGACCTACCTACATTACCACAGAATTTTGTGAGGATTAAGGTAATTGATTTGATGCAAGAAAAGGATTTGGAACAGTACCTGAATAAGCATGACATAACCTTAGCTACTATTATCTATGTGATAGGATGTTAAAATCCAAAGATTTGTTTAGCTAAACCCTCTGAGCTGGAAACAGTAGTGGTCTGGTACTCCCATTTCCTGACACAAGTCTCTTAAACCAGCTGCTAGAACATCTATGTAGACCATCTGTGTTGCAAAGGGGTGGCCAGAGCCTGCTTCTGCCAAAGTCAGGGAGGTTGAAAATCAAGTGAAGAACAAATACATTTTCAGAGACAGTTGTAGGAGGACTGTGGAGTTTCCACTTTCCCATGAATAGAGGATCTTCTCTTTAAACCAAGAGGGGAGAATGTGTCCAGAATCTGCACAGAAAGCTTAGCCTGCATCTTATGGAATTTAGGGATCTGAGGAAAGGTACTTGACATATATTTGGAGAAAATCCATATGGGAGAGCTGTACCAAAAGAGATTAGAGCAGAAAAATAGAGAGGCATAGGAAGGGAAATCACTTTGGCGGGTGAAAGAGAGAGATAGAGATATGGAACTCATGGAAGGTGTTTGCTGTGGTTTGGATCTGGAGCATCCTCCAAAGTCTCATGCTGAAAGCATGGCCCCCAGTGCAGTAAGGTTCAGAGGTGAGGCTTTCAGGCAATTATTCAATGATAATAGCTCTGGCCTATTGGATGGATTAATCCATTTAGTGTAGTGGATTAATTCATTGATAGCTGAATTGACTACTGGGAGGTGGTACCTAGTTAGAGAAGCAGACCACTGGGGGTATGGCTTGGAAGGATTTATCTTCTCCCTGTGTCCCTTCCCTCCTTCTCTCCCCATCCTCACCCCTGCTTCCTGGCTACCATAAGCTGAGAAGCTTCCTTGTGCCATAACCTTCTACCATGATGTTTTGCCTCACCTCCGGTCCAGAGTAATGGTGCTGGCTGACCATGGACTAAACCTCAGAAACCATGAATCAAAATAAAAATTTCTTCCTCTAAGTTGTTCTTGTCAGTTATTTTAATCACAGTGACAAAAAGTTGACTTATACAATATTCTTCTCAAGAGAAGGAGAGCATCCTACTTGGGGTGCAGGGTCCTGGTCAGAAAGAAACTGGGGTACCAATACATGACAGGAGCCGAGGACAGAAGGGGGATAAATCAATAGCCACAGATGGGGCATTATCACACCAGGGAATTGTACGCCCCCATTCCTGTGGGGGGTGTGTGTGTGTGTGTTTGTGTGTGTCTGTGTGTATGTGTGTGTGTGTGTTTTGGAAGTGTCTTTATGGAAGTTAAAAACTCAGAGGGGAAAGAGCATTTGGACATGCATCCTACCAGAGGGCATCAGGGCCAGATTACAATTGTACCCATCAAGAAACATTTCCTGTCCCTTATCTAGCTCCATCTCACTTCCTAGGAATCCAGGAGCAGAATTATGGGTGGAGGTTGGAAGAATAAATAATGTGGAGAAATAACAATGAAGCTGACCTTACCCCCAAAACAGGGTAGTCCACGCTGTGGGATTTCAAGCCTGCCTTAGACCTAATAGAGGAGAAGTTTTAAATTAGATGGGAGCTTGAAGTCAACAGCATGGGTTTGCAGAAGTCGTTGTGAAAGAAACTGATTTTTAGTCTTTGCATCTTCCAAGTTCAAGGGACCTAACACAGTTCTCCTAAAAGGAGAGGCTGAGCTAGGTATTCAGGTGCCCAGAGCCTGTTGAAAGAGTGCTGTCAGAAGCCTGTAGGGGAGGGAGGCAATCAGGATAGAGTAAGGGAAGAAGCTTAAGCCAAGATGTGCTCTCAGGTGAAGACTGACCTTTGTATGGTCCAAAGGGAACTGTGAAGCATAAATAACAGTGAAAAGGTGTCCCACCTTGAGAGGAGGTGCTTAATTTTAATCAATCAATTGGGGCAGGAAGGGTTGGATATAAACTCCAGGTTAATTAGCTCCTGTCAGCCATGGGCAAATCTTCAAAGAAGGGGGTTAGCTTTGAACTGTTAACAACCAACATTCAAAGCCGCCAAGAGATTTGTGCTCCAGTGTAGTGAAAGGGACCCAGATGGGTACCAACAGTGACCACTGCAATTCCTTATTCCAAAGTCCATTCCATATAGTGTTTTCTTTTCAAGAACTTTGGCAGTACCCTTAAAACATTCTTTTCTTTAAAAACAATTAGTGTGTAATAATTATACATATTTATGGAGTATAGCGTGATGTTTCAATACTGATATACCATGTGTACTTATGCACAGTTGCTCTCTACATTAGATTCTTAGTCTCAGGAAATGCTCTATGAAAATAGATAAGTTAGGCCACCACACTGGGCCTGGTACATGCTAGCACCATTCTTTTTGGTATTATAATACAATATAATATGGATTTAAGTTTTCCTGTTCTCTAGAATAAGAAACTAAAATCTTGTCTACCTCTAAAATGTATGGGGTCATTGAATCCTGACACTTTGACATATATGCCTTCATCACAGACTGAGAAGCCAGATTTGAGAGTATAATTTTCAGATTCTTTGAAGTTTCATCCTGGAACAAGATGGTGAAGAGAGGGCTGCCAACTTGTGGCTCACCTGCCCTACTCTGCCCATCCCTGGTTCCATATTGTTCTGTGAGGGACTTTTTGCACAAGTGTATTCGTCTGCTTGGGCTGCCAGAACAAAATTCCATCTGCTGGGTGGCTTAAAAAAGAAATTTATTTTATCACATATAAATGGTTATTGCTTTTGAAGCCACTAAGTTTTATAGTGATTTTTTTAAATGTAGCATCAAATTTTTTATGCAGTTACAGAAGGGTCATCCCAGAATCTGCTGAGGTTGGGATCTAAGACAGGGGCTTCCTTTGCCTGGATCTTACTGAATAAAGAATACCAGTTTTGTTGGTGTAGGAGATTTCCTAGGGAAGGGCAGGCTTATTTACACAAAAGGGGAAACTGAAGGACTAATGATTAGGGTGTTTGAGGTCAGGACATTTTTCTTATAAAAGCTTTAACGTAAAAGCACTTTATCTGGACTACACAAATAAACTAAATGTTAACAAGCCCATTTATTGGCTTGATTGTATAAACACACCAATTGAACAGATCTTGGAATGCAGTAGACATAGAGAAAGATGATCTACTTAAACCAATGATGCTGTTACTTTTCAAAAACGCCTGTTAAAATTTTCTTTCCAAGTTGTCCACAAAGCCGGATTAGGAGCTTCCCATGAAACCAAACTCATCACTCAAACTGAGACTTGGTTTGTGACCCCAGACAGCTTTTCACAGCTTGATCACCCAACCTACTCAGCAGACTTAGCTCCAAATGCCTGAGAACTGATTTCAAAACTCACATCCCCCTCTGAGGATACACGCTGTCAGAGTTATCTTTCTAAAACACATCTCTAATCATGTGCTTCAGCAGCTCTGGGTCGCATAGAGAATTAAGTCCCCATTTCTCAACCTGCCCAGGGATCAAAACTTTCTACGTTGTACAGTCCACACTTGACTTTCCTCTTCTATTAGCCACTGGCATTCTTCCACAAACACATGTGCCCTCTCTACTTAGCAAAGCAAGCTGCAATTCTCTGAGTCCTTAGCACGTGACCTACACACGCTAAGAGCTTCATATAACATCTCATTATATCCTCACAGGATTGTATAGGGTGAATATTGTCTCTATAACATAGATAATAAGAAAACACGGATCATGAACACTTTGTATAATGCTTATGCTTTACTTAACCATCACCCAATAAAAATGTAGTGTGCACTATATATGAAATTTTAGATTTTTTTTAAATAGCAACATCAAAAGTTAAAAATAAATGAGTGCAATTTATTTTAATAAACTATTCTGTCAGGGAGCATGTAAAATCAAAATAATGAGATATTTCACATTCTCGTTTTGGATGCTAAGTCACTGAAACTCACTCTATTTTGTACCTATACCATATCTCAACTTGTATGAAAAAATTTTCATTGAAAACACTTGATGCTGTGCTTAGATTTCATAAAATGAAAATTCAGTAAAATACAGTAAAAAAACTTGATCACATGCCCAATTATTCCAAATTAAAAAATTTTCAATACCTGAAATCAATTACAAAAAAAGTCCTCTTTTGTTCTCGACTGCACTTCCAAAACTGTCTTAATTTAAAAAAAAAATTTAATTTCACTTTCAAGCGGTTAAAATTAAATGAAATTTTAAAACTAGTTTCTCAGTCGCAGTAGTCACATTTCATTAGTCACATGCGGCTTGTGGCTGCCATGCCAGACACACTCTAACATTTTACTACTGTGAGGAAAACAGAGACACAGAGGTGCAGTAACTTCTAGTTCAACACTAACAAGGAAAAGTTCAGAATGGCTGATTTGTCCAAAGTGACTTCACAAAGAAATACTGGAGCCAAAAGTTGAACTCAGAATTGTTTATGTCCTTAGCTTAACTCCTTAGCCCCTGTGCTAGTCTGGTCTACATCCTTAATTGCTCCCTATTCTCTTAAAATCCTTAACTTGATTATGGTGCTTTCTCATTAGAGTATTACCTCTGTCTGAAATGCCCTAGAAGGTCCATTTCAACATTTACTCATTCATTCCTTTATTCACTTTTTAAATAACTACTGTCAGCCATTTTACAAATATTTTCCATGTAGGTGACTACAATGAACAGACATATAGTCTGAAATAGCACTTCTCAAACCTTTTTTTTTAGTCTCAAGACTCTGTAATATTCTAAAAATTATGGTGAACCCCAAAGAACTTTTGTTCATGTAGGTTATAACTATTAATATTTATTGCATTAAAAATTAAAACTAAGAGATTTTAAAATATTTTTATTCATTCATTTAAAAATAATATATAATGAACTCATTATATGTGGATGCAAAGAATGTATAATTTTGAAAAGACACTTATGTTTCCCAAAACAAAAAGTTACTAAGAAAAATGGCATTATTTTATTCTTGGGTAATCTCTTTAGTGTGTGACTTCAGACAGTTAGTCTCATATTCTGCTTCTGTCTTTAATCTGTTGCAATATGTTGTTTTGGTTGAAGTAAATGAGTGAAATCTGGCCCCATGCAGATACATAAATGAAAAAGAGAGAAGTATCTTAAGAACCTTTTCAGATAACTGGCTTTTTTTGCTACATTACCAAAACTCAACAAGTGATAATTTTTTAAAGGTTAGGATGCAATGCCGGATCTGAAACCCTATCAATAAATTTTTCATATATTGAAATTACACTCAAATTCCTTGATCTATCTATCTTGCAATTTCAATGGATTTCATATATGATTTTGCAACAGTATTTTTTCATTTGGAAAATATCAATTCACTGAGTTAGTTATACAGCTATTTTACATAGTGACACATTTCATTATGTAAAATTTAAAAACCACATTCATTAATATCAGTACTGATCAAATAAGAAAATTCTTCAAGTACCAGGAAGCTGTCAAGCTCACAATAGTAGATATAATTTTTTTCAAAATTCTAATTTGTACTCAAATGCTTTAATTTTACCAGTAGCAACATATACTACACATTGTTTTTCTTGAAGTAACAAGCTTCTTTGTTCATTTTTGAAAATGTGTCTGCCAGACACTCAGGTGTAATAACCATAGTTTAACTGCCTCTTGTTCTTTCAAGAAAAAAAATGGAGCTCAATAAAAAAGAAAAAAAAAAGCATCTGGCTCAGCTCACAATCTGAACAGTCATGTAAACGATTTTCCTTGAGATCACCTTTGAGCTTCAGTGAGCAGCAAAGTTCTTAATGCTACTTTCCATTTTGTTATGCAGAAGATGAAGCAGGCATATATTCAGGGCAGTAATTTAATGAAATTAATCATCTTGCTGTTTAATCCAGGACATTCTTAAGCTAAACTATCATTTCTCCCCTCTGTGAGAGAATGAGAAGAATATAATGACTAATGATTAAGCTTATTGTCACATCATTTATTGTTCTTATTTGATTTTGGTTAAGGCATAGCAATCTTGATTTTGGTTAAGGCATAGCAATCTTACCCACATTGCTTTAGTACCATCAATGCAAGTGTCAGTACAGTGAAAAATGTAAATGACATCTCAATATTATCATGAAAATAATTTTGACTTCATGAGCCAATTAGATAGTCTCAAGAGTTCCAAGACCACACTTTGAAAACCAATGGTGTAGAAGGGAAGACAATGGTTCAAGTATGTGGGCAAGCGAATCCATGCCAAGAGGTCAAGGAAGGCCTCCTGGATAAGTGATATTTAAGGTTCGACCAGATACATATGGATCACTGACCCAAGTGAACAAAGGACAGTGGAGAAGAAGAGAAAGTCAGGCAGAAGCAGTAGTGTGTGCAAAAGTTGGAAAAGAGAGACAGGCTGGAGGAACTATGAGAGGTTCATTTGCTGGAACTTGAAAGCTAAGAAGAAGAGCAATAAATGATGAGGCCAGAGAGATGGGCAGGGCTGGCCGGCCAACAGCTTTGCAAATGACCAAGGGCATCACATCACTTCAGTTTACTTCTGAAAATGTTTAGCTTGAATCTGATCATGAGGAGACAATCAGACAAATGTAATTTGAGGAAAGTTTTGCCAAACCACCTGTTTGTACACTTAAAAATATATCAAGGTATTGAAAGACAGAAGAAGATTGGAGAACTGTTCTAAGTTAAAGGAGCCTAAAGAGACTAAAGAGACATGATAACTGAAGTATTATATAATCCTTGATTGGATCTTAGTTTAAAAATATAGATTGTCTTAGTTCTTTTAGGCTGCTATAACAAAACATCTTATACTGGTTAATTGAAAAATAACAAATTCATTGCTTACAGTTCTGGAGACTGGGAGTCCACAATCAATCTGTGGATATAGTGTCTGTAAGCTTTGGCTTACCTCCACTTCATTGAGGGTAGCCTCTGTGTCCTCAGATGACAGAAGGGCAAAGCAATTCCCTTCAATCTCTTTTAAAAAAGACTAATCTCCTTCATGAGGGTTCTGGTCTCATGATTTAATCACGCCTCACCTCTTGATACTATCACATTGGTGAGTAAGTTCCTTTAACACATGAATTTTTGGAGGACACATTCAGACCATAGTACCCACTAACATCTATAAAGGACATTATTGAAACAACTAGAAAATATGAGTATGGATTATATATTAAATAATAATGTTACTTCCAGGTTGTACTTTCTAAATGTGGTATTGTAGTTAGAAGAATGCTTTTGTTCTAAAAGGATGTATGTTGAAGTATTTAGGAATGAAGTATGATGTCTATGACCACTTCGATTCTCCATGGCTCATCACAAACTTATTTGTACACATGGAGAAAGAAATAGAAGGAGAAGAAAATTTTAGCAGAAATGTTAACAACAGATGAATCTAAGTGAAGGATGTAAGAGCATTAATTTAAGTATTATGGCAAATTCTCAGCAGTTTTGGAAATTTTTCAGAATAAAATGTTGGAATATAAGGAGTTTGGGCTCTGTCCTAGGGTCAGTGGAAGCCATGGAAAGATGTTAAACACGGGAGTGTCATAATCAGTATTCTTAAGTAAGGGACCAAAACCCAATTCAAACAGGAAATTTACTGATTCATGTGATCAAACAGATGGGGATGCTGGTCTCCAGAATCCAGACTTCAGATCCTTACTCCAACCTTTCTCTTATTTCTGTTTATTTGGAATACTTGGACTCATTCTTCTAATTGTAAACAAGAGTCTTCTGCCGGGAAATATGACCTCAGGCAAGTTTGAGTTAATTTCTTCATTTTTTTCAGAACCCCACTCCCACAAACAGAATCCACCAGGAAAGAATTCTGATAGGTCCTGGGGGGTGGTGCATATGTCCCCTTTGACTAATGGCTGAGGCTCTTGATGTGAGCAATGATAATTGGTTCCCTCTGGTCCTGCACTTGCCCCTGTGAATTAGTTCCTCCTCTGAGAAGCAAGTGCCAAGGCAGGATTCAACTTCCAAGGAATTTACAGGGAGGAACTCTAGTAAAGGGTTCAGTTGGAAGGCATCAGGAGCAGGCAGGGAAAGTCTCTGGACTGTAAGGTATGACACTAGTGAAAGGAGAGAAGGAAGAAAGGACAAAATAGGGAAGAGCCCCAGGCCACAGAAGAGTTTTAAGAAAGCCTTGGCCAAGGCTAATGGGAGAGTTCCCAAGGAAAGATTATCCACTGTAAATGTGCTATTTCAGGCAGGAATGCCCCAGAACCCTGCCATTCTTAATCATTGGCTTGGAGCAGCCTGGCAGAACCACAGTCTTGGTATGAACACCACGATGCATTCAAAGCGCCACAGCTGGAAACTGTCAGTCAACTGTGTCCTTCCTTACTCCCCTAGAAAGTGTTTTGGAAAGAGATCTGAACTGTACACCTCATGATTGCCCCACCTTGTTGGTTAGAAAGAAGATGAAAGAAGAGGTGCTGGGCAGAAAAAGTATAAAGCAGTAGCTGTGACACCCCACACTTCTCCTTGAGTGAAAGAATCCTGCTTTTCTTTGGCTCAGTTCTTTAGATTCCTGTGTCCTCACACAGTACAGGTGTGCAAGGATTAGGTTTAGACTCTGTAGGTGATCATAAAATAAGAGGTATACAACAGATTTTATTCACGAACAGCCTGATCCGACTCAGTCCAACTGGAGTGACTCCTGTGAAGTTAAAACATGCACTGGAAGTGTGAGGTTTAGTGTGTTTTTAAAAAGTTTGCTTCTCTGAATACCCTAACTTCTTGTTTCCTAATTAAATTTCAGGATGTCTGTGAATGCTCTTGGCTTTTTAAAATTATTTATTTATTTATTTTTCTAGATTTTAAAAATTTGTTCTAATTGGTGATACATGACAGTAGCATGCATTTTGATACATCATTACATAAATAGACTATAACTTCTCACTCTTCTGGTCATGGAATCATATATGTATATAGGGTAATAATGTCTGATTCATTCTACTATCCTTCATACCCCCATGTCCCTTCCCCTCCCTTCATTCCCCTCTACCTAAATCCAAAGTACCCCTATTTTCCCCTAGGCACAGCCACCACCACCCATTGTGAATTAGCATCTGCATTTCAGAGAAAGCATTCGGCTCTTGGTTTTTGTATGAATTATTAGTAGAGAAGAAGAACAAGACCAGGGGAAGGGAAGAGGGAAGGAAATTGGAAATAACTGGGGAATGAAATTGGCCCAATTATCTTGTCACATTGTGTACATGTATGAATAGGTGACAACAAATGCCACCATTATGTACAACCATAATGCACCAATTAAAAAAAAAAGGGGGGGGGATGGTTTTGTTAGTGGCAGAACTGGAATTGGAAACTAGCTTCCTTCATGGTCAACTTTTATTCTCTGCCTCCCCATACAGATAACCAGGGCTAGAGCACAGAGAGTCTGAATTGTCACCCAAAGATGGATGGGCTGTTTGGTTTGGAATATCAAACATAGAATAAGCATCTGATTCAGCAATATCTGAGTATATACTAAAAAAAATTGAAGACAACGACTCAAATAAATATTTGTACACTCATGTTCATAACAGTATCATTTGCAATAACTAAGAAGTCAAAGCAACTTAAGTGTCCCCTGATGGATGAATGGATAAAGTGAATGTGGAAAACACCTTCAACAAAAACCCTAACAGGAAAGGAAATTCTGAGGTAAGCTACAACATGAATGGAAAATTGAGGTCATTGTGTTAGCATAATAAGCTAAGATCACCAACGCTCTGGGTCAAGGCCAAGGAGGAATAACCTCTTTTTCCTCTTCCAAAAACTCAATTTTTTTCCTTCAAGCTTAGCTGGATCTCAAAATTAACAGGGTGGGGGGGAACCTATTTTCTTTAGGATAATCTTTACTCCTCTCACTAGGGAAAGATCCTGTTCTCTTGGTCCCAAGAAAACAATAGCAAATTACTTCAGTCTTGGCCTGGTGTTTCCTGGTCTGATTCAGTCTTTTTATCCAGGATTTTGGGAGTGACAGATGCCCCATAAAGAAAAAATAGGTCAATGTGATTTCACCTAATATTAAAAAATAAAAACGTACTGCAACAAAGAACTTATATTCCAATCACCTTCAGGTGGCTCATTTGGAAATACTGAGGAACACAGGGACAGAGGAGATAGAAATGACAAAGTCAGATTACACTCAGTATCCAAATAACAACCTCCTTTCCTGTCCCACATCTTTAAATCCACTATAATGAAGAATGCTCGCCAACCTTGAAGTAAAGATCCCTTTAAAATAACTGGCTATACAGGTATTTCCAAATAGGTATGTTCATGAAATGATTAAGAGAGTTAGCATTCAGCTTCATGGATATTTATTTTTGCCCTGAATGAGGCAGACAAGTGCTCATAAACATGAAGACCCTGGGATTCATGTTGTGCCTTCAACATCACATTTAGAAAATTACAGGTGCTCTATATGTTGTGAGTATAATAATTAAGTGTTCCTGATTTTAAACTGCATCTTGTTGGTGGCACTTACGAAGATAAACAAGTACACAGTCACTTCATTAAACTTGCACATTATTTGTGATGTGGTAGGTAGAAATAAAATTACCGTTTGCCTTGTATATCCCTGTAGATATACCTTCCTTTTTGAAGAGGAAGAGTTATCCTGCATTTGCCATGTTTGATTGAAAATGAAGAAAAGGAACTTTAATTATGGGGATGAACCTTGCTGGGGATGGAGACAACTCAAAGCTTGCCTCCAACTTCAATGGTGGGCTTTAAGCTGATCTCTATGTTTCCCTCTTCTCTGAACTCTCCTCATTCTTAATATTCATAAGACCCTGCAATCCACTCTTTCCTTGGTGCAGATTAGAATTATGTGCCCCGTAGATGTCTTGCAGCAGGGGAGGAAGGACAGGTGGGGAAAGAAATGTTAATAAATAATTGGATAGAAATAAAATAAAATTGTTCTGCAGGCTTTAACAGGGCAATACAAAGGAGAAGCCTGATCAGTAGTGTTTAATAGCCAGGGAGCCAAATTTAATTTAAAAGAGATTAGCATCATTGCCAAAAAATACCCACGTGTGTGTGTGTGTGTGTGTGTGTAATATGCATGTATGTGGGTGGGTGTGTGTCCTCAAATGAAAAAGAATAAGTTAATTAGTTTTTTTTTTTTTGTCTGGGTCAAATATAATTTCTGATTAGATTCCTGCTAGTCTCTGCAACAGTTATGCCCAGAAAGGAATCTTAGTAAAATTGGAGTTTGTTTGAGTTTCAAATTTGATTTTAAGATTCATTTATCCTTGGAAATGTTGTGTTGTTGTTTCCCTTCTCTGACTTCAAATGGGACAGCCATTGTGGACTGAAACCAGTATAAATAGCAAAGGAGTTCTAACAATGAAGCTTTCCTCTTGTGGAGCAAAGAGATCCCCAAAATATTTAAATGGAAGAGAAATAAGAGGAATAGAGTAACGACTGCTTTCAACAACTAAATAATTCCATTACCAAAATCCTGTGAGGAAAATTTCTTGAGATAAAGAACTACACCTTTGAAATATCTGCCCTGCTTATCTCTTAGGTTAGAAACCCGGTCACCTCTCTACCTCTGGGAATGGCCCTGCCCTGTCACCAACACAGTGGCACAGCTATGGCTGATTAGATGGAGATACTTGATCCAAACAGGAATCTGCAATTGAGACTGAGAACAAGCCATATGAAGGATGGCCAAACCAGTTACGTGTCAACCCTATGGCCTTTACCAGTGGCTTTTAAACTATGGACTACAAAGCAGAGAAAGCTGAAGAACATGAGGGAGAATTGGGGTGCTTCACCAGAGCATTCTATAAGCACTCATCTATGCTTCTAACATGTTCCTGGATATATTTTTGCTTTGGGGTTCCATAACGGTCCTTGTCATCTTTATAGCAAATTTCTTTTTTCGTCAAAATTAGATCTGATGAACTTCCGTTACTTTCAACTGGGAGAGCTCTAGATAATACTTTTGGAAATTGACTTTTGTAATTGTTTCCTTAAAGCTAAAAACTATTCCTGTATTAAATGTTAAGTTCAAAATAGCCCCATAGGAGCATTAGCATTAATTTTGATATTTTAAAATTATAGTATAGAATGTTTTAAATCCATCGTTTTGTCATTTTGATTTAATATGGTCTACAAAAGAATAAAATAAGGAATTAGTCAAAGATAAAAACTTCATGCCTTTCATTGGAGACTATGCCATGTTGAAGGACATATATTTTTAGGGAAAATTTCATTTTCATGAGTCTTTCTTGATATCCTCAAGATTTGACCTCTCTCTATTTAGGTACCAAACCATATTGTTTATGACTCTATTATAAGTGTGCCATGTTGTAAAGCAATTATAGTTATTATTCTCTGAAATTTACTGCAGCTTTATACTGTGCTAGTCATTGAGAACACAAGGTTGACAAGCTACAAGCCCAATCCTCAAGAGAAGACAAGCTGGCACAGGAGCATGTGAAGTGGGATTTCCTCTACTGCCTAAATGACTGACAAGTGCCTGTGTATCCTAGAGAGGGTGAGAGACATCTCCACAGGGATTGTTAAGAAAGAGCAGTCAATCCTGTGAATCTTAGCTCCTCAACTGAGTAAAACCTATACAACAGAACACTTTTTATAAGAAAAAAGAATTCATTGGAAGGTAATTCATAAAAGGAGAGAGCTCTATGCAAATCCCTCCTTTCTCCATAAGGGACAGACACCTACTACCCTCTTCAAGATAAGGTGGAGCTGTGGGTGTCCAGAGAATGAGACATGGTGTCCCTGGACTTTGAGACATCTAGAGACTGTTCTAGCTCTCACCTGAAGACTGGTGGAGGTTATGGCAATGACCTGAAAAAGAAAAGTGGTTGTACTTGGAATGGCCTACATATCTGGTGTTTGATGGGCTCAGAGTACAGAAGTTTACTCTGCAGAAAGGTAGTCAGGTGCAGTCATCCTGAAAGGACCCGGCTTTAGAGGACTGACCCTCAGGATGAGGGGACTCTGTGGGTATTCTGATGGAAGGCAGAAGCTAAAGAGTGAAAGGTTTGCAGACAAGTAACTCTCCAGTGAGATTTATAAGAGGATGCCCGCCAAGACAGCCCAAGAATCCACCCATGAAAGGACTGCCATTTGGGTGTGGAAATTTTTGCAGTCAAAGAGAGCTACAAACGACCTTGATTAAATAAATAAATATCTGCCCAGACCCATCTGCCTTCCTGACCCCAGGTCTGGAGGCACCATAAGCAGAAATGGAGAATTGGATAGGAGATGGGAAAGGGGATATTGGATTGCATTTGCAACTGATGTGGGAACTCCGATGTCCTTATTAAAAGGGATGAGATATGCCCTAGGTGTTACAAGGAAGGGGGAAAGGGAGATCTTCTAGTGTTTGGAAGCATTGGTAGGAGAAACCAAAGCCAAATTCTACTTACTCAATAGATGGGTCTGTTGGTCCTAGATGAAGGTATGGTGAGAAATGGTGAGCACAGACTAGTTAGTAGGGAGAAATCTGGGAAATAGAGCCCCAATCATCTGCTAAGAGTAAGAGATGGTGACAGTCAATGAATACAAGCACCTGTGATATGATCATGAACAAAACTTAACCTTTTGTGAAAATTAGACTAGTTTGGTCCAAACAAACACACACATGGATAAACTGAATACAGAAGTGAAATACAATAGAAGATATATAACACATGATCAAAATATGTTCTCTTGCTCACGTCCTGCGTGAGCCAGGGTTCCTGTCAGAGAGATGGTCTGGCTGCAAAATAAAAGCTATAAATAAAAGTAACACGAAATAAGCACAAAAGACCTTAAATTATAGTTGAAAGAGTGGGGACAGTGACAGAGTTAAGCCAACCAGAGGGATACAGATGTCTAACAAAGACAGAGGTACAGATCAAAGGGGATTGGTAGGTATAAGGTTTCAGTGTGGGAGGAGTCTTTATCTGGTGCTTGCTTCTTCACAAAAAATCAAGATATAGGTGGGGGATGGCAGGCTATTTGGCTCTTAGCGGGTCACACCCATCTCTAGTGCTGTGCTAAACTTGAGATGGAGCTAGGCCGGACATCAGGTGAACCAGGAATTCTCAAACCCGCAAGGTTGTTACTGGGAGTTCCTGATGCCAGGATTTCCTGCCTACTGGCTTCAACATGGCCTTTAATTCATGCACAGTTCACAGATGGTTCCCCACAATGTTCAACTGCAAATAATAAAAAAAAAAAATAGAAATAGAAACTGAATCCACCATGTAATATCATTCCCTCTTATCAAATTTATAAATGTTTAAAAGATAATAATGCTCATTTATTTGGGAAAAATACTTATTGGTAGGACTATAAAGAGCACTACTATTGGAAAGCAATTTAGAAAAATGTATCAGAATTAAAGCATGTGTATGCTTTGACCTAGGGACACCACTTCTAAATTTTATTCTAAAAAATTAATTGAATAACTTTTTATTCAAAAAACTATTTGGCATACAAACATGTGCCAAGATGCTTATCAGAGTGCTGTTTTTATTAGTAAAAAAAAATAACAAGCAAATAAACATGGAAAGACACCTGTGATATTAAGTGAAAATGCTTATTAGAAGTAATAGCTGATTCCTAGAGTTGTAAAAACATATATATATATATAGGAATATATTTGATATTTGTTATATTGGGTAATTATTTATATATTTTGTATATATGTAAATTATTTATATATATAGGTTAATAATTTGTTAGAGAGTTTTCCAATAGTTTTTATTCTTTAACTCTTTTGGTATTGACTAATTTTTTGTTTACAATGAACATGTATTAATTACTGTAATGATATCATTTTTGTTTTATGAAAATCAAAGAGGAAAAAAAAAAGTCCAGTCAGGAAAACTTTTCAGTCAAAGCATGGTTTGGGGATGAACCACAAAAGGACTGTTTAAGGCAGGTGTTTTAGCGTTCTTCCACATATTTATGTAGAAGAACTTTTATGGACAGCACTTATGGGCTATTCAATGTATTTCCTGATATATTGCCATGTAAGTTAGGGAAACCATCTGATGGATCCTGTGGGTTTTCATAATTGTAGTCTCTGCTTAGGTCTTAGTTTCAAAAAAAAAAAAGTCAAACTTAACCAGAGAAATTGAAAAGCCCAACTTTTTTTTTAAATTTTTATTGTTGATTGTTCAAAACATTACATAGTTCTTGATATATCATATTTCACAATTTGATTCAAGTGGGTTATGAACTCCCATTTTTACCCCGTATACAGATTGCAGAATCACATCAGTTACACATCCATTGATTTACATATTGCCATACTAGTGTCTGTTGTATTCTGCTGCCTTTCCTATCCTCTACTATCCCCCCCTCCCCTCCCCTCCCCTCTTCTCTCTCTACCCCCTCTACTGTCATTCATTTCTCCCCCTTGTATTATTTTTCCCTTTCCCCTCACTTCCTCTTGTATGTAATTTTGTATAACCCTGAGGGTCTCCTTCCATTTCCATGCAATTTCCCTTCTCTCTCCCTTTCTCTCCCACCTCTCATCTCTGTTTAATGTTAATCTTCTTCTCATGCTCTTCGTCCCTACTCTCTTCTTAGTTACTCTCCTTATATCAAAGAAGACATTTGGCATTTGTTTTTTAGGGATTGGCTAGCTTCACTTAGCATAATCTGCTCTAATGCCATCCATTTCCCTGCAAATTCTATGATTCTGTCATTTTTTAATGCAGAGTAATACTCCATTGTGTATAAATGCCACTTTTTTTAATCCATTCGTCTATTGAAGGGCTACGATCTACATACTGTGGGGTCGGGCTCCAAATTCCTCAATAGGACACCCATAGCACAAGAGTTAATAACTAGAATCAACAAATGGGACTTACTCAAACTAAAAAGTTTTTTCTCAGCAAAAGAAACAATAAGAGAGGTAAATAGGGAGCCTACACCCTGGGAACAAATCTTTACTCCTCACACTTCAGATAGAGCCCTAATATCCAGAGTATACAAAGAACTCAAAAAATTAGACAATAAGATAACAAATAACCCAATCAACAAATGGGCCAAGGACCTGAACAGACACTTCTCAGAGGAGGACATACAATCAATCAACAAGTACTTGAAAAAATGCTCACCATCTCTAGCTGTCAGAGAAATGCAAATCAAAACCACCCTAATATACCATCTCACTCCAGTAAGATTGGCAGCCATTATGAAGTCAAACAACAACAAGTGCTGGCGAGGATGTGGGGAAAAGGGTACACTTGTACATTGCTGGTGGGACTGCAAATTGGTGCAGCCAATTTGGAAAGCAGTATGGAGATTTCTTGGAAAGCTGGGAATGGAACCACCATTTGACCCAGCTATTCCCCTTCTAGGTCTATTCCCTAAAGACCTAAAAAGAGCATGCTACAGGGACACTGCTACATCGATGTTCATAGCAGCACAATTCACAATAGCAAGACTGTGGAAAAGCCCAACTTAAACCAGGAAAATCTGCTTGATGTTGTGGTAATGGTCCTCCATGGTCAACCCATTGAAGATGGCATTTCTTTTCCCACCAATGGCAGACATGCCAATTGCTATTTTTAAGCTAGACTTTCTCGGCAATATGAGTGGCTTCACGTGTAGTCTGGGATGTGTCAGTGGCTGGGGTGTGGATTATGGACCCATGCCCTCTCTCATGTAAACCCAGATTGCTGCCCACAAAGTCTTTACCCAGAGAGTCATGATTTTCAGCCAAAGGCATTTCTCCCCTCTATGTGTGAGTGGTACATATTTGAGATAAAAAGTTTTACTTATGAGCCTGTGTCCAACTAGTATTTTTTTAATTAAAAAACTATTCAATTCTGTATGATCAACTTGTCAGAATAAACAGCTAAATCCTTAGCTACAATCTGTGTGCCCATGGTATTGACAAATGTTTACTATAGGCTCAGATTGACAGAAAGATATGTAGAACCACTTGAAGAAGCAGGCTTTTAGCTGAGTTTTGAAGGCTATAATGGACACTTGTTGGGAGGTCAACCACAGAATTGAGAGATGGAAGGGATTTTAGAAATATTCTAAGCCCCCATCTTGCCATTAAGGAAAAGTGGCTTCTGTGGCTTTTAAAATGTCAGGGGCAGAAGTGATACATGAGTAGCAATACAAATTTACAAATTGCAAAATCCTATTTTGATGTCATTGGTTTATATCACACAATACATAATACTACTTTAGTAATGTGATCTCGATTGATCATAAGATATTTCTGACTTGCTTCTATGAAAATCATTCTATTTAGTCATAAAATTTATACTCTTAGTGACTTCATGTTCAATTGGTATAATTAAATGATATTGGTCACTCTTGGCAAATGCAAGATGGCAAATAATTTTTTATAATATTTGATTTTGAGAAGGATCTTCCACTAATGTGACTGTTACTAAGTAGTTAAGGATTTTTATAGAGATGACAAATTGGGATAAATTTCTGATGAATTATGCCAAAAAAATACATCTCAAGCTGGCAATTCTCAAAGGATTATTTCTCTAATAAAGATTCAATTCTTCATACAAATTAGTTTCACCCAAATATGAATTTAATTTTAAATGCAAATATATCGCATAGTGTTTTAGTGTTTCCTCTGACATTTTCTGTAACTTGTAGAGACCAAAAAAATAAACATAAATGGCTCGATTATTAGTGTACAATTCAAAATGCTTGTTTATGCATTCTATCACTCTTCACTCAGTTATAAGAAAACATTCAATTTAATAGTGCCTTCTCCTCCTTAAAAATCAACTTCTCTGAGGTTTCATATAAAATAATTTTCTTTTTCATACAATATAATGATTTTTTAATATTTATTTTTCAGTTTTCGGTGGATACAACATCTTTATTTTATTTTTATGTGGTGCTGAGGATCGAACCCAGCGCCCCATGCATGCCCGGTAAGCGCGTTACCACTTGAGCCACATCCCCAGCCCAATAATACAATGATTTTTAGATTTAACATTTATATACATTTATATCTAAGCCTATAGATACTTGTTTTCCATTGTTCCTACAGTTTTCAAAAGAAGAGATTCTTTGCGGTCCAATAGCTCAATTATATAACTAATTATTATTGCCATTTTGCATATTTTTTTTCTTGTAATAATCAACTGCCAAAGTTATGGTCTGAGTGCATTAGTTTCTGCACTGACATTTGGGTTGGAGAATTAACATCTGTGTAGATGATGCAAGGGTAGGTTCTGGGGGCAGATAGGCCAGCTGTTCTCCTACTGTAGGCTCTAGTGCCATGTGAAGTCTCTCTTTTCCTGGGGCCATGGCCACTGCCACCATCTGCTGCTTCTGCTGCTATTGCTGACATCACTACCAACACCCCACCCTGGCATTTTCTCTGAGGCACCACAGCACTCCAGGTTACTGAAGGTATGCATGTAGGCATGTGGCAGTGTGTACTACTGGTCAGTACTCACATTGCTAGCTGCTTGCTGTGTTTGTGGGTCTGAGCCTACACTTGCTCACAAATACACCTAGTGCATCTTCTCTGCTCATATGCATATTATGTTGTCTCTTCAGATTTCACTTTCAAAACACAAGTTCAAAGATCAAATTATTAAGAAATTCAAGATGGTGATAGCAGAATGTTAAGCCAAGCATGGAGCCCTGTTCAGAGAGCTGGACCCTGTGCAACTATCTGGGCTGCATGCCCACAAAATTGGCCCTGTCCACAACAAAGATTGATCCAGTCCAAAATGTTAATAGTATGGAGGTTGAGAAATCTGCTGCAGATTAATTTTGCCTGATTTAGAATTTAATTTAAATGGTATCCAACTGTATATAATTCTACCCATCCTTTTTATACTTATTGATAATTTTAAATCATTTTATAATCATTTATAATTTTTTGAATTCACATACAATAACTTTACTCCTTTGAGTGCACAGATCTGTGAGTGTTGACAAGTGCATAGAGTTGGGTAATCAACACCACAATAATCAATATAGAGAAAAGTTCCATTACCTTTCAAGATATAGCTCAGGTGCAATTAGAGATAATAGAACAGAGACCTACTGCATGAGAAACAAGAATCTGTATTTATGCAAGAATTTTGAGTATGATATGGAAACTACTTGATTTGGGAGTTGAAGGAAAAAGAATATGATCAAATCCATGTGACTGAGACTGCAAAAGGGGGTGTCTGCTGGTGGTACAAAGAAATTTGTGAGGAATTAATCAAGTGATTATGTATTTTTAATAATCTGGATCTGGATCTGGATCTGGATTTTTCTGAAATACTAGAGTGTCCTTCATTCAGAATCATACTGGGACTATTGGATTTATTTCTGACTGTTACTTCTGAGATTGCTTCCTTCTATTTAGGCAGAACAAAATAGCAAAAGGAAAGGAACATATGGATAGAATAAGCACGTACAATGTATCATAGCCCAAGGCAGGTGATTCTACCTGGGGAAATATCTCGAGGTGTTACAGATTGATTTGTGGTCTTAATTAGTTTAAATATTCCCAAGTACATTTTGAAAAGAAGATAACACACAGTCTAGCTGAAAAAAAAAGAAGAGAAAGATCATAATGCATAATGTACAAAAAAAAGTCAACATAGGGAATGTATTTAAGACAGCAGTTTCAACACTCTATTTCATGAAATAGCAGGTGGCAAAATGAGTCACAAATGCCCACATCAATTTTTTTCTACTATTATTCTGTGTTGGCTAACTGAATTGTGTCCAAATTTTACAAAAATGAAACAGGAATCTGGCTGTCCAGGCAGCGTAACTGGAATGGGTCAAAGCATTTGATATCAGCTCTGCAAATTCCCAGAACTGGGTATAATGGACAAAATCTAAGCTGTGCGCCTATATGTGTACACAAACTCGTACCCCCATCTATTATCCAAAGAGGCGTTCCATAGACTTTTATGGGGTGTTTGTGAGGTTGTGTGTAAATAAAAATTAAATATGCATCTGTTTTTGTTTTATAGGCCCTAAACTTGATGAAATAATTGAGCATTTGCTTATTGAGCCGTGATGTTGTCCTTCTGTTCTATGATGCTTAGATTTTTGGATTGCCAACTGGCAAGAAGTGATTTCCAATGGAGAGAATGTTTCCTTCCAGACACAGTGGATTTATCATAAGGGAGATAATAGCAGAAGAAAAGGAAGGCAACGGGGGACTTGGGAAGGCAGAAGGAGAATGTCTAGAGGCAGTGTGAGTGGTGAATAAATATTCATGGGTGATGGCAGGCATTGGTAAATAATAATAATGTTATAAAAATATCTCATATTTGTTATAAAAACATAATATTCTAAGACACTTCTTATAAGATTATAATAAAATATTTCTTGGACATTACCTTGCCCAAGATTGAATCAAGATAAAATTAAAGTTAATTTGATATTTATCTTCAAGTGGTCTCTATTCTTTCCTCTCGTGCATATATATATATATGTATGAACTAAAGCTTGTAATTTGATTTCTGAAAGTAACTGAGATACAACCTCCCAACTCCCCTTCTTTCCTTCGTAATCCATGAATAACATGGGCTGTTAGTCATGCCTGGGGGCGCTCATAGAATGGCTTCACCAAGAAATGACATGTCAACTTTAACTTGGCTTTTATGGCAGATTTTATAGAGAAGAAGAAAAATAACTGTTTATCAAACCGACAGTGACTAGCATCATCACTGACTAGGTTTCTTGAAATGCAAACACTGACTCCATTTGAACACATGCACATTTCGTTCATGGTTCTTTTGTCTTAAAATGTTAAGGATTACTCATCTTTATAATTTTTCTGGTTCAGGTAAATTCGGAGCACGTGAAGCAGCACTGAGCCAGAGAACAGTCTGAATCTAAGGACCACTGCCTACCAAGCCAAACTAGGGTTTATCACAAGGGCTAGTTGATTCTAGAATGTGCTATTAATCCTATGTATATACAGAATTGAAAAGGGAATGGGAAAAGGAGGAAGCAAAAAAAATATCAATATTTAAAGAGTACTTATTATGCATGGTCAGTGCGATCACATTGTCTTCAGAGTCCATGTAGTGACATCTACCTACACTGGAGAGATGGCCATGAGCCACAGCAAAAAAAAAGAGATTGTCCTTTTGTGTTTAGAGGATTTGGAAACTCTCACAATATCAACCACAGTCAACGTCTTTTTTAGTAGAAATTACTTCTGTTGCATCCTCTTTTAGGGAAAGGTGGAGTGAACAGAAAGTGGCATTTTAGGAAGAATGACAGGCAAAGGTTGTCAAGGCAGGTGGAAACACCATCGAAGAACCATCCCAAAGACCTTGCTGAAAAGAAGAGCAGGGTTCTTGGCTAAGTAGCACTGAATTGTGCTGCTTGCAGAGCAAACTTATACCCACAGTGAGTGTGGTTAACGTGAAGGTGCGCCTCTTCAGGACCACACCTCTTACAGTGCAGGTCACACTCATGACAGAGAAAGGCAAGAGCACACAGACTAGTGACCAGGACCTGACCCTGGACATCTCTGATGGGCTGGACTTGTTCTAGAGCTTTCCACCAAATGGGCCAAGGTGTTGCTAGATATGCCTTATATTTCAGCTCCTACTTCAGGCCCTCTCTGCTTCCTTCCCCTCTTCTTCTCAGGTTGATCCCTAATAAACACTGTGCTTCAGCATCTGATTCTGGAGAATCCAACCTACAACAAATGTCTTTAGAGGAGAGAGAAACTCCTGAGGATGTCTCAATAGCTGTGGCACCTACTGTGTGGAACACCATGCAGATAATACCCTTTGTTCTACTCCCCTGCTTATAATAAATCTCTTTGATATATGTGTGCTTTGCCTAAAAGGAAAGAATGTGCTGATCAGGACTTTTGCCACATCCAAAGTTCCTCCACTGATCCCATACCTTCTCCACCCCCCCCCCATTATGGATTAGCATCCACTTATCAGAGAAAACATTTGATCCCTGTTTTTTTTGAGATTGGCTTATTTCACTAAGCATGATATTCTCCAACCCCATCCATTTACCTGCAAATGCCATAATTTTATTCGCTTTTAATGCTGAGGAATATTCCATTGTGTATATATACCACAGTTTCTTTATTTATTCATCAGTTGAAGGCAGCTAGGTTGCTTCCCCAGTTTAGCAACTTTGAATTGTACTGCTATAAACATTAAAGTGGCTGCGTCACTGTAGTATGCTTAGGTATAAACCGAGGAGTGGGATAGCTGGGTCAAATGGTGGTTCCATTGCAAGTTTTCTGAGGAATCTCCACACTGCTTTCCAGAGTGATTGCACCAATTTGTAGTCCCATCAGCAATGTATGAGTGCACCCTTTTCCCTACATCCTTGTCAACATTTATTGTTACTTGTATTGTTGATTGTTGCCATTCTGACTGGAGTGAGATAAAATCACAGAGTAGTTTTAATTTGCATTTCTATAATTGCTAGTGATGTTGAACATTTTTTTTTCATTTATTTGTTGATCATTCTTACTTCTTCTTCTGTAAAGTGTCTGTTCAGCTCCTTAGATCATTTATTGATTGGGCTATTTATTTATTTATGTATTTTTATGTTAGCTTTTTGAGTTCTTTATATATCCTGGAAATTAATGCTGTATTTGAGATGCAGGTGGTAAAGATTTTCTCCCATTCTGAGGACCTTCTCTTCACATTATTGATGGTTTCCTTTGCTGAGAGGAAGCTTTTTAGTTTGAATCCATCCCATTTATTGATTCTTGATTTTATTTCTTGCATTTGAGGAGTCTTGTTAAGGAAAATGGGGCCTAATTTGAAACGGTGAAGATTTGGGCCTAGTTTTTTTTTTTCTATTAGGCATAGGGTCTTGGTCTAATTCTTAGGTCCTTAATCTACTTTGAGTTGAGTTTTGTGCATGGTAAGAGATATGGGTTTAGTTTCATTTTGCTGAATATGGATTTCCAGTTCTTCCAACACCATTTGTTGAAGAGGTTATCTCTTCTCCAATGTGTGTTTTTGGCTTCTTTGTATAGTATGAGTAAGTGTATTTATGTGGGTTTATCTGTCTTTTATTCTGTACCATTGGTCTACATGTTTATTTGGGGGCCAATATCATGCCGTTTTTGTTACTATAGTTCTGTAACATAATTTAAGGTCGGTAATGCCTGCTGTTTCACTCTTAATGCTAATGATTGCTTTGTCTATTCTGGGTCTTTTATTTTTCCAAATGAGTTTCATGATTGCTTTTTCTATTTCTATAAGGAATGACGTTGGGGTTTTAATTGGAATTGCATTAAATCTGATCAGGCCATCTTAAGTATCTTGTTCACCTGGCAGTTGTATTTTTCTTTACAAATAAGTAAATTTGCCCTTTGATTAACTCACTTTCTGAAAACATTAAAATGAGTCTGTTCCTGGGACATGGACTCATTCTCAAAGTGTCTACAAATTCAATATCTTGAACCTGTAGGATTCAGAACACAAACTGGACTATGGCGAGGTCAATGCTATGTTAGGGAACAGATTATTTCGTCTAACATGCCATCCTTTGATGGACTCTTCTGCCTTACATTCTTTAGGGTTCTTTTAGTTCTCTCAGTCTTGAATACCACCATTTCCACCACCACAGTATAGGTCTGTGCCCCAACCTTGACCAGTGAATTTCCCTCTTCTGGAATTTGGATTTCTAGTGAAGATGCGAACTAGGGGCCCGAGGGCAGTTGGAGTTGAGTCATAGGATATTGAGGCTCAAGAGATTGTCCTTGAATTCCTGGTACTGCTTTTCCTAAAACCTTCCTAAGTTCCTCGAACTTCCAAGCCTTGTTTATTCAGCTCTTCTTTGATTTGTAAACTATCCTAGCAGTCTTCCAACGAATTCTCAAATTATTCAATGTATTGTCAGGTTTCAGGAGGTAAACAGAACCTACTTTTGAGTTTTGGTAAATGCAGAGGATTTTAACTGGGTGAGGGAGATCTGTGAAGTCAACCCCACACTGTGACACCCCCTAGAGATTAGCCACAGAAGAATGCTACTGTCTGTCACCTTCAGGCTGCAGGGACAAGGTGAAGAGATGATGTTTGCAGAGCCAGGAACACAGGGTTGCCTGAAAGAATCTGGAACCATAGTAGACCTGCCTGGAAGGACCCAAAAATAATACAGGAGACCCAGTTGCAGCAGGAGAAACTGCTGGAGGCAGAGGGCAAGGCTGACCAGGTCAGCCCAACTGTGTTTCAGAGTCCAGTGCCCCACTGTCCAGATACCTTTCAGTCACCTGAAAAATTCCCTAACCACTGGGGGCGATCTTCAGAAGCAGAGAGCTTCTATTCCTCAGATGGTCATTTGTACTATGGATTGTAGATCTTGTTGAAATGGTAATTATATAAATCATACACTGTGCCAGGCACTGTTCAAATTTTTTTCTCATAAAGTAGATGTAAACACCCAATACAAACTCATGTAGCTGCAAGGAATTGGCATTAAGAAGGGCCGACCCCAAATCATATGTATTCAAGACTTTTTCAAGACCACCCAAGAAAAGGTTAATTTAACCTTGCTCTCTTAATAATTCTAAACTGAAAATATATGTGTCATGTGAAAAAAAAAAGAAAGAAAAACTGGTTAGGTGAGTTCTAGGAGGGTGGAGAATCAAGAAGCAATTGTCAAAACCTCAAGGAGAAGCTGGAAAGTTACTGGATACACATCAATTTGCTAATAATATGTTTTTAAAATGTCAATTACTTTGCACAAATCCCTCTAGCCCATGAAATGAGTTTCTATGAAATGATTCCTATTTTTTTGCTGTTATTTTACCTCTAATGCATGTTTCTTTTGTGTTCTCATGAAATGAGGCTGTCTCGCTGTAGGTTATGTGTTCACTTATTTTTATAAATATCCTGCAGAAAAATCATACCTTTTATGGAACAAATATTTTTAGCAGGTGTTCCAGAGCAAGTGCTTATGATGTTGTCTCCTTGGCATCTTGGTATATAATTTAAAAACTGCTAAGGCCATAGATTTTCAATTTTATTTTTGCCCATGGAAATTTACAAGTGAAAACAGATACTTTAAAAAGAAAAACAAGACTACCAACCACTTTTGATTTGTGGAGCAAAAAAACTAGCAGAAATCACTCAAATGTTCCCTAAAGGAAGCTGGGTTCAAATGTCAACTTTGATTCAAAGCTATCTCTTAAAGTACATACAATTTAAGAGAGGTATGGTTAAAACCTCCACACTCTCCTAATAACTCGATAAACAGGATTGTTGCTGATAATTTATAAGAAGTGATAAGATTTAGCCTGGACACAATGATGAAAGTTACTTAATGGACAACTGAGCCAAAATGGCGGTAGTTTGGCTTCGTGCACATAAAACATTCCAATAGTCAGTGGTCTCTGCATATACCTGATTTCCAATTCTAACAACAGACAGCCTGAGAAGAGTTGAGTTAAAGTTTCAGAGATCTCTGCTCCTCCTGGTTTCCAGACATGGTGGAAAAGGGAGCAAATAAAGGTTGACTTTACAGTGCATAGGACTAAGCCCTTTCTTGAGTTACGGAGACACTTGCTGTACTACCGGTCAAATTTAGAAAAGATTGCATGTCTCTTAAATCCCTCAAGACTAAATTCAGACCCTGAGGTAAAAATATCTTGTAGTTTATCAAGTCAGTCATAGAGGTCTAGTTTCCAAACTCACAGACTGCAAGAGATAAAAGTTTCAAGAATATAAAGATGCTGAGTTATGTTCCAATTCCTCCTCCTTCCCTTCAAACATTACTATCATTCATTTTACTCACTCATGGGCTAGGATCACCCAGTACATTGTCACTAGTATTGCTTCACACAGTGAACTATTAGACTAAGAAGAAGAAAAATAAAATATACCATTTTACCTTGAAATTCAGCAAAATTACCTGTTGTAATTTCAGATCTGGGATATTCCTGAAACAGCTCATGTTTTGAGAGTCTAATCCCTAATGCAGCAGGTTCAGAGTGTGTGTGTGGGGGGGCTTTCAGGCAATAATTAGGGCTTTGACCACATCACTAGATCTGTCCATTTTCTGGGTTAATCCTTTGATAGATGAATGGACTACTGGGTGGTAACTGTTGGCAGGTGGGGCCTGGCTAAAGGAAGTAGGTCAGTTGTCAGGGTTGTGGTCTTGGACTACATCTATCCCTGCCCCTTCCTTTCTCTCTGTGCTTCCTATCATGACCCAACAGCTTTCTTTCACCATGCCCTTCTGCCATGAGCTCACCTCGATTGAGAACAATGGAGTCAACCACCCGTGGACGGATACCTCATGGTTTTCAACCATGAACCAAAAATAAACTTTTCCCCCTTTAAGTTGTTCTGTTTAGATATTTTGGTCAAAGTGACAAACAGCTGAAACATACCTGGTAAGCGTCCCTACTTACCAGTGCGTGGCTCTAGCCCTGATATTCCAAATAACCAAATCTCAGGTGTGATTCCCTGCCTGCCTCTCTCCAGATTTCAGAGTTGTAATGTGCCTTACAACTTCTATTCTCTGACAAGTGCATGAAAGGTTATTAATTTTCAGTTTGTTCAACTTTGTCTTATTTTAAGGATGAGATGAAATTTAAACTCTTTTACATGTCCAACCTGAAACTAAAAGCCTTGACCATAATTTTTTTTTTCAGCGGGGACTGGGGATTGAACCCAGGGGTGCTTAACCACTAAGCAACATCCCCAGCCCTCAAAATATTTTACTTTGAGACAGGATCTTGCTGAGTTGCTTAGGGCCTCACTAGATTTTTGAGGCTAGCTTTGAACTTGGGATCCTCCTGCCTCAGCCTCCCAAGCTGCTGGGATCACAGGCGTGCACTGCCACACCTGGCCCTGATCATAACTGTTTTTAAGATGTTACAGGTACAATTGAAGCTCATGGCTTTCCTTTCATTCCCTTCCCTATTCCAGGGAGATAGTTATCATGGAGATGCCAGCCCAATGACCTTGGACCTCCAGTACTATGAGCTAAATATACTTCTATTTTGATACATAAAAATGTTTTTAAAAGAGAAAGTGAATAAAAAAATAATTGCAGACAGGAGAAATAAGATAAGCTTTAAACATATCTAGGAGATTTGGCAACTAGATTTATCTCCTCCTGCATGAATAGTTGAGCTGAAGGATAAGATCTCTCTTTCCCCCTGAAATTATTTGATTCTTATGCTTTCATGTGTCACTGCCTTTTAGATTCATGTCATAGAGCTCTTCCCTGTTTCAGCATCTTACCTGTTCTATGCCTAAGTGAAATAAGCAGAAATAAGAATTCTACTATGACTATGTTTGCAGACAGTGTAAGCCACTTGTTTCGTTGTGTTTTAATTTTTTTTTTTTGTAGTTGTAGGTGGCAGCTTGTAATTCTTGATCCTAATTCATATAACATGTTAGTATTTGTGTATTTATACTTCCTTCCCCCGGTCCTTACAAAGTGACTGAATGCACAAGCAAATTCCCAGAAATGAACCCAGTTTTTATATATTAGTTGCAGCATTTTTGTAAATGAGGAATCTGAACATAACAAGTATTGATTCCTCCTTATTTGTAGACCCACTATCTCAGGATGGCTGACAGTGATCCTGCAGTGATCAGTCACTGCTCTGAGTGCTCAACAAATATTAGGGTTCTTCATAACAAGTCGTGAGGAAGACACGGTTATTATCCCCTTTACATAGATAAGAAAACTAAAGAGCTAGAGATTAATGGCTGAATTTGAGCTACTCAGTTGTCAGTGTTGTGGCCGATCAGGCTGCCCAGAAAATTGATCCAGAGATAGAGATTAGTGTCGAGAGATTTTAATAAGTGCTCTCAGGATAAACTCTTTTAGAAGGGAAGAGCATGTACTGTGCAGAAAGAGAACTTGGGTTTATCGCCTTTGTCAACACCATGATATCTCTGAAGCTGGGCTGGTCCTTCAGCGTGGTTCCAAGTTGGGTAAGGGAGCCACAGTTTCACACTGTCTAGTCATTGGATGAAGACTGCTCTTGGAGAAGTGGGTACCACCCTGATGAAGCAGCTCTCTTCAGGCAAGAAGAGAGTTTTCTTTCTTTCTTTCTTTCTTTCTTTCTTTCTCTCTCTCTCTCTCTCTCTCTCTCTCTCTCTCTCTCTCTCTCTCTTTCCATGGATTGAGCCAGGGGTGCTTAACCACTGAGCCACATCCCCAGTGCTTTTTACTATTTTATATAGAGACAGGATATTGCTGAATTGCTTGGGGTTCACTAAGTTGTGAGGCTGGCTTTGAGCTTGCTATCCTCCTGCCTCAGCCTTCCGAGACACTGGGATTACAGGAAGGTGGCAAGGGCCTGGAGAAGGTAGTACACATAACAAATACTAACATGTTATATGAATTAGGATCAAGAATTGCAAGCTGCCACCTACAACTACAACCAATAGATCAACACTGAGAGAAATCCAAAGAAAAGATCAGTGTGATCTCATCACTAGAGATCCCAAAAGGGAAAGAGGCTTAGGAGACGAGGACGGAGCCTGAAATCCTGAAAATGCACTCAGGGATGCTCAGATGTAGAAGAAAATGAAGAGGCAGCCAGAGAAACCAACAGGACTTCCAAAGCTCTCTGATGAGCTCAGATTTAAAAAATAAAAAATCATGCTTTAAAAAAAATGGAGGAATGCATGCAATGAATTCAAAGTGCAATATGAACCAAGTCCACGGGACGTCAGGGACTCCGCTGACTACACCAAATCCAGCAGGAGATAAAGATTGCAAAAGATGGACCGACCAAGAGGGAAGGTCAGAATGGAAGGCGGCAGGAGGGGGCCTTGTGCTTCATGGGGAAGGGGCTTCACACATATGTTTGTCATTATGAAAGTAATACAGCATTGTTTAAGTTGA
Organism: Marmota monax; assembly: GCF_021218885.2. Lineage (NCBI taxonomy): Eukaryota > Metazoa > Chordata > Mammalia > Rodentia > Sciuridae > Marmota > Marmota monax. The sequence goes on along the minus strand of NW_026695215.1, from coordinate 22,329,150 downwards.
TCTGGGAAGCAAACAGATGGAAAAAATAAAAACCCTTTAATATCACCAAAAAAAAAAGAGAGAGAGAGAGAGAGAGAGAGAGAGAGAGAGAGAGAGAGAGAGAGAGAGAAGTGGAGCATTCAAGCCACTAGGAGAACAAGTTTCTTAGTCCTAAAGGGGGAAGAGTGCAGTGCATCTAGTATCCATTACATGTGTGCCTATGCATCAATCAGGAATTTTCTTAAAAGGCTGATGAGATTCAGATTCCGTGGGCTAGGACTGAGATTCTGAAACTCAACCAGCTCCCAGCTGATGCCAATGCTGCTAGTTTGTGATATCGAGGCAACTGAAATGCTGCAAAGCTAAGAATAGAACCTCAGCTGTCTGCTTATGAGTCTGGGGTCTTACCACTCTGCTGCTTTGCTTCCTAGAGAAATTCTCTACTACAATTTTAATTCCAAAAAACTAACTTGGTGTACCATGCCAGACTGACTAGCTTTGAAGCCTTTTTTCAGGCCTTCTGGCCTACGACTTCAACAAACATACCATCCCAAGCATTTCTTTATCACAAAGACTTCATTTGGGCTACGGAAACTTCTAGGCTTAGCTGTACATGTTCTTGTAAAATCCAATTCTACCAAAGAACTGTATTAAGTCAGCTTAGCCAGAACTGCCCATCTTCAGAATTTTATCATCCTCAGTCTCTGACAGGTTCTTCATCCTCCACCATCCCCCGCCCAGGTGATGTCTTATCACCTTGCCTATTGTTAGTATGAATCATCTTTGCTCAAGAATCCAGAATCCCCTTTACCAATAATGCTCCCTCCTAAAAATTTTCTATTTCCTTGTTCCTTGGCCATAGATTCCTGTTCAGCCCAGCTGTATTTGGAGTTGAGCCCAATCTCTCTCCCTCACTATAATATACCATTGCAGTAGTCCTATATCTATCGTGGGGGTCTCAAATATAGTTTTCCTTACTGTGATTTAACAAGTATCATCAAATATTGTTTTCTTTAACATTTATTGCTGCGGTTTATCACTGCTGGCTTTTTTAGTTTTTCTCTTCATTTTAAATAAGGCAAAAAAATTCTTTTTTTAAGTCAGTCACTTCTACAAAGTGTTGCTGATCCAATCAGCCCAAGCAAATTTCACATCTTATTATTCAGTGCTAAGAAGTTTGCAAAAATCTTAGTGATGTTTTTATCTAGGAAGTTCTTTTCAACTAGCCTGAGAGTTCTTTCATAGTTTGACCTTTAAGCAAGCATATCCAACATGAGAATGACCCCAGATACTTTGCATTCATAGTTTGAGGCACACATTGGTTACTATTATTTTTTATCAGAAAATTACCATTTTTTCCATTTAAAGAGTCTATTATGTTCTTAGGTATAATTTTATTATGTATTAGAGCCAATTTGTTTCCCCAAAAGAGCCAATCTTAATTTCATAATGAGAACCAGCGAGAGAATTGGATTTGACATCCAGGTTCATTTATGCCCAATTTTTCTAGAAGCACCTCTATTCAATAAAGTCAAATTTATACTAAGAGCTTCCCAGGTTACAATATTCTATTAATTATATGATGATACCTTTCTTACTATGTATGCTGCACAATCTCAGAGGGAAGAAGATAAGTTTTCTATGCAATTTTATAATGTCCACACAAATTCTTCCACTTTTTATCATCTTAAAACAAGCATGTAAATACACACACACACACACACACACACACACACAGAGTCTTTCTTAGTTTTCTCTTCATTTCAAATAAGGCAAAAAAATTTTTTTAAATCATATATATATATATGCATATATATGTGCATACACACACATACACACACACACAGAGTCAAGTTGCTTAATGAAGAGGTTAGTCCTAAGAAGTGCATCATTAGGTGATTGTGACATTGGACAAACATCATAGAGTGCACTTACACAAACTAAGATGACTATGATGTCATTAGGTGATAACATCTTATAGAACCACCACTATGTATGTGGTCCATCATTGATTGAACATCATTATATGGTATATGACTCTCTCACTGTGTGTGTGTGTGTGTGTGTGTATGTGTGTTTCTTTAGAAAGATTAGGTAGCAGAGATATGGGAAAGAGAAAGTGACCTACTTGAAGACATTTATTGAGTTGAAGAAATATAATCTTGAACCAGGCAACACTCTGGTTCAGAAACCTCTTCTAGCTCAGTCTGTTCCCTAGGCAACAAAAGCCTGTATTAAAAAGAAAAAAATAAGAACTTGGAGTAGTTAAGGTTTTAGAGGTATTCTTCATTCAGGAGATTCACAATGGAAATGGATTTGTTTGAATGCAGTTTTTAATGGTGACTTTATCAGACCTTAGGTCTGCAGATAGAGTAGTTTGCCTCTTGAGTGACAGTTCTCTAAGTGTGGTCCCTAGACTGGCAGGAGCCACAGCATCCCCCTGGGAACTTGTTAGAAATATGAGTACTCTTACCCTGTCCTAGATGCGCAGAATCAGAAAATGGGCCAGGAGGAAGGGAGAGGGGAGGCGGTATACTATTTTATACGCCCTCCAAGTGGTTCTGAAGCCCCAGAAGTTTGAGAACCACTGTGGCTACAAAACACTGTTTGGAACTGCTTCTGTTCCAGGGTACTTCTCAACACACATGTATGGGCACAAAATCTTTAAAGTCTTAGTTTGAAGGAAATTGTACTAGAGCATCTGTATCAGAAACAAACTCCTTATGCAGAAGGATTGGGTTAGGATAGATAGTCTCAAAAGCTAAAGCTCTTTTTTTTAAAAAAAATATTTTTTTAGTTATAGATGGATGCAATATCTTTATTTTGTTTATTCATTTTTATGTGGTGCTGAGGATCGAACCCAGCACCTCACATGTGAGGGGCAAGCGCTCTGCCACGGAGCCACAACCCCAGCCTCCTCAAAAGCCCTTTTGAGTGCCTTTTTTAAATGCCTGAACTCAGAAGTTGCATGTTGCATGGGCACACCAAGCAGTGAAGACACCACCGTGAAATTTAACTTTGAGCAATATCTGGAAAAGCAGTCAGCAGCAGGAGACATCTTTCAGGAGGAAAAAAGGTTTCTTTATTCTTTAAATAGAGTGGAAAATGACTCCCATCGGATTGTTAAAAGCAGCCTTCCTGTTGAGGGAGAGATGTAGATTTCGATGCTCACTCTTTTCTTCCTGCTGCTTAGAGAGAAGGTCAGGGAAGATAAAAGCTGTAAACAGGAGAGAAGATACTGTCTTAATTTGGCTCCTGGACTTTCTTCCATTTGCTAATTGATATTGGGAAGGTAGCTATATATCAGTAACCACTGTTGGGAAGACCAGACTCATTTCCAAAACCATGGAAGAGATGATCTAGTGTGTTCACAGCCAATAGCTAAACGTTGGATATAGTTATCTGAAATCCTGCAACTGTCCATCCCAGTCCTAAAGACAATTAGTTATAAGCTAGTCAAAGAAAAAAATTATGTAATGACATATGAAAATAAGAGCAAAGTTTGTTTAAGCTTCAGCTTTGATATTAAGGCTTAATGTAACAAGGGATGTTTGGTTGTTTTAAAAATCACTTTTGAATTAACATCCAGAACTGTATTAAGTGCTGAAATACAAGATCTACATAATTCTATATTTTTAAAACTGTAACAAATGGTGAAATTACTGGTTCCTCATTCACTAATGGCTCATAGCTACCATTTGTGTTTCCAAAACACTATCTCATTTAATCCTGACAATTTTCTTGAGTCGCACCATAAAATCTTCACTTTGAATGTGAGAAAACTATTGTTAGAAAATTTAGACAAGTTCACCCAGGTAGTAAACAGTGAAGGCAAGAAGATGTGACACCTAATCTGACTCCAAACCCTATTCTTTTTTTGAGTCTGGGGGGTGGGTACCAACAATTGAACTCAGCGGCACTTGGCCACTGAGCCACATCTCCAGCCCTATTTTGTATTTTATTTAGAGACAGGGTATCACTGAGTTGTTTAGTGCCTCGCTTTTGCTGAGGCTGGCTTTGAACTCACCAGCCTCCTGCCTTAGCCTCCCCAGCCGCTGGGATTACAGGTGTGCATCACCACGCTCGGCACCAAACCCTATTCTTAATCTCTGCATTTATTGACTTCAATCAATTAATCATATCCATGATTTACAGCTGGTGGTTGGTCATTCGGGAAGCATATCTGCATTGCTTCTAGTGCTATAATTTAAGAGTGTCCCCTCCCAAATTCACATGTGGAAACTTCATGGCTAATGCCATAGTATTAACAGGTGGAGCCTGTGAGAGGTGAGAGGCTCCTTCTCACGTGAATGGGACTAGATGCTCATTCAAAGGGCTTGATGGAAATACTTTGGCCTTTTCTTCCTTCCATCTTCTGATCTGTGAGGACCAAGTACTTCTCCCTTTCAGAGGATGCAGCATCAAGGTGCCATCTTGGAAGTGGAGAGCAGCCTGCTGGCACTTCATCTGGGACTCCAGCCTCTACAACTGTGAGAAGTAAATTTATGCTCCTTACCTGCTCTATGGGTAATCTATTATAGCAGCACAAATCGAAGACAACCTGTGGTCTTGTCATCTGTAGTCATATTCTAATTGCAAGATTTGTTCTTTAATGGGACACACACACACACACACATATGTATGTATTTGTTCTTTAATGGGATACACACACACATATATATAAATAAATATATATATATATATATATATATATATATATATATATATATATGCCTTTATATATATAAGCCTTAAGTTGACTCTGTGTGTTTCATATATTTAGAAATCAAGGTGTCAGGAAAAGAAGAACAGAAAATAAACCAAAGTGAAAATGTAAGGCTATTTATATTTTTAAAAAATTATTGACTATTATAACTAATTCAAATTTTATACAGCATATAAGTCAGCTATGTGGTGTGTACATTTCGATATTTTAAAGTAAATTTAGAGACAGGGTATCACTGAGTTGTTTGTACAAATTCCATTGTACATAATCACAAATCGGTTTTAAAACATTTTTGTTACCCCAATACGATCCTCATGCTCATTACTTTTAATTCTCCTCACCACTCACCCTGCCCAGGTATCAAGAGGCTGCTTGTTGGGGCTGGGGATGTGGCTCCAGCGGTAGCACGCTTGCCTGGCATGTGGGTGGCCCAGGTTCGATTCTCAGCACCACATACAAAGATGTTGTGTCCGCCGAGAACTAAAAAATAAATATTAAAAATTCTCTCTCTCTTTCTTTTTCTCTCACTCTCTCTTTAAAAAAAAAAAGAGTCTGCTTGCAGTCTCTGTATATTGGCCCTTTCTGGAAATTTCATTTAAATGGAACCATATAATATGCAGTCTCTTGTGTCTGGCTTCTTTCAATTAACATGTTTTTGAAATTCATCTGTGTTGTAGCCTGTGTCAATCGTTTTTAGTTGCTCACAGTATTCCATTGTACAAATATGCCATGTTTTGTTTGTCCATTTTCTGGTTGATGAACATTTATGCTGTTTCCAATTTGGGGGCTATTATTATTATTATTATTTGCTAAGAACATTCCGGGCAGGTCTTTGTGTGGCTATATATTTTCATTTTTCTTGGGCAGATACCTGAGAGTGGAGATGCTGAATCATATTTGATGTCTCTGCATTCAAATTCTCAAGTAAGAAAATCTGATTAGACTAGCTTATTTATTTGAACCAGACCACTCAGGCCATGATGGGTGAGCCAGTCATATTGGATGAGCTATGATGCCCTAGTGAGGGGCCATGGGCAGGTATATAGAGACTGAGAGCAAGGAAGGAAGCAAGAAATCTGTGTATTTCAAACATAAACATCATATAATATAATGAAAACTATGGGGAAAGTGTGAAACCTACTATAAATTGGCAAAAGGAGAGTGATTAATTTTGCTGAAGAAGTCAGGAAAGCCATCCCAGAGTTGATGGCAGTTGAGTTAGGTCTTAAAAGAGTAAGTAGGACTTAACTATTTTTAGAAAAAAGCAAAAGTTAAGGCACAGAAGTATCTGGCCTAGTAAGGAAATTGCAAGTACTTTCATGGGACTAGGTTTTCAGAGGGCTTGGGGACAGGAGACCAGAAAGTTATTATGATATACCAGGAATGCCTCTCTTCATTGTACTACCACCAGGAGCACCAATCTCTGAATCAATCAATGTGACAGGTTATTCAGTCATTCTCAAATCTGAGCATGCATCAGCATCACCTGGATGTTGGATCAGGTTCACCTGATACTAAACAGAGTGAATCTTTGAATAGACCTGAGGCGAGTCCTGACAATTTGCTTTCCTGATAATTTCCCAGGGGATGCTGCTGGTGGACACTGATGAATTTCAGAAGTTGCATATAGTGGCCATTTGTTAAGACTGACCACATGAATTTTTAGAGACAATCCAGAGACCACATTTTGAGAACCACTAATCACTGTAGGAGTCCTTTAGAACTCATACTAACATGGGACCTGGATTTACAACCCACAAATCGATGTCTGGTTCTGATGTAGACTCGTATTTCCTGAAGGACTGTCATTTCCCCTCAGTAGTTTGCCTAATCTAGGTTGATGAACAACCCAGGCTGGGCGAATGTTTCACAACAGCAAATAAAATAGTTGCCATAGTAATTCTGTTTTGTTCTAGGGATGTATTTGTACAGAATTTAGGATTAGGGTTGAAAATGGAATCAGTCATTTGATAAATACACAATTGCAGTGGTCTCTCCTGATCTGGTTGCGTGGATGAGGGCTTTCCTATTGATTGGATTTTAATTGGTGGATGATATACCAACTATAAATCCTCTGCAAGTCAAAGGAGATTGTTCATCAGCTACATGATAGACCACAGCTGCACAGTGGTGATTTTCCTGAGGCTCTGGCAGGTCAAATGCCTTTTGTGTTTGCAGTCTTCCATACAGCTGACAATACCATTGGCCACCTTTCCTACCTGGAAATCCTAGAAGGCTATATGTGTCACAAAAGGAGCCCCCAGAAAATTTGTATTTCATGTGCATAATTAGGTGTTCCGAGCAGGACTTGCTAGGGAGAGTTCTGGGAATTGTTTCAATTCATAGCTGACTTTTCCCAGTCAGGCCAGATTAAAGTATAAAGACCTATTATTGCCATCTGTTCAGAGGCAGCTCACACACACACCACACACACACACACACACACACACACACACACACACACACACACCCAGGGCAAGGGGAAGAAGTTTCAATGGATTTGCTCTTCATTAGGTATGGACTGTGTGACATTGAGTAAGTCACTTAACCTTTCTAAAACTATTGAGTAAGTCATTTGACTTTTCTGAACCTCAGTTTTTCATCTCAAAAATGGAAATCTCAGTGTCACTTAAGAGTTCCATAATCTACGGGAATAATCTAGATAATACACATGGAAGTAATTTTTAAATTGTACAACTCCATAAAATTGTAATGTATTTTTTATTATATTTGAATAGTTGAGTATTAATAGTCAAGAACAATAACTTGGTCCCTTGCTCTTTTTTTCTTTCTAAATTACTATTTTTCTTTTTAAATTCCTCTTTTGTGAACTTGTGATATTTTCTTCATCCCTGTTGGCCCCATATGTTAATCAACTTCACATTATTATAATTAAATACCTGAGGTAATTAACATATAAAGAGAAAAAATTTATTTTGGCTCACTGTTTTGGAAGTTGTGGCCCAAGATTGGGCAGCCCCATTCCTTTGGGCCTCTGGTGGGTTTTGAGATAGCAATGGCAGGGAGCATGTAGCCAAGGAAGCTATTTATCTCATGACCAGGAAGCCAAAGGGAGAAGACAGGCTGGGTCCCCCAGTCCACCTTAAGGGCATGCTCAAATGACCTCCCACAAGGTCCCAGTTCCTAAAGGTCCCAACATATCCCAATGGCACCACCCTGAGGACCAAGATGTTAAAGCATGAGACTTCGCAGACATTCAATGTTTAACCATAGCACCACCTATATCCTGTTTGAAATGACATGATAAACATTAGATAAGTAAGGAGAGAGAGTTAGAGAGAAAGGGAAAATTTTAAATGGGTTAGACCCTGAATTCTGTGTATGCTAGGACCCGGCATCTACTAGGTCAAGGTCTTGCAGCCAGTTGCATAGCGGCCATTTGTTAAGACTGACCATGTGAATTTTTAGAGAAATTCTTTGCTTTTCTACCTATCACACGATGAAAGTGGAAGTACAAATGGCAGGTGGCAATGTCTTTACTAATGTGTTCACTTATTAAACATTTCATGGACATCTAGTATGAGCCAGACACCATGATTAGCACTGAAGATACAGAAATGCGGCTCCTTGTTATTATCCATCACATCAGTAGGTTTGTTCCTTCTTGGCATTTTGTAATTATTTAAGTTCTTTGGCTGTTTATTTCCTGACTCCACTACTAGACTGTAAGTTGCACAAAGGCTGGGATCAAGTGTACCTTGTTACGATCTGGTCCTCATCCCTACTCTGGTTGAATATATAAATATATGAAAAGAAAGAAACATCCTTGACCTCAAGGAGCTCATAGTCAAGATAAGTGATTACATTATAATGTGTTAAGTGGCTTAATAGCTGAAAATTGAAAAATCTGTAGCATACAGAAGAGGGAGAAAGTGAATGATTTGGCCTGGAAGAGTCAGAGGAAGTTTCACGGAGGAGACACTTGAGATGAGGCTCGCGGGATAAGTAGGAGTGAAGCAGGTGTAGAGGGCGTGGTGTAGGCTGACAACCCAGGCAGAGGAGATACTGCAGGTGAAGACATGGCTATCTACAGACATGGCTCTCTGTATATAGAACACGGCATGTGGGAGTAACCAGGGGTAGTGGATAGGAGTGGACCACAGGACACAGTGGAGAGGGAGCTCCATGTAAGCCTGACATCACATAATGGATCCAGAACGAAAGGGGCATGTGGTGCCACGCCAGGGGATGGAGCCTCACCCCACTATGATAGGAGTCATGGGAATGACGTCATTGACTGATGAATGAAGTTCCCACTGGTCAATAGAAGGGGAAGTGACATCAAAGATACCAATGAGAAGACCACAGCCATCTAGGTAAAAAAAAAAATTATAAGATGCTGTACCAGCACATGATCCTGGGAGTCAGGAGGCGGAGACATATTTTGAGAGGTATTTAGAAAGAAAAATCAATGAAACCCAATAACATATATTATAATGGGTCTGTGTGAGGGCAGAGTAAAGGTTTACTTTATATGACATTACTTAACATTTACTTTATATAACATTCGTAGACAACATCCCATGTAAGTATTTTGTCAAATATGGCCCCAGGTACTTTACAGGCATTCATTTATCTAGCAGTCTGTGAGCCCTGTTAGCTCAATCTTAGAGATGGGGAAATTGAAGTGCAAAGAAGTTAAGTAACTTGTTCCACATCACAGCTAAGTGATACAGCCAGGATTTGAACCCAGGGTCCGTTCTCCTAAACACCAAGCAAGCAATCTCACAGTTCCCTTGCCCCCAAGGACAGGGTCTCTGAGAGCAACTGCCAAGTGTTTTCAAGGGGTAGATCAATTCCTGGAAACCTTGGATGATTTTATCCTTCCTTTGTCTTCCAAACACTAACATAATGCTCCATCCTTTTCAATATTAATGATTTCATTGACTCTCTGAATTAAGTCAAATGGGACTCAAAAGAGAGTCCACTGGTTCCAAACAGAAACCAAAGGACCAAGTCGGAGGCTGATTTACAGAGCTCCAAGGTGAATGATGGGGGGTGGGTCCCACAGTACAGACTATGCCTCTGAGGGTTGGTCAGTCTTGCCTGTGATGGATGGGGCCCCTGACAGTTACTAAAGCCTGGAAGGCCTTATTATTTGCTTGCCAGAAACCCACTTAACATATACAATGGTCTGTTACTTTCCTATAGTTCTTAGGAAAAGCTTCTTATACAAAATGCAATGATGGCCGTGCATTTTGATGAATCTAAAAGTTAAGACAAAATGGATCCAGAGCTAGCTTTCAAATCTACTTGCTATCAGAAGGGAAAAGAACTTGCTAAAGAATAACCTAAAAAAGACTTTTTTTTTTCTGTCTCTCATGAACATATTTCCCTTCAAACTTGGCCCAATTCCTCTAAGCCAGAAGCAGAGAATATGGTGCTGGCCCAGTAGGTTGGAAGAAAAGCCATCAGGAGGTACAATAGTTGGGAGAAATGGTTTTGAGACCCATTTAGGTGGTGGCAAGTAGCAATCGTTTTAAGAAATGTCTCGAGTCCTTATTGTGTACCTCCAGGTTTCTGTCCCAATGATAGAACCTGAGGCTCCCTGCATCCTCTGTTCTGTGGTGTTGGCAGAATTTTAAAATGAATCTCTGAATAGAAACTATGCATTAGCATTTCCAGGAACTAGAACTAGCAGAATAAGATAACTGCTTATGTTGGGTGACATAAAAAAAATGGAAATCCATAATTATAAAAGTATAAATAGATCAGTTAAAAATTATAATTTGCTAATGAGAGCTAAACAAAAATGTGCCAAAGTATGATTTGGTATGCCATTGAGCACCAACTATAATCTTCTCTCTCCATCTTGGAGTCATTTGAGGCTCAATTATATTGGCCGAATTGACTTTGGGAAGATCTAAATTCACCGATACTGACAAGAAATGACCAAAGTATTTCATCAATTATTTTGTTAAGACCTATTATTTTTCATGCTCAATATAATTGAGAAATATGTATTTTTTCCATGTAAAATTGGTTTTGTACTTGATGGGGGGGGGGCTATTCCTTTATTGTCATTTTTTTTTCCCATGTGAGTGTTTAGGGCAATATATGAAGTGCAGAAAGAAAAAAATGGATGTTAATTTTTAAAGAGGTGGTAAAATATGTATAACTTAAAATGTACCATCTTGATCATTTTCAGTGTACAATTCAGGGGCTTTAAGTATACTGACACTGCTCGGCAACCATGGTCACCATCCATGTCCAGAACTTTAATTTTTAAGTACAGAGGTAATAACCAGGCTATGTATTATTATCCGTTCATACATATTTAAAGGGCCTTCAAGGGAGAATGCAAGTTACTCAGCAGCTTCTCTATATTTGAAACCCTTACCAATCCCATTTTGACACAGAGTCGGCAGGTTGTAAATTTATGGAATGAACAAAGAGATTTGTAAGATGTGATTGACATCACTTTCCCCTCTCTTTGGAAAAAGTGTGAAGGTTGCACAGAGGGTGCGCTCAGTTCTCCTTAGTCCTAATGAAAGACTCTGTCGTTTGTACCAGACCACTTGGAGTTCTAAAGACTATCTGAGGACCTAGTGACCTATTGATATTCAACTTTGTGTCTCATGCCAATTGGTAGTCCCATGCCCCTGCACAATTGCTCTGTCTGCAGCCCAAAGAAATTGAAATACCAGAAATATGAAGCCACTTGTATTTCTTCTCTGTCTACCTGGAATTTCTGCTATTTTTAGCCAGACTTATCCCAGTCTCATTTGTCAGTAACTCTGAGTTTTGAAATTGGCCTTCTATATTCAGTAGCTCAGCCTTCCCACTTCCAGATGAGTGAGGATGTGGAACTCTTGTGAGAATTACCATCATCATGCCATGTTTTGAGCAGTCACTGGATGTCAAATAATATCCAAAATCATCCTCTAACATAGGGTTAGATTTGCATTTACAATTGTTTTTGCCACCTACTTGATACATGCCATCTCAATCCTTAAAATCAATTTTCATGTTCTTTATTTCACTAATGAAGAGATGAGATGCAAAGAGGCAAAAAATACTTGTTAGTTCCTTAACTGTATGTTACAGACCTAGTGTATTAGTCAATTTTCTGTTGCTATAACAAAATACCTTGCATTGGGTACTACATAAAGAATAATGGGTTTTTTTTTAGTTTGGAGGTTCAAGGGCATGCTACCAACATCTTGACTCTGCTGAGAGTCTCAAGGTGAATGTCATTCCAAGGGTGGGAGAAAATATAGAAAACATTACATGGTGAGCCTGGAAACCAGGGACTAGAGAGGGGTCAGTTTTGTGCTTCTGTATCTGTTTACTCTCCCCAAAACTAACTGGAATCCTGTGAAAATGACTTACTCCTTTCTAAGGGCAGTACCCCAATGACCCTGTCACCTCACAGTAGTCTCCTTCCCTTAAACACTCTCTTAAACATATCTCTTAACAAAATTGCTACACTGGGGACCAATATTCCAACACATGAACCTTGGAGAACAGATTTAAACCATATTCAAACCAAGGCAACTGGGATTCAAATTCAGGCTTGCCTGACTCCAAGAGTCTGCGATTTCTCCCAACTCATTTTAGCCTTCCCTTTTGAATCATCTGCATTTGATTCTTGCTTATATAGCTGACCTTTTGCAGACTTAAAAAAATGTTTTTATACATCTTGTCTCTTTCTTGCTATCCATTAGTCATGAAGATGGTGAATCAGATATTCAGAGTTAGGTGTCTTTGATTCGATTCTGGGAGAAACAGCCTTGTTAAAGCTCATGGCTATTTTAAATAACTGTAATTACCACAAGCCTCACATTAAAACCAGACCTGGTCAGATAGACTTGAAGATTTAAATTAGCCTACATTAACACCATTTGAGTTATGGAGGTGGGGGAAAGCTGACATCAAGGTAGATTAATACCTCAACCTCTCCCTGAAGGATTCTTTCATCTTAAATGAGCAAAAGGAGACCAAACATGACAGAACTGTGGTTGTTTCATCCCATTAAAAAATGAATATGAGTTTTCAGTCTGTTTTTTTTTTTTTTTGTAAATCTTTATATTTGAGGTTTTAATGGACTTTACCCAAAATAATCCCACGGTTCTTTTTTCTTTCCTTGTTTCTCCCTCTTTACAAAAGTAATGTGTTGTCATTGTAGAAAATTGTAAAACACAGGAAAGCAAAAAAAAATGAAAATGAAAAATGGCCCTTTGTTGACCTCCTTTCCTGATGTTACAAGAGAGAAAAACCCTTGACTCACCATCCCATGATAGAAGGTACTGCTTGTCAGCTCTCTCCTCTGGTTTTAGCCTAACATATAGATTTCTGAAAAGCCGAACCAAGAGTGAAGTCATGTTAAATAAGGAACTGAAGTATATTTGTCTTAGGAAAAGCTTAGAACTCTTGATGGTTTGCAACACATTTCTACGTTGTGATTTTTTTTCTATATCTTGAGGATAATTTATCACAGGAAAGAATTAGCCTCTTGTTGAAATTTTATTTGTATTCATCCTTAAAAGATGGCCTTGAAATTACATTGAGCTTTGTAAATTGGAACGTGTCTCTTGTTGGTCCCTTTGCAAAATTCACATTTCCCCCCTTGATAGAACAGCCAACTCCAGGACATGTTTTCAGTTACGTCTAGGACTGGAAATTCCACACCTTGTGGAGAACGAGATGGCATATCTGAAAGCCCCCACCAGGGTCTTGTACCTACTAAGTGCTGGGCAGATAGCAAATGCTGATAATGTGCATGTGACATTCAAACACTGCTCATGCTCTTGTGGCGGAAAAGACAAAAGCAGGAACCACCCCTCGTCTACTCCCCCGTCTGTCGCATGCTCTTTAAACTGGTGCTGCACTGCAGAGCGCCACAGGGCGGGCAGTAGATTAAGAGGGAGTGCTTTAATAAAGACAGAACTAGTAACCCACGAGGAAGGCTCAATAAGCAAATTTACAAGAATGATTTCCAGTGTATTTGCTCACGTAGGTCTGCCTGCCTGGGACCATTTATGAATTTCCAGGTGGCTCCGTCTGGAAACTCCACCACACTATAATCTCAATTACAAACATAAGCAATTATTTTTCTCTGTTCACTGTTCTAACGCCCAGAGCTCAAGCCAGTTCCTAACATGGGGTACACACAGCAATTTACCCTACCCCTCTTTCCATTTTCTTTCTTGGCTAGTGGAATCACTACTTGGTTACCTTTGACTCTGCCTTCTCCATCCTTCCTTCGCCTATCGCCACTACATTTATTATAAGTAAATCTGGAGAATCATTTCCTCATCTCTATTTTCACTGCTTGAGAATAAATGCATTCATTTGATTGACATGATGTGAAATTCCTCAGGATTGGGGGGGGGGCATGGGCATATTCAAGATGTCTTAGGGAGAGAGTAGAAGGGATGCGGCGAGATGTCTCTTACTAACTGGTGTCTTCTGCATAATCATCTGGAACCAATGGCCGCCAAACCATTTGTGAAACTATTAAGGACAGACTATCTTTTTTGGGTGTTCTAATTAGATATACATGACAGTAGAATGCATTTTGACATATTGTACACAAATGGAGCACAACTTCTCATTCCTCTGGCTGTACATGGTGCAGAGTCACTTTAGCAGTGTAATCACACACACACACACACACACACATGCACATATACACACAGGATAATAATGTCTGTCTCGGTCTATCATCCTTCCCATCCCCACATCCCTACCCCTTTCCTCACTCCCCTTCACACAAACCAAAGTTCCTTCATTCTTCCCTACTTCCCCCACCCCACCCAACTCCACTATGGATCAGCATCCGCTTATCAGAGAAAACATTCAGCTTTTGGTTTTATGAGATTGGCTTATTTCACTTAGAATGATATTCTCTAGTTCCATCCATTTACCTGCAAATACCATAATTTCATTCTTCTTGAAGGCCAAGTAATATTCCATTGTGTATATGTTCCACAACTTCTTTATCCATTCATCTGTTGAAGGACATCTAGGTTATTTCCATAGTTTAGCTATTGTGAATTGAGCTGCTATAAACATTGATGTGGCTGTATACTGATTTTACGTCCTTTTGGTATAAACCAAGGAGTGGGATAGCTGGGTCAAATGGTGGTTCCATTCCAAGTTTTCTAAGGTATCTAAGGACAGACTATATTGATCATCTTTCCTAGAGGAAGTGCCATGAAACTCCGGTTCTGTGAGATAGAATAGGTTTTTGTTGTTGTTGTTTGTTTGTTTTGTTTTTTTAAGGAATGTGGTGAAAATATATATTTGGCAAATTTGAGGTTAGACAATATTAAGTCAAGAATTTCTTAGTTTTTTGTTTGCTTATATTGGAATGGGAAACTGTGACAGGTAGGGATGGTACACTCATTCCCTAAACCTATTATGTAATACAACACCTTTTCCCCAGACTAGGTTATAAAGGTCTGGAAGGGAGGGAGGGTGGTTTCTTTAAGGCACTAGAAGCTCCAAGAGTCGGAGTGTAGATTACAGAGGTCAACCTCCACCTAAGGGAGGCTGAACCGGAGGCTGTCAGATCCTGGGAAGCCTTGTAAATTGTGTTGTGAAATTAAAAATTCACCCAAATGTTAAAGAGAAGCCCCTGAAAATTCACACTGAGCTACCCTCAATTAACCCCGGCTATGGAAGAAAGAGAAAAATTGCATGTAGGGGAGAATTTATGGAGACCAATTGATGTTGCCAAAAAGTCAATAAGCAGACAGAGAGCGAATAAAGACCATGCCTTTAACTTTGCCATCATTGAAACTCATTCCATTGATTATAACTCATAACTAATATCACTATACTAAAAATCAACATTTTACAGGGAATTTCATTAGAAAAATGATAACAAGTTCTGTTAATATCCTTGTAATAATTGTTTTGCATTATAATAAAACCAATATCTTAAAAAATTCTAAATTACCTTTTGAGCAACTCTGTAGCACATAAACATTTAGATTTAGAATGAACACATCACTACCAAACACTACTCCACAGTGTTTTTCATTTTGAGAATATAAATTTAGAGACCCTAACTGACATTAGAAATGATCCTTTCCTTGCAGGAAAAAAAATATTTTTAGTAAAAAATTTCTTGATGCTTTAATGATTAATTTTGGAAGTTAGGGCATCTAAGTGGATTCCATAGCTTAACTATTGTGAATTATGCTGCTATAAATATTGATGTGGTTGTGTCACTACAATATGCTAATTTTAACTTTGTATATATACTGAGGAGTGGGACAACTAGGTCAAAAAGTGGTTCTAGTGGTTTCTAGTTTTTTGAGGAATCTCCATACTGCTTTCCTCAGTGGTTGCACTAATTTGCAGTTCTACCAATAATGTATGAGTGTGCCCCATGAGAAAGGATAGCCTCTTCAACAAATGGTGCTAGGAAAACTGGAAATCCATTATGTAGTAGAATGAAATTTAACTCCTATCTCTAACCCTGCACAAAAATCAACTCAAAGTGGATGAAAAACCTAAAAATCAGACCAGAAACCTTGCACTCATGAAAAGAAAATGTAGATCCAATACTCCAACATATTGGCTTAGGAATCAACCTCCTCAATACAATTCCTAAAATGCAAGAAGTAAAATTTTAAAAATCAATAAATAGGATGGCATCAAGCCAAAAGCCTATTCACAGCAAAGGAAATGATCAAGAATGTGACAAGAGAGCCTACAGAATGGGAGAAGATCTTTGCTACCTGCCCCTCAGATAGGGTGTTAATTTCCAGGATATACAAAGAACTCTGAAAGCTCAACACTAAAAACCAAACAACTCAATTAAAAAATGGGCAAAGAAATTAAGCAGACAATTCTCAAAAGAAGCAATATGGTCAATAAATATATGAAAAAAATGTTCAACATTTCTAACAATTAGAGAAATGCAAATTAAAACTACACTCAGATTTCATTTCGCTCAAACCAGAATCTCAATTATTAAGAACACAAGTAACAGTAAATGTTTACAAGGATGTAGGAGAAAGGGTACACTCAGACACTGTTGGAAATGACACTTTCTGGCAGGCTTTCTATCTTTAGGGGAAGTGAGGACTATTTGGTTCTTGTTAATACATTTTACATCACTACCAGTGCATACAGTCAACACATGTAACTACACAAGAGTTTCAGAAAACAGTACTTGGTCTCTGATTTTTCTTATTCCATTGTATTCTTTTCCTTTTTTTTTCTTTAATATGCTACTCTGTCATTTTAAAATGCATATTGTGACACCCTAAATTGATTCTGCAGCCCATAGACTCAGTGGGAAGATGAAAGAATCTGCTTTTAAAATTTGGAGGATCCAAGATCACCCCAATTGGAGGAGGGGCCCAGCCACTGCCTGCGCCTGCATGGTAGGCAGACTGCGTGACCCGGAGAAGGGGCTACCAGTGCGATTCTGCAGCGGATCAGGCACCTGGTTTACATCTCAGAGAATAAGAGTAGAGAGGCCACAGGTGGAAGCTCAAGTCCTCTCACACTGACGACCACCACCATCCTGAACCCAGAGACTCAAGCTAGGAATAGACAACGCCACCAACTGGAAGAAATGAAAACAGAGTTCTGAGAGACATTTTCTTCTTTCTTTTTCTCTCTTCTCTCTCTCTTTTCAGCCATTCACCCTGTCTCCTCTACCCTTCCCCCTCGGGTCCTCGCAACCTCAACATATGTGAAACCAAAAAGTGTGCACAAAAAAGGTCTTTAACAACTGAATCACCAGAATAATATACTATAGAGGAATTGCATATGCCCCACCTCCGTCCCCCCTTTTTATTTCTTTTTTCTCGTATTTTTTTTCCCGCTCTCTTTTTTCTCTTCCTTTCCTTGTTATTTGTTTTCCTCCCTCTTACTCTCTCTATCCCACTTGGAACCCCCTAAATTTTACTATTCATAAGTAGGGTAATCTTATAAATACTGATAGGAATTTGAATCTATACATTCTTCCATAAATTACCCATCTATTGGTTAGAGCTTTCCAAAGTTACGGTTAGATTAACCCCATACCCTCACTCCTTTCCCCATAAACATAACATCCTACTCCTGAAATCCAGTTTTCTTCAAGCTACCAGAAACGGTATGCCTTTCTTGAAACTAATGACTATATTTGTAAACGATAACTGAAACCAACATTTGTAGACATAGAGTCTAGCTATAAATGTAGTAATAAGGGAAACGTGTGCTTAGATGATGTACTATTGATACTGAGAACTGTTAACATTGTCTTTCTCCACAAAAGGGAGACTTTGCAACTATACAAGAGCAATATAAATATAAAGGGGGAAAAGTCAATAACACAACAGTTTCACAAAGCAGAAAGAAATGTGAGCAGTATGAAAAGACAAGGAAAGAAAGGACCACAAGCAATGCAGGTCAACTCAACTTTAGAAGAGGTAATATCTGCAGTAGACAGAATGTCAGATAAAGAATTCAGGATATACATGCTTCAGATGATCTGGAGTCTCAAGGAAGACATTAGACAGCAAAATCAGACAATGAAAGATCACTTTGACAATGAATTACATAAACAAATCCAAGAAGCAAAAGATCAACTATACAGGGAGATAGAGGTTATAAAAAACAAACAAACAGAAATCCTAGAAATGCAGGAAGAATAAACCAAATTAAAAACTCAAATGAGAGTACTACCAGCAGAGTAGAATACTTAGAAGATAGAACATCAGACAATGAAGACAAAGTATTTCAACTTGAAAAGAACATAGACAGCTCAGCAAGACTGTTAAGAAACCATGAGCAGAACATCCAAGAAATATGGGATAACATAAAGAGACCAAACTTAAGAGTCATTGGGATACAGGAAGGTATAGAGGTCCAAACCAAAGGAATGAGCAATCTGTTCAACGAAATAATATGAGAAAACTTCCCAGACTTGAAGAATGAAACAGAATCCCAAATCCTAGAAGCCTACAGGACACCGAATGTGCAAAATCATAAGAGATCCACACCTAGACACATCATAATGAAGATACCCAACGTACAGAATAAGGAGAGAATTTTAAAAGCTACAAGAGAAAGGAAGCAGATTACATTTAGGGGTAAACCAATCAGGATAACAGCTGATCTCTTAACACAGACACTAAAAGCTAGAAGATCCTGGAACAACATATTTCAAACCCTGAAAGAAAATGGGTTCCAACCAAGAATTGCATATCCACTAAAATTAAGCTTCAGGATGGAAGATGAAATTAAAACCTTCCAAGATAAACAAAAATTAAAAGAATTTACAGCTAGAAAACCAGCTCTTCAAAACATCCTCGGCAAAACATTACAGGAATAGGGAATGGAAAATAAGAATGAAAACCAACAGTGGGAGGTAGGACAGTAAAGGGGGGGAAAATAATCAAAGAGGAAAACAAACCATGTTTAGTAACATAAATAAACAAATATGGCTGGAAGAACAACCCATATCTCAATAATAACCCTAAATGTTAATGGCTTAAACTCACCAATTAAGAGACACAGGCTAGTAGAATGGATCAAAAAAAAAAAAAAAGATCCAACAATATGCTGCCTACAGGAAACGCATTTGATAGGAAAAGACATACATAGGCTGAAGGTGAAAGGTTGGGAAAAATCATATCACTCATATGGACCTCGGAAACAAGCAGGAGTGTCCATACTCATATCAAATAAAATAGATTTCAAGCCCAAGTTAATCAAAAGGGATAAAGAGGGACACTACATACTGCTCAAGGGAACCATACACCAACAAGACATAACAATCATAAATATATATGCCCCAAACAATGGTGCAGCTATGTTCATCAAACAAACTCTTCTCAAGCTCAAGAGTCTAATAGACCACCATACAAAAATTATGAGAGACTCAACACACCTCTCTCACCACTGGACAGATCTTCCAAACAAAAGTTGAATAAAGAAACTATAGAACTCAATAATACAATTAATAACCTAGACTTAATTGACATATATAGAATATACCACCCAACATCAAGCAGTTACACTTTTTTCTCAGCAGCACATGGACCCTCTCAAAAATAGATCATATATTATGTCACAGGGCAACTCTTAGAAATTATAAAGGAGTAGAGATAATACCATGCATCTTATCTGATCATAATGGAATGAGACTGGAAATCAACAATAAAAGAAGGAAGGAAAAATCATGCATCACTTGGAGAATGAACAATAGGTTACTGAATGATCAATGGGTTATAGAAGACATCAAGGAGGAAATTAAAAAATTCTTATAAATAAATGAAAACACAGACACAACATATCAGAATCTATGGGACACAATGAAAGCAGTTCTAAGAGGAAAATTCATTGCTTGGAGTTCATTCCTTAAAAAAAGAAAAAACCAACAAATAAATGATCTCACACTTCATCTCAAAACCCTAGAAAAAGAAGAGCAAAACAACAGCAAAAGTAGTAGAAGGCAAGAAATAATTAAAATCAGAGCTGAAATCAATGAAATCAAAACAAAAGAAACAATTGAAAAAATTGACAAAACTAAAAGTTGGTTCTTTGAAAATTTAAATAAGATCGACAGACCCTTAGCCATGCTAATTAAGAGAAGAAGAGAGAGAACTCAAATTACTAACATACGGGATGAAAAAGGCAATATCACAACAGACACTTCAGAAATACAGAAGATAATTAGAAATTATTTTGAATCCTTATACTCCAATAAAATAGAAGATAGTGAAGGCATCGATAAATTTCTTAAGTCATATGATCTGCCCAGATTGAGTCAGGAGGATATACACAACCTAAACAGACCAATATAAATCGAGGAAATAGAAGAAGCCATCAAAAACTACCAACTAAGAAAAGCCCAGGACCTGATGGGTATACAGCAGAGTTTTACAAAACCTTTAAAGAAGAACTAATACCAATACTTTTCAAGCTATTTCAGGAAATAGAAAAAGAGGGAGAACTTCCAAATTCATTCTATGAGGCCAACATTGCCCTGATTCCTAAACCAGACAAAGACACTTCAAAGAAAGAAAACTACAGACCAATATCTCTAATGAACATAGATGCAAAAATCCTCAATAAAATTCTGGCAAATCGGATACAGAAACATATCAAAAAGATTGTGCATCATGATCAACCAGCAAGGCTGGTTCAATATACGGAAATTAATAAATGTTATTCACCACATCAATAGACTTAAAGATAAGAACCATATGATCATCTCGATAGATGCAGAAAAAGCGTTCAACAAAGTACAGCATCCCTTTATGTTCAAAACTCTAGAAAAACTAGGGATAACAGGAACATACCTCAATATTGTAAAAGCTATCTATGCTAAGCCTCAGGCTAGCATCATTCTGAATGGAGAAAAATTGAAGGTATTCCCTCTAAAATCTGGAACAAGACAGGGATGCCCTCTCTCACCACTTCTGTTCAACATAGTTCTCGAAACACTGGCCAGAGCAATTAGACAGAAAAATGAAATTAAAGGCATAAAAATAGGAAAAGAAGAACTTAAATTATCACTATTTGCAGTTGACATGATTCTATACCTAGCAGACCCAAAAGGGTCTACAAAGAAACTACTAGAGATAATAAATGAATTCAGCAAAGGGCAGGATATGAAATCAACATGCATAAATCAAAGGCATTCCTGTATATCAGTGACAAAACTTCTGAAATGGAAATGAGGAAAAACACCCCATTCACAATATCCTCAAAAAAAAAAAAAAAACTTGGGAATCAACCTAACAAAAGAGGTGAAAGACTTATACAATGAAAACTACAGAACCCTAAAGAGAGAAATAGAAGAAGATCTTACAAGATGGAAAAATATACCCTGTTCATGGATAGGCAGAACTAACATCATCAAAATGGTGATATTACCCAAAGTTCTCTATAGGTTTAATGCAATGCCAATCAAAATCCCAATGGCATTTCTTGTAGAAATAGATAAAGCAATCATGAAATTTATATGGAAAAATAAAAGACCCAGAATAGCAAAAACAACTCTAAGCAGGAAGTGTCAATCAGGCGGTATAGCAATACCAGACTTCAAACTATACTACAGAGCAATAGTAACAAAAACAGCATGGTACTGGTACCAAAACAGGCGGGTGGACCAATGGTACAGAATATAGGACACAGAGACCAATCCACAAAATTACAACTATCTTATATTTGATAAAGGGGCTAATAGCATGCAATGGAGGAAGGATAGCATCTTCAACAAATGGTGTTGGGAAAACTGGAAATCCATATGCAACAAAATGAAACTGAATCCCTTTCTCTCACCATGCACAAAAGTTAACCCAAAATGGATCAAGGAGCTTGATATCAAATCAGAGACTCTGCGTCTGATAGAAGAAAAAGTTGGCTCTGATCTACAGATTGTGGGGTCGGGCTCCAAATTCCTTAATAGGACACCTATAGCACAAGAGTTAAGAACAAGAATCAACAAATGGGACTTACTCAAACTAAAAAGTTTTTTATCAGCAAAAGAAACAATAAGAGAGGTAAATAGGGAGCCTACATCCTGGGAACAAATTTTTACTCCTCACGCTTCAGATAGAGCCCTAATATCAAGAGTATACAAAGAACTCAAAAAATTAAACAATAAGATAACAAATAACCCAATCAACAAATGGGCCAAGGACCTGAACAGACACTTCTCAGGGGAGGACATACAATCAATCAACAAGTACATGAAAAAATGCTCAACATCTCTAGCAGTCAGAGAAATGCAAATCATAACCACCGTAAGATATCATCTCACTCCAGTAAGATTGGCAGCCATTATGAAGTCAAACAACAACAAGTGCTGGCGAGGATGTGGGGAAAAGGGTACACTTGTACATTGCTGGTGGGACTGCCAATTGGTGCGGCCAATTTGGAAAGCAGTATGGAGATTTCTTGGAAAGCTGGGAATGGAACCACCATTTGACCCAGCTATTCCCCTTCTCGGTCTATTCCCTAAAGACCTAAAAAGAGCATACTACAGGGACACTGCTACATTGATGTTCATAGGAGCACAATTCACAATAGCAAGACTGTGGAACCAACCTAGATGCCCTTCATTAGATGAATGGATAAAAAAAATGTGGCATTTATACACAATGGAATATTACTCTGCTCTAAAGGATGACAAAATCGTGGAATTTCCAGGGAAATGGATGGCATTAGAGCAGATTATGCTAAGTGAAGCTAGCCAATCCCTAAGAAACAAATGCCAAATGTCTTCTTTGATATAAGGAGAGCAACGAAGAACAGAATAGGGAGGAAAAGCATGAGAAGAAGATTAACATTAAACAGGGACGAGAGAGGGGAGGGAAAGGGAGAGAAAAGGGAAATTGCATGGAAATGGAAGGAGACCCTCAGGGTTATACAAAATTACATACAAGAGGAAGTGAGGGGAAAGGGGAAAATAATACAAGGGGGAGAAATGAATTACAGTAGAGCGGGTAGAGAAAGGGGAGGGGAGGGGAAGGGGGATAGTAGAGGGTAGGAAAGGCAGCAGAATACCACAGACACTAGTATGGCAATATGTAAAACAGTGGATGTGTAACAGATGTGATTCTGTAATCTGTATACGGGGTAAAAATGGGAGTTCATAACCCACTTGAATCAAATGTGTGAAATATGATATGTCAAGAGCTATGTAATGTTTTGAACAACCAATAATAATTTTTTTTAAAAAAATGTGGAGGATCCAACAGAGGCCAGATAGCTGAGAGCATGCCCAAGGCCATACTTTTTAAAACAAACCTTGCCCACCCTAACTGCTGGACTAGCGCCATTTCCCTTGCCAACATTACAGATAATTTCTCAAGAGTCCTTGCACTTATGTCAATCTAAAGACTTAAGGTGTTAGTGGGAGTGTCAGATTGGCTAAGTCCAGGTCTCATATCTGCTCTCTACCCTCCATGGGTAGGTAGGGGGAATACCCAACAGATGGGCTTCCCTTGGCGGATAATCACCCAAAAAAAATGAAAAGAAGGAAAAATGTCTACCATATATATACTATAATCACTCTATATTCTTTTTACTTTGAAAGAAAATTCATTGATTTTCATTAACTACTACTTAGGCATACTTGACTTCCAATTTATATCTCAGCCAAAACTTTTCCTCTGAGATCCAGGCCTGGAATATACAACTTCTCAACTGATATTTCCATGTGGGTCTTGGGAGTTCCTCTAATTTAGTGTCTCAACATATCTATGGGTGACCCAATAACCTTCCACCAAAAACTTCCATGTTTGATATCCCAGTGACTATAACACTTCCATCCATCTTCTATGTATCCATTTATCCAGGAACCTTGAAAACATTCTTAGAAACTATTTCTTCCCTCACCACATGTCTAATTCATCATCAGATCTTTATTTTTTTTCTCAAGTGTCTCTAAAATCTATCTATCACTCTTAATCTCCATTATCACCCCTTTTGTCCAAATTACCATACTCTCACCAAACACCACCTAACCTACTCACCTGCACCTGTTCTAGCTCTTCTGTATTTAGCACATGAGCCTTTTAAAAACACACATCTGCACACATCTGGGGCTGGGCCATAGCTCAGTGGTAGAGCACTTGCCTCGCATGTGTGAGGTACTGGGTTTGATCCTTAGCACCACATAAAAATAAAGAAATTAAGATATTGTGTCCATCTACAACTAAAAAAAATCTGAACATATCATTCTCATTGCTTACAATTATTCAATAGGCTATAAGAGATCCTGACTAGATTCTAACAGAAAAACAATTTCAGTACATAGATTTGATTACAAATTCTATTACTGTGGTTTTTTTTTAGACAGAGGATTATAGGAGGAAAATTTTCATTTAGGACATGACCAAACATTGAGGAAATAGCTGGCCACAGCTTGTGGATACTTTTTCAATGGCTTTTGTAGATAGAAGAATGGGAGCTTCTCCAAGAATGGACAGCCTCAGTGATCACCGACACCTGTAAGACCTCCCTGTAATTAAAATCATTTCAGTCATTGTCAACCTGCTTCAAACAACAATCCATATGTTTAGAATTACCATGTTGTTGCTTAGAGCCTGTCTAGACTTGTTATAAGCTCCATTAAGTTTGGGACCATTTCAACCAGTCAGTAGGGGTGTGTGGTCTGTTATGAAAAGACAAGGGGGAGGGAAGGCCTTCTGAGGAGAGAAGGGTAATTTGGCAATGTGGCTGTATGCCAAACAGAGGTCTGCAATCACATCCTCCTTCCAATAGTCTCTTGTGTTGTACTGTGTTACTTTAACTAGTCTAGAATTTCATCCTCCAAGTTCCTTTTCCTCTATGGCTCTGGATGAAGGTTGACCCCCAGGGAAATTTGTATGAGACCCCCAAAGTAGAAGTGAAGGAGTAAGGTCAACATGGGTCACCTTGCATACACTGTCATGAATCTGCTGCCTCACCTTGTTGGCATGGGGCCACAGCCAGCTCTGCAGCTCCTCCAGCTTCACCAGACCTCTCTGTCACCTCCTTTAATTTCCAAGACAGGCACATGTACAACAGTGTAGAGAAGGACTCTAGCATTTTCTGCAGATCATCCATGTCATCGAAGTTGTAGGTGGTAAGGGACAGATGAATTCCAGTTTTTCCTTCTCTTTTCTGATTCACATTCGCTTTTCTTCTATACCACCAGCCCCATTGATCTGCAGAAGAAACAACACCTTCCATAAATTTCATGCCAGATCCCACCATCGCTTAAGTTTAAATTCCTATAATACACCACTACTTCTCCATCAATAACAGTCAGGCTGTTTTATGACTAGACCTTTTCTGATATATTCTTATATAACATTGCACCTAAAACCCTTTAAAGAATTCATTTTACTGATTGGTTCTACCCAGGGGCAAATGACCAAATCAATGCCCTCACAGGAAACCAGAGCAGGTGATATTTAAGTTCCTGTAGTGCAACTGGCCACTATATGTCAAAGAGATCCAGGTTTAAATTCAGGATTAGCTATTTTCTGGTGAATGTGGGCCTCTTCTTCATCTCCTTAAGGCTTAATTTTCTCGTGTGCAAAACAGAGACAAGAACATTTATAGTCAAGTTTTCCAGAGGAACCGAACCAATAAGACACGTGCATACACACATAAGTGAGATTTATCATAAGCATTAGTTCACATGATTATG
The DNA here is from genome assembly GCF_021218885.2 of Marmota monax. Classification (NCBI taxonomy): domain Eukaryota; kingdom Metazoa; phylum Chordata; class Mammalia; order Rodentia; family Sciuridae; genus Marmota; species Marmota monax. The sequence continues at coordinate 22,303,321 of NW_026695215.1, read as the reverse complement.
GGAGCTAAGAAGTCCCATGATCTTCTGTCTGCCAGTTACAGACTTAGGAGAGCCAGAAACATAGCCCTAGTTCAAGTCCAAAGGCCTGCAAACCAGCAGAAACACTGATTATGGATGTCGGAAGCATATTAATCTATTAATACCTGCCTATTAATCTATTTATTCCTCTGCCAAGTGCTAACAAAATGGAGTCAGAGGCTTCCATGCAAAAGATTTCATGCATAAATGCCTAAAACAGGACTTAACACAAGACACACAGCCTGGTAACAGTTCTTCATCAGAAGAACTTCCTCAAAACTGTAATATCCCCAAGAAATGGCTTGCTTAAGAACATTTGCCTGGCAAGAGTGAGCTCACCAAGGGCTGGGGATGTGGCTCAAGCAGTAACGTGCATAGCCTGGCATGGGCTGGGCGCTGGGTTCGATCCTCAGCACCACATAAAATAAAGATGTTGTGTCCACCAAAAACTGAAAAATAAATATTAAAAAAATTCTCTCTCTCTCTCTCTCTCTTAAAAAAAAAGTGAGCTCACCAATAAGTAAAAACCAACTCCTATAACAGACCCTTGTACCCTTTGGTCCTTTGGTTTTAAAATACCTTACATGAGCTTCTCTTTGTCTCTAAGAGTGTCTTTTTTCCAGACACATCCAGTTATGCCTATGGCCCACATTAGCTTGTATATCACCAATTGCACTTTTCTGCTCTTCTCAATTAAATCCAATTTAGATGGTCTTTCTGGGTTTCTTTTTTAGAAACAGATTGGATGAGGTCCACCCACACTGGGGAGGGCAATCTGCTTTACTCAGTGTATCAATTCCAACATTAACCTCACCCAGAAACACCCTCACAGAGTCGCCCAGAATGATGTTGAAACAAATACCTGGGCACACCCTGTGCCCATTGAGTTGACACATGAAACTAACCACCACAAACACCCTATCCTATAGGTTGTTGTAAGTATATGAATGAACCCAAGTTATGTTAAGTGCTTCGCATTGTAAGGCCCATCAAGTAAATACATAAATCGTAACTATTCTTAAATTCAGAGACATATCCATCTAGGGGTAAAGAGATACTAGGTTTTTGTTGAATAACAAAATAGAAACATTCATTGAATTTTGTACTAAGGTGCCCCTTTATATAATATCTTTACATCCTTAGTTTAACATAAGGGTCAAATAAATTTTCTCAGTCTTCCTCCTCATTTAGGAGTGAGCTTGGGGCTGGGGTTGTGACTCAGAGGTAGTGCACTTGCCTGGCATGTGTTTGATTCTCAGCACTGCATATAAATGAATAAAATCAGGGTCTATCAACAACTAAAAAATAATCTTAAAAAAAAGTGTGAGCTCTACAAAGAAATGCTTTACAGAGTGGGACACTTGCAGAATAGAGGAGGTAAAGGAGCTTTTTCTCAGTTGGCGATAAATACAGTTGGTAAAATGGAACCAAAATTGGTAGGAATATATAGTTGCCATCACCCACACAAATTTTCCTACTGTCCTGTGATACATGAGGCAAGAAACCACATTTTATGAAAGGTGAATGCCTCTGAGTTATTGGATTTGTTGAGATCAATAAGGAAAAATTTCCATTCATTTGTCGTGTTTCTTTGTTTTGTTTTCTTTGTAATGTAGGATCCTCTCTGCCCTTATCCAAGTGCTTATTAAAGGCATACAGAGAGGTTATCTCCAGCAACCTCACCCTTCGTGGGTTCTCATCAGCACGGAGAGGAAGATGCTGTGTTGGTGCGTTGTCTTGACATTTGGTTGAAGGACATTTGTGGTTCTGTAGAATACCCAGGGGTACTATTATGTTGCAGAGAGTGGTTTTATTCAGATAAAGGGAGAAGAGGGAATTTCAGGCCAAGTTTAGGATTTGGTACAAGCTAATTAAAAAGCAACCACAAAGGAGAAAAGGAATCCTAATCAATGTGACTAGGAGGGATTCATCCTTTTTTAATTATGTCCCAGTGTGGCTGATTCTCTAGAAGAAGAAGATCATGCTTCATAGTTTAAATATCATGAAATTTTATCAAATACTCGTGTGCATTTTATGGATGAAGAAAGAAATTTTTTAAAGATGGAATTAAATAATGGCTCCAACTCCAAAACCCAATAGCCTCAGGTTATCATAAGAAAGATGATAAAATATTCATTTCTTTGTAATTAGTCTAAGTTAGAGGTAAAATGAGAAAAAAAAAGGCCTATAGCTTTGAAGTACTGGTTTGAAAAAGATGCTCTCTGCAGAATTAGAAGAGTAAAGGGCTCTGTTTGATAAAGACCACAAGGTCATAAAATATATCTACTTCCCTAATCTGTTTTCCAAGTTTCAATTTGTCTGCTAGCAAATATCACCAATTAGTGCCCACTGTGTTTAATCATATTTTATTATTATCTCCTATATTCTCTGCTTACGTTTTCACGGTTTATTTTTTGTTTTCTGCAATTCAAAGGCAGAAATTCTTTGAAACTTAATCTATGCTACCCACCCACCCCCAGTAATTATGGAGCATTTGAGATTATGGCTGTTTTGTTACATCCACCAAAAATATAAATTTCTTAATCTTTTCTAAGTCATCACTGCTTTGAGAATTTGGGAGGAAAGTATGAATATTACCTCTAGGGGGGAAACATCCATATTTGCAGAGATACTCTAAATTAGTATATAATTTTCAGGAGTTATAAGTCCCTTAGAACACACCTGTGGACTCCGGCTTGCTGGCCAATGATTCAAAGGTTGGATGACTGTTTCCAACTTGGAATACAGGGTAGTAGAGATTCAAGATGAAAGAAAAACTTAATGACATTTTGGGTTTTCTAGATTTAAATACTCAAGCTTCGTTATATTCAGAATACTAAATATATCCACATGCAAAATTTATTATTATTATTATTATTATTGCTGGAGATTGAAGGATTGAACCCAGGACCTCACACAAGCAAAGTACACATTCTAGCATCACTCTCACATTTCAATTTTAGAAATTTATGCTAAGGATCAGAGATAAGGACAAAGATTTATGTCCAGGAAGCTTACAACAGGATTAGTTGTGATCATAATGTGGAAACAACTTAGATGTTAAAGGGAAAAAATGCAATGGATAATTCAGTTAATCACATTCATGCAATAAATTATATGCAACCTTCAAGAATTTGTAACAAGAACATTCAATGGCATATAAAACTACTTAATATTTAATATCAAACTAAATTAGGTAGGAATGATTCATATTATCTAAATTAGGGAATTAGGCTGGGTGTGGTGGGACACCCCTATAATACCAGGGGCTCTGGAGGCTAAGGCAGAGGATCATGAGTTCAAAGCCAGCCTCAGCAAAAGCAAGGTGCTAAGCAAGTCAGTGAGGCCCTGTCTCTAAATAAAATCCAAAAAAATAGGGCTGGGAATGTGGCTCAGTGGTCGAGTGCCCCTGAGTTCAATCTCTGCTACTCCCGAAAGTAAAATAAATTAGGAAATTAAAAATGGATAGGAGTGGATTTTTTAAGTGAGTGTGTGTGTGATGGGATTATAGGTTATTTAAATTTTTCTTCTTTTCTTCTTTGACACAATGAGTTGACTTATTTCATCAGTCAAATAACTAATAATCACTTTATGCCTACTATGTACTCAGTTGTACGTTATACATATGACTAAGTGATATTAGGAAAAAATATAAAACTAATGAAACCCACATTTTTAATCCATAACATTCCTAAGACACCTGGAATTTCTCTGACATTGACTGCTTTTCTGTATATGTTTAATATTCCCATTATCATGTAACCTCTTATAGGTAGAGAACTCCATTTAACACACATTTATTGAGTATTTCTTTGAGTTGGAGGCTGTTCTAGGTGCTGAACTCATCCACTATTTTAAAAATCCTCACTCTTTTCAAAGCCCTACAGAGTGTTTTTAAGTTTTTGTTGAATTCTGATGCCAAAGAGAAATACATTTGGACATCAACTGAATGATACCAATCTTAGCTATTCCCCTCTATAATTGAGACAGTAAATACCTAACGACTATAACTATGTTTCTTTTTTTTAATAGAACTAAAATGATCTCTTAATGGTAGAATTAAATTAAATATTACATATAAAATTTCTATCATAGTATCAAGCAAGTAGTTGACCTTACAAAGAGTCTCCTTTCCATTCCTCATTTGCAGGTTGAACCGATTGTAACTGTTGAGATTCAACCACTTTTAACCTACAAAATGGTAGTTTCATGTGATTCAATCTAGTAATTAGTTTCATATGCTTAATCTAATAATAACTATAATATATTTTGAAGTCCTTGATGAAGTATATGAAAAATTATAGCCATGAGTTGGAACAAAAAGGGAAGTGTTGATGTTATTATGACAAAATAATTCAGTGACAAATTTGGAAAATTAAACATATTGCTTGATTTTAAATGGAAATAGCATCCATGCTACTAGTATTTTAAAAACAAAAGGCAACAAAATCTAGTACACCATATATACAACTAGAATTGAGGGAGGTCTTATGAACCAAAACTGGCAATCCACAAATTTCCTAAGGAAAGTCAGACCTATTTGGCCACGTAAAATTTTAAAATATTACATTTAAAGGCTATAAATAGTATTTATCATCCTTCATGGCTAGAATATGAGGTCCAAGAGAGAAGACATTTTTGTCTAATTTGTATGTAGAATGTCTGTCACATTGTAGGTATGTGATTACCAACTATACTACAAATGAATTCAACCCCTAGAATAATAGAGGTGGAACAAATGTTTGCAACAAGAGAACAAAAGGTTAATATTTCTAATGCAAAAGAACTGTATTGTGAAGACTTAACAGGAAAGGAAGGTGAGACTCCACAGGACAACTGCAGGATCTAAATGTTCGTGGGATATATGAAAATGTTCTCAGACTTATGTAGTATCACTACTGCAGACTGGTGAAAAATTAAGAAGTGTGACGACCTCTGTTGTTGGGGCTAAGTGTACCAACCTACAGCACTGGTGAGAAGGTGAATTGCTTCTGGTATCATGGGTTCCTGGGTGAGGTGCTGAGTATTGCAACCCGGGCCTTGCACATGCTAGACAAGTGCTCTGCACTAAGAGGTATCATTGAAGTGCAATCTGACACTATCCATTAAAATTAAAAATGCATATACATTTTGGCCCACAAGTGCTTCTTCAAGGTGTCTGTTTTGTAGAAATGCAAGCACAAATGCGTGAGCATATTTTTTGAAGATGTTTATTAAGGCATGACTGTAGAGGAACAAAATAAAATGAGTAGAAACAGTGTAATTGCTCATCAGTAGGGGAATGGTTGAATAAATTATGGCACACTGCCGAATAAAATGTTAGGCACTCACTAAAGAGTTATTAAATGAGAAAAAGCATGATTCAAAAATATGTGTATGTTCCAGTTTCTGTAAAATAATGACAGCACATCTCAATGTGTGTATTTATATTCATTTATACATTATGGATGCTTGTACATTATTTTAGTCATTTATTTATGAGCATAAGGAATAATATGGAAGTAGATACAGTAGGTTGTTAATATGGATAACTCTGTGTCCAGGAGGAGATGATGTAGATGGAGAGGGCAGGATATGGGGCACGAAAAGCTAAACCAAAACAAAGTAGTACATTTTAAAAATCAGTATGGGTGATATGATCACACTAGTTGACTTTATGACAAATTGTAGGTGATTGTTTAAATACGTATAAATACTTGAAAAAATAACAAGAAAAACGAAGGAAGTGAGTTCCACTGAGCCCCGGGCCATTTCGGTGCAGGCTGCTTGTCTAGGTGTGGCCATAAAGAACACAGCAATGTGACACTAGAGGTAGAAAATAACATAAGGTGAGAGCTCCCGTTTTGAGGGGGGAGGGAGGGGATACACTTCCACCATTAGATAAATCAAAATGAATTAAATCAACCTGAAGAACGCCTTCCTGGAGACCATAAAAAAAGTCAACAGGGAGTTGCTAGTAGAAAAAAAAATGAAAATAGAAAATAATAAAACCACTGCTGTGAAGCACTTTTTTAAGAAGCCAGATTCAAGCTTCTAGTTACAGTTTATGATGGAAAAAAGCCCTAGAGAGAAGCGGGAGACCTGAGCTACATCTTACGTTGACCGACTTCTACGGTGTGTGCATGCTATAAAAGTCCATGGGTTTGGAACCCAGTGGGGATGATCATGAGTCAAGAATGAAGAATGGCCATGGCCTGATATTTATTAGTTCTACAACCATAGAATTTTGGAGCTAGTCAGACCATGGGCAGTTATACATTAGTGGATCCAAATGGTCAGGAGCTGTTTTATATTTTTATGGTATTTTTATCATCGATAGCATAAAAATCTACTCTTTTAATCATTTCAGGTGTATAGTCAGTGGCTGTAAGTATAGTCTCATCTTGTTCCAAAGAATTTTTGCTTCTTCTTGTTGAGGTTTTAAATGGGGCCACTGGCATAAGCTGGGAAAAGGTACCCAGGATCTTATTGTATTATCTTTACAATTCCCCATAAGGTTTTGATTATTTCAAAGTTAAAAGCTACTTTTACTTCACAGGGGAGGCTGTGAAGATGAGTCTGAGGTTCACCCCTTCTGCACACCTTCACCACCACAATGCCGCTCAGTGCTTTACATGTTGTGCTTCTACATGACATTTTTTAAATTTCATGTTAAGAAATGGTCTCATTACAAAATTGTTTCGAAAACTACAGAATTTCTCCCTTGATTTTATTGACTGAGAAGAAATGAATTTAATTTTGGAAGGCTACTAAGCTAGGAGATGTCTGGGCTAGGACTCAAATTTCCATATGTTGTCCTTAGCCTCAGAGCTCCCTCCACTCAATCCATATTGGCTCTTTTAAATAAAAGGTGTTTTGATTTTTGTTCCTGGCTCAGCCACCATTTATTATGTCCTAAAATGAACATTTTCAGATGGCAGCTCTGGTAACGTGTGTGTGTTATAGAAATGGAGGAAACCCTAGTTAACGATAGACCTGGAGACTTAGAAATGTAGGATTATAACATATCTATTCCAACATAACTAGTGACAACAGCACATCTGGTCTGCGTCTCAGAGATATTTAGGATAAAAATAAATGAATCCTTGCTTCTCCATTCATTCAGCAAATGTCTGATGAATGTTTTCGAAGTCCCAGGGGCTGTGATAGACACTGGGAATGAAATGGTGAAGAAATCAGGACCTGGTCTTTGTTCTCATGAGGTTAATACCTGCAAGGCTTTAGTATACTGTCATCAATCCAATAATAAAACTAATGAATAGATACTTCAAACGGAGTTAGAGGAGAGAAATGAAAGGAAACAGTACAATGTGTATGTACAATAGAAAAATGACCTAAAAATGGTCAGGTCGAGCTTTCCCAAAGAAGTTGTGTTTGAACTAATCCTACAAGATGAATAAGAGCTAACTGGGACATGTGTGTGGGTAGCTATTTGTAAAGAAAATTATAGTTTAACCGTATTTTATTGAAAAGATAACTTTGGTAAGAGAAAGTGGTGGTGTTCAGGGTCAGCAAACACAATGTGTTTCTGCTGCCAAGGTCCCCACCTCTCAACCACAGCAGATGTCACTGATCGATGACCACACTCTTCTGATAAATCCTGATGCACCTTCTCCACGGAGGCTCCAGGCTGCCTTGACAATGAGTCAGAATTGGCACTAGGAACGTTATTTGCCATGTTGGGTTTAGTGAAAAGATCTCTGCCCCCAAATTTAAAAGTCAGGAGTTGCAGCTGGATGACATTCGTAATCTAAGGGAACTATGTAAAAGGGCCCATGTGGGGAAGCTTTCTTTTACTCCATCTCCCTCCCAGCTTCTGGAAAAGAGAGGAAGCCCAGAAAACGTGTCCTTGGGCCAGACCAGAATTTATGACTTTTCTGAAGGATTATGCAAGCATTTTGCTGAGACTCGCAAAACTAAAGCGAAGAAGAATGCGAGTACAGAAGGTATTAAATTTCAACCCAGAAGGGCTGATATTAAAACTTTACAGAAATGTTGAATCCACATAACTTAAAATTGGTGAAAGCTCCTGGCTCTGCAGGTCACAGGACGATGGCAGTACTCTCTGAACTGTGAAGAACTGATTATGCCTCAAACTCTGGTTGATTTGAAATATGACTGCTTTCTAGAACTTCTGTTTATTTTGTATTTTAAGATGCAAATTGATATCATTCCCCCACCCCACCATTTTTCTCCTAACCTCTGCTTTCTATAAGGACATGAGCATGCCAACTGAAGTTTTGCCAATCTTGATACTCCAGCGACTGGCAAAGGATTACTGGATTTCAAAAGGTTTTTTTTTTTTTTTCTCTTTTGAATTTTTCATCTCGACACATGGTAATATTTTTAACGCTAAAAAATACCATTGCAAAAGATGTGTTACATATCGAACTTTCTATTTAAAACCTCCCTGTTCCCTATCACTCAATACCTTCACTATCATATACCTTCACTAGTACAGTCTTCTTAAAATGGACCACACATTCCAAAGTGGACCTAACTTCACTTTGTCTCGTTGAAGAAAAAGACATTGCTTCTGGATGAAATTTTCATGCTTCTCACTTCTATCATCTTATGATGGAGAATTATTATGTGAATAATAATGATTGCCTTTAGCATTTGATTACATGTCTTCCCTGGCTATCCATTCTTTGACTGAAGTCTTTCACATCAGTGTCATGTCATGGGAGAGCTACAGAGATTTCAATTTAGCAAGTGGATGGATGCTAATGTTAATTCCACTATGAAAGCGTGTTGGCAAATGAGTCAAAATAACACAAGTGACTGGATGTTGGCACAAGATCCTTTACTCCAAATAAAGATGAAAGCCGAATCTTCTGTTTAGCTTTTGTAATTTCCATCTTCCTGTCTTTCCTCAAGCGCTCAGCGAGAGAGGGTTAAGCCTAGTGGATGGATAACAATTAGAGGTGGTGCTCACCAGTGTTGGAGATGAGAATGGAATGTCCCTTTTGGTGCAGGAATTGAGAGTTCAAAGACACAGAGACAACACACAGCTGCTCCTGTGCCTAAACACTTAGGAAGCCATACCCATCTGTTTATTTTGTATATTTGGTGTACATGTGTGTGTGTGTGTGTGGTGGGGGTGGTGGTGGTGGTAGGTGTATAGTGCTTCATGATTTGATTATTGTTGCCCCACCTTCTCTCATCTGTCACACTTGTACCATTTTGATGTCACCTGCCTCCAAAGTTTCCTTTTGTGTTCATTGCTGCTCCATTCTGCTGACTGTTCATCAAACCTCAGGAAAGCCAAAACATGTGATCAGAGTGTTCTCAGATCCCCATGATAAAGTGTACAAATGTAAGACCCGAAACAGCTATGGGCCTGTATGGAGCAGCCCTCTAGAGTACTTGCAGGCATTTTAAAAAAAAAAAAATCTCCAACTTCCCTTACATTTCAAGTTGGGAGCATACCCAGGGAGGAGGAGTCACAGCCATAGCTCCCTAGACCCTACCAGAAGCTCTTCTGCCCCCTGTTGGGAGTACTTGGTATCTCAAGGTGGATGGTAGGATTTGAATGTACAGAAATCGCTGGTTTAAGAAGTATGCCTTGTTAAAGACAGAGTAATAGGATTTCAGAGACAAAATGGTTTTAGTTGGTTAGGTGTTTTGTTCGTTCCAACTGCACCTTTATCTTGCACTAAGGTATTGTGCATGTTTTTGTCTCTCACCTTGACCTCTAATGATCATTTTTAGGGGGTCTCTATCAGCAATACAACTGTGAACCCTTTCAGGTGTTGTATCTCCCAATATGACCTAGCATTCAGGGACCCTCTGTCTAGATGCTGAGCTCAGAAGTACTTTCCCACCTCATTTTACATGAACCTTGTTGATGGGACCTGCTGAATACGTCAATATCAGTGTAAGTTTTTTCATGCCTTTCACTTCTGTAATCTTAAGATGGATAATGATGTGATTAATAATGATCACCGTTAGCATTTGCTTACATCTTACCCAGCTACTCATTCTTTGGCTGAAGTTTTCATATCAGGGTCATTATGGGAGAGCTACAGAGGAGATTCCAATTTAATAAGTGGAATGGATGTTAATGTTCATTCCATGCTATGAAAGCGTGTTGGCCAATGGTCCAACTTATACCATCAACTGCATATAACTGGGAAGATCCATGGATAAGGATCCATGCCTTCAATTAAATTTTTAATGTGTTTCTTAACTCTAGTGGAGCTTATAGAAAAGAACACAGATTGCAGATGTAGAACTGAGTTTCAATCATGAGCTATTATGGTTTACAGTTGAATCACCTGTGAAAAGGTGATGATAAAATAGTATTATTCACATCACGAGAGTTTTATGAGAGTGAAGTGAGATAATGCAGATAATACACTAAGCATAGTGCCTAGCACACCCTAAGTAGCCCCTAAATAGTAGACATGGTTACTTGTGTTATTATGTTTTGCAGTAGATGTCGTTGGCAGCTGGCCTTAAATCCATTGTCCCTTCACCTTCATTCTTCCTGACAGTGCCCCATTTATTCATGTCTGCCTGCACAACACCAGTGATACATTTAAGGTGAGGAACTGATCCAGTTCTGCTAATTACACATGAAGGATGTTCTGCAGAGGGTAATAGAAAGGTTCGACTGAAAGATGTAGATAGAAGGAACACCCTGTTTTTTTTTAGTTGGATGTTGTGGTGTCTGGATATAATCATTTAAAACAAGTCAGGGGAATTAGGCAATAAGCTCTCCTCCTTCCCTTTCAGCTTGCTGTACAGCTGGAGAAGAAAGTTAAACTCGACTAGATGTGATCCCATGGGACAGGGTAGCCCTACCCATCTGTTTATCTGTCTCCTATGTTGAGCAGGGAACATCTGTAAGTAGATGGTTATAGTGTGCCCAGCCAGAATGTAATAAGGTCTCAGGCCCTGAATTTAGATTCTGAGAGGTTCCTCTCCAGCCTAGAGCCTCGGTCATGTGCTCAACCGGCTGTGGCAGGGCTCTGCTCTGAGTCTTGGGCATGTACACCAACAAACCAGGCAGGCATTTTGATTCTTCCTGCCCTTCCTCAGACATGGAACTGCCTAAGCAGAGTTGTTCCAGGTCCTTCCTTAAGCCATAACAGCAGCCTAATCACACCAACTCCCCGACTCCTTCCTGTCAGCCTGGACACAAATTGTCTACTTATTCAGGCTGATTAGGGAAATGAGGTATGCTGTGCAGATAGGATTTGCCAAGTCACTGACGCTGAACCCTCTGTTTCAAGACTAATTTTTAACACAATTGTGAGGAACTGTTGGAAACTGTGGTTCTTGTTTTTTTTTTCCTTCACTCAGGGTCTAAACATATTTTAAACATCTTCCTGATGATGCAGAGTCAACTTTCTGACCCCGTGTGGCTGGCCACAGACCACTGTGCTTCCTTTGGGATGTTGAGCTTCGAGGCCTCAGAGGGCGCAGGGCGCGTGCTCATGAAGTGTCAGAAGGCTGTGCTGAGCAGAAGGAGCCTGGACCAGGAGTCAGGTACTTCTTGTCTGGAAAGTTAGATCCTCTTGGTGGAGAAGGGGCTGGGCTTGTGAGAGGCCGGAGCTGGACAGAAAGGAGAGGGAGTGATCTTTGGACTCTCCCTATGGTAAGGATTTAGGGAACTAGGGAGAAAACTTCCAAGGAGAGCCTTGGAAGGACCGAGATAGGGCAGCCTGTATGAAGGCCACATTGCTAAAATGGAAGAGTAAAGAGTGGAGTGGGGAGAAGTTCCCACTATCTTCCTGATATGTCTTCTCCGTGTCTCCATTTTCTTCCCACACGCCCCCCATCTTTCCCCACACACCTCAAACCTTTTGATAGGTGAGGTTTGAACGTCTCAGTCCTGGGGTCCAGTTTCTACTCTGTCTTCTGGTCTGCCCCCACTTGTTGAGCCTCCTTCCCCTGCCCCATCTCTCATCTCCTGGGTCCTCCTTCTGCAGACCAGGAGAGTAGGTCTGGGTCCAAGCCAGCCAGATACAAGGCTGTTGAATGTCACTTACTTGTATACAGGATGAATTCTTTGAAATTTCACAAAAGATTCACTCTGTAAGTTTTAAAGAAGGAGAAACTAAATCTATAAACCAATTAAAAAACAACAACAACAACTTGTTAGCTGACCTGTAGGAATCTCCATTCTATCAACCAAAAGTGTCACTTCTGAAAACTGCATTTGACCACCCTGTTATTACTCTGCACAATCAATTAGTGGGTACAGCCAGCAATTTTAAAATAGAATTGAACAGGGCTGAGGATATAGCTCAGTTGGTAGAGTGCTTGCCTCACGTGCACAAGGCCCTGGGTTTAATCCCCAGCACCATCAATAAATAAATAAATAAATTTGAATAGATCAGAAAATGTCAGAGTGCATCATACATAGTAAGAAAAAGTATTGTTGCATGAAAAGTTTGATTTAGGGAGGGAGAGAGTATATATTATATATATATAGATATATATATCTACATATATATACAGAGAGAGAGTATATATATATGTAAAATATATTATATATATATATATAGAGAGAGAGAGAGAGTGTGTGTGTATATATATATATATATATATATATATATATATATATATAAAATTTGATTTTGATTCTGAATACACCCACAAGTCTGAGTGTGGGGACAAATTTCCTAGGTTAAATGTTTTCCTACTATAGGCAATGGGCAAAACCCACCTGGAAGTCAATTGGGGCCCATGTATGTGCATCCCCTTGGTCCTAGGAAGGTATCTGAAGTGACTGAGTAAATACATGAATGTCCCTCTGATGGGACTCATTACTGCACAGGAGCTAAGGTGAGCCTTTGGGTCATGGGAGAAGTCCTCTACATCTTCTAGTGAAATGTGCACCTATGATTTTGGATATGTCTTCAGGTCAATTTGGGACTAGATAGAGGCCTCTTGTTTTTCCTCAGGCCTTTGGACTGGGACTGAATGATACCAACTGTCCTGTGTCTCCAGCTTGCAGGTGTAGGTCGCTCAACCTCTCAACCTCCATAATCATGTGAGCCAGTTCCTTATAACAAACTCCCTTGAGATACATAGATGCAGATATTTCCTATTGGAAGTTTCTCTGGAGAACCCTGTCTAATCCAAACCTCAAGAAGCCTTCTCTCATCTAGGTTGATGGTTTGTGTAAATAAAATTGATGAAAAACAAAACAAAACAAAAACCAACATTCAAAAATGTCTTCTATGTCCTCTGCATGGGGAGAAGTCTACCACCTCATAGCCATCTGTATAATTCCTTCAAACCCCAGTTCTTTGTGTTCTTTGACCCCTCTATCTTTCTCTCTTTTCATAGCCAGGATAAAGCATACTTTATCATAAACATAAACATAACTTCTGAATTTGGATATATACTATGCCTGCATAGGTCTACTGAGTACCCATCCCAGGCTCAAGAAGTCATCCATCACTAAGACCCAAATAGCACTCAGGCTCTGAAGGTGACTTCTACCTGCCATTCCAACAAGCACATAGCATTCTTCATTGACTCCACACAGTGACCATTTAGAATATTTATATGTTCTGAAATCCAATATAATTTTTACCTTGGCTATGAGGCTTATAGATTTTTCTGAACTTTACTGGTCAACCTGCCCTCATGATATAACCTTTTGTAACAAACCATTTGATTATGAGATATGCTCAAAGAACAGATATCAGTTTTCTATAAATGAAGATTCCCCTTTTAATCTGCAGCTTTTGACATGCCAATCAAAGATCCCCAACTACTTGAGTTTTTGTGAGTATGTCATGATAGAAGTGAACAGTCAGTGGAGAGCACATCAAGCTCACACCTATTTGAGACCAAGCCATTCTATTTATATTGCTTCTTTTTTAAATTATACATGGCAGTAGAATCCATTTTGATATAATTGTACAAGCATGGAATATATCTTATTCCAGATAAGAGATATTCTGAATACACCCACAAGTCTGAGTGTGTGGAGTGAGTGGGATTCACTATGGTGTATTCAAATTAGTACCTGGGAAAAATATTTCTGATTCATTCCACTATCTTTCCTTTTTTTAACCCCCTTTAATTCACTTTTGTCTAATCTACTGAATATCTATTCTTCCCCTTTTCCACCTTATTATGGGTTAGCTTCTGCATATCAGCAAAAATATTTGACCTTTTTGGTTTTCTGAGATTCACTTATTTCACTAAGCATGATGGTTTCCAGGTCTTCCATTTACCTGTAAATGTCATAAAGTTATTCTTCTTTATAGCTAAATAATATTCCATTGTGTAAATATACCACAATTTATTTATCCATTCATCTGTTGAAGGGCATCTAGGTTGGTTCCATAGCTTAACTATTATAAACATTGATGTCACTCTACAATGCCAATTTTAAGTCCTTTGGGTATAAACTGAGGAGTGGGATAACTGGGTCAAATGATGGTTCCATTCCAGGTTTTATGAGGAATCTCCATAACACTTTTCCAGAGTGGTTGCACCAATTTGCAGTCCCACCAACAATGTATGAGTGCACTGTTTCCCCTACATTCTCACCAACATTTATTGTTACTTGTATTGTTGATTGTTGCCATCATAGAGTGAGATAAAATCGCAAAGTAGTTTTAATTTACATTTCTCTAATTGCCAGAGATATTGAACATTTTTTCATTTATTTGTTAACCATTCTTATTTCTTCTTCTGTGAAGTGTCTGTTCAGTTCCTTAGTCCATTTATTGATTGGGTTAATTGCTTTTTTGGTGTTAAATTTTTTGAGTTCTTTATACATCCTATAAATTAATGCTTTATCTGAGGTGCAGGTGGCAAAGATTTTCTCCCATTCTGCAGGCTCTTTCTTCACATTATTGATTGTCTCCTTTGCTGAGAAGAAGCTTTTTAGTTTGATGCCATCATATTTGTTGATTTTTAATTTTACTTCTTGTACTTTAGGAGTATTGTTGAGGAAGTCGGTTCCTAAGCTGACATATTGAAGTGTTGGGCCTATATTTTCTTCTAGTAGGTGCAGGGTTTCTGGTCTAATTTCTATGCTTTTATCCACTTTGAGTTGAGTTTTGTGCAGGGTGAGGGAGAGGGGTTAAATTTCATTCTGCTACATATGTATTTCCAGTTTTCCCAGCACCATTTATTGAAGAGGCTATCTTTTCTCCAAAGCCTATTTTTGGTGCTTTTATTAAGTATGTTTATGTGTGTTTGTCTCTGTTTTCTATTCTGTTCTATTGGTCTTCATATCTATTTTGGTACCAATACCATGCTGTTTTTGTTACTATAATTCTGTAGTATAACTTAAGGTCTGGTATTGTAATGCCATCAGCTTCACTTTTCTTGCTAAGAAACAGTTTTGGCTATTCTGGGCCTCTTATTTTTTTCAAATAAATTTCATGACTGCCTTTTCTATTTCCATGAAGAACTTCATTAAAATTTTGATGGGAATTGCATTGAATCTGTATAGCATTTTTGGTAATATGGCCTTTTTGACAATATGAATTCTGCTAATCCAAGAACATGACAGGTCTTTCCATCTTCTAAGGTCTTCCTCTATTGCTTTCTTTAGTGTTCTATATTCTTCATTGTAGAGGTCCTTCACCTCTTTTATTAGACTAATTCTAAGGGTTTTTTTGTTTTGTTTTGTTTTTTGTTTTGAGGCTATTCTGAATGGAATGGATTTCCTAATTTCTCTTTTAGATGTTGGAGTATAGAAACACACTTGATTTCTGGGTGTTCATTTTGTGTCTTGCCGAGCTATACAGGCTACCAGAGAAAATTTCAGGAAACAATTAATAGTCTAACTATGTGCTGTGGTGGTAAGACCTGGTTTTCAGGACTTTGCAGGCAGCACCTGCATAGCACAAGACCCATTTTCAGTGCTTAATAACAGAGTTATTTTTATGGTTTAGATGTGAGGTGTCCCCTAAAAGCTCATGTGTGAGACAAGAGCTTTAACCCAATCCGTGAATTAATCACCTGATGGGATTAATTCAGTGGTGACTGAAGGCAGGTGGGGTGTGGCTGGAGGAGATGGGGCATTGGGGGTGTGGCTTTGGGGTATATATTTGTATCTGGTAAGTGGGATTGCTCTCTATGCTTCCTGATCATCATCTGAGCTGCTTCCCTCTTCCATACTCTTCTTCCGTGATGTTCTACCTCACCTGGAGCCCTGAGGAATGGAGCCCACTGTCTATGGATTCAGACCTCTGAAACCAGCCCCCAAATAAACTTTTTC
The DNA here is from genome assembly GCF_021218885.2 of Marmota monax. Lineage (NCBI taxonomy): Eukaryota > Metazoa > Chordata > Mammalia > Rodentia > Sciuridae > Marmota > Marmota monax. Next base: position 22,287,096 of record NW_026695215.1, on the reverse strand, counting down.
TCCTCTACCATTATGCTGGTTGGGTCCTTTAGTCACAGCAGTGAAGAAGCTTTAGTTTTGATCCTTTTAATTTCCTTTGGTTATTATTTTTTTAATTTTTTTTTTAAGTTGGAGATAGACACAATATCTTTATTTATTTCTTTCTATGTGGTGGTGGGGATCGAACCCAGTGCCTCACACTTGCGAGGCAGGCACTGTACCACTGAGCTACAGCCCCCAGCCCTTCCTTTGGTTATTCTCATCACCCCTTACCAGGCACACTGTAAGTACATCACTTTCTGTTACAAGAGGGACTTTAGAGCATAGATATTCCAATATAAAATCTTTCCCATTTAAGCACTAAATATTTCAACGTGTGCATTTTACTATTGGGCCACCAATCCATTATTTTAAAATTTAAAATTTACAGTGTATATTACCACAAAAAGAAGGAATATTATTATAAATGGGGCTCAGATATTTAAGCTCTCCAGGGTCCATTTCTGCCCACAAAGTTCTGAGAGACATGGATTCTCTGGTGGACATTTATCAAATTTACTGAGTCAGAGAAAAGGCTTATATCTCAGTGAGCTGACTGCATTTCAACAGCTTCCCCTGGAGCCAAGTTTCCTCACAACCTTTTCAATAAAACATTCCAGCGGCAGTCTTATTTATTTCTCTCCTTCCCACATACTCAGGCTTCTTGAGAAAATGGCTTCACATTCGCTACTTCTAGTTCCTCACCTCCTGTGTTAGTTACAGTACAGGCTAAGTAAGCTGCTGTGACAAAGAGATCGGAAAATACAAGAGCTTGTGTAATTCAGGGTGTCTTTTTTTTTTTTTTTTTAAATCATAGCATTCCTGAGGTGAGTGGTCCAGCCTTGCCAGGTGGTGTGGTCCATTTAGAAATGCAGTTATGCAAATTCTTTTTAGCCCCAGGCTTCTCCAAGCCCTAGAGCATAGTCCTCAACTCAGTGATGAGAGGAGCATGTGCATATTACAAAGTAATATGCAAAAAGAAGGAATGATGATAAATGGAACTTGAGTATTTAACCCCTCCTGGGTCCATCCTCTGCCCCTGAAGTTCTGAGTAACTTGGATTCTCTGGTGGTTAGTCAGCAACCACTTTACCTGAGCAACTACCTAGCAGAATAGGGTTGCCATTAGGTGGAGTGGGAAGAGGACAGAGATGAGGAGCTGGCTTTGTACTGTTACATTTGAGCTGGCAGTGACACATCCAAGGAAAGAGGAGTAGGTGGTTAGAGAAACAATTGGGAGTTCAAAGGAGAATTCCAGGCTCCAGATATTGTTCTTGGCATACCCCGCACCCCACCCCCAGCCAAAAAACAAGCAGAAAGGATAATGCTGAAAGCAGAAAAGGACACTTAAATCCATGTGGCATATTAGGAAGGCAAAGTGAGATCCAGCATCTCAGCCCTGTCTTTGGGGTGCTGAAGTGAATTTGAGACTGAAATAGAGGAAGAATCGGGGTGGGGGTGGTGAGAGGCTTGAATTGTTGAGCAGTCTCTGTCCAGCTATGGCCTGGGTGATCATTCTCTCGGCTCTGGTTCTGCAAGGTGGCTTGAGAGACATCTTTGTCACTGGAGGGGGCAGCTTCCTCTTGCTGCTCAGGGTGTGTATCCATCAGGCCTGGGATTCTGGAAGGGGGCAGGCAGCTCAGCTCTCATGAGACATTGCTCCTGCTGTTTCTGGAAGGTGTCCGTCAGTGACTGAAGACTTCTAGGCCCCACTCCAGGGCTCTGAAACAGAACACAGCAAATCATGCCCCAGTCTTGGAGGGGGCTTACATAAGTGAGTACATTTGGGGCTAATAAACCATGTATTCGCTGTTTTAAAATGAATGTGTCTTAAATGGTTAATATGCCTATGAGCAGAACTGAGCAGATCACAAAGTTTTAAGGTAATAAATGAGATTAGATATGAAATGAAGACAGAGATGTCAAGCTTTATCCTGCTTTTAGTTGCCTATGGGGCACATGCAGGCTTAAGAGAGGAGTCTCTGCTTGTAGCAAAGGAGGCCTCTCTGAGTCCCTGTTACAATACCATCTGAGGAGTCATCAGTCATAGGCTTTGATGAGATCGACAAGGGACTGAGCAGGTACCAAAAATAAAAAGGAAAAAGAAAAGGATCAAGACTGAGCCCTGGGTCATTCCAAAATGTGAAGGCTGGGAACATGAAGAAGAATCAGAGAATAAAGGGGGAAACTAGTAAGGTCCAGGAAAATCAAGAGAGTGTGGTCTCTTCAGAGCCCAGGAAAGAGCATGCATTCCAAAGGAGGGGTACCAGCTTGCTTGTGAACCTGGTAAGGTGAGCACTGAGATGAGATGAGAAGATTTTGCCTCTAGTGCAACATTATCTTCAGAGCTGAGGTGAAACCCAGTGGTTAGGAGGACCCCGCTTTACTCATTCATTTAAGTTTTTCATTCTTGGATTAAAGAATAACGAGTACACATGTATCGTACATACACAACGTGTGCCTTAGGTGGGTAATTTAAAAAGACCATTCATAAGTTGCATCATGTGCTTTTGATTCAATCCTGAAAAATAGTTCTGTTTCTCTTCCAAAGTCTCCCTCCACTCATGCCTTTTGCCATCAGTTCCTTTGAGTTTCTGGATGTAACAGCTGCTAAGGTAACGACCCGACAGGTAGAACCTAAGGATGAAACGATCAGAGAAGACACAAACCAATTTGGCTAAGTGCTGGATAGAGAAAATGCACAAAGCCCTAGGAGTAAGTGTGTCACAGATGAATGTCTTCCTTGGGTTTCACGGGTCAGAGAGTAACAGCCTGGAGGATTTCCACACAATAGAGGATGCACAAGCTTTCCGTCCTGGTAATTCACTGTAATGAGGTGGAACAATGGCATAATTTAGCCAAATCAGCTTTAAAATCGCTACATGTGCTTATGCTTATATAGAAATGAGCTTGCTTAACCGAACACATAACCACATGGCATGTGGGTCTGCAGTCAGGAGAGTGTCAGGGAGACCATAACCACAAGGACAGGACATCAAAAGTCCCCAGAGGAAACCTATAAGGCAATAAATACAGAATGGGGTGTTGATCGTCTTGCTGGTGGGTGGTGATTCATGAATCACCATGTGCCCTGAGGAAGTAGGTCATGGATTCAAAGGACAGAAGCCTCTACTTCTGATAAATACTCAGTCATTAGCTGTGTGACCTTGGGTATATGTTTTTCACTTTCTTGGGTAAAATGAGGGAGTCGGATCAGACAGCCTTTGAGATCTCTTTCATTTCAAAACAAAAGTCACCCAAATTTGCAAAAAAAAGATTCACTTTGTTTTCATGAGAAATTGCCTTTCCTGTCCCACCATTTTGACCCAGATGCATACATTAGTAAAGGTGTCGATGACTTTATTCTTGTAAATCTCTTGTAAAGAAAGCCACACATGCACACACTATTTTACAGACTTGAAGGCCTAACGACATGAAGACATTTGCTGCTATAAACCCATAGGCTCAGAAGGATTTGTTCCCCTTATGCCTGGCCAAGGCAAGACAGTAGATGCTGTTGCCAGGAAGTGGAAATACTGTGTTACTCGGCACACACACAGCAGACGTGTGGGGTCAGCTCGGTGGCCAAGATCCGACTATAACAATACTCCTAGTGAGTGAAAGTGTGCAGCTTAATTTTTTCCTTTGTGATATTTTACATATCCTTCCAAATTAATTCTTGATGGGCTTTGTGAATAGATGTCATTGGACCCCTGTGCTGGGCTCTGTGTTCATTATCTACTTTGCATACAACATAGGGGAATTATTGGGCTATTTGTTTATTTGTTTATTTTTAAATTCAAGTTCATTCGTAAAATTCAGACAAAGCCCCAGTGGCACATCATTCTTTTTTTTTTTTTTTATAATGATGTGCTGTCCAAATTCCTCTTCAAAGAGTGACTTATTGCCTCAGCCATTTCGGGTGCCATTGGCAGACAGACTTTAATTCTCAGCTACTAATGGACTTGGCTGGATTCTTAGTTCTCTCTGTTGGTCTATATGTGCCAGTGCCACATTGACTTGATTACTGTAGCTTTGTACTATATGTATTATATGTTTTGAGATTGGAAAATATGAGCCCTCATATTTTTTTGGCTTATAGGAATTGCATTGACTCTATAGATCAATTTGAGGAGTATTCTAATCCATGAACACAAGCTATCTTTTCATTGATTTAGGTCTTCTTTAATTTATTTTAACAATGTTTTATAATTGTCAGTGAAGTAGTCTTGAATTTTAATTAAGATTATTCCTGAATATTTTGTTTATTTTGATGCTATTGTAAATGAAATTGTCTTTGTAATTTCATTTTCAGATTATTCATTGCTGGTATATAGAAATGCAACTGATACATATTTGTGTTGTATAATTCTTATATCCTGTAATTTTGCTGAACTCATTTGTTGGCTTTATAGCTGTTTTTCTTTTATTTTTGGATATTTCTGAGGAGCTTTTACATATAAGATCATATTATCTGCAAACAAATAATTTTACTTCTTCCTTTTCAACGTGGATGCCTTTAATTCCTTTTCTTATCTAATTCCTTTGGGTAGTATTCCAGTACAATGTTTAATAGAACAATGAGGATGGATATCCTTGATACTTCCTGATCTTGGAGGAAAGATTTCAGTGTTTTGCCAGTACAAATAAAGTCATTTGTGGGTGTCTTCATAGATGTCCTTTATCTGATTGAGAATTGAGAAAGTTCCCTTTTATTGGTTTTGTTCAGTGTTTTTTCTTATCATGAAATTGATTTTGTCAAATGTGATGTTTCTATGTCTATATATGCTAATTATATAGTGTTACTTCCTTTATTTTATTAATATGAATCATTGGTTTTCAATATTGAATGAATTTTGTATTTCTTAGATAAATCCCACTTGGTTATGGAATATACTTTTTTTTTAAATGTTGCTGGATTTGGTTTACCAATATTTCATTGAGGATTTTTACACCTGTATTTACAAGAGATATTGGTTTGCAGTTTTTTGTTTTTTTTTTTAATTTTTTATTGTGGGTTGTTCAAAACATTACAAATTTCTTGACATATCATATTCCACACTTTGATTCAAGTGGGTTATGAACTCCCACCTTCACCCCATACACAGATTACAGAATCACATCAGTTACACATCCATTGATTTACATATTGCCATACTAGTGTCTGTTGTGCTCCGCTGCCTTTCCCATCCTCCACCCTCCCCCCTCCCCACCTCTCCCCTCCCCTCCCCTCCTCTCTCTCTACCCCCTCCACTGTATAACCCTGAGGGTCTCCTTCCATTACCATGCAATTTCCCTTCTCTCTCCCTTTCCCTCCCACCTCTCATCCCTGTTAAATGTTAATCTTCTTCTCCTGCTCTTTGTCCCTACTCTGATCTTAGTTACTCTCCTTATATCAAAGAATACATTTGGCATTTGTTTTTTAGGGATTGGCTAGCTTCACTTAGCATAATCTGCTCTAATGCCATCCATTTCCCTGTAAATTCTATGATTTTGTCATTTTTTAATGCAGAGTAATACTCCATTGTGTATAAATGCCACATTTTTTTTATCCATTCGTCTACTGAAGGGCATCTAGGTTGGTTCCACAGTCTTGCTATTGTGAACTGAGTGGCACATCATTCAATTGTGGAAATTGAGAGAGCTTATAAAAGATGCATTTTTTTTTAAGAAAGAGAGAGAGAGAGAGAATTTTTTAATATTTTTTTTTTTTTTTTAGTTTTTGGCGGATACAACATCTTTGTATGTGGTGCTGAGGATCGAACCCGGACCGCACGCATGCCAGGCGAGCGCGATATCGCTTGAGCCACATCCCCAGCCCATAAAAGATGCATTCTTGAAAAATACTTTAGAAATACATATATATAATCCTTATATAATAAGTATCCAAATTTATTTATATGATCCTAATATAATATATACCCTAATTTATTTTTCACCTTTAGAGATAAGTTGGAAACTGATTATTAGAAAAATGAAATATCATCATGTGATATGGTGTGTTTTAATCAAGCACAAAGCAACGGAAACACTGTATAACCTTTAGCCGTCTACAAAACTCTTGCCCATACATTGGGTTGTCACCTCTACAATAAACCTATATTATTTGGAGACCAAAAATCAGATTTTAGAGAAATTAATTTGGGTCAATCAGTTTTATGACTCACTTATAAAACTCACTTGGTCCCAGCTTCCCTCTGGATTCTTTATGGGGACAACATAAATTTCAGGACACTGAAACATTCAGATTGGAGGTTAATCAAAAGCTTTTCTATTAACAGCCAGGATCCCCACACTGCTTCCTAGTTCTGTGAGAGGGTGTGTTTTTTCCAGTCAGCTAAACAGTTTCTGACTGCAGCCCTGAGTTTCTCCTCCAAGCCTGAGTGGGGTGTCAGGAGAGGATGGCGGAGCCTGTGTGGGTCTGCTCGGGCCACTTCCAGGAGTCCCCTTTCCTCCTTTCACTAGGAACAAACATGCTTGGTCCCTGGTGACCTCCAATTACTATTTGTTTGTGTTCCATAAGACATTAAAGAACAGATTCCTTTTATAGAAACAAAAAGCAGGCTGCAAGATTTCTAAATAAAGAAGACATTTAAATGGAAGATTTATAGAAACTACCTTGTCTTCTTTCTTTTTCTTTTTTCTTTTTTGGTACTGGGGATTGAACCCAGGGTTGCTTAACCTCTGAGCAACATCCTCAGCCCTTTTTAATGTCTTATTAGAGACAGGGTCTCACTTAGTTGTTTAGTACGTTGTTTTTGCTGAAGCTGGCTTTGAACTCACAATCCTCCTGCCTCAGCCTCCTGAGTTTACTGGGATTACACTCGTGTGCTCTACCACACCCAGTTTGGTCTTCTTTCTTATATCAGATATGCAGCCTCTTGTAGTAGGAAGCACATGGCTCTATGTGTCCTTTCTAGAAAACAGCCTGCTTGTTGGTCCCCTATCTACATGGGAAAAGAAATGATCCTGTGGTAGTAGAATCTCAGGCCTCAGGGAGGGGATTTTCCCCCAGCTTCTCAAACACAGGTATCGACTGTCCCAAATTCATAGATGGACAATCCAATTGGGATTTGAATCCAGACTTTTTGACTCAAAGCATTCAACTGTCTCAGACATCCACAAATGACAATTATAAAACTCACTTGGTCCCATTTTTAGGCAACCAGGACCCTTTCATATCATCTGAATTTTGGAACTTAACCTCTAAATTCCTCAGTTTAATAAGTTAAATAAGACAATAAATGACATTCTTTCTTTGAGCTACTTTGACATTGGTTTTTTGTCACTTGCCAATATATTTTCATAATGATATATGAGTTTTCCAAGTCTGCAATCAAGCATGTGTGCCTGAGAAGTAATGATAATTAACATGTTCTAAGGGTGAACCACATATCAAGTGCTACGCTAACGCTTTGCATGTTTTCACGTACCCTCAAAACAATCAGGTAGATATTGTTTTGTTGTGCTCATTTTCAAGATGAAGAAACCAAAGCACATGGCATTAGTGTACTTCACAAGGTCATTATCTAGTGAGATTCAGAGCCAAGATTCAAGCCGCGGCAATCCGATGTGCTCTCCTCTTATAACTGCATTAACATATTTACTTTACACATGTGGGTACACATGTGTATCTTAACTTCAGTGTTCAAGGTAGGCTCAGGGGGAAGAAGTTGGAGCTTAGTTAGTCATCTTCTGCAGAGAGACTGATTCCAGGATGCCCAGCCACATATCATGCTGAGAACTCCTATGGGCAGAAGTTGCTGAGTTGAGACTCAGCCTATGGACCATGGATCAAATCAAGGTTGCTTAGGGACTCAGAAAGTGATGAATCATAGCACTACAGGAAGCCCGAGTAAGACAAGAGGAGGAAATATTTCTGGAAATAGAGCCTAGCCCAGGGAAGGCCACAGGAATTAAATTGAAAGGTGTGTCAGTCTAGCCCCCTTGTGCCCACCCTGCTATGTATGTACACTTTTAATTTAAGCAGTATTTAATTTATGGCTCTACATGATTTGTTTTATACCATCCATCATCTATCGTTAGGCATTCAGAATGTTTCTCCCTTCTAGTTATTATTAGTGATGCCACAGAAGCCTATTTCAGAAATTCCCCAATTATTTCCTACATATAAATTCCTTGGAGAAGACTTAGTGGATGAGAGAACACACATTTTCAATATCTGTGCTTGTTGCCGAATCATCCTTCAGAAAGTTAACCAGGAAACTTCTCTAGCATTCTACGTAAATATATGCTTTATGTACTTTTATAGTACTTATCAACTTTTTTTTTTAATCTTTGAAAATATAATTATAGAGAGCCTACATCCTGGGAACAAATCTTTACTCCTCACACTTCAGATAGAGCCCTAATATCCAGAGTATACAAAGAACTCAAAAAATTAGACAATAAGAGAACAAACAACCCAATCAACAAATGGGCCAAGGACCTGAACAGACACTTCTCAGAGGAGGACATACAATCAATCAACAAGTACATGAAAAAATGCTCACCATCTCTAGCAGTCAGAGAAATGCAAATCAAAACCACCCTAAGATACCATCTCACTCCAGTTAGATTGGCAGCCATTATGAAGTCAAACAACAACAAGTGCTGGCGTGGATGTGGGGAAAAGGGTACACTTGTACATTGCTGGTGGGACTGCAAATTGGTGCAGCCAATTTGGAAAGCAGTATGGAGATTTCTTGGAAAGCTGGGAATGGAGCCACCATTTGACCCAGCTATTCCCCTTCTCGGTCTATTCCCTAAAGACCTAAAAAGAGCATGCTACAGGGACACTGCTACATCGATGTTCATAGCAGCACAATTCACAATAGCAAGACTGTGGAACCAACCTAGATGCCCTTCAATGGATGAATGGATAAAAAAAATGTGGCATTTATACACAATGGAGTATTACTCTGCATTAAAAAATGACAAAATCATAGAATTTACAGGGAAATGGATGGCATTAGAGCAGATTATGCTAAGTGAAGCTAGCCAATCCCTAAAAAACAAATGCCAAATGTCTTCTTTGATATAAGGAGAGTAACTAAGAACAGAGTAGGGTCGAAGAGCATGAGAAGAAGATTAACATTAAACAGGGATGAGAGGTGGGAGGGAAAGGGAGAGAGAAGGGAAAATGCGTGGAAATGGAAGGAGACCCTCAGAGTTATACAAAAGTACATACAAGAGGAAGTGAGGGGAAGGGGAAAAATAATATAAGGGGGACAAACGAATGTCAGTAGAGGGAGCAGAGAGAGAAGAGGGGAGGGGAGGGGAGGGGAGGGGAGGGGGGATAGTAGAGGATAGGAAAGGCAGCAGAATACAACAGACACTAGTATGGCAATATGTAAATCAATGGATGTGTAACTGATGTGATTCTGCAATCTGTATATGGGGTAAAAATGGGAGCTCATAACCCACTTGAATCAAATTGTGAAATATGATATATCAAGAACTATGTAATGTTTTGAACAGCCAACAATAAAAAATTAAAAAAAAAAAAAAAGAAAATATAATTATAAAACGTCTGATTTTAATTTGCTTTTTTTTTTTTTTTTACTTTTTTGTTAGGTGAGATTCTTCCTATATTGGCCATTGGATTCTCAGACGTTTAAATTTTTTCTCTTATTTATTGTGCAGCATTGAATGTATTAGGCTATACTCTTTTCTTGCAAATGACAGAAATCCAATAAACTCAAGGGTTTATGGGATCTAGGAGTACACCTGCTTTTGGGCAAGGCTAGATCCAGGATCTCAATTTGTATAATCATATAATCTCAATCTCTCTCTCTCTCTCTCTCTCTCCCTTCTCTCTCCCCTCCCCCTCTCTCACCCCTCCCAGTCCCTACCCATTTCCCCCCTTCCTCTCTGACTCTTAGTCATATTCTCTGTGTGTAGTAGCAAAATAACCTTAGGCTTCCAGTTTTATAAGAGGAAAAGAAAGTTAAAAATGAATGATGGTGATGGTTGTCCAACTGTGTGCATATGGTCAATAAAATAACTGTGTGCATATACTTACACATATACACTATTGAACTGTAGTATACTTAAAAGTGGTTAAGTTGGGAGCAATGGTGCATGCTACATGAGTTCAAAGCCAGCCTCAGCAATTTAGTTAGCAAGGACTTCAGCAACTCAGCAAGACCCTGACTCTAGATAAAATATTAAAAAAGGTCTGGGGATGTGTCTCAATGGTTAAACACCCCTGGATCTAATCCCCAGTACCAAAAAAAAGTGATTAAGATGAAAAATTTTATGTTATGTGCATTTTACCACAATTAAAAATGAAAACATTTTAAAAGTAAAAGAATATTACTCTATATTTTCATTGTCCTTGCAACTAGTGATTCAGCAAAAAAGTGTGGGTAGGGGTTGGTGGCGGTGTTAGTAATATTCCTTTCATTTTTCAGAATATACAATAGCTTAGAGCACTGGAAAGAGACCGATTGATTCATGGGGAACATGCCAACCCTGAAGAATCAGCCTGACTAAGGAGTGAGGTCTTCTGGTCATGTACTTGAGGTAGGCAAGTTGAAATCATGCTATTGACAGTTCCATCTAGAAGTAAAGGATATTTTCCCAAGGGAAAATTATGCAAAGGAGAGAGAAAAAGCTTACTAAACTAACAAAACAAAAGATGACCTCTAAAATATTCTTTTTAAAATAAAAATGAGACATTTGCTTTTTTATTGTTTTGGAAAAGCTTTTACAAATTATTAACCTTTGAACTGTACTAGATAAACAGCATCTGTTTTCAACTTTTCAATTGTCTTTTCTCCTCCTATGAAAAGTTAAAATTCTTGCATAACACATGTCCTTATTATTTTTGGGGGGGGGGAATGCACACTGAGTTTTATTATGTCTGTGATTTAATTGGATCTGATTTGAAATGGTTCGGTAAGAAAATGAATAGAGAAAGAGGTGGAGAGAATAAATAGGTTAAATTGTTAACAACGTTGAATCCAGGAGGTGGAGAAGTGAGTGTTTATGGACTAACATTTCTACTTTGAGGGCAAAGAAGAAAGAATGAATCAGTCAACAGCCATGGGGCAAGTGAGCTCTGTATTGTACCTATCCTGCTCTTTGTAAGTCCCCCTGATGGTCTGTCCCAGTGGCCAGGTGGGGTTGGGGTTCTAGGTGCAACACTGTGGATTTAAGCTTTGCATCTATTAGCCCTGGTGGAGTATTGCTGTTGAAAGACGTTTTTATTTTCAGGGTAGGGGTACCAGTGCCATGGAGAGGCCCTCAAAGCCTTACTTATAGGCAATCCTTGGAAAGATGTGCATGATGGTGGCGGTGCTGCCCCATGACCCCCACATGCATTAAAGTACCGTTTTTCATAGACTTCAATTTTGTTCAGAATATTTAGGTCAAATAAGAGCTAGCTTTTTATTAAAAGGGGAAAAAATCTTGCCCCAGAACTTGCTAACCTTGATTCAGATAAAGACGCGAACACTTTGGCAGAGTTCGCCTTGTTCAAAAGGAGTATAAAAAAAAACTGGAGTCATCTTTGAAGAACACTGGCTTAGAGAAAGCGATTCCGACCCTGGAGGAAAACGATGAAAAGTTGGAGGATGAAATAACTTCCCAAGAATAAGGCTTGGATGAAGAGAGCTCTAAATACACAGAATGAAAGGAGCACTTAGTGGCTGAAATCAGGGGTCACTTCACTAGGCGAAGAATCAAGAGTCGCCACATCACAGGCACCATGGCCAGCTGAGCATCAAGCCAAGAGCCCAGCCCCTTGGGGTCCCTCACCCACAGATGGACTTTTCTGTTAAACACGGTGTTTCCCTCTCCCTTCCCCAAGGGTCTCACCTGTCTACCAGGCTATGTTCGCCCATTGCTTTCTCCAACCTGAATTCATTATTGCCAGTGGATTCAAGAAGATCATTTCTGTAGGAGGACCTTCTTCCTCCTTCTGCTCCATCTCCCCTTCCTCTGGATTCCACACACCACCATCGCCTTCTCCTCCTAAAAATACAAGTGAATTTATTCAAGATTAACTTGGCCTTCAAACAGATCAAATGTTGTACTTCTGGAACCATTCTGAAAAACTTGGTACCTCCTTTTGTCTCTTTTTTAAAAAGTGGTTTGGGGCCATTGGCTTGGGAGGCTGAGGGAGGAGGATCTCGAGTTCAAAGCCAGCCTCAGCAAAGGCGAGGCACTAAGCAACTTAGTGAGACCCTGTCTCTAAATAAAATACAAAATTGGGCTGGGGATGTAGCTCAGTGGCCAAGTGCCCCTGAATTCAGTCCCCAGTAGCCAGAAAAGAAAAATAAATGTATGGAGATTTTTTATCTCTGTTTATTGTTTTAAGAAACTGCTGCTACATGAAACATTATGGGACTCTGATTCTCAGTGTTTTAAAACTAATATTTATATAACACTTGTGAGTATTACTCCCATTTATCTTATCCTTTAAATATTATATTTTGAATTTAATCTCAACAATCGTAGGAGTAATGAACATGTAGTTCAGATGTAGGAGTTGTTTGAACTGACAGAATAGTTTTTATTTGTCCAGAGATGTATATATTATAGTCATAAAGCAACTGCAAATTTATTATTTAAATAAGTAATCATCAGTAATTGGCCTCCATGAAATATCTGCATTCCCATGTTCATTTTAGCATTATTCACAACAGCAATGAAATGAAAGTAACTTAAGTGTCCATTAATAAGTGAATGGCTAAATAAAATGGTATATAAATACAAAGGAATATTATCTAGACTGTAAAAGGAAGGAAATCTTGCCATATGTGTCAACATGGATAAACCTGGGGGACAACGTGGATAAATCTGAGAACATTATACTAAGTGAAATTAGTCAGTAGCAGAAGAACAGATACTGCATGATTCTATTTATATGAGGTATCTAGAAAAATCAAAATCATAGAAAATAAAATGGTGGTTGTCAAGGATTAGAGAGTCGGGGCAAAAGGAGCTGCTGAGCAACAGGTCTGGAGTTCTGGTTTTGCAAGATTAATAAGTTTTAGCAATATGCTGTATGTACAACATGGTGCCTGTATTGGTCAACTTTCTGTCGCTATAACAAAATACCTGAGATAATTAATTCATAAAGAAAAAAATGCTTATTTTGGCTTACAGTTTTGGAGGTATGATTGGCCCCATTATTTGGGCCCGTGACATGACAACACATCATGGTGGGAACATGTGACAGAGCAAAATTGCTTACATCAACAGTCAGGAAACAAAAGGGAAAGATGATGATTCCAGGGTCTCACCATTCTCCTCAAGGGCACACCCCCAATGACCTAAGGACCTCCCACACACTCCTGATTCCCAAAGGTCCACAACACCTCCCCAAAGAATCACCTTGGGTACAAAATCTTTAGCATGTGAACTTTTGGGACATACTTACCCCCAAACCATAGAAATGCCTATAGTTAACAATACTTCATTGTGCACTTAAAATTCAGTTGAGAAGACAGATCTCTACATTGACTGTTCTTGCTAAAATAGTAGGTAGGTAACAGATGATAGATAGATAGATAGATAGAGAGATAGATAGACAGACAGATAGGATGATTTAAAAGTGTTTTGTATGATAAAATCTATCAAAATATCAATGATTTTGTTTGCTTTTCTTCCATGTTTAGGAACATCCTTTCTACCTCTATGTTATGAAATCTTGCTTACAAATAGTATTCTAGAACATTTGTAATTTTGTAGCTTAATCCTTTATTGAAGTCATTGTGTGTGGGGGGGCGCAGTTAAGGTAACACTAGCTACTGTAACATACAAAACTCCAAACTTCAGTGGTTCAGTGAAATAAAAATGTTATTAAAAATATTTCTCACTCACAATCCAAAATAGATGCTAGCTGGATAGCATTTTGTATGGACATGCAAGCCTCCAGATTCCTTTTGTAAATTTTTCATTGGTGCATTTTAATTATACATAGTAGCAGAATTCATTATGCCAAATTCACACATGCACAAAACCATCTTGGGTCCATGCCTGCCTTCAGGTCAACGGAATCCTCTCCAATGTCCTAGAGGGAAGAATATGGCAAAGTGTCTATGAAAGCTTTATAAGGGCCGATCAAGGAAGTGGTATTTGCACTCCTGCCCACATCCCATAGATCAGGACTCAATCCATAGACACAGTGAATGTCAAGGAATTCTGGGAATTTAGATGTGGTAACAGGAGAGAAAGAAAACAGGCTTTGGGGAACTCAGAGAATTCTCTGGCACAATGCTGTACCACTTAGATCTAAGATGAGAAATAGGGAGGGGTCTTTATTTGAAATTTGGGGCCACTTCCTCAATTCTCATCACTTAGCTTTAACTAATATATATTTTTACCTCTCACTTGAGGTATTTGGTTGTTTTGGATTTTTTAAATTATTTTTTTAGATGCTGAAGGACCTTTATTTTATTCATTTATTTATATGCAGTGCTGAGAATTGAACCCAGTGCCTCACACATGCTAGGCAAGCGCTCTATCACTGAGCCACAAACCCAGCTCCTGTTTTGAATTTTTGTTTTGTTTTAATATAGAGTGAGATCACTTTATACGGTGAAAACAAATTTTTCCAATACCATCTAACTAAATAATATAAATATGTTTACAGTTCATTTTAAAATGGAAAACATATCAAGTTTGCACAAGTACAAGTCCTCTCTATGTTCTTCCAATGTTGTATTTGTCTGCTTGTTGTTCATTACTACAATGGTTTTTTTTTATTTATTTTTTTAGTTATACATGGACACAATATCTTTATTTTGTTTATTTATTTTTATGTGGTGCTGAGGATGGAACCCAGGTCTCACACGTGAGAGGTGAGTGCTCTACCACTGAGCCACAACCCCAGCCCCACTACAAAGTTTTTAAGACCATAATTCTCAGTACTATAACTTGATGTCCTCCAGGGCCAGGTCTAGAGAACATGGATGGCAGGCAGCCTGTTACTTCATTGTCCTTTCTGGATTGCAAAATTTCTAGACTGGATCTTCAGTTATGACATCATTCTATTAATAGGGGTAGCATCGAGGCAAGCAAGGTGGAACCCACGTGGTTTCCAAGCTACACAATGAGGACACAACACGGGTGGGTGCTCTTATTGAGCCATGACTGTGACAACCAGAATAAAGATTTTTTCTTCTGCCAGTGGGACAGGATAACACCTCCCATGTTGGTTTACAGAATTCAGAATTCTCAGTGACACATCATTTCCTTCAAAATCTGGCTCCAGCTACTTTTCCCAGTCTTGCTGCCAGAGCTCGCATTGTGCTCATGATCTCTGGTCCCTTATTTTACCTTGGTCAAGGCCAAGCACTTAATTTGCCCCCAGATTATTCAGCAGGGGTTGGGAAAATCCAGGACCAGAACACAAATATGCCTTTCTTTGGGTCTGCTGTGTTTCCCGCCATCATCAACATGGATCCTGCCTGGGAGTTTGTATATCTCAACTCACTATTTCTGAGCACTTGAGAAATATTGCATCAGCGAGCATGGATACTGAGACTAGGGAGGGAGGCCTATTAATCATCTTCTTCCTTCTGAGAGAGACCAGATTCTAGAACAGGTAGGGCACAATTCCTCATTCCTCACTTCCTTCACTAGGTCATGGAGGTGAGGACAATGGCCTGAATATCTAGCCATAAAATCTACAAGGATTTACATTAAAAAAAATGCAATGGTGGGAGTCTCCTATTCACATCAGTGAACATGGGGTCCTTTATTCCCCTATCATATCACCATTCTGCTATATGTGTCTTGGAAAAAATGGGTACGGAGTGGCATGTACTAGACTCAGGAACCACAAGAGTGATGATGTCCTTGTTGAGAACATGGTTTCTTCTACGGAACAGCAACTGTGCATGGTCACAAATAGTATGGAGCATGTAGGGATGGATAAGACTGAGCTGGAAGGTATGTGTCATATCTCGACCCTCATGCCTCTTCAAAATTCTAGAAGAATCCCCGCCCAATCATTAGAAAAAGGGAGTACGCATCAAAAATCTAAGATAAAAATCGACCATTTGCATGCCCTCGGAGAATCGCAGGGAGCTCTGGATAAAAGGGAAATCTTCCCCAAAATGTTTTATGAATAAGGATAATAAATCAGGCATGAAGAACAGAAGCAGAAAGACAGAACACATTTGAATCCCTCAGTCTTTGTTTTGCTCTGGGATCATTTTCATTAAGGTCAGAGGTCACCCATCGAGGTCTCCTTTCTAGAAAATAAGATATGCTTGGGGTATAAAAATGTAGTCAGGTTGGAGAGTTCCCACATTGCCCCTGGTTCCAACATGTGTTTCTTGGAATGTTTTTTTAACCTTCTTCAGTGAGAAGGAAAATGGTGTGGGGCCAGTAACAGTTGCTGACATGCTAGGGTTATTCTTGGCAGAGACCACGTTTAGCATCTTTCAACTTAGGGCCTTAAAATTCCTTCCAGGCAGAAATCAGCTGGGTTCTGGTCTGAGGATATGATGCCCAGGAAAAATGACACAGAGTCACATGTGGGTCAGCAATCTGGGGCTGACAGAGGCGTGCGGCACCAGCATCTGACACTATTTTTAGGAATTTCAGCTTTCTAACTATTGTTCTATCTGATAGCCATCTCTGTCTGGGTGTATTCCTTTTGATATGAATTAAAAGTCTAAAATGAAATCCATTTTTTTGTGTGTATGTTTACTGATTTTCTGATACTGCAGATATTTTTTATATCTATAAAATTCAGGTTCAGTTTTAATAATTCCCTTCAAGGAGAGGTCAGAAGTTCCTTGACAGCCAACCTGAGGTTTGTCTTATCTCTCTTAGATGGTTCCAGGAATAAAGAGACTGCTCAGGCAAGTTTTGTGGAGTGACTAGTTGTCCTTATTCCAGAATATCTTTGACAGGAATAGAGGCCCTATCTTTCTAAAGTAGTTTGGATACCATTCAACAGATAGACTGTTTAACTAAGGGTCACACACCTCACCCATATTTTTTTTTCTTCTGTACTAACCAGCACCACCCTCTAATTCCGAGAAATGTCATAGTATAGCAGAAAGACCATGAACTTTTGAATCAGAAAATTAAGATTTTGAATCCCAAAACTACCACCCATTATCTAGGAGAGATTGAAAGAACTGCTAATTTTTCTGAACTTCCCTTTTTCAACATGAAAGAGTTGATAGAGGAAAGAATTGACCCACATGTACAGTATGTAAATGTGAGAGGTTCCATAAATTATATTTTCTCCCTCCTCTTCAGCCCAAATTCAAGAAGTGCTGAATGTCAGAGGTGAAGGTCAATGTAAGTCGTGGAATAAACAAAACCTAGTATTCACTTAATCATTCACTCATTCACTCTATATTGAGTGCCATCTTGGTATTGTGCTGAGACATGGGAATCAGAGATCAGGAAGACTTGGACCCTGATATCCTACTCCCACCTCCACCCCTAGGGAAGTTGGGGCAGATGTCCCTGAACAGTGAACTAAGAAGAGCTCAGAGGCATTGCACTTGTGCAGTTTTAAAGGCAAAGTAGGACTTGGGTACCAAGGCCATTCCGGCTGGTCAGCATCCTCAGAGCCAGCCCTGAGCCATAGACCCCTCAGCTTTCCTGGTGACGATGCAGGACCAGTATTTTGCTGACTGACCCATGCAGGGTTCCTAAGATGAAAGCAGCTTCGCACTGCTCTGACTCATTGTGCAGACTGTAGGAATGGCTGAGACTTCCTTCTCTTTTTCACATCCCTTTTCAAAAGCTTTTTAAGGGCGGATAAGATGACCTCTGACTAAAGCTGGAGGAGACCTGCTGGGTCTGCATGAATGTATTCGTCTCTTTCAGGCAGGCTGGGATTTAGCAGGGAAAGGTGACTGTGTGCTGCATGCTCTTGCCCAAGACATGGAAAGTGTTCATTTTTGTGTGAAATCACAGGGGAAAAAAAATGAGTGTGCCCTTTTTCTCTGGATGCTATAATTGATAACATCTTTAAGCTGTTTTTAGAAGCATAATTTTTGCTTCAGACCAATTAAAATGTAAGTAGGAGAAAATAATATTATGCAT
Source organism: Marmota monax (assembly GCF_021218885.2). Lineage (NCBI taxonomy): Eukaryota > Metazoa > Chordata > Mammalia > Rodentia > Sciuridae > Marmota > Marmota monax. The sequence continues at coordinate 22,269,049 of NW_026695215.1, read as the reverse complement.
TTTGTTTATAAAGGAAAAACTTTCAGGACAAGAATATCAGTTATTAAAGACTTATTAGTAGTCTATTAATTGCTTTTCTTCAGCATGTACCTTGATCTTCAGTACCACAGTACAAGACAGCTACAAAATCTCCATTTTGTAAATTTGAGAGGTAAACACTTTGTCCAAGGTCACACCGTCAGTAAATGGTGAATCCAGACTCTACATGACTCCTAAGCCCATAACCTAGATAGCACTTTCTGCCCATGGTACCAGTGCTAAGTAATATCAATAAAATATGTGCATAATACATGGGATATAATTTATAATATCAGCATGGACAGAGTTCCACAGAAACCCAACCCTCAGAACAAATCATTCTCCAAATGGAGGCCATAAAATGCTTCATAAGTCTACCATCTCATTTCAGAAGCAAGACAATGAAGCTCAGAGGGGTTGTATCTTGCCCAAGGTCACAGAGTGGTAAAGTTGAGAGAACTAAATGCTTGAGTAGTGCCTTTCTTACAAATAGGAACATGTCATCTCATTGTGCCCCAAAGTGTTAGAGCTACAGAGCAGCTAAGAATAATTTATAGGGTAACTAGACAGTAAAAAAAACAAACAAAACAAAACAAAAAAACAGACTGACGTTTGAAAGTGCTGGAAGGAAATTGGTTCCCAAGCCTTTCAGTTTACCAGTTAACAAATGGCAGTTAACCCTGCCTTGGGTCAAGTGTGAAATTAGAAGTTGAATGTGACTCGATGATGCTTTAAAAGAGTTAATCTGTTTCCAATGCCAAGATGGGGGTGAGGAAGTTTGGGGAGCAGGCAGACTGGCAGTGTGGGGGATAGCAAGCATTAGTAGACTCGTTGCTGTGTGCTGATCCAGGTGCTTTCTCACCATCAATGTGTCTGAGTGTTTGCAGCCATCTGCTGATTCATAACAAACCCACTCCAAAACTCAATGGCATAAAAACAACACTTAAAAAATTACGATGGATTAGGCAGGTCAAGAATTCAGAATAGGCATAGCAGGGATGACTCACCCCTATTCCATGATGTCCAAAGCCTCAGCAGGATAACTCAAAAGTCTAGTGGCTGGCTAGACACCTTCATTTCCACCTGACCTCTCCGGTGCCTGCGTTAGGCCTCCTGACCGCCCGGCAGTGTCAGGGTACTGAGACACTTTGGATGCTCAGAGTTCTCAACGATTAGGGCAGAAACTGCCAGTCCTTAAAAAGCTAGTTCCAGGTCACATTTTCCATAATCTATTTGTCACAACTGTCTTGGACCAGCTCAGACTCAATAGGAGGGTAGATACACCTCAGCCTTCAATGGGACAAGTTTCAAATAATTTGGGGGTTGTTTTTAATCCATTATGTTATACCATCTCTGTTCTGGTAAAAACCCAGGCTTGAACAGTCCAGTAAGATGAAATAATAGGAACACCAAGATCTCCTAAGTCAAGGAGTGGAAAACCCACTAAGAAGTGGAAAACCCAGTAAGATAAGCTGTATCTTTGAAGTAATCTGATACAGTAATGAGAAGACTAGTTTGAAAGTCAAGACAGCTGTTAACTTATGTGATTTGGGGCAGGTCCACTCAAAGCCACGGTTTCCACCTCTGTGAAACAGGGTGATTCTGCCTGGTTCATGGGGGTGGTTGTGAAGGGTAGACAGGCTGTGACTTAGGCTGGGCCTCTAAAGCAAACCCTGAGATCAGAATGTTTTGACAATTATTTATTAGGATGTGCTGTCTAGAAAAAGAGTAGATTAGTGGGGAATTGACACAGGCAGAAGCGGGAGGCCATGCAAGAGTGTGATATCAGGCCAAGTCTTATAGAGAATGACTTTAGCTCCATTCCACAGGCAGGGATTCCCTGGAGAGGAGCATGGAGGAGCAGGCTTTACCTAATGACTATAGTAAGAGAAGAGGAATTATCACCTATGGATGTTTACATTCTCTTACTACAGTCATTGGGTAAAGCCTTCCAGAGGGGAGGTAAATTCTCAGGTACTTTCAGCTCCTCTTGTGGCCAGAAAAGCATGTTCCAATAGCCTGAGGGTGGCCCTCTAACAAACAAACAAAAAACATGCAGTTTTAGGGAGTAAATACCATAAGGCCTGGCATGGTGGGTGGCTCTCCCCTGTAATCCCAGCTACTTAGGAGGCTGAGGCAGAGAGAGCACAAGTTCTAGGACAGCCTGAGCAACTTAATAAGACTCTGTCTCAAAATAGGAAAAAAACCTAAAATACAAAAAGCTGGGGTTGTAGTTCAATGGTAGCCCAATCTTGTGTCAATACCAAGTTACTGCAAAAAAAAAAAAAAAAAAAAAAAAAAAAACTGTATAAGAACCCAGGGTGCAAAAAGACAATAAATGGATTGGAAGGGATCTAAGCAAAGCCACCATGTTCTATATAAATCACTCAGCGTAGTGCATGGTCCATGGTAGCCCCTCAATAAATGGTAATGATTCTTGTTTGCTTGTTTGTTTGTTTTCTGACACTGTTATTGGTAATATAAATTACTTCTACTCCTCCAAATTCTGCAGGAAAGAACTTGGGTGAATAAAGTAAAATAGTTTCCTTCAAATCCAGGGCTCTCTTCAGCTTTGTTAAAGTCCCTCAGGCCCCATTACGGCTGCCTGTATCATCTGCTTCACATCACTGTTTTGACAAAAGGAAAGCTACCATTCAAAATCCAAAGCCAGGGTAAGAAAACAGGTTTCCATCTATTCATCTCCTTCCCAAGCCCCACTGCTCTAGTGATGTGCATATCAGCCAAGCTGGCCCTGATCAGCCCAAGAGGCCTGTGCGATTTAGTCATCACCCTTTAGATGTGATAGTGGGGAGTTGGCACCAGCATCTGATATTTCTCTGGAGTCACTTGGATCTCTCTGATGTCACTCACTGCCTAGCATTTATTTTAGCCTAGTCATCAATATTTCAGTAACATAAAGGCAGCATATTGCATATGATCTTGGTCGCTTTTCTCTTTGAAATACCTTCAGAGCCTTGACTCAAGTTCATCCAGTAGAAAAATGTCTTCAGTGTAGCTGCTGCTTATGGTTCTCCTCATCCAGGAAAATCTCTTAAGATCTCCTTGTCCCATGGGTTTCGAAAATCATGGTGTTCAAGGTTGAATCAGCTGAAAGAGAAATTAGGAAATCCATCCCATTCAGAAGAGCCTCAAAAAAATATAAAATACTCCAGAATGAATCTAACAAAAGAAGTGAGAGACCTCCACAATGAAAACTACAGAACACTAAAGAAAGAAATTTAAGAAGACCTTAGAAGATGGAAAGATCTCCTATGTTCTTGGATAGGCAGAATTAATATTTTCAAAATGGCCATATTACCAAAAGCATTGTACAGATTTAATGTGATTCCTATTAAATTCCAATAATGTTCTTCATAGAAATAGAAAATGCAGTCATGAAATTTATTTGGAAAAGTAAAAGGCCCAGAATAGCCAAAGCAATCCTTAGCAAGAAAAGTGAAGCTCCTCATAATACCAGATCTTAAATGATACTACAGAGCTATAGTAACAGAAACAGCATGGTATTGGCACCAAAACATACACAAAGACCAATGGAACAGAATAAAAGACACAGAGACAAACCCACATAGATATAGTTGCCTCATACTAGACAAAGGCACAATAAACATGCACTGGAGAAAAGATAGCCTCTTCGACAAATGATGCTCAAAAAACTGGAAATACATATGTAACAGAATGAAATTTAACCTCTGTCTCTCACCCTGCATAAAACTCAACACAAAGTGGATCAAAGACCAAAAACCAGATTAGATCAGAAACCCTGTGCCTACTAGAAGAAAATGCAGGAGTCCAACATGTCAGCTTAGGAACTGACTTCCTTAACAAAACTCCTAAAGTGCAAGAAGTAAAATCAAGAATTAGTAATTGGGATAGAATCACACTAAAAATCTTCTTTACACTAAAGGAAAAAAAATCAAGAACATGAAAAGAGAGCCTATATAATAGGAGAAAAATCTTTGCCACCCACAACTCCAGTAAGGCATTAATTTCCAGAATATACAAAGAACTCAAAAAGCTTAACACCAAAAAAAAAAAAAAAAAAAAAAAAAAACCACACACCCCCAAAAAACTAGCCCAATTAATAAATGGGTAAGGACTCATCTCAAAAGAAGAAAAACGAATGGTCAACAAATATATGAAAAAATGTTCAACATCTCTAGCAATTGCAGAAATGCAAATTAAACTTACATGAATATTTCATTTCACTCCAACAACAATGGCAATTATCAAGAATACAAGTAATAATAAATGTTGGTGGGGCTGTGGGAAAAAGGTACATTGCTGGTAGAGCTGCAAATTGGTGCAACCACATCCACTCAATGTTGGTAGCTGCACAATTCACAGTAGCTAAGCTATAAAGTCCAAACTAGATGCCCATCAACAGATGAGTGGATAAAGAAATTGTAGTATATAAATACAATGGATTATTACTCAGCCATAAAAGAAGACTGTCTCCATAATGGACAGTATCATGCTAAGTGAAATAAGCCAGTCCCCCAAAACCAAAGGGCAAATGTTTTCTCTGATATATGGAAACTAAGGTGCAATAAGGGGGAAAAGGAGGGGAAGAATATAAGTTCCAAGGATTACACAAAGGGCAATGAAGGAAAGGGAGAGGCCATAGGAATAGGAAACTCGGTGGAAAGATTCTGACATAACTTTCCTATGTACATAGATGAATACACCACAGTAAATCCTACCATTGTGTACATCCACAAGGCTGAGGCCCTAATTAGAAAAAAAATATAGATTTCATGCATGCATAATTTTATCAAAATACTCCCCCAAAAAACAAAAAAGACAAAGAAAAATATCATGGTGTTATGGATTAAATAGTGCATGGATTAAAAAGTGCATGGATTAAATAGGATTTGATGAAGTTCAGATCCTGTGTTCCTTGGAATATGACCTTATTTGTAAATAGAACTTTTAAAGAAGTAGTCCAGTTAAAAATAGGTCATTTGGATGGATCCTAATCCATACAATTGACATCCTTATAAAAAGGAGAAATCAGGACACAGATGAGGCAGAAATTGGAATGATACATCTACAATCAACCTGAGTTGCTGAGTCCTGGCAGAAGCTAAGAAGAGGCAAGGAGAGATTTCTCCTTTAGAATCTCCCCACTGACCCTTTCTGGATGTCTAGCCTTCAGAACGCTGAGATGATAAATTTCAATTGTTTTAAATCACCCTGTTTGTGGTGTTTCATTATGGTAACCCTAACAAACTAATATATGTGGAATCTCTGAGAACTCCAGACAGGTTAAAGGACCTTTACAAGTTGCTGCCCTAGTTCTCTGAGCCTTAGAACCTTATCCAGAAAATACAAAGAATAGAATTAACAGCCACAGCAGACTGTTTTCCAAAGATGTGTACAATAATCCTTCCTATCCCATGTGCTTTTCTCAATTGGTCCTCTGGGCCCTTGTTAAGCCCTCCCCTTAATATGGTTGAGCCTATGGCTCAAATGTAACCAACAGAATGAGGTAGGAGGCACTACATGACATTTCAGGCAGGTCATAAATCATTCACCTTCTTTCCTGGGACACTTGCTTGGCCTCTCGAGCCACCATGTAAGAAGCCTGACTCTTCTTAGGCTGCCATGTTGGGAGGAAGCCTAGACCACGTGTAGAGGCCATAGATAGGTATTCCAATCAACAGCCCCTGTGGAGAGTCAGCAACTATCACCAGACACATCTATGAAGGTGTTCCTGATTATCCTAGTGGCCACTCATGAAGTCTTCCGGCCATACTCTTCCCAGTTGGGACTCCAAATATCCTCAAATAAAATCATTTCTACTGGGCTCTTTCTAAATGCCTGTCCCACAGATTTCATGATCATAATAAAGTGATTGTTCTATGCCGCTAAGCCTGGGGATAATTAACTGGGCAGGAATGTCAACTGGGGCATCAACTCTCCAAGGCAATTGCCAGATCTTACAGCTTAGAGTCTCAGAATTGGTCTGGAGTTTTCTGAGCAGAGCATAAAGAGACTCTGGGGAAAACAAGCCTGCCTATAAACCATGTGAGGAGCTTGGGGTAGGCTCTGTTCCCAAGGTCTTCTCCTCTCCCCTGCAAAGAGTTGAATAGCTGATAACAAAATAACTGTAAACTTTCCTGACACCTTTGGTTTAATATCACAGCATCTCCATCAAGTGGATGTGACCCTGATTTCCACAAGAATTTTGAAGTATCTCTCATTCCACATTCTATTCAGTCTACAACTTCTCGGCAGCTTGCTCGATGGTTGGGTTTCCTCTGTGCTCACTCCCTTAGTAACACTACATTACAATCATTTGGGATTAGATTTATTCATTCAACTTATTCATATCGTGTGCTCGCTATGTACAATTATTGTTCAAGGCTTTGGGGTCCATTGACAAGGTATACAGAGACAAATCAACCACTGATCTTGCTTTTAAAGGAATTTCTATTTGAATCGGAGATTAAGGTTACCCAAAGATCCCATTCAAGGTAGAAGGTAATATGCACCATAAAAGAAAGCAAAGAGGTGAAAGTGCTGTGCATAGAAAGGCACTCCCTGATATAGTGTGCCAATTATTCAGTTCTTGCCTCTCAGCTCCAAACCCACCCTTCCATGCTCTGCTTTCTGATACTGAGACTACAAACTACATTTCTGTGGCTCCTCGTAGGACCTGCCAATAGGGGGCGCCAGAGGAAGACTGCAAGCCTGGAGAAGGGAAAGAGATTTTCTTTGCAGGTTTGCTTTCTGTTCCTGTGAGCATCACCCCAGTGAGGCTTCTTTGCCCTAAGAGCTGCACTTTGACAATGAAAGTTCACTCTTGTGGCAGCAGCTGCATCCAGTTTGCAGTCTCTCCAACATCACAGGATTGCCTCATTGACCCTCTCAGTTCATGCTCATTCCCCAGAATTCTGGAGCCTAGCCTCCCAAGACCCTCTATATTTGAATAATTCTAACCTCTTCCCATTTTCCCCTCAGTCCTAAGAGTGATCGCTGCAGTTGCTCTCTTAGTATTCCCTTTATCTTTTCTGTTGCCTTGCTTAAATTTCTTTATGTTAAATTCTGTTTTCAAAACCTGGCATGATGTCGGTGAGCATATGGAGGAACTAGAATCTTTTGCACTGTTGTGGGAATATAAAATGGTGCAACCATTGTGGAAATTAGCATAGTGATTTATTAAATTAAAAATAGAATTACCATGTGATCCAGGAATTACACTGGGTATGTACACAAGAGAACCAAAAGGCAGGTACTCAAAGATATATTTGTACAACCATGATCGAAGCAGCATTATTCACAATAGCCCAGGGATGGAAGAAATCCAAGTGTCCATGGGTGTATGAATAGTTAAACAAAATGTGTATACAATGTATACATGTATACAATGAAATATTATCCAGCCTTGAAAAGGGAGGAAATTCTGACACATGCTACAACACGTATGCACCTTGAAGACATTATGCTATGAGTAAGTCAGTTACAAAAAGATAAATACTGCATGTTTTCACTTCCATGACGTATCTAGAATGGTGAACCTCACAGTGACAGAAAGAATGGTGGTTTGTAGAGGCTGGAGCAGAGGAAAGTGCAGAGTAGTATACATTTGAATTTTGCAAATGAAAAAGTTCTGAAAGTTTGTTTCACAATATGAATGTATTTAATGCTACTTAGCTATCCTCTTAAAAATGGCTACAATGATTAATGTTAAGTGTATCTTTCCATGGTGTAAAAAAAAAATTGGTATGATTTATGTCTTCTAAGTGGACGCTAAATAGTGTGGCGATCAAGGAAATCTTTGTATTCGTGGGAAAGATGGTGGTGGGGAGGAGTGGGTAATTGAATAAAACAACAGTGGCTTCACACCATAAAATGTTAATTGCTTGATCCTCCACAATTTAATGTGGCCAGAAGTGTGCATCTTCTCCATGGAGGTCACTCAAGGACTCCGGCTCTTTTTTTTCATTGAGACTACTGACTTCAACATGTGGCCTTTAAGGTCACACTGAAGGAAAAGATGGTGTGTGGAGAACTGTCCAGAGGTTGTATGGCCAGACTGGACATGCAGACAACATATTTGCCAGATTTTTCATGGACCAGAGCTTAGTCATGTGACCCAAATTGGAGTGTCTAGGAAGATGGGAAGTTAGTTTTCCCAGAAAGCACAAGAGGAAAATGAAATGAATTGAGCAAACACACAGCATGCCTGCCACAACTTCACAGAGAAGTGTAGTATTGGGCTGAGCCCTGAAAATGAGTTTTATCCCATCTTCTTCCTCTGTATATTTCCTAGGCATCGAGTTGCTTCTTGATAAGCATTTATTGTATAAATAGATAGTTGGATGAATCAAACTATAACTACCGAACTACAATGGGACTAGAAAAGGAGAACCAGTCTATTCTAATGTCTAGCAGAATCATTACCAGGTATCTTCTTCCAGGTTCTGAGAACGTAAGGCAAAGCTGATTGCCATTGCTCAATATATTGTTGTTCTTTCAGCATCTGACTGTCTAGGAAGCTGGAGAATGACTTGCTTCCACAGCTGAATTAAAATGGCTGGTCTTATGACCTAGCCTCACATGCTCCCAAATATCACCTGACTACTCTGTTGGTCAAAGCCAAGAATCATGACTCCAAATTGAACATAGCCTGCTAGACGATGTTGAGTCCAAGCAAGAAGTCCCTTGCTGCTCACACTGATGTGTGAGTTCTTGGTCTCGCCTAATTCCTGGCACAGGTGCTGGAAATGCTGAGAGTAGGTTGTGCCTATCTTGAGACATGCCTATCTTGATTCATGAAGTCTTTGGAAGCCTGCCCGTATATGAAGGCATTTGTTCTTTTCTTTTTTTGGCTTGTTTGAGCACATATTAATAAAAATAAAGCCAATACAAGCAAAATGATCGTAATTAATGCTAATAAAGCAAAGAGCCAGATTGCTGAGTGCATCTGTTCAATCTGGCTTTTGAGTAGTTAGCAGGGGTTTTACTATGGGTAAGTGGGAGATAGTGTATTTAGGGCCATTATCCTTTCCTAATGCACGTGCACCTGGACAATAATGGCACAGTTTCTGTCCTTGGACTGGGCATCTGCCCAATAGGTTCTGTACAACAATATGATTTGGTGTAACTTTTTTTTATTATACCATTTTTTTTCTTTCTTTTTTTTGTTATTTGCTTATTTGCTGTGGATCTTTTTCTTTAATTTATTTATTTATTCTAATTTGTTATTTGTTATTCTATTTATTCTAATGTTATGACAGCATAATGCATTTTAATTCGTAGTGCATATAGTACACATAGACATGCACAATTTTACATGTCTATGGTTGTACACAAAGTAGAGTCACACCATTCATATCTTCATACACGTACTTGGGGTAATGATGTCCATCTCATTCCACCTGACCCCCTACCCCTTCCCTTCTCTTCCCTTGCCTTTGCCTCATCTAAATTTCCTCCACTCTTCCCATGCTCCCCACCCTGGATCCCCATTATGGATCAACATCCTCCTATCAGAAAAACATTCTGCATTTGTTTTTTGGGGGGATTGGCTTACTTCATTTAGCATAATATTCTCCAACTCAATCCATTTACTTACAAATGCCATGATTTTATTCTCTTTCAATGTTGAATAGTATTCTATTATGTACATATACCACAGTTTCTTTATCCATTCATCTACTGAAGGGCATCTAGGTTGGTTCAACAATTTAGCTATTGTGAATTGTGCTGCTATAAACATTGATGTGGCTGCATTACTATAGTATGCTGTTTTTAAGTCCTTTGGGTACAAACTGAGGAGTGGATTTATTCCTTAAAGTCATAGTTGGGTCAAATGGTGGTTCCATTCCAAGTTTTCCAAGGAATCTCCATACTGCTTTCCATGTTGTTTGCATCAATTTGCAGACCCACCAGCAATATGAGTTCCCCCCACATCCTCTCCAAAACTTATTGTTGTTTGTGTTCTTAATGGCTGTCATTCTGACTGGAGTGAGATAAAATCTTAGAGTAGTTTTGATTTGCATTTCTCTAATTGCTAGAATTGTTCAAAATTTTTTCATATATTTGTTAATTGATTGTATATCATCTTCTGAGAAGTGTCTGTTCAGTTCCTTGGCCCATTTATTGATCGTTTGTTGTTGTTGTTTGGTGTTAAGATTTTTGAGTTCTTTATATATCCTAGAGATTAGTGCTCTGTCTGATGTGCTTGTGGTAAAGATTTACTCCCATTCCACTCTCAATTCACCTCACTGATTGTTCTTTCTACTGAGGAGAAGCTTTTTAGTTTGAATTCATCCCATTTATTGATTCTTGATTTTATTTCTTGCACTGTAGGAGTCTTATTAAGGAAGTTGGAGCCTAATCTGACATGAAAATTTGGGCCTACTTTTTCTTCTATTTGGCACAGGGTCTCTAGTTTAATTCCTAGGTCCTTGATCTTCTTTGAGTTGAGTTTTGTGCATGGTGAGAGATAGGAACTTAATTTCGTTTTGCTGCATATGGATTTCTAGTTTTTGCAGCACCATTTATTGAAGAGGCTATCTTTTCTCCAATATACATTTTTGGTGCCTTTGTCTAATATGAGATAACTGTATTTATGTGTGTTTGTTTCTGTGTGCTGTATTCTGTATCATTGGTCTACAAGTCTATTTTGGTGATAATACCATGCCATTTTTGTTACTATTGCTCTGTAGTATAGTTTAAGTTCTGGTATAGTGATGCCACCTCCTTCACTCTTCTTGCTAAAGATTGCTTCACCTATTCTGGGTCTCTTATTTTTCCAGATAGATTTCATGATTGCTTTTTCTATTTCTATGAGGAATGTCATTGGGATTTTGATTGGAATTGCATTAAATCTGTAAAGTGCTTTTGGTAGTATGGTCATTTTGATAATATTAATTCTGCCTATCCAAGAACAAGGTTAGATCTTCTAAGGTCTTCTTTAATTTCTTTCTTTAGGGTTCTTTAGTTTACATTGTAGAGGTCTTTCACCTCTTTTATTAAGTTGATTTCCAAGTTTGTTTGTTTGTTTGTTTTTGAGGCTATTATATATGGGGTAGTTTTCCTTGATTCTCTTTCAGAGGATTTGTCACTGATATACAGAAATGCCTTTGATTTATGGGTGTTGATTTTATATACTGCTATTTTGCTGAATTCATTTATTAGTTTTTTGGTGGAATTTTTTGGGTCTTCTAGGTTTATACCTAGAATATAATATACCTATTGTTGGCAAATATGTTGGCAACAATATACCTATTGTTGGCAAATATGGTTAATTTGAATTCTTCTTTTCCTATCTGTATCCCTTTAATTTCTTTTGTCTGTCTAATTGCTCTGTCTAGTTTTTTAAGAACTATGTTAAATAGAAGTGGTAAAAAGAGAACATCCCTATCTTAGTCCAGGTTTTAGAGGGAATACTTTTAATTTTTCTCCATTTAGAATGATGTTGGCCTGGGGCTTAGCATAGATAGCTTTTACAATGTTGAGATATGTTCCTGTTATTCCTAGTTTTTCTAGTGTTTTAAACATGAAGGGGTGGTGTATTTTGTTAAATGCTTTTTCTGCATCTGTTGAAATGATCATATGATTCTTATCTTTAAGTCTATTGATGTGATGAATTACATTTATTTATTTCTGTATGTTGAACCAACCTTGCATCCCTGGGATGAACCCCACTTGATCATGGTGCACAATCTTTTTGATATGTTTTTGTATTTGATTTCCAGAATTTTATTGAGAATTTTTGCATCTACATTCATTAGAGACATTGGTCTGAAGTTTTCTTTCTTTGATGTGTCTTTGTCTGGTTTTGGAATCAGGATTTTACTGGCCTCATAGAATGAGTTTGGAAGTGTTCCCTCTTTTTCTATTTCATGAAATAATTTGAGGGATATTAGCATTAGTTCTTCTTTGAAGGTCTTGTGCTTTTCTTGGTTGGTAAGCTTCTGATGGTCTCTTCTATTTCAGTGTTTGAAATTGATCTGCTTACCTGGTGTATATCATCCTGATTCAGTATGGGCAAATCATATGATTCTAGAAATTTGTCGATGCCTTTGATATTTTCTATTTTATTGGAGTACAATTTTTCAAAATAATTTCTAATTATCTTCTGTATTTCTATAGTGTCTGTCATGATATTTCCTTTTTCTTCATGGATGTTAGTAATTTGAGTTTTCTTTCTCCTTCTCTTTGTTAGCATGGCTAAAGTTTTGTCAATTTTATTTTTTTCAAAGAAACAATTTTTTGTTTTGTCAGTTTTTTTCAATTGTTTCTTTTGTTTCAAATTCATTGATTTAAGCTCTGATTTTAATTATTCCCTGTCTTCTACTACTTTTGGTGTTGATTTATTCATCTTTTTCTATGGCTCTGAAATGTAATGCTAGGTCATTCATTGTTGACTTTTTCTTCTTTTAAGGAATGAACTCCATGCAATGAACTTTCCTCTTAGTAGTGCCTTCATAGTGTCCCAGAGATTTTGATGTTATATCAGTGTTCTCATTTACCTTTAAGAATTTTTAAATCTCCTCTTTGATGTCTTTTGCAACCCATTTTTCATTCAATATCATATTATTTAGTCTCCAGGTGTTGGAGTAGTGTATATTTTTTATTTTATCATTGATTTCTAATTTCATTCCATTATGATCTGATAGAATGCAGGGTAGTATCTCTACTTTTGTATTTACTAAGAGTTGCTTTGTGGAATACTATTGTGGACTATTTTAGAGAAGGATCCTGAAAAGAAAAGGTATTCACTCATTGATGGATGAAATATTCTATATTTGTCTGTTAAGTCTAAGTTATTGATATTATTATTATTGAGTTCTATAGCTTCTTTGTTTAGCTTTTCTTTGGAAGATCTATCCAGTGGTGAAAGAGGTATGTAAAAATCACCCAGAATTATTGTGTTGTGTTCTATTTGACTCTTGAACTTGAGAAGAGTTTGTTTGATGAATGTAGATGCTTCATTGTTTGGGGCATATATATTTATAATTGTTAAGTCTTGTTGGTGTATGGTTCCCTTGAGCAGTATGTAGTGTCCTTCTTTATCCCTTTTGATTAACTTTGGCTTGAAGTCTACTTTATTTGATATGAGGATGGAAACCTCTGCTTATTTCCACAGTCCATGTGAGTGGAATGTTTTTTCCCAACCTTTCACCTTCAGTCTGTGGATGTCTTTTTCATGAGGTGAGTCTCTTGAATGCAGCACATCATTGGGATATATATATATATATATATATATATATATATATATATATATATATATATCCAATCTGTCAGTCTATGTCTTTTGATTGGTGAGTTTCAGAGTTTAAGCCATTAACACAGTGTTATTGTTGAGATATGATTTGTATTCCCAGTCATTGATAAATTTGGTCCTTTTGTTTATTTTTGGTATTTAACTTGACTTGGTTTCTCCTTTGATTGATTTTTCATTTAGTGTAATACTTCCCTTTGCTGATTTTCACTGTTGTTTTTCACTTCCTCCTCATAGAATATTTTGCAGAGGATGTTCTGTAATGCAGGCTTTCTAGTTGTAAATTCTTTTAACTCTTGTTTATCATGGAAGATTTTTATTTAGCCATCAAATCTGAAGCTTAATTTTGCTGGATATAAGATTCTTGGTTGGCATCCATTTTCTTTGAGAACTTGGTATATGTTGTTCTAGGATCTTCTAGCTTTCAAGACCTGGGTTGAAAAATCTGCAGATATCCTAATTGATTTCTCCCTATATGTAATCGGATTCCTTTCTATTGTGGCTTTTAAAATTCTCACCTTGTTCTGTATGCTAGGCATTTTTATTATAATGTGCCTTGGTGTGGATCTGTTCTATTTTGTACATTTGGTGTCCTGTAAGCCTCTTGTATTTGATTTTCCAATTCATTCTTCATATTTGAAACATTTTATGATATTATTTCATTGAATAGATTGTTCATTCCTTTGGTTTGTAACTCTATGCCTTCCTATATTCCAATAACTCTTAAATTTGGTCTTTTATGTTATCCCATAATTCTTGAATGTTCTGTTCATGGTTTCTTATCATCTTCACTGTGTGGTCAACATTCTTTTTAAGATTATATATATTTTGTCTTCATTGTTTGAGGTTCTGTCTTCCAAGTGATCTAATCTGTTGGTGGTGGTTTCTATTGAGTTTTTGATTTTAATTAACTCTTGTTTATCACGGAAGATTTTTATTGTTTTTTTTTCCATTTCAAGGATTTCTGGGTATTTTTTTTTCAGAACCTGTATCTCCTTATTGAAGTAGTCTTTTGCTTCCTATATTTGCTTATGTAGCTCTTTATTGAAATGATCTTTTGCTGCCTGTATTTGCTCTTATACCATCTTTTTAACTCACAGAACATTTTAATTATGTACATCCTGAATGCCTTCTCTGTAATTTCTTCTGTTATGCTGGCCATAGGTTCTAATAATGTACTATCTTGGTTTGTTTGGGACATTTTCTTCCCTTGTTTTTTTCATGTTGTTCGTGGGTTTTCCCTTCTAGCACTGCGGATCGGAGGCATCAGTTTTACCCTATAGGATTATAGTGCCCCTGCAGTGTTCCAATATTTCTCCTTGATATTGCTTCTAAGCTGGTGTCCCAAGCTGAGAGTTGCCCCAACTTAAAGATGGCGAAAAAGGTGTCCCAAGATGGAGGCAGCTGCTTTCAGTGATGGAGTGTCAGGTCGGGTGGCGATGGGCGATGTGTTCAGAGATGCAACTCTGTGGAGTGTCATGTTGTGGCTGGTGGCTGTCTCCAGACCCTGTGTGGTGTCCTCAGGTGCAGGCTACCATGTGTAGGGAACTATGGCAGTGGTTGTAGTGTCCCAAGATGGAGGTGACCAGGGGAGGCCCATGGTGGTAGATGGGGGTCCATATGGGAGTGGTAGCTGGAGGTCCTACACCGTGTGCAGCAACCAGGATTCCTATGTGGGAGTAGCTGTTGGGACCCTCTAATAACTCGCAGAGAAATAGTATTCCCACTACTTGAATCCCAGGTCATAGAATGACTGAATTGGTGTAATTTTGGTGAGGAGATTTTTCTTGATGTTCAGTATAAGTACTCAGTCTACATGGAGTCTATGTTTTGGTTATCTATTGCTGTGTAACAAATATGCCATATTTCGTGACTTAAACAACAAACATGCTCATAGATTCTATGGGTCTTGAGATCAGAAGGGCACAGTAGAAATGCTTTCCTCTTCTCTATGTTGCCTGATACCCTAGCTGAGAAGACTTGAATGGCTCAGGAATGGAACCATTTGGAAGCCTCTTCATTTCCATGCCTGGTTCCAGGGCTGGTCTCAGCTGGGAACATCAGTGGGAACACCCAGCTATGGATCTCTTACAACATGGAGGCTGAGTTCTGAGAAGGAGTCATGCAGTCCAAAGAACAAAAAGAAAATCAGTGGACTTTATAACTTAACCTCACAGGTCCCCAACACCATGTCCACTATTTTCTTGGTCAAAATAGTCATTAGCCGACCTGGATTGAAGAGGAGACATAGACACTCAAGACTGTGTCATGGTAAAGTATTTTCTGCAGCTTTTTAAGAACCACCACCCTTGAAGTCACTCAAATTCTTTGGAACCTAACTTCAAAATGTATCCCAAAGCCAAACACTTCTTACTGCTTCTATTGTCACCACAGTGGTCCCAGGATTCCTACCCCAAGATTATTGCAATAAACTATTAACAAGAATCTTTGCTTCCATTTTGCCTCCCTAAATTCCATTTCCAACAGAGCGATCCTCATGGCATTCTTTGGCCTAAACCCCCAATGGCTCCCCACTGCCCTTGGAGTAGATAAATGGTGGTGCACAGACTGCACAATCTGGCTCCCTGTTACTTCTCTTCCATTCTCTCCTACAAGTCTCCTCTTTGCTCCTAGATCTCTTCCTTTTCTTTGAAACAGGAACATGATCCCATCTATGGGCCTCTGCATTGGCTGTTCCTGTGCCTGCAATGCATTCCCCCCTAGATATCTGTCTGGATACCTCTTTCAGGGGTTGAATTACAAGCCACCTCCATGACACCTTGGCTCACCTGTCCTCCTGCATTCACTTCTATCCTTTGGTTTTTCATAATGTCAGTCACCACCTATCACAGTATAGAGTCTATTTAGTTTCTCTCTTTTTTTTGGAATGTTTTCCCCATTAGGATATAAGCTACAGAAGAACAAGGATTTTTATCCTTTTTATTCACTGTTTTCTCTCTGGAAAATAGAACAATACTTGGCACATAACAGGTGTTCCATAGATAATTGGTAAGTTTGAATTAATAACTGAATTAATAATTGATAAATTTGAATGAATGAATGAGAAATGTAAACTCTGTCAAACTGCTCAAAAAACTGTTCTGGTTTGGTAAAATGTTTCGAGGAGTCTCAAGGAAAGAGGTTTGGCTCCAGTGAGAGAGGATTGGTGGTAGGCCTTCTTCTTACAGAGATTATGTCCCAATTTAACATCGGTTAATTGGCTGTACTCCTTTTCCTTATTTATATGTGTTGGAAGGGTGATTTGGAGACATAGCCATGTAGCAAAAGGATTTATAGGCCCGAACTTCCATTAGCTTGTTCAGTGATCAAAGGTAACTCACTAAGTCTCCCTGGGCCACAGTTTTCTGTTCTACAAGAAAAATGGTATTTCAACAAAATGCTCAAATCACTCAGTTCACTTCCAGCTCTGACATTTAATTCTTTGTGTTTGCTCACAGGTCATTCTCCACTGAATTCCAGGGAGAACCCACGGATGGCATCTCATACCCTGGAAATAAGGAGGAGAAATCAGGAAAGAGAGAGAGGGTAAGCCAAGCATTCAGTGTAGCCCTGGGCACTGTCCTGGAGTGTTGGTGAAGGGAGCAGCTCTGGACGTCCAGTTCTAACCTTGGATGGAACAGGATATTGATCAGGGGTGAGTGTGACTGGGAAGGGAGTGTAAGGGAGGTTTCTAGGATATAGAAATATCATCTTTTTATCTCAGAGTTGGTGTGGTATGGGTGTCGTAGTCTGTGAAATTCCACATGTTCTTTAGATAAATACACTTTTATATTTTAATTTCATTTATTAGTTCTTTTTAATTATATATGACAACAGAATCCATTTTTATATAATTATACAAACAGGGGATATATCTTATTCTAGTTAGAGGGCCATTCTTATGGATGTACATGGTGGTGGGATTCACTATTCATAAATGTACTTTTCTATGTGTGTGTTACACTTAAATTTAAGGGTACAAAAAAATCTCTAACCATTCATGGATGGATAGATGGATAGATAGATAGATAGATAGATAGATAGATAGATAGAAGGTATCTAGGTATCTTTTCTGTAGATAATTATTAAGGAGAATTTGGACATTTTATCTTGGATAAAAATACAGACAAAAATGACTATTTAAGGGCTGGGGCTATAGCTCAGTTAGTAGAGTACTTGCCTTGCATGCACAAGGCCCTGGGTTCTATACTCCAGCACCACAAGAAATAATAATTGTTATTATTTGAATGGGAAGGATTAGCAGGGAGTGTTCTCAACTTCATATTTAAAAGAAAATTATGATGACAAATCTCAAAGCAGTTGAAATTGGACGCAGAGACACTCTTAAATATGGACTCCCCTCTTCTTGATCTTCTTGTGCCTCCCTGCCTTTCTGGTTTATGCAGAGCGGTGAGCCTGAGATGCTCCTGGGATTCCCAATACATTACTGGACTCATCCTTATTCTCATCACTCAGGGCATCATTTCCAATCCAGCCTGGAGATGCTTTCACAGTCTATTTCTGTGATTCTTTTGATCTGTCAAAAGCCTTCAGGACTCTAAAAGGCCATTTGAAAAGCGAGGGATAAAGATGTAGAGATGATGGCCCAAGAGGGAGGCCACAGGCCTTTCAGAAGAAATGTTTCCACAGGTGAAACATTTACAGGTAGTCTTTTGAACCAATTGTCTGGGCAGGATTCGGTTACTAAGTAAGGTGTTTGAAGAAGGTAGTTTGATTATCACTGTGGAACTCCTAAAAATTTTAAAGAGTCATTTCAGGATCAGGTCTGACATAACATCTCACTCCTATTTGACTCCTACATGAGTAAAATACCTTTTACAAAGCTCCCACATACAAGAGCTAATTGCAGTGGTCCCCCATCCTTTTCTTTTATTATTAAAACTTGGAGCAGCACAGCGTTCTGATTAATAATCAAGCAGGAGTTGGCTGTTTGATGGGACAGAATAACTATTCTTTCATGCTCAGATTCATTCATGATATTCAGTCAGATGCTTCACCCTAATTCTCACAGCTCATCTTTGCTTCAGCTGCCTGTAAGGTTTTTATTAATTAGATATCGTATCAATGATTTACTACTGCAAAACAAATCACCCCAAAACATACAGGCTTAAAATAATAATGATCTTTTTATTTTGCTTGCTAATCTGAAATTAAGGCAGAGATTGACAGGAATGGCTTATCTCAGATAAGAAGAAGAAGTTCTATCTATGCTGTGTGCAACATGAGCTGGGGTAGCTTCATGATAGACTGGATGACATACTTTCTTAATTTAAAAAAAAAAATTTTTTGTGGTACTGGGGATCCTAGGTATTTTGCAAATTCTAGACTAGTGCTCTATCACTGAGCTACATTCACAGTCCTGGATGACACCTTTTCAAGATGGCCCACTGCTATAATTAGGAGGCCCAATGTCCTTGAAAGGCTCATATGGTCCCCAGGGCAGAAGGTGGGGCCTAGTGGAAAGAACTTGGAATACTAGGGACATACCCTTGAAGAGAAGGGTGAGGCCCAGCTTCTTCTCATCGCTGACTTATGAGGTGAGCAGTTTCACTCTACTACACACTCCCACCATGACATACTATGTCACCACAGACCCAACCCATGGGGCCAATCAATCATATACTAGAACCTCCCAAACTGTGAGCTGAAATGACCCATTTCTTTTTATATGCTAATTATCTTGGGTATTTTATTATAGTATAGGAAGCTGACTAACACACTGTGTTAGTCAGTTTTGCATCACTGTGACCGAAATAGATGACAAGAACAACTTAAAGGAAGAAAAGTTTATTTGGGGCTCACAGTTTCCGAAGTTCAGTCTGTGGCCAGCTAATTGCATGACTCTGGGCCTGAGGGGATACAGAACATCATGGCAGAAGGGCATGGTGGAAGAAAGCTGCTCAGCCCATGGTAGCCAGGAAATAGGGAAGCAAGAGAATTCAGGGAGAAGGAATAATCCCCAAAGACATGCCCCCAGTTTCCTGCTTCCTCTAGTCACACCCAATCTTACTACAGTTACTACTCAGTTCATTCCAGTTATTAATCTATCAAATGGATTAATCCATGGATGAGGTTACAGCTCTCATGGTCCAATCCCTTCACCTCTGAACATTGCTACATTGCCTAACACACAAGCTCTTTGGGAGAGATTTTTAGATACAACCAAAACATAATCCTATTGACATGATGGGCAGGTTGATGTTGCTCATCAGGTAGGAATTCATTCAGGGCTGAGAGTCAGGGAACTCAATTCTTCTCTACCTGGCCTCTCCACAAGCTGTTGGGATTTATTCTTGAGTTTCCAACAGAGTCTCCCCAAAGAACAAGATACAAGTGCACGACAGACTTTGCGATCCAGTCTTGGAAGTAAGAATGTCTCTTCTACCAGAGTCTTTGGGCTAAAGTAGTCAAAGCCTATGCAGATTCAAGAAGGGGAGTCACAGACCCCATGTGTTGATGAAGGAATGCCAAGTTCTGAAAGAACATCTGGGCTGGGAAATATTGTTGCAGCCATCTTTGAAAATACAGTCGGCCACAGATAGTGACATAGTGGCTCCTCTGAGGAATGACAAGATGCTCTTGGGGGCACACGTATTTCCATAGGTGTATGAGACACCACAAGATGCGTGAACTGGAGAGGAGCCTTTATTTCTCTCTCCTCATGGCGTCATGAGGGAATTTCCATTCTCCTCAACAGAAGAAGATATCAAAGGATTGCTTCAGATGTCTCTCTCTATGCTCCCTCATCTTTTCCACCCAAGGAACAAAGCTTGCTACCAGGGCCACTTCATTGAAGCTTAGGGCTGGGTTTCTTCCTTGTCTTTTCTCCCTTGATCCATACAATAGGTAGTTGGAGTTTGTGCTTTTTCTCTTCATGTGGAAAGAAAAATGAGTAGGTCCTGGATCAGTTATAATAATAACAACCACAATAACAACAATAATGATAACACTACTCAGAAAACACCATTTCCAAATTTTTACCCATATCCAAGTAGCAACTTAGGGCTCTATGGATTCTTTAAATCAGAAAAAAAAGGAAGAAAAGATAAAAACTTGTTATATTCGTTAATTCAATCTTGTGAGTAATATGGTGAATATTATTCACTGCCTCAGTTGGCTTCTTGCTTTTCAGTAGAGAACTCAGACCACCTAAAGAGCATAATTCGCATCCCTAAGCTTCCAATCTCTCACTTAAAATTATTCTCTCATACAAAGGTGTGAGAATTTAGAATTCAAAGATTGTTACTGCTTGAACCGAGCGTCAAAGAGACAGGAGGGCATGTTGGAAAGAGGATTTTAGGGCTTGTCTTGAGGAAATGGATCAATTTGAAACTTTCTCATAACATCATCCCATCTGTTATAGTTTAGATATAAGATGTCCCCCAAAACTCATGTATTAGACAATGAAAGAAAGTTTAGAGGTGAAATTATTAGGTTATGAGAGCCATAATCAAATCAGTGCATTAATTCAATTGAATGGGTGGTAACTATAGGCAGATAGGGTGTGGTTAGAAGAGGTAGGTCACTGGGGCTTGGCTTTGGGGTATATATTTTGTCCCTGGTGAGTGGTCAATGACCTGTGTTGCACCAGAATTTAAGGTCTGTGCTATCCACATCTCTTAAATCTCGCTTCTGAGATTGTGGACCTTGGAAGGAGTGCCCTGCTCTCTTCCCAGTTGACATCTGTTCTAGTAAGTTATTGTTGTATATTGAATGTCCCACCATGCCAGGTGCTGTGCTTGATGTCGGCTCTAGAGTTGTAAAAAAAACAACAACCTAGTCCTTGCTTCATAGAGCTTAAACACCAAATGGATGAAGCAGACAGTGAACCATAAACAGATTAAAAAACACGATTAACATATAATTGCAAACTGTGATGCTTTGAAAGAACTAAACATTAAGATAAAATAAAGTAAGTGAGGCATCAACTTAGATAGGCCCAGCAGCTTGTCTTATTCCAGCTAATTTTTTGTAGGGTTCTCTCCCTATTTTTCCCATGCCCTGTACTGACTAATAACAATAATGGCAACAACAACAACAACAACAAAATAGTACTACTCATAATAACAATACTTACACTTGCATACCACCAGCTGTGACCCAAGCATTTCTGCAGATAATTTTCATGTGTTAGCTCATTTAATATGGTATTGGTCAATGACCTGTGTTGCACCAGAATTGAAGGTCTGTGCTATCCACATCTCTTGCATTTCCCTCATCCGCAAATACACAAACCCACCCACTGCCACTGGCTTCGAATTGCAACCTGATCTCTATCTGGTTGAGGAATGGAGAAGCATGTGATTCATACTAAGGGTCTCTTTGCTAGGGGCTCCAAAACATAAAAGTTGGGACTACTGGCCTCATCTTAGGGTGCTGCTCCTGCCCCTGTGTGTGTCCTGCACAATTCCTCCATTTCCTGTTACCCTCTTCTTGCTTGGTGTTCCGAGTGTAGAGCACAGATGCAACATTGGTCAACCCTATCAAGAAGCCAAACCTAGCAACATCCAGCTGGAAAAGCGGGTACCTATTGCAAAGATATGGGAAATAAAATTCAGCCTGGAGATTTTAAAAATCACACCTAAGAAATGAACATGGCCATCCCAGTTTTTCTAACATATTTTTCTTTGGTGAATTCTTTTATATGTGAAATATCACTTGAAAATTCCAGTACAGAGAACAGTTAAAGAGGGAATGGTCTTGGTCTACTCTTCTTCATGGTTTAGGTCCTTCTCATCTTTAGGGGGCCCAGGTCAGCTCCATGGAACTCTGTGGTTTTGCAGATCTCAATCTTAAATATTGCACTAAGGAGCAATTCTGAGAAATTGAGTAGAGGACTGACATTTTTAAAAAGTAAATTTCTAGTAAATTATTTGTCAATTATAGAAACAATTGAATAATATAAAACAGAGTTAAAGAAACTCTAATAGATTGTTGCAGGTTTCTTGATTTGTGGTGATATTTTTTCTTTGGATAGTATGTTCTGATGATTAGTAACCTGTCATGCATATTACCTCACTTGCCCTCACAGTACTACAGTGTGACATATAAGGGGACTGGCATAATCTTCATTGTATATTTGAGGAAGATTTATTCCTAAGTACTGTATGAAAATATACAAACTAAAAGACAAAGTTTAAACTATAAGATCCTTGTCATGTTTCCAGTTATAGATTTCAGGTATGGACAGGAATAAAGGACAGATATAGTAATCCCGCTCATCTATGGTTTCTTTTTCTGTGATTTCAGTTACCCATGGTCAACCACAGCTAAAACTTATTAAATGGAATATTTCAGAAGTAAATAGCACATAAGTTTTAAAGTGCATGCTGTTCTAAGTAGCATGATAAAATTTTTCATTGGCCATACCATCCCACCCTAGAAGCCACTGTATCCACATTGTATAGACTACCTGCCTATTAGTCACTTAATGGCTACCTTGGTTTTTAAATCAATTGTTGTAGTACTGCAGCACTTGGTTCAAGTGACACTTATTTTGTTAATAAGCACTCTAAAGCATAAGAGTAATGATGCTGGCAATTTGAATATGCCAAAGAGAAGTCGTAAAATGCTTCCTTTAAGGAAAATGTGAAAATTCTTTACTTCATAAGGAAAAAAAATTGTATGCTGAAGTTGCTAAGATCTATAGTCCAATAAGGTATTTTGAGAGCAAGACCATATTCACATAACTTTTATTATAATACATTATTATAACTCTTTTGTTTCATTATTAGCTATTATTGTTAATCTCTTACTGTGCCTAATTTAAAAAGTAAACTTTATCACAGGTATATATGAACAGGAAAAATCATACTACAAACAGGATTCTAAATTATCTGTGGTTTCAGGCTCCACTGGGGGTCTTGAAACATATCTCCCACAGATACAGGGAGACTATTGTAACATAAGACTTTATTCTTCCATTTGTTCGTACCAAAAACACTGAGGTCACTTGATCCTTTATCTTACCATCCTTCACAATGTTTGCAAAATCATTACACCAACTGTGCTATTATTTTAAAAAGTAACTTAAAGTTGACTCGTTTTTCTTTCATTGTAATATCTATGAATATCTACCTGATTCTTCTCCTCTGCTGATACCCCTCAAATTTTTTTTGTACTATCTATCAAAATATATTCAGAGTTCATCACTGCTCATCATTTCTATTACCACCATCTTGGCCCAAGACACCATGGTTTCTTGCCTGGATCGCTGCTACAGCCTCACAGTGGATCTGCCCCCTCCTGCCCTTCCCTTGAAGTTTGTATTCAATGCAGCAACCAAAATACTCCTATTAAAATGTAAGTTAGATAATATACTTCCTCTGCTCAAAACGCTACCACGAATTATCATCTCATGTAGAACAAAAGCCAGAGTCCTTAATATTCTAAGTGTTGTCTGTGCTTTTATGTGTAGCTATAATATATTCATTTTCATTGTTAGATGATATTCTATTGTAAGAAAATAACTCATTTTATAATCCATTCTCTAATCTATTGACATCAGGGCCCTTTTCTTTGTTTTCCTATTATAAGTAATTCTGCCAGGACAACAAATGCTAAGGGAAATTCTTAAGGATGTAGGAAATGATAAAAGACATGAGTCAGAAATACAGGAAGGAATGAGTAACTCTGACCTCTATGGTCGATTGATTTTCAACAAGGGTACCAAGAACATTCAATGGGGAAAAATAGTCTTTTCAGTAAATGGTGGTGGACAATGGGATATTCACTGCAAAAGACTGAAGTTGGGACCCTAAATCATACCATATACAAAAATTAACTCAAAATGTATCTGTGGCCTAACATGAAGAGTTAACACTATAAAACTGTTTGAGGTGAATCTAGACATATATTGTGACTGTGGGTTAGCTGATGATTTCTTAATTTGACACAAAAAACATAACACAGAAAAAATTAGAAAAATTGGACTTCATCAAAATGAAAATATTTGTACTTCAAAGACAACAGAGAACTGTAGAAAATATTTGCAAATCACGCATCAGGTAAGGGACATGTATCCAAAATAATCATAGAATTTTTCTTTTATTCTTTCAACAATAAAAACTCAAATAGTCCAATGAGAAAAAAAATAAGTGTCTGAATGAACATTTCTCCAAAAAAGATATTCAAGTGGCCAATAAGACACCACTTCACATCCACCAGGATGGCTAAAATGAGATACAGTAAAAGTGTTGGTGAGAATATGGAAAAATTGAAACACTCATACACTATTGGTGGGCTTATAAAATGGTGTAGTTACTTTGGAAAACAGTTTTATAGTTCTTCCAAAAATTAAACATAGAATTACCCTAGAACCCACATTTTAAGATATACTTTAATGAGATACTTTGGTAAATGCCCTGTCATGAATATTACTTTTGACATTAATAAAGTAAGAATGGTACTATTTGTTGATAGTTTATATTTTCAGATTTAAAACAATAAACACCAAAACTTTGACTTTCAAAAAAATAACGGTAAGAAAATAAAAATCAAGTCATGGACTAAGAGAAAATATTTGTGATATAGCATATAAATCTGATAATAGATTATATAAAGAAAACTGAACAATAGGAAGATAGATCCATTAAAGGTAATCCTATTAAAATGGACAAAATTCTGAATAGACACTTCATAAAAAATATGTGTGTATATGTATGCATATATGTGTATATGTAGATATACAGATGTATCTACATATATTAAAATCCAATGAGCAAATGAAAGAAATCATTAATCATTAAGGAAATAAGTTTTAAAACTACAACATGCATCTTTGCAAACTTTAGAATGGTTACATTAAAAAGACTGATGATACCAAGTGTGGTAATTCAAATCTTGTACACTGTGGAAGTGTAAAATGATAAAATCACATTGAGGAAAAATTTCACAATGTTTTAATAAAATTAAACATATACCTACTCAATGTATCAGAAATTGCATTCCTGGGTATTTGCTTAAAGAAATGAAAACATGTCCTCAAAGATTCATACAAGAATAATTGCAGTAGATTTACTTATAATAAAAATATCAAATGGAATGAGCTAGT
The DNA here is from genome assembly GCF_021218885.2 of Marmota monax. NCBI lineage: Eukaryota > Metazoa > Chordata > Mammalia > Rodentia > Sciuridae > Marmota > Marmota monax. The sequence goes on along the minus strand of NW_026695215.1, from coordinate 22,243,700 downwards.
CATAATTCAGTTTGATACATTTATGTAATAGAAAATTAATTAGTAATAAAAACGAATAAACTGCTGACATGCAAAACTACATGCAAAAACATGAATGAATCTCAAAAACAATATGGTGAGGGAAAGAAACCAAAACAAAATAATGCAAATTGATTTCATTTATATGAATTCTAGAACAAGTAAAATTAATCTATGCTGATAGAAAGCAGATCAACAGTGGCTTGAGGGAAGGGAGCAACTGTAAAATGTACAAAGGAATTTTTTGGAGTTAGTTAAATATTCTATATTTTCATTTTGGACTTGGTAGCACAGGTATATACATTTATTAAAACTCATTGAACTGTATACTTAAATTTTGTGCATTTTATTATAAGCAAATTATCCCTCAATAGTTTATTTTTTAAAGTGCTATTAGAAATATCTGTATAAATCATTTTTGCACATGCATGGGTTTTGTTGTTTCTTTGTTTTTGCAGTGCTGGGGATCAAACCCAGGGTCTCAAGCATGCTAAGTATGCACTCTCTTGCCGCAGTTCAGCTGCAGCAAAGTAAGGGGGGTGGGGGGTGACCAGGAACTTGTGTAGATTGATACAGCAGGAATGGGAGCCATTTATTGTAGGACAGGAGGGGTATATATACATTACACACAGCTTATCTTAATTAACATAAACTAGATACAGCAGTCAACCAATAAGGAATCTCCACACTTAATGGCTTGCTGGCGTTACTTCACAAACCACTCCCTCTGGCAAAATGCCAGGCGCCATCTTGACTTGTTTACAGATTCTAACACTCTCCCACTGAACTACACCCCCAGTCCAGTACATGTATAATGTTGTACTTGTTATGCATATGCAAAATTTTTAACACTTGCCCTGAAGATACAATCTCTATTTTCTTTTGAGTTTGACTATTTCAATTTTTATACTGTATCTTTCAGTAGGGAAAGGAGACAAATTGATCCAGAACAGCATTTTCCAACAGTGTCATCTGGATCCAATGAGGTTGGGAAACACTTAATTTTTTTAACTATAGTAGGCTCAACTTACTTTTTTAAACATAGCACTATTTAGAGGTTTAGTAGCCTAATGTTTATAACTATCTCTAAGTGGAGCAAGGAACATAAAGAATTCCCCATGCTTTTTGACATGAAACTCTCTTCAGGAGAATCTCATGGAGTTGGTAAAACTCTATTAAATGAGTTTTGTTAATCACCGTTGCACATAACCAACCCTGCTATTGTAGTGTGAAAGCAACCATAGACAATAGGTTTTAAAAAATGGGAATGGTTTTACTCCAGTGAAAGTTTAGGGACATTGAAATTTGAATTTCATATATAGTCATGTACCACATAGTGTTTTGGTGGAGGACAGACTACATATATAAAGGTCGTCCTTTAAGATTGTATTGTCTACTGAAAATGGTGCACATTGGTTTCATGAGTGCACATTAGGATGTTTGCAATCACAAAATCACCTAATGGCACATTTTTTTGAAAAGTATCCCCATTGTTAAGTGGTATGTGCACATAATTTTTACAGCATGAAATATTATTCTTATTTTGATTGTTTTTTGACCTCTTAAAAAGATCAAAACCATTCTTAGAACGTGGGTTGCACAAAAACAGCTGATGCTTGGACGCTAGAACTTATGACATTTCAAAGGAAGGACTGTCCTCAGTGGGATAGATGCAGACAAGGACATGAACTCAGAGACACTGTGTTCGAGAAAGAGAGGACATGGTGGTGAAGGCTGGCTTTATCACCTTTGGAATTCTGTCTGGGCTTGACACTCCCTGTAATTGTGTGAGAGCTTCAACTCATCAGAGATTCTTATTTAGACTGGGTTATCTACCTACAGTATTAATGATTGGAGAAGATTTATCATGTAACACAGCCAAATCAATGACCCAAACAACAGTTGGAAGCTATTTGTTGACTGTTGTTTGAGACCTTTCATCAACCCTTGTTTCCATCTTGTTACTTTCTCCTGCCCCCTTATAGATACCACTCAATTGTATTTTGGCCCTCTTTGAAGGATCCTGGGGTCATCACACTGTATATACCACTTATCTATCTCATGGCAATGTGTGAAAGGAAGTGAATATTTTATTAGTTATAATTTCCATTTCTTCTAACAGAATGGATGCAAAAATATTGAAATACTTGAACTGACATCTCTTTTTACTCTGTCATCATTTCCACACCATTCTGTCCAGAGTCAGAATGTTCTGTTTAGTCTCCTTTGCAAAGTACAGGTTTAGCACAATTGAGGATGAGAGACCCAAGAGGCATTTTACCTCTGAACTCAACTCCACCTCCACCCAAGGGCAAATCCAGTAGTTTAAATGGTGTTCTCCCTGAGAGTTCAGTAGGCTTGTGTCCTTTGTAAAATTACTTTTTCTTATTCTGAAAACAGCTTATATTCATAGAAAAGACTTTCCAAAAGACAAAAAAAAAAAAAAAAGAAAAGAAAAGGAAGAAGAAAAAAAAACACCTTAATCCACCATGCAAAGATTTCAACAGCTGATGCCATTTAACTTAAAAGAATTTTTAAATTTTTTTTTGTACTTGTAGATGGACAGAATGCCTTTATTTTATTTGTTTATTTTTATGTGATGCTAGGGATCGAACCCAGTGCCTCACACATGCTAGGCAAGTGCTCTGCTGCTGAGCTAGAGCCCAGCCCTAACTTCAGAGACTTTTAAAACACATTAAATGAAAATTAGTGCATTCTGTATCTACTTCAAATTAGATTTTTTTTTTGTTTACTAAAGGAAGTGATTTTTCAATAATAGGTTAAATGCAATTTGGCCTAAAGAGTGACCTCCCAAAGTTTGTTCCACAGAGCACTATTTCCATGGACAGTTAATAGACATTTGGAAAAAAATAGGAGGAGATTCATTTTGGAAATAGGAAAAATTGGTTTAAACACAGTTAAACACATCTTTCAAATCTCAGAGATTTTAAATAACTTTAATTTGCTGATGAGTATTTTAAATGCTCAGAATGAGGACTAGAGTATGTAAAGTCTCCCAATTTGTTCAACCACAAAACTATTTTTTTCCTCTAAGAATCTCATAAAATTTTCATTCTCTCACACACTCTTGGAAATACTGTTCCAAATTATGAAGACCTGAAATTGATCCCTCCCATTTCCCATGAACAATGAAGGTACAGTTTCCTTTTCTCAAAGTACTTTTTAAAGTTTTGCTACAATTATATTTCTAGGGGAAAAAAAACTTTGACAGAATTTTCCTGTACTTTTAATTATAAATCAGTATAACTTAATGAGTAACATTTAACTTTAAGTAAAACAGTGATAAAATATTATTGGTTGAAAATAGGTAATCCACTGGGGAAAATAGCAGATGTGAACATTTTTTGATGTTAGAATAAGGTTTTAACATTTTCCAACAAAGCTTTTTTAACATTGTTTAATTATTTTCAGCAAAGTTCTATTCTAATTAGCACCATTGGTGTTCATAGGAGTCCACAGTCAAAATGTTTGGCTTACATGATGAATTCCAATCTCAAACTTGCTGCCGACTCCTTGATGGTACATGGTGCATGCCCATGGTGCAACAGAAGTTTCTTTTCATTTTGTCCCGAACTGCCTCAAGTCCTAGTTTCACAAGTCTATCCTTGGTGGGTTTTTAAAAAACAATAGTATGTCATTCCTGATCACAGTGGCACATGCCTGTAATCCCAGCGGCTGGGGAGGCTGAGGTAGGATGATTGGAAGTTCAAAGCTACTCACAGTAACTTAGCAAGACCCTGTCTAAAAAAAAAAAAAAAAGTGTTGGGGATGTGGTTCAGTGGTTAATCACCCCTGGGTTCAATCCCTGGTTAAAAAAAAATAGTGTGACATGAGATTCAGGAGCAAAATAGCAAGCAGGCCAAACTTCAGGAGGTTGACTAGTCAGATCCCCTTCTGAGACACTCCTTCTATTGCAAAGGGCGTCAAAGCTGGTTAGCTCATGGAAGTGAGTCTGGCCCTGAAAGAGTCTAGCCACAGGGAACAGTGATCCACTGATCTGGCAAACTGATCTATGACTTAGAGAGTCAGTGAATATATGGTAGAAGTGGACCACAGATAAAATGGAGGTAGAGAGTCACACAAAATAGGAAATATAATAAAATAAAAATGCAGAAACTCATGGTAGGAGCTTCTCCAAATATCAGCACCCCAGTAAGTTCAATTCCATGTTACCATGAGGCCTGCTGTGTAGTTCTCCCTGAATTAGTCTGCCATATGGCTGAGATTCTTGATTTTGCTAATTTCCCTAGGTATTTTCATAATGAACTCACCTTGCACAATACTAACACTCTTTCTTGCAGAGAGAAGAGCCCAGCTTATGTAAGTGCAGAGAACAGCTGAAAAAAAAAATGTTGGCTACTCTTCCTTCTTACTGCTACCTTAATAAAACATCTGTCCCATTCACCTGGGAGGAAAGGGGGTTGCCTCCTGATCTCTGCATCTCATCAGCTACATGTACCACGGGATTTTTCTAGAGCTTCAGATCTTTAGCCTAAGAGTTGCTGCTGTAGGTGGATGGGCTTCCGGCACATCTGCAATCTGGGGTGAGGTACTGTTCACAACTTTCCCTAGATGCTCAAAGAGGTCTATGACTCAAAACTGGTTATAGATAGAAAGGAAAATCTAGGCCTGTTTGGTTTTGATTCATGAGCTTTTTCTATAGATCAAATATCTTGACTCTCTCTATTGAAGTATTTGGGTTAAATTTTGTAATTTCTCCAAATTCATTCTGAATAAACTAAGTTTTATTTGCTTGGATCTCTCCCAGCTTGACAATATTACTTTTATCTTAAAAGAAACGGGTACAAGTGTCTCTGTTTCTATTTGATGCATAAATAAATAGCACTGGAAAAACATTCAGAGAGTCAAAATTTCATTTTAAGTTAGTGACTTTTTTTTTCTGGCCTCATAGTGTCTCATGCCAAGGCTTTCAAGTTGGAAGTATAACCACCTAGAAAACCATTCACATCTCCCTGTTTGTTCTGTCTCCTTCTCTCCACACACCCCCCCCCCCACCTCACTGAATGTAATTCTAAATTCCAGGGCATGTAGGAAAAAAAGGGAAGAGCTAGCTAAGTCACTTCAAATGATCTATCAATGATCGAATCTGCTAAAAACTCAGAAACAAAACTTTCTCATGATAGTGTTGAAACATACCCCTAAAGAGAAAGGACAGACAGAGCTAGCAAAGCCATTTTAAAAATTGAACGTGGGAATAAAAATTCTTGAAGATGCCAAAAACACTCGAGAGAAAAAAACAAAACATTGTCTCACGAATGTGTTAAAAATCTACCCAAAAAATTAGACATTTTTAATTTTGGGGACCCTGAAATAATCAATTCATAGGCTGAGACATCAAAACATACTAAGAAGGTTATGAGCTCAATTTAACAATAGAGAACAAGAAACATGGAATCAAGAAATGACTCAGGAAGAGGGCAGCTCTGCAGGATCCTGGGCTCAATATTCATCTCTCAGGTCTATGACCCATGCACAGCTTAGTGTCCATCAAAGGGAGGTCAGAGAGTAATAGAGGAAAGAACTTGGAATGAATGGTCAACTGAAAGAAAAAGTGTATGCAGAAAGCTCATGAGCCCCGTTGTCATGCGGATAAATCCTTGGCCTGCTTCCAAGCAGTGGCTTTCAGAACTTATTCTTACTCGTCTTCTTTTGGATCAAGGACAGTGATAGTTTTGTTTCATTTTGTATACAAGACTTCCATATTCTAATTCTTGCCTATTAAATTGTGTTTAAGAAATGTAAACATTCTACTTAGAAAACAAGGGTAAGTGGATTTTTTTCCCCAAAAGATTTTTAAAAATGGCTGATGATTCAACCTTAAAAACCATCACACAATGGATTTTATTGTTAAATTGTCCTGATAATGTGCCAGGCAAAAATAACCTTGTTAAGGAACCCAAAATATATTTCTCCTATTTTTTTTTCCCTTTTAGAATTTTTGATGTCCAGCAAGCATACTTGCTTAAGACATCAGTATACAGCTTAACAAACAGCAGGAAAATGAATTCATGTTGTCGCCTTTAGTTTAAGCAAGAGAACCCTATACATGTCCCTCCTTATCATAATTTCTTCCTCTGTGGATAATCACCATTCTTTTTTGCATTCCTGCCTTTACTTTTCTTTGTAGTTTCACTAAATGTACTTTACAAAATGACATGGTTTAACTCGTGCTATTTTGAATTAGTATGTATTCTGTTGTGCTGGGTTAAACATTTTTGCTCAATATTATGTCTGTGGGATTCATCCACATTTCGGCAGTTTGTTAATTTTTATTGTTGTGTGGTATTCCGCTGTGAGAGAATCCTACAATTTATTTATCTATTTTTCTGCTAACGGACACTGGGTTGCTTCCAGTTGGAGACTATTACAAAGCACGGTGCTGCTAACATTCTTATACAAGTCTCTTGGAGCATATAAGCATGGGTGTCTGTAGGGCATAGACCCAGGAATAGTCCTGCTGGGTCATGAAGGTGTTGGGTCTGAAGGTGTGTATACCTTCAGCTTTATTAAACCTCACCAAGCGTCTTCCAAAGTAGTTATGCCATGCTCAGACTTTTCTATTTTTAATTATTATAATGGGGTACCCAAGTCACATGGTTAAGGACTGCATCTGGTTTTCCTGGAGAGAATTGGTTGGTAAATTGGTTTGGGGACAATTCTGTTTGCCAACTCTTATTTTCCTTGATTAACATTTCCCCTCAGTGATACACTACTTCAAACATTATTTCTGTTACCTTTGCTCTGATAATGCAGTCATCTTTTTATCAACCTTTGACGTGTGTCAGTATAGCTATATGTGAAAGTTGCAATTACAGGACCCAAAAGAAAGCCAACATCAGGGAAATAATTTTCAGAGGACATCATTTCCCTTGGGTTTAAAGCATCCATTTTAAAGCTTCTGCGATGTGTAGTACAATCTGGTTTTTTAAAATTCCTTATTTTTAAGGCTATTTAAGGGATGCCAATGTAACAGAATGACTTAACGCAGATAAATGCCAAACTGGGATTTTAAAATACCAATGTTTTCTTCTTTAAAGTTGGCTCCCTGCAGGATATTATGAGGATGCAAGCATCTCCATGGCAGTCTGTCACCTTGTGGCTCCAGAAATTGAAAGCTCATCATGTTCATGGATCAGCACTGTTTCTACTTATTAATATTTTTAGTGTCTGCCTTATAAATCAGGCACAAAATGAAGGGCTTTTAAAAATAGCCTTCTAAGTCTATCCGGGCTTCATATACTCTGCTAAAATGAGTTGTTGATATCAGCATCTCCATCCCCCTTGCTGTCCTGTCTGAATATGGCATGCGCCTGGGTGTCATCCAGGATCATCAAAGGTCTCCAGAGACTTCGCCATTACTGGCCTTGTCTTCTGAAAAACTCTTGCAATAAACATGATTTTATGCTTCAATCCCAGAACAGACTCTAATAATTCAAAATTAGAAACCAGAGTCTGGCTTGCGGCTAAATTTTGGTTCAGCTTACCTAAGCTCTGTGCAATAATAAAGAGATCTTATGTAAAATGAAGTAAATCATTTGTATGTTCCATGTGAAGATAAAGATGGTCTGCTCAGTTAGTATTCTGGCATTTTGTACAGTGTTAGGGGTTTCGAGGAATACACAATCATGGCTGTGTTTTTTCTTTGAGTTTTTTCTTGCTATGGTTTAAATATTTGTCCCCTCCAGGAATCACATTGGAATTTAATTGCCATTGTAACAGATTAAAGAGTTTGGACTTTTAAGAGGTGATTAGGCTATGAGGGCTCCACCCCTCGTGGGTGGGTTTAATTGTGTTATAAAATGGTGAGTTTGGCCTGCTTTTGCCTCTTTGCCCTTCTGCCTTCCACCATGTGAAGGTGGGATGTGGTCTTCAAGGCACCACCTTGGAATCACCAATTGTGATGCATCTCGATGTTGGACCTCCAAACCTCCAGAGCTGTGAACCAATGGATTTCCTTTCATTATAAATTACCCAATCTGTACTATTTTGTTATAGCAGCACAAAATGGACTAAGACAGTCACTTTATATTTAAATACATGATACTGTCTCAGACACCAGGGAGATTGACATCTAATTCAGATTAGGCAAACACAGAGAAATAACTAGAGTGAATGGCAGGATATATGGCATGCATTATAGGACTTTAGGAGCTTTGGAAAAGGATGAAGTCCACAAAGTTCAGGAATAAAGTGAGTCCTGGAAGAGGATTTTTTTTTCACATGATAATGTGTTTTAAATTTTATTTTAATCGATAAATTAACATTGTATATTTATAGTGTACAAAATAATGTTTGAAATATATATACATTGAGGAATGGCTAAATTAAGCTAATTAACATAGGTATTGCCTCACATAATTTTTTATGGTGAGAACAATTAAAATCTCACTATTTTCAATAATACAATACACTGTTATAACTATGGGCACACAATAGATCTCTTGAACTTAATCCTCCTGTCCAACTGAAATAGTACACCCTTTGGCCAGCATCTCCCTAACTTCCCCTGCAGCCCCCTAGTCCCTGGTAAACACCATTCTACTCTATGCTTCTATGAGTTCACCTTTTTCAGATTTCCCATTTGGTTTCCTGTGCCTGCCTCATTTCATTCAACGTAATGTCCTCCAGGTCCATCCATGTTGAGACAAATGACAGAATTCCCTTGTTTCTCAAGGCTGAATGGTATTTCACTGTGTACACATACCATAGTTCTCCATCCATTTGTCCATTGATGAGCACTTTGGTTGGTTCCCCATCTTGGCTACGGTGCATAGTGCCACCATGAGCACTATGTGCAGATATCTCTTCAACATATTCATATTCTTTGAATATTTACCCAGTAGGGGGACTGCTGCATCATCATGCTCACTACACATTCTTAAACCTGACAGAATAATCATGGGTATAACCTCTAGAAAAAATTAATCCATCACAAACTGGGCATGATGGTGCACACCTGTAATCTCAGAGGCTCTGGAGGCTGAAGCAGGAGCATCACAAGTTCAAAGCCAGCCTTAGCAACTTATTGAGATACTGTCTCAAAATACACAAAAAATAAAAAAGGCTGGGAACGTAGATCCATGGTAAGGGCCCCTGGGTTCAATCCCCGGTTCCAAATAAATATAGAGGGGGAAAGAAAAGGACTGGAACACCAATATATGTCACAGACACCATACTGAGCAAAAGAAACCTCAGACAGGATACGTGCTGTATGATTCCATTCATGTAGAAACAAAAGGCGTATTAATCCAGACAGAGGCAGGTCAGAAGTTGTCTAGGGGCCAAAAGCAAAGGAGGGACTGCAAATGTGCATGAGCAAACTTAGGAGAGTGACATCTTGATCATGGTGTGCCGCAGTCTGGCTGGGCACAATCAGGAGCCACTTGTCAAAAGAAACTAACTTTATTTTTAGAACCACACACGACAAACAAAATAGTCTCTCAGGAAAAACCCTCAGAGCCTCAACTGCCACCACCGGCTTTCCACAAGCCTCTCTCTCCCACCCAAGCTTCTCTCCACCTCCCACAATCCTCCTCTTGAGGCCGATTGGCTGGGTCACGTGGGCGGAGCCAAAAAAGTCCCCCAATGAGCAGCTCCGTGGTCTGAAAGGGCAGGGAAACAGTCCAATGAGCATCACCGCAGAGGAGCCAATCAGCTAGATGTTGCTGGGGCCGAGGAGCCAATCAGCTAGATGTTGCTGGGGCCGAGGAGCCAATCAGCTAGATGTTGCTGGGGCCGCTGTGAGCCAATCATCAGCCAGCAGCTGGAAGTTTGCTGGCAGCTGGAAGTTTGCTGGGGCCCCTTTGGCTGTGGCTCTCAACAATGGTGAATTCAGGAATGTGCACAGTTGTAAAAACTCATCAAATTGTACACTTTAAGTAAGTAATTTTAGTTTCTTTAATCAAATGTATTATGGTATCATTTATTCCAAATATTCTCCTTCAAAAAATTATATTGTTTTGACTTTTTAATTAGCCATAACTTTTTTTAAGCTCTTCAATGTATTTTAACATGACTTCTGTTTTATTTTTTCCTAACAACAATGTTTTCTTTAAAATGTAATCTGCTTGAGAATGGTAGAGAAATGAGATTATTTGTATGAATAGGGAAGTCAAAAACAATGGAATTGGGCTGGGGATGTGGCTCAAGCGGTAGCGTGCTCACCTGGCATGCGTGCGGCCCAGGTTTGATCCTCAGCACCACATACAAACAAAGATGTTGTGTCCGCCGAAAACTAAAAAATAAATATTAAAAAAATCTCTCTCTCTTTAAAAAAAAAACAATGGAATTATAGAATTAAAATTATTTTCCCACTCATTACCTGTTTTTTCATCTTTAAACATAAATGCATTCCTCTATTGCATAATGGGGTGACTATAATTCACAATAATTTATTGTATATTTTATAAAGAACTAGAAGAGAGGAATTTGAAGTTTCCCCAAACAAATAAATGATGATAATAAGTGTTTAAGGAGAGAGAAATGAGCATTACCCTGATTTGATCATTCTTCCTTACATACAAATATCAAATTATCACATCATACACCCCAAACATATACTACTGTTGTGTACCAATTTTTTAAACTGTAATTGTTTGGTAATTTATTCATTTTTACTGATGCTTTATAATTATAATAGTGGGATTTGTTATTACATATTCATACATGCACATAATTGTTTGCTAACTTAACCTGAAAAATTATAAAAAAATTCAGAGATCCTATAAGAAGTTATCTTTAAAAAATTTCAGAGATCCTATAAGAAGTTATCGTGGTTACTTTATCTGATCTTCTTCTGCTATCATGGAAAATTCAAATTGAATTAATAAACTGGATCATTTCCCAGCTAGTTTTTCTCCTACTAGGTATTTGCTGAGTTGGCAAGAAAATCTATCATGGTTTTGCTCCAACGAATTAAATGACAGCTTGTGACACACTTGTCACAGGAACCAGGGAAGCTGAGGAATGACATGCAAACTTTAAAGGGCTACCTTCACATGGGGTGGCAGTGGCTTTCCTTCTTTATGACAGTCTTTTCCCTTTCTTCACTGGAGGATGAGCCAATTACAGTCATAACTCAACAGGAAAGGCTCCTACACCTTTGATCATAAAAAGATTAATCACCGTTCTGCTAGTGCTGTCTTTGGTTTGGTCAGATCAATTATTAATTCGTAAAGCGGGAGTTTGTCATTTCTTATTGAAATGCTGGCTGCAGAGATTGGTATACAGTAGAGTGGAGGAGGAGGATGGTGGCTGAGCCAGGGGGCTGCCATGTCACCATTATGAATATGTCAGACCCTCGTTTGAAGAAAAAAAATGCAGTTTGGAATATGCTGCACTTTTATACATTCCACTGGTGCCATTCAGGATGGCAGCCTTAAACCTCTTAGATGTACTATTTGTAGCATCCATTATAATGCATTTAGAGCAGTGGTTTTCAATCTTGGCTGCATTTGTGAATCACCTGAGGAGCTTTTTAAAAATATCCAGGCCGATCCCTACCCCCAGAGATTCTGACTTAATTGGTCTGGGATGAGGCCCAGGTAAAGATACTCTTTAAAAGCATTCCAGGTGTTTCAAATGTGCAGGCAGGATGGGGAACTACTGATTTAGAGGCAGGATAGTTGCTTTTAAGTGTTTTAAATAAATACAATATGTAGAAATTTTTATCATCTACATTAATCCAAAGTGTTTTGAAATGAGTTCCAAAAATATATTTGATCCAAAGATATATTTTTTTTGTAAACCCTGAAATTGTAAATAGGTGAAAATCAAAATAAGAGTCAGGTACTGTTCCTCCCCACTGGTGAGCATTTAAAAGTTCAATGGTATCTGCTGATGATAATGTGTGGAAATGGTAATGCTGGTACAACACACATAGGAGGGAAAATTGGTGCCAGTTTCCTGGAGGGAAACTTGGCAATAGCTATGAAACCTTGTACCAATTTGTCTAGCAATTTCACTGCTAGGAATCTACTTGCAAAATTTAACCAAGGTATAGGTTTAGAAATATACATTGTAATTTTTTTTGATGGGAGGGGGTGCTGCAGGGTGTACCAGTGATTGAACACAGGAGCAAATAAGCCACAGCCCCAGCCCTATTTTGTATTTTATTTAGAGACAGGGTCTCACTGAATTGCTTAGTGCCTTGCTTTTGCTGAGCTGGCATTGAACTGGTAATCCTCCTGCCTCAGCCTCCTGAGCCTCTGGGATTACAGGTGTGCACCACTGCACCCGGCTTCATTGTAATATGTTGGAAATAATGAAAAAGTAGAGAAAGTAAAGGGTCCATCATTCAGGAAGTAAATGAATTTTTGATGCATTAATGAGAGGGAAATCTATGTATGCTAAAGCCAAAGAATCTTTGAGATATTATTAGGTGGGAAAGAAAAACAAGATGAAGAAAATTTTGTAGAATATGATGTCTTTTTTTTCAACTTTAAATAAATGTGATTTTAAGTACATACTCCCATATATAGCATTTTTTTTTCTTTTTGAAAGAAATGTGCTCCTCTTTGGGAAAACAGACTTTAGGAGAGGTGGAAAACTTTCATTTTTATGTTGTACTTTTCTGTCCAATTTGAATTCCAACCAATTGCATATATAGATATCAGGCTGGTAGGTATTTTTTTTTAATTCACCATATAAACCTTTAAAGTAAGGAAATTTAGAATGAGGGCTTTTTTAAAAAAGAAGAAAGTGTGAGTAAATTGAAATACAAAAGTATATGTCTTAAGCCCTATGCACCTGCTGAAATTGGGCCAGACATGTGGCTCTAATCTCTCTAGGAGCTAATACAGAATGAAAACACCATCAAATTAACCACATGATTTATAACATCTGCAAGATAAAAAATACATCTGTCAGGGAAGCCCAACAATGCCTGAAACTGAAGTACAATTTCTTTGATGGATCCTCAGGGAAAAAAATAAATAATAAAACCTTCAACAGCTACCTATAGAAACATTGGGAATTTTGATCCATTTTACAGATGAGAAAAGAGGGAGACTCTTGGGTTACCAGCCCTTTCTACTGAGACAGTAACATTATCAGCTGTAGCAAATTATCCCTCTTCCCGCTAGTGTTGCTACTGATCACAGGCCTCAGAAATGAAATTGGCAATGCTGAGATGTGGTCAGGGCTTCCTCCCCTTGCTGGTACCCTCCCCAGAAAATGAATACCTCTTGTTCTCTTATAAGCAAATCTTCTGCAGTGCATTTGATTGGTGGAGCCAAGGCCATGTCCAGAAAAAGGACAAACACCCATGGTGACAGTCAATCTTTGGTGTCAACTTGAATGGATTCAGGAATCCCTGGAAAGCTTGTGAAGCGTTATTCTGCGTATGTCTGTGAGGGATTTTCAGAGGAGATTGGTGTGTGAATTGTTGGACTGAGTGAGGAAGATCTGTCATCAATGTGGGTAGGCACCATCCAACTTACGGGGGTGCCTGGATAGAATAAAAAGGCAGAGGGAAGACAAGTTCTTCCCTTCTGTCTGGGACAAACTTATTCTCCTGTCCTTGGACATCAGAGTTCTAGGGCCCTTTGCCTTTGAACTCCAGGACTTAGGTCAGAAGACCTGGGATTCCTCAGGCCTGCCGCCTCAGATTAGAATGATGTCAGGCTTCTGTTGTGGAACTTATCAGCCTCCATAATCATGTGAATCAGTTCCCCTAAGTCATTCTCTCTCTCTCTTTCTCTCCCCCCCACTCCCAGCCCTCCCCTACCATCCTATCTGGTTCTGTCTCTTGGGGAAACCCTGTTTAATATACCTACCAATTTCCAAAAAAGAGCAGAACAAGGATCCAGACCCATAGATCCAACATCACAGTATGTCTGTTTATGCTTTGGATTATACCTCTTGCTTGTTTGCTATCAGGTTAGATTCACCCTTTGCCTTAATTCTAGTGTCTGCCAGTTCCAATATAGACCATGCAAACAAGTCATTTAATATGAATTAAAAGTTTGAACATAGCTTCTTCTATAGTCCTGAAGGCTGACAGGCCTTTAAACAAAATAAATACTGAAATTAAAATTCAATGCATAATAAAGCCTGGAAACAACCCAAATATCTTTCAACTGGGGAACAAATAAACAAACTTTGGCACAATATACAGTGTAATGCAGGAAAAAAGTACAGGTTGAGTATTCCTTAACCAAAATGCTTGGGGCCAAAAGTGTTTCGGATTTCAGATTTTCTTGGATTTTGGAATACTCACATATACATAGTGAGCTATCTTGGAGATGGGACTCAAGTGTAAACACAAAATTTATGTTGCATGTATATACATATATCTTATGCACACACCCTGAAGGTCATTTTATACAATATCTGTAGTGTGACTGCATTTTGACTATGACCCATCACATGAGATCAGGTATGGAATTTAGAGCATTTTGAATTTGGAAAAGTTGAAATAGCAATGCTCAAATTATACTAATTAATGCATCAACCTAGAAGAATCTCAAAAACATCGTGCTAAATGAAATAAGCCAGACTCAAAAGGTCACATGATTTCACTTATAGAACATTCTTGTAAAGGCAAACCCATGAGAACAGAAATCAAATTGGCATTGCCAGGGGCAGAGGAAAGAGGAAGGACTTAATACCAAGGAGCAGAGGGGAATTTGTGGGAGATCTATATCTTGATTGTGGTGGTGCTTATGTGACTGTAAAGGTTTGTTAGAACTTTCAGAACTGTTCATCTAAAAGGTCAAATTTTACTATATATAAATGATTCTTTAATTTAAAAAACAAAATAATTCAATAAATAACACCTACATTCATTTATTCAACAAATATTTATTGATAACCTACTGTGTGCCAAATTCTCTTAAATGGTCATATGTATAACATACTAATCCTAATGTATATAGTGCATTGAAAATCATCTGAAGTACTCTATGGATTCCTTAAGCTTCATTTACAGCCAAAAACGATGCGTTAAGAACTTCAGCAGTGATGGGAAATGATGGCAAGTAGTTACTTTAATCCATAACTGACAAACTATTGAAGTCTGGTGTGAAGACATATTGCTGCCAATAGACTTGACACCCCCTCCCCAACACAAATTTAGAAAATCATTTTTAGGTGATAATTGGCTATGCAAAACTCACATTTTGGTGTAAGGAGGCCTAAAATTTCTGATTGAAAAAAAAAAACTGGGGAAGGGAGATGGTGAGGGAGAGAGACAGCGAGGGCAGCTTGAAGCACTGAGGAGGAGAAAGCTGAGCATTGATCCAAGAGTGAGGGTCGGGAGATCTCACTAACCCTACTCTTGATTGAGCCAAGGTCACGTTGCCTTTCAGGACTGCTTCCTTCTCCATCAAATGAATGAACTGGAAAGGTGGAACAGCCCTGATAGCATGATGCACAACTCCTCCACTAAGGACTTAAGAGCTGTACAAGTCAGATGGCTTCTCCAGGCTTTAGTTTCTTTCTATATTGGATGAGAGATTTAATGGTTGCATGATAAGGTTGATGTGGCTGAACTGTGCACTTAAAAATGGCTTAAATAGCAAATGTTGTGTTATTTACATTTTACTACAATAAAAAGATTTTTCTTAAATTGAATTAAAGAGATTTAGATGAAATGACCTTTTTGGGTAATGTAGTTTGAACTTTCCTCTAATTTTTGGAATAAAGTCCAAATCCCCAAGCAAAGCCATTTATAAGATATATAGGCACTGGGCAAATATTTTTATTTATGGGGTCCCATCCATACAGTCATAAAAATCAGCATGTCATCACCTTTCTATGGCCCAATCTCACATGATCCCACACAAGAAATACTGCCCTTGCCATCAGGATCCATCTGCTTGTCAGACAGCCTTCTGGTCCTGTAGACCAGCCAGAGCCTAGTCCTGGAGCTCCAAGACATCCCCAGTGTATGATTCCTGGAGCTCCTAGACCATCTGTCAGACCCTACACATGGAATTGAAGGTTAGAGGGCATGCTGAAAGGGAGACACATCCATACAGGTCCCAGTCCAAATGATTGACATACCCAGCTGAACCAAAATACAAGAAAGGGGCTCAGAAAAATCTCCAGAAAAACTCTCCAAAGTGTAGGCACCCTGAGGCACGTACCCAAGCCTAGGCTGGGATGGGGGATAGGATCTTGGCCATGCTAAAGGGTAGTTTGTAAGCCCTACCTGATCTGTCTCAAATATGCCAGGGTGCCACCCACCTTTGGACTATAGCTCCCACATATGGTTTTTTACTTGAAACACATGTTTCTCCCCCTAACCCTATGCTCATTACCTCATTTACTCAATGATCCCTTTTTATGTGTCTTAACATAGAAAACACTGCCTTCTAGAAATCTGATCTGTCCCCAATTTCTGGTTTAGTGATCCTGATAGGCTATATTTTTTAAGACGGATCTAGGATCTTGGCAAGGCATAGGGGTGCATGTCTGAAGTTCCAGACACTCAGGAAGGTTGAGATAGGCGGATCACTTGAGCCCACAAGTTCAAAGCCAGCCTGGACAACCTAATGAAACCCTGACTCAAATCTTGGAATCTGTCCTCTCTTTCTCCTTTCCAAATCAATCCATCAGAGGACTGGGGCTGTAGCTCAGTGGTAGAGTGCTTGCCTAGCATGTGCAAGGCCCTGGGTTCAATCCACAGCACTGCAAACAAACAATTTTAAAAAGCAATTCATCAGAATATTCAATAAAAATCCTCCAGGAGTAAGATAAAAATTCTGAGTCTGTTCTGCCCTTTCTGAGGGTTGAAGAGGGATGGGGGATTGTGCATTCTACATTCCCAGGAGACAGGGCAGCATCCAGAAGTGGGAAGGTGGATGTTAGCCTCTGACCAAGCTATCTTAAGCCTGCTCCTTCTACACATCATTCATTCATTCATCCATCTCTCCATTCATTCTTCAATCATTCAACAAACATTTTCGGCTCCCTGTTACATTCAAGGCTTTAAACTATGTTAGGGATGGGGATTAAATACAGTGATTCCTTCAAGATACTCATAGTATACTGGATATAATTCAATCTGGGATAGCAAAGTGTGGTATTTCAGGGGATCTTAGAGAATCCTGTGGTTGAGAACTTTCCAGACCATTTGCTATGGCACAATGAGTGTGTCATTGACAAGTACGTGAATTCAGGCAAAAACTTGTTAAGAGAGCACCATGCTTCAAGGGTTAGGCCATTCCCTTGTGCTGGGAACTAAAGGAAGCATGAAGTTTGGGATATTCCTTATGTGAATCCTGAGACTGTTCCTATGCTTGCTACTTTGAAGCATTTTCTGTTAGGAAACAGAACTGTAATTGAGAAGCAAAGCATCCTAACTAGAGGTATTTACTGCCAAACAACATGACTGAACAAGACATTTCAAGAAAAAAAAGTAGTGACAAGGTCATGTCCGCAGGAACTTGACCCCAGACTAACCTCTTAATCTGCCTCTCCAAAAACAGTGGTGGGGGGAGATGGATGGTCTCTAATTTCCACCCTTTGAAACAGCTCAGCAGCAAAAGGAGAGAAACCTCACCCACAGAGGCACTGGGAAAACAGTGTGGATGGTTTGTATGATTAAGAGGCTTTGTTGAAAACCACTTCTGAGTAATGTCTAGCTCTATAATTGATTTTGGCCTGGTAAATAAAAGAATTTTGTCTCCTATTTGCCCCAGATAGCCTTACAAGAAGAATACCAAAGCATTTGTTTCATGGCTGATATTTCTACCTCTGTCCCCAAATAAAATAACCAAGATAGATGAATAGGCTGCCTGGCAGTCTCTCAGTATCGTGTGCCTGGAAATAAACTTTTTCAAATCATCACCTCTTTTTACAATGGAATGAAATCTATAGGTTTCTCTACAGAAAAAAAAAATGTACCTAAGTCCATACACACAAAAATTTCCACACAATCTCAGCAGCTTCAGAGAGCTACTTGAAACCTCTCCCTGTGCCCTGGGGGGTCTGTGCTCCAGGAAATATTAAAGATGCAATTTACTATAAAAATGTCTTCAATGTTAGCTGCATTGATTGATGAGTCCACAAAAATATTGGACAGCTGTTCTCAGACTAGAGGGTTGTGCAAAGTTCCAATGGCTGAATTCAATAGCTGTAGAAATGGACACGATGGTGATTTCTAATTCTGTGGTGATATGAATACTATTTGTCCTAGCTGGAGTGGTAGGGTGAAATACACGATAACTAGTTACACATTAAATTTGGGTTAAAAAAGAATAAATTTTAGTATCATTATGGCCCATGCAACTTTTACACAAGTATTTTTGGGTTATGCTAAAATTACATGTTGTTTATGTGAAATTCAATTTTAACTAGCATCCTCTGTTTTGATTTGCTAAATCTGGCATCTATACTCCTGGTCAATTTTATTGCAATAGAATCCCCTGCCTTGGATTTATTATACTTCTATTCTCTGTGTGGTCCTCTGTGTGGTCCTTTTGAAAATAGCCTCCCTTCTCCTTTGACAAGGACCTAATGATCATTGTTTATTGTCATCACAGTCAACAGCCCAGGAATAGTGACATCATGCCTATCTGTGTATGCACACGTGTGTGAGAGAGAAAGGACAAAAGAGAGGTGATGAATAAATCAGGAAGAAGTTTCAGAATTGTGATTGTGAGATAAACGTGACTATTAGAAGATGAAATCTAACCTTCAGTGAGCGAGAGAGTAGTACAACATTAAGATAGAGAAATGACTCCTGGGAACAAGGTAGGACAAATCCTTGAGATTTATATAGTCACCAACTCCTTGCCAAAAGGAGTTAACTCTGCAAATGAAATGATCTGGGAAAACTGCTAGCTGCTAATGCCGCACCCATTCTCTTCTTGATCTTGGTCAAGGCAGCCATGAGCCCTAAGTGGAAGATTTCTGGGTCCTCCTTGTTTTCCTGATTGAGGTGCTGCCTCCTCCTCATTCTTATTTCTTCTCTTTCTGTCCAGAGCGTGGAACAAGCCTGGGAACGGAAGTCACCTTGAGCTCGTGAAGCAACCATAAGCATGCAACACACATGCTAAGCAAGAATGGCCAATCAGAAATGGTGGAGGAGTCTGGGATGTTGACAGCCTAGTGGGATCTGTGCTTCACTGCCTAATCTTCTTCAGGACTGACATCTTTGATCCCTATCACTGGGATTGTTGATAGCTGAAGTCCCTTAGCTGCAGATCTCCCAGGAACTGCCCTCAGCTGGAGACAGATAGATATGTCATCCCAAACCATGCCCCCTTCCTGGTGGGCAGACTGCATCTTGGATGAGGGGACATAAAGGCCTGTCCTTTAACCTCAAAACAGAAAGACTCTGAAGCATCATCTTCACAGCTCCCCATAGGATTGGCTGAAGCCTGGTCATCAGAACCCTGTCCCAAGTCTTCCTTTTACCCCATCTTTCTCCTTTCCCCTTACCACAGGTGGTGATCTCAAGAGCTCTTTCTAATAAACTTCCTGCAGCAGTCTCCATGGCACAGTCTGTTTCCCAGAGGACCTACAGCAATGGCCTTTCACAGCCATCACACCAGGCTTGCTCTGGATTTCTTTTTATGTGCAAAGAATAAAACAAATTTTGGACAAGCCACCAAGATGGATTTCTCATATACGTACCTAGTCCAAAGTAATGTACATCCAACGTAGAAGGGCATTTCATATCCTGAACTGTGAATTGAAAAGACTGAATTAAGGATTGAATCACAAGACTTAATATGTGTGGCTGAGAGCAAATTCAATATAAGCAAAAGTTCTGGATTGACAGGGGAAAAAAATAACTCCCATCTCATTCCTGCTTTGGAATATTAGGATGAAGAAAAGCCATTCCCCATGGCCACAGGAAAGGACAGGGCCTTGTCATTTCTCTCCAGAAGAATGATGAAGGATGAACTCCAAACAGACATGGCTAGATTGAAATACAAATATTGGTTCAACAAAAGCTGGCAGTCCTCTTTGATAAAACAGAGGGAGGCAGATGAAGAGCTGGTTAGCGTGGTCAGAGCACACACTCTAGCACTGGGAATTTAGTGTTCAAATGTAGATTTGTGTGGGTATTTCTGGATTCCTCAGACATTGTTAGCTCTAAAGAATCTTAATGATTAGTCATGTTGAATCATGGAGACTTCATTATTGGTATTAACCCTCCTATCCCGCCCCCCCCCCAAAAAAAAAAAACCCATGAAAATAAAAATAGCTAGAGATGGATAAAAAGTATTTTAAAAAATCAAAGCAAATGATTTCCCTTTCCTTGCAGTGAATGGAAAATGAGGGTAAGTACACCCTGGATCATCATAAAATATGAAGAAAATGAATTCTCAGTAAAATCAACGTTGAATCCAGATCTCTTGAGACCACAGAAAACCTGGAACTTGTTATACCTACAGTCTGCATTATACCTATGTTGTTTAAGGTGAAATCCAGCAAATCTAAAACCAGAAAAAAAAAATGGTACAGCAGTCCCAAAGATGTAATCAATCCTCACTCATAACCACTGCATCATTACTGGCCAATTATTGCTTTCTCTTTCTGGGTCTTAAAGTAAGTACAATTGACTCTTCAAAGAAGACCGTCATTGACATGAAAATTAAAAATGTGCACTTGACCCATATGAGTTTTGACTTCAAGGATATTTCCCAAAGTAATTTAAATCTAATGACTTCTCAGACTTTTGCTTGTCTTGAGACGAGGGCAATGACAGCAAAGTTACATCTGTCAAATCATGGAAGTCCGAGCAAAAGCAGAATGCGTGTTTTAATTTGTGCACCAGGAACTTGTAGTGTAAAAGGTGAGGTAGGTAAAGTAAGGGAGGGAATCAGGCTAGAATAAGACAGAAAAAGCTGAGGATTGTGTTGTTACTGGGTTGCAGCCTATTATTGCATTATGCAAGTGAAAGACCAATCCACATCTTATAACTTTTTAAGACATCTAAAAATTCGAATTTTTATGAGAATCTATCCAGTTAAGAAAATGTCTGCAACAACGAACGACCTTTTCCCATTGTCTGTGTTATGCAGATCTGTACTATATTGAATTTGGACAGTAACTGTAGTCCTCTAATTTAGGGTAGTTACATAACAAACAGTACAGGGCATACTATACTCAGGCCGATGGCTTGATCCAGAGACTTCAGGGATCATCAAGCCCATGTCTCTCACTCTCTTTCCTTTACTATGTTTTATCTGTTCGTGCCTCAGTCCTGGGCGACAAAAGTGTTCCAAAACTTGCAAAGTTATGGGGCTGCCTAAATTACCATGCCCAGGCAGGGCTTTCTTGATGCTGGAGCTTAAGTGAATACCTGAATGGGTTATCATTCATTAACTTTGATATTTGCAGTTACTGGTCCTAAACTTGTATCACAGACCATATTTGAAAGTGAGGTGAACCACACGAAATCTAGAGCTCTCAGATGGCTCGCCCAGTCTTAAGGGTTAGAATTATGTCATAAAGCAACACTCAGGGAATATTTATCATATTTCTTTGCCAAAGGCAGCACTAGAGGAAATGCGATGAGGAGGTAGGTAGCTCTCATGTTAGGGTTCTAGGCTAATTCTTCCTTTCATTTTAATTGTTTTTAGCTTTTGTCATTTGACAAATATATTTTTATTATCTCCATGATTCTTATATCACTTCAGGAGCTTATGAGTACTACCAATTATGCTCATTGAATGAAGTAGTACTTTCTTCATATACTTTTCTGAGGTCAAGTTTTTATTGTTTTTTTTTTTTTTTCCTAGTACCAGGAATAGAACCCTGGGACACTTA
Source organism: Marmota monax (assembly GCF_021218885.2). Lineage (NCBI taxonomy): Eukaryota > Metazoa > Chordata > Mammalia > Rodentia > Sciuridae > Marmota > Marmota monax. The sequence goes on along the minus strand of NW_026695215.1, from coordinate 22,221,911 downwards.
ACCACTGAGACAGGCTCCCAGGCTTTTTTTTTTTTTTTTTTTTGAGACAGGGTCTCGAAGTTGCTTAGGGCCTCGCTAAATTGCTGAGGCTAGCTTTTAATTTGAGATCCTCCTGCCTCAGCCTTCTGAGCTGCTGAGATTATAAGCGTGAGCCACCATGCCCAGTCCTAAAGTCAAGTTTTGAATACCCTCAACACTGTAGGATTTCATAATTGGATGGTCAATCTGTCTGTACTAATTCTAATGTTAGAGATTTTTTTTTTTTTTTTAATTTTTTATTGTGGGTTGTTCAAAACATTACAAATTTCTTGACATATCATATTCCACACTTTGATTCTAGTGGGTTATGAACTCCCACCTTCACCCCATACACAGATTGCAGATTCACATCAGTTACACATCCATTGATTTACAAATTGCCATACTAGTGTCTGTTGTGCTCCGCTGCCTTTCCCATCATCCACCCTCCCCCCTCCCCACCTCTCCCCTCCCCTCCCCTCCTCTCTCTCTACCCCCTCCACTGTATAACCCTGAGGGTCTCCTTCCATTACCGTGCAATTTACCTTCTCTCTCCCTTTCCCTCCCACCTCTCATCCCTGTTAAATGTTAATCTTCTTCTCCTGTTCTTCGTCCCTACTCTGTTCTTAGTTACTTTCCTTATATCAAAGAAGACATTTGGCATTTGTTTTTTAGGGATTGGCTAGCTTCACTTAGCATAATCTGCTCTAATGCCATCCATTTCCCTGTAAATTCTATGATTTTGTCATTTTTTAATGCAGAGTAATACTCCATTGTGTATAAATGCCACATTTTTTTTATCCATTCGTCTATTGAAGGGCATCTAGGTTGGTTCCACAGTCTTGCTATTGTGAACTGTGCTGCTATGAACATGGATGTAGCAGTGTCCCTGTAGCATGCTCTTTTTAGGTCTTTAGGGAATAGCCCAAGAAGGGGAATAGCTGGGTCAAATGGTGGCTCCATTCCCAGCTTTCCAAGAAATCTCCATACTGCTTTCCAAATTGGCTGCACCAATCTGCAGTCCCACCAGCAATGTACAAGTGTACCCTTTTCCCCACATCCTCGCCAGCACTTGTTGTTGTTTGACTTCCTAATGGCTGCCAATCTTACTGGAGTGAGATGGTATCTTAGGGTGGTTTTGATTTGCATTTCTCTGACAGCTAGAGATGTTGAGCATTTTTTCATGTACTTGTTGATTGACTGTATGTCCTCCTCTGTGAAGTGTCTGTTCAGGTCCTTGGCCCATTTGTTGATTGGGTTGTTTGTTCTCTTATTGTCTAATTTTTTGAGTTCTTTGTATACTCTGGATATTAGGGCTCTATCTGAAGTGTGAGGAGTAAAGATTTGTTCCCAGGATGTAGGCTCCCTATTTACCTCTCTTATTGTTTCTTTTGCTGAGAAAAAACTTCTTAGTTTGAGTAAGTCCCATTTGTTGATTCTAGTTATTAACTTTTGTGCTATGGGTGTCCTATTGAGGAATTTGGAGCCCGACCCCACAGTATGTAGATCGTAGCCAACTTTTTCTTCTATCAGACGGCGCGTCTCTGATTTGATATCAAGTTCCTTGATCCATTTTGAATTCACTTTTGTGCATGGCGAGAGAAAGGGATTCAGTTTCATTTTGTTGCATATGGATTTCCAGTTTTCCCAGCACCATTTGTTGAAGATGCTATCCTTCCTCCATTGCATGCTTTTAGCCCCTTTATCAAATATAAGATAGTTGTAGTTTTGTGGATTGGTTTCTGTGTCCTCTATTCTGTACCATTGGTCCACACGCCTGTTTTGGTACCAGTACCATGCTGTTTTTGTTACTATTGCTCTGTAGTATAGTTTGAAGTCTGGTATCGCTATACCGCCTGATTCACACTTCTTGCTTAGCATTGTTTTTGCTATTCTGGGTCTTTTATTTTTCCATATGAATTTCACAAATCCTCTGAAATGGAAATGAGGACAACCACTCCATTCACAATATCTTCAAAAAAAATAAAATACTTGGGAATCAACCTAACAAAAGAGGTGAAAGACTTATACAATGAAAACTACAGAACCCTAAAGAGAGAAATAGAAGAAGATCTTAGAAGATGGAAAAATATACCCTGTTCATGGATAGGCAGAACTAACATCATCAAAATGGCGATATTACCAAAAGTTCTCTATAGGTTTAATGCAATGCCAATCAAAATCCCAATGGCATTTCATGTTAGAGATTTTGATCATCCCATTTATTGGTTTCTACCATTATCATATGGAAACACCACCACCAACAACAACGAAAAACTTTCATTTGGCCTTATTAGGTAGGTAGGCTGCTCTCCAGGGAGTTGTTGCTTTCCAGCAATCTAGCTTCCCTTCAAGGCACTTTTTCCAGGGTCATTGTAGCTCTCTAAAGTCTCAGTAACCAGAGGTACTAGTTTTATTTAAAAGGAAATTTTATATATATATATATATATATATATATAAAGTAGTTGGACACCATACCTTTATTTTGTTTATTTATTTCTATGTGGTGCTGAGGATAGAACCCAGGGCCTCACATGTGCTAGACGAGTGCTCCACCGCTGAACCGCAATCCCAGCCCCCTTCATTTTTTTGGAATAATGTTCAACCTCAGGCTGACCATTTGAGATGTAGAGCCATATTGAATTGAGGTGACTGCTGGTCCTTCCTTTTGTCATAACCAAAAATAAAGAGCAATTCTCTTTGTACATAGATTTTGGATTATTATTGTTTACTTTCTCCTCTATTTTTTGTCATTTAAACACTGTATTCTTGACACAATAGAGTGGTTCTAAAGTGTGCTCCTCGGGCCAAAGTATAGGTACTACCTAAGAATTCCTTAAAAATGCTATTCTCAGCCCTCACCGCCAGATCTACCAAACCAGAAAGTCTACCGGTAAGGCCCAACAATTTTGTTTTTACAGGTTTTTCAGATGATTCTGATGTGCCATCAAGTCTGAAATATAGTGATAGAAAAGATTTATATTAAAGGAAATTTCTACTTAGAAAAAAGTTAAATATAAAGGATATCATATATATACATATAAATATGCACATATATGTGTGTGCATGCATATTTTGCTTGCTAGGATACATGGCTACAATACAATCTGTGGCAATGTGTACAAGGGGTCAGTCAATCGTATTTGAAGTAATACTCTCTAGGTTTGATGATCTTGCTAAAATTAGCAAGGAAGAAATGTGATCATGGAGAAGTGAATTTAACCTAAGTAGAAATTTAAACATTTATACATGCACATATTAGCAGAGAGTAGGAAGAGCCCCCAAAGGGAAAAAAAATGTAAGGGAATATTAATGCTAGAGATACTGGAGGTCATGATAAATCTCAAGTTGAGGGGGAAATCAGCAGAGACACTCACAGAAGTTGAGGGAGGATTCTTTTAACACATGTATATTGAACTCCTCCCCTTGCAGCAGACATTGTTCAAGGGCCAGGATACAAGGATGGACAAGACAGAAATGGCCACTGCCCTCCCAGAATTTAATCTAGTGGGGATCATGAACCACTGAACCACCAATTGCAATGGAGTGAGATGGTGGCCCTGTTGGAGATGTTCAGTGCTGCCCCATACTTAGAAGTGAGAGTCTTGGTAATGACCATTACAATACTTCCAATGGAGACAGATTATAGAAGCAAACTGGAGGAAATTAGTAAAGTACTTCTCTGAAGTCTATTTCTAGTTATCTCTCTGAGGTGGGAAGCATTAGTCTCTGAGGTTTTAATTGAAAATCTGTGTTATGAGGGCATGCAACGGAGGAAAGGAATCTTGGACTAGGGGAGAATCCAAACTCTTAGCAGAAGCACACGACTGAGTTTGGAGCCCTCTCTGAAACCAAATTCTAGCCCTTAGGAAGCACAGTCAATCATAACATTGGTGAGGGTTCTGGCCAAGGGAAAATGAATCTTTTCTCTCTTCTTAATGAATTGGCTTTAGATACTATAAGATTCTCTCAGGAGGAATTCTTAAGCATAACTAGCTATAAGATTGTATGAGAGTTCATAGGAACTTCTGTCAGAGCACTTTTGCTGAGATTAGCAGGAGACTGCTGATAGAATAAGGGAAAGAAAACAGAATGTAATTTACTGTAATTTACTTTATTTTGTAATTTTTAAACTCTACTTACTGAAAAAAAAAAGATCTTTTAAAGCAGGTAACACTTGTGAAATGATTCCTATGCGCCAGTCCTTTAGTTTGCTTTAAACCTGCAATTTTAAGTATAATTGGTCAATAAATTCACAAGGGTTAAAGAGAGAGAGAGAAAAAATAAAACATGGCCACATAAAATTCTTACAGAACTAATCAAAAATCATTTCATTAAGTTATTTTAAGTTGGGCTAAGTCATGAAGCTCATAGTTGAGATTGAAATTGGTGAATGTTTAAAATTAATGGTTGAGATTATATTCCTGCAGGTACCTCTGAACCCCTCCACATGAATGGGGCACAGCTATACCTTTGCAGACACAAGCTGCCCATCTGAGTGACAGATTCCTCTCTTGGTCCTGATGGTTTGTCCATATGCACTTGTTCAGCCTTGCAAAGGACCCTGTGAAGTAGCACCTTACCACTACAACCAAGAAATTGTAACTGGTCCATCTTTGGTAATATCACAGGAGAGGAAGTTTCCACTTTAGTTTTTCAATATCTTAATTTGCAGCAAATAATTCAGCCTGTGAAATATGCTCCTCTACATTCTTAAGCAAATCCTTTATCCCACCAAGATCAAAGTATTCTACTTATTCTTTGAGTGACTTCATCCCTTTGACATGTGAAAATAATCTCTTTTAATGGCTTTGAAGACACTTGCAGGGTGCTCTTGAAGTCTTTTTTTTTTTGGTTGTAGTTATTATTTCTCCTCATTTATAATTGATCCGGTTTTGTTATTTTCTTCACATGAACTACAGTTTGGAGGGAGGGATGCCCTCTTTTTTCTCTGATAATTTGCAGGCTGTACCAGTTCCTCTCTTTTCAGTTCCCACCTCTAATGTTTATTATTTTTATTCCTTGGTATATGCTTTTTACAAAATGCAAACAATAAAGCAGAGTGAATAGACTTTTCTTGTGGGTTATTGACTTTTTGCAATCCTTCACTTCAATTGACTCCTAAATGGGGTCTATATTTATCATATTTCCCTTTTAAAAAGCCTAAAGTATATGTGATTTGTTTCTTGGTTCCCCTGTCCCATGAGGTTGTAGAATTTAATTATGTTATTACTTTTTACTTCGTGGTTCACCCACAGCGCTCTCTTGGGTGCATTTCTTTTTAGGATGAAAAGTTCCTTCCATTTGCCTTCCTTGTGGGATTTAGAAAGACACTCTCAATTTGACATCTACTACCCGCTCCCCCCGCCACACTGCTCACCCCAATTCAGCAGTTGGCTACTATATGCTTGGATAATTAAATTCTTTCATTATTATCTGGACAAAATTTTTCAGGTTTCCCAATTCCATTCAGCACTTTTCCATCATTCCTCATGAATAATCTACAATATACATTTTGGGGGATGAATAAGTTTTGACATGGATTGTTTGGACAATTAAAAAATCATGAAAATTATAACACAAATGGATCCTGTGGAGTTCATCAAACATATACATATATGTATATTTTGATACCAGGGATTGAAATCAGGGCACTTGGCCACTGAGCCATACCCCCAGCCTTATTTCGTGTTTTATTTAGAGACAGGGTCTCACTGAGTTGCTTAGTGCCTCATTTTAGCTGAGGTTGGCTTTGAACTCATAACCCTCCTGTTTCATCCTCCAGAGTTTCTGGGATTGCAAGCATGTGCCACCGCGCCCAGAGAACATATATTTTTTGAGGGCCAGCTATGTACCAGTTCTGCTGATAAGCAGGGACCAGAATCAAACTTCATATGCTTATATGTTAGAAAAGGGTGGGATAGGTAGCGAACAAAGAAATAATTCATCAGATGTTTTTTAAAAAAATAAAGTACAATAAGTGTTTAAAGCAGCCCTTCTCTCTTAGTTCTACCAGAGAATTCAACTCTGTTGCTTTATGCCTCTCTCTGTATAGAATGAATTAGTTTCTGTCCTGTAATGAGAAGGACATCAGCTGCCTCATCCTTGAACAACTCAGAAAATAGTGCTGAAGTCATTTTCTATTATCTCAAGAAAGCCTAGTTGAGAAAGGCTGAGTTAGAGAGTGACAGTTGTGACAGAGAGAACTCCCTTGGATCCTTGACCAGGGAAGGCCTCTTTAACAAGGACTTCTTTGGGTAGAGCCTGAACTTGGGGAGGGAAGGCCCTGCAGATGCTGGCATGGGGCCAGAGACAAGAGTGGGTTTAGTATACTTGGAGAACAATTAAGAAGCTCAGTGGAGCTGAGTTATTGAGAAGCAATGAGATACAGAAGTGGCTGCTGAGTGGGGGAAATGTAGAGAAATATACCAGAGACATTTCAACTCAAGCCAATTCAACAGAGATTTACTCATCTCTGGCTCATAGCTGGGGTTATTAAATGATGAATGAATCAGGGTCTCTGTCCTCCTGCAGCTTTCAATACAGAGTATATCACTGAACTTAGACGAAGAAAATATAGAGTGATAAATGCTACACCTTAATAATAAGCAAAGGGGTAGCCATGTGTTGAGTCATCTCAGAAGCAGATGCTGACCCAAGCATTCAGGTGTAAGTGATTTGTAAAGCAGGTGGTACCAGGAGGAACTCATAAGAGCCAACAAAGGGTAACAGACGCAGCTTGGACATGTGGGGAACTTTCTAGTATAAATGAACAACAGAATTTGTCATACTTTGAAGGAAAGGAGCAGGGGTTCACACATGCATACCTGTTACTCCCTGGCTATGGCTGTCCTCCACGGTGGTGTACCATCAGGCATTTTTGATTTGCTATCCAGGTGAAGTGGCTCCAAGGTCAAAGGTTAAATTTCTGAGGATTAATGCCAAGGGAGCAGAGGCTGGGGAATGGGTGAACAGAGCTGGTAAAAGGGACCTGAGGAGACCTTGGTGGGCTACCAACAGTGTGCACTCCAGAGATAACGTGAAAACCATGCCTTTTTGCTTGACTCTGTGTCCTCCACATCTAGTGTAGTTTTGTACTCACCATAGAGAATACCCCAGAGGTGTTTCTAGGTGGGAATGAATGTATGCACAAAAGCCGTCCTAGGCCCAGAAATCATTCTTAAGAATTTTCAGGAATACTCTGGTAGAAGCTAAATGCCCTTATATTATATCTTTGCAGAAGATACTAAACTCTTCTGCATAGGATGGCAAGTTGGTTGAAATAAAGTTCTGAATTCCAGAATGGATGATGGAATTCCAGAAATTCCATCATCAAAATGGCATATAAACATGAGTGTGAGCAAATGAGAAGTGACACATATGAGGGGCAAGTATGGCATGTTTGATTAAAAATTATAAAAAAAAATTATCAGTGAAAATAAGTTTTCAATAAAACAATCTAGGTGTGTTGGTGGCTAGATTTTTTTTTATGACTTTCTGGACAGAGAGGAACTTTTAATCATAGAGAACTTGCATAAATGTTGGATAAGAATTGGTACCGGTGAGTGGTACTGGGGTCAGCTATAAATCAGAGGCATCAGATACCAGAAATGACAGGGAGGTCCCCCTGGTACCAATTCTGATTGGTTGAAGTGGGATGCCAATAACCCTAGGTTGAGGAGTTTGAGGCTACATCTAGTTTCTGAGAATACTGATTATAGCTATCATTTGTTTAACACTGCTATAACACTTTCAATTATTTATAACTCATTCACAACTGTAAGAGACATTGCATTGCCATTATTTCCATTTTAGAGACAGAAAAATTGTGCAAACCACTTAACCAATATCTTCCAAAGGCCAAACTGTCTAGTTTTGCACAGATGGTAAGAGGAGAAGCTGGGAATTTAACCTAGTTCATATGGCCCTAGGTTCTTCTCATAATCACTGTAGTAAAATTCAATTCCATGGTTGACTAATTCTGCCATATGTCCAAGAAGAGGGAGGAATAACAGATCCTGCATTTGCCATCCTTGAATTTTGGTTTTTGCTCCACCTTCAAGTATTAATTTTTCTCTCTTCTCCTCCCATATCCAGTCAAATTAAACTAGCTTTCCTTCCCCAATGTTCTATGCTCTTGTGCTAAGCTTTGTCTTCTTGTTCTTTTGTACTGGCTATTCCCTCATCCTATGACATCCTTCCTTGTGCCATTTTCTGGTGGCTTAGTCCATTTGGGCTGCTATGGCAAAGTACCATAGACTGGATAGTTTATAAACAACAGGAATTAATTTCTCACCAGTCTAAACGCTGGGGGTCAGGGTGCTAGCATGATCAGGTTCTGGTAGGCCTCTTTGGGTTGCAGATTGCCTACTCCTTATGTCATCATGTGACAGAGATCAGAGAGTGGAAGAAAGTCTCTGGTGACTTTAATAAGGGCTCTAATCTCATCCAACCTTATAACCTCATCTAATCAGAATTATCTCCCAAAGATTCTACCTTCTAATTCCATCACACCGGGAAAGGGGTGGAAGTGCAACGTATGCATTTTGGGGGACACAAATATTCAGTCCATAACAGCTGGGTAACTTTTCAAGTTCTTGAGAATTTGGATTCACCTAATACAGAAAACCAGCCCTAATTTCGTTAATGAGAACTGGTGGTCTTTCTACATGCTTCCTGACAGTGCTGTGTGTCCCATTTGGAACGTACAACTTTTTATTTTGGATTCTTATAGCTTACTTCTCTTAAAAGAAAAGGCAGGGCTCATGTAGTGCAGATTTATTCGATGAAGGAGACTGACTTCTTACCTCACCTCTATTCCAAATGACCTCTGTTGTTTTCTAAAAGTGACCTGCTTTCCAGGTCCAAATCTGTAATTGTATAACACAGGTGTTGGATCACATGAAATTTCAGCTCTTGTTTGTTTTCCTATATCAATTTGGAACTTCCAAACATGTTATTCGGTAAGAATTTTGCCCATTTATACTGTGTTTTCTATTACCTTCATACAGTTCAATTTTCTTTCATGGCTAAGTTTGCTAAGCATGAAATCTCCAGTTAACAGGTCAACTTTCTGAGAGGGGGTTTCAGCTTTATTTATAATGTTTTTTTTTTTAAGTTGGGGTGGTATAGAGGTGTATATCATATTATTTACATGCTTTTAAAAGCTAAACTATCTTATAAAAACATTAAAAAGAGTAGTATATTCTTTTAATTTTTTGGACCATAGAAAATATCTCTATATTTCTATAAAGAATATAAAGAAAACCAACTTTTCTACAAAAATGTCTTATGGCAGGTTAAAGCTAAATGGAAAGAAAGTATCCAGTTATTAAAACATAGTACATAGATATACAATGTTCTCCTGGATGGATTTATATGACTCATAGAATCTTGGGTAATTTGTGGATCTTCATGAATGAAATCAATTAAGTTTAGAGAAGCTATTTATTGTTAGAGAGATAAAAATGTAATTAGTGATTATAAAGCAGTCTTTGGGGGTTCTGATTACAATGGAGCAATGGTGGGTTTCTGGGAGTTGGCAAATTGGTAGGGTGGTTTATATCTTATCTCTTTCTTTTCTTTTCAAATATAAATCTCTTGCTGAGCAATTTCTGGGAGAGGGAAACTTGTTCGAGCTAACTCGTATCACATACTAACATATCTATTTCCTGAAACAGGATAGTCAGGTTATGTATATAAAGAAACCAAATGAATGACAGACAGCCTGGATGTTCTTTTTTTCAAATTCACATCCTCACTCAAGAATCTCTTTGCTTACTGTTGCCTCTTTCTGCAATGATGACACCCACAAGGAGAAAAAAAATAAATGCTTTTTTCTACTTAAAAATTTACATTACTCATGCTAGTTAAGTATAAGTAAAAACTGTCCTTATTTTCCCCAATAGGTAATGCTACAGGTTTACAAGGTGAGAACATTTCTCCCTCATTTGGTTGCTGTGAAATATATTTTTAAAAGTGTCAGAGGAGGGAAGCTAGTTTGCAGGCTCACACATAGGGAATCTATATTTCTGGCATTGCAAATAAAATCACTCTTAAGCAAGATGACTGTTGTTGGTATAGTGTTCTGAGGGGACCTCAGTAATTCAGTTAAAAACTAGGTCAGACCCCACTACAGCGTATATTTCTCCATGGAAAAACAGTGCAGCAACTGAATTCCAAGATCTAGTTACTGATCACCTTGTTTGACAAAGTAACAGAATTTGGTAAAATTCCTGTAGAGAACTGAGAATCTCTTGGAATCCTCTAAAATAGACTCATTCCTTTATTTAGCTAGCATGACAAGCTAAACTAATAGCACAGCTGTTTTACTTGAGGGTTTGCTTGTATATAGATATTCTATATCAGGAGGTACAACTTGGATTCACATTTAACCAGTACTGGCTTCAGGATCTTTACATAAGGGCAAATAGAGAAAGCTTTGGATTGGGCCCTGGGAATCTGCATTTTAACAGGTACCCCAGGCGATTCTGTCATACATTTTGGGAAAAGCCTCAGAGAATAACTCTTAATAATGCTCAAATGGAAATTGGTTTTAGTTAAGAAGGGCATTTAAGAAGTGAAGCAATAGATTTTTTTCTGAAATATTTTGTCAGTCCACTAGAATTAAACCTAATTGTGGACCTAGCTTTTCAATTTGTTCCACTGAATAGTCCTTGGAGTATTTATTACCTATGAATTATTTCTGGCCTTTTAAATATCTATTTTCAAAATTATGGAAATGCTCCTCTGTTTACAGCATGCTTTGCAGATTTGATTTTTTTTTCCTTGTTAAAGAATGAGCCCATCAATCTAGCAGTTTATGCAGGTGGTGTCAATCAAGGATATCAAATCACCTGTGATACTTGTTGAACTTAGAGCTATCCTTCCTCATCTCATTCCTCTCTCAATCAGAACTCCTAGGCATAGGACCCCATAATTTATTACCCTAAATAGCACGCAGTCAGGCTTGAGAATCACTAGTTCAATGATGCAAAAGAATCTTTCTTTGAGGTTTTCAAACCAATTGTTCTAGCTTAAGCATTCCTTTATTCCGGCGATGCCAGAACCATTGTTATGCTAGGTTCAACGTACTGTCTGAAACTCCAGATTTGGTGTTATGCCATCTCTGATGGGGACAATGTGACCAACCAGGTCTGACATAACTAAGTGGGCTTCACTTCAGGATGAGAAGCCAGAACTATCAGACACTGACAGGAGTGAAATTTTCTCTAAGCAGTAGTTTGATCACCTTGATGAACAGTGAGCTATAACTGCTTGAAGCAGTGTTATACTTCCTGAGCTGATAAGCTGGTAGAGAAGGTATTGAGAATTTAGCATTTACAACTCTTGAACCTTGCTGGGACATTGTTAGGTAATAAGAGCTTGGTTATGCTGAATACCAAATGGATCTAGCTGGTTAGTCTGAAAACATAGAGGTTTAGGTCAAGTTTGAAAGATGGTCAGAAGCACTGGGCTTCCCGACTTGAAATTAGGGACAGAAGAGTGTCTGGACAATTTTTAAGATACCCAAGTAGGGCTATCTTACAACCCCTCTGTTTATGCTTGCATTGTCCAAGGTGCCTGTTAGCTCCTTCCATGTTTCTCCTGTATTCATCTTTGAGCTTGCCTATATAGTTCTATGACAGACTGTATGTTTCTAGGAAGCAGGGTCCACTTGCATTGGCTTCTCTGCTCTCTGGCCCAGAGTCTCTCACAGACACCCATTGCTGATCATTTACCAGGAGGGCAGACCTAGTGTCTCTTAGATGAGCATTCTGTCTCTGCTTGTAGTTTCCAGACTCCAATCATTAAGTTGGCACAAGTTGCTACTCCACTGCCTATGGGTGGGTCACGTGGAAATTAAACACACCTTCCCTCAGCCATGACCAAACTATAGATGTCGTCAGGACATCCCATGTTTTTGTCAGTCACTGGAATACTTTTCATCACTGGAGGAAGGATAAGAAAGGTCATGAAACTTTCAAATAGCATGTGCAGGGACTATAACCATCATTTTCTGACGGATGATCCTAAAATTGTGGTCCTCAGACCAAGAGCAGCGTCATCACCACCTGGAGACTTGTTAAAAAGGCAGAATCTCAAGAGTCCCCACCCCAGACTTTTGGGATCAGAATCCACATTTTAACAAGATTCTTAGGGTGATTCTTACTTAAATTAGAATTTGAGAAATCACCTGACTCAGTAATTGATCAAGCGAGCACCACTCAGCCTGGAAAACAGAGACTCAGCCCTTTGTGCCAGCCTAGCATCGGCTCAGCGCGGTAGCAACCGAACCCCTAGGGACATCGGAGCGGGCGCTGCCGAGGGCAATTTGGTGATTGGCTGGTTTGGACACGTGACCGGCGCTGGGCATTCCATGCGACCGGATTGGCTCTCGCGGACGCTGACGGACAGGGCCGGGGCGGGCTAGAGCCCGGTCGGAGGGGAGCGCGCGGGGGCCAGAGGGGCGAAGGCGCGAGAGCGCGAGTGCGCGTGCGCGAGCGGCGGGGCTTTCTCCCGAGCCGTCGGAGGGAGCCGGAGCGCTTCTCCGGAGGTAAGCAGAGCCAGCGGCCAGTCCCCCAGTCTCTCCCATGCCCGCTCCCGCAAACCGGGGTGGGCAGAGCTGGGCCGGGCAGGGGAGGTCTGGGGTCCGCCTGCCCCAGGAGCCCGGCTGTGGGGAGGATGCAGTCCCAGCTCAGCCGCTTCTGTCGTTGCCTCGGTTTCCCTTTTCCTACCCTTTGATGCATCTCCCCATCCTCCCCACTGCGCTGCGGGTTCTGCCCGAGGGGGTTGCCCACCTGGCATTCTCGCCTGCGCCTTTGTTTCCCGCCCGGAGGGATGCTGGCATCGGTCCCCTCCCCAGGTAAAGGGTGCGGGTGGCGGGGCGGGGGCGTCACGGGCGCTGGACTTGGGCTAGACAGAAGGTGGCTTTCGTGCAGTGGGACCTGTCACATGGGAGAACAGTAGGAAAAAAAAAATGTACTGTCACTTTGGCCGAGCCCCTGGGACTCGAACTAATCCGGTGGCTGCTGCGAGCGAAGCCGAATTCCTAGCGCAGCTGTGCGAAGGAGAGCCGCCAGTCTTGGCACGGGTGGGGGCATCGTGGGTGCACGGAACCCCGGGTGCTGCTCCGAGAAGGCTGCCCGCTGGACCTGGAACGCCAGCTCTCAGCCCAGAGTTTCACCGAAATGATCGCCTTGAGCCTGCTGAAGAAATCCAGACATTTGTTAAGAGTCTAAAAAGAAACGAGAAAAAAAGAAAAGAAAGAAAGAAAAATAAATTAAAAGCAGTTGGGTACTGATGGAGCCGGTCTCAATGAGAGGCTACAAAAAAAGAATTACAGATAGAGCGTAACTGATGGCTGGTAAATGGTGAGGAGGGAAATGCCTGCAGTGAACTGCAGACCAGACCATCACACTGAGATTCTTCTTTAAGAATATAAGAAGGGGGTGTGTGAGAGGGGGGGAGTAATTTTCTGTAAATTTCTAGTGCTGCCCAAGTGACTACTTATTTTCAGCATGTTAATGGGCTATGGGGAGAGGGAAGGCAAGGTCTAAATTGAACCTACTCAGACTCCTTAATTCTTTGAAAAGTGTATGTTTAAACCATTTGGCTGCCAGAAGAGTTGTGGTGGGGGAGGGGGGAATATCTCCCCTTAAGTCATACTTAAGTCATACTTTTTAAAATTTTAATATTTACGTTTTAGCTGTAGGTGGATACACAATATTTTTATTTAATTTTTATGTGGTGCTGAGGATGGAACCCAGTGTCTCACGCACGCTAGCCAAGAACTCAACCACTGAGCCACAACTCCAGCCCTTAAGTCATACTTTGAATCATACTTTAAAAGGGTGAGGGCGTGTCCAGGAGTTTAGGAGCTGGTTAAACTCTGCAAGGTATCCCCCACCTCTACTCTATCTCCCCAGACTAGCAATAGCAAGGGCATATGGTATATCTTATAGTGAAACATACAAAGTCCCTTCCGTGTTCCACTGGTTAAGTATTTGGTTGGATATACCTGGCAACTACCCAGTAAGAAATGGTTCAACCTTCAGGACTTACTCTGGTATGAGATGGAACAAGAATCTTCACCAGACTTCTCAGAGTCATCCTGATACCACTTCAAAGCCCTTTGGTACTCTATCCTTCCTACAGAGTTGTGTTTCTTTAGGAAACAATCTGATATTCAGACATCTAAGACACACCCCATACTTGTGAAATGTCTTCCTTTGCTGAAAATTCAATTTACAAGCGAGTTAAAAAATCTTTTTTTGAGGAAGTGACACTTCAATTTGTTAGGGATATCAGCTTCAGGTTTATCAACTACAGCAAGTCAAATTTTGGTGGTTTTCTGAGATGAAGGAATGTGAAAGAACAGAAATTGCTGTGAAGCTCAATGGTACTTCACAAATGACCCTTGTAAAGTGAAATACAGATTGTCACCTGATGGATGGGAACACAAAGCAGATTGGTGGAAGTATTTAAGAACTTTGTGTTTTTCTTTTTCTTTTTTTTTTTTTTTCTTAAGCTGGTATGTAGTGGGGAAGAGAATTTAAAGGATGAAGTAGATGGCATAGTTTAAGAAAGCCATGCACTTTTGTTTTTAGAGAAAAATGTAAATTTTTTGTATATAAACTACACAAAGGGCATACAATGTTTGTTTAAACAGTGGCAGGGTTTCCAACGGTTGAGAAACATTGATTAGGTTGTGCCAGGGCAACAGGAAGATTGGCAGGTTTAGTTCAACTCAAGGGAAGCAATATACCTCAGCGACCTTTAGGAACAAAGTTTTATTCTCTGATTCAATAAAAGCCCACTAGTGTTACTTTCAAGGGAACAACAAATTTATTTCCTTTCTGCGCCCTGGGTCAGGGACAGGGAGGATGAAGAGCTAATGAGAGAGATTAAAGTCCCACCTGCATGCCTAAGCACTAATGTCCTTTGAGGAGGATCTGTGTCACATTGTGTAAACATTAAGAGCCTTCATGTTGAAAAGCTCTGAGCACCATCCTTAGGGTGCAGGCTGTAAGATAAAGCTGGAAAAAGCGGCCACAGGTGGGGGCACTGGGGTGAGATCATCTGATAGGGAAGCACTGGGGGAAAGAGGCTGGAAATGTTGAGTTCAGTGAGGCTCTGCCGCTTGCCTTTGGAGCCTTGAGAGGGCATTTCCAGACAGACCTGCCTCAGTATTAATTTTCCTGGCTGGGCTTCATATGGTTTCCAGAGGACCTGTGGTTCATATTACGGAGGGTCCTGTGGAGGTTACGTGTCTCCCTCGGGCTGTAAGCATCAGTTTTTCTTGCAATGTGCTCTAGAAAAAAAAGCCTCACAAAGACAAATCTCTACTGCTGTTCTTTCGGTCCTCGGTTCGTGTTAAGCAAAGGCTTCAGAAAACAAGTTGTACCCTCCCTACCAGTAGATGGCACTGCTGCCTCTGGGAATTCCAGAAGAAGCTGGGCTATGGAGTTGTTAAACCAGCAGTGTAGATGGAGTCTCTAAATCTGGATTTTGAAAGGCTCTGCAAGCTTTCAAAGAGAATCTCAAAGAAAATATTTGTGCCTGTGTGCTGGGGATTGAACCAGGGTATTCTACCATGTAGCTACATCCCCAGTCCTTTTTATTTTTTATTTTGAGACAAAGTCTTGTTACATTGCTGAGACTAGCCTCCAATTTGTAAGCCTCCTGCCTCAGCCTCTTCAGTGCTGGGATTACAGGCGTGTGCCACCATGCCTGGCTCAAAGAAAATGGTTCTGAAAGCCATAGCTCATTATATGAGATAGAGGTAATGTGCCTTATTGTGATTACTTCCCATGTGTTTTTGAGGGCAGAAGGCAGAGGGTAAATAGACGATTAAGCATCAAAGCATAAGTTTAAAAGCATTCTGCATGTGTATTGTTGGTCAATGAAACATATTTAGATCATGATCTGATCAAAATTTCCAACAGTTTCATTATTTGTATTTATTTCATGTAAAGTTAATCTCTACAATGGATGGGACTATGAAAATAGTCGTATGATTTCTAAACTTGACCAACAAGCCAATAATTACATATTCTGAAGATAGCAGTGAATGTATTATTAAAAGTGCTGTGGAGTAATTACTAGACTTCAGGGCTGGCCACAGAAGATAGGTCAAAGTTATTTCAAGTTTCTTTTAAACTACAAAGTTTCTTTTAGATTTTTCTTAACTAATGCTGATCTTTCAAGATGGTATTAACCACCCAAAACTTGAACTTTGGTTTTATTATTCTTATTAGTGAGGGTTCACATATGTATCTTCCTCCCCCATTTTGAAATAATTATGCTTGTTCTTTGACTAGTAGGGACTATTATTTGAGATGGAATTTTTAGACATGATATTTGAAGGAGGTAGGTGTTTTTCCCAGTGATGAAGAGGGCATAGTGCAGACCAAGGACCTCAGCTCTGACCTTGCCTGAGGTACACCACGTTGCCTCTGGGTGCCGTTACCCCAGTCACCTGCTACCTTGTGCAGTCCCCATCTCATGCCTCAGCTTATTTCAGTTTTATTTCTCTTTTCAAATGAACTGAGGATCTGGTTTTGAATACCCACACCAAGTCCTAAAATTCCGCTGGTGCTGATAGTAGTAGTCACAATAGCATTAGTGATACCTCATGATATGACCACAAATAAATCTCTGCCTCTCTGGGCCTCATTTTCCTCACCTGTTTACTGGGTTTGGTGAGAGGGTGTCCCTTCTAGGTTTAAAGTTATGCTTAGGTGATTCTCAGAAGACATTTCTGAATCCTCTGGAAATTTCTTAATATAGAAGCTTTGTTCCTACTTTGGACCTGGGGTAAAAAGAAATCTTATTAATGTTTCTTCCCAGAGAAATGGTGGTTCAGTGTCAGAATCCTGACAGGTCAGAGTTGGAGAAAATGTTGGAGATGGTCTAACTTAACCTGCTCATTTTTTTAGACAGGGAGTTTCAACTCAGAGATGCATGAGTTGACCTCAGAAGTTGGTTTGTAGCAAAGAATCGGTCGGGGGATTAGGACCCAAATACAGGACTCACTACAGTCTTCTCTTCTCCAATGTCACCTTCCTTCACCTGTGTCCTGTGACATCAGGACACAGAAAATGCTGTGTCTGCAGGAATGGGTCAAGAAAGTCCTTTGAGGAATTTCTTGATACAGGATTTTAAAGTCCCAGCATGAATAGCTTTAGTATAGGCAGAAATCGAAGGTCAGGCTTTTCTTTGCAACTCTTTCTTTTCTTCACTTACTGAGGATTGTTTTGCTGTGTATCAATGAGTTTTAAAACTTTTCTGCATATTCTTTCCTGTAAGAAAAAACTTCTATCATTCTAGAATAGTCATCCCCCAATCAGATATTCTTAAGTTGGGTCCCTGGACTCCCCAAGTCTGTGTGTACAGGAGAGCATTTACATATAATTCACTTAATTAGTTATTTTGTGCACTTTATCTTACCTGCAGTCCAACAGTTATTCTGAGAAGGGAGTCCTTGGGCTTCAACAGTCTAGCAAAAGGGTCTACCACACAAAAATAAGGTAAGGAGTCTAGAGTCTAGATTAGACTCTGGAAATTGCCAAGATGGAAGACCTCTCAGTTGTGGAACAAGGACATTATGGCGAAATAGTATTGGGGTAGAGTCTAGGAATAAACCCGTGGAAGTTTTTAGGAACATTTTACCTTCATTAAAATGTTTGAAATTGGTCACCATAAGAAGATGCTAAGAATAGCATTTTACCCCATTTGAAGTTAATAATGGATATGCAAGTATTGATTTCCATTTTCATTCATCATTCCTTGCTTAATAGGTACTCTCCTAATTTCCCTCAAACACTTTCAAGTTCACTTGTTTTATTGGTGATGATGTGCATACCAAGGAGCTCCCATCTCCCACAATCTAATTTTATTTCCACATATTATTGCCTTTCTGATTTATGACTTGGAATTTTGACTCTTTCACTAGTGAGGTACTACATCTCATGTTCTATTGTAAGTTCCTAGGACCCACCAAGATCTTAAAGATGCAGAATAATTTACATGGCAAGGAGTAAACAAAAATTCCTTTCATTCCTTTATTTGTACCCATGGTGTAACACAGAAACCAGTGTTCCTCTTTAGTCCATTATTTTATGTCCCTTTACTATTTGCAATCCCTAATTCTCTCTTTTTACTAATTGTCACCAATTAGCACTGACTCAGAGTTTGTATATTTTGAAAGTAAAAAAAAAAAAAATGTTTTTTTGCCAGAAGGAACGCAGAGGTTATCTTGTGTTCCACCCCCATTTTGGATACATGAGAAATTAATTTTGGCAGAGAATCATTGCATTGCAAGGGATGTTTTCTTGAAAATCTCTTGATCTGTGTCCTGTGACACTTGCCGGCACTGAGACCTGTGGTGATCCTTGCAGGTGAATGCCACCTTCTGGGATTTTTTTGGAGAATAGGCCAGAGTAATATTTGTTCTTTCTTTAGCTGGAGAATTAAACATTACCTGTTCTTTAGGAGGTTATTGATTAAGTTCATGTAATAAAGAGAAAAGACCAATTTCTGTATTCTAGTCCTGGCACACTGTTAAGTGATTTTGAAATTGGAGCAGGGGCCAACATTGACTTCTCTCAGTTTCCTTGTCTGACCGAAAGGAAAGAGAGCAGTGACTACTTAATTTTTTTTCCTGTTTGAAAATTTTATGACTCTATGAAATTCTAGACTGAATGCATCTTTAAAATGCTGGCTAAGCCAGGAACTCATTTACAATCTATACAGGTGATTGTCACTGCAAGAATTCTTTATATCTGCAAGTCACTTTGTGTATAAAATTTATGGAAATATTCTCTAATCCTGCATCTCTTTTCTATTCAAAGTGTGGGCAGAGGACGGCAGCGTTGACATCATTTGGGAACTTATTAGAAATGCAGTAGATCAGGCCTCACCCATGAAACTGACATCACCAAATCAGAATCTAGATTTTATCAAAATGCCTAGACTGTTCGCACGCACATGAAAGTCTGAGAAGAGCTGCTTGATTTCATTTTGAATCTTCCCTTGGCCCTGGGAGGGAGGCAGGGCATTTTACAGATGAGGAAACTGAGACCTAGAGTTAAGTAACTTAAGTCAAAGTTAGTGTGCTCATGTCTTACCCAGAACTCCCTGCTCTAACCCTAAAGTTATCTTCTTGACTGGGCTGGAATCAGCCTTGTATGGTAAAGATTGCTAGTTGCTCAACCCATGGGATTAGGTGTGGCTGTGTGATTGAGTTTTAACCAACCAACAGAATGTGCATGGAAATGGAAAAAAGTGCTGTAAACCAGTTTAAGCAGGAAGGGGAGACAACACACAGATGCAAATTCCCTTTCCCATTCCTAGCTGGCTAGAATGGAAAGAACCTCTCGGGGAACTTATGATTTAAAGATGCAGACCTGCTTCAGCCTGTGTACCTGGATCACTGTATTATGCCACCCCACTAATTGACCTCCACCCATCCTGTGTGCATACAGGAACCAAAACTGAACTTTTATTGAGCCCAAACCATTAATAGAGGTTTGGGTCTGTGAGTTAAGCACTTGGACTACTCTAACAAACTCGCTCAAACAGTGGCTTGAGACTTGAGTGGTGGGTCCTTGTGTTAGGTAGCAGCTAGCAATGAGCAGTGAAATGCACGGCATGGTCACAAGTGTTCTTTAAATTACTTTAGGGTCTTCTTTAAACTTACTTCCAAAGTAGAGGAGAAAGCAAATGGTGGTAGTTAATTGTAGAAAATAAACAGGAGCAAAGGAGCTAATGGGAAAATACCTCAAAATAAAAGGATTAATGGGACTAACTCTTGACAGGGTCCACAGAAGATGGTCCCCAACTCTCCTGGCAAACAGCAAACAGTAATAAATTTGGAGGTAGCGTTGTCTGCATTGTTGCTCTCTGCTCAGAGATGGCTAGCTCTCTCTCTCTCTCTCTCTCTCTCTCTCTCTCTCTCTCTTGTGCTTTCTGCCTAAGCCTCACTTTGCTTTTACTTTACTTTCACCTATTCTAAGTTCTCTTGCATGACTTTTGGTATGTGACTTCAAATTTTCTTTTGTTGAAACACAAGAACCAAGGTTTGGATTTTCAGCTCCCTGCTTTCTTGTGGCACTTGGACTGATGCAGTCATGCATTTTTTTACTTGGCAGTTGGTGATCCATTGGTCGTGGTCCAACATGCAGAAGTGAGCAAGTGGCGAACAGCAGAGCCGATGGGTCGTGAGGATGTAAGCGCGTTTGAAGGCTTCCACACCCTCTACTCCAGGGTAAGGCAAAGGCTCTCCTTGACATTGTTTCTCTGGCTTTGCCAAGTCACAGGGGCTCTTGTCTCACCAGGCTTCTGGAGTCAGTGAAGTGGGACGCCCTGCCTATGAAAGGCTCCCACAGCTTTGTTGATTTGACTCACAGACACCATGCAAATCAGCAATTATAAAGAGAAAATTGTGTTCCAGGAGATGCTATGGATTCTGTGTGTGGAAATGTCTCAGCACAGGAATTTTTAGTGAGTTCATATGGGAGGTGATTTCTATGGGAAGGGTTACTGGGCCTCTCTATGGGGTTCTGTAGAAGGGGGAATGGGATCTGGTAGCCTTTTTCTTGAAGCTAATCATATCGTTAGCTCTGCTCTCTCATATTTCTCTTGCCCGCTATCCTCTTTCTCCACAGATCACTCTGCTTAACTTTTCCTTTGCTGATCATTTTTTTTTTTTTTTCTCCACGGAGGAAATAGCTTCCTGGTCTGGAGCATATTAGCACTAACAAAGCACATGGTTCAGTCTGTTCCGCTTTATTTCATCCAGTGTCACCGGAAGCCACATGCCCACTCATTCTCCATCTGCTTGTAGCCCCTGGTGCATGTGGCCACATCATACCCAAAGCTGACTCTGAGTAATTGTTTACGCTGAAGATTTTCAAGACCAGCAGAAGCCTCCACTGTTGGGTGTGCCCTTCTCAGAGCTCAGGTGGAAGTCCAGGAAGGAAGGGTTGAAAAGACACCACTGTCTCTCTGAGCTCTCCAACTTCTAGAGCTTAAACTCAAACCAAACTAATTGAAAAGAAAATTATGATTAATGCTAATCTAAGCTGACCTAAGGATGGTTAAGAAAGAGGGACTGGAAGTTACAAAAAAAGAAGTATCAGCTGAAAAACCAGATAGAGGATTGTTTTAAGCAGCTGGATTCAATACTGCAGAGGCCTTGCTAGATAATGTTCCATTACCCAGGCTCCAACAGAGGGCACCCAGAAAGGCTGATGTACTTAGGTGCCTCATGTGGCTCAGTAATGAGTACAATTTACTGAACAAAATAGACAATTAAGGGCTGCAGATCTCTGGAGATTCCCATAAACGTACATCATTACTGCTCTCAAGTGATGTGCGCGATTGGAGATAAGCAAAACAGGGAGGGAGAGGCAGCTGCTAAGCATGCCAGCCATGCGCGGGAGTCCAGGTGAGTGGCAGGATGCAGACCTCAGCAGAGGCCTGGAGGGTGCTCTCAAGAGGAACTGGCCTTTGCTAGGTTTTCTCATGAGCATGGAGCCAGGCTTTGCTAGCCTCCCTCGTTGGCTCACATATAGATAGATAGCACTTGACTGGCATGTTTCTATGGAAATGCTGGACAAGGATCAAATTGTAGAGGAAGCCATATTAAACCATTGATGAGGGGCCAAAGGAAGTCATGCGGGAGATGCTGGGGCACCAGGGGTTTCCAGCCTTTGTGGTATTGATGTTTTGAAACAGGCAGTTCTAGTGTCAGCTGTCCTATGTCATTGTAGGAGGTTTAGCCGCTAACCACTAAATGCTGGTGACTCCCCCAATGGTTATGACTCTCTAAAACATCTACAAACATGGCAGAATGTTTCCTGGGGAGCTAAATTGTCCTGATTGAGAACCACAGCTGAAGAATACAGGGGTTAATCTCGCTCCAAGTTTCTCTGGGCCTGTGTCCTAAACATTGAACTTTCTTTTGCTTCCATTTCCCTGTCTGTACCTACAAACACCTTAGTACCTTGGCAGCCCCAGGAAGTAATACACATAATACCGTATGACTGACTGACTACCTGGGGGCTTTGTAAATGCTTAACAACTGTCCCCCCAGATTTTTAGGACCCCAAGAATCACTCCTGATCCTTCTGATGGTAATGACAGGAACTGGGAGAGTTTGAAGAGGGCTGGGTTAGTAGTGGGGGAAATGATGAACAGTGCTGGATTTCCAAATTTCCTTGAAAGTGTCACCTTCTAGTTCATTGCAGCCGTCTATTCTGGAGGAAGGCTTCCCTTTGCAAAGAAAGGAAGGGTAGGTGAGGCAGAAAGAAGGTTGTTCAGAAGAGCAGTCAAGGAAATTGCATTTGACAGTCAGGTGATCTCTTACTGTTAAAGTGACTCATGTATAATTAGACCAAAGGACAGAAAGACATAACCTCCAGAAGAAAGATATTTTCCCAAATGACTGCTGTCCCAGACCAATTTTTTTTTTGCAAGTAATGTAATAAAGACCAGAGACTGGAGAGATTTGCTTTTATTACAGAACCTTTATATTTCTATTCCTTCTTCTTTTTTTTTGCAGGGGGGCGGGATATGGAAAAGGGTTATTGTCTTCAATATCTGACCTTGGAGGGATTAATAAAATGTTTAAATACAGCACGTGTTTTTTTTGATGTTTCCAGTGCTATGTGTTGAAATGGTGAAGGAAGCTGTGATTTTGGCTTGATCTGAAGTAATCCACATTATTTTAGTAAAGAGCCTCAGTCCATCTCTCTAAGATAGGGCCAGTACAGGGATTTGATGTAAACTGTCCTGGCATATTTGAATTCCCCCCTTACTAAGTTTCTGGTCCCTGTGGTTATTAGACTTGTTCACAAAATTTATACCAACTGCACTCTATTCTGGATCTAATATGCAGAGAAGTCATTGTAGGGGGTCTTGCTTATTTGCTGTCTGCCACGCACTTATAATCCTATATGTGAAGCAAAACTTTAAGAATGCTTGAGAAGGATTCTACGTGCCTAGATGAAAGAGGCACTTCTACGTGGAAGACATGTGACAAGTGAAAGAAGCTTTACTTTGGTAGGAGTAGGCTGATGTTTGATGTTGAAAGGGGTTTTTTTTAGAGCCACTCAAATTGTGGTCCCTGGACCAGTAACATTAGAGTTACCTGGGTACCTATTAGATATGTACAGACCTAACAAATCAGAATCTCTAGGAGTGGGCCTTGTAATGGGTGTTTAACAGGACACCCAGGGAATTCTAACGGATGCTAAAATTTGAGAAGCACTGCTCTGTCTGATGGTTTCTGGTGTAGTAACATCCTACAAAGTGTGTGTGTGTGTGTGTGTGTGTGTGTGTGTGTGTAGTGAAGGAACTGATAAAGCATTTTTCCAGGTGGTAAGAATGTACATGAGATTTTCTTGTGATAACCCAAATCATGTTCTAAGCCCTTTCCTATAATTATACATGTGGGTAAATTCCAAGCTGCTACCCACATGTGGCTCTTTTGTTAAAATTGATTCAAGGTAAAATTCAGTTCTTCATTTGCACTAGCCACATTTCACATTGCTCTGCAGCCACATGTGGTTAGTGGCTACCATCTTGGACAGTGCAAATATAAAGCATGTCCATCATGAGAGTTCTGTTGGCTAGCACTGCTTCAGTCTGTAAAGATTCCTATTTGCTGGAAACCCACATTTGTAGTGATAGTTATAACAAGACCTCTCAACTCCATTAAAACAATTCTTTCAAAACCAAATGTTTCCTTCCTTGGAAGACTTTCAGTCTGTAAGTGTATGGTGCTGAACTTTTTACCTTGCTACAGTATCCATCTGCTACAAAAAGTGCCCTGGGTCTGTCTGTCTGTCTGACATAATCGAGTACACTGACTGTAAAATATTTGCCCTTTAATCCAAGGCTGCTGAGCTGTCTCTTTCCATTTGGTCTCTCCGCGTCCTGACCCTCAGTGGTGAGGCTTGTTTGTACAGAATGTCTCTCTTGATATTGCCTAGAGCTTTACAAAGAGTCTGGAAGAGGTGACAAGAGAATTTTCACCTCTCCCTCTTCTAAGCCCCAACTTGGCTCAAAAAAGTGTTTCATAAGAGAGTATTAATTCACAAGCTCAACCTCTGAGGAGTTATCCCCTGAAGAATTAGTCACTAAAGCAGATTTTCCAACAGACATATTACAGCACACATTTACTAATTAAGCCCTTTAGCAACATGGAAGGATTTTTAAGCTGATATTATCTATTAATATTACCAGTATTGCTCAGAAATTGTCCTTATTAGAACAATTGGAAAGATATGGAAATAAGACACACTTTTAAAAATACATGATTCAAAGCTAACTAAGCCCAAAACTGTTTTGCATGGTAGAGGGAAGGAGAAGGAGTTTGTGTGCCATGAATATTATTGTTGGAGTGGGGTGGGGACTGGCATTGATTCTTGGATAGCCTTAACTGGTACTTCTGATGGACTACATTTTATTGTCTTTCTCTCTCTCGCTCTCTCTCGCTCTCTCTTGCCCAGACAATCCTCCTGTCTGGGCTTCCTGAATAGCTGGAACTACAGGTGTGCACTGTACCTCTGGCTCCCTTTATTTTTAAAAAGACTTCATTTTTTTGGATCCAGTTTTAAGTTTAAGCAAAATAAAGAGAAAGGTACAAGGATTTCCTGTATACTCTGCTTCTACACATGTATAGCCTCCCTGTTATCAGCATCTCCTCCCAGGATGGCACATTTGTTACAACTGATGAGCCTATATTGGCACATCGCCATCACCCAAAGACCATAGTTTACATTATAATTCACTCTTGGGATTATGTATTCTTTGGATGTGGGTCAATGTATAATGTTGTGTACACACTATTATAGTATCATTTTATTTTATATTTTATTTTTTTGGTACTGGGGATTGAACCCTGGGGCATTTCACCATTGAGCTACACCCCCATCCCTTTTTAATTTTTATTTTGAGACAGGGTCTCACTAAGTTGCTTAGGGCCTCACTAAGTTGAAGAGGCTGCTGAGACTGGTGATCCTCTTGCCTCAGCCTCTCAAGTTGCTGGGATTACAGGTGTGCACCACTGTGCCCTAAAAATACTGTGTTCCCATTCATATCTCCTTTCCCCACTTCACCCCACCAACCCCCTGGAAACTCTTGATATTTATTATTTTTTCTATTTTGGCTTTTTCCAGAAGTGATATAGTTGGAACTGTATAGTATGTAGCCTTTTCAGATTGGTGCTTTCTTTTAGTAATATGCATTTAAATTTCCTCCATGTCTTTTCATGGTTTGATAGCTTTTTAGTACCAAAGAACATTCCATCATCTGATGTACACGGTTTATTTTTATATTCACCTACTGAATGATATCTTGGTTGCTTCCAAGTTTTGTCAGTTATGAATATAGTTGTTCTAAATATCCATGTACAGGTTTTTGTGGACATAAGTTTTCACCTCCTGAGGGTGAATTCCAAGGAGCATGACTGGGAGAATCATGTGGTAAGAGTATATTTTGTTTTATAAGCCAAACTCTCTTCTAAAGTGGCGGTACCATTTTGCATTCCCACCAACAGTGAATGAATTTCTGTTGCTGCAGCATTTGGAATTGTCACTGTTGTGGGTATTGGCCATTCTAATAGGTCTGAGTGGTATTTCATTATTGCTTAAATTTCCATTTCCCTGATAACATGATATGGAACATCTTTTCATGTGCATATTAGCCCTTGGGGTGTCTTTTTTGGTAAGGTGTCTATTAAATCTTTAGCTTATTTTAAAATATCATGTTGTCAATCTTATTGTTGAGTTTTAAGAGCTCTTTGTATATTGTGTGTATCAATCTTTTATCAGATATGCTTTTGCAAGTATTTTCTTGCAGTCTGTAGGTTGTCTTCTCATTCTCTTACCATTGCCTTTCAGAGGGCAAAATTTTGAATTTTAATAAAGTCCAGATTATCAATTATTTCTCTTATGGATTGTGTCTTTGGTTTTATTTCTACCTTACCCAAAGTCATTTAGGTTTTCTCCTATCTTCTACACGTAGTTTTATGTTTTGCATTTAAGTCTGTGTTTCATTTTCAGTTTTGAAGTGTATAAGGTCTGTATCTATTTTTTTTTCTTTTTGCATATGGATGTCTGGTTGTTCTGAAAAGACTTTTTGCTCCATTGTATTGATTAGCTGCATATGTTTATATGGGTCTATTTTGGGGCTCTTTATTCTGTTTCATTGATTTATATGTCTGTTCCTTCTCTAATACCATACTCTATTGATTATTATAACTTTACAGTAAGTCTTGAAGTCATGTAATCTCAGTCCTCCAGCTTTTTTTCTTCAATATTGTGTTGGCTATTCCAGTTCTTTTGTTTCTCCATGTAAATATTTGAATCAGTTTGTTGATAGCCAAAAAATAACCTACTGGGATTTTTATTGGAATTGCATTGATTCTGTAGATCAAGTTAGGAAGAACTGACATATTATTAAGTCTTCCAGTCCACAAACATGGGATATCTCTCCACTTATTTAGTTGTTCTTTTATTTTTTTTTATTTTTACATTTTTCTTTTATTTTAGTTTTCCTCGTACACTTATGTACTTTAAGATATATACCTATATATTTGATTATTGGGGGTACTAACATAAATTATACTGTGTTTATTTTAACACATGGAGAATGAACAGGATGCTTTCAAATGAGGAATGGTCATAGAAGAAGTCAGGAGAGAAATCAAAATCCCTGGGACACTATGAAGGCAATTCTAAGAAGAGAGTTGGTGGCATTGAATCCCTACATTTAAAAAAAAAATAGATCACAAGTAAACAATCTAATGTTTCATCTGAAGCCCTAGAAATGTAAGAACTAATTCCAAAACCAGTAGAAGAGAGGAAATAATTAAGGTCAGAGCCTAAATTAATGAAATAGAAAACTGAAAAACACAAAGGATCAATGTAACAGAGAGAAGATCCTTTGAAAAGATAAGCACAATTGATAAACCCTTATTCAAACTAACCAAAACAAAGAGAAGACCCAAATCAACAAAATTGAGATGAAAAAGAAGATATCATCAGACACTTCTGAAATCCAGAAGATCATTAGGAGAACTTCTTGCAAATCTATATTCCAATAAGTCAGAAATTACAGAAGATACTGACAGATTTCTAGAAACATATGACCTAGCCAAATTGAACCAAAAGGATATAAAAAATATAAACCAGCCAATATCAAACAATGAGATTAAAGCAGTAATTAAAAGTCTTTCAACAAAGGGAAGCATGGGACCAGATGAATTCTCAGGTGAGTTCTATCTTGTGCAAAGGCACAAGATACAATCAGACCTTTAAAGAAGAACTAGTACCAAGCCTTCTCAGATTATTCAATGAAATATAGAGGTAAGGAACACTCTTAAAATTTATTCTATGAATACCAATGACATTCCTCATAGAACTAGCAAAAACAGTTCTAAAATTCATATGGAAGGATTAAAGACCCAGATTATAAGAGCTGATACTAAAACCACATAAAGGATAAAGGTACATTAAGGTAAGAAAATTATAGACTGATATCCCTCATGAACGTAGATGCAAAAATCCTTAATAAAATATTAGAAATCTGCATTCAAAAACACATTCTGAGAAGATAATACACCATGATCCAGTGGGTTTAATTCCAAGGATGCAAGGTTTGTTCAACATACACAAATCAACAAATATAGTTCATTACATAAACAGAATTAAGCAGAAAAAAATCCCCCACAAGTTCATCTCAATATATGCAGAAAAAGCCTTTGATAAAATGCAGTACCCATTCATGTTGAAAACACTGAAGAAACTAGAAACAGAAGAAACTTACTTCAACATTGTAAAGGTCATATATATGACAAACCGAAAGCCAACATCATAATGAAGAAAAACAAAGCATTTCCTCTAAAATAAGGAATAAGATATGGATGTCCACTCTCAGAATTGATTATTATTATTATTCTATTCAAAATAGTTATTGAAACATTAGTCAGAGCAATTAGGCAAGAGATACAAATAGTAAAAGAAGAAATTATATAATCTCTGTTTGCTGATGACATGATCCATTATGATTTAGATATGAGGTGTCCCTCCCAAAGCTCCTATATCAGTGTAGGAATATTCAGGGGCAAAATGATTGGATTATAAGAGCTGTAACCTAATCAGTCTATCTAGTTTGAATGAACTACTGGGTGGTAACTGTGGACAGGTAGGTCATGGCTAGTAGAAGAGGGTCACTGAGGACATACTTTGGAAGGGTTCATCTTCCCTATGATGACTACCGTGAGGTCAGCAGATGTCCTCTGCTTTTTCTAACCTTCCACCATGATGTTCTGCCTCCCCTCAGGCCCAGAGTGATGGAGTTGGCTGATCGTGGATTGAATCTCAGAAACCTTGAGCCCCAAATAAACTTTTCCTCTTCTAAGTTAGTCTTGTTGGGCATTTTCATCACAGAGATGTAAACCTGACTAATACATGATCCTATAATTAGAAGACACAGCAAATTCTACCAGAAGGCTTCTAGAACTGATAAACAACTTTAGCAAAGGCACAAGATACAAGATCAACAAAATCAATAGCTTTTTTTACATTTCAGTAATGAATCTACTGGGAAAGAAATAAGGAAAACAATTCCATTTACAGTGACCTCAAAAATGTTTTAAAAAGACTCGGGAATAAATATAATCAAAGAGGTGACAGACCTTTATGATGAAAATTTTAGAACATTGAAGAAAGAAATTAAAGACCTCAGAAGATGGAAACACCTCCCCTGTTCTTGGATAGGCAGAATTAATATTGTCAAAATGACCATACTACTTAAAGTAATCTACAGATTCAATGTGATCCCCAATCAACATACCAATGACATTCCTCATAGAACTAGAAAAAACCAGTCCTAAAATTCATATGAAGGATTAAAGACCCAGAATAGCCAAAGCAATACATTGTGTTTTTAATTTCAAATTTTCTTGTTCATTGCAGGTATATAAGAAAGCAATTGACTTATATATATATATAACCTTGTATCCTGTAACCTTGCTATATTCACTTATCTTGTACCAGGAGGGTTTTTGGTGGTTGTTGTTCTTTAGTTTTGTTTTTGTCATTTTTTTTTCAGATTTTCTACATAGACAATGTTGACATTTTTGTGAACAAAGGTAGTTTATTTCCTCCCAATCTTTATACTTTTAATTTTCTTTTCTTGTCTTACTACTTTAGTTAGTATTTTTCTATACAATGTTGAAAATAAATAGTGTTAGAGACATCCTTACCTTCATCCTGAACTTAGGGGGAGAGCTTTTAGTTTCTTACCATCAAATGATGTTAGTTGTAGGTGTTTGGTCTGCCCTCTTCAGTGTAACTTTTCTTACCTACTTTTGCCCTGAATGTTGGAGGAGTATGGTTAACATTTTGGTAGACTGAATCATGTTGAAGTTTCCTGTCCAGGATAGGATGTTTAGCATCCCTGATCTCTAAATGCTCATGTTACTCTTAACAAAATAATTGTATCAACCAAGATGTCCCTCCACATTCCCAAATACTTATGCTTGAGAATAACACTGCTTAGAGAGATGAATGTGATGTGATGTGTGTGTGTGTGTGTGTGTGTGTGTGTGTTTTGGGGGAGAATAGCTGTTAGAGTCAGATGAAAGACCATGGGCCTCTTACGATGAGAAAGTAGTCTGGCCAGCCCTCCTGGAGACAAGACTTACCTCAGAAGCAAGAAAATTGTTCATGATCTGTTGTAGCCCCAAGATGTATCTGCACTACCTATTTTTGATTGATCCACATTTTACTTCTTTACCGTTAACATGGCTCAGCATTCCCATTTTGGCTCTGTTCCTGCTCCTCCTTTTTGTCTCTGTAGTCTAGTTGACCATCTATGAATGGACCTACTCTGGAAGAAGGAATGAAGCATTCTCCTGGTAAAAGCCCTCGTGCCAGAAAATCTTAGGGATGCTAGTGTTCTCTCCTGGTCTAGACAGCTGTGGGTCCAGGACTACTTTGCTTCAGTAAGAAGTGTGGTCCTGATGGTTTCTCTAGAAGAGATCAGTGGATAGAGCATGCTAGATGGATAGAACATGCATCACCTGTCTAGTTTATAGGCTCTGGGTTCTTAACTCCTAGAATTAATACAGTGTTTATGGGTTATGAGTATCATAAAGAATTGAAAGTCTACATGTGTAGTAGCAATTGTGAAAGAGCCTGAATCCATTCTTTCCTTTGAGATGTTTGGTTATATTCCAGTGCAAAATGGTAGGGAAATTGCTGGAGTAGATGACTGGGAAATGGGGACTTGTATTTTCCATACAGATATATTATTATTATTTTTTTTTGCATCTGTCAAATTTGATTCTCTCGGCCACACATGCATCCCGCAGGAATAATGGCTAGGTGACTGTCTAAATGTTGAAAGACATTTTGACATCTTTGACAAGTGTTATTCAACAGCTGGGTTGGTAAATAAAAATAACTCGATATTACTCTAAAAATAAATTGCATATTAATGTTGATGTCTGGGGGGGATTACTACCTTATTAAAATGGACTTATAATTCTTTTACATTATGTTGGGCTCACTTTCCCACCCCTGACTGTGGAGCATTAGCTTCATTTGCACCAGTGATTGAATGACTTAACAAGGGAATGCATTCTGCTATTGCAGAAGGCTCCGTCTTTATTTCTGATTCTGTGTCAGGGTAGGAACGATGGTTCCAGCTCCATTTGGACTTACACAGCTGTAAGTGGTGTGATCCAGGGCAGCACAAACAGCTCATCATTTCATTGAATCCACTTAGGTCTCTAGCACTTCTTAAGTAACTGGATCATGGTGGCACCACATACAGAGAATCAGTATTTCGTTAAAGGGATACGCTTTTGTTCAAAGATAGTCCCAAAGAAAGGGAGTTCAACAGGGCTTCTTCAGCTACTGGTTGAGGGAAGAATCTAGTTTGTTATTGAAGGGTGATGAGGATCAACTGTCTTTCCCAGCTGCTGACTGCTGAAGTGAAAAGAGCAGAGATGAATCATTTGCTCCATTTTCTCTTTCTGCCTCTGTGAAGGTCCCTGTCCCCTCTATGGAGTTTTTTTTTTTTTTTTTTTTTTTAATGTAAAGGGAAAATATAGAATTGTGCCTAATTAATTTTAACATATATCCATGTTCTTCTGAACAGGAAGATTTATATATAGATAGCCACATGTTGCCAGAAGATTAAAATCTTCCATTTAAATTTTAAGGAAGCACTAATCACACAGTATAAACCAAAGATAAAGCAACTCAAATTTGTGCATATGCAATTTATTTTTGCAAAAATAAAACAAAATTATGTGAGTTCTCACTGATTCGGGAATTTATTTGCAGCCCCTTGATGAAAATTCTGGAGCAACGGTAAAGACATCTGTTCTCCCTCGGGTGTAAAGAGATTCTGAAAGATATCTGAGCGCCTGGCATCCTAAATCTTTGAATCGAGTTCTGCCACAGGCAACTAACTCCCTATTAGGTTACCGGGGGATAAATGTGCTCTGAGGCAGACAGGGACTTTGGGTGCAGATGCTTGAGGGCTAACATTGAAACCCCTCCTGCTGAGCTGCCCTGTTCTTCTTGTGGGCCGCAGAGAGAGGCCACCTTTCCCTCCCAAACCCACTGAATCTTGGCTATTGCCTTCCAAAGAGGTGAAGCCGTGGTTGATATAATGTCCTCCAAGGGGACACATTCCTATGATTGCATACCTAGCACCCATCAGGCAGGGACGAAGGCAGACAGGAGCACGCTTCCCCTGGCCATCAAGAGCCATCCCCTTTTCATTGAAAAGAACTTATTGGACCACTTCTGAAAAATCTCAGTTATTGACATTAGTGCAATATTTGCCAAACATTAAATGGTAGGATGTTATTTAGAAACACTCAACTTAGAAAACAGTGTTTTTACTTGGAGAAGCGCATACTGCATGTAAGTATGGTCCTACTGGATTTTAACTTTTGGTTCCTTATGGAGTGCTTCCATATGCCCCTTCATCTTTTCCTTCCTTCTGTGAACCTCAGTTCTCTTTGTCTCTTTTCTTAGGTCTTATTTACAGAGTTCTGTGTCTCCCAGGTGGCTGCAGGACAGATGCGTGGGCATGAAGGCTGTCCTCAGGCAAACTCCAGCTTCCTATGTACAAGTTTATCCTTTACCCAAACTGGTCCTTGGTCCCATTCAGTCTTCTTTGCATAGAATGCCCCTTTCTTAATTTTTTCAGTGACCATGTGTCACTGAATAGATACACTTAGGCATGGTAGATAGACCTGGCATTACTATTACCAAACAGATTTCCATCCTGTCTTTATCAGTTTTTATTTCCCCAAGGTGACCTTGGAAAAAAATATATAATACTTCTCAGCCCCAGTGTTTCTATTGTTAAAAAGGAATTGCAATATCTACCTTCTAGGATGCTTAGGAGCATGGTAGTTGGGGTACTCTCCTGCCCACATCCTCTTTTTTGTCAGGCCCAGCACTCTGCACAGGTACTTGCTGATGAGCATTTCAGAGCTGGTTTCCATCACAGCTCTTGAGTAGCCATCCCCTACCCGCTGCTTTTACACCTCCGATAGCCACATCTTTCTTTGATAAAACCCCAGCCCCCAAACACTATCAGAAAGCTCCTACAGGTACATTCTCCTCCCTCTACCTGTGTTTGTGAAAATTATGTTCAGGGATTCTCATGGTGTCCAAGTGTGTCTGGTCACATCAGCATGTCACAGCTGCTCTATACAGCCTTGGGCACTGGTTCGTTTTCTCAGTTGTTTCCTCTTGTGGAAGGTGAGATTTATCATTAAGATCAAGTGCTGTGGTCATAGCCATTATTGTACAATAATACCGCTTTAAAATAAAGTTTTCCAAGGTCCAAACAACCGGCTCTTATTCTACACATCATTTAATAAAATGCAACACGACGTGAACAGAGCTGCCTGGGTAAGCCCTCTGAGTTTATTTAAGCTTCACATTGATTCTCAATTATAACATGTTGAGCATGAGTGAACCTGTCCGCGTCCTCAGACAATGGAGATGCTCTCCTGGCGGCTCTGCTCTTCTCTCACTGTCCAGATGAAAGCATCTTGGTGTTTCTTTTGTTCCTTGCGCTTAAAACGTTTTCAACCTCTGGCTCCAATGATGTGAGCCACCTGTGAGTTCTGAAAGTTTTGGTTTATCTCACAGCCTACCTCTTATCCTTTCTCTTTCTTACTCCTCCTCCTCTTTCTCTCTTTTCCTTATTTTATCCTGTATCCAATTAAGGCTTTTACATTGTTCTCTCCTTAGAGTAAGAATAGCCTAAGTACTTGTGATGTTTTTCTAGTTCGATCTTTTGTTTTTAGTTAGTAACATGGGCTGGTAGTTTTGTATACATGTGTGGTTCTCATTGAATGAACTTAGTCTCTTTTCTTTTTGATGAGAATGCATGAGAATGACTATTTGGTTCTTCTGCACTCTTTGGTTTTCACATATTATTAATTGAACCCTTATTGGTTATCTAAATTTTGTGGTACTATTTTCCCTTCAGCCGTTTTGAGTAAACTGTTTAAAAGGCCATAGGAATATTGGGGTGTAAAGGGATTCAGTAGTATATATTCTTCTTCTCCGTTCCTTCTTTTGGGGAAGAGTTAAGGTAGATTGTTTAATTTTGGCATCACATTAGAAAGTTTATCTAGCCTAACTTTGTTGAATAGCTAGGCAGCAGGATCCCTCTTCCCCCTAACATTGTTACTCCATGGAATAATGGAAGGGCTGCTTGAGTTTGGGCCTTTTAGAGGGGGGGAGGAGTGGGTGGTAAGGATACACTGTGAGACTGGGTGGCACAGGTGACTAGTTAATCCTTCTGAAGGGATTAACCCAAGCCTCACCCCTGTGTCCTTCCTCGCTAGAAATATTTATAGTTGGAGCAAGTCATGCATTCTTGCAAGCAAGCGAGCATGCTGATTTTATTAAAATATTGATTTTGAGTTTTTTTTTTTTTTTTCAAGTGTAGGCACCAGGAGCAGAAAAGTGAATGGGAGGAGAGATGCACGCAACTGTTGTGCTGACCCTGGAGGGCTGAATGTCTTGCTCCGCCTGTGTTTCTAGATCCCTGTACCTCCCGCCCTCATGGCCAGTCAGAACTTTCCTCCAGCTCCTGGAGGCTCTCCCCCTGTTCTCTCAGGAATTAGGAAAAGACCCAGCCTAAGAGGACTGACAGCCCCTCGGAGCTTTCACTCCAGAGGAAAGCAGAGGGCTCGCTGCGGCTCTCCCCTGTTCACCTCTCAGGCTGCAGCACACAGGCACTGTGGAAGGCACATAGTAGGAGCCCTGGGTGTGGGAGGGTTTTAGCTGCCCAGCTGTCAGAATCCTGCTGCCATCAGCTGCACTTTCTGCCGCAGCCATTCGGTTGGGCTGCTAGGCAGGCCACTGAGTGCTGCCGCTACTCACTTGTGCCTGCGGGCCTCTTCCCAAGGGCAGGATGTGGGGGCTGTCCCCTGGGAGCAGCGACTAATCAGTGCCAACCGCAAAGGCCCTTTCATGGTTTCCTGGGGCCAATCTGTTCCTGAGCTCTGCTTCTCAGGAGGGTGACTTTGTACCAGGTTGGAATTTCCCCCTGGATCGTGCATCTTTGTATCCACAGTTAGACTCTAGACAAGGTCCACGGCCCTGTGCTGCTTTTGCATTCTTTGTCTTGTCCACGCTGTGGAAGGCACATAGTGGGAGCCCTGGATTTTGGAGGGTGTCAGTGTTACCACAAAATATAACCAAAGACAGGGTGGCTGAATAAGGAACTTACTTATTTGTTACTGTTCTGGAAACTGCACGGCTGAGCTCATGATGCCAGCATGGTCAGGTTCTGGTGAGGGTCCTTCTCTGGTACTTCTTGTTGTATCCTCATATGACAGAAAGCAGGAGAGAGCATGCTGGGGTCCCTTTTATAAGAGTACTCATCTCAGTGGTTCCATCCTCATGACCTCGCTCCTCCCACTCCCACAAGTCGACTTCCTAATGCTATCACGTTGGATGGGGGCAGTCAGGATTCCAACATGTGAATCTGGGTGAACAGGAACTTACTAACACTCATCCATCATAGCCGTCTGACTTACTCACTTCCTTTATTTACACTCACTTGGCATTATGTTTTTACTCAGTCTGTGTATTCAACAGCTACCTGTCTGGTTTCTGCTTGAAGGGGTATTTTTCTGGAAGGGCCCTTGTTCTGCATGCATTGAAAGCAGTCTGCCTTCTGGTTGAATTTTGCATATCAGGCAGCTGCATCTTAACCTTCACTGTTTTTGTAACCTGGGTCTCACCGGTCCCACTTCAGACCCCCAGGGCTTCCTTTCTTTCACCACAGGAGATGCAAGGAGCCTAGGTTCTTTCTCATCCAGTCAGTTAAATTGACTATGTGGCTGTAGAGCAGGCAAGTCACCTCTTGTGATGTGCTTTCACTCAGAGGATGTGAGTTAGCCTCCTGATCAGAAAGGTTACCCGGTGGGACTCCTCTGCTCAGACCACTTGCTCAGACCCTTGCTGCAGTCTGGCTGGGCACAATCAGGAGCCACTTGTCAAAAGAAATGAACTTTATTTTTAGAACCACACAAGCCAAACAAAACAGCTCCTCAGGAAAAACCCTCAGAGCCCAACTGCCACCACAGGCTTCCCACAAGCCTCTCCACCTCCCCCACTCTTCCTGCTCTTGAGGCCGATTGGCTGGGTCATGTGGGCGGAGCCAAAAAAGTCCCCCAGTGAGCAGCTCCGTGGTCTGAAAGGGCAGGGAAACAGCCCAATGAGCATCACCGCAGAGGAGCCAATCAGCTAGAAGTTGCTGGGGCCGCTGTGAGCCAATCATCAGCTGGCAGTCTGAAAGTTTGCTGGGGCCCCTTCGGCTGTGGCTCTCAACAGTCCCTGGAGTCTCACGGGTAGAGTCATTGTTTTCATTAGGTTGTCCTCATGTTTCATATATATATAAATTTTTTTTCCCCTAGCCAGATTCTTTCCTTTGAGGGGCAGGGACAAGACCTAATTCTCATGTATCCTTGGTCACCCTTATTTTCCCTGTAGACCAAGCATAAAGCTCACAAAAGTAGGTGATCCATAAAAGTTGTGACCTAATTAGGCCCACGTATTTATAGAATGCAAGAGGAGAAATGGCCTTAATAACATCAGCATCTAAGCGTTCTTCTGGAGGTGTTCTGGTTTACTGCCTCGGTTCTGATCATCATGTTATTCATTTCCTCCTCCCTCTTTTCATTACTTGTGTGTAAGGAGCAAGGGGGTCCAAATGACCCCCTGGTGAAGAGGACAGACATCAAACAAATAATTGTAAATCTGATGAGAACTTTGAGTACCGAGAGCTACCTTAGGGCCTAGGAAGGTTTTTATGAGGATTAGATGTTTAAGCTGAGCATTTTCAGCCCAGAGAAAGAAGGGATGATGGGTAGCCCCTGTATAATGGAGCATAGTCCTCCCTGCCTTGGGATAACTCCTGTAAGTGTCATAGGGCTACTATGAAGGCACTCATCAGTGAAGTACTTTGATCTTCTTAAATCTTATTGGGATACATGGCTTAACTATTCCATGAATATCTTACATTTTGATAATTATTATGCCAAATTCATGTGTTGAAATCTAACCCCAGGGTGATGGTATTAGGAGGAGGGGCCTTTGGCAGGAAAGTAGTTCATAAGGGTGGAGCCCTCATGAATGAGATTAGTGCCCTTATAATCAGAGGCCAAAGAACTGGCTTGCCTTCTTTCCACAGTATGAGGATGCAATGAGAAGTCAGTACTCTGCAGCCTGGAAGAGACTTTCATCAGAACTTGACCATTCTGCCTCCATGATCTTAGACTTGCAGCATCCAGAACGGGGAGAAATAAATATTTTTAAAGAAAATATTTTTTAGTTGTAGATGGACACAACATCTTTATTTTGTTTACTTCTATGTGGTGCTGACAATCGAACCCAGTGCATCATATGTGTGAGGCAAGCGCTCCACCACTGAGCCACCACCCCAACTAGAGAAATAAATTTTTGTTATTAAAAAACACCATCCGGGGCTGGGGATGTGGCTTAAGCGGTAACGCGCTTGCCTGGCATGTGCGGGGCACTGGGTTTGATCCTCAGCATCACATAAAAATAAAATAAAGATGTTGTGTCCACTGAAAACTGAAAAATAAATATTAAAAAATTCTCTCTCTCTCTTCTCTTCTCTCTCTCTCTTTAAAACACACACACACGCGCACGCGCGCGCCATCTATGGTACTTTGATATAGCAGCCCTAACTGATTTGGACAAAAATGTACTTCCTTCTTATGTTTTGATAATGAGAAACCTTATGTGTATTTTTCCTTGCTTGCTTCTTATGAAGCAGTATACAGTGTTTTAGAATCCTACCTCCTTCTAGAGTAGTTACTGCATCCTCTTTTGTTGGCTTTCTTAAACCTGTGATCATTTATGTCCTTTATAAACTCAATCTTTTTCAACTTCCCATAGATCACTAGGACTATATTTAATTAATTTGTTTATTTATATTTTAAAAAATTTTAAACCTTATCCTACAGAGTGATAAAAATGAAGGAACCACAATTTAGAGGAATCGAGAGTAACGAAAAGATAATTGATGACTAAGGAAGAATGTTAATAAAAATTGTAAAATACAGAATAAACCTCAGAGGCTCTGAGATGAGCCCAGAGAGTTTCCGCTTGAGAACTGAAAGAGGTTCTTTTGTCTTTCTTTCCTAACTCTTCCAGCCTCTTTGCATATGTGATCTCAGACATGCCAACTGACATGGCAAACACTCGTCTTCATACATTCTCACACACTTTTTATATGACATGCATGGGTAAAGGAGGGAGGCAGGGGACAGAGTCTGCCAGAGGGGAGGTGTCATGAGGCAGCTGGCCTGACCTGCAGATACAGTCGGTATCCGTATCATATTTGTACTCAGAGTTCTATCAAAGAGAACTGCTTTTTTTTTTCATTCTCTATCGGTTTGTAGAAAAATGATAGATAAGGAAAATGTGACTTTTCCAAGATCGCACATGAGGATGCCTTGATCCTCATCCATCTCGTTAATCTGGTTAATGGATTTTTGAGCTCTGAGAAATTGTCCTCAAAATGTAACATTTAAGGGCATTTTTTTCTAGGTAGTTCTGGTTTCATCAGATTCTCAACGGGGTATGATAAAATCATTATAAAGAAAGAAGATCCACATACGAAAGTAACTGAAAAATATTTAATGAACATCTGAGTAGAAGTAAATACAGTACAGTGATTATAAAATTCAACATAATGTTATTGGCAAGAATTGGACTTCAGAGCACTGTGGTTGCCTGGGTCTGTGGTATAACTGGAGGGTGGTTTGACACCATATATAAAATTATAAAATGTCTATGCACTTTGACTCAGCAGTTCAACGCCTAGTATTTGCCCAGAGCAAGTAATTGCATGGCTGTGAAAAGTGGCATGCACAGAGATACCCAAT
Organism: Marmota monax; assembly: GCF_021218885.2. Classification (NCBI taxonomy): domain Eukaryota; kingdom Metazoa; phylum Chordata; class Mammalia; order Rodentia; family Sciuridae; genus Marmota; species Marmota monax. The sequence goes on along the minus strand of NW_026695215.1, from coordinate 22,183,408 downwards.
GTAGGTTTGTGTTACATAAGAAATTACTAGAAAATAACCTAAATATCCATTAATACGATACTTGTTATTAAACCATTGTAGATGGTAACTGTGGAATATGGATGGCCATAAAAAATGATATTTTAATGGGAAGATGTCCATGACACATTACTAAAGTAAACCATTCTGATCATAGAACAACGTAAATAATATGAACCCTCTGATGAAGACTGTTTATAAATGTATATGGGTAGACACACAAAGAATTTTCTAGATTGTCCCAAGGAGACTTGTTATCAAGAAGCCATTGTGTGGATAAGTACCTGCTAAGGGGAGATCCTCATGATGGCTTGAGGATTCAAATTTATCGTTTTACCTTGAGTGTTTATGAAAATATGAAAAAAAAATCAGTGAATGCCTCACACTGAAGGAACAGCTTTTCCATAGTTGGTGGGCCTTTTGTACCATTTAACTGAGTGTTGTTACTGGTTTTGACACTTATTTTTAAAAAGTTCTAGCAATTTCATTCACTGGTAATTCTTTAGATATCCTAAAAAACGTGCAATTTAAATCTGTTAGCATGGCCACTGAGGCCTCTGTATGGCAATGCTGAACAGGACGTCAGAGAATGCAATTTCTTGGAGAAAAGGTAACTTACTAGTTTTGCACATAAAATTAGTGTTTAGTCATTCCTTAGTCCAGTTTTTCTATCTTTCTTTCTTTCTTTTTTTTGATTTGGATATTTTCCTTTATCAGCAGCATATTATTTTATGACAGCAGAAAATCATAACCTGTTGACTTGGTGTATATACAATATCCAGGAAAGCTTTTTAAAGTTTTTTACAATAATTTTATTGATTCTCTTCTAACATCCTATTATTTAAAGTTGTCTTAATTTTCTTTAGACTCAGAGAATGAAAATAACTGTCTGCAACTAATGGACATTCTTTTGGGTCAGTATCCATGAGCCCATATTTACATATCAGGGTAGGTTTAAAGGAAGTTGTTTAGTGAGCCTAAATCTGTAGTATATCCTGCTTTCCATTCTCCTCTTTTAGTATCATCATATGTGTGCTAAGAAGAATCTCTAGGAGAATATTCTCACTGAGGTCATATAGGCTACCTTAGAAATTGGAGTAAATCTTATATAAAATTTACTTTCACAGAATTAAATTTATTGTAGCCTAACATCTAGTGATGCTATTTGATGTCAGTTCCCTTCTACAAAGAATGAATCAGCCCCTGTGTATTCAAGAGGGAAGAAGAAGAGAAATATTAGAGATGGTGCTTCGAGGACTTTGTCAATTGCCTGGGGAGTGTTCAGGGCCCACCTAGGTTCCAGCTCGTGGATTTAGAGTGAGGACATTTAACAGGGGTCCTGTGTGTTCTCCCTGTTTGAGTCAGCTGTTTGTTGCTGTGACCACAAGGAACACATTAGAGGAGGAAAGTTTATTTTGCCTCATGGTGTTGGAGGTTTAGTCCATGGTTAACCGACTCCATAGCTCTGGGCTAAAGGTGGTGCAGCATATCATGGTAGAAGGGCATGGTGGAAGAAAGTTGCTCATTTTATGACATCCAGGAAGCAGAGAGAGAGAGAGAGAGAGTATGAGAGACAGGGAGAAGGTGGAGATGGGGTGGGGAGAGAGATGCCAAGGACAAAATATAAACCCCAAGGCACGCCCCCAGTGCCCTGCTTCCTCTAGCTGCCCCCTACCTGCCTACAGTTGCACCCAGTTAATCCATCCAGGTGGATTAGTCTGCTGATTAGGTTACTGCTCTTGTGATGTAATTGTTTGACCTCTGAGCATTCTTGCGGTTGTCTCACACACAAGCTTTTGGGAGACACCTCAGATCCCATCCATAGCACTCCTTCTGGCCTACATATGGATGTGTGGAGTGTTGAAGTTAACCAGGTTGTGGTTTTTCCAAGTGAACAGGGCCTCTCTAGAGTAGGGAGAGAGCTCAAGATGTGTGGAAGGGAATAATGATGACATTTGCCCATGAAGTTTAAACTGATTAAAGAGATGAGACCAGGTAGGAGGGCGAGGGACAGTAGAAAGTGGTGGATCAGTGGATCATAGCACTCACTGGGTTCAGAGATTTGTTGAAGCTGGGGAACAGAAGCAGAGAACTGTCAGAGGGGAGATAGTAGTTGGGAGAGTAACATAGATTACTCAAGAACTGGTGTGTGACCTTGGAGATGGGGTAGAGGTCAAGGATGGAGAAGTCAGAGTGTTAAGGGATTGTCTATGTGGATAGTGAATTCTCCTATGGTCATAACCACAGCAATGATGAAGAGTGACAAGAAACCAGGAATCCAGGTCTTCCCAGAAGGAGGGATAGTGGGTGGTAGAGTCTGATTGTGCATGATTCAAAGCTCAGGACTTTACATAAGAGGAAGGAAGGAATAATGGTCTACATGTGCTAAAAAGAAGCAGTAAGGACACCCACTCCACCCCTAAGCCCCAAAGTTCAGGAATATGGGGAGAAAATAACCACCACGTAAGCACGCTTAGTGGGGGAGGCGAGCAGTGTCCTTGGGGAACAGCCAGGTTTCAGTTAGACTAGGAAGATGGAGGGAGCATTCAGAGAAGCACTGGGGATGTAGGGGCTCTTGCTGATTGATGACTGCCTGTGAGTTCCAGAGAGCTCAGAAAAGAGGTCGCAGGCACTGCAGAGGGACAGAGGCAGAAGATAGGGTTAGGAAAAGGAATGTAAGGGGCCATATGGTGGTTGACCTTGAGGGGTGACAAGTCCCAGGCTTCTCGTTGTGTCTGTTGTTGATGGGGATGAAAGCCGTGCCTGACTTAGTCCGGGTACTCCCAGGGATGAGTGTAGGGACCGAGATAAGGAAGGGCTCACTTTTGGGTCTCCTACTTGAGGGTGGTCATATACAGATGAGGTAGAGCTTTTGTTAAGTCCAGTGCAGGAGGGGCTCTCTTAATTTTAAGTATCAAGCTCATCCTTACCCCACCAGGGAAGTACAGAGCCCAGCAGAGTGCCCGGGAGGCTGCCCTCCTGTTCTCAACTCAGGGTTACTTCACGTGTTCCAGCTCATAGGCATCCTCTCCTTGGACTGCACCATGTTTCTGCTCACGACTGTCCATGGCTTGATGAAGAGCATCCTTCATTTTTCTTTACTTCCCATATACTCATTGGTGTTGCGTTGGGACAGATGAAAGCTGTCTAAGGGCAGACTGTGCCAATGGTGCCCTTGAAGTGCCCTACAGGGCTCTACTCAAGACACTGTGTGGGAAGGCTCTGGGTCTCCAACCAAAGATCCCCTCCACTGGCCTCAAAACCATTCAGCTCTGCCTTCTGGTCAATCCAGAAGGGGTTCCATTATAGGCATGGAAAGAGACTAAACATATGAAATGATATTTTGAGTAATCTGTTTTGGAGAAATTAATATGTGTTTAATTCTTTGTGAGCACTGGATTTAAAATTGAGAATGACTCCCGGATAAGTCCTTACTTTTTCCTAGGGACAGAGGCTAGTGTTTATTCTTTACACCAGTCTGTTGAGCTCTTCATAAATAAAGAGATTCAAGAAAGATTCGCCAACAGGACCTAACTTTAACTTCGATTCCTCTTTTTGGCCACCTGGTCCCTTAACAAGGATATCACACAGAAAAAAAAAAAAAAAAAAAGGTCACTTTATATGATATGTGAGTTGCTGTCACCCTTCACTTTTCAAGGGCCACTTTGTGTGTAAAAAACTTCTCACATATGAAACATAATTTGCAAAACAAAGTAAAAGAACACATGTGAATATCAATTTTGGGTAGAGGGAAAAAAAACCTTTTTCTTATGGAAAATTACAGCACATGGTAAAATGTTCGAAAATGAAGTGAAAGTTTTTGAAAATGAAATGTCACTTTTTTAGGAAAAGTGTCGATGGAAGGAAGTCTGTCCTGGAGATCACTTACACAGGAGGGAAAGCGTCATCTGCCAAAACCAATGTATTGGACTTCTTTCCAGCCAGAACTTTGCCCTAACACTCCCTCCCAGCTGCCACATCATCATGATCATCATGCTGTCCCTTGGAAGATTCTAGAAGTCCTAAAATTGCAAGGTGAAATCAGATCCCCACCAGTCTATAAACTCTAGAAGGCAGGGCCAGGCCTTTGTCTTCCACAATGACTTTGGGGAAATGATCTCACTCTTTGGGATGTCCTACATGACAAAGTTGGAGTGATGTGATCCTTGAATATAGATGTAATCAATGCATATTGAGTGAATTGATTGTCACTGCATTTCTACTGCATATTCTTTTTGGTGGAATCCAGAAGTGTGGTTGTATGCAAGATATACTGATATAGAGACACAACAAACACTGATGTATGCAGAGACACCCACAGTTTTCAATTAGCCAGAATGCCCTAGCAAAGGAAAATAAGTGGGTTTACTGTAAATGTAATTGCATTGTGCCAATTTTTCATCTTTTGCTTCACAGAAGGAATAACCAAATGTATCTTAGGAAATCATAAAATCACAGTGCTGGGAAAGAGTCTCTGACATCATTTGCTTCTGATGCCTTTAACCGAATCTCTCCACCTTCATCCTAGGTTTGACATTGTTTAGCTCTAGTTAACACAGAGGAAACTCCATTTTTTTCATGCTCCAGAAACAGGTTTCTTTCTTGCTGAAAAATGAAAGGACCTCAACACAGGATGCACGTTCCTTATTTAAGTGCTCACATGCTGCATTCAATTGATAGCTCCTCAAAAACCATTCAGCTTATTTTCAACAAGTTGTTTTATTCATAATTAGGCTGATTCTTTTTAAATTAAAAAAATGTTGTGTCCATATGGCTTTCTTGTGGTTATGCATATTTGTACAAAGCATTCTAGGAATAAAAGTGTCATTTAAAAATGAAAATTGGAATACCAGCATGAGATTGTTTCTGCATAGTTCTGCTGTTTCCAGGGCTTAAAGTGGGTGGGATCACTCTGTTGGCTTTTTCTGTGTAATTGTGGGGTTATTGATGCATGGCAATTTTGGATCTACAAACAAGTATGTTCTGGAGGTACTTTTGTAATGGCTAAGTTTATTCTGTAAGTTAAATAAGAGGGTTCAGAATGCCCCTGATAGCTGCTTGGAGCTCCTCTGCCTCATCATGTAGTTTCTGCGAGTTTCTACTGTGGTCATAATTTTTTACATGTGTTATGCTACAAGTATGTTACTTTATTTGGTGGCTTGGACATTACATTCCGCACTAGATTCCCACTGAGTTACTTAAACTCCTCTGTTGTGTGAAGTGAGGAGCTTGAAATTTAATTGGTGTTGTACTGGGACAGCCACCAAGATCATTCCCACTGCCATCTGGTACCAGTCCCTTTAGTGTCTCGTGAGCCTGGCTCTGAGATGATCTCTTCAATCTGTTTTGTATTACCATATTATTATTTCTAATGTATATCTCATTTGTTTTATATCACATCTTGTTCTAGAAAGGACTTAGGATGGTTCACAGAGATGCATAAAATTATAACAGCTTAAAATTTAGGAGTGGAATGAAGTTTTGAAAATCGCAGGCTGTTGGGGCAGATATTTTTGATTTTGCAGGGACGACCTCTATAAAGTTTGGGGCTGCACAGTAGCCATTTGAAGGGATCACTACTCCATTACACAGTATCCTCTGTGTAAAAACAAACCACTCATCTTCCCTATTCTGTAGTTTGATCAGTGTTTTTGAATTTTGAAACAGTTGTTATATTATCATACATAGAAGAGCAATTACAATGTATATGTAAAAAATAAATCAACTGGGTGCAGCAGCACATGCCTGCAATCCCAGCTATTTAGGAGGCTGAGACAGGGACATCACAAGTTCAAAGCCACCCTGTCTCAAAAAAAAAAAAAAAGAAAAAGTGCTGGGGATGTAGCTCAGTGATAAAGTGTCCCTGAGTTCAATCCTCAATACTAAATAAATAAATAAATTCTGCTTAACTTAAAAATGAAACACTACCACTTTCTTTGAAGCCTCCAGCATGCCCTTTTCCACTTTCATTCTCCTTCCTTCCTCCTACTAGATGGAATTTGTACATTCAAATTTGCAGGTGTTCTTCTCTGTTCTCAAGTTTTAATATCTATTTACCCTTAAGCAAAATTTAAACACCAAGAGTGTATTTTCTGTGATGTTTGCTTCTTGTGATCAACACTGAGATTCATCCATGTGGAAGTCTGTACCTATTATTGATTTGTTTTTCCCAATGTGAGTGTGTACTATTCCCTTTTGAACAGTGAATGGTGAATGGTGCTATGAGTGTTCTTACTTGTGTCTCCAGGTATATGCCTCCTTTGTGTATCTCTTCCATAGGTACACACACACGACTTTCTCTAGGTACCATAATTGTCGTAATTATCTCTAGGTACTATTATTATCTTGTTGCAACAGGAGGACTGTGCGTATTCAGCCTTACTAGACCAAGCCAAATTGTTTTCCAAAGTGCTCATGATACTTCACGTTCCCAGGAGTGAAATGGGAGCCCCTGTGCTCCATGTCTCCATAATACTTGGTATTATCTGACTTAACCTTTACCAATCATTAAGCCGGAAGCCCTGGCAGCAGAGGTGAATTTCCTGTTCATCTCATCTGCCAGAACCTTTTCACCAACTTCTCTCTCTTACCCTGAAAAGATTGACTGTGTCTTACCTGCTTCAGCTCCCTGAATGTTCATCTTCTACCACCTGCTTAGATTTAGAATTTAGAACATGTTTCCAAATGTCTCCAGTTTAGTTTTCTCAATTAAATAACTCCACACATAAATCAGTGTCATCTTTCACAGAAATAGAAATGATTCTGAAATTCACACAAATACTCCCAAACCTCGGAATAGTCAAAGCAATCTTTTTTTTTTTTTTGTAGTTGCATGTTTAGTTTTTTGGTTTTGTTTCTATGGTTTTTATTGGTCCATTTTATTTATATATAGAGTGGGATTTGTTGTGACCTATCTGTCCATGCACATGATAAAATTTGATCAACCACATCTTGTAGTACCTCCCATTTCTTCCCTCTTCCCTACCCGTATTCTCTTCCTTTACATTATTGGTCTCCCTTTTATTTTTTTAAATTAGTGCACTATAATTATACATGAAGTAGAATTTGATGTGGTATGTTCTTACGTGGATATAGCATAATCTGGTCGAATTCATTCCCCAGTGCCTCTCCTTGCCCTCTCCTCCTCCCTCCTCCCTGCAGAAGTAATTTTGAGCAAAGAGAACAAAGTTGGAAGCATCACACTACCTGACTTCAAAATATACTACAAAGGAATAGTAACCGAAAGAACATGGTGCTGGTATAAAAATGAAAACAATGACCAGTGGAAAAGGGTAGACCCTAGAGATGAACCTATTTGTTTATAGTAACTGGTTTTCCATAGAATATCCAAGAACACACAATGGCAAAAGGACAGTCTCTTCAGCAAGTGGTGTTGGGAGAACTGGCTATCCACATACAGAAGAATGAAATTGGACCCTTACCGTCACACCATATATAAAAATCAACTCAATTAAAAACTTCAGCGTTAAGACCTGACACTGTAAAAATACTAGAAGCATTTGTATAGGGGAAAAATTACACAACTTTGGTCTGATGATTTTTTGGATTAGACCCCCAAAACTTAGGCAACAAAAGCAAAAAAGAGACAAATGGAGATTACATCAAACTAAAAAGCTTTTGTGGAACAAAGGAAACAATTTTAGCAGAGTGAAGAGACATCCTGCAGATGGAGAGAAAGTATTTGCAAACAACACATTAGCTAAGGGGTTAATATCCGAAATACCTAAGAAACTCATACAAGTCAACAACAAAAACAAATAACCTGATTAAAAATGGGCAAAGGACCTGAATAGACATTTCTCAATAGAGGGCATATGGAAGGCCAACAGATACATGAAAAAAAATGCTCAACATCTCTATTCATTAAGGAAATGCGAGTTGAAATTACAATGAAATATTAGCTCACACCTGTCAGAATAGCTGTTATCCAAAAGATGAACGATAAATATTGGGAAGGATGTGAAGAAAGGGAAAGCTTGCATACTGTTGGAATCTGAATGAGTACAGCCATTAATAGAAAACTACATGGAGGGTCCTCAAAAAAGTAAGAATAGAACTACTATATGATCTAGTGGTTCCCTTCTGGGTGTCTGACCTAAGGACTTGAAATCAATATGTCTGAACATCTCCTTGTCACGTTCATTACAGTGTTATTTACATTAGGCAAGACAGGGATTCCACAAAAGTGTCCATTAGCAGATGAACAGGTAAAGAGAATGCACTGCATATATTCAAGGGAATATATAAAAAAGAAGAAAATTCTGTCATTTGCAGCAATTGGATGAATCTGGAGGATATTATGCTTAGTGAAATAAGTCAGATAAGACAAAAACTGCATGTTCCCCCTTATATGGGAAATCTACAACAACAGAAGTCATAGAAGCAGAGAGTAGAGGGGCTGCTGTGGGGGGCTGGGTGTGTGGGGCGTGGGGAGATGTTGGTTTAAAGGGAGAAACAAATGACATGTATTTAAAGTGATGGATATGCTAATTAGCTTGATTATCATTCCATACTATGTGCATATGTCATAACATCACCACATACCCCTTCATTATATATGATTATAATTTGTCAAAAATATTTTTAAATAATCTAGAACGCATTTTCATATGTCTTCCGTTATGGTTTTCCCAATTAACACATAAATCAAATAATGACTTGGCAGTGCACCTGGTCTGTGCTAAGTATGCTCTTTGTTCTCAGAGTACGTCTTTGTCTTGAGAGGGTCAGAGGGGCCTTAATTGAGTCAATGACAAATTGAGATGCTATGAGTGGATCATTGGGGCTGAGATGGGGAAGCACATGGGAATGTAATTCGGGTGGAGCAGCCAAGGGAGGCCTCTCAGGCAGGTGAATTTAGCTGCAGCAGAGGATGGTTAGGGGGTTAGCCATTAGTGTGACCTCTGTGGTGGGGGGGAGGGGAGGAGAGACCAGCACTGCAAGCAAAGAGGGGACAATTGCAAGGAACTTGAGGCAGGATAAAACCCAATTCGTTTCAGAATCTTATGAAGGCACTCTTGGCTAGAAGGCAGATTCTGAGATGGAGAACTGAGGCAAAAATGCGGTTGGAAATTAAGAGACAAGATCCTGTAGGACCTTCTGAGCAGAGTAAGGAGTGTGGGTTCAAGCCGAAGGGCAGTGGAACGCTGATGAAGGGGATGAGATGGGAATAGAGGAGCGAGGGTGACATGATCTAGATGAAGTGTTAAGATTGTATACATATGTCATAACACATAGGCTGATATGTGAAGACTCGATTGAGGGCAGGCAGTATGTTAAGAAAAAATCACAAAATTGTTAACATCCAGGGTGCCTATTACCTGTGATGATTCAAGGTGAGGTCTTTACCCTGTGGAAGTCGTCACAATCATTTGAAGGGGTGAAGCAAGCGCATGAGAAGAATGATAGTGCTGTCTGCCAAGTGAACCGTACAAAGAAGCCACATGTTCTTTGGAAACAATCAGAAAGGGCTTCCTGGGGCAGCTGTGAGATTCAGCGTGGGCCTGGAAGGATGGGTAGGAGTTCAATCACAGGGAATAGGGAAGGCACTGTTTGGATGGTACAAGAGGATCTCTAGTGTTGCCTTGAATGGGGAAAGCCCTTGAATGACCTCTCTTCCCCAAGGAAATCAGCACTGGTGGGGAAGTGCATGGGTATACCTTTCACATCTTTGTGAGAATGGAGCCGTGGCTCTGGTTTGGACATCACTAGAGTTGGCTTCTTTACAAACAGCATTATCGTGCTTGTAACTGCAGACTTATTTTACTGGTCCTGATTAGTTTCTTATGGGTCTCTACTGAGTTACTTGGTTGATTTTCATTGGATATTAGGTCTTTGCATGGAAGAACCAAAGAAGTCACTTGACAATTATGTATCTAGTGAATAAAGTAAGAGCATTTAGTCTTGCTCCCTCAGTGCTCCTTTATTTTAGCAGTATGTAAAAGTAATGGTCAAGGCAACGTGCATCTAGGGGATTGATTGATTTAGATTGGCTGGGATCAGCTTGGGTCCACTGTCCTGCAGGAACGTAAGGTCCAGTTCCATGCAAGTCGTTTTATTTACGACCCAAACCCTTTCCCTCTATATCTCATCCATTATTCAATGCCTAAACTGCCTCCTAGGCAGGGGGTACAATTAGTGATACCAGGGGATGCTCCATTCTGGATTCTCAGGTCCTTCCTTATCTTATGATTTTTGCTTTTCTACTATGTGCTGAGCTAGGAGTGATGCATGGTCGGTCCAGTCTTGTCTGTCTGTCTTTCTGATCAAAGTCCAACTGTAACATTGACTCACCTGACTTTTATGCTTCCAAGAATATCTACACAGTTCAATCTTCTTGTCTTCTCCGCTTTTCCACAGCATTTTGTGCATATATATATATATATATATATATATATATATATATATATATACACATATGAATATTCTTTCGAATTCATTGATTTAACATATTCTGTTTTTACTCACAAAATTTTCCTCTTCAAGAAAATGGATTTCCCTTTGCTGCTTCCCAGCCCCCTCCCAACTTTAATAGATCTTTCTAAATGTCTTATTTTCCTATAAAAGCCCACTGCTACATTTGGCCCATTCTTCTCTCACGGCTCAGTACCACTCAGGGTCTCTCATTAAGCGGCGAAGGTGGTGTCAGTGACAGCCCTGAACAGAGCAGAGCACTTGATCCTCTCCCCACCACCACCCCAGGCCCTGAGCGGCATCACTGGTGAACAACCCTCATTTCCAGCCTTCTCACACCACCTCTTTGCAGGTGACTCAGGTCATTTTGTAGTCTACCACAGTCACAGGTACAGAGTGCCCTGTGTATATGAGGTATTGCGCCTGTCATTTGGGAGACCTGTGGTCTTGGGAGAAGAGGGCTTACCTGATGAAGGAGGAGCAAGTGGATAGCACGGGCAGGAGTGCAGGACCGGCTTCACCAGGCCACCTGTGACGTTAAGTAGCTCAGCCTCAACAGGTACAGGCCAGTTGCAGAGCTGGGGTGAATGTGCCACCCCTGCTCTCTCTTCCCCCAACTGTGGACAGAGATGGAAAAGCTGAAGAAATTGAAAGTTGGATTTTCCTCTGGAAAAGGCTTAGAACTCTAATGCAACTTAGGAGCGAGTACTGTGAATACAGATGTAAGGAAAACACATAATGAACTCCGTAGAGTGTTTATTAAGAAGGGAGCATGATTTAAATCTCATTATTACATTTTATTGCCTGAACTCATTCTCTGTGACAAAGCATTGTCCACATCCTGGAAGGCAACCCATGGAATAATCACTTTGTTGATCTGAGTACAATAAACCCTTTGCAGTGAATGCTTCTTCTGATTCTTGTTCATTCAACCACCACTTGTCATTACAAGTGAATTGTGTTTTGAGCTGGAGATGGGCACAAGGGAGCCAGGTTACTGCAGCAACTCGGAATGTTCTGTTGCCTTTTTATTTTTATTTTTTTAATTCAAGATTTACTTCCCTCAGGGAGCTCACATGGAGGAGGGAATACTAGACAGCTAGCTAATGCAGATCTGATCTCCTTGAAGCTGGGAACTCAGGAATTCTTGTGGGTCCTTTCTCTTTATTACCCATACTTTATACAGTGCCTCGTGTGCAGATGGTGTTCAGTAGGATTTCACCGTTTTTGATTGTTGTTTGGAAATAACTTAAACATTTTAGATCAGTTGCAGTATATTACAGATGATACCCGTATGTTGTTTACTTGGTATATTAGTTAGCAAGGGCTGTCATACAAAGTACCGCGGTTTCAACAGTATTTTGAATGTATTTTCTCATAATTCTAGAGACTACAAGTCTACAATCCCAATGTTGGCAGAGTTGGTGTTACGGTTTGGATGTGAGTTGTTCCCCCCAAAGCTCATATGTAAGGCGACACAGAAGTGTTCACAGGTGAAATGATTAGATTATGAGAGCTATAACCTCTTCTGTGCATTAATCCATTTGATGGGTTAACAATTTGAATGGACTCCTGGGTGGTAGCTGTAGGCAGGTGGGGCATGGCTGGAGGAAGAAGGTCACTGGGGGGCGTGTCCTTGGGGAGTATATTTTGTTCCTGGCTTCTTGTGTGCAGGGGGACGCTCCCTGCTTCCTGGCCACCATGAGCTGGGAAGTCGTCCTCCTTCATGTCCTTCTCCATGATGTTCTGCCTCACCTCAGGCTTAGAGCAGTACAGTCAGCTGACCATGGACAGAACCCCTGAACCCACAGAATTTTTCCTCCCATAAGTTGTTTTTGTCAGTGATGAAAAGCTAATTCGTGGTTTCTTCTCCTTGGTCTTCCTTTCTTGAAGGTCCAAATTTTCTCTCCTTACAAAGACATCAGTCATATCGGTTTAGGGCCTACTCTAGTGACCTCATTTTAACCTAATTACCACTTTCATGATTCTGTTTCCAAATATGATCACATTCAGAACTGAGTTATTGGACTTTTTCTTGTTGAGTTGTAAGAGTTCTAAAAAATATATATTCTGAATATTAACCCCTCATCAGCTATATGACTTAAAAATATTTCCTCTTATCCATAGGTTGCTTTTTTCCTTCATTGATTGTCTTTTTATATACAAAAGTTTTGACACTTGATATAGTCCCATTTATCTATTTTTGCTTTTCTTGTCTTGCTTTTGATGGTGTATCCAAGAAATCACTGCCAAGTCCAGTTGTCATAAAGGTTTTCCCTTAGGTTTTTTTTTTTTTTATAGGAGTTTTGTAGCTTTAGGTCTTTAATCTATTTAAAGTTGATTTTTGTATATGACATAAGATAAAGGTTTATCTTATGTCACATATAAGGTTTTTCATTCTTTGGTATCTTGGTATTCATTTTTACCAACACTGTTTGTTGAAAAGACCATCCTTTCCCCACGGAGTATCCTTGGTACCTTGGTTGAAGATCGTGTGACCATCCGCAGGAGGGTATATTTCTGGGCTGTATTCCATTCCATTGTAGATACTTGCTTTCTAAGCTTAGCAGATCATGAGGAGAGTCTGGATGACATTTAGAAAAGGGGTCTGGCAAATGGCATATAAAGATGCAGTCAGTCCTGTTTCTGCAGATTCATGGTATCCATGGGGAGTGGTTCCAGGATACCTCCACCCACCCCTGCAGATGCCAAAATATGCAGACAGCAGAATTGCAAATGCTCAAGTCTTGGATATAAAATGGTATAAGGTTTGCATATAATATATACATATCCTTTAAATCATCTCCAGATTCATTGTAATAACTGCTATAAGTAAATAGTTGTTATACTATATTGTTAGAGGAGAAGTAATGACAAGAAAAAAGTTGATACATGTTTGGTGCAGACAGTATAGTGCTTTTTTATTTTAAAAATTTACAGTTGGTTGAATCCACTAATGCAGAACCCATGGATATGGGTTTTTTAGACTAAAGCTTTAGGTATATAATTTAAAAAATTTTTAAATTTGTTCTAATTACTTATACATGACATACATAAATGGAGTATAATTTCTCATTCTTCTGGTTATACTTGATGTAGAATCCCACCAGTCATGTAGTCATATAGGTACATAGGGGAATAATGTCAATTCATTCTATTATCCTTCCTACCCCCATACCCCGCTCCCCTCCCTTTGCTCCCCTCTACCTAATCTAAAGTAATTCTGTTCTTCCCTAGCTATCCCTCATTGTGAGTTAGCATCTGTATATCAGAGAAAACATTTGTCCTTTAGTTTTTTGGGATTGGTTTATTTTGCTTAGCATGATATTCTCCAGCTCCTTCCATTTACCAACAAATGCCATAATTTCATTCTTCTTTAAGGCTGAGTAATATTCCATTGTGTGTGTGTATATATATAACATATACATATACAACATTATATATATATGTGTGTGTGTGTGTGTGCGTGTGTGTGTGTGTGTGTGTGTGTGTGTGTGTGTATATATATATATATATATAACATTTTCTTTGTCCATTCATCTGTTAAAGGGCACCTAGGTTGGTTCCATAGTTTAGCTATTGTGAGTGTGAGTTGAACTGCTATAAACATGATGTGACTGTGTCACTGTAATATGCTGATTTTAAGTCCTTTGGGTATGAACTGAGGAGTGGGATAGCTGGGTCAAATGATGGTTTCATTTTACGTTTTCTGAGGAGTCTCTATACTGCTTTCCATAATGATTCCACCAATTTGCCATCCCACCAGCAATATATGAGTGTTCCCTTTTCCTTACATCCTCGCCTACCTTTATTGTTGCTTGTATTCTTGAAAATTCCCTTTCTGACTGAAGTGAGATAAAATCCTAGAGTAGTTTTAATTGCATTTCTCTAATTGCTAGAGATGTTGAATATTTTTTCCTATACTTGTTGCTTGATTGCATTTCTTCTTCTGTGAAGTGTCTGATCAATTCCTTAGCCCATTTATTGATTGGGTTATTTTGGGGGGGAGTGTTAAGTTTTTGAGTTTTTTATATCCTGGAGATTAATCCTCTATCTGAGATGCATGTGGGAAAGATTTTCTCTCATTCTGTAGGCTTTCTTTTCACATTACTGATTGTTTCCTTTACTGAGAAGAAACTTTTTAGTTTGAATCCATCCTATTTATTGATTCTTGATTTTACTTATTTTGCTTTAGAAGTCTTGTTAAGGAAGTCATATTCTAGGCCACCATGGTGAAAATTTGGACCTACTTTCTTCTATTAGATGCAGGGTCTCTGTTCTACTGACTAAGTCTTTGATCCATTTTGAGTTGAGTTTCATGCAGAGTGAGAGATAGAGGTTTAATTTCATTTATTACATGTGGATTTCCAATTTTCCCAGCACCATTTGTTGAATAGGCTATCTTTTGTCCAGTGAATATTTTGGGCACCATTGTCTAGTATGAGATAGCTATTTATGTGTTTGATGAACATAGATGCAAAAATTCTCAATGAAATTCTATAAAATTGCAAACAAAAACATACTAAAAGGATAGATCAAGTGGGGTCCACAATCAAGTGGGGTTTATCCCAGGGATGCAATATTGGTTCAACATACAGAAATCAATAAACATAATTCATCACATCAACAGACTTAAAAACAAGAATCAAATGATCACCTCAACAGATGCAGAAAAAGCATTTGACAAAATACAGCACCCCTTCAGTTCAAAACACTAGAAAATGAGGGATAGTGGGAACATGCCTCAGCATTGTAAAAGCCATGTATGCTAAACTCAAAGCCAACGTAATTCTAAATGGAGAAAAATTGAAAGCATTCCCTCTAAAAACTACAACAAGACAAGGATGCCCTCTTTCATCACTTCTATTCAACATCATCCTTGAAACTCTAGTCAGCAATTAGTTAGGACGAAGAAATTAAAGGGATATGAATAGGAAAAGAAGAACTCAAAGCTATCACTATTTGCTGATGACATGATTCTATATTTACAAGATCCAAAAAATTCCACCAGAAAACTTCTAGAATAAATGAATTTAGCTAAGTGGGAAGATATAAAATCAATACCCATAAATAAAATATATTCCTATACATTAGTGATGAATCTATTGAAAGAGAAATTAAGAAAACTACTCCATACACAGTAGTCTAAAAAACTAAAAACAAACAAACAAACAAAAAATCCTTGGAAATCAATCTAACAAAAGAGGTGAAAGACCTCTACAATGAAAACTACAGAACACTAAAGAAAGAAATTGAAGAAGACCTCAGAAGATGGAAAGATCTCCCATGCTCCTGGATAAACAGAATTAATATTGTCAAAATGGCCATGCTACCAAAAGTGTTATACACATTTAATGCAATTCCTATTAAAATCCCAATGACGTTCTTCTATAGAAATAGAAAAGGCAATCGTGAAATTCATTTGGCGAAATAAAAGACCCAGAATAGCCAAAGCAATCCTTAGCAAGAAAAGTGAAGCAGGAGGCATCATAATATCACAATATCAGACCTTAAACTATACTACAGAGCTACAGTAACAAAAATGACATGGTATTGGCACCAAAACAGATACACAGACCAGTGGTACAGGGTAGAAGACACAGAGACAAACCCACATAAATACAATTGTCCAAATGTATTTTTTTAAATAGGCTTCTTCTTCTTTTTTAAAATAAGAGATCCAGTAAGATATAATACACATACCATACCATTCACCTTTTAAAAATTCAGGGTTTTTTTGGTATATGCATAGATTTGTACAACCATTACCACTCTCTAGCTTTAGAACACATTCATCACCTCAAAAGAAACCTCAAACCTGTTAGCAGTCATACCCACCTTCAAGACTCTATCAAACACTAACCTACATTCTGCTGTCTGGATTTGTCTCTTCTGGACATTTCATATAAATGGAATCGTTCAATATTGACCTTTGGTGCCTTTACTTTTTCACTTACAGATGTTTTCAAAGTCCATCCATGTTTTAGGGTAGCATGTATCAATACTTCATTCCTACTTATTTAGTTATTTAAATCAGTAGATACAAATGATAGATATTTATGGTAACCAACATGATGTTTGGACATATATTTTTGTCTTATTTTTTAAGAAAATAAGAATTTTTTCTTTCACCCTGTTATGCCAGAAGGGTGGAAAATTCCAAGAAACTCACATACTAGCCTCCTGGGGTGTCTCGTTCTTCACAATAGAAACTTTCATTTATGCTTTACACTGCTTTTCCTTGTGCTCACCCTAGGGCAAGTCTGTCCTTGTGTCCCAGGGCTCTCTCACTGTGACAGATCCCTCTCCTCCTCATTCTGGAAAGAAGAGACTTGCCCCAGCACCTGCAGAAATTGTGAGTCAGGGAAGAGATTGACAGGTGGTTTTTCAACATGGGCTGAAGCTCTGTGGACACCCCAGTTCGTTGGGTGGCTAGGATAAATACTGGTCAGTACCAGTGGCTAATGGTGGCTGGAAGTGAGGACCAGGACCAGTGGGAAGAGGACGAGAGGGACAGGTTGAGGATCAAGTCTCCAAAAGAGTGGACAAAGGTCAAAGACGATGAAGTGTAAGAAAGCAGTGAGAGAAGGGGCTCGGAGCATCCGGAGGGCTGTGCCGCCGTTTCAGGACACTTCGGGTCCTTGTCACTCTCCACAGCATTTGTATTCCCCTCCCCACGATGTACAGATTGTAAGGATGCCACATTTGCTGTAGTTCAGGCAGGGGACTCTGCACACCACTGCTCTTTGAATCGTTGGCTCTTGATCTGGGGATCAGGAATGGCAGAGGGGAGCAGCCAAGGGGAAACAGTGACTCGCCAAGGTCGAAGCGCAGGTCCTGAAGCCCGAGTGAATTGCCCTGCATCAGCCAACCCGCAAACCTGGCAGCACCGGGCTTGACTGGCATCTCCAAGTTTCCCTGACGTGTGCCTTCTCTCCTTGGGTTTCCTAGTTGTGAGTCTGGGAGACTCCTCTAGTTATTTAAGAGCTAACCTGAGAGGCCAGAGTGAGAGGTTAAGATGGAGAACAGGTTCAAGATCAGTAAAGGCATCAAAGTGGTGCTGTGGATCGCAGGCAGTGAGTGAAGACAGTCAAGGCATCAACGCAGTCATGAAGGCTGAAATGAAATAGCCTCAATTACACTTTCCATTCAAGTCCTCTGCCCATTTTTTAATGGAGTAGTTTTTTGCTTTTGAGTGTTAAGAGATTCTTAAATGTCATAGATATTACATTGTATACAACCAAAGAAACCATATGTGCCATCATATGGTGTACCTTGGGTAATGATGTCCATCTCATTCCACCATCTTTTCTGACCCCATGTCCCCTTCTCCCCTCTCCCTCCGCCCAATCAAATTTCCTCCATTCTCCCCATGCCCCTCTCCCCATT
Organism: Marmota monax; assembly: GCF_021218885.2. Lineage (NCBI taxonomy): Eukaryota > Metazoa > Chordata > Mammalia > Rodentia > Sciuridae > Marmota > Marmota monax. The sequence goes on along the minus strand of NW_026695215.1, from coordinate 22,165,567 downwards.
ATAGATCAGCATCCACTTATCAGAGAGAACATTTGGCCTTTGGTTCTTTTGGATTAGCCTACTTCACTTAGCATGATATTCTCCAACTCCATCCATTTACCCGCAAATGCCTTGATTTTTTTCTCTTTCAGCGCTGAGTAATATTCCTTGTGTATATATACCACTGTTTCTTTATCCATTCCTCTGTTGAAGGGCATCAAGTTTGGTTCCAGAGTTTAGCTATTGTGAATTGAGCTGCTATGAAAATTGATGTGGCCCCATCACTGTAGTATGCTGATTTTAAGTCCTTTGGTATAAACTGAGGAGTGGTATAGCCAGGTTAAATGGTGGTTACAGTCCAAAGTTTCTAAGGAATTTCCATACTGTTTTTTAATTAAAAAATTCATTTACTACACCTAACCTACCAAGCAAGCATCATAGCCTAGCAACACAGCACACAAAAGAGTTTTCAGTTCTTACCTTTGTTATCACTTGGCTTATTGGGACCTGTGACACCCAGGGGGCTGATAGCCTGGGTGAAGATCAGAATTCCATTAAACTTGGTCTCTACTGAATACATATCACATTTGCACCATCATAAAGTCAAAAAATTGTAAATTGAAACACCATAAGTTGGGGATCATCTGAATATTTAAAAATATTGAAATTAGGTTGTGGGACAGATGTCTGCACCTCCATGTTCGCTGTAGTGTTATTCATAATAACCAAGATATGGGGGCAATGCAGATGGCCATGGAACAGATGAATGGATAAAGAAAAATGCAACACGTGTACACACACACACACACACACACACACACGCACATGAATCTTATTCAATCTTAAAATAAGAAAGAAGTCCTATTTGCAACAACATGGATGAACCTAGAAGACAGCATACCAAGGGAAATAAGCCAGTCACTGAAGGACAGATAATGAATGTGTCTAAAATAGTCAAACCATAGAAGTGGAAAGTTCTGCTGATGGTTGCTAGGGGGTGGGGGCGGAAATGACAAATTGTTCTTAACTGGGTCCATAGCTACTGAAATGCAAGATAAATATGTTCTAGAGACCTATTGAATAATGTAGCACCTATAGTTAATAATATGACATTACACATTTTAAAATATAATAAGAGGCTACATCTCATGTTAAGTGTTTCTAATCCCCAAACACACACACACCACAAACACAAACACAAGGAATTTTTTGGAGATGATGGACATATTTAGTACCTTTTTTGTGGTGAAGGTGTCATGGGTGAATGTATATGGCCAAATTTATCAAGATGTATTAATTAAATATATACATATATATTTTTGTGTATCTGTTACACTGCAAAGCTAAAAAATAATAAGAAGAAACTTTGCATAAAAGCCAGTAATAGTGGCAAGAGTAGCCCTTTACCTAGATCTATCATTTCACAGCTTTGCATACTTTGTTTTTACTTTGAGAAGTCAGGGACACCACTTGCCATCTTATTCTGCTGCAGATGGGCTGAGATACAGAAGAAGAGAGGGACTTCGTCAAGGTCTGTCAGAAACTGAGCCTACACCTGTTTTTTCAGCATCTTGTTGCTTATTTCTGTCACGTAATGCTGGAGATTGATGAAGGAGAGCCTTGGACCAGCAGTTGACTCTGAACAGGGCAGAAAAGGAAAGGAAGTAAAGGGGAGAGAAAATCTGCAGAAGCAATGTATAATAAAAAGCGAGCTACCCTGCTCAGAAACCTTATTTCCCCTAATCTTCAACTCTAAATTGTTCTCTTGGTTTTTCCTATTACAAGTCGAATCAGAATGGTAAAACTGATCACCTGTGTTCTAGTTTGGCCATCTTCATTTGGCCAAAGGCCAAAAGATAGCTTTCCAGGTTGAGATATGAGGACCTTGGCAGTGGGGGCAGCCCTGTTGGCAAATCTCTGCTCAGAGCAGGCACTCAGCCTCTTTGGGCTGCATGGTCTTCACAGGGCTGGCTGCAGTCAAGTCAGACGTAGAGACCCAGATCTAGGGAGACGCCTGCCAATGAAAGGAAAAGACAATCTGGGCCGATCAGTCAGAATGAGGTTGCAGCACCAAGGAAGGAAGGACAGTGTTCAGAGCTGAGAAAGTCAGGGCGTGGCATTAGTTCTGCATGAGAGATGGTCATGCCCAGGAAAAGGTAGATTCACAGTACAGCGTCCACATGGGGGCCCAAGGCTCCTGGGCCTTCCTGGGCTTTGACTGAGCCAAGCCAAGACTCAGGCACAAGGCAAGAGGAATGAGTGGGTGGGTCCCGTCTCCTGTGACTGAGCTAGGAGCAAGCAGGGAAGGCAGTTTCACACATTGAAAAATTAAAAAAAAAAAAAAAAAAAAGAAAGTAAATTTTAAAAAGTAAGGTGAGTAAGACTATTTTGCAGAGAAAAGGTGCCCATTTGTATGTGTTTGTAGTGATGTAGTGTTTATATATAATTTGTTTTATATATATATATATATATAAACAAATATATAAAACAAATTATATATATTTTTACATAAACTTTATATATATTTATATATAAATTTTATATATGCTTATGTATATAAATTTTTTGTCAGTGCTGGGGTTCAAACCCAGGGACTCACATATGCTAGTTAAATACCACTACTGTGTCACACCCCCAGCTCTGTGTGTTTCTTTCATTGTAGGATCAAGGGAGGTTGGTGAGGAGTCAGCTGAGTGAGGTAGGGCTCTGTCCAGAGCAGGTGCCAGGCAGCAGGGCCAAGCAGAGCATCCAGAGCACAGTACAGGAGGTCACGGTCCTAAAACACCGATTCCTAAGAGTTGTCCTTCCTGAGAAGTTCAGCAAACTGTTCTCCCCAGGTGCTTCTTGAGGTGAAGGAAGAGTCTTATGAATAACCTTGGCAGAAACAAAGGCAAACGGTCCCCCAAGAGGAATGTTGGGGTCGCAAGTCCTCACTGACCAAATTCTCAAGTGAGAAGGCAGAAGTGAAAACTCTTCCACATTTCCTTCTTCCCGCCAAATACATTTGCACCTCCAGACTTTTGACAATCAAGTAGCTTCCAGTTCCTTCAGGCCAGACTCCTCTGCAGGACAGATGACCCACCAGGAAAGGTCTCCAATCCTTGTCCTGTTTGTGTAATGAACAGGAATCTGGTCAGGATTCTTCTTGCTATTGTTCGTCTCAGTTTTGTCCCCATTCTGAATGTGCCAGATGAGCATCTTCCCAGAGTAGCCAAGGGACATTCAGAGCAGTCAGCCTGATGCTTCTTGTGTGTTGCATATTAAGACTTTTATATTAGGTCAAATCAACCTTTGAGGGGAAAACTCCCGAAAGGGAAGATGTAGCACAAGTTGGATGGGTGGGGTCAGCAGAATGAGGGGGGCAAAATAGGGTCACCTGCATACCTTGGTTAAAAGTGGCAGAGTTGATCAGAAGCTGATCTCAAACCTTCAGCCTCCAGAATGGGGAGAAATCCATTCCTGTTGGATATCCAATCTCTGGTATTTTGTTATAGCAGCCTGAACAGACAAAGAACCTCACCATTGCCAGTGTCTAGAGATATATGGACCTTAAAAAAAAAAAAAAAAAAAAAGGCGGCACAGTTGCATAGTTCGTGATGTGTATATGGATTACAGCTCTCAGATCACTGCTTGGGAACCTACCTTCTTCCTCTCAACCCTTGGGACATCCACTCATATCAACCCAAGAATAGCTCTTGCTTTCCTCTCCAATTCTTAAGTATGAGGAGACAGGCTACCCCAAACATGCAGCAAACCAAGTGACACTCGGCAAAGCTGCTCCGTATAGCTGGCTGGAGTTAGATTCAGCCAGGCCTGAGAGACCCAGGAAACACTAAAACCATCATTATAAGACTTTGACCCTCTTCAGAAGCCACATAGTTATTCGTGATATGTTTTGTTTTAATGATTAATAGTGACTTAATAAATTTAAGTGGTTAATTAGCTGAAATATAAATACAATTTAGAAAATAATTAGAAATTTGAAATATATTTATCTGGAGGAGTTTGTAGACTGGAATTTATTCAGTTAGAATAATTGCACCAAACAAGACTAAATTATTAATTTATCAAGTGCAGAGTCTCTTCTCTCATATTCGCAATTATATTTATCCTACTTGAATCTTTTAGAAAAAACTACGAAGAGACTAATAGTTTTCAAGTGGTTTATCCATCAAATAGATGTTGGAATTTATTTTGTGTGTAATTCTCTATTCACAATTGTGAGGGTGTCAAGATGCTTAGGGTAGGTCTTGCCTTTCAGAAACTTGCAGCAGCTAAATTGAAAAGAGAAAACAAACTTGAAAAATAATACTTAGTTGTATAACTGAAGACCACAGGAAGTGCCAGTGGTGTGTAAGCAGGTCCTAGAAAGCAGCAGCTTATGAAAGGAAAGAGACTGGTGACTACATTCATCTGTTTTTTCCCCTGGATTTGTTTCTCATTTGCATAAAGGGGTCTTCGAATCTGCTCAGGCGAGACACAATACGCAATGCATTGTGCATTTATCTGGGGTTCTGTGCAGAGAATGGAACGTCTTAAAGCAGAGTCTTACACCTCCTCTCAGTGCCCCTTGGGAATTGTTAAGAAGCTCCTGTTGTCTTTCCCTTGTAGGGCCTTCTGTCTTTCTGGGCTGCTGTAACAGAATACCAGAGGTTGGATAGACTATAAACAGTAGAAAGTTTCTGGAAAGATCAACGCACTAGCAGATGTGGGGGTCTGGTAAGAGCCCTCTTCCTGGCTCCATAGATGCCTGTTTTTCACTGTGTCCTCACATAGAGGAGGGGGCAAGGAAGTTCTTCAGCACCTGTTTTATAAGGGCACTAATCCCATTCATGGCTCATGATGTATCACTTCCCAAGGCCCTGCCTCTGACTACCATTGCACAGGGTTTAGGTTTCAACATATGAATTTGGGGGCAGGGGTAACATGTAGTCTGTGCTAGCAGAAAAGAAACCTCAGGTCAGGAGGGGTGACAGTTCCTTTAAGGCCAGAAGGGCCCTGACAAGTTATCATTCTAAAGTGAATGACAGGTGGGACAGGCATGAAGCTTCAATGTGGGGAAGAGTACCTGTCCATGGCTGGCATCTTGCTAGCCTGCTGAGACAGAGGTGCTAGGTATACCTTCTCTTCAAAGCAGGGCCTCCCCAGGATGCAGTGGGGCCTCTAAGAGCAGGCTGAATGCTTTCTCTCTTCAGCCAGAGACCTCACCCCAGTGCCTGGGTATGGGGTCTGTGTTTTGCACAAGTGTTTTCTAGCTGCTTGCCAAGGCCATGAATAACCAGAAGTGGACTGTGCATACCTTATCACTTGTTTTTATCTAATCCAAGAGAATTCTGGAACTAGAAATGCTAAAGTAAGATGCACAAGATTCCTTATACATCCCAAAGAAGCTCCAAAGGAGACTCCAGATTGCAGACTATTCAACTACAGTCCCAAAAGTCATGACGACCACCCACAGAAAACAGTAGCAAGATTTCCACTGTCACTGCCCCTGCCCCAGCTATTCCTATTCATTGTTGTAAAGGGAATAAGTAGACGTGCAGGGATGGTGGGAATTTCAGAATCTTTAGTTTGTGACTAATTTCCCAGGGTTTCTAAATACATGGAAGTATGAATCAAAATCCAGGCTCCTCATTTGCATCCTTGCTGTCTCATCTTCACATGAAGGCACAGGTGGGTCACCTTTGGTACATGACAGTGACTTCAGGGAAGGCAAGTTTTATCTAATCCTTATCCCTCCTTCAAGATCCAACTCCAACACTTTCTGCCCTGAGCTCTTTAATAAAAATTAATGGTCTTGTGTATCATCCCATGGGCTTTTTGTGCATATCTCTCATGACCACATATCTGGTTATTCACGTGTCCATCTTTTTTTTTTTTCATTCAATTTTTAAGTTGCTTTAAGTTGCTCTGTGTGTGAGTGTGTATGTGAGTGTGTATGTGTGTGTGTGTGTGTGTACAGTCAGAACTAAAAATATATTCAGAGCCTAAAATAGACACTCAGTGCCATATGCTAGAAAAGTGTCTGTCTAGAGGAAAGACCATCCAACACTGTCATTGTGAAGTAATGGCATCTTTGCATATGTTTAAATAGCCTATTATATAAAAGTACCGGGCCCGAATGCCTATGTGGGTGAAAGTTGGTGTTTCTGGTAAGTCTCTACACAGGCTCTCATCTTGAATAAGACAGAACTCATCCTCTTTAGCCCTTGCTCTGGGTTCCTTTACCTGGGAGGTGGAGTGATTGGATGAAGGGAACATGAGTCTTAAAGCTGACCAGGTGGGTGACCTTGGCTAAGGTACTCTCCCTCTCTCTGCACTGATTCTGAGCTATTAAATGGGGATGATCACAATTCCCTTCCACAGTTCCAAACGCAGGGTCATGTTGGTGGTTAAGCTTTATCACTTCTCAAGCTTTTATCTGTATCCTCATTTCTGATTTGCATCTTTCACTAGAAGGTGACTGGATTAGTCAGCTCAGACGTCCATCCAAAAACACCATGGCGTGGGTGGGTTGAACAACAGGAATTTGTTTTCTCGTGGTTCTGGATACTAGAAGTTCAAGATCAGGGTGCCAGCATGATCTTCTGGAAGAGCCCTTTTCCTGGTTTGTGAATAATTGACTTCTCTGTTGTCTTCAGATGGCACAGAGGGAGGGAGGGCAGGAAGGAGGAAGAGAGAAGAGAGAGAAAAAGTTCTTTGGTGTCTCTTCTTATAAAGGCATTGACTCTATGGTGAGGGCCTCCCTTAGGACCAAGAGTCCCATCTCCAAATGTCACCATTAGAGCTTCAACTTGTGAAGTTTTCTGGGGATATAATTCAGTTCATACTAATGTTTGTGCCATTTTTTCAAGCCAGTCTCTAAAGTGTTGTTCATGAAACATAGGTCGGTCACCACTTCTTTGCAATTCAGAATAAAGTTCTAATTTCTTCTTATAATTATTGAGGCCCTCAGACCCTACCCTGCCTATTTAATGCTTCACTGTTTTATCTCTCTGCCTTCATGTTGGTTGAGTCCCCCAGGAAGCAGACACCAACATGGAATTGGAAGTGCGGGAGAGGTATTGGGTAGAAAGTCTGTGAAAGGTAACAGGCAGAGGGAGACAGAGTAGGCAGCTAAACTGTAGGTTGCAGCATCAGTCTGGCACCTGTGACTAGGAAGAGGAGATAGAGGATGATTGGGTGGGAAGAGCCTTGGACTGCAGTGCATCTCACTGAGCAAGTCTTGTGCACCCATCATAGACACCTCCCACTGATGAGGAGGGAGCCATGCTCAGCTACGGGCTGCAGCTGCCTGAGGAGGTCATAGGCTCAGCTTGTAAGCCAAGGTACATCGGGAAGTCACCCACACAGCAAGGAGCTGTTACCTAACTATACATGTTGGACAAAGTTTCTCTAGAAAAGAAATTTGAGCAACACACTTCATGGCTGCTGCAGTCAGCTTGGTATCCTCTCCTCATCATGCCAAGGTCTTCAACAACCATTCAACAGATATTTGAGTGCCCACTTTGTGCCAGGAACCATGTTTGCTGAGCGAAACCGGCTCCTCTTCAGCTTACAGTCTAATGGGGGAAGTCAAGGCTAAGTCATCACCATGATGGTTGCATAGAGACCAGCCGCACTTGTGTGCTCCAATGGAAAAGGAGATAATTTCATGGGAGTGGGTGATGACAAAGAAACCTGAAGTTCTTGAATTTATGACATACCCTCTTGCCCCTGTCGTTGCAGGTATTGTTCCCTTTGCAATAACATCCTTTCTCTGATTTGCTTGCCCAACATCCTTCAATAATAACACAGATATAACACAGGTCACGTCCTTATTTGCTTTGAACAGTTCTAGTTGTCTCCTTTTGTCTCAGGATAATTATAATCACCTTTTTTTTTCATGCATAAAATGTCCCAGTTTGGACAAGATATCACATGGTCACTTATTTGCCAAATACTGTCCTAAGCAATTTATAAAAAATATTCATCCAGTGTCCATTATCCCTTTGAAAGAATACCTGTGTTTACTGATTTTTGCAGTGTAAGATGTAAGACAAGAGTTTGAGTAACTTGCTCAAGGTCACTGAGCCAGTGGTGCTGGCATTTGAACTCAGGCCGTCACCCCAAGTCTGTGTTGTCAATTATCAGGCCATCTTCTTGAGGTTTACTTGGGAACTCCTCCTGTCCTCTCCTGTCACACAGTTTTCTGTGTGACCCTTTACCCCTTGATGTGCCTCTGCTGTAGCACTCTGTGAAGACTCTGGAGACCTCACTGTTCATGCGCCAAACGCCCAGCACCTCACACACCCCAGGAGCTCAGTCTGTTGAACAAATGGATCCAGACAGGCAGAGGCTCTCCTCTCAAACTGGACAAGGACCTTCAAAGTGAGTCCCTTTGTTCCTTTTCAGATGTTTTTTTGACCTTGTCCATCCTTTGTGTAACTTTCTTCCTCCCCCGGCTTCATACTGTCCCCAGACTACCAATTTGAGAACTGTGGACTAAAAATGAGCATCTTTGAAAGAAATCCATTCCATAGCTCTTTGTTTTGTTTAATTCTCTTTGTGGCATTGCCTTCACTGGGCAATTTATATTTCTTTTCATGTCCCTGAAGTCATGTTTTATTTTTAGATAGTCCTAACCCAGAGGGCATTCCAAAGACGACGATATTTCTGAGTTTGTTTTCTTTTTAAATAGAGGAAAATGTTAAGTTTTTAAAGGCCCATTTTGTAGTTTGCTAAGGGACTTTGAAAGGGATGGGACAGTTGGGTAATTGAGAGATGAAGGTGATTTTTTTTCACCTTGATTACCCTGTTTCTTCCCCTCTCTCCTTCCGTAGTCCTGAGAGAATGTAAAAAGAAGCACAGAACAAGCAATTCTAAGAACTTTGTGATTCCTTTTTGATCGTAACTGAGACCTACCACATAAAATTCTTACAGTACTGAAGACGAACCTCCTGATGTGGTTCTAGCACATAGAAAAATGATTCAAGTTGCTATTTATCTAGGAAGGCACTGGTCATCTGCATAGTGCAGACCCCAGTATCCTAAGGAATAAGATTTTATTTTCAACATTCTTCTTTTAAATAAATTAGAAAAAGTGATGAGGAAATTTTCAAATAGATAGAAACCGAAGAGAACTATATCATGAACCACATGTACCCAGCTTCAGCTTTACCCACGTTCTATCAATCACACAGCCAGACTTGCCTCCCTGAGCCATGAAGGCTGCTGCTGTGGTGGATTGGGTTTTCTTTCAACATTTGACTTTCCTCTTGCATAAACTCCTCTTATTCTCACTGAGAAGAGAAGTCAATCTGATAATCTTATTCCAGCCACTCCTCCCTTCTCCCTTCCACTCCAGAGAAGAAACGGCATCCTGTTGTGCTTTGGGGTGCTCCTCTGCTGGTGTCTCATCCTGACATTGTACAGAGATCCAGGAGCAATGGAAGGATGGGGTGTCATAGAACAAGGAAGGCAATGATGAGCTTCTGGAGACCCTTTTGGGCAAGTGGTAGAAGTAATAATAATTGTAGTTTTAGCTATTATTGTCATTATAATAAAAAACACTTATAAGCATAACAAATATATTATCTCATTAATTCTCACAGTGAGAAACCCAGCGAGGTACAACATCTGTTAGCATTCCCATTTTACAGATGAGGAGCTGAAGGCCCAGGAAAGTTGAGATATTCCTGGAAACACAGTGTGGGGTTAAAAGTCACTGAGACCAACTCCTCCATTGAGGAGTTCATATTGCAAGGGGCAACAGGGCTTCTCCAGGGCACACTGATAGTGGATAGGGGGTGGTGAGACTCCCCTCCAGGAACCTGAGTTGGGCCTGGTGTGTTTCAGTTACACCATTCAGTTGTCTTCACTGACAGAAGCGCCTCATGACTCTTCTCGTACTATCTTTGCCTTCTAGGAATTTGAGTTGCTTTATTTTCTTTTATCTTAAATCTGCAATTTATTGAACATTGCAAGCATTTAGAGAATACAGCCTGTTCAAATTATAGTACAAAGACAGTGTAAAGTTAGGGGAAGATCTCTTGCCTCCTCTCCTCAAATTCCCATTATAAAATGAATTGTTTTCATTTCTTTGTGTTTTTTTCTTTTTTTCCATTTCCTCCACCTACAGCCTCAAAAAATAGTGATTGATGTCTGAAGGGTAATTTCTTTCTCTGCTATCAAAGGCATTGCCCACTCTGGTGCTTATTCATGTTCTTATTTCCCTTTCATAATGGGAAAAGACTGTACAAAGGAAAAATTCAATGAGAAAGAAGCCCTGAAACACATCACGGATTCTCAATCAGAGGCTGTGAGAAGAGATGGGAATAAGATTGAGTTATAAAGATTTCCCCCTTTCCCTTTTTATTTTTTAACGTATGTCACTACGTTCTCATGGGTTTTTATCTATTCAATATCTTACAATCAATTATAGTCATTGTTATTAGGACTAAATTTGGCCCCTTGGAGCGTCTTCAGTCTGGTTCCTGTGTCCTTTTGACATCGCCCCATTAATCTTTTAGTCCTTTCTTATTTTCTGCGGCAATAAGATATCTCAATAAGATGTCATGTTATACTTTCTTGCTAGACTTATTCTTTTTTTTACTGTTGTTGTAATAATCACTTTTGCTATTTTTTTCTTTTGTGGAAGAACAGAAGGAATAGTTTAGATTATATAGATTTGAGTACCTCTTGCAAAAACTTGAAAGCTTTTAGTTAGATCAATGAACCATTTGTTGGGGGGGGGGGTGAGGGGAAAAAGCAAATTTCAACCTTCAAGAGCATTATTTTTGGAATGAAGCCTTATTTTTGAAATGGAATTTTTTATGTTTTCTAAATTGAGGGTTTCTATTTCTTACTAATTTTGCATTTTCTCTTGTTAAAATTCTTCCACTAAGTTCTCTCTTTGACTGCTGAGCCATAATTAAGAGAGAGAAAGAGAGAGAGTGCTGACATTGCTTACTAAGGAGATTTCATATGAAGAGAATTGGAAAGAATTTTTAGGCCTGACCTTGTTGAAACAGCGGTGAAGAGCATGCCATGCCCAGTGGTGGCTAACCTTCATGGTCTTCTCAGCTTCCTGTGTCCAGAGGTCCTTCCTCTGCCCCATTCCTGCTGACCTATCCAAGACTGGCTAGAGGGAAAAGCAGTTTATTCACGCAGAGCTGGGTATGCCTGGAGTAGCTACCTCTTCTACCTAATCTCTGAAGCACTCAAGATTTTTTGTTGTGTTTTTACTGATTTATGTTTTGCCACATGTCAAGTGAAACAAAAAACCGCCTTTGTAAAACGGAGTAAGGGTTCAGTGGAATCTTCTCCACAGGGGAAGCACGGGACCTGAAGCAGCAGAGAGGGTTCAGTAGTCGTTGAATACCTTCTACCTTGTATTATATTTATTTATTCATTTTCTTGGTCCATTTTTTGGTTGCTAAAACTGGGTCCCACAGACGAATAAAGAACAGAGATTTATTCTGCATGCTAAAGTCTGGAAAGTTCAAGATCACGTGGCTGGCATCCGTTTGTCCCCTGGTGAGGGCCTTCTTGCTGTATCACCGTGTGGCAGAGGGCATCACCTGGTGAGACAGAGCCAGCTGTCATCAGCTCAGATCCTCTCATAAAAGCACTAATGCAATCCTGGGGACTCACCCTCGCAACCTCATCTAGTTCTAGTTACCTTCCAAAGGCCTCACCTGCAAACACCATTAAGGTAGGACTTCAGCAGGAGGATCGTGAGTTCAAAGCCAGCCTCAGCAACTTGGCAAGACCCTGTCTCAAAATAAGACATAAAAAGGGCTGGGGATGTGACTCAGTGGTAAAACTCCCCTGGGGGGCGGGGGGGGGGGAAGAAGGCAAGGACTTTGGGGATCGAGTTTCCACCTGCCTTTTGGAGGGGCAAACCAGACCATGACACTCATGCAGGATACACATTGCTTCATTTAATACACTTCTTTGTTGTTAAATACAAGACCAATATTAAAACTGCATAAAATGATTGAACAGTTTAATGATTGTAGGATGAACATTCTCTTCAACAGCATCTATATGAAACAGGCCCCCCCTTCCTTGGTCACATGAGGTACACTCTGAGGTGAACAGGACACACTCTACTTTTGTAGATGATTTGGCAGTACCTTGTAGCGCCAGAGGTCAGACGTGGGAAGGAGAGTGGACATTTCATTTAGTTAAGTTCACCTTGGCCTAAACCCAGGAAAGACCTTGTCAGCAGAAGGGAGAGCTGCCGCGTGCTTTGAGCACTGCTGTGGATCAGCCATGCAGTTGCACATCTTCTACGGCCATGGAAGGAGGGGTCTGCTTTGTAGTTTTAGATTACAGAGTAACTGGGAAAAAATGCAAATGTTTAGAAACCCTTTTGGTTTGTCCCGGAAACTTTAAACTCCCACTTATAAAAGGAAACTTAAAATGTCAGGAATCCTTGAGGAGGAACATTCAACTTTAAAGTCTTGACTCTGCTTGATTTTTACTCTGGCAATCACCAGTGGTTAACTGCAGCCCTCATCTTCCTCTTCCCTGGGCTCTTCCCTCGTATTCGGTGGCTGTGAATCTGCCTCACATCTACTTGACCCACTCCCCACTCTCCAGGCCGCTGGTCTGAGTAGAAAGCCTTGTGAGATAGAATGCCACTATGGGAGATCCTTTGTTCCTGACCACCCCACATTGTTGTCTTCCTTGTTCTGCCCTGTTCGGATGTGGTCAACCTGCATGATGGGTCTTCTGGAACTATCTCCCAGGCTCTTATGCTCACAGGTGGTGGCAACGTGCTCTGCTGCCATCTAGCCTGGAGATCAGACGCTGGCTTCCACTGACCGGGGGCTAACCAAGAGAATGTCTTTTTGCTCTTTCTGATTTTGTTTCCTTGCTTGTGTCATGAATGTCACGAAGCTGTGGCATTATGACAATTAGACCTTGATGTTAGTGTTGGGGACCAGATGATGGCTAGACAAGAGGAATAAAAATAACACAAGCAAAAAGGCAAACCTACATCTCTTTGACTACTGCCGCTGTGCATGGTGGATAGATGACATCAGTAACTGCTCAGGTCTGAAGGAAGGAAGACGGGCGTGATCGTGGCTCTCAAGAGAGCTGTAGTTCTTTTAAGAGATGAGGCCCAGAGCAGGAGGAGCAATTCCAGAGAAGCAGTCATTGGGGCAGGCAGTTTGGGTGCACAGTTGATAGAAGGGAAGAAAAGGGCCTCACAGAGGTGGTAGAGCATGAGGTCCTGAGTTGAACTCTCACAAATGAGCGGATTCATAAGGACAGGGAGGAAGGCTTTGACATAGGAGAACCAGGAGTTAAAAAAGCAAATGTATAGGGTGCCTTTGAAGGAACCAATTGGGAAAATTGGACTGGAGTCGAAGGAAGGTAAGACAAAGTAAGGACAGGTGAATTGAGAAGGGTTGATTCGATATAGACCATAGATGATAATAAATGCCATCCTAAAGGGTCTGGAGGTAAGAAAGAATGTTTTAGTGAAGGTGATGTAGGATCAGCCTCCTAAGCGTATGCAGGTATAAGAATGGGGTGACCCTTAGAAGAGGGTTATTGTGGGGGAAGGTTGCTGCTGGGCTGCTCTTTAGCAAAGTTTGGGTCCCTGTGATTTCTTCCTAAGCAAATTCCAATTCGTTTTTATAGATTCATGCTAGCAGTTCATCACACAAAGAAGGATTTTTGAATGATTCATGGTACAAAGTAGTACATTTACATTGTATTTGAATATTTGACTCGGAATAAATAGAGGCATTAATAACTTTTTAAAGGACATTTCTAGGTGATAATAGACATTGGAATAGCTGCTTGCTAGATTGACTCTAAAAGCTATGGCATTACTCATGGGTATTGTGACAGACTGTGGCATTGTTGTTTGGGACCTATGAGGCAAGCTTGCTCCGTTGGCTGTGCCGTGGCCACAAATGCTACAAGCAATCATGCAATGCATGGAGCCCTGTCACTCTGCACATGGACACATGGGGCCATCACCATGGGAATGATGTCAGTTGCCTGGTCAACTTACCAGTTCACATTCTGTACTTTTTCTGTGTAATTTTTACATGTCATGATATTTTGACTTCTTTATTAAAATAAATTTTATTTTTGTTCTTTTAAAGAAAATGCATGTAAATTTTTTAACTACTGTGATGATTCTTTTTTTAATCAGCTTCTTAAACAGCTGGGATAACAGGCATATACCATCGTTGTATGTGCCTGGCTCAGCTTTGATAGCTTTCCTTGGTTGACTTTCATCCAGAAGCCTCATGGACACTTTTGGTACTCTGGTCAGGTAAGTTTGGTGACAGCTATATAGGTTGTCACTTTGTATGGATAGTAGCTGAATAGTCAGTGAACCCAATGAGTCAGGGAAGGGAAGAAAAGAGGTACAGGAGCAGGAGGGAGGCTGGCTTAATGAATGTCTACCCTCCTTAATCCTAGATTTGTACCAGACCTCATGGTTCACAGATGAATGCTCTCTCTCTTTTCCCGACTCAGAAATTAATGCTAACCGTCTGGTTGAAAATATTGTTCATTTATAAACTGACCTGCTGAGGGTCGGTCTAACTATCTTGAATAGACTCAAAATGGATTTTTCAGCTGGCTACATCCAGCATTTGGTAAAAGTTCCATTTTCAGTTAAATGTGAGCTTAGCATGTGTTCAAAATGTAGAATCCATTCCTAAACCACACTGGACAAAAACAAAGGGCTTTCACCTAATAGAATTTAGAGGCGTGTGCTTATTCTGCCAGCTTCACAGGTTGAACATAAGCAACAGATTAAAATGAGATGAAGAAAATTAAGGATGGAAGGTGGTGGCCAGTGAGTCTCTCAGGCATGTTCCCAAAACCCTGGAGAACCCAGGGCAAGGGCCTAAATGCTAAATGGAGCATCACCTAAGAGGGAGATTATTGCTTTTAAAAGATGTAGACTCACCCTGAAATCTGTACTCCTTCCCATTAAACAAAACAAAACAAAACATAACAGAAAACAGAAACTTCCTGGAGTTAGGAAGAAGGTTGTGAGTGAGTATTTCTGAGTGCTCTGGCATTTCAAGGAAGGGGTGTCATTCTCATTGTTTGGTAGATGTAACAATTCTTGAAGATAATCTTTTCCCTCCTTTTAATTTCAAGGGGAAATATCATATAACTGCTGTTTTCTTAGAGTCTAGAATAAAGGGACTTGAAATCCATCCATCATTGATTCCTTCCCATCTCTGCTGTGGACATAATGCCTTTGGGACAAAGCCATCAAATGAGTTATTTTCTGCCATTGTAAAGAAATGATATGTTTGTATACTGTCCAGCAAAGCTTGAGAAGTCAATGTGCTGCTGTTCTTACTGTGCTTCTACAGGAAATTCCAAAGTTGTACTATGAGTGAGGCAAGGCCATCTCCCAGGCAGTCAGCATCCAGAGAAATGCCTTTGTTAACTGTGGATTTTTTTTTGTTCCAGTATCATTGACATTCATGTAGGGATATACTTTCATTTTATAAAATTAGGATTGTACTGTATATGAAGATATGTATTCTACTCCTGTAATTTTCCATCTCACTAAATATTACTTGAGAACATACATTTTAAATGATTTAACTAGTACTGTGTTATATGGCTGTACTAGAATTTATTAATGTCCCCCTTTTGTATGATGGTGATTGTTGCTTTTTATTTTTGTAAAATACTGATGTTCATCCTTGGATATTATATCTGGTGTTTGTGATTTTATTTTTGTAGGGTCAATCACTATAAGTAAAATTACTGGGTTAAATATGCAGATTTTTAATAATCATTGCCAGAAGGCTTCCAAAAGGCTGACTCCAATTTATATCTCCTCTATAGATATGTGATAGTATCAGTTTCATTGAGCTCTGTCAGCACCGTTCCTGTTAAAAAAAATATTTTCTAGTTTCATAGATAAAACATAGCATCTTATTTTACATCTTGATACCTTGATATATTGAACTCTACTACATATGTATTACTTTTGGCTTATCCTGTACCCCAGAAAGCAATCCTCTTTATGGATGGGCTTCCACAGTGAGCCTGGGGTGCAATCATGGTTTACAGCTGTCCACAAACCCAATGGAGGGACATGCTTATGGAGTTGTTGACTATATCAGTGGTTTTTATGTCTTTTTAATTCACATCTGTCATAACTTTCTGTTCCCTATTAATTTTTTCCCTGACATGTATTGATTACAGGGTATACTATGGTTTAGCAAGCCATTAAGAAAATAATCTGATGGGTGACATAGTTTTTCTTATGAATGAGTAAATTCATTTTAGTATCATATTTTTAAACTATGTAATTTTTATTAAGTTAAATACTGCTCTTTACTAATCCACCAGCTCCCTATTCAAATTCTTTGACCTGAGGAAGACTGTGAGAGGTCATGAAGTTCATTTTTCTATGGGGCAGGCAAAGCCTAATCAAACTAGGCTGGGAGAGACTGCAGGGTGCTTTCCAATTGTCTGCTGTCTCTTGCAGATTCATTTGATTAGATTTCACCTATGGGCAGAGCGTGAACTGATGAAGAGATACAGAAGTTGGTCCCCCCACTTCTAGTGGTTTGATTTTCCACTTTTCAGCTTGATGAGGGTGTAAAAGTGATGTGCGTTCAGTAGAAAGTGACCTTCAGTTTGGGAGTTCTGATCTTTCCTGGCTGGCACCACGCAATATGCTACTCTTCTGATGCTAGACAGTAGCAGTGAGCCACAGCTTCTGGCCAGGCACCTGATCGCAATACCCTACAGTGGACTGTGCTGATAAATATCTTTAGTAGGTTAGTTAGATATGTTAAATGCATTTTTAGCTTCTGATATTCTCAATTTGATGGGTTTACTGAGACATAAACCCATTTTAAATGGAGAAGCATCTATCCCTCTCTGATGAGACACTCTGAAATCATCATAGTAATGTAAGAATATGAATGTTCCATGCTTATTTAGAACGTCTCCAAAACACGTGTTATGTGGTATCTGCTCTTTTCATGTACTTGGAGCTTCAGAATTTCCAGGCCTACAATATGAAAAAATATGTTCAACATCTTTAGGAATTAGGGAAATGCAAATCAAAACTACACTGAGATTTCATCTCACAACAGTCGGGATGGCAGTAATCAAGAATACAAACAATAATAAATGCTGGAGAAGATGTAGAGAAAAAGGAACACTCTTTTATCGTTAGTGGAATTGTGAAGTACAACCACTGTGCAAATAAGTATCAAGGTTCCTCAAAAGACTATGCATGGAACTACCATATGACCCAGATACGCTACTCCTTGGTATTTATCCTAAAGAATCAGAATACCATAGTGACACATGCATACCCATGTTTATAGCAGCATAGTTCACAATAGCCAATATGGAACCAGCCTAGGTTCCAAGATGGAACCATTCATCAATATATGAATGGATAAAGAAAATGTGATACACACACAATAGAGTTTTCTTCAGTCATAAACAAGAATGAAATTATGTTATTTGCAGGAAAATGGATGAAACTTGAAACCATTATGTCAAGTGACATAAGTCAAACTCAGAAGGTCAAAGGTCATATGTTTTCTCTCATACATGGAAGCTAAAGAAGAAAGAGGAAAAAGAAAAGGGGCAGGGATCTCATGAAGAACAAAGAGAGATCAGTAGAATAGAGGAAAGGGATGGGGAGAGGAAAGGGGGGGACGTGTTAGGGAAAGACAAGGGCCAAATCATATTATTATATTGTGTGCATGTACAAATATGTGACACAATGAATCCCTCCATTATGTACAACTGTAACACACCAATTTAAAATGTGGAAGAAAAAAATTATACGACCTGCTATGGGAGGAAGTATGTAACCTTTTCCTTTTCTATCAAATGGAAACTCTTTTCTCATCATAACATTTCAAATGGTAGAGAAGGTAAGCCAGGAAGAAATGGTCCATCATTTGAGTCTTGAATTTATAAAGATGTGATACAAAAAAGTCAGTGTCATTTCAAATCCAGATTGACAATGAACCATCTAGGCAAAAGGCAACAGATTTCTAGAACAGTCTTGTGCATCAGTTGGCTGGCATACCCAGAGTGATGTGAAGCATCTCCAGTGATTCCCAAACTCCATGTCTATTAACTACAGCTGATATTTTCCTTTAGTCCCTTTCAAATACCCAACTGATATTTAAAAGGTTTTCATCAAATTTAAAAATTTAAATTTATAATTTTTAGTAGGACAATGTAATGTATTAAAACATGAGGATAATTCACTTTGTTTTTCTTTCCTTGTAACAACAGCTGTGACACAGTGGCCATTATTACTACTTTAATTAGTTTTTTGTGAGCTATACTTTTATTAAATTTTAAATAAATTTCTTAAACTTTAAAAATTATTGATGTAGGGGATTGAACCCAGGGCCCTTGGGCACGCTAAGCACAGACTCTCGCGCTGAGCTATATGTCCTTGGTCCCTCTTAAACATTTTCTAATCCTTATAGTCTTTTTTACCCCATATTTAATTAGTTTTTAATTCTTATTTTAAAACCACAATTTTACAAAGTATGATCATAGTTACATTCAGACTAACTCAAGATTTTTTCACTTAAGCTTAAATCCTAAAAGACTTTCCCAGCTCATGGTATAGTCTTAATGATGTTAATAGCAGCAAAATCATTTCCCATTACCTGTGCATAACTGCTTAGTTATTCCCTGTTATGTGGCTTCTGATTATGTGCTATTTATTCCCTGAAGCTGTATTGACATGATAGTGTATTTATTCATGGAAGTATCAAATATTTTAAAGGGAAAATCAGTTTTAAGTAGAAGAAAACAGCACAAAGCTGTATGATCTTCTAAAACAGCTTGCATATACATAGCTGAAAAAGTTACTCTGTCATTATCAGTGGCTTAGGAGGAAAAAAAAAACAACCCCAAGTTTAATATTGTACATTTGTAGATAAGGATTTGAAAAATGAGCACTGAAGGTCCACTTGAGTGTGGGGAGCTGTCCTTGGTTAAAGCTGAACCTTGGGCACACTGTGCTCTTGTGGGGAGGCTGTGGATGCTTCCTCCCACATGGCTTGTTCTAGGCCCTAGGTGGACGAATAGAAGGTCCAGAGGAAGATGATCTGCTCCTAGATCATCTTTCCAAAATCACATGCACAATCTTGGTAAAGTCACTTTATTTCTCTGGGATAGTTCCATTCTATGTAAAAACAGAGGCATTGGACCAGATAATATCTAAAATAATAGCCAACATTCTCTAATCCTGAAATGTAAGTGTCCTATCTGCTCAAAGCTGCTCTGCATGGCTGAGAATGGTAAAGGTTAATATGATTTACTGAGTGGAAGAAACTGAATTCCAATGGGGGCAGAGATTTCCCAGAGTGAATGGATCAGAAAATCCAGTGTTGAACATTCCTTTAAAATGTTTTTATGCCATTCATAGTATTTCATGCTTGCTTTTCAGGCAGCATACCTTCATCAGTTGGAAATCTAGCTGTAAGTAGAGATGCTTTTTAATTCATTGAAAGCTCAGGCGCTGCCTTGGTGGATGGCTGTGATTCCTTTTCTGCGGATCCCCTTTTATCCTGCTGGGAAGTCAATCCTGGCCAACCAGGAACCTGTCATTTGTATTTATAACTACAGTGATGATGGTGAGGGGAGTTGGCGCGTGAAGCAAGCAGCTGGCTAGCTGTCAAGACCCCAGAAGCTCACGTGGCTGTAATTCACAGACCAGCTATGTGTAGGGGCAGACGTCACAGCCCAGTGCTTTAGCCCTTCTCTGCAAGGCAGACTTTGCTCGTGATATAAAGACATGCAGGTCTGTGCTTCTTAACCCTCTCATCGTCCCTCCTGATAAGGCTCAGTAGCAGCTACCCTTCCTCCTTCCACGCTCCTGTGCACACATCCACAGGGCTGAGGGCCAGGTCATCATTCCTGGTACAAATGGAGACTACCAGATTGGTTCCTTTCAGGGCAGCTCAACTGTTGTCTCAGATCAACCCTTACCAGCTCTGTTGCCTCAAAGACCTTTTCATCTGTAAAATGAGGGCTTTGACTGGAGAATCACCATGATCCATAAAATTTATACTTTTAGAAGAATAAGGCCCTGATGGCTGAATACCTGTAGCCCCAGGCTTCCTGCTTGTGGAATTCCCTCCTCTTTGTCTGCACACCTCACTGCAGCCAGTTGACTCTCCCTCCTTCCTTACCCCCCTCAGCCAGGCTCCTATAATCTGAGGCCTGTGACTCCTGCTGCCTCCTCCTGGCCTGGCCCCTTCCAGCAGAAGGTTAGCAGTTTGATGCCATTTCCCCAGTCATTGCTCCCACTTTTTAATAGCCTAGTTATCCTTCAGCACTCAGGTTCAACGCCTTCTCCATAGATCCATGGGTCACTTCATCCAACCTTAATCTCTGCTACCTACTAACTTATCCCATGTCTTAATTCTTGTTATTTATTACTTCTTCCTTTGTATATACAAATATGTATATATTTTTTTCTCTACTGGATTACAGTCCCTTTGAGGGCAGAATTTGAATCCCAAAGTCTAGTTTGGAAGGAAAGAAGTGCATTAATTCATTGCATTACCCCTTGGTAATATACTGTTTAGTCACAGACTCTCAATACATTTTCAATAAGAGATTCTCAAAGCATAAATAAATTCTGTTTTTCTGGTCATTCTCTTAGGCCCTTTCTAGATAACTTTTCTCTTAATTTCTGATTAATTAATTAACGAGGAGATTTTTAATGTCGAATAGCCTGATATTTTGTCACTGTAAAGGAATTCATGTTTTAGCAGCAGCTGCAAAGCCATGACTCTTCAGTGGTGTACATTTCAGACAGTGGACTAGGAGAGGGTTATGGGGACATGTGGACGCATGTAGTCAGGGATAGGAGTTTCCCTTTACCATGCAGGAGGAAACTACTCAACCTGTGTAGAAAATTGATCTTATTTACATGTATTAATTTTAAGCTAGTATGCAAAATTCTACATAGAATTCTACATATAATCCTTATTAATTGCAGCAAAGCTGACAGCCAACTGCCCTCTCTTTGTTCATTTAGAAATATCCTTCCTATTTAACTGCAGTGTTTTAACTTTTGCAGTCTTGGCCCTTCATCTGCAAGCTACCCTGGAAAGGAAGACTGTCTCATAGTTTCTCTAAGAATAAAGATCAGGTCCTCAAAACGTCACCCACAGAGTCTCCCTGGAGCGTGGGGAGCAGTGTTCAAATCCTCAATCACATGCACTTTCAAGTTTACAGTGGGGGTATTATTTTTCAGCAAGATATAGAAACCAGGGGTACTCTTTGGACATCTCTGCTAAAGAACATCATAGCTTTCTCATCTCTTCAGATTAAATGCTGAATGCCCTCACTTCATACAAACAATTCCGATGGCTCTGCCTTACCCACCAACATGTACTGTGCCCTTCCTACAGTGTATATGAAAACAGATGCCAGATGGTCAACACCAGTGCACATTCTGAATGCCTTCTTGTTCTGCAAGTCTTGCTCTCACTTAATTTAGTCTATGCAGTTTTCTCTGGATTGTATTTCTCATATTCTAGAAGAATATCTAAGTGATTTGATCTAGTGCCCAACAGAGCATCATGGGTGAATTTACTACATAAATAGTTTGTGATGAGAAAATGGAGAATTGCAAATATGGTGGCCAAGAAACCAGGCCCAAACCAGGCTTACCTGGAACAGTTGCCCTGGTTTCATGGTCACCATATTCCAAGCCTCCTGTACGTTCATAACTGTGTATAACTAGATTAAATTAAGACTGAAACTAGATAAATTGGCCATTCCAGTAAAGTCATTGAAGTTATATAGAGGCTATGACCGCGAGTCATTGTAGGAGTAGATAACAGTCTTTGATCTGTCTCTTGAAGGCGATGTGTTTACAAGAGCATTCACATGAGGTTAATAGCTCTGCATCTGTGGTGTTTAGTATTTAAAGCATCAAATTAAATGTCTTTTATTCAAAGAAAAATCTTAACAATGTTCCTTGGTGGTTAATGTGTTCCAAATATACTTGAGGCTTAAGGAGTAGGTGAAAAGTGATAGTGGATTTCTCATGGTTCACATTTCTGATGGTAAATACATAACCACTTGTCTTAATGTTCTTCCTGTGGTGATTCCAGGAGGCATTCTTTGCTGCTCTGTGCTGTGAGCTCAGGCACCAGGGAGTTGACAATAACCCAGCCCCGCACTTTACCAAGTATGTGAGTTGATTTTTCAGTTTCACATTCTCTGCATGCTTATGACCCCTCCCGCCTCAACTATCATTTTTGAAGGAAGTAGGAAAAAAAAATGAGTGGAGTTTAAAAGGATAAAATTAGAAGAATATTGTGTATTTCATAGTTTATTTTTTTTTACCTGTAAAATGGCATGATGATATCTTCCTTGTAAGAGCTAAATGAGCCGATAACATGCAAAGTCATTTTGAAAATTAAAAACAGTCTTATAAATTCATTGTATTCTTCTCTTTTCTTGGCCTCCAGTATCAGAGCAGCATTTTTGGTAGATTTCTAAGTCCTAAGGGTGGCGCAGGGTGGGAGGTGATAGAGATGTGTGGTTAAAACATGATGAGTGGGGTCGCAGGGCCTGGGTTTACATCTTGGCCCTGCCTCTCGCTCTGTGTCCTTAGACAAGGTTGGGAACCAACATAAATGACTCTGGGCAAGCATGTCCCTCAACTGGGGGAAGCATATGTCTCCTGGCCCAGTGAAGGGGTATCTCCTAGCCGAGGGTATTGTCCTTGGTGAGGGAGTACTGCACCTGTCTTGCAGAGGGAGTGGAGAGTATTTGTTAATTCAGAAGCTGGTTCAGTGGAGGTGAGTGAAAAGAGTCTGTCTCTGTTGTGGTCACAAGTCATGCCCCCACTGTGTTCTTGTAAATGTAATCTGTGAAAACCACTTAGAAATGCTTGGCACACAGTATGCCTTCAACGTATGTTAGCAGTCACTGTCGCTGTTTTTGTAAAACTAAAGAATTCATGGGAGTGATGGTACAAATAGTGTCATCACAGAATTCGTAAAATGCTTCTACAAATAGTATTATCCCTCTTGCACACTCAGTAGAAGGAATTCAAGGGAAAAGTGCTGATGGGTAGATATTTGATTCTGCAATCTACCATTCACCTTCTGGGATTTTTTTTTTTTTTTCACTTCTCTTAGCCTTGATTTCTCTTCCAGTCAAATGGAGTCATGAGAATGCAAGCCTCAAGGTTATTATACATATTAAATTACAGGATGCATGTAAAGGATGGCCCTTGCAAATAATAACTGCTCAATAAATGTTTTCTAACGACAGTTATTTATTTACAGACTTGAGTATGCAAAATAGAGCTTTATTTGTTGTCTATAACTGAATTTTTCTCATTTCTTTTACCTCCATTTCATCTGAGGCAAAAAAAAAGTAAAAATAAAACAAACAAAAAACAGCTTGCTACTTTATGACTGATTCACAACATTCAACCTTTTCTCCTCAATCTCTAGTTTGGGTAAACAGTTGATTTGAGATGTTTCCTCTTTTCTATCAGCCTTTGAGTGAGAATCTGGGAGTAGGTTTTATCCTGACATGTGGGACATTTCCACTCAAATGTAGGACTCCAGTGACCTTTGGCCCTGGTGAGTGCATGGCTGGAGGTATTCATTCCCCTTCTGCCTCCTGCTCCATCAGGGTCATGCAGATTCCTCTAGTTCTCTGGGGCCTGGTCCACCTGCCTGATCTCTGACACTCTAGGAAAAAGGCTCAAGGATCCCTGGCACCTGGCTGGAGAGCCCAGAGTCTGTGAGATGGGTACTAACTCACTTCCGTGCTCACCTGTGGAGCCACGCCCCCCCCCCCCATCTCTTGGGATCCCCAGCTGTCCTCAGAGCTGCTGCCTGCCTGGATTTCCCAGGCATCTGCATGCACTTACTCGGAGCTTCTGTTACCTGAGGATTCATCCCCCACCCACCTGGACTTGGCTCAGAGAGCAGATGGGGCGGGGGGCTCTGTTTCCTTCTCAAAAACCCACATCAGCACTTAACTGTTAGACTTGGCATTAGTTTTCTCTTGCCGTGACAAGTTGCATACATTTTGCAGCTCAGAACAATACCAAATTATTATCTCACAATTCTATAGACCAGGAGTCCAGCTCGACATGGCTGACCTCAGATTTTACAAGGCTGAAATCAAGGTCCACGTCGTCCAAGCTCCCTAAAGTCGTCAGCACAATCTAATTTCTTACCTTTGAGGGACTGAGATCCCCATTTCTTGCTGGCTGTCTCCCTGGAGTCACTCTTAGTCTCTAGGAAACTGCCCACGTTCCTCCATCTACAAAGCCAGCGATGGAGGGTTGAATCCTTCCCATCTCTGGGACCTCTCCAACCTCCCCTGCTGCCTCCTTTTTCTTGTCTTCCTCCGGGCATGCATTTCTCTCACTGCCTCTTCTGCCTTTTGAGGACTTAGGTGACGACATTGCACGTGTACGTGCGCGTGCACACCCACACACACACACTGACAATTTTCCTGTCTTAAAGCCCCTTCATTAGTAACCTTAATAATAGTCTATCTGCAGAGTTCTCCACAGCAGCACCTAGATTAGTGGCTCATTGAATAACCAAGTCACGGGGAGCTTCAGGTGTGTGCTTGCACGTGCATGTGCGTGTGCATGCAGATGTGTGAGGTATATGTGTATATCTTTAGAATTCTGCCCAGTACACTCTCACCCCAGGTGTCTCTTGACATCCTCTATAAGTGGTGGGATAAGCTAACAAGGAGTGTATTCTTCAAAAACCATCGCCTGTGCTAGCCTCTCTACTTTTGGTACCTGAGAACTTTTAAAAGTGTGAAACTGTTTTTCTGTACCAAGGCCTCAAGATGTCCAGAACTAAAATCGATCTTTTTCTCTACCGTAGCAGGTGTGCCCCACGGGCAATGTGGACAGAAAGGCCTCCCTGGCCCTTTAGGTGGTGGCTAAAGGACAGAGGAGCTTCTAAAGGCAGCCACTTCAGTCAGTCAGACATCCGTTCACTGCTCCGCACACAGTGTGGTGGGAGACCCTGCCGCGAGGAACTTAGAACCTACCGGGTTATATTCCATTTAAATAAATGCTCATAACAAATGTTGGATGGGAAAAGGCCACGTAGAAATACACACAGTGTTGTCAGAGTACAACGGTAGAGGCTGAGACTTCCAATAGAGGCGGAAGCTTTTTACAAAAACGGTTTACAGGCAGACTTTGAAGAACAGATGGTTACTGAGAGATAATTTTACAAATTTGCAATCTACAAAGGATTTTTCTATACTAGATTTTACTTACCATTTGCAGTTCCGTTTAATGGTAGGGATTATAGTATTTGTGTTACAGAAATGGGAGCTAAGACTGAGAAACTCGATTGAAATCAAATCTCAGTCCTTGACTAATTGAGTTTGAACGCAATTTCACCAACGCTCACTCTTGTGCTTTTGTAAAACTCTGCCATGTGAAGATGAGCAAATGGAGAGGAAGCAAACCATGTAGAGAGAATTGTGTGGGCAAAGGCATCAAGGTGGGCTTGTGCAGTATGCGTAGTGGCTGGCCTCCAGTGACCCCCATGGCCCCCACTTACTGGTATTCACACGTTATGGTGAATAGGACTGAATAGGACTGGACAGCATAACCAATAGAATATTGCAGAAATGATGATGTGCAATTCTGAGGCTTGGTCATAACAGACATTGCAGCTTGCTTTACTGGGTCTGAGCAAGACAGCTGCCATGTCATGTGGATGCTCAAGCATCTCTGGGGAGGTCCATGTGGCACAGCTATGTGTGGAGCCATCTTGGAAGCATTTATTCCCATCCCAGTCAAACCTTCACAATATTTTGACTACAGTCCTGTGGGAGACTCTGAGCTAGAACCATTCAGTTAAGCTACTTCGGATTCCTGACCTACAGACACTAGTGATATAATTGATATTATTATTGGTTTAAGCCACTAAGTTTTGGACTAATTGGTTTCACAGTAATAGATAGCTAATACAGCACCGGCTTTCAATGAGCCTTATTTAAGTGGTGTTGAAATATTGTAAAAAAACTTGCCTGCCAGTCTAAAAGGCTTTTCATTCTGAAGGCGTGAGGGAGCCCCTGAAAGGTTTTGAACAGTACAGTGCTTGGAAAAATAGACTATTGGAGAGTCTCTTGAATATGAAGTATTTACAAACTAGCTAAGTTCCATGTCATGTGGCCCTGGAGAGCAGTCACGAGGAATTAAATACCCTCCAAATATACCTCATATTTTTTGAGTCTGAAAATCTTAAACTATGTGCCTTTTATTGCAAATGTAAGAATTCTACATTATTTTTAGATTTTTCAAATTCTTGTAGAGCTTACTGATCCTAGCATTTCTACAAGGCTGCGTGAGTACCTGAAAGATCAAACGGCTTGTCACATGAGTGCCACAGGCAGATCTATGATATACCACCAGGTTAGAGTACATGTGGCACATGATGGTTAGATTTTAGACAAAAACAGACCTAGCAGGGACAAGTGCATAGAAGGAAAACTCTGATCTGGAGTCCCCATTCCTAGCCTTCTGATGGAATCCAGTGACAAAGGAAATTTAATTGCCAGCAAGACTTTGATGAAACTCAGTTGCCAAAAGAGTAATTGCTCATTAAGTTAGTCAGCTTTGCTGTCACCAAAATATGTGACAAGAATAACATAGGAAAGATAGGAAATGTTTGTTTTAGTTCATGGCTTCATTTTTTCCCTAAAAAAATAGGAAATATTTGTTTTAGTTCGGTTTCAGAGTATTCAGTCCATGGTCAGCTGCTCCGTTGCTTTGGGCCTGGGTTGATGCAGAACATCATGGCAGAAGAGTGTGGTGGAGGAATGTTGCTCAGCTCATGGTATCTGGGAAGCTGGGGGTAGGGGGTAGAGGAAAGTAGCTGGGGATAAGTGGATTAATCCATTGATGAGGTTAGAGCCCTCATGGTACAATCTTGCCCTCTGAGCCCTGCTGCATTGAGGACTATACTTTCAGCACATAAGCTTTTGGGGGAAATAGTCCAAATCCAAACCATGATACTCAAGATTCATTAAAATGCCCAGAAAGAATTCAGTGACACATTCTGAGTCTCTGAGACCTTCAGGGCTTGGAGGGCCTCTGTATGAACCCTGTCAATGAATAGCCATAGCCTTATTCATGACCTTCTCAGGAGAGCAGGTGCATGGAGTGAATGCTTTCCTTTTAAGTGAAGTGAAATTCAAAGCTAGAGGAATGGTCTAAATCCACATCTTTGGATATTATTTGACCCTTCTCAAGTCTGATGATAGCCTATAAAAAGTTTGCCTCTGAAGATGACCTTTCTGTATCTTGCGTGCACTTGGTTCTGCAGGTGACCACAGAGACCATCGTGCTTGGTTGGTTGGCTCTGCCTGGAGCTCGGAGACAGAAAAATACAGTGGAAAGCACAATAGGTTAGAGAGTCCAGAGATGGGCAGGCAAGTATCTCACTGTGCCACCAACAGCTGCGATCTTGGGCAAGTCATTGATTCCCCAGTCATTAAGTTTATGTCTGGACTCTGGAGTTTTCTTGTCCACAAGGTGAAGGAGGGTTAGGTTAGATGCTTTCTGAGGTTTCCTCTGATTATGTTGATCACTTGTGATTTTTTTTATGGAATACCTTCATCAAAATTGAGGTATCGTATATCTCTGGGAAGAGTTGAGAGTAATAAGCCGACTATTTTTCAGAGAAATAGGAAAATGTTACGGACAAATATATCCCTTAAAATCTTTATGTGCTGTTATTAGACACAATAAATACCCATTTGCTAACTAGTTTTCCAGGGTTTTTAAGATGAGTATAAATATCTATAATATTTTAATTTCTAAGGTTCATAAAGGTTATAGTGGGAAAAAGTAGAGATTCTGCAACTGCATGCATTCGTAATGCATAAATCTGTGCCATACATATTGTTCATTGTGCTTTATATTCTGTTTAATAATTGCAGTTTTAAAAGTCATTATGATTTATAGCATCTCCTGAACACTTGCAAGGGGTGCAGCCTTCTGCCTAATAATCAGAGCGATCTTTGCTTTGATGCAACATTCATATTCATCTGTATATAGATGATAGTAGTATGTGTATTTATATACTACTATATATAATGTCATACTAGGGAATTGCAATTTGTAACTCTTATAGATTTCCTTTTCAGGATTGATAAGTGGAAACAGGGACCCTTACAGAATCCTTAGAAGATACTTGAAATCCACTAATTAATCACAAATTCTCTATGTTAGCTTGCACCGGAATGACTTCTCTTCTTTACCAGGCTCAATTGTTTTATCTAGTTTTTTTTTTTTTTCTTCCCCCAGAAGATCAGGGCATGGGATTAGACAGGCAAGTAGAGAAGTGAAAAGGAAGAAAACTCTAGGACCTGTCTGTCTTGAGAGCTGTGTAAAAATCAAATTCTGATGCTTCTGGAGTTGATTTGAGTGTGGGGTGGGGGAGGGAGGGAAGCGGTCACCAGGCACAGTCCTGTTGGAGTGCACAACCTCAAGACACCTTTCAGAGGAGGAGAAATCGGCAGGTGCTGGGTGTGTGTAAGGGTGTACTTCTACAGCAGTCCTACTGTGAACCCTGTTTACACACTCCAACAGCTCCCCCCCACCCCGACACCTTTCATTCTAAGATGAGGATTAGACATCCTCCATTGCTTTCTGTCCAGGAGTCCTCCAATTCCACGTTTGTGACATTTCTGGTTGGATCAGGAGTTGGCCAGGACCTCTAATGGGCTGAGAAATTGTCAGGCTTTTCTGGATAACGAGCATCTTGGTCTCGCATAGCCAGAGAGTGGTGTGAATCCATTCCTAATCGAGGTTACAGAACAGGGCTGAAAGGATATTGGGATTCTTGAACCAAATCAGACATTTTCTAAACTCTAACTTGACACAGATATTGAAGCAAACAAAGTCTGCCTCCTGTACACTTGTGTAGGTATCAGGATGTCCTGGAGGGTTTGTTAAAATCCAGTTGTACCTTACTCCCAGAGTTTCCATTGTAATTAGCATAACTCACAAGTTCCCAGGTGCTGCTGCTGCTGCTGGCCCAGGGCTCACATTTTAGAACCACTGTTCTACGGGTTCTCCCAGGTGAAAGGGTTTGAAATCACGCCTTAGTCCTTCTAACATTTCTCAGTTCTTTGACTTGGTGGGCACAGCTTCGCTCTGACCTACTACCCCTTGGGCCTGGGGTCATGTGTGTGTGCCCATATCTTGTCCTTCAGATCCAGGGTGCCCCGGACAACCAAGACTGTGTCTGAACTCTGAGTGCCCATCCAATCTGGATTTCTGAACACCGTCAAAAGCCAGAGATGCCTGGTGGAAGCCATAATCTCCTTTTACATCTCTAACACTGTGGCTTACACTTGGAAGTAAGTCTGAGGTGGGGAGTAGTCTCTCTTTTATCTGAGACTCGACACTCAGGAAGTTTAAATTACTTGTCCAGGAAGTAAATAGCAAAGCTGATGTTTGAGCCTGGGTCTCTGGCTTCAAAGCCTGATTTGCCCTCACTATTGGCTCTATTTTTCTGAGGTTCCTTTTGAACTGAGGATTTTCCACCACCCTCCCTCCTCATTATAAAGACCATCCTTTGAATTATGACTCCAACATATATGCATATACTCACATGTATGAACACATATACACACATGTATACTTTTGCTTCATTTTAGTATTTTGCATGTATTTTATCATGCAATGCAGTACGCATCTTAGCTGCCCGGAAGCAGTTTGGAATAGGGCAAGGAATACAAACCTGCCCCCAGCGTGGTGAACACCTGCATATATCCATTATCCATCCACTCACTAGCTGGCTTTTCCTCTGTAGTCTGAGTTCAGTCTAAGAAAATGTCTCTGTGTGTATAGCTAAGGACTTATGCTAGGTTTTAATTATGGCTTTGACTATCAGTAAGGAAAGTTGAAACTGCCTCTGCTCGCTCTGCCCCCATCCAGTACCTCTCCATAGAGGAGGAGGAGATCCGGGCATGATTTAATTCTGGTGGAAGACACTTGGCAGGTCTGAGCTGACACATTCCTCTGTTGGAAAACAAGAACAAGCCCCGAGGGCTTTGGGAGTGCGTTCTGCAGTGAGGGATTGTATGCTTTGTCCACATTAAAAACAATGCAATTTTTTTCCCCTTTCCTAAAGAAAACAGCCCTCCCCACCCCCACGCCTCCTCAGCTGCTCCACCAGTGGCTGAGAGGTGGGGGGGGGGGTGCACAAAACCCTTTCTTTCATCTGTGGTAAGGCTGTATTGAAGCCAGGAGCTGGATTCCAGGAGGAATGGTAACAAGAAGGGAAAAAAATGGTGGCCATAGGTACCCTCAAGAACAAAATGATCCTGGGAAAATACAAAATCACTTGCTTTTGTTTGCTCAGTGTCAGAGAATGGGAAAATTCATCATCAAATCTTGCCCCATTCCTGAATCTGCTTCCTGGTGGGGTAGCATTTTGACTTCTCCCTTTCCTCATGTTTTGCAGGTACATAGGACATTTCCTATCCGGGAATCTCTAGAATAGCAATATTTGTTAAAAATCTGTGACAACTGGTTAGCTTCTGAGGAGTCTCACTTATGCCAACCCCTGCTATTATCATAAAGGAACTTTCTGAAATTTAATAATGTGTATGGGGAATGACGAAAAGGTTGTTAGGAACCCTGTGCCATCTGGAGCCGAGAATAAGGATGGTCCACAGGAGTCAAGC
The DNA here is from genome assembly GCF_021218885.2 of Marmota monax. Classification (NCBI taxonomy): domain Eukaryota; kingdom Metazoa; phylum Chordata; class Mammalia; order Rodentia; family Sciuridae; genus Marmota; species Marmota monax. The sequence continues at coordinate 22,134,871 of NW_026695215.1, read as the reverse complement.
TGCCCTCTCGCACAGTGACTCAGCAGACACTAATATTCTTAGGGGACCTGGCTGTCCAGCACCTGGATATCCCAATAGGAAACAATGGGTTCCCTAAGTGAGCAGCCACATCTCTTCAGCGGTTGAAAGCAAATTGTGTGAACATTAAAACCTCAAGGGAGAAATCAGAATTGAAGTGCAGAAAGATGCCATCAGATCTGTTATTAAGTGACCTAAGCATTCCTGGGAATTCCTGTGCTGTGCAAAACTCCTGTAACAGAAACCTTGAGTCTTAAGGGGAAAGCAGAGTTAGTGGCACAATACTTGGAACTTTTGTCAGTGACCCATTACGACAAAAAGATAGAAACCTAATAAAAATGGCTAACACGTTTAAATGCTCAAGGGATACATCAGTACTGGAGTACTGCACTTGTCCTTGGAAGAAACCTTAAGTTTGCTTGCGGAAGGGTTGCAGCTGGTGGGTTTTGTGAAGTGGGTGGGTGGAAGGAGGGTGTTCTGAGGAGGGAAGTAATATTGTATCAGCAGATGTGGATGGAGGTTCATGACACTCAGAAATGGGTAGCTGGAAGCTGTCACAAGCATGTGTATGTGCCTCTTTCAGCCGAGTATGGTTTTCAGCAGCCATCTATCATTTCTCATGAAATCCCTCATAAACACATTTATATTACACTTACTTATTCTTAAGTTTGTTCCCTAATATATCAATCACACAGAACAAATCATGTTTTCAAAATAAGCATTGTAGCACCATTGACTTTACTGGTCAATTTTCAGAAGATGATTGGATTTCCACCGCCATTTTTTTTTTTTAAATACCTGATGGCTCCATCTTTGGAGCCATCAGGTATTTAAAAAAATATATAATGTATTTATATTCTCTTCCAAAATTTAAATAATATTTTAAAACATAAATAAAGACCCACTTCCAACCCTATAAGACAAACAAATGTTAATTTTTTAAGGCCACATAAAAATCTCTCATGTATCAAGATGGACTTGTCAAGATGACGCATTCCTATGCCATCCCATCCCTACCCTTGAGCTGAGCCAAGTGGGGTTGAGTCATCGACAACTGGATGGTGTTCATTTTTTTCCCTAATTATTTTCCCTGAGAGCCTACAGAGGCAACTGTTGAATTGGCTCTGTATTATTTGGTGAAGTAAATATATGTTCACTTGTTCTGAGTCTCAGGGTGGTTCCCAAGGTCTCGGTTGTTGATTTCAGCATATGGCTGTGTGTGCTGGACATTTCTGAGCAGATCCTGTGTTCAGTGGATATTTCTGGGGCTCACTGTGTTTATGCTTTTTAGGTTTACTTTGGGACAAAAGAGAAAATCCACATGGAAAAAGAAGTAGCTTCACATCTTTGACCCTGTATTTACAGAGGACCCATGTCTAGACAAAGTATAGTCAAAATCATGTTTTTAAAAGGAGCACTGAGCTATTTTCAATAGATTGAATTTGTTTTCTGAGAGATGTGGCAGCTAGATTCTCTTGCATGTTTGAGTTTCAAAAAGAGCATCACACTGCTGATATAGCTGCTGGGGTGATGTAATAAAGTAATAAATTGCACCACAAATATAGTTATGATAGTAACAATATAAGCATGTAGGAATTTTTTTTTTTTTTTTTTTTTTTTAGTACTGGGGATTGAACCAAGGAGCACTTAACCACTGAGCCACATCCCCAGCCTTGTTTTTTTAGACTTTATTTAGAGATAGGGCCTCATCAAGTTGCTGAGGCTGGCTTTGAACTCATGATCCTCCTGCCTCAGTCTCCCAAGCCACTGGGATTACAGGCATGCACCACCATGCCCAGCCAATTTTTTTGTTTGTTTGTTTTCAATTCTACATTTAGGCATTAATTACAAAATGTAGGATTTTTTTTTTTCAAATCTATATTCAAGCATCAACTAGAAAATCCTAGACTTTAAGACCAGAAGGAAATGTGGAGGGGATATTTGGTCCCACACATCATCTTATCATCAGGAGATTGAGGCTTACAGATATAAGCAACAGGGAGGGCCTAGTCAGAAGCCTCAGGTAGTTACAATTAAACAAGTGCTTAAATACGAGAATTCCTAATGGATCTCTTTGTACCATAGTGTTGCTTTTGCAACTCAGTAAGCTTTGACCACTTACTTAGGATGCCAAACAGCCCTCTAGTTGTTGCTGCTGGTCCCTTTAACCCAGCATTTGTTCCACCTCCTAGATTTGATTCCCTTGCCCTTTGTCCCCATTTTATTTTATTTTTTAAAAGCTGAGAAAAATGAGTCATTTATACTCCGGTCATGGTTACCACCAGTGATTTTCTTTCTTTGATTGATATCCTCTCTTACCTCCATGGGTAGGAATAAGAAGAATCCTTGCAGGAGGAGGACAGAAGCACCAGCCTACTTCATGCAGACACCCATTTGCCAGCTGTGTGGTTTTATCTAGCAGCAAAGTCCTCAGATGTGTAACTAGAGCAACGAGGAGGACCTGGAATAAAACAACCCAGAAGACGTCAGGGAAAAGTGTCTATCTCTTTAAGACTTTTGAAAAACTATATTGGTGGAAAAAAAGGATTATGAAAAATGTTTAGAATTAAATACAATATTTAAGACATAAAGTATTCATCTGCTGTTTTGTAGCCCTTACCCTTCAACATGGATTCTAAAAGCGATTGGTGGGTGTTGGTCAGAGACTATTTTCCAGCGTCAGTTTACAAAAATTCCGTATTCCAGGGAAGCCCTCTGTGCCTAGCTAGGTGCTAGGCCCTTAACACAGGGCCAGGGGGAGCTGTTTAAACCCTAAGGCAACTTCACAAGGAAGGTACAGCTGTCAGTACCCCATTTGATGGGTTGGCGGGGAGTTAGGTTCAATGAAGTGATTTTTGAGCTGGACTGCAAAGCCAGGGTGTCTGCTCCTAAGATCACAGTCCTAGGGGTAAATGGAGGATCTATGGGTGTGTGTTAGTTATGACCTTTAGGTATGCACATCAGGGCACCCCTGCAAGTTTGTTGTCCACAAGAGGGGAATCAAAATAACACGTTTTCCCCTTTCTCATAAGCTTAGAAGACAGGGGAGGAAGAGGTGCTTCATTAACATCTACTATGTGCCGGGCTCTCTCCTGTTTCACGTACCATCATCCGTTGCTGTCCCTGATGTTGTTATTGTGTGGTTTTCATGTTCTCTGTTGACTGTTGAATCCCTGCCATTTTCAGAAGATGGATTCATTGCCATCTGTTCTCATGTGTGGGTTTTTCTTGTTGCCTGTCTTATTCAACTGATTCACTGGAGTGGGGGGGGGGGGTAAGGGATTATTTTTGAAGCAATACATGTTATTTGTAGAAAAAATTGGCAGAGGATTTGAACAGGCAGTCTACAGAGGAGGAAACTAAAAGGCCATCAAGCATTGGAAAAGATACTCAAGTCACTCGTCATGAACGAAATGCAAGTTCAATCAATAATGATATATTTTGCATAGCAGCAGTTTAGAGAGTTCACTTAAACCAAGGGCTTCTGAGGCCTTACTGGCCCCTCATGCATCACTGGAAGTAAGTAACACAGGCTGATGTTATCATTTTGAAGAGTCATTTGGCACCACTTGTTTAAAGGAGGACTCATTCCCAAGACCCAGTGGTTATACTATTAGAAATGTCTGACAAATTTCTTTGAGGAGTGTGTGTGTGTGTGTGTGTGTGTGTGACTAATAGGACATAAACTATTCACATAAGGCTATTGTGGTGATAACTGGTGGTTGGAAATAACCTAAGTGTCCTTTACTAAAAGTGTGGGTAGTTAAAATTTGATGAATGTGCACTCAGCAGAACCATGCAGCAGTTAGAAGCCAATGATTAGATGATTATTTATCCAACATGGGTGGATCTCAAGGGTGTAAATGCTCAGTGAAAAAATAAGAGAAGCAATGAAATACAGTGGAGGACCATTTCCCTGAGTTAAAATATGTACATACAAAATGATACACATTTTGTAAGATTACTCATAAATCAAATGAATGCTATTAAACACATGAAAATAGTTGTGTGAGGATGGTCCAAGGGATTGGGTGGGGAGGCAGTACAGATAAAAAGATGAGCAATAAATAGAGAAAGCAAGAGAGAATCTTGCAAGAACTAGTTAAAATAATGGATCATAAACTGGGGATAGTGATTAACTCACTGAAAAGAAGAAAAAATGAGAAAATACAATCAGAACAAAAAAATTATCCATAATTCTACTGATTTTGCAGATACATTTTCATTTGAATGCAGTAGTAGCTCATGGTTGACATCAAGAGCACTTAGCAGAATGCTTTGAGTTAGGATGAACCCAAGTCAGCTTATAATTTGACTGAATTTGATGATATAGTATTCACCCTGAGGAGACAGCATCTCCAACTCAGAAGGTGACTTAGAGATAACAGTGCATCTTCTTAGCCAGGATGCAGAAAGAGTACATGTGCTCTTGGGGTCAACTTGAGTTTTCAATGCAATCAAAGGAAAAGATATCTGTATTTTTTATTTATTTACATTTAACTCTAGTAGTACTCATTTTTGACTCGGTATGCTGGAAATGGTATAAAGACCATTTCACAGGGTGATAGTTTACTCTAAGAACAGAGTGTAGCATCAAATGAATGCTAGTCCCAAATGGAACAAGTGAGGTTAGAACTTAGTCTAATGTACCAAGGAACCATCCCACATACATTAGGGGTGAGTGACCCAATGACCTTTAATATGCCAGATGGGAACAGCTTTGGGTGACTGCTTAAAGCAAGGAAATCAGTAAGTAATAGAGTTCTGAATCTTTATTCTGTTTGTATGGGGACTATGAACAATCCTTAATGCAGAGTACATTCCTTCTGCCAGAGGTGCAAACAGTCCTGCCCAGTGAAGACAAGTCTATATAGGCTGCTTACAAAAACCAACAGAAACTTCCCAAGGGAGACTCAGATCTCAAAGCATTGCACTAAAGAGTTGAAAATCATGCGCAGTGCCATTGGCTGTTGTTTCCATGGTAATCACTGCTGCCCTTGCAGGTCCTTCCTGATGAGATTCTCAACAGGTTGACTGGTGGTACATTTGCTAAGGTGTGCCTGTCTCTGTTTGTACATCCACATACATTTGTTTGCTGGTGGCTCAGTTGTCAAGTTTTACTCCAAATCCAAAATCAGAAGGCAGAAGGCATGAATGCCTTGCTTGCTAAATGTAGCCTCATGGGTTTGGATTGGGTGCACAAGGTTTGGAAACAATCAAAGCTATCGGTCAAAATGCCCTTGAAGCCCCTGTTGCTGGATGCTGTTTCTTTTGAACATTCCAGTGGTCTTTGGAGTAATAGGCACGAGTGTGAGGTTTCTTCAGTCCACAAGGTCCCATACCTGGGTAAGGTGGAGCGTTTCACCCTTCTTGGGGAGGCAACAGTATGAACTCAACAGGCTTCTGACAACCTGCTAGGTTTTCTGGTCTTTGGTGGTTGGTTGATCATGGCCAAATCCACCCAGGTACAAGAGCTATTCAATGGTATAATCCAAGACCATCTTAAGACTTTCCAATCCTGAGGTTTCCCCAAATCCAGACTGATATAATTTATATGATCTTTGTTTCTCTCCCATGAAAAATTAACCTCCCTCAAGTTAATACATCACTTACATTTGAAGTCTTTGAATGGAATCATCCTTTCCAAGATGAAGGAAAAACTAACATCCGAAGTCTTGGAGATAATTATGCTTTTGTATTAAGTTCTGTATTTGCAAAAATATTTTTCAGTCACCTTTCATTTATCCTTAGCCACCCATCTACTCCTGTCCCCAGTGAAAATCTCAAATGAACTAAGAAATCAAAATTCAGAACAGCAGGTAAGTTGCCCCATGTATTGCCCTAGAAATGTGTGTTCTACTTCTAGAGGAGCAGGTGCATATCAAACTGTACCTACATCTAAAAAGTTAACCTGGTAAGTCCTTTGCAAGGCCAAGGGTTGAACCATGGGCGGTTCTTTTACCCAGGGTTCTGTCTCCCCCAGATCTAAGTAGATTGGATGCCAGGGGCCTATTGATTGGTAGAAAGCGTGAAAGGCCATGTCATTAACTTAGGAAGCATGGTGTGGGGGGCACCACCATGACCAAGAGTAGGAAGATTGGATTCAATGCTGGGTCTGTCATTTCCTAGCAGTGTGGCCTCAGCCATGTTGCTCTCACTCCTGCAAAAGAAAGGCACCTGCCGTCCCTGTCTCCCGGGTGCTTGTATCAGATGAGGTGATGCTTGTCAACACTCTTGGCCACCTCCGAAGTACTTTGGAAATGTAATAGCTTCCTCGCTGGGGTCTGCTGATCACACACACAGGCTGGAAAAAGTATTTGCACGTGTGCTTTTCCTGAGTCGGGGTTGTCAGGTGTGTATCTCTCCCGGGCTTCTCAGTCTGGAAATGTGGTCAGGGTGTTTCACAAAATACCAGACAGGAGGAGAAAGCAAAATTACAGCAGAAAAGGAACGGGGAAAGGGGCAGGCTCTCCCCTCCACCCACTCTCGGCTCCACTCAGCCTTACTGACTTCATTCAGCGGTTCTTTCCTGCTTTGTATGCAAAGACAGAGCCTCTGTGATAATGTGGATGAACAGTGGAGTGTAAACACTCACTTAAAAATACATCCAGATGCAGCCGCTGCAGCCCACAGAGCCCTGGTTCTCTCCTCAGAAACGCAGCTCATTTATACTCCATGAATTCATGGTCCTTAATAATTTCTCTAGGGTAAGTCTGAAGTTTACTTTGTTTTATCTGTGAAAAAGGGGCCCACAGAGCAAATGAGCAGGGTAAATATGTCTGCTAGGAAACACGTTAACCTGCTTGAAAGGAAATGTGCTTTCAAATGCCTTCCTTGCATCTATTTGCATCCTAACTCTGAACTGATGATGAGTGATTTTAGTCATTAAAGTAGTCCCAGGAGGATTGCAACTTGGCAATATTTTATTAGCATTTAATTTGAATCACTCTAATAAAACTCAATTTCTTTAAAATTCATCCATAATTCAATATGTTCACACATATCTTCTATCAGTATGAATTTGTTGTAAGGTATTATTATCATTAATTACATGCCCTCTAACTCCCCTAATTACTATCTGGTACAATTATATCCTTATGAACAAGATCCAGTAATAGGGATCCATTTTCCTTTGGTTTCTTAAGATTTAAAAAAAAAAAAGTCCTCACACTTAAATAGCATCATTAAGGTTTAAATACAGAGGAGAGTTTGCCTATAAGAAACCAAGTAGGGAAGAATACAATTAGTTACCTCCTCTATGATCAGACCCCAGTGCAAGATAGAGGCCAACTGCTTTCCCTAAAAACTTGGTTAGGTTTCTGTAATTGCATAAACTAAACTTGAATCATGGAACAACTTATGCACCATGCTTGGCCTATAGTGAACACTGATTAAATGCTTAAGGCATGAGTATGCATTTATCTTTTGGGTTTTCCTTTGTGTTTTATATAGACAATATTTTAATATCAAGCACTGTATATTCTATTAGAAGATATATAAAGGGATTATATTGAAAGCACTACCTGTGTGCATCCCATCCATCCATTTTCCCACCTACCTATCTTCCAAATATTTTGAGAGGTGGGGTATATTATGGACCAGCCACACATGGAGAAGAGAGGGAGTCCTTCCTCCCACAAGTTGCTTCTGTGTTTGCAAGTTGTATCCTAGCAGCCCTCTCTTGGTTAAAGGTTGATGCCTGGCTGTTGTAACCCCTTGGTTACAACAAGGCAGGTGCCGTGAGCTTAGTTGATCCCTGCTTTATGTTTGTGTCTTATTTTTCAATTTAGTTAGAATTCCACTACATCTAGACTCTCTCTAGTACTAGGGATCAGTCCTAAATAAATAGAATAGCCTTATACCAAAGGTAACAGCTAGCATTTTGAAGCATTTGCTCTATACCAGAAACTCTTCCCAGAGCACTTTACATGTTGACTCATTTAATCTTCACAGTATCCATGAAGTGAGTTTTATTCCTATTCCCATTTTTTATAGAGGAGGAAACTGAGTCACCCAGGGATATGTTTGGACAACACAATTTCAAAAAAGGCAAACCATTTCTCTTGTTATTAAAACCTTTTTTGGCATCCCAGATCACCCCACATCTGTTATGTTACCTCTCTCGATCTGATATATCCATCCCCATTTGTTCATACAGGAGAAATGAGGCAAAGAGGGGTGAGTCTCTGCTCTTCATGCTCTGCAGGTCTGGGTCTGAACAGCCCTTGAACCCAGAGCTGATTCTGTCCCAGAATCTGACCAGTAAAAATGAACTAAAGACAGCCAAGTGGAAGCTTTAGAATTCCAGGAACTTGAAGCAGTTATTGGAGGAGGGTAACTGTGTTTCAGGGCCACTCCATTTAACCTAGGATCCAGAGCATTCCAAATAAGCTCCAACTCCCCATTCACTTTCTGCTCCTTTGTTGAATTACTATCTAGACTCTGTCCTTAAAACAGCTCTAGAGCAGAAAGTCAAGTCACCAATCAAGAGTCAGTACTAATTGGGAAATAATTCACACAGTTTGCTACAGCAAAAAGGTGGAAACTCCTACAAATGTATCTGTCATTTTGATTCTTTCTTGAATCATTTGTAGTACATTTTAGGGTCTCAGAGAAGCTTGTCTGTCTGTGAAGATGCTCTGAAGCATCTTGCTTTACATATGAGGAAAATGGAGAGAGCAACTTCTTTTGACAGGAAACTTCACTTCTTGTTACTGAAAGCCGTCACAACAGTCATTATGTCTGGCTTTCAGAGATTTCCTGGAGTTAGCAGAACAATAGACAGTTAAAATGGCAATGTCAAGAGCATTTGGGGGTTTTATAATAAGCACCAAGGGAAATTATTTTTTTTTCTCTTGAGCTTATAAGAAAAAAGGAGGAGGAATATTTGAGAGGTTGGGAATAATGTGGAAATGAACCTTAATGTTCCATTATTTAAAACAGAGTGTTCTTTCTAACCTTTGGAAATTGAAAAAAATTAATTTTATGCCACTGTTCCCATCTTCTTGTTACTGAGTTGACAGTGACTAAGAGAAAATTCAACTAGCCCTCCCAGCATGCTAATAAACCTCCCAAAGACACGTTTGCAACTTTTTGTCTTTCTCTTTAATTAAACATCATTCAAAATCCTTGAATCCAATTTATTGGTTCTTTTCTTTTTACATATGGACAGAGCTTCTCAGGCTTATGATTTCTAATTTAGCAGCAGGAATTATTTCGCTTCTTCCTTCCCCACTTAAGAAAAACTGACTCAAGCATTAGGAAGAGATGTCTATTTTAGCATATTTGTTGTGTATTGCAATGTTTAGGGTCTCCATAATTTTCAGTCTTAATTTATATGGCCTTGATATGTTTTCTTAATTTCTAATAAAATTCTGATATATTTACCATGTCCAACACAGTAAAAGCTCATACCCTGTGAACAGTTCATGGGAGCTGCTGCCCCCTCTTCTGTCCCCCTTCACATGCCACCAGACCTGCTTGTGGTTTTAGAGACCCCTGTTTTAGTTGCATGGGGACACCTGAATGGCAATGGTATGCTGTTGTTATTTTTTTTTTTTTGGAAGAAATGTTAATACAAAAGCAATTAAGAATTATTATTAGCATTTCTAAAGTATGAGCAAGACATTTTTATTTTGAAAGTCTGCAGTTTTTAAAAAGTTACAAAATGGAAAACGGGTATTCCTTCCTATTTTCTCACTCCTTTCATTCCTTAGAGGTACCTACTATTAAATTTCCACATACCTGCCAGAAATGATCTAACACACTATTCACACACAAGCACACACCCGTACATACATACATATATTCATACACACAACACTCATCTGTGCTTATATAAAGTATGTATGGATACATATGTGGATTCAGTTGTGTAACATATCTCAGGCATCTGCCCTTATTAATATGCGTAGACTTTCTGCTCCTTTGTTGAATTACTATCCAGAATCTGTCCTTAAAACAGCGCTAGAGTCAGTACTAATTGGGAAATAATTCACACAGTTTGCTAGACCACCTTACTTTGAATGGCTATATAGTATTCCATTGAGGTCACATGCCCTAATTGAACTTTGTATTCATCAACATTTAGGGTTTTCCAGATTTTTGTTTTCTGTTGCAAACAATCCCAGGACACATCTTTTTTGCATTTTTGCAAATTCAAAGCAAGGGAATTACTGGTGAAAAAGCATGTGCATTTTTAGCATCACTAAATGCTGCCAAAATTATCCTCCAAAATGAGTGGACTAATTTATACTTCCAACAATAGTGTATGAGAATGTCATTTTCTCCACATCCTCGTCAACGCTGAATATGACAGAAATTTTGTAAGTATGATAGGTGAAAATAGAATCAATTTTTTTTTAATTTACATTCTTAGCCCTTGCTGTATCTTAGGTTCATTGCAGTGAATGCTTACTGAGCACTTTGTGTCAGCATTGGAGTTGGATCTGGTGACCAAGTATTGTCCTTGTCCTTAAAAAGTCATGGAAGTGACTAAGAAGTGATTAAGAAGACTGTTTTTTTAAAGAAGAAATGCAAAGTTTGCAAGGATAGAGAAGTGGGTCTTTTGCTCACTGCTGGTAGGAGGGGGTAGTCTTGTAAAGGATGGACATGTCCACCTGCTGATTCTTGATTCTGTTCCCTTCCTAAATTGGCAACTCTCCCCTTCTGCAATGGCAGCCTTTCTTTCCTTGTGGAATGGTAGTGGCTGTAGCTAGCAGTAGAAATGCTTATGCAGTAGCTTCTCTTTCTCTCCAGGACCTGGCTTGTTTAGTTCATTGGTTGCTTTTAGAAGCTAACACCCACTGGTTGCTTCTGTTCTAGAAGAGCCTCAGGCACACAGAGCACCCCAAGAGCTTGATAAACTGTAAAGTCATTGATTGAGCTGCTCTACCTGTATGGATTTTTTTTTTTAGAGGAAGCATTTCATTTTAGGAAACCCAAATTAGGTTATAGACACTTTGAGTACTTCTTTAGAATTCACTGTGTGTGTTGGAGGGGAAATATGGACAGCAACATCGATCGCTTGGGACTTGGTTGGTTCCTGCTACCAAAATAAACTAGTGAATAAAATACAATCTGTAAGTGGAAATAACTAGTTACCAGACTGTTCAGTTAAAATGGGAGGGTCTAAAATACACAGCAAGATGGATGGATAAACCTGTTTTTTTGACAAGATGCTGCTATTGATAAATCAACCCTTTCTTACAGCTGAGGGTCAGGGAGAGCTGAGGTTCTCCGAGAACGGAAATTCTGCTGGAGTTAGCTCAGGGGGAGAAACTGTCCACGTTCAAGCCATTGTTTCAGACCTGTGGACAATTTTTTTTTTAATTTTAATTTTTTTAATTTTTTGGCTTTGGTCAAAAGGAAGCTCCAATTTGCCCAGCAGACAGCTCTCTCTGTGCATGACAGGCTAGTGCCCTGGGAGGCTGGTTGGGCAGCTCCCCTTTCCACCTTCAGCCAGCCCCTGAGAATGTTTGAAAAGATAAGCGGAAAAAAAAGCCAACCCCTTTTCAAGGGGCTGGAGCAGCCTAGTAGTTGCTAGGCAAGTTAAAGTAATTCAGTGTCCTTGCCAAACGTCTGCCATGCACACGGAACTTTGAGGGAAGGGGAGTGAGATGGTGGTGCTTGTTGGTTGCCATAGGAATGTTTCCCTGATTGGAACAAGACCACAGAGTGGGGAGAGCAAGACGCCAGCCTCCACGCGCTTTCTGCCTGGGCATGGGAGCCCAGAGTGGGTGGTGGAGCAGAGGTAAGCTGGGGAAGGAAGGCGTGGAGCCCACGGTGCTCCTGGGACAGGGGTGGGGCAGTGTGTGAGGACAGGGCATCCTGCAAAGAGGCGAAGGGCCTGAGCAGATGAGATCCTAAACGCCATGTGAATTTAAAAATCGGGGGAGGAGAGTGAGTGGCTAAACTCAGGGAGATTATGTGATGGGGACTTTCAGGGAGAATTCCAATTAGATTCTGGAATAAACCCAGATTTAAAATGGATGGAGACTTAAAATAGTGTAATTTAGTGGGGGAAAAAAATACTTAGTTTGAAGGTAGGTATTCTCTATTTATGTAAATATTATGTTGGAGCATGTCATTATTTTAGTTCCTAAAGCAAAGGTGGTAATTAAAGATGTGTTAATGAATGACACTGCTGTATTGATCAAGTGCTGATTCACAGGTGGAAAATAACGCACAGTTGACCAGATAGTGGGCTGCTGAGATGAAACCTTAATGAGACCCTCTGACCCGGGCTCACTCCCATTAGCATCGGATGGCAGTTTCCAGAATGACACCCTAGGATCTGAGTAGACAGGAACAGTTGGAACGTTGAGTGTGTTAATTTAACTTCTCTGTAACTAATCAATTACCCAGATCTGAAAATGGGAGGTGATAGCCTCCCGTCATCTCCCTAGAGTGTTGTGAGCATGAGTGCCATCTCACTTGAACACAGTTTCTGGAGGGTAGTGTAAGATCCTAGGTGCAGAGGGTGATGGTGGCTGTCAGAACGATTCAGGCCAAAGGTTTTCAATGTTTGAGGTCACAATCTTCGGGGAAACTGTGTTGAACAGAGTTTTACTTGCACATAAGAAGTATGTATGAATTTGTTATTGCTTGCCTTATATTTGATTCATGTTCAGAGGGTATTTAAAATTGTTTCTTCTTTGGAGTATGAATGCAGTATTAGGATTATTTATCACTTTCTTTTATTATGGTTTCTTTTTTAGAGTCCTATAAAAAAAAGACTAAAGGGGCATGATATTTATTCTCAAATATTTAAATTCTGGTGATGCACACATAGAAAGACTGCCACAGGACTCAGATTAGAGGTCTCTGTTGTTTGTTTCAGGGTTCAGTCAGTTTTTCTGGTCTGGAACCCTAGCGTCATTTTTACTTTGGAATTTATCAGAAGCTGACTGATTGGCATCAGTTACCTAATTGGAGGCAGATTTGCAAACCAAATGCAAAATTTTTATTTACTGGTAGAGTGTATTCTATTAAGAAAGACTATCCTTGGGCTTTTCAGATGGTGTACCCTAGGGTGAGTTTGTAAGAAGCTAAAATATGCAGTAGTTGTAATCTTTAAAAAAGAACGTAGCAGGACACAGTCGTGTACTCCCAGCTACTTGAGAGGCCGAATCAGGAGGATTGAAAGTTTGAGGCTAGCCTTGGTAACTTATAAGAACCTGTCTCAAAAAAAAAAAGGTTGGGGATATAAGATAGTACCCTGGGTTCAATCTCTAGTACCACAAAGAAAAAAAGAATTCTTATCTAGACCCTCTAGAGCAACTCTGTCCAATGAAAGTGTATTGTGAACCTCGACTTTGAGCCTCAATATGAGTCCATATCTAAAATTTAACTTTAATTAAAATTAGGTAAAGTTGAACATTTAAAATGAAGTTCGGTTTGTTGGTCACACCAGCCAGTGGCCACTGTGGTGGACAGCACAAACAGTGCTGCTCTTCTTTAGGCTGTGGACTTGACTCCCCATAGCTCAGACGGAGAGCTCCTGTGGGAACCCTTTGAGAGACAGAACCTCATTTTCTGAGTGAGGGACTACAGGCAAGTTTACGCCCCGAAGAGGAAATTTCGAATTCAAGCCAAATTAGAACATGCCTGGCGAGGAGCTATCTGCTGGTGGACCTCTCTCCACCCGTGTTCCCAAATACACCCCTCATTGTCTTCCCAACAGATAAAAACAGGCCACCCTTGATGGTCAGCCTCCCTCATCCTCCTCTGGGGCTGCCTCATTTCCATGACATCAGTGCCCTTCCTGGATGGAGAGCCCCTTTATCTCTCTCATTGTTTCAGTTTCCACAGTTGGCTCTAATTGCTGTTTTACCTTAGTGGAGCATTCAAATGTTCAAATTCCAGTTTAGCCCTTCATGAAGATCATCTCTGTCAAGGTCAAATGTGGTGGACTTAAGTGAATTTGAAAAAGAAAAAAAAAAATGTCTTCCTTTACTCCTGGGTCCAGAGTTGTATGATACCTTGCCCAGAAAAAACCTGACTTGCCATTCACCTATGTAAGTAGCTTTTGGGAGGCAAATCAGGGTTCTTCAATATAGTTACGCTGTGGTCGGTTTTTCTATATGGAAGAAACATCTCTGGTCCTTAGATAGGAAGCATGAAGAAGTCCTTACATCAGGTGGGTAGATAGGGAGTGACTTGGAAAGTGAAAACTGTCCGTACGTTCCAGAATTTTTGACCTGCACATTGCTTGGGTCTGACACAGGTTTGACTCATGGTATAATAGTGACCCTGGTCATCGGTAGATCGGTAGATGATAGAGCACAGAAGTCTATTATTTCCTATTGGGTATCTGCCATTTGCAAGGGACAGCACTAAGGTTAGTATTAAAATTCATCCTCCATGTCCTGGAATGTGTCAAGTTTGAAAAGCGCTTACGGGGCTCTTCCAGGTCTGGAGAATGAGAACCTTGGCATTGGGATGGGCTCTTGTCCAAGGCAGTAACCAGTCCTTTCTCCCTTGGCAAGGGGCTAGTTTGGAAATTGGGAATAAATACCAACCTGTTGAATCAACCTGTTTTAATCTGAGTAGGAAAGTACTTCTTTCTCATTACCACCAAACCAAACCACTTTAAAGCCAGTTGTGGCTTCGTAGAATAAGTGGCAGTTGTCAGCCTGGAAACCTTGGATGCCAACCCCAAGTCTGTCTGCTTTGAGGAGTATGATGTCAGGAAAGCCCTTGAATTGTTCTGGGCCTTGTTTCTCACCTGTCGGCTGAGGATATTACACCGAGTGATCTTGAAATCACAAATGAAATCTGCAAAGCCACTTCTAACATCTCATGGTAAGTGGGTAGCAGGACTCTGATTCTAGAGTTTCCTGCTTTGCTGACCCCCAAGGACCTTCACTGTGCACTTAGAGGCTGAGCGTGAACCAAGTAGAAGAATCGAGGAGGATGACCGGTTCTCTCTGCCTTCATGATACCTTTGATTTAGTCTGCTTCTATTTTGAGGTTGCTTTTTGAACCTCTAAAACCCACAGGTTACCTATCATTTTGTTTTGTTTTGTTTCTCCTTGACATTCCTCCTTAATGTAGCAGGTCAATAATCAGCTCAGATATCTCTATAACATAAAGCTCCCCAGTGACCTCGGAGTGAAAACAAACAAAAACTAGTTCTTTGCTGATTGACTACATGGTAACCAGAGAAAAAGTGGTAGCTGAAATGCAATGTTAAATTGTCTTCCAAATTTTTGCCATTATAACAACAACTACGATAAAGTGATGCAAAACAGGGCTCTTGGAGTTGCCCTTGTTGATATTCCTGATGCAGGTTGGGGGCCCACTTCCCTGTGCTGGATCATCACACAGGTGGGTGCTGGGCCAGATGTCTTGAGAAGGCTTCCTTTAGCTGGGGGAGATCCAGATCCTGCATATTCCTTTAGCCTTTCATCTACCAAAAAAGTCAGGGATAACAAGGAAAGGAAAGTTGTGATTGCCTATTATTTATATATATATATATATATATACCTGTTATGTTAAATAATTCACATAGAGTGGCTTATTTAATTCCATAACCACCCTGCAAGATAGGTAGGTATTTGTCCTATTTTACAGATCCATAAAAGCAAAATTATATGGCTTGTTTGAGGCCACACAATACATAATTGAGCAGGAATTTTACTTAACTCTAAAATCTGGTTACTTTCTGGCTGACATCAAGTAGTATATGGCAATATGTAAACCCCAGTGATATCATTTTGGTTCTACTTTATTTGAAGATCCCCAAGGTAACCCTGTAGATACCAACATAAATAGACTAAAATGAAAGTAGATACAGTAATTGAGTAAATTTTCTTGGTAAGCAGAGGTTATTAACCTGCAGCTCAGACATCCTTTGAAAATATTAAAAACAAAAATACCAGAGAAGCTTTTTTTTGTAAATAATGGATTTATAAGCATATTCACTCAGCAGCATTGTTGGTTGGTGGAAAAATGTACTTGAATTCTAAAATCGAATTCAATTTTCAGGGATGCTGCTTGCTTCTTTTGGGGTGAAACACAGTGCAATCATTTTGGTTTTTAAAGAAGCCATACTGTTTGAACTGGTAGTTCTCATTCTTTTACCCTTTGGGCAGATGGGGTTTGCCATTTTCATTCAGTGTCCTCCACACAGATATGGCAGTTGATCTAGTTATCTGCTGCTGCATAGCCAACCACTCCAACACTTTGTGTCCTAAAGCAACTGGCCCTGTTTGTTTGGCTCATGAATCTACAGTCTGGCCAGGGCCCAGTGGAGACAGCTCCTCTCTGCTCCACTCAGCTCCATTCAGCATCAGCAGGGGGCTGGCAGGCGGGGGATGGAATCATCTTCAGTTAGCCCATGGATGTCTGGACCCTGGACTGGGAACACTAGAGCAGCTGGAATCCTCAGGCATCTCTTTGTGTTCTCTCCAAATGCCAGCTTCAGGGTAGCCCAACACTGCCGCACTACCTGTCCCAAGAGAGAGAAAGCCAGGCAGGAAACTTGTCATCTTTTGTGACCCAGCCTAGGAAATCACACAGCATCACTCCTCTGCAGTCAATTCACTGAAGCACTTCCAGAGGCCATCCGGGTTCAATGGGAGTGGAAATGCATTCCATTTCTTAGTAGGGAATTGGAAAGTTTCTGGGAAAACCTTGCAGTAGCCATTTTTGGAAAATACAGACTGCCACAGAGATGAGCCAGGCTGCAGGTTATATGGTAGAAACCAGATGTCTCTCTCCCACCCAGGGGAGCGTGTTGGCAAGCAAATGGAATATGACTTATTCCACTATAATTTAACCCACCATAATTTACACTTTTCAAAAAAAAAAAAAAGGTAAATCACTCTATTTACTGTTAAAAACAAATTGCTTGTGAAACACCAGTGGGTGAGCTGGGACTGACCCTATATTTTTCGTCACTTTTGAGCTGATTCTTCTTTTGTATTCCTGAACTGGGATCCAATTTTAGATTCTGTGCTTTGTGTGTGGAGGTAAGCAGCTGAGTATTTAGGTAAACAGCCTCACGTTAGAAACCTTTCCATTTAACACTAAAAAGTGAAGATGAGAACACTTACCATTGAATGTTTCCTGAAAGGTTGGTTCCTGAGTTTTATAGCAGCTGCTGTCACCTCTTCTAGAAAGGAAATGATTGTTCAAGGCACATTTCTCGAGGTTTACAAAAGCAGTTTCTTCTGTCAACCTCTATTTCTAAAACATGGGAATTCCGTGGGATGGCACAACAGGCTTAGGGACTTTGGGCATTAATTAGGTTAAGTTTGTTCTAGACCTTTTTTTTATATTTTTATTTGTGCATTATAATGACCCAGAATAGTATAGAGTTCATTGTGACATATTCATACATGCATATAACATAATTTGCTCTATTTTGTTCCCTAGTACCTTCCCTTTTCTTCTCTTCTCTTCCTTCTTTCCCCTCTTCCCCTTCCTCTATTCTACTAGTATCCCTTCTATTTATTTTTAATTGTTGCATCATAATCATCACAATTATACATAAAATGGGACTTATTGTGATATGTTCATACAGGCACATAACATAATCAGTACATTTCATTCCTAGTTCCTACCTTTTCCCTTCCATCCTCCTCCCATTCCCCTTTCATCCCCCTTCCCCCCTTGATCCTCCCTACTAGTCTCTTATATTTTTGTGAGATGCTCTTTTTTGGTGGGGGGCAGTACTGGGGATTGAACCTAGGGGCTCCTACCACTGAGATGCATCCTTAGCCCTCTTTTTAAATTTTGATATAGGGTCTCACTAAGTTATCTAGGCTGTCCCTGAACTTGTGATCCTCCTGCCTTTGCCTCCCTAGTTGCTGGGCTAACAGGCATGCACCACCAAACCCAGCTATGGGATGCATTTTTTATTCCTTTTTTTCTCTCTAGCTTCTGCTTATGAGAGGAGACATTTGGCCTTTGACTTTCTGAGTCTGGCTTATTTCACTTAGCATGATGTTCTCCAGTTCCATTCATTACCTGCAAATGACATAATTTCATTCTTCTGTGGCTGAGTAGAACTCCATTATGTGTGTATCCCATATTTTCTTTATCCATTCATCTGTTGATGGATACGAAGGTGGGTTTCATAACTTAGCCATTATAAATTGTGCTGTTATAAACATTGCTATGCATGTATGCTAATTTAGTTCTTTTGGATAAATACTAAGTGGAATAGCTGGCTCATAAGGTAGTTCCATTCCTAATCTTTTGAGGAATCTCCATACTGACTTCCACAGTGGTTGTAACTAATTTGCAGTCCCACCAACAATGTGCAATTATTCCTTTCTCCCCATATCCTTGTCAGCATTCCTTATTTTTATATTTTTGATACTTGCCATTTTCTAACTGTAGTGAGATGAAATCTGGATATAGTTTTCACTGCTAGGGATGTTGAACATTTTTTCATATATGTGTTGGCCATTTGCATTTCTTCTTTTGGGAAATGTTGTTTAGTCCATTTGCCCATTCATTGACTGGGTTATTCCTCATTTGTGTTAAGTTTTATGAGTTATTTATATATTCTGGGTATTAATCCTTTATCAAAAGAGTAGCTAGCAAAGATTTTCTCCCATTCTGTAGGCTCTCTCTTCACATTCTTTTTCCTTTGCTGTGCAGAAGCTTTCTAATTTAATACCATCCCACTTTTTGATTTTTTGTTTTATTTCTTGTGTTTTAGGAGTTCTATTAAGGAAATTGATGCCTATTCCTATATGTTAGAGTGTTGACCCTATGTTTTCTTCTCGCAGTTGCCAAGCTTCTGGTCTAATTCCTAGGACTTTGATCCACTTTGAATTGACTTTTGTGCAGAGTGAGAAATAGGGACCTAGTTTTGTTCTTTTACTTATCTTATCCATTTTCTCAGCACTATTTGTTAAAAAGCCTGTTTTCGCTCCAACATGTTTTTGGCACTTAGTCAAAGGATCAGATGACTGTATCTGTGTGGGTGGCTCTCTGTGTCTTCTATTCCATTGCTCTAAATGCCTGTCTTTATACCAATATCATGCTGTTTGTTTCACTATCACTCCGTAGTATAATTTGAGGTCAGGAATTGGGATACCTCCAGCCTTGTTCTTATTGCTCAGAATTCCTCTAATTATGGATCTTTTACTTGTTCATATGCATTTTGGGACTGTTTTTCTATAGTTCTGTGAAGAATGTCATTGGTATTTTGATGGGAATTGCATTGAATCTGTAGTGACCCTATTAGCTATTAATTCTACCTATCCAAGAACATGGGAAGTCTTTTCATCTTCTAATGCCTTCTCTGACTTCTTTCTTTACAATTCTATAATTTTCATTATAGATTCACCACCTTGGTTATTAGATTTATTCCCAGGTATTTTATTTTATTGGGACTGTTGTGAAAGGAATTGTTTTCCTGATTTCTTTTTCAGTGTGTGCATAATTGGTATATAGCAAAGATATTGATTTTTTTAAAGTTTTTGGTTATAGATAGACACAATGCCTTTATTTCATTTATTTATTTTTATGTGGTGCTGATGCTAGAACCCAGTGCCTCCATTTAAAAGAAATATAAAATGTATAAATAATGCTTGAAGAGTTTAAAACCTGAACGCTTACATGCATTCTACCCAAGTTAAGGAGTGAGCCATCACCTTTCCCACATCTCTGCCATAGGTCAAACCTTCCTCTATGTCAATCATCATCCCACTTCTTCATAGTAATACTATCTATGTGGTGAAATCCTCATGTTGTTGTTGTTGGTACTAGAGATTGATCCCAGGGGCACTTAACCACTGAGCCACTTTCCTACCCTTTTATATTTTATTTTGATACAGGGTCTCACTAAGTTGTTTAGGGCCTCGCTCATTAAGTTGCTGAGGCTGACTTTAAACTCAAAATCCTCTTGCCTCAAGACTCCCAGGTTGCTGGGATTACAGGTGTGTACCACCATGCCCATCAATTTTTAAAATTTATGTCTTTTGGGGATGTGGGATGTGGCTGGGGATGTGGCTCAAGCGGTAGCATGCTCGCATGGCATGCACGAGGCGCTGTGTTCAATCCTCAGCACCACGTAAAAGTAAAATAAAGATGTGTCCACCAAAAACTAAAAAATAATTAAAAAATTATGTCTTTTATTATACAGTGCCTTTCAATTAAATTAAAAACATTTCAGATTTTGATTTGTAACTCAATAGTAGAGCATGTGAGTTCAATTTGCAGTACCAACCAACCAACAATAAAATACAACAAAAAAACCCACATTTTATATAAAGAGTTTTGCACATTTTTAAAAATTCATTCCTAAATAGTTTATATTTTTGTTGCTATTGATAATGGTATCTTTAATTACTTAATTATAGATTAACATGCAATCGTATTTAGATGTATATGAAACAAGTGAATTTCAAGTTTAGACCTGGGTCCTGTGCCCCAAAATCTCATGTATATGTAAATTTTTGAAAATCTGAAATACAGAAATCTAAGTATTGGATAATCTGTATAATAATTTATCTTCTTTTATAGCTGCCTTTATATTTTTTTGCATCTTTGTTTCTTTGTCTTATCTGTATGTCCTGGCCAGGTTCTCCAGGACAATGTTGAATAGACGTGGTGATAGCTTGTACCCTCCTCTCATTTCTGACTTTAAAAGAAGCTTTTAAAAACTATTTTTATAATTGAGTTTATAACTTTTTGTAGGGGTTTCTTTGTTTTGGTATATCCACTCTATCAGATCAAGGAAATTCTTTTCTTAGTTTACTGAGTTTTTACAATCGTGAGTGAATGTTGAATTTCATCAAATATTTTTCTATACTAATGATTTGATCATATAATTATGACTTCTCTTTTATTATTGAGATGAATTACATGAACCAGTTTTCTGATAAACGAGCTTTTGATTCCCATGATAAACCCAGTTTGGCCACTGTCCAGTTTTATTTACTAATAATCTGTTTAGTCATTATGTGTGTGGTGACCTGCAGTGTTGCTTTTTCTGCTCAGACTCAAGACAGATCAAGGTCGCACAAGAGCAGGGAGTGTTCTTTCTCTGTGTCCAGAGTGGAAGAGTAAGACTAGAATTTCTGTTCTACCATTGTGGCATAGAATTTGCTAATATGAAAAGGAAAAGCTGTCTGAACCTAGTGGTTTCTTCGTGAAAATTTCTTAAAATGAGAGTTCAATTTACTTAAAGGGCCTGGGACTGTTCAAGCTTTCTGTTTCGTAAGTCATTTGGTAAGTTATCTTTTTTCTATATATTTATCCATTTCATCTAAGGGCTAAAGTTTAAAATATCTTTGTTTATTAGTTGTAGCTTTTATAGTTATATTTTTCTTATTAAGTCCTATGATTACTCATGTGAGCTCTTTTTCCTTGACTTATGATACCAGAGGTTTGTCTTTGTTTCTTAGTTTTTACCCAAACCCAGTATTGGGTTCATTCATATATTCAATGAATATAAATAAATATTATATATTTATTTGTCTTCAATTTCTTTTTCCCATATTTTTATTTGTGTATTGTAATGGTACGTTAATGGTGAGATTCATTGTTACATACTCACGTGTGCACACAATATAACATATAATTTCTTATTCTTATTTTCTTCTCTACCTTCTTAAACTGGAGGCTCACCTCATTAATTTTGTGTTTTTCTTCTTTTCAAGTCTGAAGTTTATAGCTTCAGATGTTGATATTAGAAATAAAGTTATTGTGTCCACTTAAAACTAAAAAATAAATATTAAAAAAAAGAAAAAATTCAAAATTTTTGTTTTCCCATCAATTTCTAATTATTTTCCTTTCTGCCTTCTTAAATTGAGGCCTATCTACCTCATTAATTTTGAATTTTTCTTCTTTTCTAATATAAACATGTTAGGTTATAACTTCCTTCTAAATACTGATTTAACTCCATTCCTCAAGTTTTCATATGAGAATTTATTCAGTTCTAAGAATGTTCTAGTTTTAATTTTGAATTAATTTTGGGCTAATAGTTATTTTGTAATGTTTGTGTGTATGGTTAAATAGGTGTGGGAATTTTCTAGTTGTCTTTCTTAAATTTTTGTTTTAACTGACTACAGTTGTGTATATTTGCAGTATACAACATGATTCTTTAAAGCAAATGTACATTGTGGAATGGCTAAATTGAGTGTATTAACATACTTTACCTCACATTCATTTTTTTGTTGTGTGTGTGTGTGGTAAGAACACTTAAAATCTGCTCTCGATGATATTTAAGAATACACCACATTGTTATTAATTATAGTTCCATATTGTACAATAGATCTTGTGAACTTACTCTTCCTGTTACACTGAAAGTTTTTTTTAAATTTATTTATTTTTTACATACATGATAATAGTGGAATGCATTACCCTCATTATTACCCATTTGCAGCACAAGTTTTCATAATTCTGTATATAAAGTATGTTCATGCCAAATTATGCCATTATACATGTACTCTTTTTTTTCTACTTACAATTGTTAATATACATATATACCACAATTTTTCATACCTCTGTATACAAAGTATGTCTCTTCATACCTATATTTTGTATACTGATACACTGAAAGTTTGTATCCTTTGGATAACATCTCCCCACACCCTACAACCCAGCCAACCCCTGAAAACCACCATTCTACTCATGCTCAATAATTGAACATATAGGTGAAATCATATGGCACTTGTCTTTCTACGTCTGGCTCATTTCACTTACCCGAACATCTTCTACTCCATCCAAGTTGTCACATATGACACAATTTCCTTCTTTTTTTTCAGGCCCAATAGTATTCCATTATGTATTTTATACCACATTTCTTTGTCCATTATAGTTATATTTTAAAAATATTTCTAATTTCTAAATGCATCATTAAAAGTACATTATCTTTCATTCCAGCTCTTTGTAATTTTCTGAGGCTATTTCTATAACCTTTTCAGTTTTTAGAATTGTTTAGTATTTCACTAATTGCTGTATTCAATATTCTTTGTATATTTTATGTATTTAAAATCTATTATTGTCTTCTCTATCCTTACTAACATTTTATCTTCTGTCAACTACTAGGAGTGATGTACTGCAGTTTTCCTCTTGTTGACGGTCTGTTTTTTCTAGTTGGCATGTGTGATACAAGGAAAACATATTTGGTCTCTGCCCTCAGATCCTGATAACAGAACTCCTAAAACACTTGTAATTTCCAAAAAAAAAAAAATGGGGTGGTAGGAGTGTGTTTTGTTTTAACATTTGGTCTTTGACCTTGGTTCCTGGCACAGAGCTTCTAAAATCTTTGTAATTTCCTGAGCAATAGGGATGGTGGGAGCATCTGACAGGAGCTCCTAAATCCCATGGAATTTCCTGGGCGATAGGAGTGTCTTTTATCTAATAAGGCAACTCTGGATGGGTTTCTGGATAGCTTCAGGATGTCAGCTGTTCACCAGAAAGACTAAGCAGTGATTAGAAGCTTGGAACTTCCAGCCCCCCTCCCTGACTCTAGAGAGGAGAGAGGGGCTGGGGATTGAGACAGCAGTTAATCATGCACATGTGATGAAGCCTCCTTAAAAGCTTCTGTCATGGTGAACACATCAGTGCGGGCAAACTCAAGGAAGGCATGGACATCTCCCCCTCACGCTCTCCCTCTCCTTGCCCTATGCATCATTTCCATTTTGGCCCTTCCTAAGTTGAATCCTTTCTAATAAACCGATAAGTCTAAGAAAAGTGCCTTCCTGAGTTCTGGGAGCCTTTCTGGCACAGTACCAAATCAGAAGAGGGGATCCATCGTGGGAATATCAGGGTGATAGCTGGTTGTCAGAAGTACAGGCTGTGATTGGCATCTGAAGCAGAGAGTCTATGGGATCTGACACTAACTCTCAGTAGACAGTGTCAGAGGTGAACAGAATCAAAGGATACTCAGTTGTTGTCCACGGGTAATTGGAGAACTGATTGAGGTGGAAAAAACTCACACATGGGAGTAAGTGTTGTGAGAGTCTAGGAAATGGTTTTCTCCCCTTAACTGTGTCAATTTTTGATTTGCATATTTTGAGGTAATATTAATGGTCGCATACAGATTTAGAATTCTTTTTCCATGTTTTAGGTGAGCCTTCCAAGCAACATATATTTTTTTAATTCATTCTAGAAATATTTACCTTTAATTGGATATTAGAGTCCAGTTGCATTTCTATTTTTAGGTTCTTTATCACCCTTTTATATTTTTCTTTATTGATGTTTTCTATTTTAGCCTCTCTTTTTGCTGTCTTCTAAATTGATAATTCTTTTTCTCCTCATTTCGATTTCTCCCCATCCTTATTTGGAGGTCATGTGCTTTGTGCCTGCTCCCATGGAAGCTGCTGTTACTATTGGAACACACAGGCTGTTCTGGAATAATCCACCCTGGTGTCTGAGAACCAGCCCCAAGGGCCCATGAGACCAGAAAGGAGAGGCAGATGGGCCTAGACTGCACCGAATGCAGTTTTGGGGGAACTTAGTGACAGAAAGCATGGTCCTTGGAAGCAGCAAGACCAAAGTGGATCCTGCAATTTGGGCTAGAAGGAAAGGAATATATATTGGTTAGGACAAAAGTGACTTCTGGCTGGTCAGAATATCCCTTGTGTATCTTAATAACAAAAAGTCAGGCACATTTCTGGCACCAGGGGCCGAAAAGTTCCACATACCTCTCTAATGCTTTTGTCATGGTGAACACATCAGTGCTGAGGTGTTGTAGATGTTACAGTTACACAACTGCAGTGTAACTGGTGTACAGAGTTAGAGGTTGGGATCAAGGGTGAGCACACAGGGAGGAGTGCACAGGGAAGGAGCGGGAAGAGGCATCTTAGGAGAAACTAAAGTGCACATGAAAGGAAGGGAGTAGACTGCCAGTGTGTGCCTTGGATGCTCATCAGCTCCCCAGGCTGGAACTTAAGTGAGGTTGGTGGCAGATGGAGCTGGAGAGGTCACTTGGCTGGCGAGTTGTAGAGAGCCTTAAATACCAAAGTGAAGGCAACAGAGAACGGGGGTGGGAATTAAGCAGGGAGTGTGTGTGTGTGTGTGTGTGTGTGTGTGTGTGTGTGAGAGAGAGAGAGAGAGAGAGAGAGAGAGAGAGAGAGAGAGAGAGATGCGTTATTTAGGAGTAAAACATGTGACTGCGTGGAGGGCCATGAGCAATTGTCACCTAGGATGGCACTGAATAACTAGGCCAGGGCAAAACAAGGGTAATGAAGAGAAGAGATGAGAATTTAAGAGACGTTTACAAGGTTAAATCTTTTTTTTTATTGGTTGTTCAAAACATTATAAAGCTCTTGACATATCATATTTCATATATTAGATTCAAGTTGGTTATGAACTCCCAATTTTACCCCAAATACAGATTGCAGAATCACATCGGTTACACATCCACATTTTTACATAATGCCCTATTAGTAACTGTTGTATTCTGCTACCTTTCCTATCCTCTACCATCCCCCCTCCCTCCCCTCCCATCTTCTCTCTCTACCCCATCCACTGTAATTCATTTCTCTCCTTGTTTATTTTCCCATTCCCCTCACAACCTCTTATATGTAATTTTGTATAACAATGAGGGTCTCCCTCCATTACCATGCAATTTCCCTTTTCTCTCCCTTTCCATCCCACCTCATGTATCTGTTTAATGTTAATCTTTTCTTCCTGCTCTTCCTCCCTGCTCTGTTCTTAGTTGCTCTCATTATATCAAAGAAGACATTTGGTATTTGTTTTTTAGGGATTGGCTAGCTTCACTAAGCATAATCTGCTCTAGTGCCATCCATTTCCCTGCAAATTCTATGATTTTGTCATTTTTTAGTGCTGCATAATACTCCATGGTGTATAAATGCCACATAAATCTTAATAGCAGATTTAAGGCAGAGAGAAGTGGGGGATGTACTCCAGGGACTGATTAAGAGGACGGCCAGATCCAAACACAGGAGGGAATGTTTATGTTTGGGACTGAAGAAAAGGTGCCACTTGGGAGAGAGAGAGAATGAATCCAGTTGGTAACAAAACTTTTGATGTGTTTTCAGGACGAACAGTGGACTGGTTTTAGAAGAATCGATATTTAAAAAATCAGGGACCTCTTAAATCAAGATGCTGCATTTTCTGGTAATACTTGGTTGTGGTCATGACTGCTTTTCTTTCCTTGACTTTCTGAATTAGAAAAAAAGAACTCTGCTTTCAAGATGCAAAGGGTCTATTTTCAGCAGTAAATAAGCATAATTAACTGTTGGATTTCAATTACCTTCTAGGTCAGGAATTTCAAATGTAGTGCTGCCTTCGCTGTTGCTGCTGAACACTGACTGCTCTGAACTGGGGAGACCTCTCGTCTGGGGGGGTCTGTTTTTGTCTTAGTTCTGTTCTCAAACTGCCAGATACATTTGAGAATATCTACCTGGTATGACAGGAGCCAAAGAAAAGAAGGAAGACAAGGGAGGAGGGGAAGGGAAACAAATCCTTCATGTAATTAAAAAAGTATTTGCAGGGCTTATTCTTCCTACCTGCTGTTTTGTAGCTAGCAAGATCAGATCCCCCCACAGAGGTTGCCTCCTGGCTTGTGAGCCCAGAGGAGGGCTTTCCTTTTGATGCATGGGTCATGTAATAATTGCAATGGGCACTGCTGAGAGCGACCAGGGGGAGTGTCCCCACCAGGGTGTGTGTGGAACAGCTTTGCCAGCAGGTATAATCAGTCAGCCTGAAACTTGAACAGGACTCACTCCTGGAGTGTTCTAGCTGGAAGAGGATCCCATCACCTCCAGGCATCTCTTGATAGAGGAAAAGGAGCTGGCAGGCAGAGGGGAGGGGGTTGGCACCTTGTACCGTAAAGTGTTGTGTTTTTAAAAAATATTTTTTAATTGTCGATGTACCTTTATTTTTTATTTATTTATATGTGGTGCTGGGATCGAACTCAGTGCCTCACACATGCTAGGCAAGTGCTCTGCACCTGAACCCACAACCAGAGCCCTGCATAAAGTGGTTTTTATTCCATAAAGTGGGGAGAGATGTATTCTGCCAGCAGCCTTGTGATCTGAAGCAATCCCCAGTCTCTTTAGGTTGGTGATGAGGGCCCATGGAGGCCCTGATGTGTGTGGATCAGCTGCTGTGAAACTGTCGGATCAAGAAGTAACTCAGGGCTGGGGCTCTAGCTCAGTGGCAGAGCATTTGCCTAGCATGTGTGAAACACTGGGTTCCATCTTCAGCATCACATAAAAATAAAAAAAATAAAGGCATTCTGTCCATCTATAACTACAAAAGATTAAAAAAAAATGTAGCAGAAGGAAAATTGGCAAGTGAAAGGGTATCATACCAACCCAGCAGAAAAGTAGAACTTGAGGTTTTCAATTGCAAAAGGAGACCTGAAACCGTTGCCGGTGTAGTTGGACTTTACAGTAAGAGCAAGAAGACGTGTCCCTCCATCTGCATGGAATCGATGTTGATCGCTGTTCGCTATTTGCACCTGCCTCTGGCAAGGCACTAAGAAAAGCCAGTCACACGTGTAAACACGTGTGAACAACTCTGGGTGTTTTAACCAAAATTTCCTCATTTAGTCTGTTGTGCAGTTAAGGAAACTGAGATGCTCAGAGAGACTAAGGAGGCTGCCCGTGGCCCCTGAGCAGGTGTGTTAGGGCCACGGTTCAAACCTGGATTAGAACTGCTGACAAAATCCATAGCACACTGCCTCCAGTACTTTCCTCATTGGAGAGAACAGGTGTGGTCTCCATGATGAATTCATCTCACGCAGGTGACTGTTCTTCCACGCCTGCCCAGGTCCCCAGGTGCTGTCTGTCTTGGAGAAAAACACCTGAGGAAGGAAGGGGTGGCCCCCGGCACAGCAGCCAGCCCTGTTTACAGCTTTTACTTTGAACTCTTTCTTGAATTTCTGTTGGGTCATTTGTCAGCGATGTTTTTAAACTAGTACATTTTTTGGCTGTCCTTATCACAAGGACAATTACACAAGGTTCTGACCAGCAAAGATGTCAGTTGTCTAAACACGGGGATTTGTTCCTTCTTTTTCCTAGTGATTTAAAATTGACTGGCCGCCAAGAAAGAACCAAATGTCAAGCTATCAGGAAAGGCAGGAACATGTAAAGATTGTCTTGGGAGCAGGTTTGCTTGGTGCCAACCTGCAGAGGCTTTCTGCATCCTTCAAAGCTTGGGAATACCGAGCCTTTGATGCACACGGAATGTTCTGGTGTCTCCAATGGATCTTACAGTCACACCAGCTTGAGCCAGCAGAATTTACAATAAGATGGCTCCACGACACCAATGAGTAGCCTTTCATGATGGAAAGAAGCCTGTGTTGTACAGATGAAAATATTCATAATTAATGGTTTGGGATCGTAATGGGAATCGGAGCTTATGTCTATGACATGGTCATTGCCCCATAGATTTATAGGTACCCAATTAAAAGAGTAGGTTATTTTGGGCACAGGCTGTCACCTTCGCTGCAAATAAAATGAAAAGCCAGAACTAGTTGTCGGGAATCATGAGAAGGTGGAGCAGAAAGTGAGAGGAGAGTAAAGGGCACACCCCAGGAGGGCATTCATGGGACAGAGGTGGAGTTTCCCTCCTGCCTGACAACCCACAGGAATGACTTCCTAGAGTCCATATTATTCTCTTCTTTAAAAGACTTCAAGGAAAAAAAGGAGTAGTACAAGGGAAGGGTGACTACATATAAGACCAAGATTGAAGAAGAGCCTATGTCTTTGCTTCAGTCAGTTCAAACTTAACCAATTTTTGGTTGTTCATTTTATGCTACGTTTTTGCAGGTAAATGGATTTTGGCAAAGCTCCAGGACCCATTTTTACTAACTTCTGATGGTAGTTGTGTAACTTTTTAAATCTCATGTTCTTAAAGTCCTTAAGGGGTTTAGTTTTCCTGTCTGAAATGAAAGAGATAATGTCAACAACCTGTAATGTTGTATATGGGGTGACCACAGAGGTGAGAACATAAGGAGTTCAGTTATAGTGTGATGTACCAGACATGCACCGATTAGGGGAAATCTGCTGAGAATGAGCAGCTCACTAAGACAGGGCTGAGGAGAGACTGAGACATACATCCTTGCAAACATTTAGTGACTTAATGACTAAGAGCTCTTGCAAAGGCTGCCATTGGGTGGTTTCCTTCTCTGGATTCTCCTATTAAGTTTCTGACTGGTCTGCCATTTGTGCTTATCTCAACTAATATCAAGAGCTAGACTAGTCTGGACATTAGTCTCTCCTGATTGTTTTCAACTGAGCTCTCTATTGTTTCTGACAGTGTCCTGGGAGTGTGGTTTACCATGCCCTGCTCCAGATAAAATCATCCTTCTCCAACAGGGTAGCCCATCTGCCCATCTCATGGTCTTTATTCACCCACTAGAGCTGGAGTGGAGAGGAGATAGCAGATAGGAGCAGTCCCACACTAAAATGTCACAGACTCCCCCACTAATACTGAGATTCAGTAGAGTTTCTTGAATAAATTCTAATCAGTTTGTAGTATGCCTTTGGTCAATTTCCAGAATCTTTAAAAGTTTGTTTTGACAGCTTTCATCCAATTTTATCATTGGCTCTTGGGGAAACGATTTGCTAAGCGACTCACTCAGCCATTCTGGAAATCCCACCCATTCTTTCTTTATTTATGAAGCCTTCCTCAAAGCCTATTATCCAATTCCACAACTTCAAATAGTGCATGGACATTATAGTTGTAAGCATCTCAAGTCCTTTGGTTCTCTCCTGTTAGTTCTGCAGGTACAATTTACTGTGAGTTGGCCTTAAACTACACTGATTTAATGAACACAATCAGCTGTGTATATTTCAGTGTCATCTGTTGGTAATTAAAGATCATATCAATAGGCATTATCCAGTGAGTGATAGACTATCTATGAATTTTGTAATTCAGAGGATAGGTTGATGGGAAAGACTAGTATCTACTGGGCAGTTTCATGCCGTAATAGCCCTGAAAGTTTATGGTTTTTGGTTTTTGAAAAACAAAACCTAAGCAGGATACTGTTAAGGGGGTAATAAAGAGTTTTTAAAGCATCCTCACAAAATAGAAATTAAATACAAAATGGATTGCTGTGATCTCAAGCTATTCCTCTCATTTTTCCTTTTCTAGTCTCTGCATTCTGTAAGAAGCCTTGAGCCTTAATCACATTGGAGTGATAGAAAAACATCACAGTCCCATGAAAAAGAATTAAAATGAAATCCAGCTCTGAGAGTGGGATAGCAATTTGTCATGATCACAAACAAAAGTTTTAAAATCTTTTTCTATAACCATTACAGTGTAATATTGTTCAGCTTCACAGTCAGCTTTTTCACCACTATAACTTAAGAATTCTATCAACACAATTGTAGAGGAGAGAGAGTTCATTTGAGGGCTCATGGTTTCAGAGGTCTCAGTCCATAAAAGGCCAGCAACATGCCTCAGGGCTGGAGGGGAGGCTGAACACCAACCATGGCAGAAGAGTGTGGCAGAGGGAAGCAGCTCACATACTGATCAGAAAGCAGAGAGAGACTCCACTTTCCAGATACAAATATATACCCCCAAAGCCATGCCCCCAATGCCCCACCTCCTCCAGCCACACCCCACCTGCCTTCAGTTAAGACTCAATTAATCCCAACAGGTGATTAATTCACTGTTAAAGCTCTTGTAACCCAATCATCTCTTCTCTGAACCTTCTTGCATTGTTTCACATACAAGCCTTTTTTTTTTTTTTTTGCGGGGGTGGAGAACACCTCACATCCAAACCATAACAGATGTCAAACTTTTAAAAATTTTTGCATAGCCCCTCCCACTCAGCATTGCAGTTGCCAACCATGAGCTCCATCTTGGCAGTGAAATGAGCTGTGCATGCCACCTGAGGATGGAGGAGAGGTACCTAAACCAGGGAGTTCACTCCCAAGGGATTCAGCTTACCAAATCACAGTGGTAAAGTCAAAATTGATAGCATACCATCTAAGGGCTACCCAGGAGAGCCCTGACTCCACATGGTCTCGCCTGTTGAAAGAGGCAGGCACAGACCTCTCATGGTCAGGCTGGTTCTAGGATTATGGGGTACTGAGGGCAAGTCCCACCCCTGGACAATGTGATAGATAGGAGAGAATCTTGAATTCTGTTCCAAAGTAAAACTAGGCAAGGGCAGAAAATCATCCTCAGGTGCTGCCTGTTTATGGAGTGGTCCATTAATATCCAAAGGAATAACCTAGAACTATCCTGCTCCTGGTCAGAGGCCATCTGAGCATACAGTTGGATGTGGTGAAAGGCAGGGACTGACCTGTGTAGTCTTCTTCTTGAGGCCTGTGGGTTCTTACTGTCTTTACATGGTGAGAATTAAACAGTCATTGACTGCTGCTGGTATTATTAAGGGTGGCACCAATAGCACAGAAGCCTCAAATAATATAAAGACAAAATTTGTATTATTGCTGTTAATTATATTGCTACCACTAAAAAGAAAAGAACCCTGGGTTAGTGAGGATGATAGGGAAGTCAAGACTTAATGCTTGGCTCATTGAGATGCTAGAGAACAAAATCATGCAATTAGAATGAATGAATCTACATTTTCCATGGTCCTAAACACTTTTTTTGTACCAGGGACTGAACACGAAGATGCTCAACCACTGAGCTACATCCCCAGCCATTTTTATTTTGAAATAGGGTCTCACTAAGTTGCTTAGAGCTTTGCTAAAGGGCTGAGGCTGACCTCAAACTTGGGATCCTCCTGCCTCAGCCTCACGAGCCACTGGGATTACAGGTGTGGCCTGCTGCACCCAACTGAACATAGAATATTTTCAGACAGGATTTCTCAACCTTGGAACAATGAAAACTTTCACCCAGATAATTCCGTGTGATTAAGACAAAGCAACATTCAAGCAGAAAGCCACAAAGGAATATACCAATACCAGGGAAGAGTAGACTCGTGTTGGATACCTGGAATGTGATTTTAGGGATTTGGAAAATGTTTGTTGAGGGACTCTGGTTTGGGACAGCAGATCCTGGCCAGGTCTCTGTCTTTGTGTCCCCACACATCCATCTGCCCTGAGCAGCGAATGTTCTCACGGGCCCCTGACAGAACCCTGTGCTGGCTCCCCTGGCTAAGCTGCCTTCTCCATCCCTCTGTCCATCTTACACTGCCCACCCTTGAATGCTTCTTCCACTCCTGATTCCTCTTCAGCAACATTCCTTGACTCTTATTTTTCTTCTTTTTTAATGTACATTGAGAACTATACTATTCCAGACTTTCATACATATCCATGCTTCACAGGTGCTGATACATTTATTTTCATAACAAGCCTAGATGTAGAGCCTTGTCATTTTTCTCAGTTGTACATATGAGGAAATTGAGGCATAGAGAAGTTATATATTGAATGTACCCAAGATATACCCAACAAAGCAACATTCAAGCAGAAAGCTAAGCTGGATGTGGTGGCTGGATGTGGTGGCACATGCTTGTGATCCCAGGGCTTGGGAGACTGAGACAGGAGGATCACAAGTTTGAGGCCAGCCTCAGCAGCTCAGCAATTTAGTGAGGCCCTATCTCAAAAAAAAAAGGGGGGGGGGGGCTGGAGATGTCTCTAAGTGGTTAACACCCCTAAGTTCAATCCCCAGCACCAGAAACAAAACAACAACAAATAAAAGGAAACAAGTGTGTATGTGGCACTGAAATAATTCCTAATTCATACCCTGTCTCTGGGTATGTGCCTGAGGCATGGGCCTGTATCCAGGGAGTTTTGAATATTCCGGGCTGAATTAAAAAGAAGTTCAGTATTTGGAATTTGAATAGGTTGAGTATTAGAAATATAATACAGTCTGAGTCTTTTTAAATGAGAGCTTTTGAATTTGTCTTATTTTCAGATTTTGTAGATTAATGTAGTCAATTTACACTCCCCATGGTATTAAGTATAGTACATTCATGTGGTGCTGTTAAAAAAAAAAAAAAAGAATGCTTTGTGTTTGTAGAGTTCATTTTTATTTGCATCATTGAATTTTATCCTAACAGCTCCAGGAGCAAAACAGCTTATGAGGCAGAAGAGTTGGCATTAATCTTTTCATTCATTTAAATTCATTATTGCCTTGTATCATCAAAGTTGTTGTAATCCTATTTTATAGATGAGGAAACAGAGGTACAAAGAGATGAAGCCAATTACCTAAGGAGGCAGAAGCAAGCATTTAGGTGTGTAATTCTCTAGAGCAGCCTGAGTAGATGCTAATTCTGCTGCTCTGAATCGGGGAGGGAAGCTAGACAGTCAGTATGGTTCCCTCCAACAGGGAGATCCCAGGCTCACCCTGAGTCCCATGGGTGCATCCTCTTCTGATACTCCAAGTCCTAGACATTCTACAAGGGAGAAGGCAGCTACCCTCTTTCCAGGAGGTGAGTTATTAGCAACTTCCTTGACCTCTTGGGAGCTACCACTCTCTCACCTGTAAAATGCAGTTCCTATGACCTCCTACCTGTGGCTGAGAACATTTTATTTGAAGAAATTCAACTAATGGCCATCTTAATATTCTCCCCTCTCAGTCTGGCCTAACACTCATCTGCTTTGAAAAATCTTTTTTTTTAATTAAAATATTTCTCTAATTAAGAACTTCCCTCATCTGAATGCTTGAATGAACCCCGTGGTGCTACATTAAATCAGAGATAAATGATAGGAACTCATATTTGCTTTAATGCATTTACAGATGGATAGATGCAAAACTAATATGTTTACCCAAGTTAATTTACATATGTGTATTTTATAGCTGTGTCCCCTGAGAACAATGAGCATATCTAGTACTCAAATCTTAATTTCTAAATATCATTTTCCAATAAAATGAACCAGGGCTACTTGTAGAAATGGCTGATTCTAGGGCTGAGAGAGGAAATTACAAGCTATAGCCCCTTGTAGAGTAAGAAAATGCTCAAGAAAAAAAAATTTCTTAAGGAATATATTAAAAGAACAGAGGAGCCCATCTGAAAGAACCTCTAGTTGTCAGAACTGCTGCAAATTTAGCAATAAAATAAAGTGATAGAGTGTTGCATCACAACTCAAGAATAGAATTAACAGCCATGAGACCATGCCAATGGACATGAATGTAGAAAAGGGATAGATATTCCCTTAAAAAACAACTTCAATTATCAGATGAGGAGAAAAAAAAATGGCACCATCGTAAATTGTCACAGGCA
Organism: Marmota monax; assembly: GCF_021218885.2. Classification (NCBI taxonomy): domain Eukaryota; kingdom Metazoa; phylum Chordata; class Mammalia; order Rodentia; family Sciuridae; genus Marmota; species Marmota monax. The sequence goes on along the minus strand of NW_026695215.1, from coordinate 22,100,766 downwards.
AGGTCCGTTGATGAATGCTGAAATTAGGGCAAAACTTTTACAAATGGTACGTCTCTGTAGATTCAGAACAGTTATTAGTACCAAAACAGGTATTACTGTGATGATTTTAACATAAGCTAACATTTTTCTGATTCTTTTCCCTTTAATAGATGAAGCTTAATCCCCCCACTCCCACCCCTTGAGCATGCTTTGGACTTAGGAACCCACTCTAATTCGTAGAGAATGGAGAAGGGGGAGTTAGTAACTTGAGAGTGGAGAGGGTCAGCAGACACCACCTTGCCACTTGATCAAAGTGTAAGTCATCACCATGGACACAATGAGAAGGGTCGCCCACCTGTAGGGTGTTCTCCCCAAAACCCATAACCATACATCAAGGGTTTACAAAATGCTGGTCAGCTCTTCAAAAGTGCCCGGGTCATGAAAGAGTGAAATCAAGGAAAGATCAGGAAAGTCATGGATTAAGAAGCTGAGGAGGCATGATCACTGAATGCAGTGTAGGAGTCTACATTGGATCTAGGAAGAGAAAAAGGACTTTAGGGGAAAAAATGGGGAGATTTGAAATAAGCCTGTAGTTTAGTTAATAATATTGTCCCAATGTTAATTTCCTAGTGTGTAATCACACCATTCTTACGTAGGATCTTAGCCATGAGAGGAAGCTGGGTGAAGCTATCCTGTGCTATCTTTTTAACTCTTCCATAAGCCTCGATTATTTCAAAGTAAAATTTTTCCTCTTGCATTTTTCTCATTTTGTATCTCTCCAGAAAAAAACACAGGTCTATTTGTAGACTCTACAGGGCCACAGTCCGCTTCCGTATTTCTTTATTACCAAGCAAGCTCTTTGAAATTACATAGGTTGCCTGGTGATTGTGTAAACACAACAAAGAAAAAAAATCTGCATTTTTGTAACCTCCTTGGTTCAAAAAATGATTTTTCTAAAAATATATTCTTCTTTAATGAGTAGATAAGCAAATGAACAGAGCAATGGACAAAACTAGGATGTTATTGAAATATACCCAGTAAATATCTAATGCACGCAGGTTAGGGTGTTTTGTCCATTATTAAAAGGATTGTTTAAACGATCTTGCCTTACTCTGCAGGTGAGGTGGGCCCTTGGTTGGTGTTTTGTAAGCAGACAGTACCGTATGCTCCACTGTGCTCACACAGGAAGTGATGGAACAATGTCCGCAAGGACTTTGTCTTGAAAAGATAGGTCAGAGTTTATGTGTATTATTTTACTACAGATAAAATAGGATCTTACATTTGCCCTAATTTTTAAAGCGTCAGATCTTTTACATTGAGAAGAGCCATTACATGGTATGTTTGAATTCCCACCAAATATTCTACCAGATTATGAGGCTCAGCTTTCTATGCAGTAATTAAACTGTGCTGTGGAATGTACATTACCTTAAAAGTTTGCGTCTATTACTGTTTATTTTTGTGGGGGAGTGATAATTAAAGTGTGTATCGTAGCTGTCTTTCTTGGGGGCAGTAAGGATATGCACAGGATATCCTCAGAGCCATAAAGGCTGGTTTTGTTGTTAGTTTTGCTTCTAGGGATATTAATTTTTTAAAGAAGTTATCTTCCATGAGGATACTGCTTGCATTATATCATTGTGCTTTAATTGTATGATGCTAACAACTGGAGAAAGTTCTGGGTTTCATTTAAAGGTCTCCTATGCATGCAAAAATCTGTATCATTAACATCATACAAATCTGTATCATTAACAGCAATGGGATTACTGGATCATATGAGACTTATTTTTTAAGTTTTTGAAGATGCTGCCCATTTTTCTATAATGGCTGTACCAGTTCACTTTCCCACCATAGTTCTTCTCAAATTCCTGATGAAAATCATTCAAGAGAGGGTCTCAGCTTTCAAATGTTTAGGTAAGGATCTTAAAGTCCTTACCCATTTTATATAAGCCCATTTTACATCTGAGAAGAGACATTATCTAAATCAGTTAAACTTTACTAATATTGCAGCAGAGAGAAGTACCTCAAAGGAAACAGTTCACCCTTGTTCTCAAGGCCTGCTAGCTTTATTGAGATATAACTGACAAGTAAAACTTGCATATATTTAAGGTGAACAATGTGATGTTTGATGTGTGGGTACGTTGCAAAGTTGTTGCCATCATCAAGGGAATCAACACACCATCACCTCATCTACTTATCATGGTTGTGTTTGATGAGAACACTTAAGATCCCGCATAGCAAACTTCAAGTACACATTACTACTAACTATAGTTACCATGCTGTACATTCGAGCTCCAGAACTTATTCATCTTATAACTGAAATTTTGTACCTTTTGACCCCAATTTCCCATTTCACCTACCTCCATCAACCAGCATCCCCCATTCTTCTGTTTCCATGCATTCATCATCTTCAGATGTCACAAGTGAAATCACACAGCTATTTATCTTTTGGTGTGTGGCTAATTTCACTGAACATAGTGTTCTCCAGAACACTGGCCATCACAAATGGCAGAATTTCCTTCTTTTAAAGACTGAATAGTGTGTGTGTGTGTGTGTGTGAACACACACACACACACACATCATATGTTCTTTCTCCCCTGATGGACACTTAGGTTGTTTCCATACCTTGGCTATTATGAATTCAAGAACATAGGAGAGCCACTGTCTCTGAGGTACTGATTTCCTTTCCTGTGGATCTACATCCAGCCATGGTATTGCTGGATCCTATGAGACTTATTTTTTTAAGTTTTTGAAGATGCTGACACTTTTCCATAATGGCCGTACCAGTTCACTCTCCCACCAACAGCGCTCATGGTTCCCTTTCTCCACATCTTCTCTATCATTTGACTTTTTGACCACAGCCATGGCTAACTCGTAGAAGGTGATGCCTCGCTGCGGCTTTGATTTGCATTTCTCCGGTGATGAGTGATGTTGAACACCTTCTCACCTACTTGTTGGCCATTTGTACGTCTTCTTTGGAAAAGTGTCTATTCAGGTTCTTGGCCCGTTTTTAAAATCAGGTGGCCTTTTTGCTATTAAGTGGTATGAATTGCTCATATATAGTTTGGGTATCAGCCTCCTCACTGATGTGTCGTTTGCAGATAGTTTTTCCCGTTCTCTTCGTCGCCTTTTTGTCTTGTTGTTTCTTTGCCATGAGAGGCTTTTTAATTTGATGTAGTTCTGCTTGTTTGGTTTTGCTTTTGTCACCAGTGCTTTTGGAGTCGTGTTCATAAAATCACAGTTCATCTTTCTTAACCTCTATATACCTGCAAGGTGTGACCTTGAAAGACCATGTAGATCAAGAACAAGGACAGCATGGTGCCTTTTTAATAACACAAGAATTATACCAGAAAACAAGCAGCTATTCAGTGATTATGACATGTACAGAATAGCTTTGAAAGTGAGGTGGGATCAGTAGCAGCATCTGTGAAGAGCGGTGTCTGTGGCACAGAGAACATCACTCTAGCAGGTGCCAAGTGGCAGGAGGACCAGGCGCAGTGTAAGATGACTCCCATCCTCCTTTCCAGAACCCTTAGTGCCTCCTTCTACTCAGGGTGATGAAGTCAAGTGCCTTCCCTTGGCTTCTGCAACTTTCCTTAACTGGCCTCCGTTTACCTTCCTGGACCTCGTTATCCCTCCCCAGGTGTATCAGGAGTGAGTTTCTCTCCATTTCTTCTACTGTGCCCTTTCTCTTCCTGGCCTGCATGTCTTCTTCACCTCTCTTCCAAGAACCCTTTTCTCCTCCTTCTCTCCTTCTGTTTCCTCACCATTTCCTCCAGGAAGTCCAGGGGACTCTGCCAGGTGCTCCTTAGCATCATTCCCTCCCCCCATCTTTCCCACGTGGCATACTGTTTTGTGTTTTTGAAGCCTGAATTCAGGGAATATGTTTGTCCCATTGCATTACCAGCTCCTAACCCAGCTCATGGCACCAAAATGCCCCGTAAATACTTGTTGAATAAACGAATGAATGAGCAATATTGAATCAGCTGGGTTACCAAGGAGACTTTCCAAATTCCATTCCACAGATCTTCAGTGGGAAAACCACCATGGAAATCTAACTATAATCCACATTTGCTATGAAGCATAAATTTCCCTTCCAGAATTATTTTGTCACTTATCTACCAAGAAACTCTCTGGAGAGTTAAGTCTAGGAGAAACTTGAGGAGGAGAAGTCACTGGCTTTAAACTATGAGTTTGACCCTGGAAATTAACAGCAGAAACAAAGAGCCTATCACAAAACCAGATCTACAGAGTATGACTTAATTTACTGAAGCATTTAAGTGACAGATCTTTCTTTGCATTTATGTTTGAATAGCAACAGAACAATTATGTACAGTTTCAAAACACCGTTGATTGCAGGTTGTCACCAAAAGTGTGGTAGGTTTCAACTTTAAGCAAACATTTCAGAGCATCCTGGTATCCTGCTGTTCACCTATGAGGAGTCTCTTGTAGGGGCAGGATAGAAAAGGTGGCTGAGTCAGGTCACAGTCAAATGCCATGGCAAATGCCAACCAGGGCAGATCCAATGCTGTTGTGTGCCTCTGCACTGGACCCCCATAAATAGAGTGATGATGTATTTATTGGGTTATTTTTGAGACTCCAGTTGACCGAAGCAGTATCTGACATCTCAATTCCATGGGCAGGTTTTGTCATTTGAGTGCTTCTAAGGTACAAGCAGTACATTCATTCTCATCGGAATCTAGAGTTACAATTTAGATATAAGGGACAGAAGAAGGTCCTTAGCTCTTCATCCACAGTGCCTTTAAAGAACAGCATGGGTTGCTAAGGAACAGCAATAGCCCACTCTGGCGCACACAATTGGTCTGCTGGGAATTCACATCACTGTTTCAACCAGGCTGTCTCCCCGGAAGGAGGCAACGTTTCTTGTTTGTTTCCTGGTATAATGGCAACATGCTGACTTCAGTTCACTTCATCTATTTTGATCGAGAGGAATCTCTGGTAAACCTTTATAAGGGCAAAAGAGAAGTAAAGAAGACACATGTGCTGTCCATTGAGCAATGACTTGATTCTGGAAGGAAAGAATAAAAAGAGCAAATCCATCTTACAAACCGTAAGTCATGTTAGTACTTGCACCATCTGCGTAAAGCCCCTCCACTTCTCTCCCCGTGGTTAGAAGGGTCACGAGTTCTGCCTAATGGACAAGAAAACTCAATAGCTTACTTTGGAAGAATGAAAACTCTTAGAGCCTGAGGATCATGAAAATTTGTTGGAATTTCTAGACTCTTATTAAACCTGGGAAAACACTTTAAAGCTGTTTTCCAAAAATGCCCTTATCTAAGCCTTTTAGAAGAGAACCAATTGAAATTTTTTTTTCACAGCGAGCATTTCCACCAGCTCTTAAAATTCACTCAATGTAGCAGTTTATGGTGACTTAATTAAAAAACAACTGACAATATCATTAAGCTGGTGAGCAAAATAGAACTAATTTCAGACTCGAGTCCTACCTCCAGGCTGCACAGAGCTTTGATTCAATATTTGGGCTTCTTTCCTTTTGTACTCAGGCCAGAATTTAACACTGGGGATTGGTTTGTGTTCTATGCCCTTAAATAGGTGGGTTTTCAGAATAAATGAAGACTAACCAAAGGAAATTGACCATGATTTGTGCAGAATCAAGTAGATTATTGTGTCAAGCACCATTCTAAACATGATGTTCCTTTTAGCCACAAAAATTGCATAAAACTCGCCGTCAAGAGACCCAGATCCCATCTTGGCTCCATAATAAACTGTGTGATCCCAGGCAAAGCCCGTGGACTTCTCTGGAGCAGGTGGATTCCAAAATTCCTTCCAGCCCTAAAATTTAATTACATGTTACTGTCTGAGCTCAACTGGCTCAAGTGGAAGCACTTGGCAAGCTTCTCAGGAAAGTAATAGCTGTAAAATATAGTGGGCACCTTGCATGTGTTCTCTGTGTTTGCAATGCATTATTTTACTCAATCTCTGTAACAACCCTGTGAAATAAGTACCTGTCAGTCATCCTCTCAGTTTTGTTAGGAAGGAAAGCAAGAGAGGTTACGCAGCATGCCCACAGGTCTGAGGTTAGATTAACCCAACTGTGTCCTGTTCTATGGGACACCTGAAAAGCCTAAACTGACTTGCAAATATACCACGAATGGTAACTTCAAAATAAATATGTGTGGTTTTAGAGTTCTATCCTTTTGAGATAGGTAATAGATAAATGATTAGAGGTAATATTTATTAATATTATGAATGATACCATTAGTATTACTAAAGATAATAAATTATATAATAAGCTCTAGATCATGGGTTCCAGCCTATTTTAATGCACCTGTGTCAATTTCATAGAAATAGTTGCAGAATTGAGAACTTGAGGCTTCAGGGGTTAAGATGGTCAGAGAAACTGTCAGGGACCTGCTTTCACCCTGTCACCTCTGTTTTTCATTCAGAGTCTGGTGCCCATCAGGCCCTTGGTTTTTGAGTCCTCTGTCTAGTCTTGCCCAGGGCAGGAGCTCTGCATTCATTCCAGTGATTTCAGAAGAAATTCTGCCTGTGGGGATTCTACAAAAATGACCGAATGAGGGAAAATGACTTCCAATAGAGTTCCCCAAGAGGAACTTCCAGTGTCCAAAAAAAAAAACCCACAAAGGTAGTCTGCAGAGATTGTATGAAAAAACAACATGTTGTCCTAGTGTGCAGCATGATTCAATGTGACGGAAAGGGGAAGCACATGTATATAAAGTCCCACTTCCCACAGGAAAGCTTGTACCTGTGAAGGTGGGTGACACATGGACGACATCTCCATGTGCAGCAGCTTTGAGCTGTCCCTAATAGTACAGTAGACTCGGCTTCTCCTTTCTCCTGAGATAGATCATAGCACAGCCATGGTCTTCAGAAAATAGTGATTTTGTAGGTATTTGCAAGTCAACCGAGACACAATTTAAAAATAGTTTGCGTTTTATGACTCTCCTCAGTTTGCTGTATTAAGTGCAGAAGACTATGTGACAGTTTGTCCCCAGGAAGCACAGAATTTAATTAGACACACAGTTTATGGATGTGATATACATGAAGAGATGATCCTCTCACATAAGGTGTTTAATGAGTAGTGCAAACAGCACATTGGAATGTGCCTCATTTGGCTGCAAAGATGTGTAGCTCAATAGCCTTTTAACTAAAAGATTCAAATATGGAACTCCAAAAACTTTGACTTACTAATTATGCGATGTAGCTAGTCAGTCTCTCTGAGCCTTGGTTATCTCATTTTGTAAATGATGGGGAATCAAATGAGAAAGTGAATATGAAGGAAATTTCCACCTTTCTCTGTAATGTTGTCATTTTCAACAGCAGTTAATGGTGTTCACCACAAATGTCCATCTGTGCTCTCTCAAGCATGTGGTGGAACTGAACTTCCTTGTCTCTTTTGCAATTAGGTGTGGCCATTTTACTTACTTTGACCAAAGAAATGTGGCCCCAATGGACATTCATCACTTCCAATTAAAAGTTCTCAAGAGCCTATATGTGAGTTACCATTTTTTCTCCACCATTATGATTGTGGAAGCAATATCTAGTCTTAATCAACCTGGGAGTTTCTTGAGTGGCCATGATGAACAAGCCCCAGCTATTGGGAACACAAGCAAGAAGTAAATGGGTCTTGATAAAGTCATGTGACTTGGTTGCTTGTTATTGCAACATAATCTGCTAGTTTGGTGGCTAGAATATGTGTCATTCATCCTATCACTTGGGTACCTGTATATTTAGGTGCTAGATACGGCATTATGGTACTGTCTGCTACATCTTGGAGTTGTTTATATCTTTTTAAAAATCCAGTTTTGCAAAAAAAGATGTTGGCCTTAAACTAATCATGCCTTTCTCTCATCTTTCCTGTTCCGTATTAAGTTATATACAGACCAAGAATAGAACTGGGTTTTTCTATCTACTTCTATTCACTAAAAACATCTTAATTGAAGCAAAAAGTTACTGGTCAGGACAAGGTTCCTGTACAGATCATAATCATATTTGGAAGAATGGTGGCGTAAAACCAAAGGCAAATTATTTTTATTGTATATATTTCTTTTTTAAGCAAGTCTTTAATTATTATAATAAAAAGTTATACCTGTGTCTTATAACTTGGGGCAAAGTAAACTCTTGCACTAAAGTGACACATTTTTTTGATAGAAAAAAAAATTTATATGCCATAAAGTCAAAAGGAGGGAGACAACCCCTAATTCAGCCACGTGTGGTAAAGCATTGTTGGAGCCTTGGTTAGCAGTTCCTTCCTGAGCTCCAGAGTGTGCAGCATCCATGGGGGGAAATATGAGAGCAGTGTCCCCCTCCAGCAGTGCTTGGAGCCTTGAGGTGAGGGGCAGGAGATCAATTCAGTAACTCGGCAATTGTGATAGAGGTGCCCCTGCACACTGTCTCCTGTTGAACTTCTCCACAACTGGCTAATGGCAGCCAGCCGCTAATCAAGGATCATGAGAAGTTGGCTGACACAGAAGAGTAACAGCTCAGCCCCCAAATATGCTCACCAGGCTCTAGAAACGCCACTAGCCTTTCCCAACCAGGAGAATGTTGCAGCCAGGCTGACCGTTAGTGAGCGTGAAGAGTCACCCAGAAAAGGGCAGCGAAAATGTGGGCTTGCCTTATGGAAAGGAGGATCTTGCATCCGTTGTCTCCCCAGATTTCACTTTCAGATGTCCACTGTCCCTCACAGACCATCCTCTGTGGTTTCCCCCTGTTTAATGAAGCACGTGAGCTATTTCAGTCATCCCCTGTCTCACCCGTTCACAGTGCAGAGTCGGAGCTCCTCACTAGGACATGTTTTACGTTTATTCCACCTGTAAACTAGTTGTTATTTGAGTTTTGCTAATTAATCCAGGTAAGTCTCTGCAGCCCATTTCCTTGGGATTTAGATCTCCTAAAACACTTGACGGTGGTGCATTATTTCCTCTCTGTTCTCCTTGGCTGCACTTATCTGTGCTGTAAATGGCTCATTTATTTTCCTCCATCTGCTCTAAAGCATCTACCCCTTCAACTATGCAATCTTTGAGGGCCCTGGTACCTTACCTGGCATCTCCCTGGTATAATTCTCTCCAAGAGTAGGACCCCCAGTTTACTTACATTCAGATTGAAGACCTCCACGGCAGTGAGCTCTGGGCCAGGCGCTGCTGGGGTGTTGTTAACTCAGGACTCAAAACCGCTTGCCAGCCAGCGGGTACTGTGGTCTTCTGCTGTCTGCAGGTGAGAAAACGAAGACACAGAAGGCTTCTTGACTTGGCCAAGGGCACACGGCTGACAGTGGCAGAGCTGGGACCCCGCCCAGGCAGTGTGGCTCTCAGATCTCTTTCTTTAAATTGCTGTGCTGTGCCCACTCTGCACCCTTTCACTTTGCTCCCATTTGGGCTTTTTCTCCAAGTGCTTCTTCATAACCTATGTGAGGTCTCTTTTTCCGTTTTGTTGGGCTTTGTTTACGAGGACCCTATTAAGACATGGGGAGAAGGTAATGGCTGTGCTCCTGATAGGGCTGCAGGGAGAGTGAGGGTTGAGGAGTAGGGGAAGGGCAGGCAGCAAACAGAGAGTGCCTGGTTCGCTGGCACCTTCTCTGCTGCTAGCATGGAGGTCTGCAGCCATCTCCTGAGATGCACTTAGCAGGGTCTGGCCAGTCTGAGCCAGAAGCCCTCCTCCAGGGTACATTGGCTTCCTCTAGGCCTCCTCTACCTCAGATGGGTCACTTAGCTTCAGGACTTCACTGTGATTGCTGGTCAGGACCAGGAGGCTCAGCATTCCATGATGAAGAGAAGATGGTTCCAGAAAGCAGCACTGGTGGGAGAAGAGGAGCTGACACCATGCCAGGGATGGGGTGGGGGGTTACCTGAGGAACTGTGCTTCCTTGGTTAGTAGGTCTGAGTGTGCAACTGTGAGAGCATGGGTGTGTTTCAGCTCTCCCACTGAAGCCACAGCTGAAGAGTTGGCCTTAGGTCCAAAGATGCTCTTGTTCTGCCACCACCAGGAACCAAACAAGACCAGTGTACATACTGGGTTCCTAGAAGTCGCCCAGTCTTTGGACTTATACCTAAAAAGGTGAATGCTACTCCTCCAGATTTAAGTTAAAAATATTTCAGTCCCTGGGGCCAGGTTTCTTGATTTAGGACATGGCAGGACTATCACCTTGGGCGGCCACCCTCAAGTGCTTTCCATTTATAGAAGACCGATGGGCTTTGCCCTGGGTGGATCTGGTCAGTGGCCACACCTCGCTGTCACTGCACTACCAACCTCTAGTAGTCTGGTCTCGGCAAGTCGCTCAGCCCACCCATCGCACCCCACTTCTTACATGTCTGGGTTGTTCTACTGCCATCCTAAGCAAAGCCCTCATCCTTGTACGATTTCTTGTGCCTTTTTAGTGTATCCTTTGAGGATTTGATGCCAAGCATGGTACCCAACATTAAAGGTACGCTATCCCCTGTAAGGGCCTCCTGACTGGCCCACCTGCTTTCATCCTGTCCTCCACCTGCTTCCAAAAGCAGTGCTCTATGATCTTTTAAAAATGAAAATTCATGCATGTCACTTCTTAGCTTAAAGTCCTCCAGTGACTTACGAATTTTTGTCAGATTGAATAAACTCCAGGCTTCTCACCAGAGCCTGCAGAGCCCTGCTGGATCTGCTCCCTGGGCTTGTCTTGGATGCCATTTTTTACCTGCCCTTGATTCAGCCACAGTGACCTTGGCCTTGACACTCCCAGCGCCCGCATTGGCACTCGGGTACAGCCGTTTGTTTCCTGGCAGGCTTGTCCCCTCCTCACCTCGTGGCTGGCTTCCTCACACCATTAGATCTCAGCCAACATCCTCCAAGAGGCACTCCTGAGCACCCCATCCAGAGCTGCCACGGTCACTCCCTGGGCCTCTTATTAGCAAATCAGCTTCGTGAGACGGGAGCCTTTTGTGTCTCTGTGTCTCCTGTGCCCAGAATAGTGCCTGGGACGTTGTGGGTGCTGCTGTTTACCGAATGAGGGACACACATGATAAGAGCTTGCCACCTTAGCTATTGTTATTAATTGCATTAAAATCTTAATGAAATTGGGGTTCCATTTAGTCCTGGTTCTGTGCAGTAATATGTTCAAAGAAACAGTTATCCAGCAGAGAAAGAAGGCTAAAGGCAAAAGCATCGTTACTCAGTCCTCCAAGGGTATATTTTTCACCCGTAACAACATGCTAAAATCCTGTCTTGCCAACTCTGATGTAACATCTGACATGCCACAGCTCCGCCAGCTGCATCTTCCTATCTCCCAGCCAGCCGCCCCCACCAAGAGTTGTCCTCAAAAACCTGCTGTAGCCTGGCTGAGTGCCTTTAGGTGTTGCAGTTGCTTTTTTGTGCGGGTGATGGACCCAGTTTCCAATCAGCATAACCAGAGGTCAGGAGTCAGCAGGCATGCTTGGACCTGGAGTGAAGTTGGTGGTGGAGGTGAAGCTGAGGACACGCTGGACAGTTTGGGTTCCTGCTACAGGGGAAACTGAAGATGTCAGCAGATTCTAAACTGAATGCTATTTAAGGAAAACTACAGTAAATAGCTGTACTTAGGGAGCACTGAATTCTAGGTGCTTTTCTCAAATAGATAGCAGGTAAATCTCCTAAGTCCTGATGTCCTACTACCAAGCTTTAAAACCAGGGTAGAAGGAGGTCTCTACTATCACGGAGCAGGTGCCTTCACACCATGCGTGCACTCCCTAGCTTATTCCTGGGGACCTTATTGACTCTGATTAGATGTTGTTATAAACTTCTTTATTATTTTGTTTATAACTTCTGCTGATCAGAAATGGAACCTAAAAGGGAAGGGGAATTGCGAGAGACAAAGGACATGATACCAGTTGGTCAGATGCAAGCAGACTAAAGTCAAGAATGATCTCATCCCACCATCATAACAGTGACCCTGACTCCTAAATGGGGGGAGGGTCAGATCATGTTTTATCCCCCAAATTGTTTCTCCAGAAATAGATTCTGGCTTCTAGAATCATCGGTGCCGCTGTTCAGCTCCCTTCTATCCAACACACATTTGCAAGGCAGAGTCTTCAGATGACAGGATGTGGTCTGGGGAAGGCAGGGCTTTCCTCTGCAGCAGATCTGGCTCTGCCAGAGCATCCTTCCTGAGCCCTGGGCTTCATTAGCACACTGCTCCAAGCTGACCTCGACTGACTCATCAGGTTACAGAGCAGAGTTGGGAATAGAAATTATTTCCCTGGGGGATCCCAGCTGGATAATAGCTATCATTTGTATGCAGTTAAATTATTTGCAGGGTAGCGCAGTCCAGAGCTCCCAGCTGCATTCTGTCTGTTTATTTCTGGCAGCACATGAAGCACTTTGCTGGGAATGGTTTCTAAAAGGTAAGGTGGATGTGACAGTGACGTCTGGAGTGAGGTTTTTTTCCTCCCATTCCATGTAGATTTGGGTAGGAAGCTGGGTTTCAGGTCTGTTGCCAACCACAGGCCTGTCCGTTCTCCCTCATTTCTACCTGCTGCAGCCTTGAGCCTCTGGATCCTGCCAAGGGAAAGAGGCAGCCGTAAATATTCATGAGGGACAGAGATTCAGGAGGCAGAGGTCAGGGAACCCTTTTGCCAAGATGGTCTGTTGGCTTCCTGCCTGGCTTCCCTCCTCCTCTATCTCATTCCTTTAGAGGAAATTAACAGATAACGGAGCCATTAGCTTCTCCCTCCAGTGGGAAGAGGCAGGGCCATGTGGAAGGGGCGGGAGCTTCCCCGTGTTCTGCTCAAAGGTGCAGGACTTCCCTGCCTAACATACACCACTGATGAGGGACCCAGCCCAAATAATCCCCAGGCACCTGGAAGCCAACGAGGGTGGGACAAGAAGAGCAGACAATTAGAAGTGGCAATGGTGGTGCTGGTTGGCCAGGGATGGGGGAGGGAGGTGTTCCCGCTTGTCCTCTCGAGGCTGTTGGGATCTCTGCCCATGATAGGGGACTCTTTCCTTCATAGGGGACTTTGCCTTACAGGGCGAAATGCAGTGAAACCTAAATCACAGGTAATTTAAAGTGTGATTAAGTCATTCACGGGCTCGCCTTGCCTCCTTTCTCCCAAAAGTTAGGTTTAAATGAGGCACAGCTGTAGCCTTGCGGGCTGTGGTGAGAGGCTATTTCAGCCCTTTGCCTCACCCAGGGACAGGAGATTGAGAGCTCAGTGGCCTGCACCTGTAAGCCTTCTGAAAATGTTGCCATTAAAAGGAACATCGCCCTCTGCTCTCCTCTTTCTCTTCTTTCTGCACTGAAATCAACACAGACCATGAATTTCCCACAGCTGACTGCTAGCAGAGGACCCAGTCTGTCCCAAGTTGGGGATTTTGCTCTGACAGCCCCATGCTTCTGCCTCAAGTTCCTGAGTTTGAGTTTTTCACTGTTCTCTGGTAGGATCCACCGAGCTCTACCCTTCCCTGAGTTTCGTCTTCTGAGCAGAGATGCACACTTTATCTCTTCATAACCACCCATTCCCTTTCTTGGGAGAATTGGTGTCTTAAATCGGATCAATTTACAGAGCAGCCACCACAGCTGTCTCTCTGGCTGCCTTTGCATCAACTGTGCTTGGTTCCCTTTTCTGCTGTGCTGCAAGGAGAGTGGAAGCAGATTCTAGAACAAGTCATACTAAAGAATGTCCTGAGAACCATCACATGTAAGCTCCGGGTCCGTACACTAGGGACAGACAGCTGCAGTTAAACATGATCCCTTTAAACTGCTCTTCACATGGGCTCCAGTCGCTTCTCTACCTGGGAAGAGGATCTAGTTCCTTTTTCCCTGAGATGCTTTTCAGGCCCTTGGGACTTGGAAAAGGCAATTATCTATCAAATACCAGATGGCTGCGTAGATTAGCCCTGATGAGTAAAAACACAGGGATGGGAACAAAAGATGGTGATTAGCTGGTTGAATAACAGCAGGCCTCTCAGTGCAGATGTGGGAACAAGGGCAGGATCAGATACTAGTTTCTGTTTTCTTGGGTTCATTAACAATGCATTCATTATTTCAATTCTGCTCTGATGTTCACAGTGGAGAGAGAAGGAGAAAGGGCTAACTTTCGTACTACAGCATTTTCATTTTTATTAAAATAACATTTTCCTTAAAATTTTCTGGTAAGAGATGACTCAATGTTATTTTCCACCCAGTTGTAAAGAATAGTGATGTGTACTTCCTGGGAGTTTGATTTATTTTTTTTTTTGAGAATTTCAATCCAAGTGTTAAAACTCAGTTTATATGACTACTGTGGAAAAAATGAATATTTACCCTTCCCATATATGCATACCCAGGACTGTGTCGTATAAAAAAGGAAAGACATTCGAGGCCACCCACATGATTTAGGCCACCATTAAGGTTCTGCTCATTGAAAAAAGAAAGAAAGAAAAGAAACTTTCTAAGATGCTGTCTTATTCAAAACGTAAATTCAAAATTAACTAAGGTCTGAGAGATAATCACAGATCACAGGTCATTTAAAGTGTGATTGAGCCAAAACTAGTAAAATATGGTGCCAAAATGGTAGCTGTAAATACATTTAGTTCAAAATATATCCAATATTTAGAGACACATTCACCTTCTAAAACATCATTCAGATCCCCTTAGTTATTAATGTTGTACAAGAACTAAACCTCATGTTACTTCTTCCACAAAGAAATTGTCAAACTATTAAAACTAGAGTTTTGGAAAGATCAAATCCATGATTGGCCGATTCCATTGCTCTGGGCCTAAAGTATGGCAGAACATCATGGTGGAACATGGTAGAGGATAGTTGCTCAGCTCAAGGAATCAGGAAGGAGGGATGGGGAGGGAAGAAGAGGAGACAGGGAAAGAGGAGAGGGGAGAAGGAGAGGGAGGAGCCAGGACAAGGTGTATAATCCCTGAGGGCACACCCCAGTGACCTACTTCCTCTAGCCATGCCCCACCTGCCTACAGTTGCCATTTTTTTTTAAAGAGAAAGAAAGAGAGAGAGAGAGAGAGAGAGAGAGAGAGAGAGAGAATTTTTAAAATATTTTTCAGTTTTTGGTGGACACAATATCTTTATGTGGTGCTGAGGATCAAACCCAGCGCCCCGTGCATGCCAGGCGAGCGCGTTATCACTTGAGCCACATCCCCAGCCCCTACAGTTGCCATTTATTCAAATTATTAATCTATCCAATGGATTAGTCCACTAATTAGGTTGCAGCTCTTATAATTTAATCATTTCACCTCTGAACATTTCTTGCCTAACATATACCTCATATCTAAAACTTAACAAATATAAATGACTCATTCTCACAATTTCCTGACAGAGCATCATGAATTTCTTTATTTCAGTGCCATGTTTGCCACTTTTGGTGTGAAAAGTGCTTGTGAATTATATATATGCCTACAATCTTACTACTAAAGATTCTCTACAGACTTCAAGAATGATTACGATGATGATGATCATCATCAATACTTATGCATTATTTACTATATGTCAAACACTGCTCTGAGTTCTTTACAGTTAACCCTCATGACAACTCTGTAAGATATAGTTATCTCCATGGTCCCATTTTTCAAAGGAGGAAATTGACTCATAGAAAATCGAGTAATTTTCCAAAAGGCATTTAACTTGCAAATGGCAAAACCAAGATTGGACCCTGGGCAATCTGGCTCCAGAGTTCTGCTGTCAAACAGGATCTTTTCCTGTTTCTCATCTTAGAAATTATTGAACATTTACTGTTTACAAGGCCATTATTCACAAAGTCGTTGGAGGTGATGTTGGAGAACATGAGGTGCTTAGAATAGAATTCAGTGCCTCATACATGCTCGGCAAGTGCTCTACCACTGAGCCACCAACCCAGCCCCTGATTTTTTTCTTTATTTTTAGAGTTAGTGACCCTTACCAACTGTCTTCAGAGAAAGCAATCTGCATTAGAAGATTGGATGCTTGAAAGCTACCTTCAGTCTAGTTATTGACCTAGGAAGACAGGTGACCACTGGAAGTCGATGGTGGTGTCAAGAGAGGTGTGAGGGAGTCTAATCTGTGGCCGATAGTCCTCGCCTGAGCAGCCTTACCTGTGCCCATCACTCAGATTTCTGTATCTTTCTTCAACATAAGAAGAGAGAGACCCCTCCCAGCAGTCACTCAGGGGCTGTAGTACACTCCTGCGTTGCTCTGAACTTCTCTTTTTCTATCAGGAGATGTCTGTGTGTTTCCTTTTCCTCAAGTTGACAGATTTCTTTCTTAGTTCTGTGTCTTCCAAGGACCAAACGTGCATATGGTTTTGAAACCAAACCAAATGTTTCCGGTCATTTCTTTATCATTAATGTTGCCTTTCCTGTATCCTGGACTCAGACAGAGATTGCCTACTTAGGAAGAGACTCAATTACAAAGAGAGGAACATTTTCAGTCACATTTAAGTGGAACATAGAGGGCTTTTCAAAGAATAGGAAAGCTTGATTGTGCTCCAAGAATATTAAATTCAATAGTCGAAATCCAGGACACAAATTTCAATTAAACAGAGGAGGGGAGGTTATTTATTATCACCACATTAACCTTGGACTTGGGTGACTGGAATAGAGATTAACCAGCTAGCCAACTTAAAAGTCGTACTGAGCCTAGCTTTGAAAGTTCTGTTACCAAGTAGCTTGGCAGTGATCAAAATTA
Organism: Marmota monax; assembly: GCF_021218885.2. Taxonomy (NCBI): domain Eukaryota; kingdom Metazoa; phylum Chordata; class Mammalia; order Rodentia; family Sciuridae; genus Marmota; species Marmota monax. Next base: position 22,084,180 of record NW_026695215.1, on the reverse strand, counting down.
AACTTTAATTGAATAATGGTTGATATTGAAACAGAACCTAAATATTCAGAGATGTTTCTTTGCCCAGAGCCTTGGGACACAGATATTTTAAGTCGGAGATACGATGGCCTTTGGCAGTAAATTTTACCATTAAATCCCAAATCTCCCCCATTCAGTACTCAGCCTTGTGCATCTAACCCTGTTGGGGCCACCCCAGCTGGCTTGATCTGTCACCAAGAGGCCACTTATCTGTCCCACATGTCAAGGTCTAATAGTTTCTGCATGCAAGCTTTTCATTTCGATTTTAATGGAAGCAGAGTTCTTTATTCCCAGTGGTAGATCCATTAACCAGACTGCATTGAAGGCCAGGAAGGTTAACTTTTTTCCCTTCAGGACTGATGGTCCCAAGTAGAATACAAAAGATGAAATTGCACTTTTATCTAGGAAAATGCATAAGTTTGATTTCTCCCCAGAGAACCTCTTTGAGTGTAAATGTGAATACAGTCTTAAAAGAGAAGCAAAAAGAAAGACCTGCTGGGGATTGCCCTTTAGAGAGAACAGCCTGAGATTCCAGTATGGATTTTTCACTGGGCAAACACGAGGAATTCCAGGGTCATTGGGTGGTAGCAGTGTACTGTTGCTACATTGAGGCTTTTATGTCTGCTGGCTTGATGGTTCAGGACAAGGCATTTTCTTTCTGTGTTTTAATGGTCTTCTGCCTTAAACACACCAAACCTGTGTTTATTTGTCTTTGGTGTGATGGAAAAATTGCTCCAGTCTGCATACTTCATTCTTCCAAGGCCAGGAGCACAGGAGCACCCTTGCCTGGCTATATGTGTGGTGGAATCCACTTATTCTTTCCATGAATTCTTCTGGCACCAAGGAAGATACCTCTTGATTATAGCTGAATATCTTTTGAAAAGATGGTGTTTCTGCCAGAGATGGATCTAACTTAGCTTTTGTCAACTCAGGCACCAGGAACCTCACTGTCCCGTCTAGTCCATTGATCTATAGTAGTAACAGATGATGAGCTTTAACCAAAGGTAGAGGAGACTTTAGATAATCCCAGGAATATTAAATGGGAATGTTTGAACACTCAACAGGATGATAAGCAAGTAGATCTATAAATAAAAACAAATAAACAGGGATATTAAATGACATACATTCCTCCTCCACTTAAAGGCTTGACTTATTCCAAAGGCACATCATTCCTAAGGCACAGAGGACTTGTTGCTTTGGTACAGGAGACTGGAAAGGCAGAGGCATTGAGAAGTCATTTCCAAATCCTTCATCTGCATTTAGGGATGGAGGGGAGAAGCCTGGAGGGCCCAGCTCACCAAGTTCTCCTACTGAAGAAAGATTAGAGTCGGGAAAAAGATTAATACAAGAGAAATAAAAGAGAAGCTTACCTCTGTCCTGGCCAGGGTAAAGATGGCAGGAAGGAGAATGAAAAGAGGATAGAAACAGACTGGACACAAGGGGCATCTCCAGAGGTCACTGTGAGTTTTGTGTTGGGAGACTGAGAAATCCAGGGAAGCGTTGCTGGCCCAGAGTGCTCCCGGGCACTCTTGCTGGGCCTGGAGCATCCTGCAGGGGCCCTCAGAGCCAATGTGGAACAGCGTGGTTAGCAGACAGTAGGAATGCTGAGCAAGCAGCAGCAGCAATACAGATGTTGGGTGGACTGTTGGCCCGGTGTGTGGCACAGACTCCAGGGTCTGCAGCCAGCCAGAGCCAGGGGGAAGCTGAACCAGCTAGTGGGAGATGGCCAAGCTCCCTGGGAGCATTGCTGGAGGTAACAGAAAGGGCCAGCCTGGTACCCTCGGAGACTAGAAGGGCACATAGTGACTAGGAAATAAGAGACATTGCTGCAGAACAGCAGGTACCAGGCAGTACATAAAAAGGGCACGAGCCTGATGCCCCCTCAACCCTCCAGACACTGGGAGGGACAGGGCTCCATTATGGGAGGAAGAGAAGCTATCAGGGAGTCTGAACATTTTCCAAAGCAACTGTTTAAATAATTGTATTGAACTAAAGTTTAAGCTGCATTAAGACATTTAGTTATGATAAAAGCTGTTACATCAGATGTGATCAGAACCAATTTTTTACAAAGTGGTTGAAACAGAATCATAAATAATTTATATGCATATGTATTAACTTTTTTATTTTAACTTAATGTAAATGTACATTAGCAGTCTTTTAGTGTAGGGCCAAAACCTTTCCTTTGCATATTGATCTTCCAGTTAGAATTCTGCTTCTTGTTTCTTGCATAAACCATGCCTTTTGCATCATCTACAATTTCCAATTGTGTTTTCTTTACTGGGTCAAGAACTCTTTAAGATTTTGGCAGAGACATTTTGAGTGTAGAATCTTAGACTTCTTTTTATTTTATTTGCTCTTATGAGTTGCATGTTACAGTTGAATGTATTTTGACAAAAATCTTAGATTTCTATGATTAAAAAAAAAAAAATTCTTTCCGGTTACCTTGACACCTAATTGAAAGTGTTAGTGAAAGAAACTTGCCTTAATTAAAACTACCCACAGCATTTGACTGGATTTTCATACACTCAACTCTTTCTCGTCACAGCCTCCCCCCCAGCAACACACACCATTTTGTAGTATACATTCAGTTGTGTAGTTCAAATAACAAAATGGACATAAATAGACTTGGAGACAGAACGGACTCCTTGAAAGCAGGCAATGTGGAGGAATCCCAGAGAACCCTGTTCCCTGTGAGTCCTCGGTGTACACAGGGGAGTGATGTGAAGGAAGGAATGGAGGGTACTGGACAGTTCAAGTCAGTTAAGTGGAGGCTCGTTAAGAGTGGGGGTGGACAGTGGAACATTTTCTAATAGAAGATAAGAGCTCCAAAGAGAGGTCAGGTCATAAATGACATTTTGTAAATTATATTTAATTACATATGCTCTGGTTTAACTTTGCAACCCCCTATGTTTATTCTATAATAAGTTAACGAAGCCATGAATATCCATAGCTAATTTGTAAAAGGATACTCAATGGAACATTGATTTTTTTTTTCTGCTGACCTTTTTCCATGATATTCTTGATCTCATGGATAACAAACAATAAGGTTGTTCTTTTTTGTCATGAGTTTATCCTAGTTTTTACTTAGGCACCACCTCAAAAGTCTTTGAAAGGGGCTGGGGTTGTGGCTCAGCAGTAGAGTGCTCGTCTAGCGTGTGCGAGGCCCTGGGTTCGTCCTCAGCACCACATAAAAATAAGTAGATAAAATAAAGATATTGTGTTCGACTACAGCTAAAAAAAAAAATAAAAATAAGAAATAGTCTTTGAAAAAGAATCTTCATTGCTATATTTGTAATAAATACAAATTCTGCCACGAATTCTTCAGAATTACAGCTACATGTTCTCCCACTTGGCCCCAGGTTGGTTTGTCTTAGCTCCGTGATTCTGGTTCTCTATTTCTCTAATATGTGTCCTCTTTTAACACTATGACTTCTCCACTCTGCCTTTAGACTAAACAGCTCCTTGAAGCTACTTTTAGTGGGAAATGTAGCTCTCTGACTGGGGTCCAAGATGGAAACAGTGTTTTCTCCCATTGAATGGGCATAGGGGTATTTTCAGTTGATCGCATTTCTGTCTTCCCCTTACCCTACCTCTGCTTCCGCCTGTCTCCAAAGGTGTTCCTGTTCAACCTTTCCATATCCAGTGTTGTACAAGCTTCTCCTAGTCCATGCTTAGCTACTGTTTATCTAGGTACTAGACTAATCCCAATTCTCTGTTGCCACCGGAGTCTGCAGGGAAGCAGGTTGAAGGGACATTTTATGTGTGTGTGCATGTGTGTTTACCTGGTTTGCAGAACCAAAACTCCTACAGGCAAAACTCCTAACTTGGAGCAGCCAGAGAAGTTCAATGACTGCTCATTGAGTTGGTTCTCCAGCTGTAAAAAACATTCGCCAAACCTCCACTGCCTTTGGCCAATAGATTGAGGTCCTTGCATTTCTAATTGGTCAAATTTGACATCCTTCCCAGGCTGGATGATCAGAGGAAATAACCCTTATCTGTTTATTTGTTTCTTTCTTTCATTCTGGTACTGTTTTCTTTAGAACCAACATTGTTAGGAACTGTTAGAGTAACTTCACAGTATTGGTTACTATATGTGATCTGTTGGTGGCATATTCTTGAATTTTACTGTCAAAATATTGGAGGGAGTTATTGGTGAACCTCCCTGAAACCATTTGAATGGATATTATTGGTTTTTTTTTTCTACTGGAAACACAATTTGTGATTTATCCCTTGCTCTCCTACCTCTGAAACAAACCTATAAACTATGTAATGTAAAATAATTCTAAAAGGCATGGAGCACCAGCTACTGGGCTGGGGTCGATTTTTAATACCCTGAAAAGGCTTAGGAATCAAAACCCACTTTAAAACATAACCCATTCTCTTTGTAAGTAGAAACAGAACTGTCAGCCGAGAGCATATTTTAACAAATCTCTGGGAAATGTGTCCTCTGTTGATTTGTGCTGTTATCCCTGGAAAGAGCATATAAGGAAATAAGTCTTTCCAATCCAAATTTCCTTTTGATAAATCCTTGGCAAAAGCTTCTCTAATCCGAAGTTTTAAGTCTTTAAGAAACTTTTGCTGGATGATGCATGCTGCAAGGATATGATATTTTAAATATCACGTTGCATCCAGACATCTGAGAGCTTAGCATGCAAATTAGTACATATCCTTTCTTCCCTCCCTGTGTGTGAAGATGTATGGAACACATATATTCTGTCATGTCAAATCAGTCAGACATATCAGAGAACCAGACCTTGGCACATCAGCCCTTCCAGTCATGTCTTCTCACATTGTTATGTGAAGAAATTGTGCTGTATTTTATTTCAAGCTCTTCACTATTCTTTTATTCTACTGGAGAAAAATTTTTGAATCCACATGCTTATTTGTGGCCTGTAAGACTAAAGTTTTATCTCTGAGGACCTGGAATCAGAGGATCCACGTCTGCCCAAGGAATATTCTCTTGGCTTTCATTGCATTTTAATATATGTGAGTGGGGGAAGGGATAAGGAGATGAAAATCTTTTCTGGCTGACTATCACATCTACACCTAAATTCGTTCATCATCACCCACCAACTCCAATGTTCAGGAAACTTTGGCAGGACGTTACCTAGGAGAAGGGTGTTACGTGGAGCTCCCGCAAGGTTGAGAGGCTGGGAGGAGAAATTCTGAGCCCTAGCAAGGCTGTAACTGACTCGTTAGCAGAAGGAGTGGTTTTGAATGGGATCCAGCAGGACAACATGGCTGGCTTCCAGTTCCCTTGCAAACTTTGAGGAAACCATCTTCCTGCTTTACTAGGCGTTGCATATATCAGAACACCAGTTGTTGGAAAAGGAAAAAGATAAGAATAAACAACCAATATGCTTTATATATATATATATATATATATATATATATATGCATCTGATCCCTCATGTGCTACTTCTTCCCCAGAGCCATGAAAAGCTGCCGTTAAACTTCATTCCGTCCCTGGCATCCTAGGATAAGAACCACAGCTCATTTCCCTTCTTTTCTTGATTCTCACACCCCATTAAGATTGAAGCTAATTTGTCACATGGACACTAAGGAATGCTATTCAATGTGGAATTAAAAAGGAAATTTGTAGAGAACAAAACCAGTAAGCCCAGAAGCCCTGACATTTAATTTTCTTGGAAACCGTTCCCATTGAACCCAGCCACACTGCACATGACACATTTGCCAAAGGAAAAGTGGTGTTGTAGTGGGATCACCTCCTTATGTCCACTGCGAGTGAGTCATCTGAAAGAGGCTGGATGCTGTACTGTCCCTGTCCCCATCCCTTGTCCTTCCCCAACCTTACCTGACATGACATTCCTGGGTTCCAGCTTTCAGAGACAATGTGTTTTGTCCTATTTATCTTGGTCCTTTTTTTTTTTCATACAAATGGAATGTTTGAGGAAGTGGATGGGATAGACTTTTCTTTGTGCTTTTGGCTGCACATTCCACATTTATACTAATAAGGATATTACTTCCTGCCGGGTCCGGTGGTACACACCTGTAATCCCAGCTACTCAGGAGGCTGAGGCAGGAGGATCGCGGGTTCAAAGCCAGCCTCAGCAACAGTGAGGTGCTAAACAACTCTCTAAATAAAATACAAAAAAAAAAAAAAAATAGGGCTGGGATATGGCTCAGTGGTCGTGTACCCCTGAATTTAATCCCCAGTTCAAAGAAAAATATTTCTTCCTGTCCTCAAAACCAGAGGACCAATAAACACTGTCCATCTACCAAGGGTTACTTCAAAATCCCAACATGAATTAGGCAGGATTAGTTGAGCATACTGGTGAACTGACCTCCCAGAAGGAATGGTGTTTCAGGAGCCATTTAGCTTCCTGTTTTAGATGGGGTAGGTAAAGCCAGTTGCTTTAACTAAAAGCCAAAAATCTCAATGGCTTGACATGATAAAAATATGCTTACTCTTCATGCCATGGCCTGCTGCAGCTCGGCAGAAGGTGAGCTGCAGAGGAGTCCTGTACCATATAGTCATTTAGGGACCCAGAATTTATCTTTTATGTAGACCCTCCATCTTCTAAAACTCAGTGCTCCTCTGTGGGGTTCTCTGTACCTACCCAGTAGGGAAAGATGACAGATAATGGTGAAGGAGAGGGTGGGTAGGGTTTCCAGGCCACTGACTAAAGCTCAGATGTATCCCACTCCCCACAACTGCAGGGCAGCTTTAGAAATGTGGTTTAGGTCTGTGACCTGGAGAAGAGAGACCCGAGTCCAGAGAACATGCAGCATTGACTTCGCCTTGGCATCTTTTTTCTTGGTACCCCACAGCAAGGGGGTGTGCGGTCCTGATCCCAGGGAAAGCTTCCCATGATGTCGCTAAGACATGTAATTTGGTGGATCTAGGCACACACCCATCTGTTCCGATTTTATTCCTTGCGCTATTCTCCAGAAGGAGATGACCTTTCCGTATGGAGGGGATCTTCTCTGCTGTCCAAGGTAAATATGTATAAATACTATATATTTAAGTCCAGTTCTTCAGGGGAGGGATGCCGACTGTTTAATGTATACATAGGAGACGTGAGAGGGGGAATTATCCATTCATTATCACCCACCCTGGGGAAAGCTTTGAAGGATTTGAACTCTCTATCAAAGTTTCTCTGTAGGAAAGGGGAAAGAATTCTAGGCTTTGAGATGACCAGAAAATGACCAGATGATCAGAAAAAAAAAAAAAAAGCCAGAGAGATTTCAGCATAATGAACGTGGAATCAAATGTCACCAAGACGTCTAGTAACAGAAACTTCCCTGACGCAAATTGGATGTGCAGTGTTCTAAAGAGATTCATTTACGTCTTATGAACTTATGCCAAAACTCAGGATGTGAGGAATTCTCTACTCAAGTTGGTTCTTGATTAAGAAGACATTTAGATAGATGAAAGACTCATGAAAGATGCAAAAAAGGAAAAGAAAAAAACCAACATATTAACAAGGAACTGATAGGAGCTGAGGGCCATTTTACATGCACGAAATGTTTTGACTTGTGAACTTAAACGTTTAGCAGACCTTCCAGTACAGTGTGGTGAAGGGGTAGACTGGCATTCTTATTGGGTATGCAAGCATTTCACAGGGCAAATTCTATACAATGGGGGCCCATCAAACATGGTGCTCTGTGGTTTTCTTGCAATCCTATACCCCAAAAGAGATACAGAAAATGAAGCATTCCTTTCTTATTGATTACAGTACTGACTTCCTCTGCCAGGAAAAGGCCAGCACTGCTAGAGGAATTTCATCCCCATGGCAACAGAGATCTCAACTTTTAACTTGCCATCACAGGAAAGGGAAATTGTCTTTTTTCTCTAGTCTTAAGGATTGCAATGTTGTGAACGTGGGGATGACTTTTGATCATGGGGTTTTGTTAGAACATCTGGGCCAAAGGGCTTGTGTCCAAGTCAAGGCCTTTAGGTCTTTAATATGTCAACCCAGCTTTTATTTATACCAGGGCAAGAAACAATGCTTAGATCATGCAAGATATCGTTTTCCTACCAAGAAAATGACCTTATTTTTATTCCAGAGGTGTCTCAAGGGTAAGAAGGATAAGAAATTTCATTTGTTGAACTTCTCTGAATATTGCCAGGCCCCCAGAAATGGGGGATGGAGGGAGGAGCTAATTAAGTCAATCTCTGTTTGATGTTACTGTCTTCTTTTCATGCTAAGTCAATGACCTTCTTCTTCGATGAACCCTCTTAAGACAGTGGGCCCATCCCATAAAGGATACCTACCTGATCACTGTGCTCTAGAAAACTCAGCTCCTCTATAAACAGGGATGTAGAGAAATCATTTGCCATCTCTATTTTAAGAGCTTAAAATGACAGCGTGTTTGATTGGCTGTCCTTCTTCTGTAGAGATGCAAGGCAGGGTCTGGCACTGGGGGAGACATGACATTTGCAGGTCACGTAATCTGTGCTGGGTACTGCTCTAGCTTCTTGAAGCACTCAGAGACTCATGTGGCTTTTCTTCCTGCCTCTGGTGAACAAAGAGGCACACTGGCTTCTGCTGGGTGTCATTAGAGACAGTCACTTCTATATGAAGCTCTAAACTAAGAGCTCACACATTCTGTGACGGTCGGTGCCAGAAATGTTATGATTCCATCAAAGTTGTTTCAGGAGCTGGTATTTGAATTAAACAGTAGTTTTTTCAAAGGAAAAAAAAAATGGAGCCCTGAAAGTGACAATCTGGTTCTTTTTTATTCTTGCTTAAAAACATTAAGTCATTTTTCATTTATAATTAATTGGAGAAAGTGACAGCATATACTTTTGTGAAGTACCATTGTGAGTAGAACTCACGGATTGGAATGGGAGGTTCTATAAGCAAGACAACCGTGTAGAGATGGTTGTTTTAAGGTTGGTGAGGGGAAGTAAAAATCAAAGAAGGGACTCAGATTTCACAAAGTACAGGACCCCACAGTGCGTTAATAACTGGGTTTTACATTCACCAAAGTTTTCTCTCCCACTATAAATTATCTTTATTTAATGAGAAAACTTTCACCTACTTTAGCAGGAAACAGAAATGTTTTTAGAACATGTTTTTTGGGGGTAGGCTGATGAGCACCGTGGAAACAACCAGCCGTAAGACAGCAGTCGATGACAGTCACTCAAGTGTATGTCACTCTTGCTGCATGCCAAAAAGCATGGGTCACAGCTCTGCTTGATGTCATTTTACCCTGAGAGCGAGGCTGATGATGTCACCTCTGTCTGGATCTCTGCCAGCTTTGTGGTGAAGGGAAAGAAAATTCCCTTCTGTTAATGGCACAGGGGTTATTACAGTTTCCTTCCTGACTTCCTGCCTCTAGCAGGTGGAGACTCATACCCCTGTCAATGCCCAGTGGGGAGCCCCTGAAGAATTGCAGGTGTGCTGGTGTAGGGATCAGACTTGATTTTTAGAAACTAAGAGGTGGAAAGCAGGAAATCAGCAGGTGATCATTACAACTGTCCACTGCTAGACTCGGGCCCTGCTGTGAGTGAACCGGTGGGTGAATTAGGCTGCTGCCACTCTGTTCTTCAAAACCTGATTGCTGATGCACCCAGCCTGCCTGAGTGTGTCTGTGTGTCCATGGGGCAACATGCTGGAGGGACCCAGCCTCTCACCACCAGTCTCTCTAATCAGATGAGTTTCCCAGCCCCGACCCCTACCCGTCTGCCCCAGCTTCTTCCACTTTCCAGATGGTCATTTTGCTGAGATCCAGGCATGTCCCCTGGCCACGGCTGCACAGGTTCTAACAGATTAAAGGACCAGTGCTTGAGCATGAGAGGAGGAGTGATAAGGCTATTACAGCAGCCAAGGAAGGACGTGTGAGACCCTGGTAATGCACACAGGGGAAGGGTTTCAGCATGGGTCACTGAGAGGACAAGTCCATTACAAAAAAACATAAAGCTCAAGGATGCATTTGAAGTAGGTAAGAAAATTAGTGTATCAGCTTATTTTGACGGCTTTGAGTTTGAGGTTTGAGAAGGAAGGATGACTATGAGCAGTTATTCAGCAGGCAAATGGGAAGCTCTGGAAGGAGTCCACAGTCAGAGGCGTAACTAGAATGTGAGAGTTTGGAGGGACTGACTAGGGAGGAAGTATATAGGAGGAAAAGGGGGGAAGCCTGGATGGGCAGGAAAGACTATCCAAGAGATAGCCCAGAAAGAGATAAGATCATAAACTCAGAAGGAGAGAAGAGAAAGGAATTAGGAAAGTGGAATACACCACGCTAGAGTCCCCTTTTATGTCCACAGGTAGGAATGAGCCTTCCATGGACAATGACGTTGCCCTTTATGACAAAGCTTACATAGGTTTTAAAACATCCCTGTGGATTCACCTCCACTCTCTGTCATATGGCAAGACAGGGAAATAATTTTTGCTCTCCATGTTGTACGTGTATATTCTCATCAGAGGGGATTTAGCCTCAAGGGGATGCAAGTTGGTTTGGGTGATTAGGAGAAGCCTAAGAGATAAACATATATACACCTTGTAAAAAAGTTAATTGTAACCCTGTCTTTCCTAGTGGGATGAATCCCTTTTTTGGCAGGGAGGGGGCATTTTTAAGTGTTGCATTGTAATGAGAATTTAAATAGATGTTCATTGAAGCCCCATTTGACCCTAGGTGTTTTAGGTATGTGAAGAATATACATGTGACTGTTGAGGAGTGTTGGTTAAGGAGAAATTACAGTAGAAATTGATTTAGTGGAAGGAAGTATTAAAGGAAATACAGATGGCTCTCTGTATCCACGGGTTCCACGTTGGGAGATTCATTCAACTGTGGGTGGAAAATATTGGATTTAAGAAGATTGCATCTGTATTGAACATGAACCGACTGTTTTCTTGTCATTTTTCACTAAACAAAATGGTATTGTGGCTATTTAGATAGCATTACATTGTATTAATATTACATATAATCTAGAGAGAATTTCTAGTGTGCTAGAGGATATGCATAGGTTATATGCAAACAGTACGCAATTTTATATAAGGAACTTGAGCATCTGTGGATTTTGGTATCCCGGAGGTGTCCTAGAACCAATCCCCCATGCAAACCAAGGGATGGCTCTGTGTTTGAATTGCCAGAATAAAGGAAAGAGGACAGTCCCTGTCAGGGATGTGTACCAAGTGGAAATTAGTGGTGAGAGGCTTAAACGTCAGGGCATATGGGAGGAAGCAGGGAAGGATACCAGCTTGCTAAGGAAGAAGAATGTGTTGGAAAGCAACAAAAACGAGCTGGGAAATGTGGTGTATTAGGCAAAAGGAAACCTGACTGGATTCTTGAAAAGGAATTTTTGTGTGTTTGAGAAAGAGAGATTTCAGAGGAATAAGTCATTGACTTCAATAAAGGTAGAAAATCAGTGAGAAGTCTTCCTCAGGAATCCATTCCTGAAGTGTCACTTGTTCTCACACATAGAGCATTCCTGAACTAGGAGAGAAGGTTCTAGAAAAGATTTGGGCATTGCTTTGCAATACTTTTGTGGTTAGCTATCAGGTGCCCTCCAAAAGTTCATGTGAGGGACAATGCAAGAAAGCTTAGAGTCGAAATGATTGGGTTATGAGTCTTGACCTAACCAGTGGATTAATCCCCTGATGGGGATTAACTGGGTGGTAACTGTAGACAGGTAGGGTGTGGCTGGAGGAGGTGGGTCCCTGAGGGTGTGCGTTTGGGGTTTATGTTTTGTCTTTGTTGAGTGGAGCTCTCTCTTTGCTTCTTGGTGGTCATGTCCTAAGCAGCTTTCCTCCACCACTCCTCCACCACGATGACCTGAGGAATGGAGTCAGCCATCTAGGAACTGAGACCTCTGAAATCATGAGCCCCGCCCCCACCCCATATAAACTTTTCCTCCTCTAAAATTGTTCTTGTCAGGTCTTTTCATCATAGCAGTGAAAAAAAACTGACTATAACAGCACTCTTTTTTTTTTTAATGACAAAGGGAAGCGAAAATGTATGAATTCATCTCCAGCAGGGGTCGCGAAAGAAGAGGTAAATTTTTGTCTTTAAATCAAAGATAAAAAGGCTTTTGGACTGTTGTTCTTGCCCTTAAACTTAAAAAAAAAGAAAGAAATCTGTAAGAAAAATCAGAGGAAAAAAAGGTGATCCTTTTGGTTACTTTTAGAGACCCTAAAGAAACAGGTCTTCAGAGCTCATTCCAAAAGTGAAATGAGCTTATAAGAAGCCTGTGTGCTTATGGACGATACGGACACTTAGTAGGTGTGAGTTTTCAAGGCTGGTTTTTAGGCAGTTCTGCATGATTTTATTCAGAGAGGAGCAGCATGTTTTGATAGAAGGACAGTGAGCTGAGCTATCGAAGTCCTGAGTCGGAATCATGGCTCTGCCTGCCACCAGCTAGCTTTATGACCTTGAATAACTGAAAGTTCTGAGCCCTCCCCCCCAAAAAAAAGAGAGAAAAAAAAAAAGCAAGGCCACCAATGCCTACTTTATGAGTCTGATGTGAAGCCAGCAATAAAACAGTCCCATCTGGAATGTCACTGGGCAGACAGTCACTGCACAATAAATGTCAACCGGCATTTGCTGCAGGCACAACATGGCACCAGAAGAGAGGGAGGCCTTAGAGGTACCTTCAGGTTGATTTCTCAGATCAGTGGGAATAAAGAGAGAGGCATGTTTCTTCACATTACCAAGCTCTTGTATAAAAATTGAGTTTATTTTCAAATGTGTTAAATATAAACATTAGTTGGAATCAGTCATATTGATAAAATATTCAACCATTAGTTGGAATCAGTCATATTGATAAAATATTTAACTATCAGGCTAAATGAAATGCAAATGCTTAGGAATGGCAGGAGCGTTAATTCTTAACTCACACCAACCCCTACTTAATGCAGCCTCACCTCTTTTCCCATGAATTAGTAACATAAGTCATTGCCCTGCACACTCCCCCTCGAAATCCTGTAGTGTATTTATGCCACTTTTGCTGGGGGCCGTTTTCTGGATTCATCAATAATAATGTTCAGGTAATAATTAAGCATCTCTCTTCCTTAGTGAGTTGACTCATCTCAAACTCAACAGTGAGAAAGAAGTAAAGTTGCTTTTTCTGCTTCTTTTTTTTTTAAAAATCAACTTTCTGAATGTCCAAACTGAAAAGTATCAAAAAAGCAAGAAAAACCTCATGATGTTTTTCTCTTGTGCAATTCCACGATTTTATTTTCCAGTCATCAGGGAAGTTCATTCACTTTTTTCCCAAATTCCCCCATCTCTATAGGCCGGAAAGCTGCCTGAATATGTGTGAGACAGAACATGGGTGAGACCGACTTTCTTCCTCATATGGAGCAGCTTTCTTATCTTCAAGCCTTTGGAATCTCCTTCCTGCTTATAAACTCAATCTCATGATGAAATTGCAACTCCTTTAATCCTATTTAATATAGCCAAGACCATAAGAATACAAAAAAATTAATGACAAAGGCCCCTTCATATGTGCCATAGGAGTTACTGTGTACACCGACCTCAAGGCATGAGCAATCTATGTATATGTACCTGTGCAGTTGCCTGTGTGTGTCAAAGATGACAAATAATTAAATAGCAATCAATTATGAAAATTATGCCTGATCTTAAATATGGAAGGAAGAAACTTGTTCCAATCATACCCTAAACATTTTAATCCTATTCAGAATAATAAAAGCAATCATTATAAGAACAGACAACCAATTATATTTAAACTTCCTTATAATTTATAAGTTATGTCCACGTGTGTTATTTAATCTAATACAGAATGATGCCGTTCTCATTTTTCAAGGTAAACAAACTGAGGCTCACAGAATTTAAGTGACAAATGTACAACCTCCCAGCCTTAAGAGAGAGACTAGACATGATCCAAGATCTCCTAGTTTTGCTCTCTATCTTTTGAATATACAGTGGTTCCTAAGCTGTTGGGATGTCTTTGGCCACACTGGTCTCCTGGTCATCTTCTACAGTTTCTCATCTTCTCATTGCTCTGTCTTGCTGATCACTGTTGTCTAATTGGGGCAGCAAGAGAATTATTTTGGAAGAAGATAACACTGCTTTTAGGAGGGCTCCCACAGAGGTTTTTATCACCATGTAGCCTCTGAGCTTGGAAACTCCCAGCAGTATCTCAGATTACTAATCAAAATGGAAACCAAGTAGCAAGATAATTAAATTAGAAAATACCTACAAGGTCCCTTTCCAGAATATACAGTTTCTAAGGATGATGTGGCCATATAGATTGATGTGTTTCCTTTGGAAAGTAATTCAGAATATACATCCCAGATTTGCATATGTTTATACCTCATTCGATGTGGTGATTTCCTTCTGGGAATTTAGTTAAAGGAAATAATTTCGAAAGTTAAAATATGAATGCAGTGTATCAGGTAGGGAGTTGCAGTTAGGAGTGTGAGAGATACCACTGTAACAGCTTAACAAAATGGATATTGATCCTTCTAACGTAACAAAAAAAAAAAAAAGAGAGAGAGACCAACATTCCAGACTGCTGAGGCAGTTCCATGGTGCCACCAACATCCCAGACTCCTTTAGTGACTTTGGTCCTACTGTTCCCCTGTGGTACTGTTGTGGGACAGACAAGGGTGGATACCAAGGATGTAGCAGGAAGTAGGTTTATTGGCTGCAGCCAGGTTCAGAGGGAAAAGAGCTTTCACTACGATCCATCAATCCCCCTGAACACGGAGTTCAGGAAGTTTTAGAACTTTAGACCCAGTGTATAGGGGGAGGGGCTCAGAGGTTCACAATCTGCAGAAGTCCACATAGCAGGAGGTATTTTCTCATTCTTCTTGGCTCCCAACTCAGGCCAGGTTTTACAAAAATAACCCCCAAGGAAGCCGTCTGTGAAAAATCAGTGCTTGGGAAAGAGAGTTTTCCTCCTCCTTTCCCCACCAGCTGGCTTTCAAGGACCTAACTAACTTTGAAATGCAAAGGCCTTTGGGTTAGTCTTTCTTATCACACTCTGCTTCTGCTGGCATATCCCCCGCCTGAAAATTTGTTTGCAGAAATTTTGCTGAGAGTCTATGAACAGTTATGGTGAGGGTCTCTGGAGAAGCTTAATTAAGATTTTCTGTGGAGGAGGGGGTGCCGCTACAAGGCAAACGCATCCCTTTGTTCCAGGTGGAAAGAGAAAAGGACAAGGGGTTGATAAGAAAGACTGACCCAGAAATCTCAGATGGACTTCCCTTTATATCTCTTTAGCAGAATAGTGTTTCCCCTAACTGCAGGGGAGACGGGGAGGTTAAGATTTGGGTCAGCGGCTTTTCCAGGGTAACCAAAATTGGATTTTGTTAGTAAAAGGAAATTGAGAGAATGGCTATTGGTAAAACTAATAATGTCTTCCACAGTAATCAATAACAAAAATAAAATAATGAAGGCATATGTGTATCCATAGATAACAGAATGATCTAACACAGAAGGTTACATAACCATATTAATTATAATTTGGTCAGGAAACAGAAGCCACTCCAGATACGAAGAATGGAAAACTCTTATTAATTTTTATTGCTATATTATAGTTATACATAATATTGGGGTTCACTGTGATATATTCATACATCACATAACACATTTTGATTTCACACATCCATCCCCATCTTCTGCTCCTCTATTATTGGGCTTGTTTTCCTTCTGTTATTATCATGAACCACCACCAGCACCACCCCTCCCCTCCACCACCTTGTTACCACATATGAGAGAAAACATACAGCCCTTGACTTTCTGTGTCTGGCTTATTTCACTCAGCATGATGATCTCTCGTTCCATCCATTCGGGAAACATTTTCATACAGGGGATTAAAGGTATTTTTGTTCTTGTTCGAAGTCCTGGGGATTGAACTCAGGGGTACTCTATGTCACTTGAGCTACATCCCCAACTCTTTCTATTTTATTTTGAGACAGGGTCTTGCTAAGTTGCCCAGGCTGTCCTTGAACTTTCAATCCTTCTCCCTTAGCCTCCCCAATCACTGGGATTACAGGCATTGCTACCATGCCTAGTGAATTAAAAGTTTACATAACCTTTGGAAGGTGGGGCAAGGGAAGGTCAGGAAGGCCACTGTCGTAGCTTGGATCCTCCCAAAGCAGGGTCTGCGGTCAGGACTTATGAGCTGAGAGCTTAACTGAAAGATGATCCCAAGGAACAACAGTAAGAGAGTGAGGGGAAGAGGAATGCCAACATGATCTCATGTTCCAGAGGCTGCACTGGGGAAGTAGAAACTCGATTCTCTCAGACTCTAATGAGAAGCATACAGGTATCTTCCAGAATGGTCTCCCCAAAGTGTGAAAGGTTGGAGGGTTTTTATGTTAGCTCCCAAGAATGGTCCTCACCTCAGGAATATGAGCTCAGCCTTTCCAAGCTGCACACAGGTATGTGGGCTCAACTAATTCCCGTGGCATCTGCAGTGTTGGAGGAACCTAGAACAGAGAATGGAAATGAGCAGTTGCACCTGAACTTCAGCAGGGATACTGCCAGCATGATGTGAGCTGAAGTGTATTACAGAACTGTGTGGTCATGGCTGAAATCAGAGGTGAAGCCAAGAGGCAGGAGCCAGGACACAGAGTTATCTGCTAAGGCAAATTTGAGAAACTCGAACATGAACAAGTCATAGAGGAACAGCCTGCAGCCCCATGGGTGGTTCTCTGGGGGATACTTAGGATCCTCTGGCAAAACCCTCCATCTCTTGCCCACCACGGTCCCTCAGCTGCTACTAGAGAATGATGGTTTATCTTGCATGTCACGCGGGTGTTTCTGATGTGGAATCCAATGGGAATCCTGATGGCAAGGGACTCTCCACAAAGCAGTTTCTAGGCTTCATGCCCCTGAAGTGCAGGGGAGAACTCAGAAGGAGAGGAACCATCCTAAATATCAATAAATGATATCTAACCCACCAGAAACTGATGAATTACTCATGAAGATTTAATAAAAACATCTATAACCTGTTTGAATCATTTCCAGTGTGCCTTGCTGGTGAGGGAGCCGTGGCCACCCTGGGGTTAGGGCATCTATGGGGAGGGCCAAATGCACTTCGCCTGACACTGGATAGATGAGGCCAACGGGAGTCCACTCTTCACATTTACTCATAGCTCAGGGATGAGGGTTCTGTGCACCATGAAGGACTCGTGGGGGTCATACTTGGGGGTGGCATGAGCACTCAGGTTTTATACTATCAAGAGGGGATGGGTGTTCCTGGTTCCCTTGGGAGGACATGATACTTGTATGAATAATTCCACTGACTGCTCCCTGTGATAAGGACTGTTTGACGGAGGGGACCTTATCCATGAAGCACAGTAAGGAAGGGAACTTGTGATTAGGCCATTTGAGGCTTTCCGGAATTTATCAGATGTCAAAGCAGTGCATAATATTAAGCCTTCATTTGAGGCCTTATACCACGTACGTGACCAGCAATCTTCACTAGTCTGGGTAGAAAAGAAAAGGCACGTCTTTTTTAAAAATAATTAAGATCAAATGTCTCTCATTTAATCATCTCATTTTTGCAAGGCAGCCCTTTCCTCTGAAGATTTCCTCTCTTCGGTGGCCAGCCTAGGAACGCCAAGGCGTAACTCCATCCCGAGGGTCAGTCTTTGATTTAGTGCCCCCTAGGAAAGGAAAATAAGAAAGCAGGGGCTGGCGTTAGCATTAGGAAATATTTGAATGAATGGAAACAGTTGAATGACCCAGAAAGCAAGCTCAGCCGAGAGAGAGAAGCTCTTCACTGCATTGGATTCTGTGGGCACTTGTCCCTGGCTGGCTGTCCATCAGTCCCTCTCCCACTGGTCCTGGTGTCCATGAAGAGAGGAATGCAGTCTCTCCTCCTGGAATTGGAAACTCAAGTCTCTTCATCTCAGCAGCTACTGCCACAGCCTTTAGCAGGTTGAAGGGGAAAATGCAAAGAACCCAGAGCCTAGGAGGCCTTGCCCAGCCCATGTGCTCTTACCTGAATCACTTCCTGGGTCAGGAGTCATAGGTAACGTTTTCGGCATTCCAAGCACATCACTGTTTTATGTTCTTGTTTCCCCTTCCACACACACGTTTTCCCCCATCCTCTGCTAACCATCCTGTTCAATATGGTAATCACTAGCCACATGGAGCTGTTTAAAGTTAAATTATTTAAAATTTAAAGTTTAGTTCCTCCATTAAACTAGCCACGTTTTTAAGTGCTCAATAGCCATCTGTCGCATGTAGCTGCTATAGTAGATAGCACAACTTATAGAACAGTTCCACCATCCCAAAAGTTCTGCTGCACAGCACCACCTACATCAATGTTGTAGGATCATTCATTTATTTAACCAGTATACCAAACACCGACTGTGTGCCCGACCCTACTTTAAGGACTAGGGATACCCCAGGAATCAAGGCAGACAAGACTTCTGCCTGCATTCTAATTTGCAAAGCTGCAGCTACATGTCAATGTGTATCAGTGGCTGAAGGAGGGGCAGCACGGCAAACAGATGGCTGATTATTTTTTAACTTCATCGTCCATCCTGAGTCTGATTTCTTGAGGCATAGCTCATTTTTTCCCCCAGCTTGTATATCTCCAAGTTTTAGACTGCTGATTTGCAAAGCAGAGATGGCTTACATATTTGATTTACCTTTAAGTATTGACTGTCATTATTAAGTCTTTTAAGTAGGTTCTGGATGAGAGGTTTATTTGAAAGTTGTTGTTCTAGGATTTAATCATTTAAATCAATTCTGGCTGCCTGTGTTTAGAATTTCAATTTGATGGAAGATCTTGTTCTGGTTGTGTTACCATGACAGAGACAAGAAATACATTGCAGGCACTCTTGTTGGGTTTATTCCTACAAAACCTGTGTTTTGACCCCTGTTCCATTGGGATTACTTATACGGCATCAATATTACTAGCTTGGGAAGCTGAATCATGGGTAGGTATGGTGTTTCTAAATTAGCCATTAGAATTCAGATACACCACACTGAACGCTTTCAACAAGAGCCATGAAGGCCAACAACACCAATCCATTTGAACAGGAAAATTGTAAACATCTCCCCTATTAGTGAACTGACAAAATATAGTATGTTACGTCTGCAGGGACCTTGATGATAGCTCATTCTTTTCCAACTACCTCTTTTCTCATTTTATTGGCCCTTAAAGATGGGACTGATTTGTCCAAAGACAGTGGTTTGATGAAACCCTGCCATACCATTAGAAATGGAGTCCAGACGTTCACGTGCATCAGGCAGGGGTTCTCAACTTTAGCATGCATCCTGGAGAGCTTGTTGAAGCACGGATTACTGGGCCCTGCCCCCAGGGTTTCTGGCTCAGTGGGTCCAGGTAGGGCCTGAGAATCTGCATTTCTAGCAGGTACAGGGTGCTGCTAATGGTATGAGGACCACACTTTTGAGAGCCACTGTTATAAGCCATGTGATTACACTGTTGTGAAGTTCCTGAGAGCCAGCTGACACAGCCAGCCAGTCTGGAGGTCTCAGGATCCAGCTGCACCTGTCTGATCTATCCAGGTCTGAACTTGGGTTTGGCACCACCTAGTGGTGGCTGTGTAATGCTGTGTAATCATCATGGGGATTCTGTGTCCTGAAGCTGGTTGGGGTTTCTGGGATACTCTCTACAGCAATCTCATGGTTAGCAGGTGTTTGCTTTGTTATATTGATCTGAGAAGATTGAGTTTTAGGGATTCAGCCTCCATCCTTAGCTTCCTGCTGCTTCTCTACTGGTCTTGCCCTCTCCTGCACATACCCTGCTCCCCCAGCAGATGAGAACTTTAGCCCAACTCTCTCAAGAGCTGGAGAGACAGTCCCCTTATATCCAGAATGGAACCATTGAGGGATGTTATAGCAGCCAGCAGTACATCTTCTGTTATTTAATGTACTCACACTCTTGCCTTACTGACCTACCTCTGTGCTTTGTACACTTTTCTATCTCTACCTGTCAAAATCCTTTTTTTGCTGTGAGAGGGGGTGGGTATACTGGGGATTTAACCCAGGGGCAATTTAGCACTGATCTGTATCCTCAGCCTTTTTTTTTTTTTTTTTTTTTTTTTTTTTTGAAACAGGGTCTCACAAAATTACTTAAGGCCTCACTAATTACTGAGGATGTCCTTGAAGTTGCAATCCTCCTGCCTCAGCCTCCCAAGATGCTGGGATTACAGGCATGCACCCCAACATGTGGCTCAATATCTATCTATCTCTATTAATTTCTAAACCTTAGCTCAAATTCAGCCTCCTTCAAAAACGGTGTCCTACCACTCTCTAGAAAATACCTTCTGTTATGGTTTAGATATGAGGTATCCACAAAAGCTCATGTGCAAAACAATGCAACAATGTTCAGAGGTGAAATAATTAGGTTGTGAGAGCTTTGGCCTTGGTTGATGAAGCCACTGATGAGGATTAACTGCTGGTAACTGGATGGTGCGGTGTGGCTGGAGGAGGAAATTCGCCGGGGCTGTGACTTTGGGGTTTATATTTTGTCCCTGGTGAGTGGAACTCTGCTTCCTGGCTGTCATGAACTCCATCACTCCCTTCTGCCATGATATTCTGCCTTACCTCGGGCCCAGAGGTGTGGAGTCAGCCAACCATGGACTGAACCTGTGAAACCATGAGCCAATGAACTTTTTATCCTCTAGGTTGTTCTTGTCGGGTCTTTTAGTCACAGCAATGAAAAGCTGACTAAAACACCATCCTTCCTTCCTCAGAAAGGGACACAACCTGTTCATTATACCTCCACTGCCTTCCAGACTCTTCGTGGATGTGTTGTATTGTTTAAGTCTCAAAACAACCTTGCAGGGCTAGGACTGTGGCTCAGTGGTACAGCACTTGCCTCACATGAGTGAGGTCCTGGGTTTGATTCTCAGCACCATGTATAAATAAATGAATAAAATAAAGGTCCATCAACAACTAATATATATATATAATATGCTAAATAATATATAAACATATGTTATATAATATATAAATATATTTAATATAATTTTATATATATATATATATATATATATAAAATTTTTTTTAAACAGCCTTGCAGCATGTGCTTTGTACCTGTTTTACAAATAGGAATACTGACTCTTCTGAAGGTTGGCATATTTTCTAGTTTTCATAAGTTCCAATATTAGTTGTCTAACACAGGTAGCAGGAGCAAAGCTGGCAGTAGAGTGATTTTTGACAAAATATTCTCTTCCCTGCTAAACCATAAACTCTTTGAGGACAAGGGTCATGTCTCCGTTTTTTTTCCCCCTCAGACCCAGCCCCTGCTACTGGTGGTTGTCACTGTATTTTTCAAAGCCATTGGTCTCCTGGCTTACCCCTGTAGTTTCCCGCCCTGCTTCTCTCTGCATACTTGGCTCTGGTCCCTGGCGGGGAGGGGGATGCCTTCAGTAGAGCTGTCCCCCTGCCCCACGGTCCCAGTCAGAATATGCAGCCTCAGTCTCTTTCTCCCGTGGTGCAGTTTTGGGGGAATGGAGTGCTCCGTGGCCCTTCAGAACGAGCGATTTGGAGCAGAGTGGTTTCAGCTTCGTGCCTGGCTGTCAGTCTGCAAGCCTGCTCCAGCTTCCCACACCCTCTTCACTCCCCTGAACCTCATCTCCTCCCCGTTTCAGTCATTATCACCTCACTCTTGCAGACATCCCTATGAGTCAGGAAATCGAAACAGTGAGAGGTTTATCAAAGTCAGAGACTAGGTGAGAAACCACCAAGGAGTTTTAAACTGGCGTTGCTTAAAACTGGAACTGCATGACAGGCCGTGGATCTAAATATTTAAGAAACACTGACTCCCTCCTTTTCTGTTTTGAATATAACTTGCAAATGTGGTTTCATTTCTCATCCTACTTCTCTCGTGAAACTGCCACTTTCAGGAGAGAGAATGAGTGGGCCTGGCCTCCCTGTGGCTCTGATTCCCTCGGAGGCTGGTGCTCCACCAGGCTGCACAGCAAAATCACCTGGGAACTTCCCCTGGGATTGCTTTCCTTGATCCCAAGGCGGGCATGACATGGGCCTTGGCATATTCCTCCTGTGTTCTAATGGTCTTCATTAGGTTCTTGGTTTCCAAACCTGGCTCATCATTATAGCAGTCTGGGGAGTCTTTTAAAATTGCCTCATCCCCAAACCTGGGAAGTAGAATTCCTGAGGAAAAGACCTAGGAATCTATTTTTTAAAATAGATTTTGACCATCAACTAGCTTTGGGTACCATCAGTCTTCGGGCTTCTAGATGGTTCTAGCCCTTCCAGTTATCAAAACAAGGTAGACTAATCAACATGATCATTTAAAGCTACTTAAGTTCTTCACAGATGAGGCCAAATATATAACTTTTTTTCCATGCTCCTGGAGCAAGGCAGAAAAATGAGGCTCATCAGAAATGCATGAAATGTCATGAACTTCATGAGATTGAGCGTTTCTGCAGAATCTAACTTGTGCTTACTCCATACTCCCAGGGAATAGCTGTATCTGATGGCCCACATCACTCTTACCCATTTTTTTTCCACTTAGTTATAATTTTTAGCCCAGCTATATGTTCAACAGACCACCTTCCTTACAGGACCATTTGAGTCTAATTATAAAGTTTCAAAGATTAAAACAGAATCACAAGTGAAAACTATCTTCCTAGTAACTCAAGAATTAAGGAGTCCTTCAGGTAGGATGAGAGGCACTGAGGAAGGGGAACATAAAAGAAAGGGGTTTAAGGTTAAAGGTCAGATTAAAATTGATCAATGACTGTGATATTGTCAATAACTGCACATATTAAAAGGCACTGCCTCTTCAGAGCAGGCTTCCTGGATTTACATGTTCCTCTCACATGTACAGCATTCTGGTAAGAGTCTTGCCCATTTCCTATGGCCTCACCCCCCTGTAAAAACATCAACACATCTCTCAGGACATGTGCCTACCGCTCAAAGGAAATACATGTGTTTTTAGGTCCCAAGATTCCGTTTCTGAAGTTATTTCTCAAGCCCTGTGAAAAGAAAAAGAAAAAAGGAACGCATTTTCTGTGGACAAGAATATATCTCTTTCATAAGTACTGCAGTCAAAATGATACAACGTGCTCCTTTAGTATCTGACATCTCCACAATAGCATTTAATTCCCTGACCTCAATATTCAGTCTTTAACACCAAAACCATAAGAGAGGAAGTGTGATACATATTCTTCACCTCCCACGAGCACCTTCCTGTCTCCTCAAATGAGATAAATGGTCCTAATACACTTTAATTCCGGAAGAAGGAGGCCTATGTCATTCTAATAAGCCTCAAACGCCTGGAATTATTTTTACACCATTGCTGGTTCCACTGGTTGTGGACACAAAGCTCTCTCTCTCCCAGCAAATGCAAATAGACAGCCAATTCTCAGTCCTTCAGCAGAATTCACATTGATTGATTCCCTTTTGTAGGATTTTTCCTTAGCAGGAGACAGAACAGTTTTTGCCCTTCTGTTTGCAATTCAACATCTCAATGGATCCGACAACCTTCTCTTTGATCTTCCATTTTTCCAATAAGGAAACATGAAGGGAACAAGAGGAAAAGAACTCTGTTGGAGGTATTTTCTTGCCTTTAAGGTGAGCCTGGCAGGGTGGGTGGTGTATGCCTGCAATCCCAGTGACTGGGGAGGCTGAGGCAGAAGGATCTCAAGTTTGAGGTCAACCTGGGCCACTGAGCAAGATTCTGTCTCAAAAAAGTAAAAAGGGCCATGGATGTTAGCTCAGTTGTAAAGTGCCCCTGGGTTCCATCCTCGAAGAATATATTTTCCTTCCATTTTCCCAGTTCTGTCCTCAAATAACCAAAAGCAGCATACACCATTAGCTCAGGAAAAAGAAAGAAACATACAATGTACCAGGTATACAATAGGCACTTTAATTCATTTAATTCTCTAAGAAATCCTCTAATTTAAGCATTAGTCCTATTTATAGATGAGAAAGTTGTGGCTCAGAGAAATGAGGTGACTTTCTTAAGGACACACAGCCAAGCTACTAAGCCAGAAGCCTGTCTTTTCTATCTACCCTACCCCTACCTTGGCGCCTGTGAAACTCATTGAGATGCCTTCCCTGAATTATAATGTAACACAGCAACCCTAGCTTCTACTGTGGGAAGATAAGAAGCAGCCACAAGAGAACATTCTGTTCATGTTCTTTTTTTTTTTTTTGTATATTCTATACAACTGCTGCTGAGAATACTATTGATTATCAAAAGATCTAACGATCTTTTCTTAGATATTAGTGTCAGAAGTTTGTATTTATGAACAAAATTAAAATGCACTTCTATTTATACAGCCAGAAATAAATCATACTGTCCTTTTCTTTAATAATAATTTTTTTTTAGTTGTAGAGAGACACACTATCTTTATTTATTTGTATGTGGTGCTGAGGATCCAACCCAGTGCCTCATGCATGCAAGGCAAGCGCTCTACCATTGAGCCCCAGCCACAGTCCCTGATACTGTTCTTTTTATCTTTATTTTTAGGAACCCCCAAGGGAAGTGTATTGTTCCATTCCACTCTAGGGTGAAATTAAGTTATCCTTTCTCCACATAATTTTGAATCACCCTTTCTGAATGTATTAATTGTGCGTTGACATATGATAATTCTATTGCATAAGTTTTATCTACCTGTAAGCTACATCAGGTCCTTTTCAAAGAACACAGAGGTGTAAAACACAAATAAGATTATGAATAACATTCAGTTTGTATCCCAAAAAGGAATTTATAAATCCGATTTAAATAAGATACTAGATTGAATAAAAGGGGATACTTGGAGAATAGTCTGAAAACCCTTGGTTCATTTCTGACTCAGGAGAACTGAGGTGTGGCCTGGTCTGTCAACTCCTGTCGGGTGACACTTGCTAACTTGCACTGAGCACTTACTGGCTTACTGGGGCCAGGCACTCGGCCAAGTGCATTACATGCTTTGTCTGAGTCTTTGCAGCAAGCCTATCCAAAGTACCATATTTATCCCTTCTATGAAGAAAAAAAAAAGAAGAAAGAAAGAAAAATAAATCCAAGGATCAGAAACATCAAGAACTAGCTCAAGGGCACATAGATTTGTCAAGGTCAGTTTGACCTTGACATCCTGGTGTCCTTGTGCTCACACGTAACACAGAGGAGAATGTGCCTCTCCAGACTTCCGTGACATTGGTCACTTCAGTCCTATCCTCTGCCCTTTCAGAAGCTAGATCCAAGGTTTACATGTCCATCAGCTCTCCCATCTCCCTCGTTATTTTCTACAGCCTCTCTATACAGCACATTGGCCACCAGCGTGGCCAGCTCTTCCCTTGTCCTGGGGAGATGCAGAGCCATTCCAGTTTCACCTGAGCTCTCCCATTGGTCTCGGGGGATTTTTCTCTATAAAGCATCCCACAACCGTCTGTGCTTAGGAAACCGGAGAGCGCCTCAGAACTACGCTCAGGAGCCATTTTTAATAGAAAACCAGCAAAAAATGGAAAGGATATGGCCATAAATAACCATGGACAGGGCACTTGTATACAATATGAGAACTGCTAGAGGAGGCAGAGCGCTGCCTTGTTAATCTTCTTCTGGGGGTGTGGCCTCAGGGTGGCTAAAATTTTTGCCACTTTGCATGTTCATAAAAAACTATTGAAAGTCCCCCCCCCCACCTTTTTTTTTTTAACAGTGAATGGGATTTTTTTCCCTCTCTATTTCTATTTTGGAGAGTTTGCTGTTAGTATGCAGAAAGGCTACTGAATCTTTGTTTTAAAAAATTACAACTTTACTGATTTCATTTATCAGTGTGATAGCATTTTCATGAGGTCTTAAGGTTTTCTGTACATAAGACAGTGCATCTGTAGACAGAGTCAGTTACCTTCCTTCTTTGCAATGTGCACACATTGTGTTTCTCTCTCTTGCCTGATTGCTCTGATGGGGCTTCCAATACTGTATCAAGTGGATGTGTTGAGAGTGGGCACCCTTGTTCCTGATCTTGGAGAAAATGCTTTCAACATTTAGTATGAAGGTAGCTGTAGGCTTGTTGTATTTGACCTCTATTCTTTAAGGTATCCCATTGTATAACTGACTTCTTGCAAGGGTTGTCTTCATTCTGTGGAGTGCAGTTAGGTTTATAGGTTCGCCTACATCGGTGCATCCTTGTGTCTTAGATAAATCCCCCTCAATCTTGGCAAATGATCCTTTTAATATGCTATTGAATGTGGTTTGCATGTATTTTGTTGAGGATTTTTACATCTCTGTTTATCAGGGATGTAGGCCGGTAATTTTCTCTTCCTTTGGTATCCTAGTCTGCCTTGAGTATCATAAAATTAGTTTGGAAATTTTCCCTTTTCTTTAGCTTTTGGGAAGAGTTTGACTAGGATTGGTATTCGTTCCTCATTAAATGTTTGCAGTACATTATGGCTTACATGTTTTCTGTGTCACCAAGAGACTCGTGTGAGACAATGCAAGAAGGTAGAGGAGAAATGATTGGGTTATAAGAGTCTTAACCCAATCAGTGAATTAGTTGCCTGATGGGGATTAACTGGGTGGTAACTGAGGTGGTAGGTGTGGCTGGAGGAGGTGGGTCCCTGGGGCAAGCCTTTGGGCATATATTTTTATCTGGTGAGCGGTCCTCTTTCTCTGCTTCCTGATCATGATGTGAGCTGCTTCCCTGGCCACATTCTCCTGCCTTGATGTTCAGCCTCCCCTTGAGCCCTGAGGCATGGAGCCAGCCTTGTATGGACCAAGACCTCTGAAGCCATGAGCCCTCAAATAAACTTTTCCTCCCCTACAATTGTGCTGATTGGGTCCTTTAGTCACAGCAGCAAAAAAGCTGCCTACAACAGAGTAGAACTTAAAGATGAAGCCGTCAGGTCCAGGCCTGGACATTTCTTTGATAGGGGAGTTTTTATTTCGGATTCAATGCCCTCATTCGTTACTGGTCTGTTCATATTTTCTGCTTCTTTATGATTTGGTCTTGACACATGTCTAGATTGTGTGTGTCTAGAAATGTATCCATTTCTATCCAACTTATTTGTGTGTAATTGTTCATAGTAGTCTTAGGATCCTCTGTATTTCTGTTAACAGGTGTAATGTCCCCTCTTTCATTTCCCATTTTATTTGAGTTTTCCTTTTTTCTTAGGATAGATAAAGTTTTGTCAGTCTTATTTATCTTTTTAAAAAAACCTTTAGTTTCATTGACTTTTCCTGTTACTTTTCTATTCTCTTCATTTATTTTTTCTGATCTTTGTTATTTCCTTCCTTATGCTAACGTTGTTTGCTCTTTTTCTAGTTCCTTAAGGTATAGTGTTAGGTTATTTATTTGAGAGCATTCTCCATTTATGATGTAGGCATTTATTGCTATAAACCTTTTTTATTAAAACATATTAATTGTACATATTTATGGGTTTCAGTGTAATATTTCCAAACATGCATATAGTATGTGCTTATCAAACCCAGCCTCCCTTTTTCCACCCCTCCCCTCCCACACTCTTCAAAAATCTGTAGGAATTGCTATTCTACTTTCAAATCGACATTTTTTTTTTTTAGCTTCCACATGAGGACATGAAGTATTTGTCTTTCCATGTCTGGCTTATTTCACTTAACTTAATGTCCTCTAGTTCCATTCGTTTTACTGCAAATGACAAATTGTCCTTCTTTTTTATGACTACATAATACCCCACTGTGTATATTACCACAGTTTACTTTATCCACCTGTCTCATGATGGGAACCTAGACTGATTCCATATCTTAGCTATTATCAATAGTGGTTCAATAAACATAGGTGCCTGAGTTGTCTTTGATATGCTGATTTCATTAACTTTGGCTAGATACCAAGAAGTGGAATAGTTGGAGCTTAAGATAGATATATTTTTACTTGATTAAAAAAATCTCCTTACTCTTCTCCATAATGACTGTACTAATTCACGTTACCACCAATGGTATATAATAGTTCCTTTTTCTCCACATCCTTACGGATTTCATTAATTTCATTATTATTGTTTTGGTAATAGACATTCTAACTAGATGGTATCTTGTAGTTTTGCTATGCATTTAATATTGGCTGGTCATTTGCATTTCCTTCCTTCCTTCCTTCCTTCCTTCCTTCCTTCCTTCCTTCCTTCAGTGTGTGCCCAACTCATTTGCTCACTTAATTGGTTTACCTTGGTTTTGTTAAGATCTTTGTGTTCTTTATATATTCTGGATATTAACCCACTGTTAGATGAGTATCTGGCAAAGATAAATTCTTGTTCTGCAGTTTGTCTCTTCATTCCATTAATTGTTTGCATTGCTCTGTAGAAGCTTTTTGGTTGGATAGAATCCTCTTGGTCAATTTTGGCTTTTCTTTCCTGTGCTTTTGGAGTTCTATTCAGGACATAATTGCCGTGTCAGTATCTTGAAGTATTTCCCCCTTGTATTTTCCTCTAGTAGTTTCAGGTTTTACTTTAAAGTCTTTTATCTATTTCGAGTGGATTTTTGTAACTAGTGAGGGATAGGGGTCTTGTGTATATGGATATCCAGTTTTCCCAGTGCCATTTATTGAAGAGGCTGTCCTTTCTTTTTTTTATTTTATCATAAAGTTTAATCATGGTTCAGAAAAAAAATTGAGTGAATAACTTTCTCTGAAAAAAATATATTGACTCTTTGTAGAGTGCAGTTATTGGGGGTGAGGGCAATGGTAACTTAAATTACCCTATTTTCTTTTCTGAAAATGACAAAAAGTCCCATTTCCAGTCTGATTATAAAGATACATGAGCCTCAGAATGGCTGAGAATAAATACAAAACAAGAAAGACAAAAGCTGTAAAGCTAAAAAGCATGCAGTGGGCTCTAAGAGAAAAATCTCAAAAATACCCAAAGTGGCAACAAGGAATATTTGGCTGGAATTTGAAGATCTTTTCAGTCATCTTTGTCTTTTGCTCCATGTTTAAGGATGCATGTGAACTCAATGTAATTGAAATTCCCCTTTTTGTAAATAGGGGCTTCTCTGTACAGCTCATCCACTTCCTCCTCTGTAAACCCATCACCCATGGTGGTCATCAGCTCTCTCAGGTAATCCTCCTGAATGGTGCCAGTAGCTTCTTCATCAAAGCAAGCAAAAGCATTTCTGATGACATCTTCTGGATCTGTGCCATTTAACTTCTCACCAAACATGGTTGAGGAACATGGTGAAATGGATGGGTCTTGGAGCCTCATTCATCATGGCATCCAGGGATTCGTCAGTGGGATTCTTCCCAGTGAGGCAAGCATATCATGTAAATCTTCCTTGTCAATGAAACCATCTCTGTTCTGGCCAATCATGTTGAAGGCCTCTTTGGATTCCTGAATCTGTGATTGGTCAAACATGGCAAACTATTGGATGTCGCGCATTTGAGGGCGCTTCTTGGTGGTCTTGGTCTTTGCCCTTTTGCTCGACATGGTGGTGGTTGAATCCCTACACAGCCATGAAAACCAGCACCTTAGCGAATCCCTCGCTGCCTCTATCACCGCCTTTCTACCCCCGAAGAGGCTGTCCTTTCTCCAAAGTATGTTTTTGGTGCCTTTGTTGAGAATCAGCTGGTTGTAGATGTATGAGTTTTCCCCTCGAGTTTCTAATGTATTCTATGGGTCTATGTGTCTGTTTTTATGCCAGTACCATGCTGTTTAGTTACCATGCTCTGTAGTCATGTCTTAAAATCAGGCACTGTGATGCCTCTAGCTTCATTGTTTTAGCTTAAGATTGCTTTAGTTATTTGGGATCATTTGTTTTTCCACATAAATTTTAGGATTTTTTTTCACCTCCACAAAGAGTGTCAGTATGTTGATGGGATTGAAGGATTCTGTAGATTGCTTTGGGTAGTATGACCATCTTGATGATATTAATCCCTCCTACCCAAAAACATGAGAGGTCTTTCCATTTGGGGGTTTGTATCTTCTCAAATTTCTTTCATCAATGTTTTATACTTTTCACAGTAAAAGTCTATTAGCTCTTTAATTAAAAATATTTATATGTATTTTTATTTATTTTATAGTCATTGTGAATGGGATTGTGTTCATGATTTCTTTCTCAGCAAATTTGTTACTGGCGTAAAAGAAACTACTAATGTTTGTAGGTTGATTTGGCATCCCACTACTTTTCTGAATTTGGTTGTCAGTGTTCATAGTCTAATGGTGGAGTCTTTAGGTTTTTCTATATAGAGAATCATATCATTTGCAATCAGGATTGATTTGACACCTTCCTTTCTTAATTGTATGCCATTTATTTCTTTTTCTTGCCCAATTGCTCTGGCTAAGACTTCTAGTATTAAATGAATAAGAGCAATGAGAGTTGACTCCCTTGTCTTGTCCCTGATCTTAGAGGAAATGATTCCAGCTTTTCCATTCAATATAATGTTGGCTGTGGGTTTGTCACATGCAGCCTCTATTATATTGAGGTAATTTGTTCAGAGTCCTATAAGCCTTCTATACCACATGGTCATCCGTATCTTTCCCAAGTTATTTTCTGATATTATTTCAGTGAATAGATTTTCTATGCCCTTATCCTTTTTCCTCTCACCTTCAGATATTATGAAAATGCATTATTTAATGCTGTCTCACAGATTTTTGAATTCCCTCTTCATTTTTTATTCTTTTTCTTAATAGTGTTTTGAGGACTAGGATATTTCAAAAGATCTATCTTCAAGTTCAAATATCCCTCCTTCCACTTGATCTAGTCTATTATTGAGGCTTTCAACTGTATTTTTTATTTGACTTATTGAGCTCTTTCTTTCCAAGGTTTCTGTTTAGTTCTTTTTCCAAATGTCTATCTTTTTGGTGAATTTCTCATTCATATCCTACATCATCTTCCTAGTTTCATTTGACTATTTATCATTCTCTTGGATCTCATTGGGTTTTTTTAATAATCATCCTTTAAATTCTATCTCATTCATTTCTATTTATTTGAAATCTCTTGCTAGAGAGTTACTATGTTCTCTTGGAGATACCATATTGCCTCGTTTTTGTTTGTTTTCATTTCTTGTGTTCCTCTGTTGTAATTTGTACCTCTGGTAGATAGTTATCCCTACCACGTTTAGGGGGTGGCCTTTGTAGTAAGTAGTTTTTCTCCTGAACATACCTCTTGGAGTGTTAGTTTGTTTGGCCGTGTTGGCTTCAGCTATCCTTGGGCACTGAAGTAACGTCTCCCCAAAGCTGCTTTGGCTGTAATTAATAGACTTTGGGCACAGTGCATGCCATGGCAGAATCAGAATCTCTGTGGCCACACAAGAGTGGGGACACTCTATCAGTTTAGACAGGTGTGATACAAACAGCAGTGGTGTGGGGTACTCACTGTATGGCTACTCCTGTATGAGGTTAGTGGCCCCTATCAAGTGATGGGGGTTTCTCAGGCATCTGATACTATTAACAAGGGCCTATGCCACTAGCAACCCCAGAAGTAGAGAGTGCTTAAGGCCTTTATTCTCCAACCAATCGGTGGTGCCAACCCAGATTCTTCAAGGGTAGGAGCTGCAGCACCTCTCTGGCACCCACAACTGTGTTTAGCAGGCATTGTGTGGGGGTGGGGCTATGGTCTGGATGATAGAGTTCCCTCTGCCACTTCAGACGCACTGCCTACTCAATAGTGGGGCCTCAGCCAGAGCTGGGCACGGTTCCTCTTGAGGACCCCCTTTGGTCATGTGTGCCTGGTGATGGGCAACAAGGGGAGTCATGGAATTGTTCAAGCCCCCTCAACCCAATCCTGTGGGTAGGACAGCAGCAGGAACTGTGGTATCCAATCCCTTTTGTAACAGGCAGAGGAAGGACAGCAGGTAATGGGAACTGCCTTGAGAATCTTTTTCAAAGCAAGAACACTATGCAGATTTCAGATTACTTATGAGTGTCTGCCTTCAGTCCTGGCACTAGTAAGAGTCCACAGTTCAGTTGGCGGTGCCTTTGGTCTAAAAGGGCAAGTGTCTTGATCTCCTTGTTCTTGAAGGTGGTGCTCTCCATTCTCCATGTGGCAACACCCATCTCCTACAGTGCAGGGAACCTAGAAGGCTTGGGACACAGCTACCCTGCTGGGCCAAGTTGGGTTGGCAAGGCAGTTACACCTCAAGCCAGTATAAGAGGAATGTCTGTACAGTCCCAAAGATGAAAATATGCAGGAGTTTCTGACCTCTAGCACAGCCTAAATTCAGACATTAGCTCCCTTTTCAAGGTGGCTTCTGGCTACAACAACCTGGGTGTTCAGTGGGAGCTGATAGGAGATCCTTTTTCAAAGCAAGGATACTGTGCGGATATCAGGTTACTTATCTAAGCAGGCTGTAAACCCATGAGGATCAGGAAACTTTCTAATAGCTAGGATTGCCAGCATCTACATGGGTACAGTTTGATGCAACTCTTTTATCCTTATCCCTGCAAAGGAAGCCAGGTTGGAAGATATTGGAGTATTTCATTTCTATTACTATGGTGTTGTCCCAGATCTCTGAGTCTTAACAAGGGACTAGTCTCTCTGATTAGTTTCCAGTGTTTCCTTCCATGGTCACTTACCTCACTATGAAGCTATATTCCTATTACTTGGGTTCCTATTTGTGGAAAGGGAGGTGAGTACTGGGCACTTCTGTTCGGCCAGCTTGACTGAATCTACCCAAACTTTGCCTCAAAGTACTCATGAGTTTTGGTATATTACATGTCCATATTCATTTTTCTTAAGATACTTTTTGATTTCCTTTTTAATTTCTTCTAGACTCATTGTTCAAGAACATATTGTTTAATTTCCATGTATTTGTGAATTTTCTGAAATGCCTCTTGTTATTGGTTCCTAGTTTAATATCACTGTGGTTAGGGAAGATCTTGATATAACTTCAGTCTTCTTGTAATTGTTAGCATTTCTTTTGTGGACTAACCTATGATATGTCTGGAGAAGTTTCCCTGTGGGCTTGAGAAGAATGCATATTCTACTACTGCTGGGTGGACAGTTCTGTATATGTCCATGAGGTCCATTTGGCCTAAGGTAAGGCAGAATATCACGAGAGAAGGGCATCATATCATGTAGGGAAGCTGCTTCCCTCATAGCAACAAGGAAATGGTGTGGGGCAAGAAACCAAAGGGAAAATATACCCTTCCAGGGCACACCCCCGTGATCCACTTCCTCCTCCCACACCCCCCCCCCATGCCTACAGCTACCACCCAGTCAGTCATTCAAATTAGGGTGGACTGATTTGCATACAGCTCTCATAATCTCATCAGTTTACCTCTGAACATTCTTGTATTAACACAGGAGCTCTTGGGAGACATCTCCTGTCCAAACCATAAAAATTGGCCATTTTTGTCTTTTTTTTTGAGTTCTGGGGTTAGACAAGTCAATTTTATCTAAGTCTAACTACCTCTGCTTTCTTTTCATTTCTATTTATAGGAAATATATTTTTCCATCTCTTTTCTTTCAGCCTGTGTTTGTCATAAAAGTCAAATAGGTCTTTTGTGTTCTTTTTCTTTTAATTCAACCAATTACTTTGTGTCTTTTGATTAGAGAATTTAATTCATTTATCTGAAAATGGTTTGTTTTTTCCCTGTGCTCACATGTTGCTCAACACCACACTCTGCTGTCCACAGAACAGAGATAGGTGGCATGTATGGGGCTATATTTTCCCCCACATGAAGCATTTCTCCAGGACACCCTGGTTAGGTGTTCTATATTCAGTTCAGTTCTGACCCTATCTACTTGAAGATCACAAGGTTTTGGACTCATTTCCCACAAGGCTTTCCCCCAATTCAGGTGTCAGTCACAACTAATAGGCTGAAACCTGTACTTCTGTACTGTCACCTGTACTAACTGGCTATAAATTAGGACTCCCCCTGATACCAGTGTTGAGAATCAGGTTCGAGTCCTGTTCCCCCAGTGTTGAAGATGGAACACCGGAGAAATGCTGAGGCAAGTGCAGAAAAGAAATTTTATTTAAAGGATAGAACATAGACAGACACGGGAGGGGGTCCAAGCTGATGCCCAAGGGAATAGGGATGTCCTGCCCCTTTTATAGACTTCAGATTTCCTTTGTTCTCATGCCCCATCCACCTCTTATCTTACCTATGTGGCCAAGAGGTGGGAAAGGAGCCTTTGGTGGCCCAAGAATGAAGGGAGCAGCCCAGGGGGCATTCATTCATTGACAACTCCTTGCAGGGAGTTGGAGGCAGGTAACCTTGGCAATGATTGGAGGAGGGGGAAGTGCTTTGAAGGTATCAGCATTTTATTTCCTATGAATCAGCCCCCATCTTCCTGACCCAGTCATTCATTGCCAGCACTGACTGTCCTTTTGCCCCCTCCTTACCCCTACCCCCTGCTTGGGTTTCACTAATATGCTAGAGCAGCTCACCAAACTCAAGAAGGCACTTTAATTAGATTTTAAATAAATAAGTTTGATAATAAGATATAATAAAGGATACAGATAAACACCCAGGTGAAGAGATAAAGTGTGGTCTGAAAGTGTCCCAAGTACAGAAGTTTCAGTCTTCATGGTGTTGCAGTAAACTACCCTTTAAGCATGTATATGATGCCAACCTAGGAACTCTCCAGAGCCTTAGTTCAGGCACCTTTAAGGAGACTTCATCACCTAGGCACTTATTTACTCTGTTTAGAGTGACTCTTCTGTCTCTGGAGAATGGAGAGTGGGGTGGGATGCACCAAGCTTATGATCTTAGCTTGGTCTTTCTGGTGATCAGCTTCCATCCAAGAGGTCACCAAGGGCCTCCCCATTAGAGCAAGGAAACTCCTATCACTCAGAAAATTTCAAATGCTCCTTTCACTTTGAAAATTACACAGGTCTTAGGAGCTCTGCCAGGAACTGGTGCAAAGATCAAATATTAGAACAAGAGATTCTCCTAGCACCAATGTCTCTCAAGAAGTTGCAAGAGCCTTCAGAGCTTTGTGTAAGAGACTAGGAACAATATACATATTTCTAATTATTTCACAGCCTTGTGAGTGCCATTTTATTAATCATTTTCTGGCTGTTTGTAAATTCTTTGTTATTTCTTCTTACTGTCTTCCATTGTGAAAACTGATTTTCACTAATGGTATGCTTTGATTTTTTTATTTTTTATCTGTTTTATATCTGCTGTAGGCTTCTGTTTTATGGTTACCACAAGGCTTATATAAAACATCTTATAACAGACTATTTTTACATGATAACAATTTAACTTTGCATATAAAACCTCTACACATTTCATCTATTTCCATATTTTATGTTTCGATGTCACAATTCACCTTTTTGTACTATGTGTCCCACAACAAATTATGATAGCTATTGTTTTTAAGTAAGAAGTTTCCATGTTACTAGTTAGCGCTTTTTTTTTTTCCCCAGTTTGAAAAACTCTCCTTGGCATTTCGTATAAGAGTGGTCTGACAGTGATGAACTCCTTTAGCTTTGGTTTGGGAAATTCTTTGTCTTTCACTTCTGAAGAACAGCTTTGCCAGGTACAGTTTTCTTGTTTGGCAGATCTTTCTTCAGCCCTTTGAGTATATCATCCCACTCTTGCCTGGTCTATAAAGGTTTCTACTGATACATCTGCTGTTAGCCTTATTAGAACTCCCTTCTATTTTGTTGGCTTCTTTACCTTTGCCTTCTTTGCCTCAGAGTCCTCTCTCTGTCTTCCATTTCTGATGATTCAGTTATAGTCTTTTTATAACAAGTCTTGATGTAGTTCTGTTTGGATTGACTCTAACTGGAGACCTTTGATCTTCCTGCACTACTTATATCTTCCCAAGATTTGGAAATGTTTTTGTTACTTCTTTAAGTTCTCTCTTCCTTTGTGTCTCATTCTCCCTCTTTAGTCCTTATAATTTGAGTATTTGCTTTCTTTTTGCTTCCCCACAAATTCCATAAGATTTCTTCTTTTCATTCCTTTTCCTTCCCCCACCATGTATTTTCAAATACTCAATAGATTTTTTTTCTCCTACTCGATTAATTCTGCTATTGACACTTGCTGTTGCATTTGTTTTTATTTCATTTGTTATATTTGGAGGCCAAAATGTCTTGTTTTTATAATTTCATTATATTAAGTTCTCAATTTCATCAGTTATTATTTTCCTGATTTTATTGAGTTGTTACTCTGAATTTTCTTGAAGTTCATCAAGCTTCCTTAAAATAATCATTTGAATTCTTGGTCAGGTGTTTAATAAGTCTGCATTTCTTTAGGCTCAGTTACTGGTGCTTTATTTTGTTCCTTTGGTGGTGTCATGTTTCCTTGTTCTTGACCCTTGCGACTGTGCATTGGTGTCTGCATGTTTGCATAAACAAGAGCTTATTCCAGTTTTTGAAGACTTGCTTTGGGAAAGCCCTTCACCAGCCCGTCTAGAGATTCTGGGCAGGACATCCTTTCTGTGGGAAGGCTGGCTGCTGAAATTCTTGAGCATCCTGGCCTTGTGCCTGGTCCAGGAGGTGGGTGGTCTTGGTTCCTAGGTCCAAGTGGGCCTTGAGTCTGGAACCACTGGGGTAGACCTGTGATTTTGACTGCAGAGGTGGGCCTGGAGTCTGGGTCTGTGAGTGTGGGTTGCTTTGCCTTTACTCCATCCTTTGGCTGCAAAGCTCTTTATTTTCTTAGGATTTCATTTCAGAAATTAGTTGTTTTTCTTAGAGCATTTAAATTATTTCCTGAGGGACCATACTGATGCAATTAATGTTTACTACTCTATGGTTAAAAAGAGGCTTTTGATGTAATCTAATTGTGGCTCACCATCTATCCAAAACAACACAATTGACCCAAGAGACTCTGTGAAGAAAGCATCATTAGAACAGTGAGTGAGTTCAGTCAGGTCGCAAAATGAATAAAAAGAACTCAGTTGTTTTCACATGGAGGAAATTAGAAAATGTAATGAAAACACATTCTATCACAATAGCAAAAAAACAAACATAAAATGCCTAGGAATTAACTTAATAAGACTTTGGAACTTAAATAAAGGAAAATCACTACAAAACTCCACAGAAGGACCTAAATAAAGATGAATTTTGAATACATAGTAGGCCATATGGTGCTTCTAATTGAAATAGCCTAGTGTAACCCAGATGATCCTGTGTCTCTCAGATCTACAGGCTTCATTATTTCTTTGGTTGCTGAATAAAATGACTATGTTCCATGCATTGTTAAAAGTCTATCACTTTTTCAAAAATCTCCAAAACTTTTTTGGAGATTATTGATCAAAATAAACCACAATTATTTTTTTGTTCTCCTGTTACTTGACTATCCATTTATTAATTCACTCACTGTTTATTTTTGTATACATTTATCAAGTGCTAACCATGTCCTAGGCACTCCTGTTATTTACCCACTGGCCATTGCTTGTGACTGCTGGACTGCTGCCTCTAAGAGACACCCTTGTCTTGCCTTGGGACATTGCCCCTGTCAATCACCTGTACACAGCTATTTTGTGCAAGACTTTTCTGAGGTTTGGAGGATACTAGTGGTGGGTGAATATTGTGAGAGGGAAGGCATACTGAGATAGCATATGTGTACAAATAGCATAAATCAAGAATCAACTAGAAATTAAAGTTCACAGGTCACACCCTGTGGGAAGCTTCTCACTTAATGCTTTGTGTTTGGGTCTCACCTGCTGCCATCTTTTGCAATTCCCTCTTCCTGTCACTCAGACATCTCCTGTTCATCATGTCAGCCTCTCTGATTTCTATACCCTTTGTCCCCTGTTTTAGTCAGCTGTTTCACTCCTGTGACTAAAAGACCCAACCAGAACAACTTTAGAGGGGGTTTATTTGTGGGATCACAGTTTCAGAGGTCTCAATCCATAGACAGCAGGTTCCGTTCCTTGGGGCTCAAGGTGAAGTGGAACATCATGGCAGAAGAGTGTGGCAGAGGGAAGCGTCTCACATGGTGATCAGAAAGCAGTGAGAACAACTATACTCACCAGATACAAATATATACCCCAAAGCCACGCCTCCAATGCCCCGCCTCCTCCAGCCACATCCCCACTTGCCTTCAGTTACCACTCAATTAATCCCATCAGGAATTAATTCACTCCAAAACTTCTTGCATTATCTCACACATGACATTTTGGGGGATATCACGTCTAAACTCTTTCCTAGTATAAGCCTTTGGAAACTCACTCTTCCGGTTATTTCATAGCTAAGAACAATTTAGCTGTCTCTCTCATCCTTACTCACATAGATGGGGGCAAGGGTGGTATTAATTTGTGTAACCAAAGAAGTCATTGAGCTATTGTGTTCTCTTCCCTTAGGGAAAAAAATAAAATAAAAACACTTCTCACACCCTGGAAAAAAAATTTGTTTTCTCATCTCCAGAGCAACACGTTTTTAAATATTTATTTTTCTGCTCATCACATTTGTATTTTGAAGAATTCAAATCTCTCCCAAGCAAACAGAAGATAATTTGAACCAAAATGCCAATGATATTTTCCCCTGAAATTCAATAAAATGATCTTGAAGTTAATTTGGAAGGAAAAAAATAAACTCAAAGAACAAGATGAATCTTAAAAGGAAGAGATATAATAGAGGACTAACTCTGGGTTTAATATTAACACTTTTCTAGTGGAAGAATGAGCAAGCAGAGAAAAAAAAACACAAAATCTACAAACAGGTTTAATAATATGAAATTACTGAGAATGTAATAAGTGAAATAACTCCAGAAGAAAACACAGGCAAGTATTTATGTAATCTCTGACTGAGGAAGGTCTTTCTAACCAAGGTGGAAACATTCTTATTAAAATCATTTAAAAAACCAGCATGGATAAACCTTAAAACCATTATGCTAAGTAAAAGAGCCAGAATAAAGAGATCACATATTGTGTGATTCTGTTCCCATGAACTGTCCAGAGTAGGCAAATGCATAGAGACAAACACTAGATTCGTGGTTGTAAGGGCAGTTGGGGCAACTAGTACTGAGTACAGGGTTGTCTAGAGTAACTAACATGATCTGTGTTAGGTGGTGACTGAGGGTGGCTGAATAACTGTTGAATATACTACTAACCCAGTGAATTATATACCTTAAAGGTTGAATTTTATGATAAGTGAATTTAAAAATTTTAAGATAAATGAGGTCTACTAATGATGTCATAAGAAAACCTGCATGTCAGTAGAGAATAACCAAAGAATATGATTAAAATTTTCCAATGCAAATTAAAGCAATGAGATGGAGCGTGTACCTATTTGCTGGCCAAGATGAAAAGAAATTATAGATTTCCATCATTTGGTAGAGTATAATCCATTTAACCTATATACTGGTATTGATGAAGAGAAATGGGCAATATATTGATTTTGAAAGTCTTAAATTGTATTCTTGTGTTTCCATTTCTAGATCATTTTCTATTTAAAATAAAGTAGTAAAGCAGTAGAATCAACACAGAAAAATGTCTGCGGTTATAAAGTAGGATACAGAAAATGACATGGACCAACAGAAGCACACATTGGGAAGACCACAGAAATGCACTCCAAAATGAGAGCAAACCATTGCCTCTTAGGGGCAGGATAACAGATAATGTGTACTCCCTTGTTCATTCTTGTCCATATTTTCTGTTACTCCGTACAGTTCCAGGAGAAAAGGTGTCTCTGGAGAAGGGTGCTCTGAGAAGTTCCCTAGGAGAAGGGGGAACTCAAATCAGGACCAGAGGGTTCCTTGGCTCACCTGATGGAAAAGAATTTTCAGCACACACCTGTGGGAGGCACAGACAGAGGTCTATTTAGGAAAGTAGACCAACATTCAAGGGAGAATGAGGGCCACCTAGAGAGTGAGAAATGCATTTTGAGTTCCCAGCTCCTCCTTTAAAGGAAACTCGGTGAAGGGCGGGTATGGGAAACTCTGTAGGAATGATTCTCGTCTGGTGATCTCAAGAGGATTTCTGGTGGCCAGGTCAATGTCAGGATGCTCAAGCCGATGTCATCACTATCTGATCAATAGCTAGCACCGGAAAGTCACCTCAGCTATAGGTTCCTCAAGATAGCATATCTCTCTTTGCTTAATCTATTTGTTGAACTGTTAATTAACAATATTCAAGTAGATTTACAGATTTTCCAGGAATTTGGGAGTAACGGGCCTGGAAAGGAGACAGGCTTAGGGATAACAGGCCTGGAAAAGCATACATAATTTCTCTATTAAATTTTTATTTTCTTGTCCTTCCTTGACATCTCCTTTCTACCGATTTCTTATTTATTCTGTCCTTCCTCAGTCTTTTGCAAATATCCTATGCCGGAAGTATATTCTTCATCAGGAAACAATTTGTAAAAAGTTGTTTTAGATAATATAACTTCAAGTGTGATGAAACGTTCTTGTTCTTTTTTGTTTGTTTGAGGTTTTGTGTGTGTGTGTGTGTGTGCGCGCACACACACACACCTTAGCAGGAACGAGATTTGTAAAGAAACTTCTAGAGAGATTCATGAATGTTCCAAAGCCAGATTCTCTAAGTCTCACCACATGAGATGCCATCAGGACAATTCGTGGTTTCAGGATTTGACCAATTGATCTTGTGAAATGGTCATTTTACAAGGTGGACCATTGTGAATTAAACTGTGGTGTATCTCAAGGTTTTTTTCTGCTCCAAATACAGGTATATTAGAATTCACTGCCAGGATCACATTAAATGGAGTGCTTTGGATTATTGATGATTTTTCTCTGGATGTAACCATTTTCTTCTCCTATTTTCCTAGACAGAATCATGAATAAACTGGAGGATAAGCAAGACCAGATGATACCATGAAGAGAAGTTTACAGGCCCTCTATTGCCAACTGTTAAGTAAGTTCCACGTGTGTTTCTTCCTCCCTAGAATAAATATACTAATGTTGCTGCTTGCTGAGTGCCGGAGACTGACCTTTGTTCTAGAGGAAGACCAGGGCTCAGTCAGTGAGAAGGGACAGCAGATTTACCCTCTGCTGCATCTAGATGAAGTATCGAGCATTAATGGATTCCAGTATTTTGAGTGTCTATTGTAACGTGGACCCCGATATAACAATTCTAACATGACATATTAAGCATTTTTAATTTGAGAATGCGTCTCCAAAACATTCTTGCTCTTGGTTTTGTAGTAGGGTCTTCTGGTATGATCTTCCTTAGGTTCCTCACAGGGAGGAAATGATAGATTGTGTTTTCTGGATTTTGTCACATAGAACCCATTAGCATGCAGTGACAATATGGCCTTTGGCTTGGACTGTTATACATGTTGCATATGATTCTCAGATAATGAGTGGTAGAAATGCGGTTTCTTGGTTTTGTGGTGGAATAAGGAGTTTTTGATTATGATATATTCCTCGTGGGTTTTGGGGAATGCACCACAAAGCGCCCGCCATTTGCCGTGTAGTGATTGTACAGCCTTTGGGATTGAACAGTTACTATGCAAATGTACAAGCCTGTACCAATTGCTGGTTTGGGTGTTCTAATTGATCCTCTTGGCTCCACAGGCATTGCCCATTCCAAGTCCAACCAAAGGCCCCGAAGTTGGAAAACTTGGGGTCTGATGCAGTGATAAATGGAGGGCCTGTCTTTCCTAGACTAAGGCAGCTCCTTGTTAACTTGCACTGAGAAAATAAAAATGAATAAAATGCAAAGAGATTGAGATGCAAATCACCAGCCCAGTCAGCCCTTAGAATTCAGCACTTCAGGTTATATTGTTGTATCCCCAGTGCAAAGCACTTTATCTACAGACAGCATTCTGGCTGAGTGTTTTAATTGACTTATTTCTTCTGCTACATTCTAATCCCTGAAACACAGATCACGTAAGGCTATTTCAGCCCGGTGGAAAGTCGCCAAGACTTGCGGGGACTCTCTTAATGTTCTTTTCCCATGTGCTCTATGGACTGTTGGCTTCTTGACTTTTTTTTTTTCTCTGATAAGCTGGTTTTTTAAGAAAAGGATTTACAGATTGAAGAAGCAATGTCATCAAGGAATGATTAACTCTGCCTTGATGGGAGAGGGAACGTTTGAAGGATAAACAGGATTTCACACACAAACACACACACACACACACACACACACACACACCTCAGAGAAGGGGAGGCAGGCTTCAGAGGAGGAGGAACAGGAATTGAAAAGGCAGAAGAAGTACCTTTTGAAGCAGCAAAATGCTTTTTGAGCTCATCTAGGCTGATCATACGTCCCAAAGTTTGATAATATTAATATGAAGGTCATATATTATTTGAAAGGTCTTGAGTAAATTATTCTACACTTCAGAGACAAGTCTTAGGCCATGACAGGTCTGTGTTCCTAAACTGAGCAACTATGAAATCTAAAGAAAGAGGTTTCAATCATCATCCAGGTGGCTACAGAAGCCAGCTGTGGCT
Source organism: Marmota monax (assembly GCF_021218885.2). NCBI lineage: Eukaryota > Metazoa > Chordata > Mammalia > Rodentia > Sciuridae > Marmota > Marmota monax. The sequence goes on along the minus strand of NW_026695215.1, from coordinate 22,042,078 downwards.
CGACACCTTGTGGTTTGCAAAGCTTGCTGGGATATGCAGCTAGTGCAGGTCAGGCAGCTCTTTGCTGGTTAGGAGGTAGATAGTGGTCCCCACTAAACCACCCCAATTGTTGGCATGCATACACACACATTAGCTCATAAGTGTCGTCCGTGGCCAGTCACTAAGTTACACCTATGTATACATTGTTCACAAACAAAACAATTTTGCCATGTCTAAAATAGACTTAAGAATGAAAGAGGCAACACCAATTTAAGATGTTCTATGTAATTCCGAAAACTGATATTTTTAATTTGGGGGGGGGAAAAAACCTGCACATCCAGGTTGTTTATTGTTACATTATAAACTACTCCAAATGGTGGCTTAAAGCAATAATAGTCATGTATTTGCTCATGAATCTGCTACTTTGGCAGGGACTCCTGTCTCTGCAGCAGTGTCGGGGACCTAGGCTGGAATGACTCCAGTGGCTGAAGGCTGGAACAGCTGAGACTGGGCCGACATCTCTCTCTCTCCCTGAGGCCTTCTCACATGGCAGCTTTGGGCTTCATCGCAGCATGAGAACCTCAGAGTGATCAATCCTCTTACCCAGCACCTCAGTACTTTGAGGCTGGAGCAAAACCTATAAGAATTAGCTTATGAATTAGACTTGAAAGACCTAGGATAATACTGTATTAGTCAGCTTTTCATCAATATAATGAAATACTTGAGGCAGACTAACTTTATAAAGAAAAGAGGTTTGTTATTTTGGCTCATGGTTCGGGAGGTATAAGGTTTCCAGCCACATCATGGCCTTCATGTTGGCAAAGATCCAGGGATTCACAGAGCATTACATGGCCAGAGACAGGGAGCATGCATGTGTGTGTATGTCTGTGTGATCTCTCCCCATCTACTTACAAAGCTAAGATTCAATCATGAGGGCTATACCTAATGACCTATGTCACTGTAATTCATTCTCATTCACTCGCTCTCCGAAGTTCCAACCTCTGAGCAAGTTTGCATCTTGCCAGTGATGTCATGTGAGGCTGAAAAATCCCAGCTTCTCTCTGGATCACTGTGTCACAATCAGCAGTCACTGTGTCACTCACAGCAGCCTGTGAGTCTGATGGGGGCTGAGAGATGCAGTCTTTGGCAAATAGGGTCAATTGAGATTTTAATATTTTACTTTTATTGGTTCAATCTCCAGCACCAAAAAAAAAAAATACTTATTAAAACTATCTCTGCCTTTTATTTCTTGGGCTGCACTCCACAGCACAGAACTGAGTGTTTTCATCTTGCCAGCGTGAGCCCTCTGGGGAAGCTGAGCACATTTTTTATGATACCTTGGAACAAATGAAAATCTGAGGTTGGGCATGGTAATGGGAGCCTTCATGGTTATGTAAAACTCCTGCCCTTCATTTTTTCTTTCTAAGACCTAGGTAATCACTTAGGTGTGAAGCTAGTGGAAGGAATTCCTAGGTTTTTGAACAAGGAGACCAGAGTTCAAATCCTCTCCCTACCACTCTGTATCACTTACCTTAGGTAAGTGAATGTCAGTGAACCCCCAAAGAGAAGTGAGATATGACGGCCCCACCCTGACTGAATGCATGGCAAGTAGAAGACCCATGATGGATGCCAGTTCCCTCGTTGGCCTTCCTCTCTGGAAGAGAGGAAGGCAACCTCTACTGTGCATTTATATGGGATCTTCTGGTTTGCAAAGCATTTTTTCCAAAATTTGATCTTCACAACAACCTTATAAGGCAAGGTGGGAATTAATTGTCACTGACCCCATTCAACAGAGACCCCATTGTCAAGGCTGCCTTTCCCAAGCCACAACACATAAAAATGCATTGAGTAATGGAAAGCAAGGAGCATCATCACAAGCCCTTAAGAATGTGACGCTGCTAGGGTAGCACTGAGCCTGGGTCATGAATTAGCATCCTGGTCTTAGCCTGAGTTCTGCATACCGGAAACTTTTTTGCATTGCTTCATTGTTCAAGACTAAGGCAATTATTGTGAGTTTGTGAAAATATCAAGTTTTTGTATGCCAACATCCATTGAAATCAGAGTTGTTTGAGTACTTGGAATTAAGAAGTAATTACATTTGGTAACTTAAGTCCGTGTAATACACCCACACACTTTTGAATTTCTGAAGCCATGCTCTGTGTTATTACTAGTGCATCCTATTTGCTCCCTCCTGCATCCTCTGCATATACTGATCCCTGCTGATCACACAAAATAACCCTTCGCTCAACCCAGAGAACTAACTGCCTGCAGGTCCATGTCTTTCGGGTGGGGGAGGGGAGGAGGAAGCTAAAGAGATTCCCGATGTGAATTTCTGTTCCTTACTTGTAGAATTGAGAAGGGAACATATACTCCCTTTTCTCTACTGGGGCATGGGTCTGTCTCAGTCTTAGATTATGCACTGGGGAGGGCTGGGGTTGTGGCTCAGGGGTAGAGCACTCGCCTGGCACATGCAAGGCCCTGGGTTTGATCCTCAGCACCACATAAAAATAAATAAATAGAAATAAAGATTATGCACACATGCGCACACATGCGCACACGTTCACACACGCACCGTATTACCTGTCTCTCTCAGACTCTCTTAGGTATAGTGAGGAGTTGACTGGATGTGGAGTTGATTTTCCCCTCGGAACCCATCTTTTGATGGGATGCTCTGCTTCTCGTGGGATCTCTAGAACTGAGCAAAACCCTTTTCTTTTAAAGTGAGAAAACTACCTCTTGTGCCTCTTGAGTCGTCGCATCTTTAACTATAAAAAGTCCATAGATTAATGTCTTCCACGAGGGATTAACATCGTGCCTCTCCTCTTCCTTCATGCCTATCCTCATCCGGTGGTAAACACAAAATCCCCACCATGTGACCTTCCTAGGCCAGTTGCCCCACCAAGCTCTGTGATCTGAGGTTCTCATATGCTCCATTAGATGGAAGGGAATCGAACAAAACTAATGAAGATCAAGGTGTGCTCAGTGTCCCTCAACCCTCAGGGATATCCACATTTTAAAAGAGGTGAGGTCTACCTTCTAAATGCAGACACTGTTTTGGTATTATTTTGAAGAGCGGTGTAAACAGGCAGGCTTCCCAGCTTCTGTTTGTCTGGATGTCCCCGAGTGAGCCATGGGTCTAGAATCTTCAGATCATTTTTCATCCTGGGCTCACTCCTTTCTTCTTTGGCCAGCTACTCTCGAGAAACAGTCTTCTTACACTTTATCTGTACCCTTGTGTCATCACCAATCACCCAGATTTCTCAACATCCCCACCCAAACCCAAAGTCATCTGGACTTGCTTTCTGTCCCATCTCTGGTGCATCTGGACGTCTGTTCCCGTCGACGCCAATGTGTGAATCCATTCAAGTCTCTGTGTCCTCACTGTCTCTGCCTTGGAGAAGGGCTGCTAGTGTTCTTGCCTGGACACTGGAATAGTCTCCCTGCTTCCTGTCCTGTTCTTAAGCCTCCTTCTAATTTCGCCCTCACTGTGCTTCAGAATTAGCTGCCTGTCCTCTGCATAAGCTCCCAGGGCATTCATCAAAAGCAACCGCTCTTGTGGTGTCTCCACCAAGTCCTGGGGATGCGCAAGACCCTCTCAAGAACTCTTTTAGGCCCTCCCTTTCCCAACTACTCATCTTTATGAAGTCATATTTTTTTCCATATATTTGAACCAAAATAACATATCTCAACAGATTGAATGCAAAAGCTATATGAGAACCAACTGTCTTTCATAAACCAGACATTAATGAGACTTACAAAAATATAAAGCAATGCCACCTATTTTTTTTTTTTTTGGTCAGGAAATATGGCTATTTTTCACTAGGAAAAAAAAAAGGTCATTTGTTAAAATGTGAAATTTTGTTGTTATTTTTAATGACTTAATTTGGGGGGTGGGCATAATCAGGGATTGAACCCAGGGGTGCTTAACCACTGAGTCACATCCCCAGCCATTTTTTATATTTTATTTAAAGAGAGTGTCTCTCTAAATTGCTGGGGGGGGGGGGCACTCACTAAATTGCTGAGGCTGGCTTTGAACTCACGATCCTCCTGCCTTAGCCTTCTGAGCCACTGGGATTTGTGCCACCATGCCTGGCTGTAAATTAATATTTTTTGTTTCCCAGATTTTTTAACCCTTAATACAGTGAGTATCAGTAGATATAATCCATATAAACAGAGGCTTTTTCAGATCATTTTTCATCCTGGGCTCACTCCTTTCCTCTTTGGCCAGCTACTTAGTCCTTAGTAAAATTTAAGAATATAAAGAGGTCATGAGATAAAAATGTTAGATAATCACTGACCTAAAGGATGAATCTTCCATTCCTTAGGTTAGCATTCAAGTTAAGAGCCTGGTGGCCAACTCTCTCTCCAGCTTTGTCTCTCGGCTTTTCTACATTTCATGCCTCCCCCTCCCCACCCCCACTCCACACACAAACCGCTCTGCCCAGAAGATTGCCACAGTGTGTTCCAGCCATCACAGCTAGTGCTAAATCCCCCACAAGGTGTGTAGCTCTGGGTACGCATGTGCTTGTTTTCTTGTCTTCAAGTTCCAGGGTGACCTCTGTTGCTGGTCTAGTCTAGAGCTTGAATCATAATGGGACTCAATACTGTTTTCATTTAATGACCATATTTTATCAAATCTAAGCTGTCATTCATTATAAAATACACTGTTATTTGACGAGCCTCAAAGAAAAAAAATAACTCTTGCTTGAACTGTCCCACACCATCAATTACATCTTACAATGTGGAGACACAGGCATGGACAAAATAATCAGTAGCTGGGTTTTGGCTAACCAGATAATGTAGTCCCTGAGTCTCTGTCATCAAATTCTCCTTTAGGAACCACATCTCAGCAAACCCATCTGTCTTCCCAGCTCCCACCCCAGGGAGACTCCATGGAACAAGGAATTTCCCCTTCAGAAGCTCAAGAGAGATCAGAGGAGCCAGGCCTTCACTAACTGAAGTTGGCTTGTGTATTCTGTCTTCTTGGTTTATATTTCTCCTGATAAGGGAGAGGATATGTCCCCTAAGATTAAACTATAACTGACATTTAGGTCCAAACAAATGTCCACTCTCAGTGGGTGAAGATGGTACAGCCCATCCTAACACTGATGTTCTCTATGCAGGGCTGCATTCCCTAGGCATGAGGAGGTGACAGAGACTCGCCTTTCTTCACAGGGTCTTCCTCCCTTCCTCCTCCACCAGAGAGCATTTTCCCTTGCCTTTTACACTGCCTGGTGGCAACCTTTATGGAGTGTGACAGTGAGTGACAGCCACGACTGAGGAGTTGGATTCTGGATCAAGACTGCTTGAGTTCAAATCCTGATATTTCCAAATTGTCTTCACCCATTTCCATACAAAACATGCCAATTTGAATGGTCCCCACTGCCGACAGCTTTTGGGCTATCTGTCCCGGACCTCTTGCAAATTCGTCACTGCTGACGACACTAAAGACTCATTTCTCTGGAGAAGAGAAAAGAACAACATTGCCACAGGCTGGTGAGCTGATCTTTGCCATTTAGTAGCAAAGACCAGCTCGTCAACCTGTGATAATGGTGACAACACACTTAGTCCTGTGACATCAGGGAAATGAGAGGCATCCATTTCTTTTTTTTTTTTAATGCCTTTTAAATTTGCTCTTTTTTGATATATATATACACACACACACATATATTATATATACACACACATATATATTATATATATATATATATATATATATATATATATATATATATATATATATATATATATACACATACTGACATACATACATATAGTGTAACTTCCCATCTTGTAGTTGTACATGATGTGGAGTTTCACTGATCATGTGTTCATATATGAACATAGGATAGTTATATCCAGGGCTGGGATTATGGCTCAGTGGTAGAGCTTGCCTCGCATGTGTGAGGCACTGTATTGGATCCTCAGCACCACATAAAAAATAAATAAATAAAATAAAAGTATTGTAAAAAAAAAGAAAAAGAAAGTTATGTCTGATTCATTCCACTGTCTTTCCTATTCCCATCCCTCTCCCTTTCCTTCATTCCCCTTTGTCTAATCCAGTGAACTTCTATTCTTCCCTCCCTGCTTCCCTTTATTGTGTGTTAGCACCCACATATCAGAGACAACATTTGGCCTTTGGGGTTTGGGGTTTGGCTTATTTCACCTAGCATGATAGTCTCCAGCTCCATCCATTTACTGACAAATGCCATGATTTCATTCTTCTTTGTGACTGAGTAATATTCTATTGTGTATACATACCACATTTTCTTTATGCAGTCATCTATTGAAGGGCACCTAGGTTGGTTCCATACTTTAGCTATTGTGAATTGAGCTGCTATAAATGTTGATGTGGCTTCATCACTGTAGTATGCTGATTTTAAGTCCTTTGGGTATAAACTGAGGAATAGGATAACTGGGTCAAATGGTGGTTCCATTTCAAGTTTTCTGAGGAATTTCCATTCTGCTTTCCAGAGTGGTTGCACCAATTTTCAGTCCCACCAGCAATGTATGAGTGTGCCTTTTCCCCCACATCCTCGCCAACATTTATTGCCACTTGTATTCTTGACGATTGCCATTCTCGCTGGAGTGAGATGGAATCTCAGTGCAGTTTTAATTTGTATTTCTCTAATTACTAGAGGCACTAAACACTTTTTCGTATAGTTGTTGACTATTCATATTTTTTCTGTGAAGTGTCTGTTCAGTTCCTTGGGAGGCATCCATTTCAGGTCTGAACTTTGATATTTTAGCCAAGTGCAGAGGTGCAGGCCTGAAATCCCAGTGACTTGAGAGGCTGAGGCAGGAAGATTGCAAGTTCAAGGCCAGACTCAACAACTCCAAGACCCTGTCTCAAAAAGATCTGGGATGTAGCTCAGAGGTAGAGAGCCCTTGAGTTCAATGCCCAGTACCAAATAAACCAAGAATAAATAAAATTTGGTATTTTAGACTAATATTAGATTAGACTAATATTTAGATTAGTTTAATCTGATTGACTCTGATGGGTGTTTCTCAAACTTAGCTGCATATCAGAATCTCCTGCTCAGCCTTTTACAAATCCACCTGCCCAGACGCCACCTGCTATCAATTAAATCAAAATCTTTGGGTCAGGGCCTTGGGCATAAGGTGATTCTGATGGGCAATAGGGACTGAGAATGACTAACATATCTGTGCTTCTTCAACTTTAAGGTGCACTAGAACCACCTGGGGGGGGGGCTTCATCACTGCTTGCTGGGTCCACATCCAGTTTCTGATTCAATGGATCTGGGATGAGGCCAGGAATCTGCCTCTCTAGGTCTGCAGTGATGCTGCAGCTGGTGCAGAGGCCACGCTTTGAGAATCACGGCCTCAGACTTGAGAAGGCTGTCCTGGAACAGGGTTCACTGTCAACTTCCCTGTGTCACTGGGCTCATAGTGGAGAGTAGTTCCTGGAATAAAGCCAGGGTGGATTAGGGAGGCAAAAGGACCGAAGGTGCTGGAGGAGCCATAAGAATCACTCACAAGCGTTGTGGGTTAGGAGCTGTCAGAACTTGGAGTTTGTGCTAGTCTTTCGGTTACACTGCAAGTGCAGTTTTTACTCTGTTTTAAGATGCAGAGTGCACGAGGAGGGGGCTGGCTGGGGCTACAAAGCAAAGGGTGGGACACAAGAGTGACTCTCCACCCTGACTCTTCATTGCTGCACACCCATTTTTTTATTCCCTTTTTAAAAACTGATTTTAAATACATGATAGTGGAAAGCATTACAATTCTTATTACACATATACAGCACAGTTTTTCATATCTCTGTATATAAAGTATGTTGATACCAATTTGTGTCTTCATACATGTACTTTGGGTAATGATGTCCATCACATTCCTTCATCCTTGCTAACCCCCTGCCTACTCCCTTCCCTTCCCACCCCTCTGCCCTATCTAGAATTCATCTATTCCTCCCATGCTCCCCCTCACTATCCCACTATGAGTCAGCCTCTTTATATCAGAGAAAACATTCGGCATTTGTTTTTGGGGGGATTGGCTAACTTCACTTAGCATTATCTTCTCCAACACCATCCATTTACCTGCAAATGGCATGATTTTATTCTCTTTTATTGCTGAGTAATATTCCATTGTATATAGATGCCACATTTTTTAATCCATTCATCTACTGAAGGGCATCTAGGTTGGTTCCACAGTTTCGCTATTGTGAATTGTGCTGCTATAAACATTGATGTGGTTGGCTGCATGCCCATTTTATAACTCAATTTTATAAGGCTATTTCTTCCTCACATTGGTGGCTCATTTGTAAATCAAAAATTTGAGGCTGGATTTTTCCCCCCATTATGAAAAGATTCACATATGTTCTCTAGGGAGAATGGGTCTCTGTAGTTCAGAAGGGTCTCTGTAGTTAGCAAGTGCCCCTTTGCAGTGACCTTAATCCAGGAGGTGTAGACACACCCTGTTCTTAAAGGTATGGTGTGGATTGAATGCCTTTTACATTTTCTGTTGTGATCTTTAGATTTGCTGTAAGTCACCAATGTTCTTGCAGCTAAAACAAAAACCTTAATGAGACCTTCTCATTATAAGCAATACTAGTGAAGACTGAAGAATAAAATATTCTTAAGAAATTCAACTTTGCGACTTTTGCGTACATCCCATTACCCCCTTGGTGGGGAGTGTGGCTGAAGGAAGCCGTGCTCACATTTAGGAGAGCTATTGACTTCCGCCAATTTAAATGTTAGCTCATCATGAGTAAATCCAATTTTCTATACAAAAGTACCTCTGCTAGGACTTGGATTTAAAGGATGTACTTTGAGCTCTCCTTTCTTCATTTACAATATATGACTCATTTTTCTCAACTATAATATGTAGATGACGAGTATAATATCTACCTTGAGGATTATGAGAGTTAAATGAGAAAGGTATAAAAACATTTCATATATTGCAAAATGCCTCCAAAATATGGGTTGCTGTTTTATTTCTGTGTTAAATAACTTAGTTCTTATTTGCTTTGCAAGTCCTGTTTTTGTTTTTGTTTTTTTTTAACAGTCTGAATGTTCTTACTCAGATGCAAGTTCAGGAGATTCCTCGCTAATCCACATAAAGCTCATGAACTGCGTGATTTTAACTGTATAATCTTGCTTGTCAGGATCTGGCAAAATCCTGGGAGATTTTTCTGAATAAGAGAAAATTGAACAGAGTTTTTAAAATTAAAAATACTGATTTTTTTAGCAATTCTATATTAGCTTTGTAATAAATCTCTGAACGTTTTCTGAAACATTTAATCATTGCCTTGACAAACATGATTGACCCTGGGGAATCCTCAGACTGCAACCAAGCAGCCCCTAAACCAAAACACCTTGCCTTTGCAACATCTTTATTCATTTCCCCTTCTGTCAAATGGACATGTGTATTAGTTTTCTATGGATACTGTAACAAATTACCACAAACTTAATGGTGTGAAATATTTTTTTCTCTCCCAGAGGAAAAAGAAGGCCCCAAATCAAAGTGATGATGGGGTCCCCACTCCCACTGAAGGCTCTGAGGGAAAATCCTTCCTTGACTCTTCCATTCCAGTGGCTCCACACATCCTTGCCTTACAGAGACATGAGTCCAGTCTCCACCCCATCTTCACATGGCCTTCTCCTCTTCTCCATGAGCCTCTCTCTTAGAAGGACACTTGTCAGTGGACTTAAGGCTCGCCTGGATAACCCAGCACAACCTCATTTCAATATCCTTAGCCTCGTTATATCTTCAAAGACCACTTTCAAGGTTAAAATGTGGACACATCTTTTAGGAGATCACTGTCATAAGGCTGTCAAGCCCTTAGCAAGTGCCTCTTTCAAAGTAGGTGCTCAGTAAGCAGTGGATGTGGGGAGGAGCGGGTAGGGATGTGAGGAAGCAAATCTGATAGGATTCCGCAGCCTCTTGGAGAAGTTGGACCATAAAGTGAGGGCAGCAGAGGGCTGTCAGGGGATAGAGGGCTGAGTGTTTTATAAAACAGTGACTTGAGCTGGTCTAAAAGCTTCCTGGAAGGGTCTGCAGGGTCCACGTGCTGTCAGGATGTGAGCTTCAAGGGACTCGAGATGCATATGGATGCAGAGCCCCAGGGCAGGGACAAGTCTGGCTGTGATTCTCACACCCGTGTGGAACTCCTGTGCTCAGGGTCTGTTTTCTGCCCTTGCCAACCAGTGCCATGGCTGTGTCCACAATTGTGCCCTGGTGATAAGAAGAGGCAAGAATGGAATCCCCTGTCCAGAGACCAGTGAGTCTCGTTAACACTGAGCATAAATATTGATTCCCTGCAATGTTTTCTTAAAGTCAGACTCTCTTTCCACCGGGCAGACTCTGTGCTCACAGCTGTAGGGTCTGCTAATTGTACTGTCGTTCAGAAGAGAACCCCAGGGCCCTCTGTAATGGGGGGAAAATGCAGTAGTTTACTCTGAAAAGCCTTGATGAGATGAAGAAAGGAGTGTATCCCCAAAAGGGCAGAGAAGCAAGGAGCCAAGAGTCACCCAGATAGGGCACAGGTACCCGCTAGGTCATGACCAGCATCCCTGGTTGCAGGAGGGGACATTGAGAGGGGCAGGTTGGCAGCTCTAGAGTGAGGCACTTAAGCAGAGGTAGTCTGGAGGGCGTAAGGAGGCAGGGACAGCCCTCAAGCCTGGGGTGGGGCCAGCCAGAGTGGCTGGGCATCCTTCTTGTCTGAACTCATAGAACCACCTCTAAGAAGCTTTCACACAATGTGGGAGAACTTCTGAAGGAAGAAAAGGAAGCTCAGACAAATTTAGTCACATTGTCATCAAAGTTATTTTGCCCCATAGCCAGTGAAGAACAATTGAGCTAAAAATAAATAAATAAATAAAACACAATAACTTCTTTAAATAAGCAACCTATAGACATTTTATAGGGAACCAAAATGTGCCATATTTTCACCCAAAAAATTGTTCTATCGCTGTCAGGATATTCCTTTCTCTTTGGGAAAGTGTCGTATGTAGGTTGGGCAGCCACCTTGAAACAGATCTGAGGGGAAGAGTCCTGTGAAGTGACTTGCGAAGAGGGGTTCCCAGGAGTAACCCATGGGGTGTGGAGGAGTGGGCATGGTAGGGGCAGGAGGCCCTGCAAGGATGCAGTGTCAAGCAAACCTCCAACATGGACTCTGGCCTGTTCTCTCCTGTGAGCTCTGCTAAGGGTGCAAGTCACACCTTCGACTTGGCTGCATTATGGGTGACAAGAGTTGGGGTTTTACGGTCCTGGATCTGTTGATCACTGCTTAAGAAACTAAGGGTACTGTACAAACACTTACCGTGAGTGACTTTCCTGTTGACACATCTAAGACCTGCAAAGCATTTGGAACAGTGCCATACATCCTGGGCCATTATTTATTTCAATCATTGTCACCTCTTCTCCTACTCCTCCCATTTGAGCATCAAGTAAAAGCTCAGTTCTCTGCCATTTCTGAGACCTGGTTCTAATTCTAACGCACCTTTATGAATCCAAACCCTGCACCTCCCTCTTCTCCTCTGAGAACCCCAGCTCTAAGTCTCCCTGTCTGAGAACCAGGCTGGAGGTACCATCTGAGTCTAGAGGTGGCTGATTAAGGGCTGATTATTAAGCACTCTGCCATGTGCCCCTTGGTTAGAGATGTAATTGAAATTCCCTCTGGTTGTATCCCAGGGGCTTCTCCTCTGTGTTATTAGATTGTAGTGATAAATGAGCGCAACCAGGTATTTTATTCTCTCCCTGGAGATGTGGCTCTTCTAGACGTGGTAGCCTTGGGTGGTTCAGATTGTCAGGCAAGACTCTATCAGAGAGATCGGAGCTATGGTTTTATGTTAGTGCAATTTGATAGCCAGACAACACAAACCACATAGATCATTTTCAGTTCTCTAAAAGTCACATTTGAAAAAAGCGAGAAACAATGAGTGCCGTCAATTCAAATAACACTTTTGATTTAACCCAGTATATCCAAAATATGATCATTTCAACATGGAATCAACATAAAAAAATGACTAGTGAGTTATTTCGCCTTCTTTTTTACAAACCAGGCCTTTGAAATCTCATATGTCATTTGTACTTACAGAAAGTCTCAATTTAGACACTACATTTTTATCAGAAATATTCAATCGGCATTTAGATGTCCTGAAATCGGTATTTGGAGAAATAGATTTATATTTGTCAACATTTTCTGATAAGTGAATTAGTTTTTTTTTAGATTTTTTAAGATTAAATAAAATTTTAAAAATCAGTCTCTCGGTCACAATGGCAACATCTCAAGTGCTCAGCTTACGGTGGCCAGTGCCTTCAGGGGTCTGTATTAGTTGCATCAGACTCTGGGCTTTGAAGTTCCTTGGCCCCACCTGCCCTGTGTCAAGCCTGAGGGCACAGAGCCTGGTACGTGGAGCCCACAGAGGCAGCACACCCAGGCCGGCTGCCAGGAACCAATGGCTGCAACTCTAGCCCATTAACTTCTTGGCCTTCATGCTGAAAGAGAGGGGTTAGAGAATCCATTGAAGATCTCGAGGGTTAAGTTGCTTTATTCTGATTTGTTCTCAAATCAGAGAATTCTCACAGCATTGTCCAGGGTTGAACACAGAACATGGGGTGCACATGCAGGTGCCTCTGGGTGCATCCCAGGACTGAGCAGAGAGAGAGAATCACACACAGCAGAGGACCTGAGACCAGAACAGTCCTCCTGAAGTGGCCATATCTCACAAGCACCCACCCCATGGAGGCAGAGAGAGCTAATCTGCAGGCGAAGGCTGAGTCTCAGATCTCCTGTGAGGCCCTTAACTTACGAGGGGCACTTTTAAGAAGAGGATGTTGACATCCACTCCCCTTAGAAGATCTCATGCTGATTAAATGCTGATTCTACCAGAAGCTCTGTAGGGGGGGGGGGGGACTTTTCATGATGTGTGTGTCCCTTGGGAGAGGAACAAGGGTCAGCCTTATGTTCTGAAACATTCGATGTCACAGGCTTCTGTCATGGCTCTAAGTTAATTACCAAATGACAGTTCTTCTCTGCTACAGCCATCGGTATACTGACTCTAATTGAGATGTCCAGCATGCACATGCCCAGATCTCCAGGGTGCCTGACAAGTGGACAAAAGCTGGGGTCTGTCGTGGGGAAATTGACCTCAAGTAACATCTTTGATCAAAATAATTTGCAGGTTAGCTCTTTCCCAAATGAGCAAGCTAGTAAGGATGGACTCCTTAGTAGACAGCCCTACATTAAATCCCCTCTCTGTAGCCCCTGGTTGGCACTAGGCCATTTAGTACCCTTCTATTTTCATTGTCTTTCTACACATTTTTGTTTTGCGGGGGGGTGGATACTGGGGATTGAACTCAGGGGCACTCGACCACTGAGCCATGTCCCTAGGCCTGTTTTGTATTTATTTAGAGGCAGGGCCTCACTGAATTGCTTAGTGCCTCGATGTTGCTGAGGCTGGCTTTGAACTCACAATCCTCCTGCCTCAGCCTCCGAAGCCGCTAGGATTACAGGCATGCCGGCTTTCAACACTTTGATGAAAAACCTATTATGTGCCAAGCATTATGCAAGACGTGAGCCATCTCTTAAGAGCTCGCAGGCTGGTGGGGAGAGAACCTTCCCACAGAGGACTGGGTACAGATGCCATCCCTCACCATCCTTCATCCTACAGAGCATCTGCTGAGTGTTTGGCTCTGCAGAGAACTCCAAGGGAAAGAGATAGAAGACATAATCTCTGCTCTCCAGAAGCTAATAGTATAATCACCATGACAGGTACAGAATATCAAAAGAAAAAGATAGGACATTACAGGACATAGTAAGAAGCCCATGTCTTAAATCCAGCCTAACTAGCAACAAAGATGACATTTTCATCCCCTTTCTGACTTCTCTATGTACTTAATTGGTTCTGAAGTGGGAGAAAGGTGAGGATTATTCCCCATAACCAATATGACAACCAAAGGAGACTGGCAGCAACAGACCTTTGGTACTTTATTAAATTATTTCCCCTCCAAGATGCCACGGATTCCTCCTAGATAGGCATATTTTAGCACCATGTTACTAGTAAGAAAATGCAAACCCAAAAAGCCAAGAATTAAGCTCCAGATCCTAGAACCAGGAACTTGAACCATGATCTTTTTTTTGGGGGGGGTGATGGGGGGTACCAGAGATTGAACTCAGGGGCACTCTACCACTGAGCCACATCCTCAGCCCTTTTTTGTATTTTATTTAGAGACAGGGTCTCACTGAGTTGCTTAGTGCCTCACTTGTGCTGAGGCTGGCTTTGAACTCGTGATCCTCCTGCCTCAGCCTCCCCAGCTGCTGAGATTGCAGGCATGCGCCACCACATCCAGCTCATGATCCTCTTACTCCAAGTCCAGTGTCTTTTCCAGAATTGGCACTTTCTCCCATGCTCCCCCAAGTCCCAGCCCGTGCACATGGAAATCCTGTGCAATCCCCGGAGGAGAGTTCCTGTCAGATCATGGCTGCTTCTTAAAGGTTTTGCAACTTTAGCCAGCGTCCTGCTCCACCTCCCCCTCGCAGTGAGCCTTGCCTTGTTTTATTTAGCTTTTTGGTCGTTGGTCTTTTCATACCCCTGATCCCAGATCTGTTTGAAGAAATAAAACAAACAGAATAGAGGCATTGGCTCACCAGTCGGATATTGGCTGGACAGTATTGGGGAAAGCAGTGTTGCCTCCCAAGGGCATTGGGCCATTCCCTGTAATCAGCTGATGAATCTGTAGCTCATTTTAACCTCATTATTTTTTTGGTTAGCAAGCTCTGGTGGTGCCGTCCTTATGGCTATATTTTTAGAAGTCTTACATTATTATAGCAACTGTGAAAAAGAAGGAGAAAAGAAATCTGGCTCCCAACATAACATCCGCTTAATTGTTTCTGGAATTAAATTTGTCTCCATCCAACCCTCAAAGGGAGCCCCAGGCCTGCTGCTGACTGAATGGTCTTACCCTTGCATGGTGACTGAGAAGCTGCCTGGTGACAAGAGATGCTTCAGGGGACTAGTGGTGGTGGCCCTCCTCATCCAGTTTATTCTGGGTACCCACTGGGCCTGGGGGGGGGGGGGTCCAGGAGAGAAAGGGGCCACATAGAAGGCATGTGTACCAGGGACGTCTCATCCACAGTGTCAAGTGACACATTCACAATTGGTATTGAGTCTGATATTCTGGTCTTGGAACTCAAGCCTCACCCACACTGTCATGAGACAAGGAGATGGGAATGGGACAAACCCACTGTGTGTACACTGAGGTTTCACCACCACCTCGGGGGTCCTCCGGCAGCACTCTCTCCCCCACCTGCCCTACTGCTATCTCCCAGGCCCTCACCAGGGCAGGTGGAGTATATCTTCAGGTTCATCTTCTCCATCCCCTGCTTCAGACCTCTGCCTAGCTTTCTCCATTCCACCTCCAGTTTTCTGCAGACAGTAGAACCTCAGGAGTACCCACCAAATCCCTGCCAGCATCTTCCCAAGGCAACTAGACTCTCTTTTCCCTAAACTCTCAACACTGAGGTCACCCAGTGATAGGGAAGCAGACTAGGTCTTGGATCTCTGGGTATTGCCCAAGTTCAGATTCCACAGCTGAGCTCTGGTTACCTTCCCTGATTAATGCCGAATATTCCACATCTCTATGAACCTGATGAGCCGGCCTTACCAAGTCATCAACAGCAATGCTGTCTGCACAGAGTTAGCTTCCCCCAGCTGCTCTCCAGCTTGACCTTGGCTCTTTCATGAGAGCCCGGGTTCATGGCTGAGAGGTAGTGCTTGGGTCCACACATCCTGCTGCCACACCCATCCAACACAGCAAAGGAGATCAAGGAGTCAGAAAGGGGCTCATAGTGGAGTCCAAAGTGGTTATGGAGAGATGGGGAATTAGATCGGGGACGTGGACAGGTAGAGAAGGAGGCGAGACAAAGAGGAAGAAAAATGAGAGAGATTTAGAGTTAAGAGGACAGAGTTTTTTAGAGCTACCTTCACTCTCACAGTTATGATGTGGACAGATGTAAGTCATTCTTTTTTCTTCGCTAGTGAATATAATTTCCACATTATAGTAAAAATCCTTAGAAACCCACCACGTAGTTGTCTGAACATCTCCATGGTTTGGCATTTGGTGATTTGCAAATATCTTACAAAACCTCACAGATTGATCATGAAGGGTACCTTTACTAAGGCGATAGTTTGGAATAAATTGCAGCAGCGGACCAGGGTAAGTGAATGTACCAGAAGCCAAAGGTGTCTCAAGAAATGTAAAGCCTAAAGTGAATTAAAGGGGCACCAGAAGATCATCCTTGAATAACAAAGTTCCTCGTATTTGCTGAGTCTGGGAGTCAGCAAGAGAACTACTTGTTGTACTGAATTATTTATAGCAGAACAAAAGCAGAGTCCTGGAAGCAGCCAGACCTTAGTGATGTGTTTACAAGTTCAACAGAAGCTCCTACGTAGTGACATCAGTTTTACTGAGTCTTTAGTTGTTGTCCTGGCCACTCAAATGCCTGGTGAGATAACTCTGCTCGTCTGTTTCCCCAAAGTGCTGACATTTCAAAGGTGTGTTCATCAGACTGGGAACCTGGCCCTAGGAAGCACCTTCATCTTCAATTGACGTTCTTTAGTGTATAAATTTTCTTTCAAGGAATAGAGAACTTTTAAACTTTTGAATAACAACAAGTGATTTTCATGTGTACAGTAGAGAGTTTTTTAATAAAGAAATTATAGTCTATGAAAAAATACAGTAGTTTTATGTACTTGAAGCTAAATGAAATATGTTTTCTTGGGGTGTCAAGAGACTACTATCCAATAATCTAGAAATAGAGTTTAATAAATATTTAATAAGCAGTAACACCTCAAATGGGCTAACTAGAAAAGACCACATACTGTCATTATTTATGTTTCTTTGGTAAGATTTCCCTGTGCTGTCTGACCCCAATCTGCTGATCCGATGGGACTCAGGGATGATTTTTTAGATATACTAGTTCTTACCACTATCCCATGGAATTCCAATATTGCACTGTTTTATTAGCAATTTTCTGTTGTGGAGTTCTGTTATCATCATCATTATCATCTCTTATGTTATTGATGAGGGTGCCCTTGAAATTGCATGACTGACCAGAAGCACCTGGATTTCAAGTTTTGATAGGACTTTGGGGTAAATATTGCTGTTCACAGATTGAAATGCTAAAAGAGGAAGGAAAGTGTGATTCACTTCAATTTTTCCTGCTATAATAGTATTAAAAGAGTTGGGAAAACTTCTAGGTTTAAGAGATAAATGAAAACAGGGTCACCACTTGAGGTCACTCACGTTGTGTCCTGCACAAAGTAAGGGCATTGTATTCGTTTATATGGTGTCAGCAGTGCCTTCCTGGAGTTAATGGGTCTCATCTGTAAAGGACCTGAATGAACACTTTAGCAGTGAAGTAATTAGGAAAGCAATAACATTTTAAACAGTTCATGATGCTGGACCTATAAGTTCTTCCAGCTGATAACTTGCCCTTTAGGTTTTCTGCGTATAAGTTCTAGTCAAACTTTTCTTGAAAGGGTATGTTGCAGGAGCTCCTGTTCTGCCCCAGAAATACCACAGAAAACAAGAAGAGTAGTTCTATGGCAGAAATATTTGTCTGAGAATCAGAAATAGCACAACTAGCACTGCTATTAACTTGCTATTGACCATTTCACCTTCCTGGACCTGAATTTACCATTTTTAATGACCTCAGTTTACCTACCTATAAAAAGAGCATCAAGTTATCCATATAGTTATTCCTGCTCTTGTCTATGATTTTCAAAATGAGTGGATGTTTTGTTCTTAAAAGAAATAAAAAATCGTTCCTGAGTGTCAACAGATCTGCAGATTGGGATCAGAGAGCACAGGAAAAGTTTACCAAATACATAAATATGATATGTGGTATTTTCTAGTTAGCCCATCCCAGGTATTACTGCTTATTAAACATTTATTAACTCTTTCAGTATATTCAAATTTATATGGAAAATAGAAACATGCTACCCCTTCTGATAGACTCTTGGAATTCTAAATCTGTCTGTAGGAAGATTCCTTATTGCTAATGGTTACTTTACTTTCACTTGTTTTCACTGTTTACCACATTATCATTAGTTGGCTCTTAGTCATCTTCAAAAATGCACTCTGTGCATCTCCTGTGCATGTTGCGCAATTATAGTCATTTTGAGTTCAAAAGAAAATAAAAGAAAAATGATAATAGGCCTGACCTCACAGAGCTATGGTTAATTCCAAAAGGTGTGGGAAGAAGCTCATTGGAAAGGTAATTTTAAAGGCTAGATTATAAACCTGACTGCAACATCACTGGGAGTCCTAAACATGCTGTGTAAAGGAAAACACATCCCATTCCAATGCAAGAACATATAAAAGGTTTTCAATAAATATTTGCAGGTTGTGGCAGAGGAAGCCAGTGAACAAATCTGCCGATGACTGTCATGGCTTTTGGTGGAATAAAGTAACATCAAGAGTCCTCCCTTGAGAATTGGAAACCACAAATAGGCTATCCACTGGTTTGGCTTTTGAATTATTATTGAATATGCAATATGGGCAACTCCAAGAAGAATGTAAATAAAAATAGTCCCAATGGCTGGTACCTTCTGAGATTCAGCCAAAACAAATGTAAATCCTTTTGGTAAGAAAGCATCTTCAATAGAGCAGCAGCCTCAGAATGCCTACAGATTAACTTCAGCCAGATATGAGCTCTTGATAGAAAGTTACCAAAATTACCAAAGATATAGGAAACAAGGTATGGTAAGCAAGAGTCAACAAAAGAGGGATTGTTTAATTAATTGATTGAGATTTCCAAGAACTTCAAATATTAGAATTATCATGTAGCAATAATGAACTAACTGGTATCCTCATAATTGACTGGTATTTAATAAGTTACCCCAGAACTTAATGGCATAAAATATCTATTAATTTTGCTCACAGATTTTCTGGGCCACTTCTACCAGGAGATCAGAATGGTCCAGCCAGGTTTGAGAAAAGGAAAAACAGACTTCACCTCTTCGTGAAGATTGTAAAGCTTCTGAGAGAGAACTTGGAACTAGAAATATTGTTGCAGCCATTTTAGAAAAAGACAACCTGTCACATTAAGTCACAATATTAAACAGATAAAAAATAGAAACAGGGTGGGGAGGGTTCATGAAATAATAGACTATCAAAATTGACCAGCCAGATTTGACAAAGAGAACCAGCTAGAACTTATAGAAGAAAAAAAATATATATAACCATTTGGAATTTAAAACTGAGCAGACAAATTAAATAGCAAATTGACCACATTAAAAACAATCAATATTAAATCCCAGAGCTTAAGAATTTACCTAAAGTATATTATAGAGAAATGAGAAGATAAAAATACTTGAAAGAGTGATTGGAATATGAGTGAAAATACAAGGAGACCTAATACAGGTATAATTGGGGACTCAGAAAACAGAGACAGTGGGGGAGAAGTACTTGAAGACCTAATGACTTAGAATATTTTCTAGGACGTGTGGGAGATACACAGATTGTGGGAGTATTGTGAGTCCCAAGAAAAAATAAATAACAAGAGCTGTCTGCCTAGATATATAAACAATAAAACTGCAAATAAAATCTTAAAAGCAACCAGAGGAAAATGTTCCTTATAAAGGAGTAACATTTAAACTGATGATTAACTTCTCGGCAGAGACTGTGGGTAATCCAAGGAATCCAGCAGACATCCAAAGTCAATGAAAGACAGCTTTAAAGTGCTGGTAGGAAATAACTACCAACTTGGAATTAAGGAGCCAATGAAATAATCTTTATAGTATGAAGGCAAAAATCAGCATTTTTAATTTTTTGGTAGAGCATTTTCATAGGTGACCCTTATTTCTAAAAGATAGGTGTCAGGAAGAAGAAAAACTTTCTCAGAAGTTTCAGTGGAAGAAGGAATATCAAAGAAATTGGCAAGTGTGGGCATCAAGCATTTTTTTGTATTGAAGCAGGTGACAATGACTAATTTGTAAGGTTCAAGAAAAGCAAGACTAAGAAAGTGTGCTGGACAGTAATAGCATTTAAGTTCGGACGGTTGAACAGAATCAGTCTTTTAAGTTTCTTGTATCACTTGAGAAGATAGAAAATTCATTAGTTAACTTAGACTTTGTGAAGTGTAGATATGGCAGAATTTCAAGGGAACCACTAACAGAACAGAAATAAAATTCATAACTTCCAAACCAGTAGAACAGCACCACTGGAATTAAAAAAAAAAAAATCTTTAGTCCCAACAAGGGCAACTGAGAAGGGAGAGAAATAGATACAGAAAGCGTTGATAAATAAGGCAAGGCAGAAATAAATCCAGATATCAGTAAGCACAGTAAATATAAATGGACCAAACTAACCAGTTAAATGCTCCAATAACTCACTCTATAAGATTATCATAGCCTTAATGCAAAAGCCAGAAAAGGATACTATGAGCAAGGGAAATTGCAGGGTCAGTCTTACTGATGGCTCTGGTGGTAGAGTCACAGATTGGTGGGAGGGATGATGAACCTGAAAGCTATGAAGGACACAGCACCTGTACCATCACCCCTGATGTCCAAAGCCTGCAAGGACACACTGAGCCTGCTTCTAGTTTATTTCTAGGGTAGAGGCGACAAGACGTCTTCACTGATCTCATCTCACTTGAGGCTGTCTCTTAATATTCATGACCCGAGTCTGTACAGTGCCTGTGTTATATAACAGCACCTCTTTTACGACCAACATGTCAGTCTGGTGAGTAATGAGGTGCTTGTGAGGGTTATTGAAGGATTAACTGTAGACACAACCAATCCAAGAGTTGCAGGACATGAGACACCATCATAAAGAATTTATCAAAGTGATTCATCTTTGTTGCTGTAGACAGATTACATTCTCATTCTGTCTCTGAAATTTTATAGCTAGTCTCAGAGTAGTTGCAAATGTATTATTAATAATCCTTAGGAAAGCAATACATGGTAGCACTGTTTAAGCATTGCTCATGCACAGAAATTTGAAAAGGTGGAACCTGACCTCATAATTAACACTGCTTCTTGAAACTCGATTCCCCTGAAACAAAACCTAAAGAAGTGGTTCTCCCTCTGAATACAGAGGATCCACCTGTCCTCTGTTCAATGATATCTTAAAATTGAAATTGGAAAATCAGGGTAAAGTTAAAAACCTAGATATGCATCCTCCTCCGACTACTTTGAAAGCAATTATTGAGTGAAGGGGCACCGGAGGTAGGAAGAAAGGTCGTAGTGGGGTTAGTTGGTGTATCTGAACCGGGTAAGGAGATGCTGCCTAGTTGTAAATTTCAGCCAACACCTGCAATGAGATGGATAAGCGCAGGCACTTTTCACAAACTATACCCATTTGGAATAAGTCAGAGGCACGGACGTTCTTCCCAACATGAAGGGGTCCGGTTAGAGTTATTTCACGTATTCTTATGGTTTGAATATGAGGTGTCCCCAAGATTCATGGTGGGATTTTTAGGAAATGATTGGATCAAGAGAGCTTTGACCTTATCAGTGGATTAATCCATGCGATGGATTCATAATTTGAATGGTTTATTGGAAGGCGGTGGAAAGCATAGGTGGTAGAACTCAGTGGAAGGGTGGAGGTCTTAGGGAATGCCCTTGGGGAACTGTGTCTGCTCCCCAGCTTCTCCTCCTCACCCCTCTCTGGCCGCCATGAGCTCCACCGCAGATTTTTGCCAGGATGTTCTGCTCCCCTCAAACCCATAGCAATGGAGCAGCTGACCATGGACTGAAACCTCTGAAACTCTGAGCCAAAATAAACTTTTCCTCCTTTAAGTTGTTTGTGACAGTATCCTAGTCACAGCAAAGAAAAACCAACTAACACATGTATCTTCCTCAGGGAACTTGTGGGAAGGATTTGGGATAGGACAGGATTCAGATTCCCCTCGGTTCCAAGGTGAGAATACTATTCATATCTAAATTGAATGTTGGTGTTCCGCTAAAATTCATCTATGAAAATCCCACCCCCACAGTGATGGTGCTAGGAAGTGGGGCCCTTGGGAAACGATTAGACCCTGAGGGAGGAACCCTTATAAGTGAGATTAGTGCCAGAAAGTTCCCTCATCCCTCCCATCATGTGAGGACAGAAGGCGGTCCTCTGTGAACCAGGAAATGGGCCTTCACCAGACTCTGGATCTGTTGGTGCCTTGATCTTGGACTTCCAGCCTCCAGAACTGTGAGAAATCAGTTTATGCTGTTTGTAAACCACATGGTCTATGGTACTTGCTTATAGCAGCCTAGAGTAAGACTGTACCTCACGGTCATCTCCATCATGCTACCGTGAGGGCATCTGGAGAAGGCAGGAAAGTACACGAGGTGGGACTCCAGAACTGGTGGGGAGGGTCACATGGTGGGCCCAGGCCAGGGGGAGCTGGCTGACCAGCCCTGCTCTTGTATCTCAGTAAAAGCAGAATGGACTGCAGTGGTAGTAGTCCAGAGGAGTCCTCAGATGTTATGTCGCACATCCTTGTCTAGGAGATCACTGCTGTCTTCTCACCTCTTTTTCCTGTTGCTCAGGGGGCAGAAGAGATTCTCTAGCACCTGTTTTAGCAGCCCATGGACTCTGGCTTCCCAGCACCCCCTCTGCTCTTCTCCATCCCCCCCAGACTTTGAGTGAAGCAAAGTGAGCTCTTCATCAAGGAAAAGAGGAGGGCCAGGAGAGCGATTGTGCAACATCTTCTGGTGCTGTGAACCAGGGGCAAAGCCTGGTGTGCTTTTCAAGGAGGGGTAGGGTGTTTTGTTTTATTTTGTTTTGGTTTGGTTTTTGCCTTGAAGTGACATCTTACTTTTCTTTCTTTTTTTAAGTGCGGTGTCATTAAAGCCTGAGAAGTTTTAGGATTTGCTAATTATTACTATAGCCCAGAAAGTTCAGAACAGACCCTTTCTACACCTATAGACTAGTGCCTGGAAATATTTGGAGATTTTTGCCTTTTCCGCTGTTTTTCAAATGACAAGTAATTGTGAAGCAATTAATTCCTCATTCACTACGCTTGTCAGAATTCTTCTGTCTTGTTTTTTTAGATTGCAAGGCCTCAAAGGCTGGTAGTCAGTCAGAAGTAGCCATTGCATTTTACAAAAGAATTTTTTGGTGATTTTTTCTAGCAATTTGATTATTCTTGAGATCTAGCTATGATGCATGTATAGCATGACTGAGGAGGTGAGGAACAAAACCAAACTCTTAACACGATCCTAAATTAATTTGACCTTTACTTTTGCCGTCTATACTTTATTTTCAAGCAAAGTGTCAGTTTATTTGAATCTAACATGCACTCATCTCTTTGTACCTGCCTACTCCTGAGGCTTACTGGTCTGGCAGAGAATATTCCTCTTTTCCTGGAGGAATACAAAGGGTGTCTGGAGTGCTCCAGTTTTCCCTCTCCAGAGATCCAAACTGCATTAATTTGTCATTGAACATTTCCATTTTAAGAAGCTGTTAATTCCAATAAATGTTGATGGAGGTTTGAAGCCCAAATACTTTAATGAAGCCATAAATCAAGAAACCACAGCAGCTTTCTTCAAATGTCCTTACACACAATGATCTGCAGGATAGAAGATTTCCTATGGTGTTATAGCGCCTGCTTCAGACAGTCAGATGCCTTCCCTGCTTCCGTTATAGACAGCGCCAGACAGAGCAGGTGTGGAGAAACTTGACATTGTAGCTCAGGTGTCAGCCACTTCCTGCCCTTCCCTCCCCCAATCCCCAACCCCTGTCTCAAATCCTAGCTTTGTTCATAATGGCCTTGAAGTTGCACATATCAGAGGACAGGTCCCACAAACAGCCAACTTTGTTAAGTTATCCCTGCCTCTCCTAACTGCAGTGACCAATGCACTTCACCATTCAGGTCATGTCCAAGGTTAATAATACCTAGTCTGTACTCAGCAGAGCCTCATGTCCTTGTCTTTGGAATTCTGTCGCTGTTCCCTTCTGTGCTGAAATAAGAAAGGGTCTTATCTGTAGACTGAATTCCCTCTGGTATTTCTTCAGTTGTCTTAAAATATTCACTTAGTTATGATCTCATACTGAATGCAGTTTTCTTGGGCTCAGTGGACCTCCGCTTCAACATATTGTATCTGTTCTATATGGTGTCATGTATTATTTAAATGCATTTATTATAAAATGGGGCATGTGCAAGTTTTGCAGATTTACCAAGGAGGTTGCCCTCCGGGCAGATTTTTCTATGAACTGCATCAATCTCATGATGATCTCCTCCTCCTTCCCATTTTCGTTTACAGAGCATCTCTGTACCAGTCATTACCATGGCAACTTAGAAAGATTGTTCAAACAGAAATGGGAGAGAGACACCCCTGAGCTTGCATCTTCACTGCTTCAGGTTGCTGTGAGTCCACTAACCAAAATACAGGGTATAGAGAATATAGCAATCCTAACCCCAGGGTCATTAACTCTCGTTAGAGATGAGAGTGTAGTAATACTTATTAGGATTCCTAAGAATTCAGTTCATCAGCTATTGAATAAGCCCCGAAGCCCCTCCGTGTGTCAAGCCCCCCTGGGTGCCGGAATGCATGCAGAAGTAGAGTTGCTGCCTTCAGAGAACTTGCAGTCTAGTATTTGTGCTCCTTCCATGAAAAAGGGTTGATTTGCAAAAATCTCGACAGTTCCAATTTAGAATCTCTTTTCTGCCATATATCTCTTATCCAACTCTCTTGGAAGAATGGACTCTTGGTTTATGATTATGACACAAACTTTTGTCCTGCTTAATAAGATGCAAATGGGAACCTCCCTTCTAAATATGTTTGGAGAGTTCTCTACTGCTGTAGGTCATGGATGGTGATTATAAAACTCTGTGTGCTGATTGCTTTATTCCCCCGTGAAGACCTGACCTGTTGAGGATGACCATGTGAAGTAGAAAGCACTCCAGACAAACTGTGTGATGAACCTGGAAATGCTTCTAGTTTCTTGGGGGGGGGGGGGAATCATTGAAATACTAAGGTGATAAATTAAAGCAAAGGAATTAGAGTGACAAGTGAGAAATTCACTACATCCCATTTTCTCCATTAAGCAAGTAAGTGGCAAGGAGCATTTATGTCATCTGAAGCTAAGTTATGGCTTGAATGTTTGCTACCTCTGAAAGCTTTATCAATCGCCTCTTAGCCATTTGGCTAAAATCAAGTGTTGAAAGCTGGATCAACTCCGGGATGCTTTGCATGATACTGTTCACTGCATTTTTATTCTTTCCTAATTACAATTAAAATGAAGTAAGTCATTTCAGTGCTTAGAGGATCTGACTTGTAAGTATAACAACAAATTTTGTTTCCCAAATCCCTGAGCACTGTATCCTTGTTCCTCCAGGCTTTGAAAAGGTGAAGAAAAACATTCGGAGTGATAATACTAGAGATATGAATGATACTTTTTAAAAAAAGGATTTCTCACTGGGTACAGTGGTGCATGCCTATAATTCCAGCCAGGCTCAGCAACTTAGCAAGACCTTGTCTCAAAAAAAAGGCGGGGGTGGGGGCCCTGAGATGTGGCTCAGTGATTAAGTGCCCCTGGATTCAATCCCTGATACAAAAAACAAAAACAAAAACAAACAAACAAATTTCTTGATTTGGGTTTGAATATTATCATTCTTTCCAGCCCTGGGAAGAATGGACTTTTAAACACTCATGTGGCCCACAGTTAGCAATGGAAGAATGAGAAGAACATCGATCATCCGCAAACTATGTAATAAAAGCATGCAGATAGTTAGAGAAAAGTGGGGAAGTCAGTCTGTCATGCCATCCTTCCCTAGATCACACAGCCCCGGTTAGGAGGTGAGAGACAGGACATCTGCTGCAATTTAGAATTTAGATAGCAATTGTTTTTCATCTTTTCACCTCTCAAGCCTGAGACAAACTATTTCAGAGTAGTTGTTTGGTTTGTTCATGGAATGGTCAGTGTCTCATCCTACAAATGGAATAAGGGGTGTCTCGGTCATAGGTGAGATAAGGAGTATCAGGAATCTGGGAGTTTCAATACTCTACCTTCACAAAATAGATAACAGTATGGACTCACCAGGAGAAGGCTGTTCTTTGGGCCATTTCCCCAGCTGGCAATGGATGACCTCAACCATCCATGATCTCTTGTCCAGAATGCTCAGAGAAGGAACCATGTTTATAGCTATTTGTCCGTGGTTAGAACTTGGAGCTGGGATTTTCTCAGCAGGAAGCCAGAGCTTGGAATTGAGGTAGTCACTACCATTTTGTGGCAAAGAAAACATCATTCCTTCAGCAAGTTTCTTGAAAAGTATATTCTGTTCCTTTCTGCTTTGAGTGCAAATTCATCACAAAAAGAAGCAGTGATATTCTAAGTGCATGTTCTGGCTTCTGAAATATCTATAAAACAGGTATAGGTTTGTGGAGAAAGTATGAAACTGTGAGTGTACAAAGCACTTATCACAAACAGAACTGAGCTTGATAATCATCTGTGAAAACAGGCAATAGGGAAGTTACCTACCCTAGAGGGTTGCTGAAGTGACTAAATGGGATAATGCAGTTGTGTCAATCAGGGAAACATGCAGAAAACAGAAATCACTCTATGCATTTCAAGCAGAAAGGGATTGCATATAAGGAATTGGGTGCTTCCAAAACCATTGGAAAAGGTAGGGCAATGGAAGTCCAGGGACCATGGGATCCAAGGACACGCCTCTGTAGCATCACCCTGAAGCCAGAAATGGCTTCTGTCTGACACTATGAACTACCACACCAACCACCATAGTTATCTCTGTAGACCAGCAAAGCCATGATCAAGGTGCTGAACTTCTGATCACCTGCCTCACTGCTGCTGATTCTGAGCACACATCATGCTGTGGCCTGCTAGCAGCTGTAGGAGCAGGGCAGGGGCCTCCAGCTCACTCTGACTTCCAGTCCCCCACAGGGAGGTAGTGCACATTCAGAATGCTGCCTCACACAGGAGCTTGGGAACAAGCTTTTCTGCCTCTCCATCTGGAAAGAGGGTTCAACTGAGGCTGGGAAAATCAAGTCACATTATTTGCCACCGCAGAAAAGTACTCAATCCAGTGCCTGCTGAAGTCTAATTATGTTACTGTTGCTGTTGATATTATGACATAAGGAAGTCGGAAGTCTGGTGTCACATCCTTCTTTTCCTGGTGGTCTTTTGACAAGTTGGTTTTTCATGGCACTGAGAGACCCAGAATGACTGAGCGGCTGCTTTCCCCAGCTGAGGCTGCTGCCATAGTCAGGGCACAAGTCATGAACAAGTTTCCCATGGAACCCGGCTTTACTTGGGAATATCTCTTACTAGCAGGGAAGTCAAAAGCCTCAATTGATGGTTCCATAGGAGAAGTTTGGTCCATAGCCCTTAGAATTCGGCTGTCCAATATGGCCATTGGACTCATGCCACTATTTAAATTATTAGAGTTACATATAATTTGAAGAGTTAAAATGGTCAATAGCTGGTATCAGT
Organism: Marmota monax; assembly: GCF_021218885.2. Lineage (NCBI taxonomy): Eukaryota > Metazoa > Chordata > Mammalia > Rodentia > Sciuridae > Marmota > Marmota monax. The sequence continues at coordinate 22,014,691 of NW_026695215.1, read as the reverse complement.
ATGGCCACCATGTTGCACTGTGTAGATACAGAGCATTTCTGTTCTCCATGCAAGTTTTGTTGGCCACCACTGATAGAACATTTCTTCACACATGAATCAAAGCTTGGAATCATGTTCCTAACTCCATACATACAACTTTTGCAAGTTTTCTGGAATATTAATGGCATAGAGTATCAGTCCTCTCCCAATCTGCACCTGTAGTCCTAGATCTTTTCTGTGACCATCCCAAAAATTGTGCTTTGAGTTTACAAAGTCGGGTATGTGATGGTGGCTGTGTGATTCATAATGACCAGTTGGCTTTTAATCAAAGGTTAGACACATGTGATGAGCCAGATTGTCCTGACTCTACTAAGAATCATCACAGTCAGACACGGGCAAGTCAGGATCCTTTGATTACATGTTCTTTTTCTTTTCTTTTTTTTTCTTCTTCTTCTCTTTTAATTTATCCCTCCAGGTAGTTTTCTGTTTCTGCCTCTGTCATTCTGTATGCCTTTGAGGCTTGATGTTCAACCTTGAAATGATAGAATAATTCATTTAAAAATTTGTCCTTGAAGGGCTGGGGTGGTGGCTCAGTGGTAGAGTGTTCTTCTAGCATGTGTGAGGCACTGGGTTTGATTCTCAGCACCGCATATAAATAAATAAAATAAAGGTCCATTGACAACTAAAAAATTTTTAAAAATATTTGTCCTTGAATATCCCCACCTGTAGACAGATGGCATGCCTTGGGTTAGATGTGATCACTGTAGCCCTGTGATATGCAGTACCCAAAGCTCTAACTCCTGTGGATGAAATACAACTATCCTTCCATGATGTGCTGAAGCTACCGTACGTTAATCCTGAGCCCTGTCTGCAGGGACTTTTGTGAACAGTATTTGTAGCATTTAATCCACACGTTCTAGCCTCTCACCTGCAGTGGGAGGACATCCCAGGTTTGGATGCCAAGATAAGAGGAATGGAGAGGTATCTCCTGATGAGTTTCTAGAAAAAGCTTCCGTGAGACCATCAGAAATGAATAAAATATCCATGCTTTTTTTTTGCCTCTAGGTTCTGTAGTTCTCTTGGAATCAGGGTAGATGACAGGGAAATGACACTCTTTATTATTAGACTCTCCACAGAAATACCTTCATCAACCTAGAGTCTAACATCATGGTTTAGGATTTTATTGAAAGAGGCTGTATGTAAAGGATTCTTATACTTCGAGGTGTTTTTTTTTTAAGCATTGAAAATGCCATTTATTTTGTTTTTCAGTGACTCTTATACAAAGACCTAGAAGATAAGTTCCTCTTAAAATTCAATACAAGGAAAAAGATCATCTTTATTACAAAATATATATGCTACTTCTTTCAAATATTGTGCTCTGTGTAAAGCATTCAGATCCATTTTCACCTTGGCTCCAAGACAGTTCTAAAATATGTGTATAAACACACACATGTACATGTACACACACACACACACAACAAACACACTTTCAACAATTTCTCTAACCTACATTTTTCTGGTATAATATTCTTCCCCCATCCAGCCTATCATCACTTGTTATTTTAAGGTGCTTCTCTATATAAGAGTTTTTCATTTTGTTGTTATTGTTTTGTTTTAGTAATGTTTTGTACTTGTAAACCTCCTGCTCTTTGGGACATGGAATAGACATCAACAAGTCAATGACTATCAACTTGGGTATGAAAAGTCACCGATGGAGATGTTTTAACTGCATGTGTCTGGAGCTTACTTTCAGGGCTAGTAATCTCTAGAGGCAGGACTGGGATGTGAAGACTTTTTAAGTCTCCACAGCTGATTCAGAGGTGTTACCCTGATCGAGAGCCACTGAAGGCAGCCAATGAATGAGTGGCATGACCAAAGACTAGATGTGAAACAGCCAGTGGACAGAGTTAGAGCTGACCCATGAGAGACAGAGGTCAAGCGAGCAGTGATAGGTATTTCAGGCATTTCCATGATGAAGGGATGTGCTGATGTGGAGTCATGATTCTAGAGCAATTGGCTTTATTCATTTCTTCCTCCAGCAGGTAGTGAGTGCATGCTGTGTGCCGGGCACTGTGACTGGCACTAAGGATACCAAATTGGTAGAGTTCCCTGACCATGAGGAGTTCACAGCCTAGTGGGACAGCCACACGTCTTCATGACCTGACAGCTAGCTTCTCCCAGAGTGAATGATCCGAGAGAGAGCAAGGCAAAAGCCCAAGTACCTTTTATGACCTAACATTAAAATAACAATCCTAGTAGCTGCACAGATCAGTCCTACTCAGTAAAGGAGGGGACTGCACAGGGAATGAAGCAGGGACCATTGGGGATCTGTGGGTAGTATATATCTAAATTGCTTGTCCGTGAAGCTGGCCACCACAGGGGGACATAGAGCATGGGATGGGGAGTGGCAGAAGTGGCAGTTTGGGTGCAGAGTACAGTCATGAATGGGCCCAAAGGCCATCAGTAGGAACAGAGGCTTCAACTCTGGATAACATGGAGCCACCGCAGGACCAGGAAGAAGAGAATTGATGGTGTCAGATCTGTATTCTAGAAAGACCCTCTTAGACCATGTGGGGAATGGGTTTGGAACAGAGGGCAGGTTAGCATTGGTCAAAAGTCTAGCAAGATGACGTGAGTCCTCATTAGGGCCATTGTGCCATGAAAATACAGACCTTTGCTGCTCAGAATGTAGTCCATGGCAAGTAGCTCTAGCATCACCCAGAAGCTTGTAGAAATGCACAATTGCAGCCCATCCTAGACATGCTGAATCAAATTGCATCCATGTACACCCCAAAGACTAAGAGTTTCCACTTCAAAACTGGAATGCAACCTGGTACAGTCACATAGGTCTGTAATCACAGGCTCAGGAGGCTAAGACAGGAGAATTGCAAGCTCAAGGCTAGCCTCAGCAACTTAGCAAGGCCCTAAGCCACTTAGTGAGACCCTGTCTCAAAATAAAAAGAATAGAAAGGGCTGGGGATGTGGCTCCATGGTCAACTGCCCCAGGATTAAAAATAATAATAATATTATTATTATTACCCTGAATGCACACTCTAAACATTTGGGGAGAGTGTTACTGGGGATTGAACTCAGGGGCACTCAACCACTGAGCCACATCCCCATCCCTATTTGAATTTTATTTAGAGACAGGGTCTCACTGAGTTGCTTAGTACCTCACTATTGCCGAGGCTGGCTTTGAACCTGCAATCCTCGTGTCTCAGCCTCCTGAGCTACTGGAATTATAGGTGAATGCCACCATCCCCAGCTAAACATTTTTACCAGAATCTATACAATGTGTCCAGAGACCTTTGGGTAATATTTGCAATGTCACACATGATGTGAGATCATCTAAATAACAAGAAGGCTTTCTCTTTTATTATATACTATAACCATGTAAATAATTTTTGCCCACAGAGTAAACCTACTGAATACTTCCCTGCTGCAAAGATTTGCCCTTTTTCCCAAACAACTTTGTTTTATCTCAGAATATAAAAAAAAATATTCCTAAATTTTCAGAAAAGAAGCCGCGAGGTATGGAATAATTTCAGAAACAGGAATTGGGGGAGCTACAAGCTAATGCATATTCTGGAAAACGTCCTGATTTCTAAATGACCTTTCCAAGCACTGTCTTTTCTGGGATCAGATGTGGGGGGCCAATTAACTCCTGAGCCTTACACAGTAAATGTCTGCCAGGAAATCCATTATTTGCATTATGGTCAACAGAAGCCACCATCCATGGCTTTTGCACTTGTTAAGTGCACGCGCATCCTGGTTGCTGGCTGGCAAGCTCTGTCTTCGTGTGTCAATTTTTGCTTCCTACCTTCTTCCAAGCACCTCTTTACAATTAGGAAGATTGCATGAATCAAATCATCTGGACCTCAGAACTCAGATAGGTGTGTTAGCCAGCTCTGCAAAGAAAGAAAGAGAAGGTGGGGGGAGAAAAAGAGAGAGGAGTGAAAGGGAGAAACGGAAACAGGAGGTTTAAAAAAAGGAAGGAGTGAAATTACCTCCAAAAAAAAAAAAACCTCCTGAGTAGGCATTAGCATGGGGAGAATATTTTATTCATGGAAGAGAGAGAATTTCCTCTTGCAATGTATTCACCTGCATCAGTGGCTAATGATTTAAGACCCACCAGAACCTTGTTGCATTCTTGTCCAGGAATGAGCTGCTGTCTCTGCAACTAACTAGGAGCCACCTTAGGTAAACTCATCGAAGAGCACTGGGGTCTCTGGTTCCAGGAGCTGCTGGAGATTAAATGGCTTCACTGGGATGTGTCCAGACAGAGGAGAAGCCAAAGGGAAACTGTTTTTTTCTCCTTGGCCCTCCCCCTGACTCCCTCCTGTGTTCCAGCCAGCACCCCCCTGATGGCCTAGGTTCTGTTGAGTTATTGCTGATTTATTGAATCATTTTTATTTGACTTCTTACCATGGTAAGCAGTTCCCCAGTGCTGTGGCAGTCAGTTAGGGCCAGCCTGACCCATGAATCTGAAGCTACGGGTAATTGCAGAGCATTGGGTATTAGATCTCTAGCTGCTTGTTGCCTATAAACTCCTTCTCTGGGGTTTCAAAGGATCCCCAGTGTGAGAAGTTTTCAAGAGCATCACACCCCTTCTGAGCTCCAGGACCTCCATGTCAGTACTTCCACCCCAAACCCCTTAGAGGGTGTTGAAAATATTATCTACCTTCTACTCATGGAAATGAAAGAGAGAAGAGAAAGGGATGCCAATTAAGGATATTCATGAATTTTGTAGAAGATAAATCTCATTTTCCTCTTTTTATGACAGCTTAATAGGCATCCTACCCTTATTCCTCAGACGTTTACTTTTGAAAACACTCCTTGAGATTTAGGAAAATCAGATGTGAGAAAATTTGCAACATGCTCCACCCCAACTCGAGTTTTGCAGGTCCTCCTTGCCCTCTTCTGCTTTTTCAGATCCTATAACACACATCACCTTCTAAACTACCACGCAATTGGCTTGTTATTGTTATGGTCTACCTTCCTTCAGTTAGGATGAAAGCTGCATGAGGGGCAGGGATTTTGGTCTTTCATGTCCATGGTGTGTCTCCAGCACCTAGGAAGTACCTGGCGCATAGTAGGCACTTAGCAAATACCACCTGAATACATTGAAGACCCTAAAGGATCTCAAAACCTTTATAGGTTTAATACCTATGTTTAGTGATAAAGAGATTAAAACCCTGAGAGTTTGTGACTCGCCCAGAGTCACACAGCTGTTCTACAGAGGCAGATCCAGAGCTTGAACCCACACCTCCTTCTCAAGTCTATGTCCCTTCCACCAGCCTGCTGCCCATGAAGCCGGATGGAGACTGGATGTTACTAGTTCTGATCCAGAGAAGAGATTTTCAAAGTCCTGCCCAGAGTCAAGTGACATCATAAGTATTTTCTGCTCCCTAGAGGATCTTGACAAGCCAGTGTGGCTGCAACCTGGTTTTTCTTGGTCATGAAGCCACTTTCTGCCACGAGGACTTTCTCCCTGCTTCTCGTGAAATTTCCTGTTTGAAGAATGCCCATTCCCCCCACACCCAAGCACAGTTCTTCAGGCTCCCCAAATCCGCATGCAGCCCTGTCGGGCTAAGGGTCGTAGCCTTAGCACCAACTCTCTTTGGTACAGCTTTGACAGGGAAACTGCAGAAAAAATATTGGCGTTCGGAAGCCCCCCATGCCATGATTTTGATACAGTCCTGTTTTGACCTTTGAACCATCTCAGCAACTTCTTTTGTGAATCTTTGCTTTCTACCATTCCTAGTTACATCAGCTGATTAACACCCCACCTTGGATTTCCCAGTTACCATATTGGATCAATATTACCATATTGTCATTAGAATATGTGTGTGTATATATATATATATATATATACACATATATTTCATAAATTTTATAAATTAGAACATATAATTCTATAAATCTTATTTTATATATGTGTGTGTGTATGTGTGTGTATGTATGTGTGTGTGTGTGTGTGTGTGTGTGTATATATATATATATATATATATATATATATCCCACTGAATGAATACTTTGAATATGTTCAAAATATTTCTCCCAAGGCCCACACTTTCCTACTAATAGGACTGTCATTTTTTTCAACAGGAAAATTTAAATTCAGTATTTCAATAGCGATCACTTGGAAATAATTTCTCACATGGTGTTAAGTCTCCAGAGAAAATTGTAAATAGTCTTCCTGCCTGGTAGATGCTGTTCACAAGAGAGAGAACAAAATGGCAGGAATTAGCAGTTCAGTTCAGTTGGCTTCACAGGACCGCCCAGCTCAAGTGTGAGTTCAAGAAGTGTCTCATTTGCAGGGAGAGAGAGATTAACACACCAGGTGCTCCTTTGACTCCCCTGGGAGAGAGAGAGGAGACAAAGTTTCAAGGCTACATTCATAGACCATCCTGAGCCAGCCCCCAGAAGCAGGCTGAGCTTGTGTTCGTCATCTTGTCCCTTTCTAGCCCACACGCCAGCTTATTCCTGTCTTCCTGCCTTTGTTCGTCCCTTCCCTCCTCTGTATTGAGGAGACAAAGATGAATCCTACACAATCTGTCTTTAACGACCTCAGATGCTCATAAAGAGCTGAGTAGATCAGCAAATAATCAACAGCTATGGGCAAAAATTGGTGCATCATAACAGAAACACATTGAAATTAGGTGCTGAGCTCATCAACAGGACCAAACCGGGTAGGATTTTTCTGTCTGTCCTTATGAGACATCAGATTTGTGTTATCTAACACTTAGGGCATTGCAGGGACATGCTGGTCCTCTGCCTCTGATTCACCCTTACAAAAATACCAGATTTTTTTTTTCCTAAAGGGACATTTGTTATAATGTCAGAGAGGAGACTTCTGGAAACTTCCATGACATGCAGGAAATCCTGTAGACCCTGAGCTTATGACAACAGAGAATCATCTAATTTTAGAACTGAAACTGACCTTGTAAGGCAACTCATCCTTTTGACAGTTGATGGATGTTAAGGCCCAGGGAGGCTAAATGAGTGCCCAGCATCCTGCAGCTAACCACAGCAAAGCCAGTGAGGACCAAGGCCTTAGATCTTTGTCCTTTCTTGGGTACCTTTCAGACCTCTGCAAGGGGCACATGTGTCAGCATAGTGGGGCGACTAAGAATAGGTCTTTACAAGTCTTACTCTCAGAGACATGGTGATGCATGTAAGGTATTATTAAATCATGGAACTGGAAAGGACCCCAGAGTTCATCTTGTCTATCTCCCTTATTTTTCTGATGAAGAAAGAAAAGCCCAGAAAGGTCAATTTGTTCTTTTCAACCAATGGAGATACTTGTCTCTAAGGAGGATTTGGAAATGTGGGAAATAACTTTTGTTGTCACAATGATTGGGAATATGGTACTGGCATTTAGTGGGCAGGTGGCAGGGATGTGAATTAATTGTACTGAGTGGATCAGTCCTACTCAGTGAAGAACCACCCGGCTCCAGAGGTCAAGAGCACCCACCTTGAGAACCACATGATGGAATTGTCTTTGCTTCAGGTGTAAGAGGCTCTTTAGGAGCAAGGAAGGGTATAAAGAAGAAACTGGGCTCTCTGGTGGCTTATATAGCAGCAGTTTGTCACTGCATGCACATTTGGTTATGGATCAGAAACCCCTCTGAGAACCAAAAGCTGTCAGTTCATAGACACCTACACATGCACATGAATTTTGTACTTAATTTGCTTATTTATTTCCTTTAATTTACCCATACCCCTAGGTTAATAGCTTTATTCTAGAAAGAGACATAAAAGATACAAGAACATAAATATGAACACACTTCTTAGGGATGAAAATTCATAAGAATGAATGAAACGAATTCATGAATGGAATGAAATGAATAATTAATATAGTTTTTCCCCTATTATGCATCCCACAGTGCTTTCCAGACTAGTAAGCTGTCTTTCTTTCATCCATTCAACAGAAACCTTGGATTTTTTCCATCACTTGAGAATTATAGCTATTACTTCCTAGTGATAGCCAAACAACACCCCATCTGCTTCCAGCAGCTTCCTTCCCTGTTCTTAACACTGCATGGAGTCATTAGAGCAGGACTGTTAAGAGTTTGGACCTGGAATGTCCCTCAAAGGCTCATGTGATGAAGGCTTGGTCCTCAGCTGGTGGCGTGTTTGGGAGATGTTGGAGACTTTAGGAGGTGGGGCACTGGGGTATGTGTCTTTCAAGAGTGCATATGTATTCATTCTCTCTCTCTCTCTCTCTCTCTCTCTCTCTCTCTCTCTCTCTCTCTCTCATCACTGTGAATGAGCAGCTCTGCTTCACCACATGCTCCCCACCATGGTGCTTCACCGTAGAGCCAAGTAACCTTGGACTGAAACCATGGACCAAAATAAATCCTTCCTCCTTTTTTTTTTTCTTTCTGGGAGGGTACCAGGGATTGAACTCAGGGGTACTTTACCACTAAGCCACATCCCTAGCCCTATTTTGTATTTTATTTAGAGACAGGGTCTCACTGAGTCGCTTAGAGCCTCGCTGTTGCCAAGGCTGGCTTTGAACCCACGATCCTCCTGCCTCAGCCTCCCGAGCTTCTGGGATTACAGGCATGCGCCCTTGTGCCCAGCCAAATCTCTCCTCCTGTATTCTGTCACAGCAACAGAAAGCTGACTAACACCAGGACTCAGCTGGGAGGGAGTGCTTACTTTAGAGGGTTCCTCTCCCTGAGCTCTGAAGCATATCTTCTGCAGTCCCGTGTCCTGGCTGAGGGCTAGAAGGACTGCAGGTTGTAAATGCTACTCAGGCTGCGGATCACACACTGTGTTTCAAGTGTGTGCAAAGTGGGCGTTTTCTGACTCAGTAAGTCGAATATCAAAATGCCTCATTTAAGGATGCTCTATTCCTTCCACTCGCAACAAGTGATGGAGAATTCTGCTTGTCATGGTCTTTTGGAAGAGAGGAGAGAAAGGATGGAGAGCTCACTATAGAGAAGGGGATGGTCAGGTATAAAAGTAGACCTAATAGACCTAGGAAGGAGCTGCTCTTCAAAGGCTTCACTGCCCACTCACTCCCTAGAGCAACTGTCTGTGGCTTATTATCTTCTCTCTTACTAGTGAAGAAACTGTGAGGCTCGGAGAGGTGAAGTAACTTTTTTCACAGTCCAGTCAAAATTCAGTCCCTGCCCCATGTGACTCCTCAGCCAAATTCTTGCCACGCCTAGGCTTCCCAGGCACCCGGCTAGTTTATGTGAGTGAATGCAGCTAAGGATGCTTTAAAACAGCTAAATTTATCTGCCCCTCCCTAGCTTCACTCTGCAGCAGCCTCTCCAGCTGTAGAGCCTTGTGCATGATGCTCCTGATCACTGCAGTGTGCCAGGGAGCAGGCTACACACTTTGATGTCACTTTTGTGATGATCGGTGCCTTCCTATGGAGGCCAATGACAAACTGTAGCTCACTGTTGTCTTCCTTCCTTCTTTCTTTTGACCTGACCTTCCCTTCTAGACCCATGTGAGAGACCAAGGCACAGTACCTGGGAGTGGCAGCCACTGAGATCTTCCCAGACCCGGCTTGGACCCATCAAAGGAAATCTGCACCTCCTTTCACCTCCTTTCACCTTCCTCTTAGCTGGTGGCTTTGTTTTGGCCCCTAATATGCTTTGTTCTGCTCTCCCTGGAGATTTGTTCATCTCTGAATTTATCCAAAAACAGTAGCATGCAAGAGTTCCTTTGCACCACCTCTTGTTGGGGAACCAAAATCATTGCTGAACAGAGTGCTTACCATTCCCAGTGCTTACCATTGCAGAGTGCTTACCATTTCCTGGGGTAAATAGGAACTTGTTAACTGAATACCCATATCCAGAAGGTCCTCTTTCTGAAAGTAGTGAGTTCCTGTCCCATTTGTCAGCCTGGGGAGTGGACACGTCCCTGCCCTCCCTGATAGGTGTGATTTTCTACCCCGACCCATTTCCAAGAGATCCGAGGAAGGGGCTTCCCTCAAAGTGTCTGCATGAACTCCACTCCTCTGCACTGGTGGAGGAACAGCTCTTCCAAATGAACTTGCGAACTGATAGTCTTTCTCGTTCGCCTCTCTCTGGCTGACCCTGACATGCCTTACACCAGTTTCTGAGTCGGTGCTAGATTTTCCTGCTTTCATCAGCAAGAACTACAAATACTCAGTCAGACTCTCAAATCATCTTAGAATTCTAAGGCCAAGTATAAAAGCTTTAGGCCTTTCCAAGGGGAAGTGAAGACTGCACTAGCTCTAGTTCTGCCATTGGCTACCCACACGACCAAGTCACTTTCTCATCCAGTTTCCCCAGCAGGAAAATGGGTGATTTATATTTTGCTATTTTCAAAAGCAGTGCTGTCCACTAGAGATATCCACAAGACACTAATCTATCTAAACAAAACCCTAAGAGCAGAAAGATCAGTAGAGTAGAGGAAAGGGAATGGGGAGGAGGGAGGGGAGGAGAGGGGGGAGTGCTAGAGACTGAATTAGAGCAAATTATATTCCATGCTCTTATAATTATGTCAACATGAAGCCTAAGGTTATATATAACTAAAAAGAACCAATAAAGATGTAAAAAGAACACAACTAGAAAAAAAGGAGCCAATGTATAATTTTGAATTTCTCGTAGCCACATTAATCATAAAAGGCAGGTGAAATTAATTTTGATCATCTTTGACCCGATATATAGAAAATATTTTCTTAACTCATAAGCAGATATTTCACATTTTTTCCACGTTAAGTGTTTGAAACCCAGTGTGTATTTATATTTCTAGTACTTCCAAACTCCTACTAGGGGCACATTTCAAGGGTTCAATGTGACCACACTTGGCAAATAGCTACTGTATTAGATAATACAGTCCTGATATCTTTTCTGTTTTTGTTTTTATTCAGCCATGACCTTTTATCTTAAACTCTAAGTTCAAATGCAGAATTCGGAACTTTTTTTGTATTTTAAAAGGTAATAAAGGTAATGCTGTATTTGTCTATAAGCCATTAGCAGCACTCTATGATCAAACAAGTAAATATTTTTGTAGCAACAAGTATAACAATATACACAAAGTGAGATAAATAAAGACAATAAATAGCACCATGTAGGTTGGGTGTTACTGCCAAGTGATTTACAAAAAAAAAAAAAAAAAAAAAAACTTTCTTTTTTCAGAAGGTTTTGCCTTTTGAAATTACAGATAAAGGATTTTGAGTCTGTATCATGAAAACTGTGTGAACTTAGCTTCAGAGTCCTAGTTGTTTCACTTGTCAAAAATTGATCTAGCTTTAATTCTTCACTTTGTCCAGTTGCTAGCCAAAGACTTGGCATGATAGGCCAAGTCTTTATTTTGAGTCTCCAGAAAGTTTATAAAGGGTGACTAACGAGGTCCAGACTTAGGATTGCCAGATGGAAATTCAGGACGCAGAGTTAAATTCAAATTGCAGATAAATAGCAGATACATTTTTAGTATAAGTATGTGTCCCATCTAATATTTGAATTTTGAATAAAGTTGATCCAGAATATCTGATTTGCCTGGGGTTTTGTACTTTATGGGCTTATTCTAGAAACCCTTCCACATCAAAGGGCTTCAGCAAGTTGATTGCTTCCTGTGGGGCTGGCCAAGGAGATTCGAGAGGAAGATCTGGTCCTCGTCCTCGCACATCGTGCTTGCTCAGATAAACCCTACGAAGCATCCTGCATGGTGAAGGAGAATGGAGCTCTGAGTGTTTCAATTTCAGAATCCAAAAACTTAAGAATGACAAAGAATTCACCTCCACATGTGGCATTTATAATCTTCATTTGAGCATAGATGATTGCAGGGGAGAAGTTACTGAGCCAAAGGCTAATCTAACCAACATTCCTAATTGACTGTCTTAAAGCCCTTAAGATCTTTTTTTTTTTTTTTTTTGAGACAGGTTCTTGCTGAGTTGCTTAGGGCCTCGCTAAGTTGCTGAGGCTAGCTTTGAACTTGCCGTCCTCCTGCCTTGGCCTCCCAAGCCACTGGGATTACAGGCTTGCACCATCACACCTGGTTTGGTAGTTTCTTAATCTTCACCAGGAATACTGGAAAGAAAACAAAGGAGGGTGGATTGGGAACAATCTCGGGTTTTCTTCAGTGAGGGGTGGGGAGTGGTGGGCATTTGTTGAAAGTATCACTCCTTCTCTAAATACCTCAGAAATTAAGAGGTGCCAAGAGGAAACACTGCTTTAAGAACCATCTGGGTCACCCGGTGCAGGGACGGGAGGCTCTCAGCCTGCCTCCAAAGTGGACTTTGACTGCCCTGAACAGCACCAGTCCCTGCCAAGAGAGGGCTTTTGCATCTGAGAGAGAGTCAGCAGAAGCAGGGGGGAGTTGGATGGACTAAGGAGTGAATGATGTGACAGCCAGTCATTTACCAGGGTCCCAAGAACTTCAGTGGCATCCTTCACAGGGACATGTGAGGTGTTGGATCAGCAGCAGCATGGCTGAGGAACTTTCCAGATGAAAGGAAGCTGACCCACCACAACCAGCAAATGTACCCTGTGACTTTGCATTGAAGCCCGGGTCAGAAAATAAGTTGCTCCAGAAGACATGACTGAGACACTTGGTGACATGTTAAATATAGATAGTTTATTGGACAGTAGTTTTGTCATTGTGTAAATTACTGATCATAATTGTCCTGTGGCTGTTATGAACCTGCCTTTGTTCCTAGTGTTGAAGTGTAAACTGATATTTTTGTGGTTTCCAGTGATTCAGGTAATAGTCCCCTCATTCATGTCCTTGGAAACATGACAAAAGTTCCCCACAGGACTAGGGCTATAGTTCAGTTGGTGGAGCGCTTGCCTCACATGCACAAGGCCCTGGGATCAATCCCCAGCACCACAAAAAATAAAGTTCACTACAGGCAAATGTGTAAAGGGTACAGAGTTCATTGTAACTTTTCTGAAAGAAATTTTTTAATAAAAAAGAAATGAGGAAAAAGATGGTGACCAGATGCTGTTCAAAACCAGATGTTCCAAAGTGCTCTCCACAGGAGAGGGTGAGACTCTCTGGGTCAAGAGCTGCCCTACCTAGAGCAGCTTTAGGTCTCTCTGCCCTTTGGCTTCACCAACTTTCAGTCTCAAAGTATGGTGAAGCAGTAAGAGCCACTCATCAGACTTGGTCAGCCCTGGTGTTCGTCGGGCACTGCAGTGTCCTCGTAATTAACCTGACTGGGCTCAGTTTTCTAATCTGAAAAATGGGACTACTATCGCTTGCGTAAAAATCCTTGCTGTCAGGATTGGAGACAATGTTTGAAAAGTACCTGGCTGAGTGGCAAGGAATAGGTATTCCCTCCAAATTAAATTTGTCTGTGTCTCCATAGAAAGACTGTGGCTTGCTGGCTCAAGAGTCTTTTATTTCATTAGCCATAGGGAACAGCAGTCTGTCTTCAAATCTGTGGACCCGAGACTCAGACTCTGACCCATTTGAAACCCTCTAATTGCAAACCCCGGTGGAAGGCCTATTCACTTAGTGGCTCTGAGCAGTGTTTCCAAGCATGAATGGTTTCCTGGTGGGCGTAATCACTTTGGACAAAACCACTGCCAGGTTTTTCTAGAAAGCTTTTGAAAATCTTTTGTTCCGCAGCTGCCACACAGCGTGAAAAAGAAAGGTCAGGTGATCATCGGCTCAAAGGTTTTCAAAGGTTGAAATTAACTCTGCGCTTTAGCCTTGAGACAGATGACCTCACGGGACATGAGAGGCAAATGTAGAAAGAAAAATTAGCGGGGGCCGTGAGTGAATGGCCAGGGTGCCGAGCTGGAAACGCAAAATCTTGGATCAGGATGCTTGGCTGGACCACTTAGGACTGGCGGTTTTAGACCAAACCACTCTGAGCCATATTTGTGAAATGGGGACACTAATGCCTCATACAGTTGGTGGATTCATCAAGTGAGGTCAAGCACATGGAGGCTTTGGGTAAACTGTAGGTAGTCAGACGGAATAACATGAAGCTAGCTCCTCTAAGTGTCGCCGGGCATTGACATCGCTAGGGGTAACTTGAAATGCTTGTTCTCAGGCCCCAGACCTGGACTCAGGATCCACATTTCAACCAGGGCTTGTATGTACATGAAAGTTTGAGAGGCTTTAAGGTAAGATACCACCCTTGAGTTTGTCCTTAAGTTAGTACCTTTCAAGGGGCCTATGTGGCTTTCTTAGAACGAGGCCTCAGGATACCCTGGAGATTGCTAGAACCTGTAAGAGCCACGTGATCGTTCAGTGATTTGCTAATCAAGCTCTAAAGAACATCTTGCAAAGGTCTAGAAAACCAATGTCATCTCTAATGGACATTAACACAGGAACATGCTGACCCAGCTTCTGCCTCGGCACAAAGGCCTGAGCACCCTCTGCACCACCCCTGCCCCCTCCATTGTGGGGAAACGGCAGAAGTCAGCTATGAGTTCTAGAACACCTGTTGCTCCTAAGTCCTGCTTTGGGCCTGGAGACCACCTTGTCTATCATGAGGGGACTTTACCCAAGTCAGCTGCAAGGAAAAATCAGGACAGTCTCTCCAATGTCCCTTTACTGACAGAGGTGAGAAGTCATCATGAGCTCATATGACCCTCTGTACACCCTGAGACCGATTCAAGAGAAAGCCTCTGGCAGCCCCGTTCTCGTCCACCCCTCACATCTGCTCTCCTCTGGGCCAAGTCTCAGATGACTAAGTCATAGCCCCCAAAGGCCAGAGCCAAGGAGTCTATCTGTTCTCAGCCCTGAGCTCAGTGTGGGTAAGTAAAGTGGCTGCCTTCTGAATGAACTTAATGAAGCCTCCCAGCACAGCACTTTATAGATATTAGGCACTTAATAAGTGCCCCTGGATGGATCGACTAGTACCGGGTGACTTTCCTGTTAGATACTAAAAAGCCGGGAGCCCAGAGTCTGTGAGCTCTTAGGTGCCTACAGAAATGTTTCAGACCTAAACATCGACAACCAAATGATTAACTCCAAAATGCTAAAAGGAAACTGAGTCGTAAATATCACAATGTGTAATTAGCTGGCTGTAAAATATACCAACCAGTGCAACTTGACCCTTAGAAGGATACATAAAATATATTAAATTGTGGGTTAAGGGCATATTCCTAAGGGCAATTGTAGCCTGAGGAAGCCCCCATAAGCTAGAATCTAGAACCTAAGAGGGACTTACAGCAGCCCTGGTCATAGTAGTGGGTGGCATGGTCCCCCTCCCTGCTGAAGACTCTAGCACAGGGGCAGATGCATTACTGCCTGTCTGAAGGAACCCAGTAGGCTCACAGGTAAGACCCTAAGATAATGGCAAAGAGACAGTGTGGCAGAAATTAGGGAAGCCAAGACATTTGAAAAATTACAGGGCTTTCACCCTGTCCCTAGATGATTTTCCTAGTATGTATTTTGTACAGTCTTTTGTGGAAGAGAATTTTCTACTGCTTGTCTTACTACCCAAGTATTGATTAATGACATGCCCCAAATCTTGTGCCTTTCTATTTATTTCCTTAATCACAGGCTGTGGAGGTTTGGGGTGGGCTAAGTATGGGGGAAAGTGCTTATCAGCCTTTCGCATCACCCCATTCCCTTCAAGAAAATAATTTTTTGTTCTAAATTTCTGTTTAGTTTCTCGTCTAGATAATGAACAGAACAAAGTGGGAAATACAGTCCCTTTACTTTTGGAGGCCCAATTTAATAAACGTTCCTACACACAGGAATAAAGGATTCTGGATCAGTGAACTTTTGCGGCATGACAAACCCCACAAAACTTAGTGGCCTTAAATAACCGACACGTATTTGGCTCATAATTCTGTCGGTCATCCATCAGGCTGGACCTAGCTGGGTGGGCCTTCTGGTTTGGGCTGGACTCTCTCGTGCCTCTGTACCCAGCTGCCAAGTGGTTTGGAGGGAGGGGCTGAGCTTAGACGGCCTCATCTGGCACTGCTCACCTCTGATCCACACTGCCCCACGAGCTGCAGCAGGCTAGCTCAGGCTCAGTCACATGGAGGCTGAGCAGGTGTTATGGTTTGGATATGAAATGTCCCCCAAAAGCTCTTGTATTGAAGGCTTGGCTCCCAGCTGATGATGCTAATGGGAGATGATGGAAACATTAGGATGTGAGGCCTAGTTGGAGGACGTAGGTCATTGGGACCATGCCCTGGAAGGTTATATTGAAACCCCAGTCCCTTCTCTCTCTCTCTCTCTCTGCTTGCTGGCTGCCATAAGGTGATCCTCTCTGCTCCACTTTGTTCTCCCCGCCATGATGTTCTGCTTCACCACAGGCCCAAAGTGACTGGGCCAACTGACCATGGAGTGAAACCTATGAAACTGTGAGCCAAGATCAATCTTTCCTCCTCATGAGGTATTTTGTCACAGTAACAGAAAACTGACTGACATAGCAGGTATCCATGAGGACAAACAGAAATCCACAAGACCTCTTAAGGTCCTGCCATCTACCTTATATTGGCCAAAAGTAACAGGTAAGCCTGAATTCAAAGGGGTGGGGGGAACTTTACCTGTGATAGGAAGAATTCCAAAGTCACATTGCAAGGGACATGAACACTGTGAAGGGAAGAACTGCAGCCAGTTTTACAACCTACCGGAGTCCCATAAATCAAATGAATTATCGTCTTCAATGAAATGAGTAAATAATTTTCAACTTCCAGGGCAAAATGAAGAGAGGAAAGGGATCAGAAGATTCACGTAGTTAAATGTCATCAGACCAAAAGGGAAAAATGAAAGCCAGGGCCTGGTCATTCCACTAGAGGTTGCAGGGGAAAGAAATGACCACTTCTTCTCTACCACATAGGAGAATGGGTTTGATCACCTCTATGATTCCTTCCAATAGGAAGCCTGACTTCCCAGCAATCAATGGCTTATCCAAAAAGAGATACAGGGAGGAAAGAATATTTTTAGACTATTTGAATCCCGAGATTTAGCTATTTTCTCTGCCAAACCCACTTGTATTGCTCTTCTCTGAAGTAAGAAAGTCCTAAAGCAAATGAGGAGGAGCTCTGCAAAGATGTAAAGGACCCCCAGGCGTCCCCCAGGGTGGGCAGAGCTACACCGGACTCCCCGTTGGATTTCAGAGATTCGGGATCTCAGCCCCACTGATGTTCTCCTTACGCTACAGCACAGCCAGGTTTTCAACCCAGTCATCTTGCTACTTAGTCCTTGCATCCACTCCTCGTCTCTGACGTGCTTAGAAAACTGTCTTCACGCTGGGCTGGTGGCACATGCCGGAAATCCCAGCTACTCAGTCGGCTGAGGCAGGAGGATCTCAGATTCCAGGCCAGTATGGGCTATATAGTGAGACCCTGCCTCAAACTAAAATTTTAAAAGGGCTGGAGGTGTAACTCCGTGGTAGAGCACTTGCCTAGCATGTGTGAGGCCCTGGGTTCAATTCCCCAGTGCTGAAAGGAGGAAGGGAGAGAAGAAAAGGAAAGAAAGAAAAAAAGAAGAAAACTTTGTCCAGTTGGCATTTTAATTCACAGATGAGTTGGATCACCAAGAAATTTTCAGATGGCACCAAAGAAGGAGGCCTGATTCTGGAGCTAATTGAACAAATATGTCCTTATACTATGTATTTCCATTTGCCCATCATAAGTTTATTTGTCTTTCTGTGCATATTAGAAAGCTAAGAATATCTTTACTGTTCCCATCTCTATGTCTTTTATAAATAATAAGGCATATGGGCTGGGGTTGTGGCTCAGCAGTAGAGTGCTCACCTAGCACATACAAGGCACTAGGTTCGATCCTCGGCACCACATAAAAATAAATAAATAAAATAAAGGTATTATATCCAAGACATATTGCAGCATTATTTGTAATAATGAGAAGTAAGACAACCTGCATGCTCATAGAGAGAGATGACTTAATTTTTTTAAAGTGGTACAGTTATTCAAGGGAATACTACACAACAGTTAAAAGCAGCAAGCTTTATCAGAATCAACATGGAACATTTTTCCAAAATATATCAGCAAATGAAAAAATTCTCAGGAAGGACACACAAATAGGTAGCAACAGTTTTTCTCTGGTAGCAGAGTGGGTGACAGGGTAGGGAGAGTACTTTTTGTCTTTTCTTCATTGTTTAGATTTTTAACATTAAAAATATAGGCATTTATGCAATTTTTTAAAATAGCAGGATTTTTGTAAAGAATGTGGGTAATAATGGTTTATATCCACCTCTGGGTATAAGGAAATACACAAAAGGTAGGGGGAGGGATTCTTGTCTTTCTCAGATTAATTGTCTAGCATCCTATATGCAGAGGTATAGTCATCTTTTTTTATTGTGGCAAGGAAAAATGACACAACAGAGATTTCAGGACATAAACTCACGTATTCCAACCTGTACAAGAGACACCTGAAAACTTCTGCATCTCAGGTCTTAATTACACTGTCATTTCAGTTTCGTCCTCAGAGCTAATTCTGAGAAGTGACAGATTTCTCATATACTGTGCAATTTAATTACAATTAACTCCTTACAGTTTAATTACAGGAAAGTGCTATTTAAAAAAAAAAAATTGGGCATCCAGAAAGCTCACATAATCAGCCGCTTTCCTCTATAGTCTGCTTTTTGAAAGGGAGACAAAGAAGAGCCTGAGATCAGGGAATCCTTCCAAAAATATCTTTGCTGCTCTGTCATGGGGTCAGTCCACATGAAGCCAAATTTCTTACACCTTCAGCAATTAGGGGACCGTCTGCTGATAACTGATGTTCATAAGGATAGCAATGAGACACCACAAGCTCCTAATGCGACTTTGGGAATTTCAAAGAAAGATTAAAATTCTGGATGGTGTCTAGTGTTGCTTTCTGTGTTTTCGAAATTTTTAATCCATATGCCATTCATTTTGGCACCCAGAAAACCCAGCAATAACATCTCTGAATGGAGCAACATGAGTGGCGAGACCCATGCAAAGGGTTCCCAATAGCACGTGTGTTCATAGCCACGCAGGCTGGTGGCTCCCCTGATGGACAGCTCAATTCTAGAGCGTGCTGAGCGGAGCCCTCTGGCCAGTGGGCTCTCGGGAGTTGCATGTTGAGCAAACTGCCTTCAAAGCACTAGGAGCAGATTCTCCTTGTTACTTCAGCTTGTCCTCAACTGGCTACCCTCACTGCGAGATGGCACATGTTCCTACTTCATCCTCTTCTGAAGGGACGGTTATTTCCTCCAATGCCATCAGATTGCAAGGTCAGAGCCTACACAGAAATGTTGAGTCCCAGATCCAGTGTCTCCCGTGGCTAAGGCTGCCCAGTGGTTGACCAGATGTTTTTGAGTTTGCTACTTTCCAAAAATGGCTTTCATCTCTTCTTCCCATGTGACTTTTTTCTGAATTACTGCCTTTTTTGTTCAGATCACTTCAAATTAATAACAAAACCCCTAACTTATTCAAGCCAAGAATGACCTTCTTTTCCCACTAGTTTTTGCAAGAAAATATCACTTTATCTTTTGTTGCTATATCCTGAGTTAATTCTTCAGTTTTGTCATCTCATTCACCAATTATTGAATCACTAACACCTTTTTTTCCCTCTATATTTGCCAACATTTCCAGAGGGCGATTTTTCTTATTTTATTTTTGTTTCATTTTTGTATTCTTCATTGTGTAATTTCTTTCTGTTTTCTAAGTGGAAGACATTACTTCATTTATCTTCTAAGTATCATAAACATATTTATTTTAAAATCTTGGTTGGACGGTTCCATAAGATACGTGTCTTCTAGAGCGTCACTGTCCAAAAACTTGCAGTGATCAAAAAAATGTATATCTGCACTGTCCCTATGACAGCTACTAATCATGTAAAGCCATTAAGCACTCACATTTCATTTGATTTTAATTTACATTTAAATAATCCATGTGACTAATGGCTACCATATTGGATAATGCAGATCTATAATAAACTTTAAAACTTATTTCTGATTTTGCTTTTGATGTTAGATTTCGTCATGTGTTGAAATTTTGATTTATGGACTCATTTTAGGTAGAGAATCATTTATTTGTGGTGTGTGTTCCTCTCCCTATTTAGTGGTTTTCTGTATTCTCCACTGAAGAACCAGCCTAGAACTCATCTTAAAATGATGTGTTGAAGCTCCTGCCCCAGAGAGATGTAAATATTTAAGGACACAAGTAACCTGGTTTGGTTCCTGATCAGACCACGTCTTTGTTCTTCTTCCTCCCTAGACTTTCCATTTGTAAAAGGCTACAGTCCCAAGCTATAGCTAGCAATGACAGATTGTCCCATTATACTTTGATGAGAGTAAGAACCTATGTGAGACTTTAAACTCTGAGACTGGTTCCCATCCATTGGCTCCTGTGGGTCATTTGAGTCCCTTTTCTCTGCCAGAGCCAGGATACCATCACAGCCAGCCTGTTTCAAGTCCAGGCATGACTGCTGGCCGGTGTGTAGTCCTTCTCACTGCTTTACCTGTCTGTTCCATTTCCCTGGATATGTTTATTCTTGTTTTGGAGTCCAGCTGTGTCTTTGTAGTTTTCCATTTTTGTATTATAACTGGCATTGCTATGTTTTTGAGATTGGGGTGGGAGATCCATCAGGACATGAACTTACAAGACTATCTTAACCAGTAGCACCCCCTCCAATGACATCTCCAATGGTTACACCCAAGTAAAGACCTTGTTATTCCTACATCATCATTCCCAGGTATTTGGTGACACATAGAAAAAAACACAATAGGTTCTCATTAAACAGTTGTTGAGTGAATACGTGAAATATCAAACCTGAAGACGGACATTACCTCCAGAGTAGAACCCCACAAGTTTTTAATAAACCCCTCCAGTAGTATCTTCATAGGAGTCTATAAAGTGAAAAGACTCTTCTGAGCCATATAGATCCCTAGAAATACAGCAAGCACATTATTTATTATCCAAAACCAAACATTTTTGTAGAGTAAAAGAGAATATTATTATTCTCTTATTCTAAATAAGAATATTATTATTCTCTTATTCTAAATAATTATCTAGAATAGCAGGCTTTAATTGAAGCTGTCCCGGGCAAATCAGAATAAGTGGTCACCTACCCCATGACCAATTTGGTGTGTCATTACTTGAGATTCCCACATGTTGCTAAATGGCTTTCTTTGCTCACTTCTCTGTTGCTACTACAGGTGACAAACCACATCAGTGATTTTATATTCCCTCTCTTGGTTTGTATCTGACCTGAGAAGAGTCAGACTTTAAAAAAAAAAAAAATCATTGTCCAAAATAGGGATCTGAGAGATGATTTTTCAGACTTCCTTCCTGGTCCCTCCCCAAAATTACTAAGATGATCTGCTCTAGACACCAGTCTAACCAACCCTCATGCACTGTGATTCCTCTCGAATGCCCTCCCTGACCTCTCACGCTGGGCTTCTCTTTAACAAAGCCACGTTGTCTCTGTGGTCTCCTCCAGACCCGCCCTGGGAGGCCCCTGGGAGCGCTCCACGGACTCAGTTCATTTAACCGTGTGCCAGCCATCCTCCCCGCAGGCCAGTTGGCTGTGTTTCCAGAAGTGGCGGTTTCTCTCTGGTTCTGTGAAGCCGTGTGCTTCCTGTTCCAGTTATCGACTGCTGTGTAACAAACCACTCTTCCACTTGGCAGCTTACACCACACCATTTTGTTATATCTCATGGCTGATGCGTCAGGAGTGGGGGACAGGGCTCAGCTGCTCTGCTTCTGCTCCATGTGGCATTGCCTGAGAAGACTTGGCAGTCTTTAGCTGGCAGATGGGCTGGTCTAGAAGTTCTAGAAGGATTTCACTCACATGCGGGGTGTCTTAACAGGGATACTCGGGGACTGATCTCAGCCTGAGCTTCTACGGGAGCAGCTCCATACAGTTTCTCCTGCCTCCTGGCATCAAGATAGTAGTTTCCCTTCCATGGCAGCTCACAGTCCCCAGACAGCTCGTCCAAGACAGCCAAGCAGAAACTGCAAAGCTTCTTATGACCCAGGCTCAGGAGTCACATTAGTTGCATTCTATTGACCTCATCACTCACCAAGGCCAGTGCAGATTTAAGAAGGAAAATTACACTCTGCCTCTCGGTGCAAGGAGTAGCAAAGAGTTTATGGTCTTTTCTAATTTACCATCTCTGACTTTTTAACAATGGTGAAAGAGACTCTCAGATGCAATGTGCATTTCTACCTGTACAGCCTCGGGCTGCAATAGATGGCAGTGAGGATGGCAATAGTGAAATCTTTGGGACCTTGGTCACTAAATGGTCCCAAACTTGCCTGTGAACACTCGGGTACATCTGAACACTACCTGACTAATTAAAAAAAAGCTTCTCTAGGGCTGGCGTTGTGGCTCAGTGGTAGAGCACTTGCCCAGCACATGTGAGGCACTGGGTTCGATCTTCAGCACCACATAAAAATAAATAAATAAAATAAAGGTGTTGTGTCCCTCTTACAAATAAAAATATATTTAAAAAAAAAAAGTTTCTCTTCCCAGAAAAACAGGCAACAATCCCAATGTGAGTTGGATTAGATTAATTTTCTTTATATAGTCTCCACTCTCTGCTTCTCTGATTCGTGTCCAGTTCATCTCCCTATTGGAGCATCCTATCTCCAGGACCAAGAGTTGACTCCTGAGCTCCTCTTTGCTTTAAACATAGGCAGGGAAGTTGGAATAAGAGGCTCAGGTCTCTCAAAGACCTCCCTGGTTGTGACTGGCATTGAGAATATAGCTGGCAAGAGGATCCAGGGTATTTTTTAACAATTTACCAGTTCTAGACAGTTTTATATAGTGAGGTTCAGGAGTTAATATGCAAATCACTGATAAAGAAATGGATTAAAATTCTCCTGGAACCTTACTTATAAAGCTTTTTAGAAAAATGAATCAAAGCTGAGTGTATCTATGGGCATGAGTGACCTCAGTCAGTGATTCCATTAACCCAGTAAAAACTGTTTAAACAAAGAACTGTGAAGTAGTCAGGTATATAACACAGTATCGTTTCTGTATTTACTCCTTGAACGAGCTATTGACAAATGTGATTTTATTGAGTCCCTACCCTCTGCAAGTTGTCAAGGAGGTTAATTGAGTTACTTCTAACCCATTTGTTCTGTTTGCAGGAATATTTTCCTTTGCTCCCTTTGTATGAGATTACTGCTCATCTCTGGGAAGAGCTACATGGAAATTATGATGTGACATTGGTGGCAGATGATAAAATGAATGCTCTAGAAAGAATACGTTGATGAGATTTCAAAACAGCTTCCCAGTCTAAGATATGCTCATCACCTAAAAGTAATAGTTATTTACTGTAGATGATTTAATTGTGAATTTTGCCCTGGGGCTAAATAAAACTCAAAGAATTTTAGTTAGGGCTTCTCACAGATCAGTAAACCAAACACTCTTTTAAATCAAAATATACAGATCGATAGCTTGTTCAACACAGATAACCACTAAGGTTCAGGAGCAAGCAACTTCAGGAGAGCTGACTGGAGGATTTGCTGCTAGGGTGGCAAGTCAGAAGGATGCTTAATGTACCCACAATCCCACGCTCACTAGGGAGCCCTGGTCTGAGTTCAGGATGATGTACCAAGAGACACCAAGACAAGAGAGCAATATAAGTCACATTTTAATCAAGCCCCAGGAGGGAATGGAGAATTATTTGAACTACTTAAAAGAAAATAGCCATTGTTTCTTGCCCATGGTCATTTGTCTACCTCACGCTTGAACAACTGGATAAATTAGCAGCTGTGGCCCTCACAGTCAGATGTATGCAGAGAAGTTTCAGGAAAGTTGGACCTCCTGCCCTGTTCTAATTTTTCCTAGTTCTTTTAAAGTTGTGCTATAATGAATACATAGCATTTGAATGCACTTAATCAAATGCATAATGTCCACAGTGCTAGGAGGTAAGAGAGAGATACCCTTAAGCTTCCACCTTACCCAAAGAGCATTTCTACCCAGAACAGAAAAATCGGACTAAATGTGATATGGCTTGGTTGTTTATTTTTAAAATGATTCCATTCAAATGTTATGTTCTCCGTGATAGATCAATAGAAATTCCTCCAGGAGAAGATGCTTGCTAAAATACAGTCAACCCTCTAGCTCCATAAATTCCTAATCTGCAGATTTGATCAACCTCAGAATGAAAATATTCAGAAAAATCTTGCATTTCTACTGAACACGTATAGCTTTCTCTTATTTTTCCTTATCATTATTCCATCAACAATGCAGGATAGCAACTATTTACACAGAATTTGCATTTTCTTAGGTATGATAAGTGGTCGAAAGTATACGAGAGGATATGCATAAGCTATATACAGGCACGATGTTGTTCTATATAAGGGACTCGAGCATCCTCAGATTTTGGAATGGAGGAAGGAGTCCTGAATGCAATCCTTTGTGGATACTGAGGATTGACTGCACGCCAGTGGCGAGTGCACCTATAGCATCCCTGTTCCCTGTGATCACGGGTATACCTTTAAGTTAAGGCAAATGAACACGAGCATGCCACCCTCTACTTGTATGACCTCCTTGGAGAGGAAGCAGTGAGTGAATTCAGGATACTCGGCACTGTGCTGAATTAAAGGCATGGAATTCTTTCCAAAATAAAAACTAAGAAGTATTTTAGTGTTTTACATATTAACACTTTTATGTGTCTTACATATAGAAATATTTATAGATGAAACCTGGGTTTTACATTCCAATGGTAGGAAACAGAGTGTTGGGGGTGTGGCTGGAGCAGTATTAGCCATGCTTCAGTGGTTCAGGTGCTTGGTGATGGGATATGGGGGTTCCCATCTTATTCTGAATGCTTTTATATAGTTTTGAAATTTCCCCATAATCAAAAACAAAACAGAAACAATGAAAGAGATACTATTATTTTCTCTTTCTTAAAGATGAGGAAACTCACCCAACTTCAGAGTTTATGCATTTAGGATGAGGCAGGTTATTTTCCATTGTGGGTAGAAGAAGCAAGCAAAATTGGCATCAGTTGGATAGCACACAAACTTCTGCTGAACTGAAGTTCAGATTCCACGTTAGATCACACGACTTGCCTTTTCATGACATCCTGCCTGTTATGGTTTGGATATGAGGTGTCCCCCAAAAGCTCATGTGTGAGACAAAGCATGTAAGTGTAGAGGAGATCTGATTGGGTTATGACAACCTTAACCCATTCAGTGAATCAATCTCCTGATGGGATTTACTGAGTGGTAACTGAAGGAGGGTAGGTGTGGCTGGCAGAGGTGGGTCCCTGGGGGCGTGCCTTTGGGGTGTATATTTTGTATCTGGTGAGTGGTCCTCTCTCTCTGCTTTCTGATCATGTCAGCTGTTTCTCTCCACCACACTCTTCTACCATGATGTTCTGCCTCCCCTTGAGCCCTGAGGAATAGAACCAGCTGCCTATGGACTGAGACCTCTGAAACCGGGAGCCCTCAAATAAACTATTCCTCCTCTAAAGTTATTCTTGTAGGATCATTTAGTCACAGCAATAAAAAAGCTGACTAAGACACTGTCCTTGGGAAGCTGGGTTGTCAGCACTTGGGATTAAAAACAAG
This sequence comes from Marmota monax, assembly GCF_021218885.2. NCBI lineage: Eukaryota > Metazoa > Chordata > Mammalia > Rodentia > Sciuridae > Marmota > Marmota monax. The sequence goes on along the minus strand of NW_026695215.1, from coordinate 21,989,288 downwards.
TACCATGTGAAAACAGAACTAATGTAGTGGTGTCTATTCCTATTCCAAGGCTTGAGAAGTCATACAGTGCCCAATAGATGCACATATCCATTTAGTAAGTAATTGCAGGAATTAAAAAGTAAAATATTTTTCTCCTAATCTATGTGAATTTTTTCCAGATGGCTACTTAGTTGTTAGAACACAAAATTTTCGTAAGTTTTCTGGACCTGTGACTCAAAGAAAAGTATGGGAATCCTTACATTATATTATCCTAAGATTTAGAAATTGAAATGTGGAGTTTCTGAATATCTGTTCCCTAAACTAGCTCAGTCTCTTTATTAAAAACAAGACATGGTCATTTCCATGTCTGTTCAGCCAGTGTGTGTTGAGCCCGTAGTTTGTTTCAGACACTGTAGTGGGAAGTAGGTACAGGTGTTAAAGGTCAAACCAGATCCTGCCCTGCTGAAGCTACTGGTAAGAAAGACAGATGATAGACAGGATGTGCAGTAAGGATGCATTAAGTTGGATTGTGAGAACAGCTAACAAAAGGAGGGGAAAGGCAGACCAGGGGGGCAGAAAATGATCTGTAGCAATATGTTAGTCAGCTTTTCCTTACTGTGACAAAATACCTGAGGTAAAATTTAGTTTGGCTTTCGATTTCAGAATTTTCAATCTGGTCTGTTGGCTTCATTGTTTGGGGGATGGTAGTGATTTAGTAACTCATGGTAGAGAGTTTGTAGCAAAGCAAAGCTGATTACCTTGTGATGGCCAGAAAGCAAACAGAGAAACAAGAAGGGGCCAGGGTCCCAATATCCCCTTCAAGGTCACACCCACAAAGCCCTAACTTCCTTCCACCAGGCCCCACCTACTAAAGGTCCCACCATCTCCCACTAGTCCTGAACACTGACAACCAAGCCTAACACAAAGGGCTTTGGGGGGCACATTTAAAATCCAGACCATCCCAGGAAGGGAGAAGGTAAAACTCTAAACAAGGGAAGACCTCACAAAGGAATAAAAAATGAATACATTAACCACTTCACCAAAAGAGCCCAAAGTTATACAACAAATAGAAAATTGGTAAGAAGTAGCCTGTGTCAGAGTAATATTAATACAAAGGCAGAAGAAAATAGCCGGTAAGTTTTCTTCTCTGGGCGTTACGTCACCTCACTTTATAGTGGAACCTGAACTCAGAGGGTGAGGGAACAAAGGTAATAAATAATCATACTGGCTCAGTACTGGACCTCAATTACAGTGGAAAATGAAGAAGGACCTAGAGACTTTATGCAAATAAGAAGTCATGTTATCATGAATGGAGATGCTAAATGACACCAGCTAGGATGCTTAGACGTTCTCAATGGGATCCATCCTGTGCTCGCACCAGCTGCTCACACAGTCACAACTCAACAATATTTTGCTTCTGTACGGGGTGTTTTATGAAGATGGCAGTTGAGGGCCCGTGAGGGGATTCTCTTTATTGAACCATGTGTAGCATACAGACGTCAATGCTGACAATGTTCAGAGCGATCACAACCCATCAGTCAAAACAAGCAGCGGGTTGTTTTCCTTCTGGCACCCTTTAAAAACCTTATAAATGGAAACATCAGAAGAAGAAAAAAGTTCGAATTACCACCACTGAGTTTTGTTTTTTTGTTTTTTTAATGGGACAGCTGTAACCTTCACGGAGCTTTGCATTTTCTCAGAGCCTCACCCAAGAGAAAACTGGAAGATGTGTGTACTGTAAGCCCCCTCGGACGTCCTGTGTGCCTGGGCTTGCTTGTTATCTGTCGCAAGTCTGTGTCCATAATGAAATCAGGAAACCCAGAGCTTCTGCTGCAGCTCCAAGGCAGCATTCCTGACAAGACCTTGGCCTTGCCCAGCTCTAGGCTCTCGGGAAGGTGCTGACTCAGATTTTCTCCCCACCACTTCTTCCCCTTCCCAAAAAGTTCAGAGTCCATCCCACCATAAGTCCTGTCTCCTCGAGGCACTGGGCAGAGTAGGATCTGCAGTGGGTCCCAAGCTTGGCTGCCCATCAGAACCCCTTCCTCACTGGAGCTCCATACCAATTGCATCTAGGACATTGGGGTTGGAGTCCATATATGTGTATCTGTAACAGGTGCCTCCAGTGATTCTGTTAGAAAACACTCACTTGGTAGAGATCTGGAAGGATGAGTGGAAGTTCACCAGATTGGCAAAGGGAAGGCTGCTCTTCCTTCACACATGGAATTTAAGACACCTCGCACAGGAGTATGGCTGGAGTTGGGTATGGCAAGTACAGAGAAATCCAGATTTCCAAACTGCTCCCCAACGTGCTGAGGCGAAGAGGAAGCTTTTTTGTAAATATGAATTCTTAATAGGATTTCTTCAAAGGAAGGTTTGAACTGCTAAGCTCCCCGGGTCTCTTGTTTCGATCTCACAGGGTGATGAGTTCTTGCCCGGTCCTCATTAGGCCCAGCGCCAGGATCTGGATTGGTCTCAAGCTTTTCTTTGATCCTACCATGGCTCCTCCTTATGTGTTCTTTGCTTGGGCACCAGTCTCGCCAGAAGAGATATATAAAAGAGGTCATATACAGATTGCAGAATCACATCAGTTGCAATCTGTATACGGGGTAAAAATGGTAGTTCATAACCCACTTGAATCAAATGTATGAAATATGATAGGTCAAGAGCTTTGTAATGTTTTGAACAACCAATAAAAAAAAAAAAGAGGTCATGCAGCGCTGGGTGTGGTGGCACTCACCTGTGATCTTAGTGGCTCAGGAGGCTGAGTCAGGAGGATTGCCAATTCCAGATCAGGCTGAGCAACTTAGTGAGACCCTGTCTCAAAATAAAATTAAGGGGCTGGGGTTGTGGCTCATAGAGTGCTCGCCTAGGCACTGGGTTCGATCCTCAGCATCACATAAATAAAAGATAAAGATATCATGTCCACCTAAAACTTAAGAATAAATATTTTTAAAAAAATAATAAAATTAAATTAAATAGGACTGTGGATGCAGGTTAGTAGTTAAACATCCCAGGACTCCCTCTTTAAATAAATAAGTAGATAGATACATACACACAGACAGACAGACACACACACACATAAAATATTTCAGACAAGAGCAATCCAACCCAGAGTATCCTGAAATTTGCAATAGGTTAATGTGGCTTCATTTTATAGCCCACCCACTATGGAGACCCTGGTGACAGTTTCCATCAAGTTTTTTTCCATGCATCTCCCGTACTTCAAAGTGTCTGTCCCCATTTTCTTAAACAGACCCCAGCCACAGCCACAGCTGCTCTGCTAGAGAATTTCACCCTTACCATCAACCTGATTAAGCTTTGTGGAGAACTCTGGGTTTGGAATAGGTAGCACCTGGCTTCCAATTCTAGTTTTTATATACTCTTTTCTTGTTTTAACCAAGCCCCAATATCTGACTAAATAAATGGCACTCATTGGGCCTTAATTGGTATAATAGCACACTTTCCATTTTGCAGCCAGGAATGACAGATGAGCTCTTTGCATGAATGGAGCTTTGAGAGAAGCATTACATACTACAAGCATTGTGTTTCTTAAGAACAACAGGAAACAGAACCTTGCATAATTCAACCTTGTAGGACGAGCAGCTATTTCTGAGACACAAAGAGGAATCAATTTACCAGCAGGTACCTCTCAGGAGATGTAAACTCTCTTTGATATAGTCCACATTTAAACCATCTGCCATTCACCAAAGGATCCAGCCTTCAACTGCGTTCAACAATCAGACCACAAATGGAGTCTGTCATGCCTTCCTTAGAATTCCTTCCTTTGCATGTAGCACTTCCCTCCATGAAAGACTGTATCACACTTTTCAAGGGCAGAAACCATCTTCTTTGTGTCTGTCCCCATGCCTAACACAGGGCCTGGCACATAGCAAGCCCTTGATAAATGTTGGCTATTAAGTGAACAAGGCTGGACACCATCCAACACTGGATTAGACGTCCTTCAAGCCAAAGACTAGCACAATACCCATTCCTGAATTGGAATGGATCTTAAGGACTCATCTTGCCAACTTCCTGCCTTTAGCCAGAGCCAACTCTCAAGCACCTAACAAATTAGGACCCTTTATGTTTAGTTTCTTGACGTTGAGTGGTTTTGCTGGCTAACCCATCAAGCATGAGCCTCCGCTGTGCAGACGAGTACTTCCTCTTTCTCTATTTAAAGGAAATGGAGTAGAACATGCTCACATCTTGTATATAGGGTTTTTATTTTTGTTTTAATAATTGAAGGTTCTTCTTAGATCACAGTGTCTGGTTCTGTTCAGGTTTGAATCACGGATCACTTTAGAATACAAGCAGAAGAGCTAAGAGATTATCAACTTGAATTTTAGGATCACTTTCAATAGCAGCCGGCAACATGGAAATCAGATTCTGCACACTAACGGGAGACAAAGCATATTGGAATGCTGCCTTTCTTTGCCAAAGATAGACCAGACTAGCACGCAGAAGGTCCTAGATTCGTTATGTTTGAATATTAACTTCCCACTCTCTGAAGTGTTTGATCCTCTGCGCTTTATTTGATGTGGTTTGAATGAATTTCATTTACTAGAAATGCTGTTTGGGATAATCATTTGTATTCCTTCTTTTTATAAAAATGCAGGGCGTCTTCAGGCAAAAGAAAAGTGATAGTATTAAACATAAGGAAGAAAGTTTTATTGTTCAGTAAAAAATCTTCCCCAAGGCTGTTTAGAGCTGATAGCAACGTGGCTCTAAAATTTTTCAAACATCTCATAAGAATGTGGTAATAAAAAGTGAAGCTGGCTGAGGATACAGCTTAGTTGGTAGAATGCTTGCCTTGCATGCACAAGACCCTGGGTTCAATCCCCAGCACCACTAAAAAAAAAAAAAAAAAAAAAAATTGAAAAAAGTGAAGCCCCCTTTTTTGTGTTTTTTATTGTTTTACTTTTTTAAAAATCAATTCAGAGTTGACAAGCTAAGACCACAAAAACACACAGCCTTATGTCACAGAGCCATTATGCATGATGACTCATCTCAGGATGTTTTATCTACTTTCCTTCAAATATGATTAGTTCCAGGCAATTTAATTTACATACTGATATCATAATTATTCCTAGAGATGGGGGATTTGCCTCCTCTGATTTTTCTCTTATCTTCAGAGAGAGAGAAATCCATTTAATTCTCACGGTGCAATATCAAGATGTATTTTTATTGGTCTGCGTGATTATTTTTTAAACTTCCATCACTATTGATGGAAATGAATTAAAATTAAATGCACATCAACTTTGATTCAATGGCTGCTACTGAGATGGTAAAATTCAAGACATGGTATGCCAGCTCATTTCCTTTAAAAGGACTGGCTGATTCACCATGGGGACAGTTTCAGATTTGTGAGATTTCAAGAATCCATATGTCTGTACTATTTCCTTAAGAATTTTTAATTTCCAGTGGCTTGAGAGGTGAAGGCAGGAAGATGGAGGGTTCAAAGTCAGCCTCAGCAACTTAGGGAGGAACTAAGCAACTTAGTGAGACCCTGACTCTAAATAAAATACAAAAAAAGGGCTGAGGATGTAACTCAGTGATTAAGTGCCTCTGGGTTCAATCCCTTGTACCAAAAATATAAATAAATAAAATAAAACTGAATAAGGAATATTCCTTGCCTAAAATCAAATTTGGCTTATCCTGGAAGCTTTACTGTGGGTCAAAGCATTTAGGATTTATCTATCAGGTAAATCAAATGCTCTGTTCAGCCATTGATTCATGAAGTAGTATCTATCCCTTCCCTGCTAGCTTTTATTTTAAAATAATGACTTTCAATAAAATTTGAGATGCTAAGGTCACATATTATTAGCACATAGGTCATACATTCTTTTGTAATGTTTTTTTCCTATAAAGCACAAGTTCAAAGACTGGTAAAAGCTATCTGGAATTTTCATTACAGAAAACTAGACAGAGTTTGCCCAGAACCTTGAGAATCATAGCACTGAGATCTAGAAGGAGCCTTTGAGAGCCACTTCTCTAGAGAGAGAGGGACAAGGAATCAAGCTGAGCAGGGAACAGGGGATCCCAAGCTCTGGTTCATTCCTGCTCACCAATAAATGCAAGACCATGGCCCCTTAGGTCACTGCCGGACCCACCTTCCTTATCTGTCAGTGGAGATGGTGAAACTCACATGCCGACATGGAAATTACTGAGCACAGAATGAAAGCCTTTTGTGAACTGTAAAGCCCAAAGTCAGCATCAACTGTTGTAATCACTGGGATCTGGGAGGTCAGGGGCCACGGGCGGGGCCGGGGGGACCCCTTCCTTTCCAGAGGAAGAGCAGGAGTGTGCCATGACTTGCCCTAAAGCATTCTGTGGCAAAACCAGGCGTGGAATCCGTATCCACTTCCAGTCCAGGTTCCCCCTGTCCCCATGGCACACCGAGAGAGCCAGGAGGGAGATGAGGGGTACAATGTTAGGGCCACCACTGCTGCTGGGTGCCCAGTTCTAACATTTGCCTCCTCCATGACATGGGAGATAGGAGCCAATGATTCCAGGCCAGAGGTGGTGACATTGGAGGTGCAGCACCAGCATCACAGCTGGGCCCACTCAGGAGGGAGAACCGCACAGTGTGCCTACACACTTCACCAGGGACCCCACGTGGAAACGCGTTTTAGCCAACCAAGGGCAATGGGGCTGAGTGTAGGGGAACAACTTCTCTTACTAAAGTTCAAGAACCAGACAGAGGCTTTTAAGCCAAGAACATAGCATCTGATTTACCTGATAGATAAATCCCAAATGCTTTGACTCATAGTAAAGCTTCCAGGATAAGCCAAATTTTATTTTAGGCAAGGAATATTCTTTATTCAGTTTTATTTTATTTATTTATATTTTTGGTACAAGGGATTGAACCCAGAGGCACTTAATCACCGAGTTACATCCTCAGCCCTTTTTTATATTTTATTTAGAGTCAGGGTCTCACTAAGTTGCTTAGTTCCTCTTGGCCAAGTTGACTATTTTCCCCAAACTTCTGCTCTCACCTTCCCTCCTACTGTTCCTAGCATGCCTCATGTGGGGGTCCACCCTTAATGTCTGGTTCAAAGATTAACAAAAGCCTCCTTTTTCTTGTTTTTTGCTTAGCAATGTGTACGTTTTCCAAAGAATTTTAATATTAAAGGTGTATTTTTTAAAAAAAAAACCTAACTAAAGTAATAAGAATCATTAAAGCTAATTAACAAAGCAGTGGCATCAGGATTTAAATCTCCAGAGTATCCACCCCCAAATCCCTAGCTTTTTATTTTATTTTTTAGTTCATTAAGTGTAAAATAACCATGGCGTCATTGAAACAGAAATTACACACGCACACAGGAGGCGACGTGCTTAGAACTCTCATGGGGATTGATATTTATTCATAAAGTGTTTCCAAAATGCAAAATATCAAGTATCCAGGCTAAACGTGCAAGTATTAAGCTATTAATACTAGGTTGCTAGGGTGCCGACAAATACACACACACACACACACACACACACACAGAGCAATAGTTGGATGTTTTTCATTGAGCTCTATCTTTTTCCAGATCTCTATCCCACCCCTCAAGAGGAGGAGGACAGGTGGTTAAAAGGCACATGACCTGAACCAAAGTGACCTGCATGTCGAGAGATAGTGGAGCAGGACAGAGGGTGACATAGGGCCCTTGCTGGACATTGAAACTGACGGCTGGCACAGAAAGGTTGGGAGCAACCCTTGAGGGAGTGTCCGGGATGACTGTCAAAAACAAAACCGAATGCCAAGTGTGTCACACTGATTCAGAGGTACAAAATCACAGCACTCAGCTTTCTCTTTGGATGGGAGGGAGAATAAAGAGTCCGAATCGGTGAGAAAGATATCCCTGAGGCGTGTCAGCCGCCCCAACTTCCTTGGAGTTGGGGGAAGTCTAGTCCTCAGATATCTGATCAAGACAATAGAAGGCAACCCAGGGCTGAGCTTAAACCCTGGGATCCTCCCGGGCTCAGAAGGGGGTTCAGAACAAACATGAGGCTAAAGGTTGCTTCCTCTTAACTGCATGCAGATACGCTAATAATGCTCATTAGGCTTAGAGCTCACTCCAATTTAATTCAGTGTCTCCCTGCTGTAGTTGCCAGGACAGATGTGTACAGGGCTCCGGCATCCTCCCTCTGACTGAGACAGATGTCAGGGTATCAGCCGGCCCTGGAACAGCGCCAGCACATCTATTAGTGACGGTAGATTGCCAGCCTGTTTTCTCTCGACTAAGGTTTTCATTTTTGTAGTTAAAATTTGAGTCCAAGCTCAGACAAAGCGAGAGGAAGATGGAGAAAGTGGAGTGAAGATAGAGAAAAAATAAAAAGTGTTTGACCTGTAATCCCAGCGGCTCAGGAGGCTGAGGCAGGAGGTCCAAAGCCAGCCTCACAACAGCAAGGCGCTAAGCAACTCAGTGAGACCCTGTCTCTAAATAGAATGCATAAGAGGGCTGGGGATGTGGCTCAGTGGTCAAGTGCCCCTGAGTTTAATCCCCAGTACTAAAAAAAAAAGTGTCGAGAGGTAAAGAAAAAGGCAGACTTTGGTCTGGTAGTTTCTTCTGACTAAAAATGATCTAGGTGACTTATGATTCCCATGCAGAACTTGGATTCACCTTGGTGGTGAATGCAGACTCCTAGGCCCCAGCCAAGGGCCACTTCATAAAGCTCAGGGGCCTGGCTTAAGCTCCCTGGGAGATTCTGACCTACTCACCCTAGTGGAGGGCTCTTGAGAGCCCTTGGCTGAGGATCTCTATGGCTTCTTCCTAGCCTAAGAATTGAAAAAGGAAGCAAAGCGAGTTGGGAATGGAGGACCCTGTGAACACAGAGGACCCAGGCCACTGTGTCCATGTTGCTTTATCCTGGAGAAGAAGCAGCAACGAAAGCTGATAAGACACCAAGATCAGAGAAAGGGGAGAGGAAGGACTTCCAACCTAATGCCAGTGTTGGAGCTGGTACTGATGTTGACCTCAGTGTCTCTTGTCCTTTACTAGAGTGACTTATTTCACTACACGTGCACAATCCACTTCACGAATGAGAGCATTTCATCCCCACCTTGAAACCCTCAAATGCTTTGATCTCTTTACTTTCAGTCATCTAATCTGCCAGGATGCTCTAGGTTCCCGCCCTCCCCTGATGGGCACCACCAGCAACAAGTCAGAAAGCTGGGAGGAGAACAGGGTCAGCCCCTCAGACTGCAATGCCTCTTCCTGGCTCCAGCTGCTGGGACCTCTCTCCATCTCTCCTCTTTTTAAGGGTGCTCCTTTGAGTAGGTTTCCATTAGCAGGAGGCAACTGTCTGAGCTCTACTAGAAGGATCAAGTGACTCATTCCAACCAGGAAAAACAGCTCCACCCACACTCCCCACTGCCCCTCTCCAAGGCTCTGCAAAACTTTAAAACTTGCCAAAGTGATACAGAATGTCCTCACATCAGAAGATTCTTTTAATCCCCACACACTAGTTTCATTTCATCTGGTGACTTGATTAATTTCACATTCACTTTTTAAAAAATTTTTTAGTTGTTGATGGACTTTTATTTTATTTATTTATATGTGGTGGTGAAAATCAAACCCAATGCCTCACACATGCAAGGCAGGTGCCCTGTCACTGAGCCTCAACCCCAGCCCCTCACATTCACATTTTATATAGAAGACTCACAATCTTCATGGGACCTTTTCTATTGTATTATAAGCATCTTCCTTGCCACTACACAGCCTTGATGATGATTTGGTAAAAGCCACAGAACTCCTCATCTAGAAAAAGCACCCCCTGGTTCATCAAATACTTCAATAGAGCTTCCTGTGTATCAGGTGCTTCACGTTGAAATATTAACTCATTCATCCTCATAATTTTGATAAAGGTAAAGTCATTTCTTAGCTGTAAATTTTTGAAATTTTTTAACTGTAAACTCATTTCGTAGGCCAGCCTGCTACGTCCATAATCTGATGAGGAATTTGAGGCTCAGCGAGGTTCAGTAGCCCAGCCAAGGACACAGAGTCAGTGGGTGGAGAGACTCACTTTTTAAACAAAAGAAAACACGTGGTTTATTTCAGTGGAGAAGTACAAACAGAACAACCCTGGAATGGCAGGTAGATTAACTGACCAGTTAGTGAGTGTGGTCTCTCTCTGCGGGACCCGACGGTCTGCACGTCCTGTAAGAACAAGTGACTTAGAGGCCAAGACCTGCTCTGGAGGGCTTCTCTGGGGCTGGGGTTGGCGGTCCTCTTGGGAAGGGGTACTCAGCAACTCTTGATGTTATGTTGCAGAGAAGCTTCTGGTTTTTCCTTCTGTGGTGTCTTGGTTTAGAGAATGGGTAGAAGATGGTGTTCACTGTTTCCTGTTCTACCATGGGCCACGACCTGGGTCAACCAAATCATGTTTGAGATTTTTGGATGACTTTGGACCATAACCATCAAAGGTCTTAGTGGATTTTTGAGCATTTCTTTTTGCTTTTCTTAGATATTCCATAGGCCCCTGTTCTTCTTTGCCTAGGATGATACTATACTATCAAAAACCAAAGATGGTCCCATTTGGGACAGCTGACCCACATACCTCTGTAGCCAACACCCACTCCACTAGCAGACACTCCTCTCCGGGACCCTCCCAGTTTTAATCATACATCTGTTCCCCAGCTCCCCTAATTATAAATGTAGTCATCATACCCCAGAAGCACATTTTATTAAAACAGTCTTCCTATCACGTAGAAGTGATGAATTGGAAAACCAAGATGAGAAAGAAATCTGAAAACCAAAGATGGAGAAGGAATGTCAGCGGGAGAAGAAACCGGGAGGAGCTGATTTCTCCCGTGGAGTGCTCAGGGGACTCTCGGGGAGCCAAAGAGGCTTCAGTGAAATACAATGAAGGCAGTGAGAAGCAGTGGACTCCCTCAGGGGTCCACACCCCTTGCTGCTCAGTGGCTCACTGTATCCCTTATGAAGCCTCAAAAATACTGTTCACCTTCTCCATTGGGGTGTGGTGGAAGTGCTGGTCTGAACCACATTAAAAGAATATATAATAAATACTTAAGTAAAAAGACCTGAAGGGCCAGAGCGGTGGCTCAGTGTTAGAGCACTTGCCTAGCCTGTGTGAAGCACTGGGTTCGATTCTCAGCACCGCATATAAATAAATAAAATAAAGGTCCATTGACAACTAAAAAGTTAAAAAAAAAAAAAAAAAAAAAAAGACCTGAAACTCAGAGATTAATGTCTCGATGCAATTTGGAATCCACCTGATGGGAACCCACAGTTAGTCCTAAAGCCATAAAATACCAGGCAAAAAGCAAAATTGGGGGTGTGTTCAGAAGATCCAGCATTGCCACTGTGGATCCAACTGGATAAGGGAACCCTAAAAAGAAAAAAAAAGTGCCTGGAGTCTGTTTTAATCAGGGATGATAAAACATGCAGACATGGAAATGACTGTCACGAAGGAACAGATTTACACTCACAGATTCCTAGAAGCGGGAGGTACCACACAAGCCACAGGGGGAGGTCCCAGCTCCTCAGGAGGCAGAGGGACCTTCATTGAGGAAGGAGTAGGTGAAGCAGGGGAGACGGGTGCAGGGAGATGATTTTAATGGTTCTGGGACTCAGTTGCCTGGGACCTGGCCCTGGGTGATTAGGGCTGTGTCCTGTACTGCAGGCCATGATAAATGGCGGAAGGTTGTAATGTAGACTCAGGATTGCTTAGTTTGGGTATCAAAGGTAAGCTCACAGTCAAGTTTCCTACCTCTAAGAGTCAGCTAACCCTGGGGAGACAGTCTCCAACCAAGATCAGAAGGCCCCAGATACCAGAGCATGATGGTACAGAAAATGCCATTAATACACACCTTCACACACACACACACACACACACACACACGCACAAGCTAAAGTTCTACTACCTCTTTTGTGATATAAGAAGCCCCTGTTTTAGGGACTGCTTTTCACAGAGCATATAAAGAAACTTAAACAGCCATATCAGAAGGATCTTCCATCTCTTGTCTCTTTGATGCCAGGTACACAGCAAGCCATCCAGTAATCGGATCTAATGCCAAGCAAGCATGATGCACAAAAAAAAAAAAAAAAAAAAAGCCACTCTTCTTTCAAGATCTGTTCTGGGGACTAAAGTCCATCCATTCTGTGTAGCAGCAGTGTGTAGTCCCCAAGATGCAGACTTGAAAAGGTGGCTCCACGCAGGGCAGAAAGCCTGCTCCCTCGTGGTGGTTGTCTCCATTCAGAAAAGCAGAAACGTGTTTTCCTCGCCTCCCTCGCAGGTTCGCCGGGGTTTGGGCACGCACCCTGCCAATTCCTTTCATGCACAGTGAGCATTGCTAGAAACCATTATCTGGGAATACTATATTGCGCTGTTATTAAATTAGTTTCAGTAATGAGAATAAACATTTGTAGAGCCTTTGTGTTTGTAAAATGGTTTACAAGCATCGGCTGACTCACTTGTTAATAACTACTTTGGGGGATTCTTAACAATGCATGTTTAGGAGATAAAAGTGATGGTTTGGATGGGATTAAGGGAAAAGACAAGTAATAGAAAAGCATTTAGTGCCCTGTTTCCAGCTTCATAGTCTGGGGAAGCCTAGACTGACTACCTTCATCATTTTCATTACGTTTCACTGCACCGTCCTACTATTCAAGACCCATACGTGCTCGTTGGGTCGAACCTTGCTCTAAGGCTTGCATTATCCACTTTTCTCCTTGCCATTTGATGTCTTGGTTTGTGCATAGTATGGGGCAGCTCAGGAAGCGCTCTGTAAGTACGTCTTTCTAACCTTTGTGGGGACAGGAGAACTGGCTGTGCCCTTCCTCTGCCTGTGATGTGATAGACCCCCAGACTTCACTACACCCACAGGCTCCATTAAATGACTGAGAAAGGGGGAAACAGAAAAGGAAACCAGTAAGGTCCTGGACTCATAATCGTGCCCCATTAATTGTCTTGGTGCTTTAATGGGTAATTTCAGGTGTCTCTCTGCTTTATTAAGGTTTTAATTGATTTTCCTAATGACTGATAATATTGAGCATCTTTTCTTTGATATGCTTATTTGCACTTGTGATGTCTTCTGTGGCAAAATGACTATTCCTATTTCTTTGCCCATTTTTAAATTAGGTTGTTTATTTTCCTACTAATGAGTTTTTAAGTTCTTCATCTAGCCTACCTACAGGTCTTGATCAAATCTATGTTATGCAAATATTTTCTCCTGTGGCTTATAGTTTTGTTTTTTAATGGTGTCATTTAGAGTACCAAAGTTTTCATTTTGATCAAGTCCAATTACTTGTTTTCTTGGACATGTTCTATATTTGGTGTCACTTGAGAATTTTCTGCCCAACCCAAGTCACAAAGATTTTCTGCTATTTTCTTCCAGAGTTTTATAAACTCTTACATTCAGGTTTATGTTCCATGCTGAGTCATTATAATGTGCTATGTGAGTGAGGCAAGCACCTAGCACGATTGTTTTTGCACAGGGCTATCCAGCGGCCCCAGCATCATTAGTTGAAGGCTCTTTCCCCTCCTCTGTGTCCATACCATTTTCCAACATCAGTTGACCACCAGATGAAGGGGCACACACCTGTAATCCCAGCAACTCAGCAGGCTGAGGCAGGAGGATTGCAAGTTCCAGGCCAGTCATGGCAACTTAGCAAGATCCTGTCTCAAAATAAAAAATAGAAAAGTCTGTGGATGTAGCTCAGTGATAGAGCACCCCTGGGTTCAATCTCCAGTAACACACACATGCATACACACACACACACACACGCACACACACAAAATCAATTGCCCATAAATATAAGGATTTATTTCTGGACTGTCAATTCTGTTCTGTTACCTACAGTATGTCTATCATTATGCCGATACCACATTATCTTAATTACATAGTAAGTTTTAAAATCCATAGTGTAAAGACTTATAAATTTGGTTGTCCTGTGTCCCTTGCATTTACATTTACATTTTAGGATCAATTTCTACTAAAAAGTGGAATTACATCTCATTTATAGATCAATTTTGGAAGAATTGACATCTTGACTTCATTAAGTGACTTTTTAAAATAGTTACTTATGCATAAATAATTTCAACTTTATAGAAAAGTTGCAATAGTACAAAGAATACACATATGCCCATTTTTCAAATGTTTATTATAGTAAGAACGTTTAACACGGGATCTACTTTCTTAACAATTTTAAGCATACAATAAGAGTATTGCTAGATATTGGCACAGTTTTGTATATCAGATCTCCAGAACATGTCAGGAATAGTTGAAACTTTATGTTCATTGGTTAGTAGCTCCTCATGTCCCCCTCCCACTAACCCCTAGAAAACACCATTCTGCTCTCCAATTCAGAGTCCTATGTAAGTGGAATTTGTCCTGCCCTTTTTCCATACTTACAGAATGTTACCATTTTGCTCAGTCTGTGTGTATGTGTATAAAATTATCATTACCATTGGAGAACACGATCCATATATCATGCCTTTTACCCCTACATATACACGATCCATATATCATGCCTTTTACCCCTACAATGTACATTTCCTAAGCACAGTATTCTTTTATATAAACACAGCAGACTTGTCCAGCTTCAAGAGATTTAACGTTGTTACAATGCTTTTATCTAATCAGTTTTTCATATTCCAATTTTACTAGTTGGAAATGCATTCCATAGCATATTTCCCTCCTGGACAGAATCCAGTCTGGAATCATACTGTTTGCTTAGTTGCTATGTCTCTTTAATCTGGAACACTTCTTAGCCTTTCTTTGCTTTTTTATACCATTGACAATTTTGAAAATACATTTTCAAAGAAGTTAAGAAAATTTCAGTAGGAACATATATTTATAGTTCTGAATATAATTTTGTAATGATTTAATGTATTAAAGAACATTTAACTATTCTTTGCTTCTTCTTTGTCTGGTGTTGCTCTTGATCCCATTCATGTTCTGCTTCCCAAGTCAGAATGCCAGGTGGGTGATAGTGTGTCCTTTTCAGGCACCACTTCTACAGGCACGTTATGTCCATCTGCCCCTCATTGTTGTTAATTTTTTCACCCAATCAAGGTGTCATCCAGTTTCTCCACTATTTAATTACCATTTTCCACTTGCATTTAGTAAGTTCTCTGCTTTCCTTTTGGACAGGCATGCTTAGCTTTGCTCAGCGTCCCTGTGAGACTGCTCCCCTGCTTGCAACACTACGAGTAATTGCTACCCCCTGTGAAGACAGCATTTATAATGGCATTAAAGCCTGAAGACCTTTTTAATGTGTATTTAAGGCTTTTTCCCTAATGCATGGATGATTAGAATTAGGGAAAGCTGCTATCAACTGGATGACAGTTTTCTTATCCACTGTAATCTAATACAAGATTAACTCCTTTCCCACTGTTCTATTAATATCTCCAAAGACTTCCCTGATTTGATCCCTGTCATGCTTGTTCATGAATAAATGGATGGAGCTGTGTTCCTATAGGAATTTTTAAGAGTTTATTTTTTTCAATGCCATCAAATCAAGACAAACGAACTGATCTAAAGGAAAGAAAGGCCTCTGACTTTATTGAAAAGAGTAATATTTGGAGAAGAGAAATATTTTAATGGCTTGGGAAAATAAGGATCATGACAAATCTAAAGTGTGTGCCAGCTCTCCTCAGAATCTCAGCATCCAGCAAATGGGAGAAGGTGACAGCTTTGTTATTAAATTATGTAAATGCTAACTGAAGGCACAACCAAATAGGATGATCAGTCGCCTTCAAAAGCACTTTCATGTTATTAGCTATGGTTTCAATGGTGGAATGAAATTTCTAGACCCAACTCCAGTTCTCAGACGGATACTTCTCTAGGAACATGCATTCTTTGGAAAGAATGATTGAACCGCTGGTCTTCACGGAGAATCCTCATCCTCAGAGTCTGTTTTGCTTGTGCGTTATAAGAATTTTCCATTGTATGTTATAGCCAAAGGAACGAGAGAGTTATAATTGTACACCAAAGCCCTCTCACCGCTAGTCCCACAGAGGTCTTAGGCTGGTGAGGATTTACTGGTGCTTTCTAGTATGAGCTCCATCTTGGTGATTCATGGAAGGATAGACTTGCTTAAAGTCTACAGGGCAGGAACACATAGCATTTGTTTAGGATTTGGAGTGGCCCAATCCTTAGAAATGGCTTAGCCCAACCCAGAGCTCATCACTATTGCTATATCCCTGTGAAGGAAATAATGGTGACAAGAATAACCTGGATTTGCATAGCATTTTTCCCATTTAAAGTATTCTTGGAGACACCCTAAAGCTTAGGAAATAATGCCAATAGTTGATTAATGATATGGCATCAAGTTAAAAGCTTAAGTACAACAAAGGAAAGAACTAGGAATGTGAAGAGAGAACCTACAGAATGGGAGAAAATCTTTGCTAAATCCTCTTCTAACAAAGGATTCATGTCTAGAATATATAAAGAACTCAAAAAACTTGACACACACACACACACACACACACACAATAAAGGCAAATGAATTAAACAGACACTTCTCAAAAGAAGAAATGCAAATAGTCAACAAATACATGAAAAAAAGTTCAAAATCATTAGCAAATAGAGAAATGCAAATCAAAACTACACTGAGATTTCATCTCACTCTAGTCAGAATGGAAACCATCAAGACTACAAATAATAACAAACCCTGGGGAGGATGTGGAGAAAAGGGAACACTATTACATGGTTGGTAGGGTTGTAAATTGGTACAGCCATTATGGAAATCAGTATGGAGGTTCCTCAAAACACTAGGCATGGAACCACCATTGATTTTTATCCTAAAGAATTAAAGTCACCCTTCTACAGTGATACATGCATACCCATGTTTATAGTAGCAAAAAGACTCACAATAATCAAACTATGGAACCAGCCTAGGTGTCCATCAATGGATGAGTGGATAAAGAAAATGTGGTAAATATACATAATGGAATTTTATTCAGAAACAAGAAATTATGTCATTTTTGAGAATATGAATGGAACTTGAGACCATTATGCCAAAGTCAGAAGATCAATAGTTATGTGTTTTCTCTCATATGTGGAAGGCTAGAGAGGAAAAAGGAAAAGAAAATTGGTGGTGGTGGGTGGGAGGGATGCATCTCATGAAAAACAAAGGGAAATCAGTAAAGGAAAGGGCCAGAGATGGGGAAAGACTAGATTAACATCCTGTTTGGGTAGATGAAGAAGTAGAAGCCAGTTCAGTGAGTTGACTTTGATCACACCGTCCAAGATGGGTGACCTACCATACTCGATGGGTGACCTATGATAGAGAAGCTCAGAGCCTTGAGTCCTGCTTTAGGTCCCTGGAGAAGCTTCCTCCTCCTTCCACTCTTCATTCTGTCGTGTTATACGATTTTGAAGCACAGAAATCCCAGAGGACCCCACCTGGATAATGGAGCAAGGAAGAGACTAGACTGTCACCCTGATTGACCTGTCACCTAAGCCCCAAAGCCCACCAGGGCTTGGGTCTGTGGTAGCTACCAGAAACAGGTTTGGATGAGTCAGTCAGGATAGGGTGCACAAGTGACAACCCTCACTGTCCCTGTGTCCTCCAGGCTTGCTGCCCCAGCAGGATTTCACTAAGGTACCAATTCCACCAAGTCCAACAGCCATAGTAGCTATAGCGAAAGTAGAAAGGCAGCCCCCTCTCAGAAATAAAGACCCATGAGGTAGCCGGGAGATGGATTTTATCACTATCACTTCCCGTATTACATATTAACATTAAATGAACAAGAGTAGTGTACAAATTGAGTGACCACTGGTGTCATCTGTGTAAGCAGAGAGAAAAAAAAGATACACATATTCTGCAGCTATATCTGGCACATGTCCCCAGAGTAGAGCTTCCTACTACTAAGATCCAGGGATACTATAAAGCCCTGAAGCCTTTTCTATAACACATGCAAATATTGAAAAGAGAAGAGAAGCTAATGCAAAGATAGATGCTGCCTCCAACAATCAGCCGACTTGGAGTTCCTGTTTCATGCAAAATAGGAAAAATAGGGCTGGGATTGTGGCTCAGTGGTAGAGCACTCTACCTAGCACATGCAAGGCCCTGGGTTCAATCCTCAGCACTAAATAAATAAATTAAATTAATTAATTAATTAATTAATTAAAGGTATTGTGTCCAACTACAACTAAAAAATAAATATTTTTTAAAAGTAGGGAAAATAAAAAGAAACACATGTATGAGGAAGTAGAGAAAAGGACTTTAAAAATAAAAAGAACTGTGCTCACATTCTTACCAAAAAAAAAGAAAAATTAAAGACTGGAATAAATATACCAAAAGGTTAAATGGTTGCCTTTGGATGGTGAGGTTGTGGGTGTTCTGTTTTGTTCCTTCTTCTTTCTGTGGGTATCCTCTATATTTACAAGAATGTATTTTTCATGGAAATGGAGGAAAACACATTTGAAAAATCTCCTTATAACAAAATCAGGTACCATTTATCAAGGCATCTTCAGAGCCTACATCTTCAGCATCGTCTCTAAGGGAGCTGTGGCCATTAAGTTTATCTACCCCAGGAAAAGTATTGAGCTATCCATTGGTCACCATGCTGGTACCCAACAAAAGAGGTTTGACACTTAGGACCTTCCCATTATATGATGAGCTGTGGAGGTGAAGAGATTCCTTTTTTCATGTTTGAACATCTTTTTTTTTTTTTCTAATGGATAAAGAGATGCCCCCAAGCCCTGAACCTTTCCAGTACCTCTGGAATATTTTGACAGTGAGCCAAATGTCAGATGCTTCCTCCTGTCCAGACAGGGACCAGCTGGCAAGGTCCTCAGAGACCGAATCAGATCTGGGGATGGACATACTTGGCTCTCAATTTTTGCAGTGTGTGAGACCAAAGCCAAAAAAGCAGGGTCTTGGGGAGATGCCAAATCAGAAAGACTCGCAGAGTGTCCAAGTAAATTGGCAGACACCGCAGGTAAAGCTGGATAATGATCCAGAAGACAGAGCCTGGGGGGATCAAATGGAGAGTGGGAGCAAGTTCTCTATGTAGGAAGAAGGGATCTGGATCAGGCTTTTGGAATAGATGGTCGGAGGAATTCCACTGAAAATGCAGAGTGGCTCAGGCAAGAAGTTTCCTATGCCCCTTGGAGCTGGTCGGAAGCTCTTTTCCAGTGTGATCTGCACATGCATTATTGTGCGTGCTTGAAGAGCAGAAGTCCCTGGACTAATGAACGTTCTTCACGGTCCTATTATCATCCACTGATCTAACAATAGGGAAATTAAAAGGGACTTATATTGCCATAGAATATATATGCATTGCTGTTATTATATTACTTGAAGGATTTTTTTTATGTGTACTATACCTTTAATTCAAGATGCTTGACAAGCTCTTAGCAAAAACACTGAGTTTTTAACCACCCTTTACTAAGGAAGCAACCAACATCATCCCAAAGGGGGGAGAAGGAAGATTTTTGCCAAATTTTAAAGATCTTGGCGGTTATCGATAACAAGATTTTTATAAGAAATGAGATTCTCTAATTTGTACATAATAGATTTACAGATTGCCCAGATGGCTTATAGAATAACAGATTGAAAACAGAACATAAATTAGAAGCAGGAAAATAAACATCAAACCAAATTTTGAAAATAAGCAGAGTGGAAATCTGAAGGGCATTCTCCGATAGTAAGTGCTTGTAACCTCTAACATCACCTTGGCCGGGGATGTCACTTGGTATGGATGCCCCAAAGGATGAGAACCGAAAGAGTTCACTTTCTGGATAGCTCAATCCAGCAGAGATGAATTGCAGGTCGTTCTATGTGCCAGACACTGCCCTAGGAATTGGGGACACAGCAGCAAATGAAGCAGACAGGTCCAAGCCTTCATGGGGCTGACCTTGGAGTGGGGCAAGACTATTGAACAGGAATAAATAAGCAAATATATATTTTGCTAGATGAGGACACGTGTAATAAAAACATCAAAAGCCACAGAAGACAGTAGATGTGTGGAAGGTTGGTGCATCCGCTTAGAAGGGGATCAGCCCCAACTTCAGAAGAGAAAAGAGGGGGCAGAGGAGGCAGGTCACTGCAGGCTCCGTGGTCATTTCCCCCCTCCAACCAGGGAGCAATTAGACTGGAGGATCTTTGTCACAAACAAGCTCCTGTAGCTCTGGCCGGTGGTGGGGCTTTGATATATGACTCAGGGGAAATTAAGAAACAAATTGGATTTCAGACTTAAAAAGTGACTCACCAAGTAGTGTTCTTCTGTGCCAGTAAAACAAAGCCACTGATTGCCCAGGGGAGAGCGGCTGCATTGGATGGACACCCCCTACTGGCCACCACACTTCCAAGGTAAAAGAAGGGATAACTGGTGCACATCTCCAGATATTGCAGACTTATTTGTAATCGCCTCTTTAACTTCTTTTTTAATTCCACCATCCATCAGGCACTCTCATTTCAAGCCCATTTTATAGATTATAAAATAAAGACTAAGTATCTTGCTCAAAGTCATATGCTTGGGTGCTGTCCACAGATTTACACTCAGATCTCTGTGATTCCAGAATCTTTATTTCTATATAGCCATATAATCATCTATGTTCCTTTTTTTTTTTTTTTGGTACTAGGGATTAAACCTAAGGAGTACTTTACCACTGAGCTACATCCCTAGCTCGCCCCCACCTTTTTTAATTTTGAAACAGGGTCTCACTAAGTTGCTAAAGCTAGCCTCAAACTTGCTATCCTCCTGCTTCAGCCTCCCGAGTCACTGGCATTACAGGCTTGTGCCACTGTGCCTGGCACAACCATGTTCTTTCTTATTAGTACCTCATTTTGTACCCAGGAAAATAAACTGGTTTTATTTATTTATTTTTTTACAGCAAATAAGTTGTGAGAAAAAAGTAAAACAATATTTAAAATTACAAGAGAGAGCCAGGCATGATGGCACACACCTGTAATCCCAGTGGCTTGGGAGGCTGAGGTAGGAGAATCACAATTTCAAAGCCAGCCTCAATAACTTAGTGAGACCCTGTCTCAAAATAAAACATAAAAAGTTGTGAGGATGTGGCTCAGTGGTAAAGCATCCCTGATTTCAATCCCTGGTACCAAAAAATAAAATAAAATAAAATTACTTAAGAGACAACCAATTCCAGTTTTTGGAGTTTATTTGGATGTTAATTCAAACTATCAGATAAAAGCAATGTATAATAATTGGTCAACAAATATATAAAAAAATGTTCAAAATTTCTAGCAGTTAGAGAAATGCAGATTAAAACTACACTGAGATTCCATCTCACTCCAGTCAGAATAGCAATTATCAAGAATACAGGTAACAATTTTGGCAAGGATGTAGGGGGAAAGGCACACTCATACATTGTTGGTGGGACTGCAAATTGGTGCAGCCACTCTGGAAAGCAGTATGGAGATTCCTCAGAAATCTTGGAATAGAACCACCATTTAACCCAATTATCCCACTCCTCAGTACATAGCCAAAGGACTTTAAATCAGCATACTACAGTGATGCAGCCACATCAATGTTTATAGCAGCTCAATTCACAATAGCTAAGCTATGGAACTAACCTAGGTACCCTTCAGCAGATGAATAGATAAAGAAAATGTGGTACATTTACACAATGGAGCACTTGTCAGCCATAAAGAGAAATGAAATTATGGTGTTTGCTGGTAAATGGATGAAACTGGAGACTATCATGCTAAGTGAAGTAAACCAATCTCAAAAATCAAAGGCCAAATGTCTTCTCTGATATGCTGATACTAACTCACAAGAAGGTGGGGGTGAGGGGCAGGAAAGAACATAAGTATTTTGCATTAGACAAAGGGGAATGAAGAGAAGGAAGGGAGGTTGGGAATCGGAAAGATGGTGGAATGAATCGGACATTACTTTCCTACATGCATACACTACCAATGTAAATTCCACATCATAACCAGAATGGGAAGTTATACTCCATATATTATAAAATATGTCAAAATACATTCTACTGTCATGTATAACTAATGAGAACAAATTTTAAAAACCAGTTTTTTAAGAAAGCAATGTATGAGCTATATCCAAGAATTTGAATATTAAGGAGGTACTTGATAATATTAAAGAATTATTTTTATGGTTTTTACTTGTAATGCTGTGATTAGATCTTTGAGGAGAGTCATTTTAGAGGTACTTACTGACATATTTCTGGAACATATAGGCTGTCTGGGATTCACTTTAAAATAAAGCATCAGGGAAAGTATAAATAAACAAGATTGGCCACATGTTGGTCACTAATGTAGCTGGATAATGGATTCTTGGGAGTACTAATCCAAGTGCATCTCAAAAACACACTTAGAACTGTAGTCAGATGTGTGCTTTCCCAAACAGAGAGCTCTTTTCTCTATCATTTTGAATTTTGGATACAAACATCATCTTTAGGACAGTGGTGTGCACGTAACAGGGAAGTAATCATTTGTTCTGAACATGAGACCACACCATGATCTTCCAGTCACCAGGAAATGAGGTGGTGTTGGAAATGACTCTAATCCTGTCACCTGGATTTAAAGGTCTAGTGGAGATAACTGAGGCCCCTGTAATTTGATTAGCTTTCCTGTTTCTGCACTTCATACAGCTGTGTGAGCTCGGTGGCCTGTACACTGTCTGGTGTCCCCTGCCTGGTTCAGCAGGATATCTTGACTCTCTCTCGCCCTGTACGAAGCAAAGCCAGTCTCTGATTATTCCTAATGAAATAGAGTGAGAAAATGTTATCAGGCAGTTCCAGGCAGATAGCAGAGGTGGGTTTTTCCTAACCTCATCCTACCCTCTCTCAGCTCATGCTGTCAGGCTATCAGAGAGCTTCAGACATGTCAGTCCTGGGGCTATAAGCATTTCCCAACAAGGCTGATTATCAATATACCAGATGCTGGTGTATTTCGGGACCTTTCTGAATATGGGAAGAAAAAAAAAAAAAACCTGTGCACCTTAAAGCCATTCTATTTTAGCCATTATCAATCACCTTGATTCAGTCTTCTTCCTGTCCTTTAAGCTGATTAGCCACACTGCGCAGCGTGTTCCTGTAACCAAGGAACCATTAGGGAAGGAAATGGTCATTAGTGCCACTTTTGCAAACTATTTCAGGAGGATAAATTGAGAGAAGGAGAGAACAAGAGAGTCTATTCCCTGTAGCGCCCAAAGGTTGACCACAGCATCCAGCCATTCCTCTGTCCTGACACTAATCCATCAGGACCCCGTGTAAGGCCGTGATAGAATGGCTGCATATGTCATCATGGCAAGGCTCTGGGGAACTGAGTGGGTGCAGCTCCTCTCCTTGCAGAGTGAGATTCTCTTCTCCAGAGTCTTGGGGATTTTGCAGGAGATCATACCTCCACTTCTCTGAAAGTTCTGGACTTGCACTGTCCGGTACAGTAGCCACTAGCCACATGTGGCTATTAATTTTTAGTTTTAATGAATTAAAAATAAAACTTTAATAAATAAAGATTAAAACTTTAATCAATTAAAACCCAGCTCCCTTCAAGTGATCATCAACTCACTTGATCTCATGTGGCCAGTGGCTACCAGGTTGGACAGTGCAGATATGGAATGTTTTCATTATCACAGAAAGTTCTTGTGGATGACACTACTCGTGTACCAGGGGTCGGCCAAATGTAGGTCTTAGGCCAAATCCAGCCTGCCTCTGTTGCTGCAGGAAAGAGTTTTCTAGAAAGACGTCCCCACCAACTCTTTTCTGCATTACCTGTGGCTGCTATCATGCTTTCTCAGCAGGTTTAAATGGAGCAACAGAGACCACCTGACCCACAAAGTCCAGAACGTTTATTATCTGGACCTTTATAGAACTCTGCCGTATAGCCTTTTCCAAGAAAAAGGTACATGGCTACCCACGTATAAAATTTTACCAACTGTTTTAGGAAAGAGGTGAACCTCCTCACTTCCAGCCGTTTATTCCACATTCTATTACAAACGTCTTTGCTAACATTATTTCTCTAGACTCTTCAGACCACTGATCTCATACTACCAACTCCGAATGCTCTATTTATACTATCTCAAAAGGTAAAAATCATCTTGAGAAACTGTAGAGTTTGGGGTTATAGTATGTGTACACTTCTACGCAGCACCACGGACACTGAGTTTAACCAACACTCCTGCCCCCGTTTAACAACCAGGCCGTGTCCTCTACTTAATAGTTGAGGAATTACTTTCATGGGTTTTGCCTACTCTTGGCTCTTCCTATAAGAGTCTGGGTTTGATGGCTCTTTTGATTGGTTCACTACCTAAACTATTGGTAAACAATTATTTACCAATAAAAAAACTAAACTATTATTTTTGTATAAATTTGTCACAATACTAAGTGCTTTATTGCTTTGTCTTTACCACCAACACACCTGTTGGACTCCCTCCTCCAGCCGGTCTCCTTGTACTCAGGTGCATACCTGTCCTGCTGTCCCAGGCACACCTTAAGGCGGCACCTTCGGGTTCCACAGCACATCCTGGCATTTTCTGTTGGGTTACACATTGGCCAGAAGAGAACTTGTCCACACATGTGTGCCACTTTCCTAATGGTTCCTTGGTTACAGAGCATGTAGTGAATAATCAGCTTAAAAGACAGAAAGATGACTGAGTCGAGGTGATTGATGACTAAAATCGAATGGCTTTAAAGTGCACAGGGTTATTTCCATCTTCAGAAAGGTCTTGGAATACACCAGCACCTGAACACGCATACAACACACACACACACACACACACACACGTACAAAGTTTAGATTAAGTACCTGGTTTAATTCACCAAGAAGACATAAGGTAGAGGCAGTGGTTGTACCAGGAACAGAAGATAAGAGATGATGCCGTTCTCTTTTAAGCCCCTGGAGTCCCTCAGAGCAACACACAGCTACAGGTGACACCACCTGTCTACACAAAGATCTTCTAGTTCCAGAAAGCTCAGTTCTTGCTACATAACACTTGATAGTTACAACTTCTATCAAATAATCTAGCATAATCTAGCAGTTTTTGTGCTTCTAATCAAAGGACTTTTGACCAATATGAGATTTTCCTTTTTTTTTTCTTTCAGTGCAAACTCAACACCAGCAAAGCATGAATGTCCTCATTCGCTCAATGTGTCAGTTTGTGTGTGTGTGTGTGTGTGTGCAGTGTATGTGCATTCACACACATACACATGCACACATGCATGCTGGGGATTGAACTGAGGGGCTCTCACATGCTAGTCAAGTACTCTACCACTGAGCTATACCTCCAGCCCTATATTGCTTAAATGTTTTAAGTACCTATTATTTCTATGCACCATTCTTGATGTTGGAAATATATCAGTAAACAAAGGGTTGCTTTGGAGGTGTCTGCATTCCAGGGGATAATACTGAAAATAAATTAGTAAATATGTAAAATATATATGTGTGCGATCTGCTGAGGTAGTGTTAAGCATTATAGAAAAAACAAGATAGGGTCAAGAGATAGGTGGTGGTGGCTGCACTATTATGGGATGGTCATGGAAGGCCTCTCAGATGATTGACATTGAAGCAGAGACCAGTGTCAAATGCAGGAGTCTTCAAGGCAGAGGCAGCTCAAGTTCAACAATGAGGCAGGAGTGTGCTTGATTTATCAGGAAGCATCATGGAAGTCAGTATGGCTTGGGAAGACTGAGGGAGGAGGAAGGGGAGGGATGAAGTCAGAGGGCATGTCTGTGACATTATAAAAACTTGACCTTTGGTTCTAGATGAGCTGCAAGTCTTAGAAGGTTTTGAGCAGAGAAGTAACATGTCCTCTCCCTCCAAATGGTATTTCTGTTCCCTATTTTAAGCCATCTGGGAAATAGTATTTAATATTTCTTTTACTTAGGGCACACAAGGAAAAGTGGATCTATCGATGTCGATGTCCCTGGCATCCAACAACCTCACAATCTACCTGTTACCCCAGCTGTTCATGCAGAAATCAGCCACAGGGAGAAGTGACCTGACAACACCTGCCCCAACTCCACACTGCTCTCCTCCTGCCCCCAGCTTCTCTGCCACAGCTGTGTGGATTGATCTAAGGAGCAGTAGACCCTTCTGTTGCACATACAGCACCAACATTTGAGCAGGTTAACATCCCAGGAGGTGATAAGTGAGGAAGAGAGCTTCCGGGAGGATTCTCCCTGTCTGTCCCTTGGAAGGACAATGTGGTACATTCTACATAGTTCCTCCAAGGGTCCCCAGCAGAATTGTATCCCAATTTCCCACAAAGTCTTTCAGCTCAGTAACGTTCTCTTGGATTGTGTTAGTTGGCTTTTCATCACCGTGACCAAAATACCTGACATAAACAGCCTAAAGGAAGGTACGTTTATTTTGGTTAGTGATAGCACAGGTTTAAGTTCATCAGCAGCTGACTCCATTGCTGTGGGCCAGAGATAAGGCAGAACATGATGGCAGAAAGGTGTGGTGGACAGAGCTGCTCAGCTCTGGATTGCCAAAAAGCAGAGAGAGAAAGAAGGGGCTATCCCCGAGGGCACACCCCCAAGGATGCAGTCCCCGCAAATAGGTCCCATCTCCTACAGTTTCCATCACCTCCCTGTAGTCCATTCAAATCTTGAGTCCCTCAGTGGGTGAAGCCATTGATTTGATCAGAGCCCTCATGGTCCAGTCGCTTCCCAAAAGCCACTCCTCCAGACCCTCCTGTGCTGGGGACCACACCTTCCACACAGGCACCTTTGGGGAAACTTTCATATCCAAACCACAACCTCCAACTTTCATTCTTTCTAATCTCTGTCATTCTTTCTATTCCCTGATACCTCAAAATAAATTGTTTACACTTGAGCCATTTCTCAGACTGCTTTTTTTGTTGCTGTTGTTTTTACTTCCGTACTGTTTATCCATGTGCCGTTGCTTTATTAAAAAATAAATAAATAAAAATCAAACTTAGATCCAGAAAGACCATTATAGGACATTTATTTCCACACCTTTTGATTACAAAAAACAAAAAAGAAATGAATCCCAAAGAGATTTATATGCCTCTACTATAAATCACCTTTCTTGTGAGAAAGATAAGAGCAAATGGAAAATCAAAAAACATGGAAGGGCCAGCAGAGCTTGGCTGATAGGTCTAAAGTCAAGAACAAAGGTTTTTCTAATAGAGGGAAAAGAGAGTTGGCCTATGGCATGGTGAAAAGCAACGAGAGCTCGGGTGTTGACATGGAGAGTCGACATGTGCATTTTTGCTTTAAATGAGTAATAAGAGATATTCAAAATTTGGAGTCTGGTCAGATGGCATTGTTGTATTGTATGCATGTACAAATGTGTTACAACAGATCCCACCACTGTATACAACTACAATGCTCCAATTAAAATATATTTATATTTGCACACACACACACACACACACACAAAAGGCAAAAATGAAAAAAGAAATTTGGAGTCAACAGCATTTGGAGCATTTAGTTTCTTAGTAAGTTAATCAGTGTATTTTCACTGCCCATCTGTCCTTAACAAAGTTATGGAAAGAGTCTCAGAGCCTTCTGAAAGAATTCCCATCAGACAGATACGGAAGATTCTAAATTTTATTTCTGGCATGGATACTTAGGAAAATGTAATTATGGTGGGACAATAGCAATATATATATACACTCATATATAATTTAGTAAGTGTGCTTTTGATGACTACTTACAAAGGGAAACAATAAAATTTGGTATAAGAAAATCATTTAACAGGGGCTGGGGTTGCGGCTCAGTGGTAGAGCACTTGCTTGGCACGTGTGAGGCACTGGGTTCGATCCTCAGCACCACATAAAAATAAAACAAAGGTATTGTGTACATCTACAACTAAAAAATAAAATTCTTAAAAAAAGAAAATAAAAGCATATAACAGATGAAAACAAGGCTATGCATTAGGCTCAATGTGAAAATTTCAGTGAGGTTCACAATTGTGGGGAAAAATAAAAATTGCTAAAAATCATATAGAGAACCAAGTAGAACTGTAAAGCATAAAGTCAGATTTTAGTTTTTAAGTTGTTATAGATTTCCAAAAAGGGAATTTTATTTTTTAAAAATAAAGTTTAAAAATAAAATTGAATGAACAAATATTTCATACCGTATATAAAATGGCCTAGATCACAGAAAACATTTAAAACTTCTCAATTTGTATTACACAGATGATTGTAACCCAGTTAACTAAAATCTAACCTGGAATTGTAAACACATGCACACACACACACACACACACACCAAATTTACAATCTTTTTATTTGTTTTGTTTTTGCTTTTTGTGGTCCTGGAGATTTAACCCAAGGCCTCACACATACGAGGCTATACACTGAGCTACATTCCTATTTGAGGTGTCCCCCGAAAGTTCATGCATGAGACAAGGCAAAAATGTTCAGAGATGAAATTATTAGATTATGAGTCATACCCTAATCCGTAGATGTGGATTAACTGTGTGCTAACTGTAGGCTAGGAAGGTGTGGCTGGTGGATGTAGATCAATGGGGATGTGGCTTTGGGGTTGAATTTTGTCGCTGGTGAGCGGAGCTCTCTCTGCTTCCTGTTTGCCATGTCCTGAGCTGCTTTCCTCCAAGTGCCCTTCTGCCATGATGCTGAGTCTCACCTCCCACCCAGAACTGTGAGTTGGCCGACCATGGACTGAAAATCTGAAACAGTAAGGCAAAATAAACTTTCCTTCCTGTAAGTTGTTTTCTTCAGGTCTTTAGGTCACAGTGATGCAAAGCTGACTAAAATGATACCCCATCCCTTTTTATTTGGAGTCAGGGTCTTACTAAGTTTTTCAGTCTGTCCTTCAACTTGAGATCCTCCTGCCTCAGCCTCCTAAGTAGCTATAATTACTGGTGTGTGCCACCATGAAGGGCATGAAAACAATCGCATATAAAAACGTGGTCTTAAAGTTTTATAAAATGATATACATCAGAATCAAATGAGGTTTAGCCTAAGAATACAAAGATGATTTGTTATTACTATCTATTAATATATCTATTAATATAGATCATGAGGTCTAAGGAGATTTGTAGTTCAGTGAATATCTTAACAGATTACAGAAACATCATTTGATGATATTTGATATTCACTCCTTTAAGAAAAAAACTCTTTTGGACTGGGGTTGTGGCTCAGCAGTAGAGCACTTGCCTAGCACATGAGAGGCCCTGGGTTCGATCCTCAGCACCACATAATAAATAAATAAATAAATAAATAAAGATATTTTGTCCTACTGGAAAATAAATATTTTTTAAAAAAGAAAAGAAAAAAACTCTTAAACATAGGCAAATAATTCCTTCACCTAACACCAATAGCTATAGTTTTGTGTTCTCATTTTCCTTAAAACCATGATCATAAATAGAGATGCTACCACCATCATTCTTATCAAGGCATTAAAGATATAAAACAAGGGTTGCCAACACTATTTTCAGGAACATCATTGTTTTCCTGAAAAATCCTTAATCAGAGAACTAATAAGAGACACTACTAAATTATAGTTACAAAGCCAGTGCACAAAACACCAAGCCCTGATGATTCTACTTACACGAGGATCAAGAACAGATAGAACTCATTTCTAGTGATAGGCTGAGAATTGAGAATGAATCTGAGAGGGGAAATCTGAGAAAGCTGAGAGGGAATACTGCCTGAAAAGAAGTACAGAGAAAGTTTCTGGGAGATGGAGATGTTCTGAATTTTTATTGGAGTGCTTCTTTTTTATTGTTTTTATTTTTGATTAACATGTATTGTACATATTAATGGAGGTCAGTGGAAGGTTTCCACCAGTGCAAACAACATGCACTGATCAAATCCAACCTTCCTTTACCCACCTTCCTTCAACACACACACACGCACACACACACACACGTGCACACACACCCTTCTCGACCTCCATTGATCTCTATTCGACATTCATGACAATTCTCTTCAGCTTTCACATGAGAAAGAACACATTGTACTTGTCTTTCTGTGTCTGGCGTATTTCATTTATTTCATAATTTCCTCCAGTTTCATCCGTTTTACTGCCAATGATAGGATTTCATTCTTCTTTGTGGCTGAAAAATATTCCACTATGTGTCTACCACATTTTCTTTATTGATTGGAGTGCTTATTAAAAGATGTGTCCTCTAAATTGAAGTTATAGAAATTTTACAGCACATACAGGAAAATTGTATAGTAGGTTGCCCTTTCAGACTAGCTGCTTTCACTTCACAGTTTATTTCTAAGCCTCCTCCTTTCTGTGGTTGGATAACTATTTTCTTTTGAAAGCTAAATAACATTTCATTGTATGAGTGGACCACAGTTTCTGTGACCATTGACCTTATTGAAGAACATCTTGGTTGCTTATAGTTTTTGACAATTCCGAATAAAGTTGTATTCATGGCTTTCATGTGAATTTTTATGCGAATATAAATTTTCAACTCATTTTGGTAAATATCCAGGAGTACAATTGCGAGATCACATGTTTAGTTTTATAAGAAACTGACAAACTGCCTTCCAAATGGCTATAACATTTGGCATTCCTGTTAGCAATGAATGAGAGTTCCTATTTTTTTCTACATCCTCACCAGCATTTGCTAGTATCAATTTTTTGGAATAGCTAAAGTTAGAGTTATCTAATTGTGTAGATTTATCTTATGGTTTTAATCAGCAGTTCCTTAATCATTTCATAGGCTTACTAACCATCTGAATGTCTTTATTTGTACAATGTCTGTTCAGATCTTTTACCCCTTTTTAAATGGGCTATTTGTTTACTGAGTTCCAAGAGCTATTTGTTTATTATGGATACCAGCCCTTTATCAGATGTGTGCAAATATTTTCTCCAAGTCTATTGTCTTTTGGTTTTTTTTTTTAATGTTTTAACCTTAACAAAGTGCAGCTTATCATTTTTTTCCTTAGATCCTGCTTTTGGAATTGATTCTAAAAACTCATCACCAAATATAAGGTCTTATAAATTTTCTTCTATGTTATTTTCTACAAGTTTTCTAGTTTGTTTTTTTTGTTTGTTTGTTTTTGCATATGGGTAGCTAGTTGTTCCAGTACCATTTGTTGAAAAAACTGTCCTGCCTCCAATGCTTCTTTGTCAAAGACAAGTTCACTATATGTTTATGGGTCTGTATCTGCTGTACTCTCTGTTCTGGTCCATTGATTGCTTTGTCTATTATCAATAGCATACTGTCTTGATTACTGCAGCTTTATCATGAGTCTTGGAGGTGGGTAGTGCCAGTACTTCGATTTTGTTCTACCTCAGTATTGCATTGGCTATGGTCCTTTTGCCTTTCCATATGAATTTTAGAAATAGTTTGTCATTATAGACAAAATAATTTGCTATTATAGGATTTTGAATGGGATTTTGTTGAATCTATAGGTTAAGCTGGGAATAACTGACACCTTAACAACTGAGTCTTCTTATCCATGAACATAGAATCCCTGTCCACTTATTTAATCTTCTTTGATTTCTTTTATCAGAGTTTTTGAATAATCCTCATGTAAATCTTATGCATATTTTACTAGAAATATTTTCTTAATTTCTTTTCTGGAAGTGGGGTAAAAATGTAAATGATGTTGTGTTTTTAATATCAAATTCCAATTGTTCATTCCTGGCATATAGGAAAACATTTTAGTTTTGTTTATTTACTGTGCTTATTAGTTCCAGGATTGTATTTTGGGTTTGTCAGTTCTTTGGAATTTTCTATACTTGCAATCATGTAATTTGCTAATGAAGACAGTTTTATTTCTTCCTTCTCAGTCTGTACATCTTTTATTTCCTTTTCTTATCTTACTGCACTAGCTAGGACTTCTAGAAAGATGTTGAATAGGAGTAGTGAAAGAAGACATTTTGCCTTGTTCCCAATCTATTATGTGAAGTAGACCTCCCTAAAGTAAGTTACTAAAATCTCTGCTGTATACATGAAGTGAATGTATAGAAGATATAAGGAAAACTATTTTTTAATTGCAACACCAAAAAAAAAAAGCTCAAATTTAATCAAATGACCAAGACACAAAGAAAACTACAGAAACTTCATTAAAGGGCATAAAAGATTTGAACAAACAGAGAAAGGTGTTTCTTCTTCAAAGGGAATATTTAGTATTACAGAGATTTCCCAAATTAGTTTATAGACTTAATGAAAGCCAAACCAAAATTAAAATAGTGAAATTTTTTTATTCACCTGTAGAAAATCAGTCCAAAGTTCCTCTGGAAGTACAAACAAGCATGAGTAGTAAAGACATCTTTTGAAAGAGTACTGTAATGAGAAAGAGTTTCTTTGTCCAAAATCAAAACATTTCTTCAAGTAATACTCATTAAAATATCATCTTACAGGTACAAAAGAAAAAAAAAGGTACATTAGATTAGGGCAACAGACTCCAGAGTCCAGAAATGGTTTCTAGTATATTTAAAATTTTTAAATGTAACAAAGGTAGCAGTCCAAAAGCTGGGGGAAAGGTAATTCAATAAATGGTTTTGGAAAAGTTTGTTGAGTATTTGATAGAAAATGAATGAGATCTTCACCATATATGGTATGTCAGAGTAAATTCTAAATGGATTGAACCATTTGTCTTAGCCAGGAGACCTGGGGGAGGAGGTTTGGCATAGGAAGTTTCACGCTGGGTGCTCTGGGAAGCTGAGGGAAGGGAACCAGGCAGGAGTACAGCAGCTGCTGTGCCACTAACACAGAGTTCAGTCAGCCAGCTCCCTGGAGAGCTGTCAAACTGGAACAGCCCTTTAAAGTTGCCCCAAATTGAAATAAAGACTTCCATGCCCAGGAATTGACCAGGTGTTGAATGTGGGGTATTATGGCTTGGATCTGAAATATGCCTCAAAAACTCACACGGGGAAGACTTGATTCCTAATGCAGCAAAGTTTAGAGTTGGAGCTTTGGAGAAGTGATTGGCTCATGAGGGCTGTCATCTCATTAGACTAATCCATGTGGTAGATTGATGATTTGAATGGCCTACTAGGAGGAAGTAGAGACTACAGGCAAGTAGGGCATGGTTGGAGAAAGTAGGTCACTGGAGGCGTGACTCCAGGGACTATACCTTGTCCCTGGCTCTTTTTCTCTGTGTCCCACTGTATGGAGCCGAGCAGCTCTCCTGTGCCATGCCCCCCACTGTGATGTTTCTGCCTTGGTGTCAGCCAACCATGGACTGAGACTTCTGAAACCATGAGCAAAAATAAATCTTAACACATTCTCTATGTGATTTTTATAGGGTATTGATCAGCTAACACATGGTATTCACCTTGGAGGGGTATAAACATGGGCTGGGCAGCTTTCTCTGGCAGAAGGAAAATTCCTATTGTAGCCCACCCTCCTAGCAATGTGGAGGGTAAGAGCCTCAGTCTTGGAGAGGGGATCTGAGCGACATAGACATGCACTGCATGGCTAAATGTAAAAAAATGAAATTATAGGACACAATTATAGAAGAAAACATTGGTAAATACTTCCAAAACCAGAATTGGGAAAGACTGTTCCTTGCTTCAAAAAGAATTCGGAACAAAACCCCATAGACACAACAGAACAAATCAAAGCCAAGTAAGCTATTGGGGGAAATATTTGCAGTAAACATAATAGTTAATAGGTAGATATTCTTGACATAGAAAATTGCTTATGAATAAATTTTTAAAGACTAGAACTGCAGGAGAAAGGTAGGCAATGATCACAAGCAAAAGAAAATAAAGATGAATAATGAATTTCTAGATAAGTATCCAACTTCACTAATAATCAAAGAAATGGAAACTTAATACAATTTTTCCTCTTCAAGATGTCCCAAAGTCACATGACTGGGCCATAACAGAGGACGCATTCAAATCCAGGGTTGAACTCTGGTTAAATGTTGCACAGTGTAGTATATGCATTGAATCAAAGCCTCATTAAACTAGATAGTACAGAAAACAGAAAAGCAACCACAGCAATGTAATTGAAGACTCTAGAAGACAAATGGAGAAGGTGTAACTTCCTTGCAAACCTGATAACGTTGAATAATAGATCATGACCGGGGAAGACCTAGAAGCAACCCCAGTTGACCCTGAAGAATGCCCCAAGGCTCAGGAATGGGCAGTAATCCCAGGAACCTCTAGAAATGGGAGTAAAGGCCAGAGGATTGGTCGAAAGGCCATGTGAGAAGCACATGGATCTCCAGAGCCTCCCCATCTTTCATGCAGCTGTGGGTGTGTACTTCCCCTGGCCCCAGCAGAAGGCTGGAAAGTCGCTCTACAAACCCGCTCACACCCTGAGTCCCCCAATCTGATTACAATGACTGTGTCATTTCTTCCATAATAGCTGGGTATTTTCTAAATCATATTTTTTTTTAGAAAATGGAATTGTAAAGCAACAATTGTGACTCTTGGCTTTATTGAAGTGGGGGTGTAGGAGGGAGGAGACAGCAGTGGGAAAAGACACTAGGACCCTCCGGGGAGCTCCCCTACCTGCAGGGCCTGGCTTTCCTTCCCAGGTCTGCTTTACCCAAGGCCCTGAGAGGAGCGGTCTGCCCTGGTATTCAGCTGAACTTCACCTCCAGCCCCTCTCCTCCCCTCCCCAGAAGTGGAGATGCTGGAAGTTCCTACTCCATTGTCATTTGGTTGTTTCCCCCTGGCCACCTGCCCCCATCCACTGTCCAGGAGCCCTCAGCCACCAGTCAGTTTATTCTGACTGGTGTTATATTTGGAGACCAAATATACATTTCTTCTTATGTCCCAGCACCTTACTAGCTATTAACCTTAATCTTGAAATTTCTCTTAACCTAAAGGAACCAGTAAGACTTTTGAACAGGTGGAAGGGGACCTCTTTCCGGAACACCAGGAAGCTGTAGACAAAGGTGTCACTAAGGGATGTAAAGGTGTTGGTAAGGCTGCCTTCGCCCACCTACCCCAACCCTGTGAAGTATGGACAGCAACGTGATGCTGATTTTTATCTTAAGTCGGGAGATCCGGTTCCTGGAAAGTTCCTTCGACAGAAACGTCTAGTGCCAGTCTTACTTCTTCCAAAAAACGGAAGATGCAAAATCCCAGCCTGCAAGAGCAGAGGCATAGCAAGAATTCCACCATGACTTCACATCCCAGAGTGAGGGGGCGAGGGGACCCAGGCCCAGCACTGCCATATCTGCTTCTGCCCTGTGCTGTCACCCATCTGTAACCCAATGAATTAGGACCTTCATCTATCACTCTGCCTGAGCGCTACTCATGGACTGACAGAGAAAGTCTGAGGTGTGAGATCTGAATTGGGAGAAAGGTGGAACAGTTGGGAGAAATATTCAGGAGCCTACTTATCCTCCCAATCCCTTTGTCTAAGCTCTCTCTTTCAGAAAAAAATAAATAAATAAATAAGTGCTGTGCCTTGCCTGCTAGCCAATTTTTAATCACAGAGCCCATTCGCCCAAACTCCCTTTTATCAGTCCAAGGCAGGCAAGTGAGCTGTCACAAACTTCGTTCCCTGACATTCTGGAAGTGTTCATTTGTTGTCCATTAATGGGTCCTGGTCCTTTAAGGTTGCTTAACAATGAGATCACAGGAGTCAGGGCGAGGGGCTCTTGCTTCTTCCTCATAGGTTTTTTTCCACTTTGCTTCTGTTCATTTTAGTCTCCTTATTCTTCTGGAAAGTCTTGATCTCAATTTTTGTTACAAGATTTACTGCAGTGGCTCTTCTGTTGCAAACCACCCTGCAGCCCTTTGGAAAGCATACATGAGAGACAGATGCTGTCATGTCAGGCCTCTGAGTCCGCCGTGAGAACGTGGCAGACACCACGCCGGGCGTGTGCCAGTGAGGCTCTGGGCTGGGGGCAATGCCCAGCTGTGCACATCTGGAGATGCAGACCCATGTGGAGCCACCCAAGAGATGTGGTCAGGCATCTGATGGATTCCAGCCACACCACAGGGGCACAAAAGGGTGAGCTGGCATCTGCAACATCACCCACCCAGCACAACCCCAAGAGAGCTTCGCCAAGAAGCGTGTCTATCTCAGTGAGTCGTACAGAAAGAAATCTTAGGGTTTGTGTATTGGATTCTAGCAGCACCTCTGTGAATCAGGGTGAGGTGGAAAGAATGGGTTTGGGGTTAGACTCCTCGTAATGACCCAGTGCCCGCTCTGCCCCACCAGTGTCCTCCCCCATCACCAGATCCCACTCTACCAGACAGAATCTGGCAAGCCCAGCTCAGAAAGGGGTTTAAGGAGCCAGGCAGACTTCTAAGCTTGTAGCAGGAGCTTGTCAGATCTTACTTTAAATGTCATCTAACCATTTTTTTAACATGGATATAAATTTCTAATTTGGCTTCTTCCTTTACACATTCTTTTGGCATATGTGCTAAGCACATGCTTCAAAAATCTAGCTATGGTTCAATTCTGATTTTCTTATTTAAAATGATCAGCCCTTCACACTCTTATGCATAATTCAGTATGTCAACCAAGATCCTTTTTGAGCTCACGAGAGGGAAGTGGGGTGGGCCGGCAAGTGTGAAGATAGTTGTATGGGTCACACCAAGTTAGCACCTGCACCTATCCCATAGTGAGACCTATTTCCATCCAGATGACTTCCAGTGTCCTGCTATTTACCTGGAAGAATCTGAGAATCCCTGCAGAGAATTTGGGAATAGTTTTAAAGAAAAAAAATACTACATTGAGGTCTTTGGTTTGGTTTGGTTCATAAAGTTCAAAATGAGGACATTGTTTAAGTAAGCACATACGTTCTTCTGGGTTTATGTTGTTAGAGAAATTTCTGTTCGTTTTAAGTCTCTCTGAAACCAGGATGCATATCATGATCCGCCATCTGCCAGACTACTCTTTGACGCAGTTGTCACTACCTATATGGGGCAGATCATGGTTCACCTCTCTATTTACATTTCGCCATTTGAGGCATGTGCATTGTTGATGCAATGTGAAACTTAGTGCTTTTTTTTTTTTTTAAGTTTTCACAAAGATTCCCTGCAACTCAAAATGGAAACAAAAGGTTGTGACTACTGAAGCAGAGTAGCAGAGGTATTTGTGGAAGAAACAATAAGAATGGTCTCTAGCAGAGCACAGTGTCACACACCTGTAATCCCAACCGCTAGGCTCAGGAGGCTGAGGCAGGAGGATAGAGGGTTCAAAGCCAGCCTCAGCAACAGGGAGGCACTGAGCAACTTAACTCAGGTGCCCCTGAGTTCAATCCCCAGTAACAACAACAACAACAAAAAGAATGGTCTCCATTCCATGTTCCGAAGCCACAACCAAGTCCTAAATGGGACCAAAAGAAAGAAAGACACTTGCAAAGATAAAGCTGGATTGTTTTGTTATTGAGCTGCGTAGAAAAGGATCAGCAATAGTACACCCCAAGCCATAATGGAAGGCGGCAGGGACATGTGATAGAACTGTCTAGACACGTCTAAAGGCGCTCTTTCAGTCAAGATAGAATAAAAATTGTAAATGTAAGGAAGTGTGTCACAGTTTGATTGACAGTATTTTTTTTCTCTCTCTCTTACTGGCACATAAAACCATAGTGTGTTGCTTTTTTATATTTGGTGCAATAAGATTTCTTAAATCAGAAGAGCTGGAATTTCCTTAGATAACTCTTACATCTATTGCCCCGTTGTTTGAAGAGAGAACTTATAAAATTCATTTCCAAAATCAAATTGGTGTAGCTCGTATCTGGATACAAGCTTCCTCATCCTCAGATAACTTGAAACAATGGGTATACAGCGGAGTTTTACAAAACCTTTAAGGAAGAATTAATACCAATACTTTTCAAGTTATTTCAGGAAATAGAAAAAGAAGGAGCTCTGCCAAATTTATTCTATGAGGCCAACATCACCCTGATTCCGAAACCAGACAAAGACACCTCAAAGAAAGAAAACTACAGACCAATATCCCTGATGAACATAGATGCAAAAATCCTCAATAAAATTCTGGCGAATCGGATACAAAGGCACATCAAAAAAATTGTGCACCATGATCAAGTAGGATTCATCCCTGGGATGCAAGGATGGTTCAATATACGGAAATCAATAAATGTTATTCACCACATCAATAGACTTAAAAATAAGAACCATATGATCATCTCAATAGACGCAGAAAAAGCATTCGACAAAGTACAGCATCCCTTTATGTTCAAAACATTAGAAAAACTAGGGATAACAGGAACTTACCTCGACATTGTAAAAGCTATCTATGCTAAGCCTCAGGCTAGCATCATTCTCAATGGAGAAAAATTGAAGGCATTCCCCCTAAAATCTGGAACAAGACAGGGATGCCCTCTATCACGACTTCTATTCAATATAGTTCTCGAAACACTGGCCAGAGCAATTAGACAGACGAAAGAAATTAAAGGCATAAAAATAGGAAAAGAAGAACTTACATTATCACTATTTGCAGATGACATGATTCTATACCTAGAAGACCCAAAAGGGTCTACAAAAAAACTACTAGAACTAATAAATGAATTCAGCAAAGTGGCAGGATATAAAATCAACACGCATAAATCAAAGGCATTTCTGTATATCAGCGACAAAACTTCTGAAACGGAAATGAGGAAAAACACTCCATTCACAATATCCTCAAAAAAAAATAAAATACTTGGGAATCAACCTAACAAAAGAGGTGAAAGATTTATATAATGAAAACTACAAAACCCTAAAAAGAGAAATAGAAGAAGATCTTAGAAGATGGAAAAATATACCCTGTTCATGGATAGGCAGAACTAACATCATCAAAATGGCGATATTACCCAAAGTTCTCTATAGGTTTAATGCAATGCCAATCAAAATCCCAACGGCATTTCTTGTAGAAATGGATAAAGCAATCATGAAATTCATATGGAAAAATAAAAGACCCAGAATAGCAAAAGCAATTCTAAGCAGGAAGTGTGAATCAGGCGGTATAGCGATACCAGACTTAAAACTATATTACAGAGCAATAGTAACAAAAACAGCATGGTACTGGTACCAAAACAGGAGGGTGGACCAATGGTACAGAATAGAGGACACAGAGACTAATCCACAAAGCTACAACTATCTTATATTTGATAAAGGAGCTAAAAGCATGCAATGGAGGGAGGATAGCATCTTCAACAAATGGTGCTGGGAAAACTGGAAATCCATATGCAACAAAATGAAACTGAATCCCCTCCTCTCGCCATGCACAAAAGTTAACTCAAAGTGGATCAAGGAGCTGGATATCAAATCAGAGACTCTGCGTCTGATAGAAGAAAAAGTTGGCTCCGATCTACATATTGTAGGGTCGGGCTCCAAATTCCTTAATAGGACACCCATAGCACAAAAGTTGATAACAAAAATCAACAAATGGGACTTACTTAAACTGAAAAGTTTTCTCTCAGCAAGAGAAACAATAAAAGAGGTAAATAGGGAGCCTACATCCTGGGAACAAATTTTTACTCCTCACACTTCAGATAGAGCCCTAATATCCAGAGTATACAAAGAACTCAAAAAATTAAACAATAAGAAAACAAATAACCCAATCAACAAATGGGCCAAAGACCTGAACAGACACTTCTCAGAGGAGGACATACAATCAATCAACAAGTACATGAAAAAATGCTCACCATCTCTAGCAGTCAGAGAAATGCAAATCAAAACCACCCTAAGATACCATCTCACTCCAGTAAGATTGGCAGCCATTATGAAGTCAAACAACAACAAGTGCTGGAGAGGATGTGGGGAAAAGGGTACTCTTGTACATTGCTGGTGGGACTGCAAACTGGTGCGGCCAATCTGGAAAACAGTATGGAGACTCCTGGGAAAGCTGGGAATGGAACCACCATTTGACCCAGCTATTGCCCTTCTTGGACTTTTCCCTGAAGACCTTAAAAGAGCGTACTACA
The DNA here is from genome assembly GCF_021218885.2 of Marmota monax. Taxonomy (NCBI): domain Eukaryota; kingdom Metazoa; phylum Chordata; class Mammalia; order Rodentia; family Sciuridae; genus Marmota; species Marmota monax. The sequence continues at coordinate 21,949,628 of NW_026695215.1, read as the reverse complement.
GGGATACTGCTACATTGATGTTCATAGCAGCACAATTCACAATTGCTAGACTGTGGAACCAACCCAGATGCCCTTCAATAGATGAATGGATAAAAAAAATGTGGCATTTATACACCATGGAGTATTACGCAGCACTAAAAAATGACAAAATCATAGAATTTGCAGGGAAATGGATGGCACTAGAGCAGATTATGCTTAGTGAAGCTAGCCAATCCCTAAAAAACAAATACCAAATGTCTTCTTTGATATAATGAGAGCAACTAAGAACAGAGCAGGGAGGAAGAGCAGGAAGAAAAGATTAACATTAAACAGATACATGAGGTGGGATGGAAAGGGAGAGAAAAGGGAAATTGCATGGTAATGGAGGGAGACCCTCATTGTTATACAAAATTACATATAAGAGGTTGTGAGGGGAATGGGAAAATAAACAAGGAGAGATATGAATTACAGTGGATGGGGTAGAGAGAGAAGATGGGAGGGGAGGGAGGGGGGATGGTAGAGGATAGGAAAGGTAGCAGAATACAACAGTTACTAATAGGGCATTATGTAAAAATGTGGATGTGTAACCGATGTGATTCTGCAATCTGTATTTGGGGTAAAATTGGGAGTTCATAACCAACTTGAATCTAATGTATGAAATATGATATGTCAAGAGCTTTATAATGTTTTGAACAACCAATAAAAAAAATTAAAAAAAAAAAAAAAAGATAACTTGAAACAAGGAGTTCAATGGCTGGTGGAATGAGGGTGCTGTAAGGAAATCTGTGGTCTCAGATGTCCAAGTCTCAAATTCTCAAAACCTCAGATTCTCAAATCTGAAGCCCAGAATCCAAAGCCTCTGCTTAGTCACCAGACACTCATTGAAGGGGAACATGAAGCACAATGTACTTTCTGCTGTCCCAGGGGACTCCTGGGCATAAAGGAGGAGGAGATGAGGATAGAGAAGTGGTTCCAGACTGAAAGGTCCCTCTCTGGGCTCTTGGCATTTCTAATGTCTTCTGTCTTTGCTCTGGGACACCTCTCCCCCCTCCATCCCAGCCTCCTCCGCTTCTCTCCACACCGCTCCTCTCCTCTTGCACACCTGGAAGTGGCAGATTTGTTGGGGCAGGGAAGGAGTGGGGACATGCAGGGACAAAGAAAACAATACAAATGGCAAGGCTTCGAAAAACAGTTTGAAAGTCAACTGGAACCTTCCCCTACTCAAAGCCTGCCGTGCTCTAAATTGGGAGTTGGCCAACCTGACAGCCTGCCCCTCCTCCTGGTGAATAAGGTTGTATTCAAACAGCCTCACCCACCCCCCTCACCTCTCCTCTGTGGCTGCTTACACACAAGGGCAGATTGGAGTCACTGTGACATAATCCTAAACACGTTTACCACCTGAACAGTCACAGAAAAAGTTTGTTGACTCCAGGCAAACCTGGAGTGCTTTTTAATAAGTGCTTTTTAATCCCAGGACTTGGTAGATTCTTCAATAAGCTCGTGTATACACCCTCTTTCTAAGAGGAAGCTGTCATAGGTAGATTTTTTTCCCAAGTTTTTATGGGAACCCCTTTTGCTACATTAACACCTGACAGAAAAGCAGCCACTTGAGGAAAATGGCGGCTTAAGAGTCTCCAAGACACTGTGGTAGGAAAAGCCAGGTTTGTCTAGGACACACTCGTCTGTGTAAAAGCTGGGTGGGAGGGCTGGGGTTGTGGCTCAGCGGTCGAGCGCTCGCCTAGCATGTGTGAGGCACTGGGTTCGTTTCTCAGCACCACATAGAAATAAACTAATAAAATAAAGGTCTGCAACTATTTTTAAAAAAAATATGAAAAAGAAACTGGGTGGGAAAACGTAGGGAAGTATCCCTGACTGTTCTGATTACCTCTGTAAAGGTCTCTCAGGGGTAGGTGACGCTGCCCACCTTTGTGGGGTGGAAACTGGGAAGTTAATGTCACACTGTATTTATTTTCGTTTTGACTTTTGAATTATGCTAATATATTTTATTACCTAAGCAATCAAATAATCTGTCAATCAACATAATTAAGTTTTAAAATAGAAATGTGAAATGGTAAACCCCTTGGGAAAACAGTTGGGACGTTTTTTAACACAGTTAAATATATACTTACCATATGTCCCAGCACTTCTGCCTCTAGGTATTTTTACCCAAGATAAATGAAAACATATGTCCACACAAAGGCCTGTAAACAAGTGTTCAGAGCAGCTCCATTCATAATAGCCCTGAAGTGGAGGCCGCCCAGTTGTGTTTATTGACAGATGAATGATAGGCAGAGCCGTGTAATAGAATACTATGCAGTAATAAAAAGGGAGCAAGCCACTAATGCACACAGGAAATCGATAGGTTTCACAGCTGTTAGGCTGAGTGAAAGCCAGACACACAGTTCTCTCATTCCACATATGTGAAAATCTAGAACAGATAAAACAAGCCTAGAATGATAGAGATTTGCTTGGACTTGTTGGGGGCAGGGGAGATTTGACTACAAAGGGACACAAGGAAACTTCATAGGGACATGGAAACGTTCTATATCTTGACTATGATTGTGGCTACTCGTGTGTATTTGTCAAAACTCGGCAATCTATGTAAAGTTCAAACCAGCTGATCTTCAAAGTAAAAGACAACCAAGGAACTATTTAACCCTTAGAACACCTTTCCTGATCGAAATGATATTATGAAGGGTTTTTAAAAGATAAGAGGCCAATGTCTAAAATCCCACCAAAGTTCTAGGACAGGACAGCTGTCACCTAACCTGGAGGCCACCAGCATTCTTTGTTCCGAAGCCAAGTGTCCTTTTATACTGGATATAAGAATTAGTCTTATCTGCCGGCTTCTAAGGGTGATGTTCTTTCCTATGACATACTAAAAGACCTACTGGTCATTTCTGCCTTCAGATGTTCACGTGGTATCCTTTGGAGTCTAAAAAATGCCTCTCAGCCGGGATACAGACCCGAGGGGGACTTCAGCCTGTGCATGGAATGTGGCTGGGCAGGTCAGGCGTGGCTCTCAGCCTGCACCCAGAGCCTTTCAGTCCTGGGCGAGCATCAAAGCTCTCCAGCTATGCAATTTTAGGCAAATCCCTCAGCCCCTTTGCATGTTTCTGCATCTGTAAGATGGCTCGGATAATAATCTCCTGTTTCAAAAGTTATGTAGGGTTAAACAGATAATGTAAGGAGCTCCACAAAACAACCCCCCAAAACTAGCATCTTAAAATGATGACTCACTTTATTTTATTTGAAAATTGATACCTGGAAAGGACTTGGTGGGGACAGCTCATCCCTGCTTCATTCAGAACTAGCTGTGCTGCCATTACCTGAAGGTGTGCCCACTCACATCTGTCAGTGGCCACCAGGAAGACTGACAGCTGGGGCTTCACGGGCGTCTGCCACCACCTCTGCCCTCTCTCCAGCAGAGGTTTCAGGTAGCAGGACATGTCAGCCCTCATGACCTAGCCTTGGACCTCATGGTCACTATCGCCATAGTCACTGGGCTGCCCAGATGCAAGGGGAGAACAGAGACCCCGCAACTCAATGAGTCAACATCACAGGAAGAAGAGCCTGTGGGAAGAGATATGTTGGCGCGTTCATGTTTAGAAAATCAAATCCAGCACAGCAGTGAAGTGACGCGTGCAGTACCTGGAACATAACAGGATCAAATAAATGATATCTGACCATTTCTTCCTCTGCAACTGCTGTCGCTTCTATAAGCCATATTATTAGCATTGTTGCCAGGAAACTTGGTGCGGCTGTCATGCCGACCATCTGACGCTTGCCCTTCCTGCTGTGGGTGGGTGATGGCCACAGACTCAAAGCTACTTCTAGGAAATAGAGTAACAGGAACTTTGCTGCCGGCCCCAAAATTCTGCAGCACACCGCATGGTGCCTGAAAGTGATATTGTCGCTGTGAGCAGAGGTGGCTGCCAATACATAAGCTGCAAGTGAAAATGAAACCCAGTGGGTGGACAGCAGGACAGGCTTCTGTGCCCTGCGGAGTCAGCCTCCTCCACAGGGATGATGTCCCGTGCGGTCCCTCCTGCCCAGCTCTCCCCCACGATCCCCAGGGAAAGAAATGTGGCCTAAGCTTACCAAGTCCTTGAATGCACAATGGGTCCTACCCACACTACAGTGCATGGGCTCCTCTGGACTCAAGTCCCTGTTTGGCCCCACAGAAGATCAAGGGCAGAATTTGGACCGTCCCAATTGAAAGGCATCCATTTGGTTGGAGCCCAAAGGAAAATAAAGATCATGAATCCAAAGGGCAGAATCATGGAGTTAGCGCAGCCTCCTTTCATGAAGCTACCCCTTCTTCTCCCCTGGCTTACAAGCTCTTGGAAAGTAGATCCCTCAGGAGCCAACCCACTTGTCATTGGCTGGCTCCTGGGCTCCTGCCGCTTTTCTCTGGCACTGTTTCTGGACCTCAGCTGCCCCTCTGCCCCATATTCAGCGGCTGGTGAGCACACAAGAGAGAATAACAAACATGCCTTTTGAGGTCATGCTTTACGAATGCAAATTGCTTCCACCAAGGGCAGACAGGTTCTTGGCTCCCTTGAGCTTTAAAAAAGGAGCAGAGGGCAGGGGAGCCAGCCAGCCAGAGGGCACTGTTTCCAGAAGCAGTGTTACCTGAAGGAGCCTGGGGCACTGCTGTATGGCTCCCCTCACGCCTCTCTCCCTTCCTAGGAAGTGGACCCTGCACACCTGGGCCCCCCATCCTCTGCACTCCTTAGTCAAGAACCTCCAAACTTTGGCCAGAATCACTGGAATTCTTTGTTTGTTTGTTTGTTTGTTTGAGCAGATTGCTGGACCTTTCCCTGGAACTTCTGATTCATTTCCTATAGCCCAAGAGTCTATTTATACACATCCCCAGGTGCTAAAGATGCTGCTACTGGCCCATGCTTAGTGTAGTTCTTGTGACAGGACATATTCCTCACTTATGGTATTTATTATATTCTGCTTTTCTTTATTAGTTTTAAAGCAAAGACTTAGATCAGCACTGTCCAGGAGAAATACAAGTCACAAATATAATTTCAAGTTGTATAGTAGCCATATTAATAAAAAAATATTAGGATTTTATTTAATTCCGTATTTTATCATCTTTACATGCAATCAATATCAAAAAATTAAGGGAATATTCTAGATTTTTTTTTCATATTAAGTCTCCCAATTTAGGCATGTATTTATACTTATAGGGCATAACTACATTTTGAGTGCTCAGTAGCTACATTTGGCTGGTGACTACCATATTGGAAAGGGCAAACTTAATGTCTACCATGTGCCAGACAGTGTTATAAATCTCATATATATTAACTCCTCTAATCCTCACAATAATTCTACAAAGTTATTCTCATTCTACAGATGACATAAGGAAGATAAAAAGAGCTGAAGTAACTTGCCCCAGGTCTCCCAGCTAGCAAGGGGGAGAGAAAAGTCTAAACCTCAGCAAACGGCATCAGGGAACATTATTTCTTTGTCCATAATATAGGCAATGCTTAGCTCAGACAGGACAGCCAGTCCCCAAATAATTTAAATGAGTGGGAGAGGAAGGTGGGGAAGGGATGAGGCCTGTGTCAGACTTGCCCAGCCAGCAGGATTAAGTGCCTCAATGATTGCTGTGAGGGGAGATATTTTTAAATTAAATTTGAAATTATCTATTCCCAAGGAGCTTCCTAGCTAAAATAAAACAGGGAAAGGGGTGATCAGAAGCAGTGTGGGATGCAGTGGGGCATGCCTATAATACCAGTAACTTGGCAGGCTGAGGCAGGAGACCAGCCTGGCCAACTTAGGGAGACCCTGTCTCAAAATAAAAAGGACTGGGGATGTAGAGCATCCTGGGTTCAATCCAAGTACCATTAAAAAAAAGAAGAAGAAGAAGGAAAAATCATCAGCAGTGTTTGGATACCAAGTATTATGATCTAGATATTAGGTGTCCCCAAAAACTCATGTGTAAGACAATGCAAGAAGGTTTAAAGGAGAAACAATCGGGTTATGAGAGTATTAACCCAACCAGTGAATGAATCCCCTGATGGGATAAACTGAATGGTAACTGAGGGTGTGTGGGGCATGGCTGGAGGAGGTGAGTCATTGCAGGAGTGCCTTTGGGATATATGTTTTATATCTGGTGAGTGGAGTCTCTCTCTGCTTTCTGATCATCATGTGAGCTGCTTCCCTCTGCCACACTCTTCCTCCATGATGTTCAGCCTCACCTTGAGCCCCAAGGAATGGAGCCAGCTGTCTATGGACTGAAACCTCTGAAACCGTGAGCCCTCAAATAAACTTTTCCTCCTCTACAATTGTTCTGGTCAGGTCTTCTAGTTATAGCAGCAAAAAAGCTGACTGAATCACCAAGACTAGATAGAAGCTGGAAATTTGCATACAGGAAGTACTTGGAAAGAGTACTTTAGGAGAGTAAGGGGAGCAGTGGGGGGGGGGGGAATAGTTGGGCTGCAGTGCAGTTGCTAATCCTAAGGGGAACCCTAGAGCTAGGATAGCCCTTCACCCCTAGCCTTGGCCTAGAGATTGGCTTCAGCTTTGATTCAGATCGTTTTTTAGGGGTTCAACTTGGAGGCAGTTCTCCCAAACTGAGGCCAAGGCACCTGTCCTTTTAGCCCCACCGGAACCGGTCACTGGATACAGGTTTTCCAGGAATGGGGTATAACCCTGAGCAGAGCAGTTCATTTCAATCCAGGACCAATTACTTAAATAAACTCAGCTGTGCATCAGCTGCCCACACTCCTAGCAGCCAGCAAATGACAGCCTCATGGTTGGAGGGTTGGGGAAGGAATCGAGGTGGTGGACCGGGAGTATCTATGACACCAACTCAATGCCAAAGCTAAAAGAAACAGAGAGAAGTCACCATGATCAATGCAGGCAGCAGGCAGAATCCCCCCTAATCAGACAAACTGACGCAAGGTCATGAAGCTGGCGGGTGGATTTGTGCCTTGCGCCTTCTACTTCCAGGGTTTGTTTTCTCTCCACACCTCCCCAGGAAAGAAGAGAGAGGTGAAGAACCTAAGTGTCCTTTATTATACAATATCCTGTTCCTAGGTCCGTAGGGTCCAAAGACTTTGTCTTCTAGATTGTAAAGAACAGCTGGACCACATTGGGGGTGGGGTGCATTTACCTTATGTGTTTGGGGTACCAAGGTTTTGGGGAGCAGTGATTGGAGTGAAGGAGGATCAGCTAAGTAAATCTCAGAAGCAAGAAACCACCTCTCCTTCCTCCCTGGTATCCTGGTATCCCAAGAAGTGAGAGCTTTCTGCCTTTTTATATGTCCTCGGCTTCCTTTATTCTTCTGCTCTCTTCCCCTTATCTCTCTCCTTCCTGCCTACATGACTAGTCCGGGGAGATGCTCCATGGGATGGCCAAAAGGTGAGAAGCAGAGGCCAAGATGGAATGATCCAGGCAGGAAGGGGGCCCAGGGTGCATTAATTAACAACTTTTACAACTCCCTGTAGGGAGGGACAATTCCTGGGACAGGTTACCTTAGCAACGGGTTAAAACAGGGGCAGGTCATCTTTTTTTTTTCTTTTTTTTTTATTGGTTGTTCAAAACATTACAAAGCTCTACGGGTGGAGGAAGGACTCTGAAGGAATTAACATTTCCATTTCTCCCTTCTCTGGATCTGACCCTTCCCTATCTGCCTGTCTAATTTTGGCTTCAATACCCAGGGGAGCATCTTAGCTCCACCTTGAATGTGTGACCTTGAAAAACATCTCCCGAACCTCAGTTTTAGGCAATGAGACCCACCTCACAAAAGTTTCTGTGAGTATTAGATCAGTTTTCAGGGGTAAAATACTTGCAGACATCAAAGGTGTTCAATAATACGTAGTCCTATAACGAACACGGCATCCTATAGAATGTTTCCTTCCATGTATAAACTCACCTTTCCAGAATTTTCCAGGCTTTTCCCCTACCCATATTCATTGTATGGCCCGTGGTGGGAACGAGGTGGTAGCAGCTGTGCTGACACCAGTTGACTAATTACAAAGCTACTACACTCAGCGCTCCATAAATGTTTGCTAAATGTGTGAATGAAGAGATTTACAAATAGTGGAGTGATTATAAGAGGACTCAGGTCTCTCCTCTTCCTGGAAGCCTTCCAGGTTCCTCTAGCTTTCATGAGTCCCCTGAAAAGCTGCTGCACATAAAACCCACCCAAAATAGTCGTCTGGACTGACTTATTTAGCATTTCTACCACGAACTTACCTTCAGGTCCACATTGAATCATTCAGGTACCTAAATCCACAGCTTTATATTCCCAAAAAAAAAAAAAAAAAAAAAGACCATGTAAAAGGTGGAGGGTGGATACTCCTGTAATCCTATAGATGATTGATATTTGCTCTTAGGACTTTGTGTAGATTAAAATGAAAATGGCTTAGTTACAGTGCCTGGCACACAGTAGGCGCTCAAGCAATGGAAATTCAGCATTAATGACAGTATCAGTATTGGTTATGGGGAGGAGGCAGATAGAGGAAGATGGGGGAGGGAAGCTTTAATTCCCCAGCACACACAGCCTGGAGGGTGGAAGGCTGAATTTCAGAATTCAATTGTGAAATCCAACTCATGCCCCAAAACCTAAATTATAGCGTGGGCTATGGGCACCCTGCCTTGAAATGGGATATTAGGCAATTTCACAAGAATGCACAGATATGTGGCCCGAGCCATTTTGTTCCTGGCAAACTGGGGCAGGCAGTGAACCTTTGGCAGTGGCGGAGCAGGGCCAGACAGCCCTGCAGCCAGCCTGACAGGGAACCAAGCGGGAATACCAAGCAGCTTTGCATGAGGCTCCAGAGAACCTGGAGCAGATGCCGTTCCCTCCTGTTCCTGCCTGACCCCTCCTCCAAGATGCTTCCCCGCTGGTCCCTGCCAGCCGCCACCCTTCTCCTCTCTCCTCAGAAGCTCTTTTATTGGGAAAGGGAGTCGCTAGAGGATGACACTTCAGACTGTCAACATGTCCACGAGGATGTCAAGTCAAAAGCCCCAGTGCACTGGGCTCTACGATGTACACCTGTAATCCCAGCTTCTGGACAAGATATAGTCCCCAAGGGCACACTCCCAAAGACCTAAGTCCCTGGAACCACAGGCCATAACCTTCTCAACGTAACCTCTACTGCAGGTCTCTGGGGAGAAGAGTCACAATATGAATGGGACAAGAGTGCCCTGGGAGCTCTGGGCAGGGAGATAACATTTCTGCCCTGAAAGATGATGAAACTCAACTTTTTCAGGATAAGGTGAAAATCAAATTGGGTTTTAGAGATGAATTCATCATCACCTAACAGGAAAGGAGTATGGGTATGTGTAAGTCAGCTTTCATCACTGTGACAAAATATCTGAAAAAAACAACCTAATGCAGAAAAAAGGTTTTTGGCTCATGATTTCATAGATTTTAGGCCCTGATTGTCCAACTATTTCTCTGAAGTGAGGTAGAACATCATGGTGGCACAGAATGGCACAGGAAGCTACTCGGCATACAGCAACTAGGAAGCAGATAAAGGTTGAGGGGGGGTGCGGGGAGGAACTTGGGACAAGATATAGCTTCCAAGGGCACACCCCACCCCCCAGGACCTACTCCCTTAAATAGGTTCCACGTCCTACCATTTCCACCACCTCCCAAATAGCCATTCAGCTATTCAACTATGAATTCATCAATGGATTGACCTGAAGAAATTAAAACTCTCATCCAATTACTTCCCAAAAGCTTTATCTCTGAACATGGTTACAGTGGGGACCAAACCCTCAACACGTGAGCCCTTGGGGACATTCTAGAACCAAACCATAACAGAGCAGAGACATTGAAGGAGGATGGATGCGTTCATATCCCATCCTTATCTGGCCTCCATGTTTAAGCACCAGGGCAACAGAGCACACGGGGATGATTAAACTCTAATTTTTCCTTACCTGCTTCCTTGGTCAAGAAAGTCATGGTTATTGATGGTACTTAGATGGCATTGACCCTGAATGAGCAGTTGGAATTTTTAACCCTGAATGGGTTTGAAAAAGCTGTACGTTGAGGCTGGTAATCTCCCTGACCCTTTCACCTCCAGACTCCACACTGTGATTCCAAATGAGAATATTAAAAAGATGAAAATCGACGAGGAGGGAAGATGGCGGCGAGGGGAGTGCATTACCCCCGTGTGCTGCTTCACTGTGTGGGAGTATGACAAGTCAGGACGGCTAAAGGATATCTTGTTAGGAATTTCCAGCAATAGTGGGGTGCGCCGGAACCTGGAGGAAGGATTTCCATCGCATGAGGATCGGCTACGGGGACTCAAACGCGAGAGGTTTGTCGCACGGAGGGTAACACTGCTTACTCAGCAAATCGCCCCGCGGCTAGAGTCTGCAAGGCGCGCTGGGATAGAGACGCAGGGTTACAGCGCTGCAGTTTCTGCCAGACGCGCAAGCACCGCACTCAGGGCTGAATTCTGGGTTCGAGACGGGGAAGGAAGCGGTCCATCTCGGTTCTCCACACCGGTCAGACCACAGAGGAGGCCAGCAGCCACCATGTTGGTAAACTGACGTCACCACACCTGTTTTTGACTGACCGCAGCTCATTCAGCCATAGAACAGGTAATTTCAGGCTGCAATTCGCCTGCGGCTTGCAGACAGATTGCTAGGGTTCAGCGCCTGGGGGCTTCTTAAAATCTGATCTTATCGGAGTGAACACGGAGCGCGGGGCGGCCGAGTCCCGGCTCCCGGAACCGTCCCGGAACCGCCCTGGCTCCGGGCTGCGGAGCCTGCGGAGGCTGCTTCTTGGACCCTGCTCCTATCAGAGCATACACCAAACACTAAGCGGCCGAATTCCGGCTCCCGGAACTGAGCCCGCGGGGGCTGCTTCTTGGAGCCTACACTTATAGGAGCTTACACCGAGCACGGAGCGGCCGAGTTCCGGCTCCCGGAACTTCCCTGGACCGGGGCTAGGAGCCCGCGGAAACTGTGTCTCGGTCCGGGTCCTGCTGAGGGCAGGTCAGGACCCACCCATTGCTTGGGTTGCCTGGCAAGGGGAACGAAATGCTGCCATTCGAATAGGATACCAACATGGCAGAGATCTGATGTCAGCAGAAAGCGGTGGAGGAGAGATCTTCATCAATACCAGCGGTGACATAAGCAGTTGGTCTCCTGGTAAGGGGGGTGAGGCTCAGTCACCCGAGTCTCCTCAATTTGTCCTCGAGCCAGAGGGAAGGAGCCGGGCCGCCGCCAGCCCCCGGAGCAGGCCCAGCGGCTCGCCAGCGTGGTGACCGCGTGACCCCAATTGGAGAGGGGGCGGAGCGGAGCCGCCACCCACACCCGCCAGGTGGGCAGACCCACGACCCAGTAGTACATGGGCGTGGTAGGAGGGGCAGGGCAGAGCCGCCCTTCGCGCTTGCAAGGTAAACAGACCTGTGACAGCCTGGCGGGTCAGGCCCAGTGGCCTGCCAGTGTGGTACACACGTCACCCCAACTCGAGTAGGGGCAGAGCAGATCCTTATCCCACGCCCGGATCAGGCCCTGCCGGTGTGGTGGTCACGTGACCCCAATTGGAGTGGGGGTGGAGCGGAACCGCCACCCGTGCCCGCAGGGTGAGCAGACCAGTGATCAACCTGCAGATCAGGCCCAGGGGTCCGCAGGCGTGGTAGGAGGGGCAGGGCAGATCCGCCACCCGCGCCTTCAAGGTAGGCAGACCTACAACAGACCGGCGGATCAGGCCCAGGAGCCTGCCGGTGGGGTACAAACACCACCCTAATTGGAGTAGTGACAGAGCAGAGTCGCCTCCCTTGCCAGGAACAGACCCAGCATCCTGCAGGCGGGGTAGTCACGACACCCCAATTGGAGTAGGGGCAAAGCAGAGCCTCCACTCGTGCCCGAAAGGTGGGCAGATCTGCGACCGACCAGCAGGACAGGCCCAGTGGCCTGCTGGTACGACAGACACGTCACCCCAATTGGAGTAGGGGCAGAACAGAGCCGCCACCAGCTCCCAGAACAGGCCCAGTGACCTGCCGGCGTGGTAGCCACGACACCCCAATTGGAATAAGGAGAGAGCAGAGCCGCCGCCCACACCTGCAGGAAAGATACGCAAGCAGTATGAAAAGACAAGGAAAGAAAGGACCACAAGCAATGCAGGTCAACGCAACTTTAGAAGAGGTAACAGCTGCAGCAGATGGAATGTCAGATAAAGAATTCAGGATATACATGCTTCAGATGATCTGGAGTATCAAGGAAGACATTAAACAGCAAAATCAGACAATGAAAGATCACTTCGACAACGAATTACGCAAACAAATCCAGGAAGCAAAGGATCAACTATACAGGGAGATAGAGGTTATAAAAAACAAGCAATCAGAAATCCTAGAAATGCAGGAAGCAATAAACCAACTTAAAAACTCAATGGAGAATACTACCAACAGAGTAGAACACTTAGAAGATAGAACATCAGACAATGAAGACAAAGTATTTCAACTGGAAAAGAACATAGACAGCTCAGCAAGACTGTTAAGAAACCATGAGCAGAACATCCAAGAAATATGGGATAACATTAAGAGACCAAACTTAAGAGTCATTGGGATACAGGAAGGTACAGAGCTCCAAACCAAAGGAATGAGCAGTCTATTCAATGAAATAATACAAGAAAACTTCCCAGACTTGAAGAATGAGACAGAATCCCAAATCCTAGAAGCCTACAGGACGCCGAATGTGCAAAATCACAAGAGATCCACACCTAGACACATTATAATGAAGATGCCCAACATACAGAATAAGGAGAGAATTTTAAAAGCTACAAGAGAAAGGAAGCAGATTACATTTAGGGGCAAGCCAATCAGGATAACAGCTGATCTTTCAACACAGACTCTGAAAGCTAGAAGATCCTGGAATAACATATTTCAAACACTGAAAGATAATGGGTTCCAACCAAGAATTGTGTATCCAGCGAAATTAAGCTTCAGGATGGAAGATGAAATTAAAACCTTCCACGATAAACAAAAGTTTAAAGAATTCGCAGCTAGAAAACCATCTCTTCAAAACATCCTAGCCAAAGTATTACAGGAAGAGGAAATGGAAAATAACAATGAAAACCAACAGTGGGAGGTAGGACAGTAAAGGGGGGGGGAAACAATCAAAGAGGAAAACAAACAATGTTTAGTAACAGAAATAAACAAATATGGCTGGAAGAACAACCCATATCTCAATAATAACCCTAAATGTTAATGGCTTAAACTCACCAATTAAGAGACACAGGCTAGTAGAATGGATCACAAAACAAGACCCAACAATATGCTGCCTACAGGAGACGCATTTGATAGGAAAAGACATACATAGGCTGAAGGTGAAAGGTTGGGAAAAATCATATCACTCATATGGACTTCGGAAACAAGCAGGCGTGTCCATACTCATATCAAATAAAATAGATTTCAAGCCAAAGTTAATCAAAAGAGATAAAGAGGGACACTACATACTGCTTAAGGGAACCATACACCAACAAGACATAACAATCATAAATATTTATGCCCCAAACAATGGTGCAGCTATGTTCGTCAAACAAACTCTTCTCAAGTTCAAGAGTCTAATAGACCACCACACCATAATCATGGGAGACTTCAACACACCTCTCTCGCCACTGGACAGATCTTCCAAACAAAAGTTGAATAAGGAAACTATAGAACTCAATAACACTATTAATAACCTAGACCTAATTGACATATATAGAGTATACCACCCAACATCAAGCAGTTACACTTTTTTCTCAGCAGCACATGGATCCTTCTCAAAAATAGATCATATATTATGTCACAGGGCAACTCTTAGACAATATAAAGGAGTAGAGATATTACCATGCATCTTATCTGATCATAATGGAATGAAACTGAAAATCAACGATAAAAGAAGGAAGGAAAAAGCATACATCAATTGGAGAATGAACAATAGGTTACTGAATGATCAATGGGTTATAGAAGACATCAAGGAGGAAATTAAAAAATTCTTAGAGATAAATGAAAACACAGACACAACATATCGGAATCTATGGGACACATTGAAAGCAGTTCTAAGAGGAAAATTCATTGCTTGGAGTTCATTCCTTAAAAAAAGAAAAAACCAACAAATAAATGATCTCATACTTCATCTCAAAATCCTTGAAAAAGAAGAGCAAAACAACAGCAAAAGAAGTAGAAGGCAAGAAATAATTAAAATCAGAGCTGAAATTAATGAAATCGAAACAAAAGAAACAATTGAAAAAATTGACAAAACTAAAAGTTGGTTCTTTGAAAAAATAAACAAAATCGACAGACCCTTAGCGATGCTAGTGAAGAGAAGAAGAGAGAGAACTCAAATTACTAGCATACGGGATGAAAAAGGCAATATCACAACAGACACTTCAGAAATACAGAAGATAATCAAAAACTATTTTGAATCCTTATACTCCAATAAATTAGAAGATAGTGAAGGCATAGATAAATTTCTTAAGTCATATGATCTGCCCAGATTGAGTCAGGAGGATATAGAAAACCTAAACAGACCAATATCAATTGAGGAGATAGAAGAAACCATCAAAAGACTACCAACTAAGAAAAGCCCAGGTCCCGATGGGTATACAGCAGAATTTTACAAAACCTTTAAAGAAGAACTAATACCAATACTTTTCAAGCTACTTCAGGAAATAGAAAAGGAGGGAGAACTTCCAAATTCATTCTATGAGGCCAACATCACCCTGATACCTAAACCAGACAAAGACACTTCAAAGAAAGAAAACTACAGACCAATATCTCTAATGAACCTAGATGCAAAAATCCTCAATAAAATTCTGGCGAATCGGATACAAAAACATATAAAAAAAATTGTACACCATGATCAAGTAGGATTCATCCCTGGGATGCAAGGCTGGTTCAATATACGGAAATCAATAAATGTTATTCACCACATCAATAGACTTAAAAATAAGAACCATATGATCATCTCGATAGATGCGGAAAAAGCATTTGACAAAGTACAGCATCCCTTTATGTTCAAAACTCTAGAAAAACTAGGGATAACAGGAACATACCTCAATATTGTAAAAGCAATCTATGCTAAGCCTCAGGCTAGCATTATTCTGAATGGAGAAAAACTGAAGGCATTCCCTCTAAAATCTGGAACAAGACAGGGATGCCCTCTCTCTCCACTTCTCTTCAACATAGTTCTCGAAACACTGGCCAGAGCAATTAGACAGACGAAAGAAATTAAAGGCATAAAAATAGGAAAAGAAGAAATTAAATTATCACTATTTGCAGATGATATGATTCTATATCTAGCAGACCCAAAAGGCTCTACAAAGAAACTATTAGAGCTAATAAATGAATTCAGCAAAGTGGCAGGATTTAAAATCAACACGCATAAATCAAAGGCATTCCTGTATATCAGCGACAAATCCTCTGAAATGGAAATGAGGACAACCACTCCATTCAAAATATCTTCAAAAAAAATAAAATACTTGGGAATCAACCTAACAAAAGAGGTGAAAGACTTATACAATGAAAACTACAGAACCCTAAAGAGAGAAATAGAAGAAGATCTTAGAAGATGGAAAAATATACCCTGTTCATGGATAGGCAGAACTAACATCATCAAAATGGCGATATTACCAAAAGTTCTCTATAGGTTTAATGCAATGCCAATCAAAATCCCAATGGCATTTCTTGTAGAAATAGAGAAAGCAATCATGAAATTCATATGGAAAAATAAAAGACCCAGAATAGCAAAAACAATGCTAAGCAAGAAGTGTGAATCAGGCGGTATAGCGATACCAGACTTCAAACTATACTACAGAGCAATAGTAACAAAAACAGCATGGTACTGGTACCAAAACAGGCGTGTGGA